>NC_044302.2:65903133-67289875 GCF_004027225.2 Strigops habroptila
GTGTTCAGTTTTGGTCTCCACTATACAGAAAAGGTGTCAGCAGGCTGGAGAGTGTCCAGAGAAGGGCCACAAAGATGATCAAAGGGCTGGGAAGCCTGTCATGTGAGGAAAGTCTGAGAGAACTGAGTTTGTTTAGCTTTGAGAAAAAGAAGGTTCAGGGGATACATTATCACCACGTTTCAGTATTTAAAAGGTGGCTACAAATATTGGGGCTCCCTTTTTACAAGGAATCACATGGAAAAGACAAGGGGTCATGGGTACAAGTTATTCCTGGGGATATTCCACCTGGACACAAGGGGAAAATTTTTCACAGTGAGAACAATCAGCCATTGTGAAAGTCTCTCCAGGGAACTGGTGGGTTCCCCAAAGTTGGACACTTTGAAGATTCATCTGGACAGGCTCCTGAGACACTTTGCTAGACTGTGGCTTTGCCAACAAATGTTGCATCAAATGATCCTTGATGTTCCTTCCAACCTGGTATTCTGTGATTCTATGATGTTACAACCCAATGTCTACATTTTTTTGGCAATTCAAAAAGTTTCAGTCTGTACAACCAAAGAATTGATTTTTGAAGCTTCTGCTAAAACATAGTGCTTCCTGTATATTTTTGATCAAAAAACAGTCATCCCTCTGAGGCCTAGGAGGTAAAGATGACACTTCATTATTATTACAAAAATTATTAAGAGTTTAGCATATAATGTTACTGATAAAGAAATCTATTTTTAGCAAACTCATCCTTGAATTCTCACTTTCTGTGCAGACTGCATCCTCAGCTATTAAAGGTGCTATCCAGCTGGGAATAGGATACACAGTGGGAAACCTTACATCAAAACCAGACAGAGATGTTCTTATGCAAGACTTCTATGTAGTGGAAAGTGTCTTTCTACCAAGGTAAGAACAAGCCTATTCATTTTATTTTCAATAGAATTTCATAATGAAACTAACCAGATATTTCAAACAAGGGTTATTTTCCAGTTGTAATGAAATGGAGTTAGAGTAAAATCCATGTATTATAAATTGAACATTATCCTGTTCATGTCATCATTGAAAATAGAGGCAGGTAGAAAACTGGGAAGATCACACTTCAGCTGAAGATTTGAGACTTGTCACTTCTGCAGAAGGAAAGCAATTGTGATGTTTGCAATTAAGGAGCTGTTAATTACAATTGGAAGTGATTTGTGGGTCTGTATGCAAATAAGTTTTATGTCCAGCACTCACATGTTTGTTTAGTTTCTAAAAACTTAGAATAATACTTGCCATTTTGTTGAGGTGTTGTCAAAATTTATGAAAATTCAAGTCCTGCAGTGTTAAGAGTAATATAAGCATTTATACTACATTATAACATTATAGCCAGGACTTCAGCTTGTAATTCAGCTCTCACTAGCTGTCTACAGGTTGTGCACAATTATTGGTTTGCATTTGTCCACCCCAGTTTGTATCACTGATTATACCATCTTGATGGTATAATCAGTACTGCTTATGAGAGAAAACAAGGTCTGTACTCATTTTGGGTGTTCAGAAGCTGAAGTATATTGCTGTGTAACTTTTCAAGTTACATACTCTAGGAACGGATAAAGAAAGTTTAGGAAAAATAAATCTTAAAATCTTAAAACACTGAACTTGCTTTGTTCAGTGTTCTCTGGGTCTTTAAAAGTGCTGAGTTCCAGTAATGCCCAACATTTCTGTAAGGACATGTGATGTATGCAGTATGTCTTGAATTTTTGAAGGCTTTCTATGAATTTTTATAAGTTTTGTTCATGCGCAGTTTATGAATGCTATTTCATAAATTGTTTCTAATAATTTACAATCATTAAAAATTACCAATGTTGCTAAAACAAAGTTAAACTGACAATGTACGAAATAATGGCAGGCTCGTTAAAGTTGATTTCTCCTCACATGAATTTGCTTGATACAACTCCTGTTTTGCTCTGAACCGAGGTATCCTTTAAGGAGAAGAAAATTTATTTCTTACATGAAATAAAGCTTTTACTTTACATTCCTTAGTTCCTAGAAGTAGGGAGTATTCATATAGTTGTTCTGGTGTTAACTATAAGGTTTGTGCAGAGTTCTGTAGTCTTTCTCTTGTATATTGGGTAAAAGAAATTAACTGTATGCATGTGTTTTCATACACCGTAGTCATAAAACTTTGTTTACAAAAAATCCAAATTACAGTTAAGAAATGTGTGTATCATAACAGTTTTTATTGGTTTGAAAAATGGAGTGAGAGGAAGTGAGCCATCATACTTGTGAGAAGTGTGACTGACAATGATGCAGGCTTCCGTAGTTGGTTTGGCTGCAGTATCAGCTTTGTTTATGGAGATTAAATGAAGCATACATGCTAAAATTGTTTAATTACATAGAACCATTTTGGAAAAAAATAATCTATATCTTTTTTAACATCATTTTAAAGCAACAAGTAAAATAAAGTGGTTTGTAGTCTCTAGAATTGCATATGTTTTCGCTGAAACTTACGTGCATGTACACTCAGAGATTAGATTTCCCTGTTTTGTGTTGTTTTTAAGGGAAAGTTGAGAGATCTCCTTTCTGGCTTAAAAAGAAAACAAAGGCAGCAGGAATAGCCTGTTTACTCTAACATAAAATGTATTATGAAAGTTTTAGTAGCATCTTTCTGAACAGTTTCCTATAAATAAATAAATCATATGAGGAAACTTAGACAAATTAAAGTAATGGCCAGAGCATCATAGGGTTTTTTGGTTGCGTGTTTTTTTTTTTTTTTTTTTGCACAGTTCTCTAGTAAGCAGGAGTATATAACATAGTGAGTCATCTTGACTGTAACAAAGAGCTTCTCTAAGAAAGAGCACTTTCTGGTAACATTCTCTGTAAATAAAAATTGGCTATCCACAGCAATCTCTTAAAACAGTGACACTTGATTTCTTATGATACTACACAGAAATGTCAGATTTCAAGTCCTGTGTCTCAATGTAACATGCTCATTCATTTATCTAAAATGGTTTCAGTACAAAGTGATATTAGTTTTCATAAATTGCAATAATTTAGGTTTGCATATGATACAGGCTTCTTTCTTGCTGGTTGAGGGCATTGGAGTGTTGAGTCTTCATGATGGCATGATGTGGATCACTTCTGAGACATGGCTATAGGTAGCTTTATTACCCTAGACATAGAAAGCTAAGATTGCACATTTTTAGCAAATGCTCCCACCTCAGGTGCTCTTTGCTTTTTCCTAGGATGGTACCCATATGTGAAGGAGTATTGTTAAAAGTCATTACTTTGAGGTTTTGTGTTGCCTCCCCCTTTGGATTGGTCTGGGTTGAAAGCAATTAGTTGAAATTAGTTACACCCGCAGGTCCAGTGGGCTTACCTCTACCTGGAAGCACCCCTGCAGAAAGCTGAGGTTAAGTAAGCTTTTTGCCAATGTCCTCAGCTGGAGGAGAACCTGACAGTGCTGCAACGGCGGTGCTGAAAGCAGGTGCTTACCAAGCAAGGAACACATTTTTCCGCTTGCTTTGTGTACTCATAATTCAGCTGTAACTCCAGGCAGGCTATTAGCTGAGCTTGCCCTTCACTGTGGCCAACTTATAACAACAGCTGTGCTGCTCCACCTTCCTCCCATGTTTTCTCATGTGTCCACCTCACTTCACTCAGGTATGGCAGTGAGGTGAGAGAACAGCTGTTTTGCAGAGTGACAGGCACACCTGATGCTTTGACAACAACAGGAGGCTATTATGGTAGCAGTGACAAAATAGACCTAGGCTAGTGGAAATGCAATGAAACAGCAGCCTGTGCTTCAGTGAGCAAAACGATGTTCTCAGTGCCCTTTTACTTTTAGTCAACACCTGTTTATAAATTTTATCAGTTGCAGAAGATAAAAAGGCTCTGAGTCTCTATCAGCCCCTGCAGTAAACCTCAGCACTGCCTGTACCTCAGCTTTGGTAACCATAGCAAAACAGCTCCAGTAGTGTTCAGGATTCATGAAGGAGAGAGAAAAATGCTAGGGAAAAAAGTGGTCATTCAAACCTGAAAGTAACTGCCCAGCTTATAGTGTAAGTCACTGATGTAAGTCAGAAGTAACTCCATAGGCTACAGGATATGCCTGGTCCTGAGTTACTTTGTAACTGGGTTAAATTGGTCGGAGTTTAGCCCAGATTCATTTAAGCGTTTATTTCAGGAAGTGACTTTGTGTGAAGTACAGGTAGCTTTGTGCAGTGGGTGGATTTGAATTGCAGAGGTGCTTGCTTTCATTTGTACATTGTAGTGTTGGAGGGGGTGGAAAAGTGCCCTTGTTGTTTTCTGCTTCCCATTATGGCATCTCATTTGTCCCTTTCTCTTTGGGCTGCCCAGGAGTTGATAACATGCTGCTTTTGGGAACTAAGGTAGGTATTACTAGGGGCTACTATAAACGGTTCATTGAGAACCATCATCCAGACTTGAGTTTAAATGGTACTATGCAAATGTGCCATTTGGACTGAGAAAAAAAGGCAGCCTGCAGTGACCTAGTTGATTCTGGAGATAGTGTCTGAAGTCTCCCCCAGCTCCCTGAATAGGTGAGAACACAGGAGGAGCTACTCCCAAGTAGCTTCTTTTGTGGCTTTTAAACACCGCTGTGGAAATCCAGCAATGGAGTTGCTTACCTGGTGCTGCAGCAGTGGCTGGAGGGTTCAGTGGGAAGGTTGTGCGTCCTGCCTGTGCTCTCTGTGCCCTGTCCTGTGACCCAGCTGTGTGGGGCATATTCCCCCCTTCCTGCGTTATACTCTGTGCCCCTGACTTCCTTGGTTGGAACCAGTTCATTTCTTGGTGGCACATTTTGTCTCCCAACCAGTCATTTTTGCAGTGTGGCCATAGCAATGTTTTGAGAGCTGTTTGGTTCAAGTGTAGAGCTGGCTTCAGGTAAGGTGGCCATCGTTAGAAAGACTTGTTGCTGAGCTAATAAGGCTATCTGTATCAGACAGTGGTAGCTCAAGCTGGTCACTGGGGTATGGGGCCATGAAGCTGCCTGTGAGTTGGCAATGTGGGCAGCTTCCTAAGCTCTTCCAGCAGACGCATACTAAATAGGCTGATTTTCTACAGCGATGCTTGACAAGCCAAACAGAAACTGCTCCATTCTGTCAGCTAACTTTGGCAAGTGAGTCATATGCAGCTTCAGAAATGCAGAGTGTTTGGAGCAGGCTGGTATGTTTCAAAATCCATCTCTTTGTTTTCTTGGATGGAGGCTGCTGCTCAGGACGCCTGTGAGTTTGACCTTTTTGCAGCAAGGTGGTAATCAGTATTATGCACTTCCCTTGCTAATACGCTTTATTTTTAGGGTCTAGACCCTGCATATTTAGACACCTGCTATGGTTTCTAATTTAACTACTAAGTCTGTTAGATGCTGTTGACTTGTATGCATCCTGCAGCTACAGTCATCTGTATAGCAAACAGACTCAATTGCATATTGCTTTCTTGTCATGCTATTATTCAGTGCTTTCTGCTATTTAATGTCAAAAGCTCAGTATTGTATTATGATACCATTTGGATAACAGCTCAAATAAGTAGTCAGAAGAAAAGAACCACCAGTCTGGGTTTTACCGTATGTCTAAAATTAAGTGTACTGTTTTCATGTATGTTTTAGAGGAGTGGTTTAGAAAAATGAGGAAAACTGACACTTGCCCTTGGAAGTATATTTGTACCAAACCTATACAGTAGGTTGCCTAATGGGCTGAGTAGTGTCTTTGTAATTAAAGGAGTATAGAATGCTCTGCAGGCTTGGTGTGAGTAATATTCAAATGTTCACACTAATGCTTAGTTGTTGTGTAACTTATGCCACTACGTATGTTTCTAGTTGGGCAGTTTCACAAGACAGATAAGAAACTGGCCTGAAGCCTTTGAAAAAGTGCCGCTGCTCTTCTTTGGCGCTTCAGTTGCAGAGATGCACAGGACGACCCAAGTTCTGACAGACTTTTTATGGCTTGTCAGTAGAGAGGTGACACAGAGAGGAGGGAGTAACTTCTGTTTGCAAAACAAATAGTATGTGGAATGGGGATATTGTGGCAACAAAAGCAAAAAGACATTTGTTGTAAATTACTGGCCTTAGGTACTTCTTTTCCCAGGGAAGTGGTTGAATAACCATCCCTGGTAGAGTTCAGAAAACATGTAGATGAGGCCCTTAGTGACATGGTTTAGTGGTGGACTTGACAGTCCTGGCGTAAAAGTTGGACTTCATGATCTTAAGAAGTCAGCTAGCTAGGCTGGAAAAGTCCTACGATTCTATGATACTGTCAAATTCTAGGTAAACCTGTGAAAACCTGTATACTTGTGTGATTATGTAGACATACTTAAACTATTTCTACAGTACTCTGATATCCTTTGCTTAAATGGCATCTCCAGTTGGTTGTGAAATAGTAATTATCATTGTAAGAAAATGTCTGTGTATTCAGCTGTTACATAGATATGATTGACTTAGCTTGTTTTGAAGATATTTACTATTCACAGGTATATTTCAAAGCTGCCTTGAGGGCAGCTGCTTAGGATAGCGTATAGTAACCAAAAGTATAGGTGACATGTGGGAAACAAGGGTATTACTACTCGGCTTTATCCCACAGTACGAAAAAAACCAACACACACCTATTTGTGCAGGTAACCATAATATTTATTTCCATCATGTAGGGAATAATTGCCTTCCTGAAATGATATCTAGAAAATGAATACTCCAAAGCACTACCCAATCTGTCAGTACGTATTTATTGGGTACAGTTTGTAAAATTTAAACACATTTTGATTATGAAAGAGCAGCTTTATCCAAGAACAGTGAAACTGAGATTACATACTTTTAGTTTTTAATATTGGGAGCATTTAATTTTAGATGTTTTATTTTGATTTTAAGATTTTAAAAAGAGCTGCTTTTTAAAAAGAGAGCAGGTGTTCCTCCACTTCACTCTTTTTACAGTACATACAAGAAGGGTGTACATGAGCCTGTAATTACAGTGTGACCATTTCTTTTGTTAACAGCTACTTCAGAGCCTATTAACATTGCTATGCAATGACGATTTGCTACCAAGGGATGCAGTTAGCCTTCTCTGTCACTTCAGATAGATGTGCTGTCTTCTGAGTATGTCCTACCAGGGTGAGGCCATAGTAAAAAAAGCTGCCAACAAACATATCTGGGTCTTTTGGTTAGCAAAATTCTTGCAAGCCATGAGGTTGTCCATTACAAATATAGTTAGTTTTAGTTCATTTTTAGTTTGATATTGCATCATCTACGCTTTAGATCAACCATCGACATTTAGTAAAAAATAGGTCAAGATGAACACACTGTCATTTCTAGGTGTGCTTGATTTAAAACAAAAAAAATCTAAAACTGAAGTATTAAACTCACACAGTAAGCTTAATATCTCTTTTTTTGTTCTATCTACCAAGCTTTTGCTTTTGTGTGGTCTTACAGCCAAGGTTTTTAAAATACCTCATAAGTTACAATTGCTTCCTAATCTTTACAAAGCCTATATTGTTTGTTGTAGCTTGTACACAGAGACTTGAATTCCTCAAGATTGCTAGAGTCAAAGCTGGTATTAAAAGCCTTTCTTTTCTCCTTTCCTAAGCTATCTGACAGGAAAAAATACACGATTACCTTCTTTTTTATGATAGAGTACATTTCTATTATATCCAAAGCTTTATTTTGTGGATTAAATTTGTCAGCAAATCACAGGTGTTTTTCTTGTTCAACTTCAAAGACATAATTGTCCCCATGAAACTCCCTAGCCTGATTAAAAATCGTTATATGTGGTGCTTTGTGCATATACTTTATCCAGCGAGAGTGAAACACCCTTGTAAAATGTGCTAAGAAAATGTGGGGGAAAAACCACAACTCTCAAGAGCTAATGAAGTAGAAGGTGAATAATTTCATGTCTAAGTAAGCTAGAGGTGTATTTACATCAAGTATTCTGTACAGTAGAAACTGTCCTTTTCAGGTAAGAATAAGAACATAGTCAGCCACAAGGAATTTGATGTTTTTCGTTACTGTAGGAAATTACTGGAGGTGAGGCTACTTTTTCTGCTAAAAGTAGCAACAAGAAGATCTTACAAACTTTCTTCCAGAGGAGTAACCAATAAATCATAAATTTGTGTCCGGCTTGCTTCTTGCATCACAGAAGAGCTTACTTTTGGGATCCTGTAAACTATTCTATTAGGCAATGAAGCTGAAATGAATTAGTATGTTTAACAGAAGACCTTTAGTAAAAGGGGTTTTAAAGATGATTTTACAAAGAAGAAGGAAACTTGCCTGCGTAGTGAAATTGACTGTTATATTGACTGTAATAAATTAAACTCACGTGCTCTAAATACATAAATTGCCTCTGTGTCAATGCTGTTCCAAAATAATTACTCTGTTTTGCAATTATTCTGGAATAAATCTCCAGCTACTATGCATTGCTGTCCACCTGCAGACCCAGAATTGATCATTTTACTCCATATGCAGTTATGAAAAGGCTTAGACTCATGGTATTATCATAGCAAACCTATCTTCATTTCAGCTTGGTGAAGTTCCAATCATGGTGCGTGTTCTGGTATAGTAAGGACAGGTAATCTATTTATTGCCACACTTTCACAAAAGAAGCTTTTAAGTTATGGCTGCAGGAAGCAGATTTGTAAAGGTATTTATGTACCAAAAGATAGGACTTTTTTATAAAGTTTAGATGATTAATCTTACCTGATGGTGATGTAGTGGTTCAGCAGAGAACACTCTGTTCTGCATCTTAACTGTCTGCTTCTTAAAACAGTTAAATGTATTTACAAGTATGCCTCCAGGTCCCCAGTGTAGCTATATATTACCTATGTGGCATCTTCATATTGCACAAAAATTCAGTGAGATGCATCTAGATATATGAAACAATGTCAGATAAAACTGTCAGTGTTCTGATCAGCTGAAAGACCTTATAAGAAAAAGCATTAGCCAGTCTTAATTGGAAAGAAAAACTACCATCAGTAGAATTGGTATTCTACTGATTTTAATTTTTTGCTATATAATGGAACAACAAAATGCATGTGGATTTGATTTTAATGCCTTGAAGTTGTGATACAGTAGGCTATAAAGTGATCAGATGAGTTCATTAGGACTAGGCAGCCTTCACTAGCTGTCAACTGTATGGTTTAGCACTCCAAGAAGCAGTAGTTTTCTAATGTTTTTGTATTCAGTTCTTGGTTTTCTGCATCTTTTTATTTGTAGTTTCCAGATAGAAATTAGGTTTGTTTTTCCCTCCTTTGCTTTCTATTCAAGAGTCTAGAGTATGCGCCTTCTGAGCCTAGAGCCTGAGAAAGCTTGTTCACCAGCTCACACTGTTTAATTAGTGGCATTTCAGTTCTGTTGGGTTTTGGCAGTATGCATGCAGGGGCAGCTAAGGTAGGTTGGGTAGAATTCTGTCATCAAATTGTTATTGATAAGTTCATATGACAAGCATTAATTGTACAAGATCAAAGCTCTTAAATATTTTCGTGATGCTTAATTTAGCCTTTACAGGAACATTGCTTAGAGTTTATTCCTTTTCATAGCTGTGTGAATTCATAGCTTTTTTTCCTTTTCTTTTTCTTTTTTGTATACTTTGGATATTTTTCTTGCCAATCATAGGGCTACATGCTGCCTTTCTGAATAATTTAGTTAGGGTAAATGACTAAACAAGTACTGAAAGAGCTGATTTCATCCACTGTGTCAAGCCTTGGATTTTGTGCTCATTTGTCAAACCATTCAGAGACTAACCAAATTTTGTCTTAAAGCTGTGCTTGTTTGTATTGAAATAATAGCATAGAACTTTTCTACTTAAAAGCTTTCTTTTGGTTCCGTCATAAATGAAACCACAAGCAAGGGGAGTGAGGGAGGTGGTGGTGTTTTTCATTTATTTGTTTGTTTACTTCTGGCAGGATTTTGATGCTGACCTCTTCCTTCAGCTGTCTTCCAGGCTGGTCACCCTAGTAGTCTTTGTGCCTCTTCTAGTTTGAATCTGTAGCTTGCATGTAACTGCATACCATTCTCCAGAATTCCCCTAAGGGCCTGTACCATGTGTTCCTATTTAACCAACTGAGCATGTAAGCTAGTGCTGGTTTAGATTGAAGTGAGGTAAAACATATGACTTGACAGGAAGACAAATAGAAAACCACTTTAAAGTCAGAGACTAGTGCTGAGAATGCTGGTTCATAAATATGGCAGAACCAATCAATGTTCGCTGGCATCAAAAAATGTGTAGTCCTGCATCCTTGCCATTGCTCTGGCTGCACAGTTCTGCCCTCTGTGCTGTGCTGTCCTTAGTATCCATCTGACTTCCCTGCAGACCACTTCAGGTCACCAAGCTAGTGTGAAGGTGTTTTGCTGCACTGACTTCCAAACTTTTTGCAAGAACTTACATGAGGTAGTGGTGACCCTTCCTGTGTAAGTAAACTATTAGACTGGCTTACCTTGGAGGGCTATCAGAAATTGTAGCATTAGTTTAAACTTGATATTTATGCAAATGGATATGGGTGGTGAAAATAGTCATTCCCTTTAAGGTGGGAAAAAGGAATTTGCTGGCACTATTGTATTATATCTCTGTCAGACATTTCTATTACACTGACTAATGGTGATAGGGAGGTTTATCTGCATTTGTGACTTTTGTCTCAGAAAGCCAATAGTTGAGTTAAAACAACTTTACTGTAAATCTAGCTGCAAGAAGGAAGTTGCTAAAAAATGCTCAGAAATAATTGGGTTTGGTTTATTTCTGTTTTTGTTTTCAGTGAAGGGAGCAATCTCACCCCTGCTCATCATTACCCGGACTTCAGATTTAAGACGTATGCACCTCTTGCCTTCCGCTATTTCAGAGAACTTTTTGGTATCAAGCCTGATGATTACTTGGTAAGAGACTGCAGTTTTCTTTTGAGTTACAAATGATTGTAATATGTACTAGTCTCATAGTGGCAGAAAAGGATGCTTTAATGGTGCCCAAATGGGTAGTAAATTTTATTTGTGAAGTAGTTTATAACTAGAGAATACTTTTAGTGTTTTATGAAAATTTTAATTCTTCATCTTTCCTGTAAAAACCTGCCTTGCTAATTGACTAGTATTAATTGACTTGGGTCATTCAGGTGTTGGTTCTAGAGAAGCTATAATCAATAGTTGTGTGACTTCTACCAATTCAGTTCTAATAAAGTGCTCTTGTATTATTTACATTCTCTTCATTAAATAAGTGTTTGTCTGCAGATCTTCCCATGTAGCCCTGAGAAAAGTGGGTGGCAGGCCAGAAAAGAAGCATTTCAGAGTATCGCCTTCATTCTCTGTCTTTTATAGTTTGAAGACTTACTCCTCTTCAGTATTGAGCTGTTTAAGTGAGAAAGAAGTGATGCATTTGCTGCTATCATGAAAGCAGGCTTTACTTGGTAAAACCACTTTGTGCACTATCAGGAACAAGGATTCACTATTTTACTTCACCAGTAGTTCTGCTTTTGGAAGGGTAGTGTGAAAGTAAAGAGCCGAATTGTTTTCTAGATGTTTGCCTCGTGTCTGGTTTGTCTCATGGCAGTCCACCCAACAAATCAGAGTCCCAGTACAAATTAGCAGTTTTATATGTCAGAGTTTTATGTTAACTCATTCTTTTCCAGTTTAAAGCTACTCTCCCTTGTCCTATCACTACATGTCCTTGTAAGAAGTCCCTCTCCAGATTTCTTGTAGGCCCCCTTTAGGCAGTTGAAGGCTGGTATGAGGTCTCCCCAGAGCCTTCTCTTCTCCAGGCTGAACAAACCCAACTCTCCCAACTTGTCTTCATAGGAGAGTTGCTCCAGCCCTCTGATCATCTTTGTGGCCCTCCTCGGGACTCACTCAAGCAGGTCCAAGCCCGCAGAGCTGAATGCAGTACGGCAGGTGGGGTCTCAAGAGAGCAGAGTAGAGGGTGAGAATCACCTCCTTCGACCTGCCAGTCACAAACTTGCTGAGGGTGCATCAATCCCACTGTCCATGCCACCAACAAAGGTGTTAAACAGCTCTGGTCCTAATACCAAACCCTGAGGAGCACCACACATCACTGGTCCCCATTTGGACATCAAGCCATTGACTGCAAGTCTTTGAGTGCAAACATCCAGCCAATTCCATAAAATACATGCCTTTCCAGTTAGGAGACAAGGATGTTGTGAGGGACAGATGTGTCATTATGTAATAAGTTACTAATGGATTTGGCAAAAAATGAAGTATGTGGGCTGTGTTGCTAGCTGCTAAAAAGGCTATACTTCCTAGAATACAGCTATTGTTACCTGCAACTTATATTCCATCCAAGGAAGCATTTGCAGTAGCATCAATTAAAGATTATAGAAAGGCTGCTTGCTGCTGTTAAGAGATTTGTGACACCCAGTTCAACTACAAAATGTCTGAGGGAAATTCCCAGTAAAGGCAGCTTATTGCAGATTCTTTTTCCTCGGCACAGCGAAAGACTCTAGTGGTATGTTTCCAAGAAAAGGGGGCAACTAGAGAAACTAGTTTCAAGATTAAGTGCACCTTCTTTTCTTGGAAATGCAAAAGCAGATTGCCTTCAACAAACAGATATTTTTCTGAAATACAGTTGGAATTTCAGTGTGTGTTGTGGTAACCGATGCATGCATCTGTTAGGGTTATGCTTGCTCTGCAAGCATGTCAGGATCCATTTCTCTTGTTTCTGATTCAAAATGGGCATCACTTCACAATCAGAGCAGGTTGCAGTCCCTTGAGGTCCAGAGGCAGATGTGATCAAAGGGGGTACTATGATTATAAAACAAAACTAGTTTTAGTTTGGGCCCCTTTTCCCAATTGGTCATGAACAAAAACATCTGTTAAAGAGTTTGTTCACAATAGGATGTGTCAGGGTTCTGACTGAACAGACTCCCTTGTTTCTGCGGAATGTGGATCTATCATGTTGTGAGTGAAATTCCAATTCAGTATCTAAAATACGCTACTATAACAATATGCCAAGTGTTGGTCCAATTGTGGCTGCAGGGGAAAGGAAGTAAAGTAAAAAGAGGAGAAATTACAGCAAGCATGTGTGAGTTGACACTGTTAATTTGCAATGACAAAAGCCCAAAGATTTACAGTTTCACCTTTTCCAAGGAGGTTGAGCAGTAATGTGCTGTAGGAGTCAGACTCGATAACGCGGGTAAATACATTTGAGCAGCTGGCAGAATTAAATTGTCACCTCATGGGGTACTCGTATTTTGCAGAGAAACTTCTTGGCCATAAAGTACTTAATTGTTAGGGACTTGGGGATTTTCTTACTTTTCAGTTTTGATTTGGCTTTCATAAGCGTTCGGTCAAAACTAGCTGGGCTCTTTGTATAGCAGCAGTTGCTGGGTAGACTTTTCTTTTACAGGAATGAATTCAACTGTAAAATGACACACTGTAAGTTAATAACTTGTGCTTATGCTATACTGTTTTATTGAGCTTTAATGTTTAGGATAATTGGTTTCAAATGCTTACAACAATGAGAATTATTCATGAAGCTTTATATATTTTGGCAAGAAAAACACAGGGGTTGCAATACAACTGCTGGTATGTGCAGAACGTCTGTAGTTACAGACCAGTATTGT
This sequence comes from Strigops habroptila, assembly GCF_004027225.2. NCBI lineage: Eukaryota > Metazoa > Chordata > Aves > Psittaciformes > Psittacidae > Strigops > Strigops habroptila. The sequence continues at coordinate 65,916,649 of NC_044302.2, forward strand.
TCTATCAGTAGACAAGGGCAACTATAGGATTAATAAGAAAGGTCTCTTGTATTAATTGGAACTGAGTGAACTTGGAGAATCAGGGAGAGAAAAAGGAAACATTTTTATAGCTTGCAAAACTCTCTTAAAAATTGTGATCATGGGAAAAGCCTCAGCTAGAGCCAGCGTAAGAAAATGCATTAAAGCAGTGCTTTGAGTCCATAGGAAGCATGCTTCTTCAGTTCAAGTGTTCACGAAAGCACATATTTATTAGATTTTCTTGTATCACTTTTCTTTGCTATCACCAGTCGCTGAAATCAATGGCAAGACTCCAGTTGAATTTAATGAAAGCTGTTTTCAAGAGCCAGAACTGCTTTTTCTTGTAGAGTCACTCAACTCATCTTGGGCAATACCCAATAAACCAGATACTTGTTACTAAAACTATTAATTCCTTTTGCTCTGAGAAGACTGGAAGACATACAGTGTTGCTAAGAATAATTCCCTGGTGCCTATACTACTCACAGTTCACATTCTGTGTAATTTTGTTTCTTTTAAAGACTGAAGCCTTAAAATATTGGCCTGGAATTTTCACTGTAAATTTACACTGCTGTAAATTTAGGGTTGCTGTGGTTGAAGACCAAAGAATAAGCTCCATGATTCTCCTGTGTCTATTTGAACCTGCAGTTCTTTGTTTTAAACTGGTATTTGAATAAAGCATGCACTGGCAGTGAAAAACAATTTTTGTTTCTTTCAGTACTCCCTCTGCAGTGAGCCTTTGATTGAATTATCCAACCCAGGTGCCAGTGGGTCCTTATTTTTTGTAACTAGTGATGACGAGTTCATCATCAAAACAGTTCAACACAAAGAGGCTGAGTTTCTTCAGAAGCTCTTGCCAGGTTATTATATGGTAAGTTATTATATGGTAAGTAGTTTAAGTCTGTATTTTATCTGTGTTATTCTTGTTTCATATCACACTTCTGAAGATTTGGTTTCATTTGATTTTTAATCTTTCATTGGCTTTATCCATGTTTCTTAATATTTTTGTTATTTTCTGCCCTATCGGAAAGAACAGATATAAATCAAGAATATATTTAAGATAATAATAGCTGCTCTTTCAGCATTCAAGATGAAGCTGAATGTCATCTTCTGATTTGATAGCAAACTTTGCTTCTAGTAAGCTAGTAACAGAAAAAGATTTCTAAATTTCTGATTTTACTTCTTTTCTCCATTTTGTGTTAACCCTCTGCATTTCACTCAGAGTGGACAAAGAAACTAGACTGGTCAGTTTCACTTTTGTTTCTGGACTATTTCTAGTTTCCATTTCTCATGTGTTAAAACAATGATATAAAAATTTATTTATCCATCTAATTCATTCAAAACTTAATTTCTAAATGGAGCTTTTTGAGGGCTAATGCTAAGTTGATTGTATTGTTTTATGTGTGTCCATCATCAGAAAGGGAAACCATTGATCCAAAGTAAGCAGAACTTAATTCTTCTTTTCGTTTTAAACAAAAGCCACTCATATATGACTATATGACCTTTGAAGGTCCCTTCCAACCCAAGCTATTCTATGATTCTATACATATGAACAGAGATTCTTCTGGGTGGTATGCAGGAGTGTTAGACCTGTGACTGACTTTCTTCTCTTTCTTTGCTTTCTTAAGTAAACATTTGAAAAGTTACCCTCTCACTGGTACTAAAAATGAGGAATATTATCATTATTACACTAAATAACATGGATTCACTGTTTGTTAAAAAAAAAAAAAAAGAAAAAAAAGCACTGGCAGCATCAAAAAGAGCAATGCTGGCTGGTGCTTTTCTTCTTGTTGTTTCTAATCATGATAATCAGCTTAGCATAAGCTGGAGTTACTGCAAGTGAATATAAGGCCACTTTGCTTTGTTCCTGGGAACATTATTCTCACTGTTACCATATGCAACAGTTTCCGAAGTATAAAACTTTAATCACTGTAATTATTTCCTTTGAAAGTTCCTTCTTCCCATAGTTGTATATTGTGACTTAGTAATCTTGTAAGATATGAAGTAGTTTTTCCCATCTTGCTTTTCATGCCAAAAACTGAGAGTAGTTTCAGAAGAAGGATTTTTGGTCTCACCAATTTTATCCTCTACTAGTTGTTTGGTTTTTGTTTTGGTTTGGTTTGGTTTGGGTTTGGTTTTTTTTTTTTTGTTTGTTTGTTTGTTGGGGGTGTTTTGCCTATTGTGGAATTTTTATTATTTCACCCTTTTCTGATGGTCAATTGTGGTTCTGTTACAACCTTACACACCTGTGGAGACAGCTTGGTCATTTGGCACTAACCCTTAATGTGGGAAGCCTTGTGGAGACAGGGGTTCTGGTTTTTGGAATCCAAGTTAAGGCAATGAGAACTACATTTGACCAAAACTCCTTCCGTCAGGTGGAATGCAAAGGTTGTTCAAGTCAGAATAAATAAATTAAATCCTTGGGAGTGTTGTGTTTTAAACTGTACCAGCTACTAGGAAGAAAATTAACTCTCTCCCAGCTGAAATGAGTACAGAGATGCTTTAGTCTGCTCTTTTTGTCTTCTAGTCTGCTCTTTCGTGGAATGTGAGAAAGAGAAATCTGGCATAAATGCAGTTACTGCTCAGCTCTTGACATATCTAAGTTCCTGGCAAAAAGCAGTATTTATGCTACCTGTCTGCAGTACAGGCCCACAAAGAAAATCAAATGGTCAAAAAAACAGTACTGAATAAGAAAACATGTACAGTTTTTTTGGTGTTTGTTAATGTCCTTTGATATTGAGAATAGGTATATTTAACAATATCTCTTTTGTTTTAGAATCTGAACCAGAATCCAAGGACTCTTCTACCCAAGTTTTATGGGCTGTACTGTGTTCAGTCAGGAGGCATTAATATTAGAATTGTTGTAATGAACAATGTTTTGCCACGAGCCTTGAAAATGCATTTCACGTATGACTTGAAAGGCTCCACATACAAACGGAGAGCATCAAGAAAAGAGAGGGAGAAGTCCAACCCTACATTCAAAGACTTGGATTTCTTGCAAGATATGCATGAAGGGTTGTATTTTGACTCTGAAACACACAGCGCACTAATGAAAACACTACAGCGGGATTGTCGGGTAAGTGAAAATTACTATTTAAACTTCTGTGTTTGCATCTGTTCTATATTTACCTCAGCAAAACAGAGAGTGGGATGTGGCTTTCTATGTTTAACCTCCATTCCTTTTCCATGCAATTTAATTAGGAAAACCTTTTGATGTCAAAGCACTCATGAAACCTGTATTTTAGTTAAGCAGTTGGGATCTGAGATCACAGAATCATAGATGGGAGTTGGAAGGGATTCACAACAGTCGTCAAGTCCAACTCCTGATGCCACACAGGGCAACCTGAAAATTAAACTGTATATCTAATAGTGTTGTGCAAATACTTCTTAAACACCAACAGGCCTGGGGAACTAGTTCTAGTGCTTGACCACCCTCTCACTGGAGAACTTTTTCCTAATATCCAATCTGAACTTCCCTGAGCAGCTTTAAGCCATTCCCTCACATCCTGTCACCAGGCGCCAGAGATCAGCACCACCCTTTCTGCTCCCCTCATGAGGAAGTGGTAAACACCAAGTGAGGTCACCCCTCAGTCACGTTCTCTAAGCTGAACAAATCTAATCTCCTCATCCGCTCCTCACAAGTTAAGTCCTCTAGTGCTTTCACCGGCTTTGTTGCCCTCCTTTGCACAAATGCTAATATTTTTATATTGTTTTTATACTGTGGAGCCCAAAACTGCATACAATACTTGAGGTGAGGCAGCATCAATGCTGACTATAGTGGGACAATCAGTTCTTTCAATCCCTTAGCTATACTCTGCTTAAGACACCCCATGATAGGGTTGGCCATTTTGGACACCAGGACATGTTGCCAACTCACTGAGTTTATCACCCAGCAAAACCTCCAGATCCCTTTCTGCAGGCTCTCTCTCTCTTTGTCTGTACATCCAGGATTACACTGATCCATCTGTGGATCAGATTACTGTAGGAAAGTAGTCTAGTAGAGTTTTTTAAATTCTAGTTCTTGCTTTCCACTAATTTGGAGATTTTAATTATTTTTTTCTGAGGCACAATTAGCCCTGTGGTACTGTTGTTACATATGATAAACTGTATGTAGAGCTGCAAGCTCAGTATTGCTTCAGTAAGTCTGTAAGTTAACAAGAACTAGGAAACTGAATGGGGGCAGGAGGTTGTCTAGTGGCAGTAGTCTTATTTCCCGAGCAAAGTAATTTCTTCCTCAGTGAAAGGTAGTGCTTAATGTCTACATAACATTTTCAAGGCAAGAGAAGGATACCTGCCATTGTCGTTTGAGAGGACCTTGGTGAATGGAATCAGTGCCTATTGTGGACAGAGAAAATTGCTGTAAAATGGATTTTTTTTCTGTAGCAAAGGTAAGAAAATATGAAGTAGGTAAAAGGGCAGTTATCCAGGTCTTGGAGTTTCATAGGATTCACAGAGGTTGTGGAAAGACAAGATTGGGTTTGTCTGAGGGGAATCCTGAGTGTTGCATAATAAACCAACTCATTACATAGAAGAGGCATCCTGAACGTCAGTTTGTTGTTTGCTGCCACCTGTGGTGCAAGATGGAAAGCATTGGTTTTGCACATGAATAGTACTTCTTGTTTAATTATCACAGAAGTCTGCAATGTCTTGTGCTTGGTTCGTAAAGCTGGGTGATCTCATGTTCAGCTGCATGTGCAGTGTGAGGCATTTATCTAACACCACACATTGTTCTTTCTGTAGCCTCTTGCAGTGAGTGTTTCCTGAGCTCCTGCCGTGTGTGATAATGCAAAATGCATGAGTATGTCACATCTGGGGATCTGGATGCCCTTTTGTGCATCCTCCCACTTGTCAAAGGTTACCCAATTAAAGCCAGGGGGGTCTATTATATAGAAAATAATATGTGGAATCTAAAAGAGGGAACAGACTAAAAAGTGAAAACAAGAATCAATCATTTCATTGTTACATATAAAGGGTGCTCTTACTGGTTCTTTGAAACTATAGGTAAATTCTTGCTACATGTTACTTGAGTGCTGAACTAAACATCATGTTTCTCAGTGTGTTAATCTTAGATTAAGAACTCTCAACTTAGTCTGGAGTTCTTAAAGGCCCAGCTAAATCTTTCTGCCTATATGGTATAGGGATGGCTACTTAGCATGAGTGATAACTCACCTAGATTTTTAGGGCTTCAAAACTTGCCATCTCTTTTTCATTTTATTCCGAAGTAAGAAAGTTAGTGTAGGCACTGGAATTAAAAATTCATTAGAGAAAGGAAATTTTTGATCTTGCCAATATTTTGGGACTAAGAAATTGTCTTATGTGTTGCTTAAATTTGGATTATATTTTCATTGTTCATATTTGCAATCAGAATCAGTAAGCAATGTTTTAGGGTTTTTTTCTGCTTCTTCAATATAAACATTCCAGGCTGGTAGCCCCCCTCCTCCATAAGCTCTGACACTAAGCACAGAGGCCTGGCAGAACTTACTGGTGATGACGAAGAAGGCGGCAGGGATCTGCGTCTGTCACTATATCACCCACCCCTTTCAGCAATAGCCCCACATTTTCTTTGGTCAGCCTTTTACCACTAATACAGCAGTAGAAGCTCTTCTGTACGCCCTTGACAATCCCTTGCAAGTCTCAACTCTATTTTGGCTTACTTGACAATAATTGCCATATCCCTACATGCCTAGGCAATGTTTTTCAATTCCTTTTTTGTAGCCTGTGTGTCCTCCCCTATCCTGTATGCTGCCTTTTCACACTCAAGCTGTGGCTTCCTTGCTTAGCTGAGCTGGCCTCCTGATATATCTCCTCAGCCTGACACAGAGCATCTTGTCAGCTAACACAGAGCTCTCTCCCCAGAGAAAAGTAGTAGAAGGTATGACAGTGGTGGACCACTGCTGGAGTATCAGTTCTTGTCTGCCTTCCTGCAGCTCTGATGAGGTACATGATCTGCTTGATTAGAGGATGGAGCTGAGTGGCTTGTGGCAGTCTGTCATGGTCTGGTATCTCCAGTAGCAGCTCCAGATTATGTTTTGGGACAGGTACAGCTTGATAGCGTTCCCCAGTTCCTGCATTCCCCTGCTTGTTATGTTCACATGCTAGGTGATAGGGTCTGAAACCTCTGCACACAGACCATTTCACACTTTTTGCACCTTAGCTAAACCAAGAAGTGTAACATTACATAGTGTTCCTAAAGATGTAATATTCCTGAGTTTATCATACATAAAATATAAACAACTGAAAATTTGAACTAGCTTTCAAATTCTTGACTGTTGCTGAGACTTATTATAGCTATCCTATCCTTGCCAGTAGGCACTATCATAGTTAGTGGGGGTGTGGAGGTGATGAGACAGAGAACACACTACAGGCAAATGGTACTAAAAATAAAGAATTCCACTTGCCTGAATAGCTTTCCTAAAAATCTTTGGTTTGAAGCCTTACTTGTTTCAGAGTTCTTTAATTTGTAAATGCAATGTGCCTATATTTTGTATAATGGTAAATACTGAGAGTATTGGAAGGTAGTTTCAGTAGATGTGATTTATTTTTAGTAATCATGCTCTTTGCTAGTCTGATTATTGTATAAAATTATTAATTATTTAAGAATAGATCTGACTCTCCGAATTTCAAATAGAATTAATCTTATAAATATTAACAGAAACTGTTCTGCTCATGAATGAGACAAAGAATTAAAAGCTTTCTAAGAAGTAAGATCCAAATAATCTTTATTGATTTCTTCTTCACCTCTTTCCTTAAGACATGTCTTGCTGCAGATGAGGAAACCAAAACCTTTCCCGATGGTCAAAGTTTGACTTGGTGTTGTTCCCTCTGTGGCAGAACACTCAATTTTTGTAGTCGACTTTTGCATTAGAAAATTAGGAGAATGATTAGATGCCTTGTAGGAGTATTGTCAGGATTATTTAGCTAATATCTGCACTTTAATGTGGAAGATTAAAGTTTGTGGATGCCGTTTTTTGGTTTGTGGTCAGAAAAGAGTTCAAATCATGGAGGTTTTTTCTTTCTCATTGCTTAAAATTTTTCAAGACAAGAAGAACAAAATGCATTGCTACTAAGACTTTCAAGGAGAACTAGACGCCAAACAACAGAATTCACAGAATATCTATGTTGTGCTGAAGCACTGGTGACAGAGACCTTGTATGATCAATTTATTCACTGGATTTTTCAAAACCCTTAGTACTGTGGGAAGTTGTTGGTTTTCTTGTATTTTTTATTTTTATTTTTTTTTCCTACCTCGAAGGTTCTACACAGATTATTCTTTAGCCCAGATAATTTCAATGGCCCATTCTACAGCATGTCCTTACAAACAGTAGTGTTGGTGCAACTTGAAGGAGTATTGAATTGCAGCATAGGGCAGAAATAATAGATAGCATGTCATGGGAGTAGAGAATGTGCTAATCTTAGATGAAAGCCCTCTTTATCAAAAATGGTAGTTTGAGGAAAGTGGACACGGAGTGATATTGCAGATCTCTTGTATCTTTAGGTATTATCATTCCTGTAGTATCAATTTAAATTCAAATTTCTCTTCATTTCTACTTTGGAAATCAGAAACAGGATTGTAATTTTTAGGACTGTTAGTTAACAATATTTTTTAAGAATTCTGTTGAAATGACAAGTGACTCCATATGTGCTTTGGAGGGGTTGATGATTCATTTTCACAGGATAGATTGTTTCTAAACCAGACCCATTACTAGGCATTTGGCATTTGCACAATAGTTTCAAAGAAATGCTTATTATGCAAATAGTACTCTATTTTGTAGGATTTTTACATATTTCCTTATGTTCGAGAGTAATTATTGATTCAGTGTAGAATCAATCTTCTTTATGTCAGTTTCTATGTCCCTTTTCCAAAATGCTTGTAGAAGAGGAAATGCTTGCATGGTTAACCTTTTAGGGTTTTTTTGTATTTCATAAGCTTGTGTAATTATATTTTTTTGAGTAGCATTTTCCTTGATTCTTTTATGAAAATGACCTGCTGACTTGAGGTTTTTTGCATGGTTTGCAACATGAATGCAGATTTCTCTGACAGACATAGACAGCTTGGGCTGGCTGCATCTGAAGTAAAAATTCCGTGGCTCTGCTCTGTTAGTCACTGGCTGAGATAGCTGAATGTAACCCCATCAAAGATGATTCACAGAATGCTTTAACATCTGATTAGCTCAGATTAAAAAAAATCTGATTCAGTGAGTTATTTTTCCATGTTTTGAAACAACGTATTTTGTGATGCCATTTCACTGCAGTTTTTATGTGGTATGAAAGCAAAATAGTGCTTAAGGCTAGAAGGGGATAAGTGACACTTGCCATCTGAAAGTTGTCAAAGCAGCTAAAGCCAGCCTTGTAGGCAGTACTTGGTGACCAAGTGACAACATTGTGCTGATAGAATCTGTGTACCTAGTGAAATACAGAAATACAAATTAGATGAACAATTTAATGTCAAGTTAATTAATTGAATGTTTACTTGTCATTTTCAAATACAACACTTAATCATGCTGTGTACTAAGAAATAAGAATATTCTTGCTGGAATTTTCCAATGCCATTTTGCTAGCAAGGTGCATTTCAGAGCAGTTACATGAGTAAAGATTGAATTTCTCTCACTTTTACTATACAAGGAGCGTACTTCTGGGAGTTAACATCAATTTCTAGTGATCTCACATGGATGGCATCAAGTGTTCTGCAGGGCTTTCTCAGTTCGCTATGAATATAGCCCTTTAATACTGTGACGTGTTTGTTTTTCATTAGATTAGGGTCTCATTTTGGTACCTTCCTAGCAAAAACTTGCTGCTGCTTCTGAAAAGCAGTTCCATCTAAAATCATCGAAGCTACCTGCAAGCAACCCTTGACCCAGGAAAAGGCTTATGGGTTTTTGTGTTATTGTAGGATGCTGCATGTTAAGAAATAGCTTGATGTGCTGCATCTGTAACTTTTCCTTGGCAAACCAGATTAATTTGTACAACTGTGTGTGCAAAATGTGTTACTTACACATTTAAAAATAATCATGGTTTGAGATGTTAAATATTAATGACAATGATCGTAAGGTCCTATCCAACCCAAACCATTCTATGATTCTATACATATGTGAGGACCTTTCAGATATTTTCAGCTGGAAATTCCACTGTCTGAAATAAAATTTGTCTTAATACAGACTAAAGAGTTTGACATGAAGTACGTTCTTGTTGAATGCTGATGTCTGAGATTCTTCCTTGTTATTCTCATTAATTATTTTGTATCATCAGAATTGTATCAGAATTTTCCTTAGAAACAAATAGGGGAGTAAAACATGCTTAGATCTGGTCAAAAGATGTGTATTTGCATAAGGAGTGGTTGATGTGCTTATCAAATTTCTAAGGGGAGTTAATCAGAACTGTGTATCAAACCAGTAGGCAGATGGAGAGGTAGATACTATTATGACATCCTGAAAACTTTGTAGACTGGGCAATCCTGCATCTGAGTAGGACCATGGATAGGGTGTCCCAGTGACAAGGGCTAAAATTCATAGGCTATGTCCTATTTGTTAGAATTTGTACAGCATTTAATCCATTGGATGTGCAGGTGTTTCATTTTCATAATGAAATGGAATAATAATAAAAAAAAGCTACTTGTTTTTATGATGTTTTTCAGTAATCCTAGAACAAAGTCATAAATTGTCAAAGAATAGTCCATTGTATAGTACAAGTAGTAAGGGTTTAAGTGACAGTGAATTGATGCAGTCAGAAATATTAATTTTACTGCATAAAAGGTCCCTGTTGAAAAAGCAGCAGCACATTGTACGACAGCCTTCCACGAGGTTACATCCAGCCCTTGACATAGGTTATGTAATTAAGGCAGTTAAATCATAATGTGTCTAATGTAATCTAATTCAAAAGGTAGTAAAGAATAGGCTGAATTCATAACAGTAAAATAGGAGTGGCAATGCTTTTTCCAAGCCTGACTAGCTGCTGTAGTCTAGTTTTGCATAAACAGTGTTGCTGACTGTACTACTAAGGTAGGTATTTTTGCAGGTGATGAATTGGTGTGGGGTTCTTTGGGTTTTGGTTTGGGGTTTGTGGTTTTTTTTCCGTCTACATAGAATCTACTTTCAGTATTTGGCGGCCGGCATCCACTGGTTACACACTTCTAATTAACGCATTGTATAGTAATTTCTTTCTGAGAAAGCCTGAGTAAAAGATAGCAATAAGAAAGCAATAAAGAAAATTCTAGAACTTATTTGGCACCTAGTGTGAGTGCCTTTGTACCTATTAGTTGCACTATTTTTGCAATTCATAATTGTAAAACAAGAAGTTATTCTAGTGGATGTTATCCCATTCAATGCTCAATAATATTTCATTTAATGAATTAGGTTTGAATTAGATTACATTTCATTGTGATGGTGTATGGTAATTTAGAATATGCTTTTTTGTCCTGTCAAATCCTGTGTAAGCTCTCTCATCAAAGGATGCTCTGGAGTACTGAGGGCCATAGGCTGGCAGCCTCCTTCTTGTTACATTTGAACTACCCCACCTCTGTGCAGGATTATTCCGAGCAAGATGTTTTCTAAACTCCTTCTTTGTGTCTAGAACTCAGAATGAGGCTGTGGCTTTCTGCACTTAGATTACAGTGTGTTCTGCTTTGTTTCTTCACTTTGAATCCTTAAAACAGTGCTAAAATTAAGATGCCGTGTTCTTCATGGAAGAGAAATGCCAGAGATTTAAAAGAATTCAGCTATATTGTACATTTGGCTTCTACTTAGCATAATGAGTACATAAGAAATATTGATGGAGTGACACAGAGCTTTTCTACCTCTGCCTATATACTTGGGCATTGGAGTTAAAATTATCTCTAGGAACGTGTTAAGTAGTAGATTCCCTTTTCCTCCTCATACAGTTTCACAGATCACTAGACTTTTCCTGGTGATTACCAAAAAAAAATCTCATTTTGGATTTGCAAAATGTCAGAGGTCACAAGCCATCTCAGTGTTTCGTGTAAAAAATATTTACACTTTGATAGTCTTCATCAAAATTACATACTTGGAGTTACTGCTCTTTATTTGTCATCTCTGCAAAATCAGATGTACTATTGCCTCTCGATTCTGTGCCAAAAATTATATGTTTATCTTATGGCATTGTGTGCCAAAACGTATCATGAATTGTTCATTGTTGAGTTGCATGAGGTGAAGGAGAGGTAAGTGGCACATCATAGAATCATAGAATAGTTAGGGTTGGAAAGGACCTTAAGATCATCTAGTTTCAACCCCCCTGCCATGGGCAAGGGCACCTCGCACTAAACCATGTCGCCCAAGGCTCTGTCCAGCCCGGCCTTCAACATCGCGAGGGATGGAGCACTTACAACTTCCTTGGGCAACCCATTCCAGTGCCTCACCACCCTCACAGTAAAGAACTACTTCTTTATATCTAATCTAAACTTCCCCTGTTTAAGTTTGAAGCCATTACCCCTTGTCCTACCACTACAGTCTCTAAGGAAGAGTCCCTCCCCAGCATCCTTATAGGACCCCTTAATATCATCATATCCTTCCTGGTTGCTACCGGTTTTTCTCCTTCCACTTCGTACTGCTGTTATGTGAAATATTGAACACAGTTGCTGTCTGCTCACAGTTTGGTTATATTGCTAGATGTGATAGCAGCCTATTATAATTCGCCTTTGTATGTGACTTGAACTGTATTTCCTTTTAATGTCAGTATGCCAGACTTCATAATGATGTAACTGACTAGAAACTTACGATAGTACATGTGCATGAAAGAAGAAAGGGAACTTGCTACTGACAGAAGCAAAATGGTTGGTAGAGCTAGAAGACAAAGCTCGTTGGTTAAGTCATACTTCAGAAATAAAACTGCCTAATAAAGAAAGATGCGTGATTTTTGTGCCAGAATTCCATCAGCTGTTAATGAGAGGGTGACAGCAAATGCTTTTTTTGACACTTGAAAATTCTCCAAGTATACTTTCTCAGCTATAAATAGGAGGTGGAGGAGAAGTAGAGAGTAGTGTAGGCAAAAATGCTCTGTAAAGTCTGGAACATGTGTTATTGGTGACTTTAAAGATGTCTGTAGTTCATAATTGTATGGTGGAACTATTAATTGATTATTTGCTATAAATAAAAAAAGGTGCTAGCTGGACGTACGTTCTCTGACTACAAAGTAGCATTGGGTTACCTTTCAGCTATTCATCTTTCTTTCCCACTTGTAACAAGAGCAGTGAGCTAATTAGATAACTAGCTATTTGACCTATGTGGAGGTTTTGTTTATATTATATTAATATATGCTAATATATATTAATATATTATGGTTTTGATTATAATTTTGCATATTTTCCTAATAAGAGAAATTTGTGCTTTGAAGGATTATTGTTACTTCAGTTTTCGAAATACTGCTGTGTAATTCGTATTTTATGTAGTCTTCATTTGTTTTAGTACAGCCATTTCTTTTTTGTTGATAGGTTCTAGAAAGTTTTAAGATCATGGATTACAGTCTGCTACTGGGAATCCACATACTGAACAGTAACATGAATGAAAAAGAGGGAGAGAGTTCCCAGAGTGCGTCGGATGCAAAACGTCCAGGAGGGCAGAAAGTTCTCTATTCCACAGCCATGGAGTCTATACAGGGCCCTGGAAAGGCAGGAGACTCTGTCACCAGAGAGACAACAAACACGTAAGTGCCCAAATGTGCACTTAAGGTTACTATTAAAACATGCACATTCTGTTTCTTCAGTCTGTGACACTTGGTATTAAAAGGCAAAACATTCAAGGGTATACTGCATTTCAGAAATTGAAAGATTAAGCCTCCGTCCCTATTCCCTCCACACCCCCCACCTCCAAGAAAGAAAGCTGGACCCTCAAGATTTGCTGCAGAGCAGGGAATTAAAATATTAATGAGTAGATTGTTCATCTTTAAATACACAATGGCAAATTTGGTTACTTCAGAGTGACTTACGTATGAACAAGGGCATTCGTTTATAAAAAAAGGTATTATGAGATGGCTATTACAAGAGTCTCAAGTGTAATCTAATTTTAACTGGAAACAGCCTGATGAGCCATACTATTTATCAGCACTGAAATGGAAATTCCTACAGTGGTTATTTTCATCTCAAAGTATTATATATGATATGTAGAACTCTGTCATCCACCACTGAAGTGCAGTCATACCCATGTACAGTGGATACTTCCTCAGATTAAGAACTGCTGCTTTCCTCTTATTTTTCTACCTAGCAAAAATTGCAGCAGGAATTTAAGTATATAGACAGTAGGTTCTGTATTGTTTCCTCTGGAATACATTCAGTGTTAGTGAGAGTGTTATGTTCACCATTCTCATTCTATATATTCAGTCATTCATTGTAATAAGGATTTCATTTCAAATTAAGGATTTACTCTTCTGGTTCTCAAGTGAGCTGTCTAGGTAAATACTAATAATAATATAGAAAGATGTGTTTAAATCTACAGCAAACAAATAGGAGAATTACGATATTTAGCATTTTTAGAGAGTTTCCAGCTGTTCGGAGCTCTAGAATATAAATTAAAGCTGAATTTCACTCAGTTTTTACAGCATCACTCACTTTCACACAGAAGAATGCTTCTTGTATGGTGGCAGAGGTGTTGCACTGGCAGTTTTGGGAGTGTTGGGTTTTCGTTTTGGTTTGGTTTTTTAACTGAAAGCCAAAGCTGATTATATAAGTCATTGTTCTGGTTTCAGCTGGAATAGTAATTTTTCTCCTTCTTAGTAGCTGGTGCAGTGCTGTGTTTTGGCTTTAGTCTGAGGACAATGCTGATAACACACCGATGTTTTAGTTGTTGCTCAGTAGCACTTACCCTGATCAAGGACTTTTTAGTCTCTCATGCTCTGCCAGTGACGAGAGGCACAAGAAGCCAGGAGGAAACAGAGACAGGACACCTCACCCAAACTAGCCAAAGGGGTATTCCATACAACAGCACGTCATGCCCAGTGTATAAACTTGGGGGAAGTTGGCCAGGATGTGGTGATTGCTGCTATTATTATTATATTTTACTTTATTTTCGTTATTGAACTTTTCTTATCTCAACCCACGGGTTTTACTTTCTTCCAATTCTCCTCCCCACCCTGCCCAGGGAGAGGAGTTGCGTGGTACTTATTGCCGACTGAGCCTAAACCACAACATTGGGCCATACAGGCATGAGGATGAGAATGGATACCCAGCAGCAATAACTGCTGCTTGTGCTGGTTTGAATTTACAGTCATATCTTCCAGGAAAGGCTGACAGAATATAGTTTTGTAAACCACTTAACACTTCTGAATGTCTGACCAGTTAATTGAGCTGGAGTTTATGGTAATGAGGTTTTACAGTAATTTAAACTCCATTTGCATTTACATGGTTTCCTTTGTGATTAGAATAATAAAAAATCTCCCTACCCCTCATCTCTCCTTTTCCCCTCTTCCCCTACCCCCTACCCCCCCCCCCCCCAAAAAAAAAAAAAAAGTTTGAGTAGATGGTAGCTCTGTTTTGTCAGGGGAAGAGACTACTGTGCGTTAATGGCAGAGTGGGGAAATGTACTCTCAACTCTCTGGTAGCTGTTTCAGCTACCAAAGCTGTGTATTATTTGTTTCTTAAACTGTTAAAAAAGATTTGGAGGTATTGCATGTGTTGCATCTTCAATCTCTCTTCTAGTTTTGTAGTGGATCCATCAATGCCAACAGCAGCTGTCAAACCAAAAACTGGATTTCATTTTTTGGTTCCAAAAACAATGGTCCCTTTTTTCTAAGTAGTGAAGTAGGAAGAGTTTACAATGGACATTTACCACTGGATCTGAGATACTTTAGGTTTGCTGTTTAAAATCAGTTGTATGCTAAATGACCTGCATCTGACTGACTTCGCACTGTGGCATCTAGGTTTATGTTGTGCCTATTTCTTCGTGTTTTCACGTGGGTACAGTTCACCTACTAAATGATAATCAGAGATACCTTTAAAGATAATCTAACTATGTTTTTGTTGTTTCTCTCAGAATGGGAGGTATTCCAGCTAAAACCCATAAAGAAGAAAAGTTGCTTTTGTTTATGGGCATTATTGATATTCTCCAGTCTTACCGGTAAGATGAAGTGCAGGTTTTTATTGTATAAGCTATTCTGAAATTACATACCAATGGAGAAATTTTATAAAGCAATTCTGATTTTGCTTTTATGTGCTTAGATTAATGAAGAAGCTGGAACATTCTTGGAAAGCTCTTGTTTATGATGGGGTAAGTAGATTTTTTTTTTTTTTTTTTTTAATTTTTTTTTTTAACTGCTCATGATTTAGCTAATAGAACTTTGACTTACATTGACCAGGAAAGAGCTAGCTCTGGTGTATTTGTAGTCTACCATCACCACATGGTTTGGGCTGTTGCTGAAATCTTTTAAGTCCATTTCCCAATGCATGCTGTGATTTTATTTGTTGATCTTTAAAAAGCAACCAAATGATCATTTTGTCCTTCTAACTTACAAAAGACAAGGGCCACTTAACAGGACATTGATGAATCTGTAACAAAAAATTGTACATAATGTGAAAAAAGCATTTCAGATGCTAGTAAGATTTTGCAGAATATGGCTGTATAATTCATAACTCGTGATTTCATAAATTAAATACCTAAAGAAAAGTTCTTGCACAATTAACCTTTAAAAAGAAAAAAATGTGTTAGGTTTCACTTCTTTTGAGTATGCATGAAATGTATGATATAGTTGTATCTGAGACGTCCAACATCTTTCCTGACGATTTACTTGTCATATACTTATGGAAAATGTGACTGAGACCTTTTTCAATCTTGTAGGATACTGTTTCAGTTCACCGACCAAGTTTTTATGCAGACAGATTTTTAAAGTTTATGAGTACAAGAGTTTTCAAGAAAGTTCAAGGTAAGACTGTTACTCTTTTATGTATTTATATAATCATTACTTTATAATGCTCCTGTCCTGGCAATAAAAGAATCCTTTCTTCAACATCATGTAGCATTTACATTGCCAGAAGGTGAGTTTCTTCAGTGGAGCTAGTGGGATTGTACTCAATAGTAAAATTACAGAGAATTATTTGCTATTTACTTTTTGTCACCACATTACAGGCATCTGAAGGTAAACCAGGTTCCGGTATATTAGCATTGATATAAATTTAATGATCTAATGCTGTGTCCAGTCCTGCATCTGTTATTCATGGGAATACCCCCATTGATTTTAGTATCTTTAATTTGCAGAAGATTGTTACATACAATGTTTGAAAAGCATGTTTGAGAAGATAGGCATTCTTCCCTTTGATATGGATTTCTTAAGTGCTTTATCAAGGAAAAATATCAGAAATTGGATATTAATAAAGTTCTTTCTTTGTCTTTTTCACTATCACCTGTTTCTAGTTTTCCCCTCCTTTTCTCCTTTCTTAATTTTTAATTAATTTTCAAGGGTAAGCTACATATCACTATTAGCTACTTAAAGGGTATGGTGGGTTGCCCTTGGCTGAATGGCAGGTGCTCACCGAAGCCACTCTATCACACCCCCTCCTCAACTGGATGGTGGGAGAAAAGCTCATGGATCTTGATAAGGACAAGGCAATCTCACACCAATTACCATCATAGGCAAAAGAGACTCAACTCAGGAAAATTAATTTAATTTATTACCAATGAAATCAGAGTAGGGAAATGAGAAATGAAACCAAATCTTAAAACACCTTTCCCTTACCTCTCCCTTCGTCCCAGTCTTAACTTTACTCACAACTTCTCTACCTCTGCCCCCCAGGCAGTGCAGGGGGACAGGGAATGGGGATTGTGGCCATTTCCTCACATGTTGTCTCTGCCACTCCTTCCTCCTCGCTCTCCTTCCTGCTCCAACACGGTGTCCCACCTATAGGAGACAGTCCTCCATGAACTTCTTTAGTATAGATCCTTCCCTTTTCTTCATTAACTTCTCCAGCATGTGTCCTTTCCACAGGGTGCAGTCCTTCAGGAATAGACTGCTCCAGTGGGGGTCTACCATGCCATCACAAGTCCTGCAGCAAACCTGCTCCAGCGTTGGCTCCTCTCTCCACGGAGCCACAGGTTCTGCCAGGAGCCTGCTCCAGAATGGGCTGTCCACAGGGTCACAGCTTCCTTCAGGGTGCATCCAATTGCTCTGTCATGGGGTCCTTCGTGGGCTGCAGGTGGATATCTGCTTCACTTTGGACTTCCATGGGCTGCAGAGACACAGCCTGCCTCACCATGGTCTGCACCACAGGCTGCAGGGGAATCTCTGCTCTGGTGCCTTCCTCTTCCCCCTCCTCCTTCACTGATCTTGGTGTCTGCAGGGCTGCTTCTCTCACCTGTTCTCACTCCTCTCTTCCGGCTGCTGTTGTGCAGCAGTTTCCCCTTCTCAGATATGTTACTCCAGAGGTGCTGGTTACTCTGAGCTGGTGGGCTCAGCCTTGGCCAGCAGTGAGTCCATCCTGGAACGGACTGGCATTGGCTCTGTCGGACATGGGGGAGGCTTCTAGCAGCTTCTCACAGAAGTCAACCCTGGAGCTACCCTGCTACCAAAACCTTGCTGCACAAACCCTTTCCCAACAGAGGGGAAGGAAAAAAAGCCAAGAGAAACCCACTCTCACTACAGAGGGATATCTTTACCAAAGGATTAAGTTTAAGTCTTGCAGCAATAATTTAACTATTGATTGTCATTTCTCTCAAATAAAATGAATTTATTTCTATAACTGAAAACTGTAGATCCTCTTAAGACATCGGGGACAGAGGGTGAATTGATCCTACGTAGGTGAGTTTTTCCTGTATGTTGTGATTTAACCCGAGTGAGCAGCTAACGCCTACACAGACAATCACTCACTCCCACCCCAGTTGGATGGTGAAGAGAATCAGGAGGGTAGATGTGAGAAAAGTCTTCGGTTGAGATAAAGACAGTTTAATAGGGAAAGCAAAAGTGGTGTGTGCAAGCAAAGCAAAGTAGGGAATTCATCCACTACCCATCAGCTGACAGGTGTTCAGCCATATCCAAGAAAGCAAGGCTCTATGAGATGTAATAGTTACCCAGGAAGACAAATGTCATAACCATGAATATTTCCTCTTTGCTCCTGTTTATCCCATCTTTTATTGCACAGCATGACACCATATGGCGTGGGGGATACCCCTCTGGTCAGTTGGGGTCTGCTGTCCCAGCTGTGTCCCCTCCCAACTCTTTGTGCACCCCCAGCCTGCTCACTGGCAGCTCAGTGTGAGAAGGCCTTGATGCTGTGTAAGCACTGCTCAGCAATAACTAAAACTTTGGTGTGCTATCAATGCCGTTTTGGTCACAAATCCAAAACACAGCACCATAGAGCTACTGTGAAGAAAATCAGCTTTACCCCAGCCAAAGCCAGTGCTGTGTACTTTCCAAAGAGTCCAAACAGAGCAGTAACAACCATGTATGAAGTTACATAAGAAGTTAGATTTCAGCAAAAATATTTGAGAAATAGCTATCACATTTTGTTTTGTGACTACAAACTGAAAAGAATGAATTAATGTTGCCTTAGTCCAATGGAGTGAGCAGTATAGGTATTTTATCATAATATGGGTACAGCTGTGAAGCAAAACAACAGAATTTGCAAATAGTAAGGAACAGATTTATTTTTGGACTTGCTGCATTTAGCCTGACTTTGAAAATGAACAGGGGAAATTAGCTATCATTCAAGAATTCACATCTTGAAATAAGCTCATATGTTCATATCTACTTTGAATTGTAGTTCATCCAGGTGTGATAAATATATTGTTATTACACAATCAAAAGAAAATAAAAATCAGAAGTTCAGAGACTCATCTTCTTACAGGCTTCTTCCATCAAAAGTTCAGATCAGGTTTTATTTTCACTAGAATTTCTTCCACTGGAAGTCAGTGTCTGATGTAATATGACAATATATGAAGCAAAATTCAGCTGAAATGAGGAAGGCACCTCTTGAGACTCAGGCATCTTTAAACCCTAGAATAAATTTGGTGGGAGCTCTGTTGTCTGAGTCAATACTCAAAGAAACTCCTCTGCACAGATAGAGAGTAAGGAGCAGACAACTTGATAGTTCCATCTGTTGGACAAAATAAATGTCTTATGCGGCCATATATCCTTGCTAAACATTTGAGTCTTTTTTCAATTCTTTCTAATTTTGACTGCTAGATTTATGTCACAAGACACAATCCATTTTGTATTTGAAAGCTACAACGTGCAATTAAGAACGTCGTGCCTAATTTTCTCTCTAATCTTAATTTGTCTGTCTCACTTTTCCAGGCTATTAATCTGTCATAATATCCCACTCTTATTGAACCCTCTGCATACAAGGCTATTAATCTGCTTCTATATAGCTATATTAAAGGTTCAAATGCATTATGATTATTTTGTAAAATAAAGAATTGGGAGTCTTCCTGCCTTCAAGAACATTGGTTCTAAATTTCAATTAGACATTTCAGTTTAAACTCTTAAGCCCTGGCCTGAATCCGTGCTTCTTCCCCTGGTGCACAGAACAAGTCTCCATAAATAACAATAAAAACATAATAAGCAGATTCAGCCTTGGGCAGAGGCTAGATCAGCAGCTATCTACTATGTTATTTTTTAACAACATCCTGGAGCTATGCGTCTGATTCTCTTCTTCAGTCTTCAGTCAATTGGCTTTGATGCTTTTAGTTTGAATTCTGTAGTAGAGCACAATATGTACTACTGCAGTGCATTTGGAGCAACTTTGCAGCCAATGCATGGAGGTCAGCAGCTATCAATTGGAAAACACCAAATGAACTGGCTGACATCTTTAAGAACTACTACAAATGGGGGTCATGGTTCATTAGTAGTGGAAATGGTCAGATCCTAAAGTTTCACCCAAAATGCCATTGTAAGTAGGTACGCATTGGTAAGACTTATAAAGGGGATGCTCATACGTGAGTGTACAAGCCATCAACATTTTGGAAGTGTTTATTGTACCCAAGGAAGATGTTTGACATGTCACTGAAGTAGAAAATCTGCAGTAGCACATATATCATTATAATAGCAGTAGTTCACAGCTTAAGAAAATGATCATAACTTCTCAGAATACTTCAAATGTCTTTTCAGTTTTCTTCTTTTCTTTTTTTCATGTATCATTCTGCCTCTGAGTACATAGGTTGATACTTCGTATGAGATTTGTAACTCGGTGATAGCAAAGCTGGTTAACTCACACGATTCTTCCCCTCCCTCCCACCCGCCGCCATGAGCAGTAAGGAACCCCAGAAAGATAAAAGTACTTCACTCACAGATGACATAACAATGCCTTTGGTTCTTGTTTTAACATAATGTGGAATAATTTGGTTTCTATCTGGATGTGTTCTTTGTGTGTATTCAGAAAGTCTAGCTTTATAGATGGCTTGCTTTTCTATAAGCTGTTAAAGATGTTCATTTGGTAATGCAGCTTTAAAGTCTTCACCTTCAAAGAAACGGTGCAATTCCATCACGGCTCTGAAGGCAACATCACAAGAAATAGTGTGTGCCATTAGCCAGGAGTGGAGGGATGAACAGCATGGCATTCTTGCTGAAGGACAAAGCTATGCCAGCCTTGATGAAGAAGGTAATGTGTTCCAAATCAAGAGCTTAAACAATGTTTTTAAAGGAATTTAGTATAAACTCTAGAAGCCCTATAACTAGAAAACTTCCAATCTGGCTCATCTTTCAAAACTTCACTCAGGTTATTCTCATGGAGACAGTTGTTGGTCATATGGCACAGTGCACCTTCAGGAGCAAGAGGAAGTCAGAATCAAGGTTATAGCATGATGTTAATCTTTTGGATTTTGGGGGATCCTAAAAGAATTTATCCATCCTAAGTAGCAGATTAAGGCCAGAGCCAGTCCTATTCTTTTCACTTGCTTTTAAACAAACATGTCACATGAAGTGTTTTGAAGCTCGGGTCATTGTTCCCAGCGTCTTTTTGAGGAGATACAGTCTTTGAACCTTTCAGAGCTCATCTGCAGCCATGCTTAAAGCTGCCTAACCCCACCTGAGAATTGGGCCCCTTGTAGTGTGAGACCAATCACAGAACTTAGATTTCATCAGATATTCATACTACTTTAATATTTTTAATATTTGACCTTGGGGTTGCTCTCTATTCTGCTGAATGTACTGGCTAAAAGCTGAAGCTCACCTTGTAATGCAAATGATTGTGGGTATGGCCATATGAATATTACAGTCTCATCAATTCAAACGTTTTAAGAAGCTCCAAAAAGCTGTTGAGACAGCTTGAGACTATGAGGTGCCACACACTTGCATAAAGATTCTTGGTTTCAATTTGAAATTAAGTTTTTAATGCTGTTCTTTACTTTTGTGTGTGCAGTACTAGGTTCGCACCACCGGCCAGATCTAGTGCCGAGCACTCAATCTCTGTTTGAAGCGACTTCCCTGGCAACCACAATTTCTTCTTCTTCTTTGAATGTTGATGAGCATTGTCAACGTGATCAACCTATGCTCTTTTCTAGCAGGTATATGTGGTAGAGGATTCACCACTATTTTGCTAAGTCTGACCATGGGTGCAATGGGAGGGGGCTCTGTGAAAGAAAAAGCAGAAGAGGCAAGTGCCTCTGTAGCTCATTCTTGAACCTCTCCAGTGAAGGAAGAGTTCTCTAAGCCCATAGGATTTGTTATGTATTTGTTTGTTATGTGTTATGATTGGTGTCACAAATTAGAAAACATAAGCACAACAAAAAATGTTAATAGTATACTTCGTATTTTTTGTCATGTTCCAGAGCTAAACTGGGCATTAAAAACTTGCTTAGGCCTTAGTCTGTGCCATAAACCAAACTACATTAAGATCAGAGTAGGGAATACTTACTGTAACTTGTCTGTAGCCTAAAACAGCTGCAGAAAGCTGTGATGTGCTAGGAAAAGAGACCTGCTTTCAAGTTGATCTTTATTCTGAATGTATGATCCTGAATGGTCTGCTTTAAGTTCTTTCAAAATGACCGTTTTCTGAAGTGAATTTCTATGAAACGTGGGCATGTAGTGACAGGACAAGGGGGAATGGCTTTAAACTGACAGAGGGCAGATTAGATTTTAGGAAAAAAATTCTTAACTATAAGGTTGGTGAGGCACTGGAACAGGTTGCCCAGGGAACTTGTGGATGCTCCAATCCTGACAGTGTTCAAGGCCAGGCTGGATGGGGCCTTGAGCAACCTCGTCTAGTGGAAGGTGTCACTGCCTATGGCAGGGGGGTTGGAACTAGATGAGCTTTAAGGTCCCTTCCAACACAAACCATTCTATGATTCTATGAAACTTCACTCATCGGGGTGATTAGGGCCTGTCTGATTTTGACCCAGGAAGGATAAACCCAAGAAAATCTCAACAGAAGTTGTGCAGATGCTTATGAACTAGATTGACTATAATTTGACTCGTGTTTGAATATACTTTAGTCATGACTGTCCAACAAGATGCTTATACCAGTAAGTCTCGCTGGGAGATTGTCTGGGTGTATGCCTGTACTTTACCTTGCACACCTGAAGTGTGCTGTGTTGTGTTGTCTTGCCTGCTTGCAGATCTCTTTAACATGTGTTGTACTGCTGGACAGCCATTTCTTTGTGTGTTTTTGTCAAGAGGGTAACCATTGTGAACTCAAGTACCTTGAATTTTGTTTGAAATAATTTGGAATCCTGAACTACACAATGTGTATATAAATTTGATAGACTTACCCATGTGCTGAGTTCTTTACTGTAAACTGCATGTTGTCCAAAATCATCAAGTTGCTTTAAAAGCAATCTTGAGGCAGTAGGATTTTACCTTATATTTAAATTTGACCATCTGCATTTTCGTAAGAAGTAAATTGACTTGTAGAGTTACTTGATCAAAGTAATATTGGCAGCTTCCATTTTCATTAAGTTGAAACGAGTCTCACTTATGTGGCATCTTCCATAGGTCTGATGTTTTGCTATAAAAATTTGGAATGAGGTGTGGTTTAGGGTGTAACAAAGATGAACTTTTAATTACAGAACCATCACAAGTTGTTCCAAAATGCATCTAAATAGGCTTTAGGAAATAAAGTTACTAATGAATACACATTAGTAAAAATACAGCTCCTTCAATTCAACTTCTGTCAGTCTTGTCCAGTTTGTGACAAAGTTAGCTGTAGGACTTCAGTATTCCATGATCTTTCACCAAGTTTTAGCTTCACTGGAAATAAAGTTATAGAGTACTGGGGTTTTTTATTTGCTTTAAGCAACAAATAAAACTACAGAACTACTTTGCATTAGCATCTGTCGGCAAAGGAGAACTGTGGAGTTGTCTGGATAGAGTTCAGATTTACTGCAAATAAAACATTTAAAATACTCTATTATATTTTGCTGTAAAGTTATTAAAAAATAATTCTAAAATAAATAAGGTTTTTAGTGGATCTATACTTTGATTGTATGTTTAGACTTGCTTACTCTTCAGTTGTGATTCAGTCGATGAAATAACCTAAAATTTAGTACATGTTTTCAGTTATGCGATTACCCTGCACATCTTTACCTTACAGAAATCAGAGTGTGACTGTAGTGGCTGCAATTCAGGTTTGCATACTTTAAATTAATCAGTAAAACAAGACACATGCTCTAACACAGCAGACCTTGCACCAGCATTCATAGATGATAGAATCATAGCTTAGGGTTGGAATGACCTTAAAGATCATCCACAACTTCTCTGGGCAACCTGTTCCAGTGTTTCACCACACTCACAATGAAGAATTTTTCCTAATATCTAACCTAAATCTCCACTCTTTCAGCTTAAAGCCATTCCCCCTTGTCCTGTGAATACATGCCCTTGTAAAAAGTCCTTTTCCAGCTGTGTTTTAGGCCCGCTTTTTAAGCACTAGAAGGCTGCTCTAAGGTCTCCCTGGAGCCTTCTCTTTCCCAACCTGAACAAGCCCAATTCTCTCAGCCTGTCTTCATAAGAGAGGTGCTCCAGCCTCCTGATCATCTTCATGGCCCTCTTCTGGACTCACTCAAGCAGGTCCACAACCTTCTTGTATTGGGAGCCCCAGAGCTGAATGCAGAACTGCAGGTGGGGGTCTCATGAGAGCAGAGTAGAGGGGGAGAATCACCCTCCTCAACCTGCTGGTCATGCTCCTTTAATGCAATCTAGGATACAGGTGGCTCTTTACATGTCTTGTGGCAAAAAAAAGGACCTTTAGTAGTCAGGAGTTCTGCCATGTGGGCTGGCCAGCTAACATCCTTGCTTGTCTAGGTGTGTCTCTTCAGCTTTTCTTCTTACCAAGTACTGGTTTATGTCACAATCTCAGTAGGTACAACTCATGAAGATTAGCTTCCATGTCATAGCTAATGGCTTTCATTTAGGATTTGAGAAAGCTGCTGAGCATGCTCGGCATTAAAATAATTTCCCCAAGATTATTCTGGACACTTGCAGTTTTGTACCCACCTCTGCTTCTGCATCAGTACAACATGCTTCTTCCTTCTTCATGACACTAAATAATATATACAGCTGAAGTTTTATTTATGTTTTTATGGTACGTTGGAGGAACTTCAGTCCTCCCATAAGAAAAGCTGGCAGGGAAATAAAAACACCAAAAAAAAAAAAACCAAACCCAAACTATGCTACAACTCTGAATTGAGTTGTGGATATCTTAGATTTTTCTTGCTGGCATTTTGCTTGTGAGTATTACAAATACTGTGATGCAGGACTCATCACTTTGCCATTTGTCTCTGATGAACAGAAAGCCTGGAGCAATCTTTGAAACAAAGCCTGAATGAATGATTTGTTTACAAATGTGAACCTGCTTTCAGTCATTAAATATGTAATTAACTATGACATTCTGCTTCAAGTTATTTAACAGAATTAGTTTGGCATCATCTTCATTGGACTTTTTCCTTCTCTTTCAAAGTCTCCTGGCATAAGGGTAGAGAGTATACAAATTTCTCATAACCAGTCAGAAACCTCTGGCTTAGGGTATTAAAGGGAGATAATCCTGCATGCATAGTAATAATACGGTATCTCTACAGCTCCTTGATTCCTGTATGAGCAGTATGTGCCTATGCCAGTGAGAGGACAGGTGCTGTTATTTGCCTTGTTCAAAAGAGAGCAGTAATACTTTTGGATACTCCAAAGCAGATGCATTATGTTTAACTTTGGGTTTTTTTGAATTACCCTCTGTTTCTACCAACCATGAAGGTAATCATGCTTCAAGGAGGGGGAAATGGCATTTTATATGAGAAAGGAGCTCAGCACCATCTTTCTTTAAAGGTGCTCTGCACTCGTGGTGTGAAGCAAGGAACTGCTACCCATGTGGTTAAGCAAACAGAGGTGTTGCTGAGTCAGGGACAGCTCCTGAGGCTGTATCATGTGAGGAGGGTTGATATATCAGGGATTATTTTTATAGCAGAAGTGATAACAGATTTTTACCCCCTCCGGGTAAAGTTCTCCTAGTAAGTACTCATGAATTAAAGATGACAGATCTGAATGTCCTGAGCAGTATGCCTGTTGTCTCAGCTGACATTGCTTTTACAATTGCAAAGAGCTGAAGGAGGTGAATGCTTTACAGGTGCATCTGGAAATGTTTTAAACTGGAGTTTCAAGATTCAACAGAAGTCTCTCTCCAGCGTATCTTTCAGCAGGTCTCATGGCTTCCAGTCACAAATCCAAACAAAATCCCATGATGCATAAAGGAGTACTTCACCTCCCTATCTTTAGAGTAATGCCAAGATAATGCGGGTTATAGAATGAGGACTGATGAGTTCTTCTGATACATTTGAGCCTAGGAAAATAATCTGTATGAAATCTAATTCTTGTTTCTCTTTATGCATTCTATGTTCTGTAAGATGTTATGGACTTCTGCCTTCTCTTTCCTATTCTTTCTGCTTTCCTTTATATTTTTCAGTTATTTGTTGCCATACCTTTGCACTGCTGTTTTTCAGTGGATACCACTTGCAATATTGGAAAGCTTTGACTTGTGTTTTTTTTCTCTTACACAGACAAAAGTTCCTGAAATGTTCAGATTTTAAACTGAAATGTCCCATGACTTGCATTCTATCAAACAAACTTTTCAAAGACAGCTTATAAAATACAAGTCATATTTTCTGCTCTTTTTGTCAGTGGAAGGGATTTGTAGGTATTAGTTTTCCTGTTGTAAGGAATACTTAATCACACCTTTTGCCAGTGTGGTTTTTTATGCAAAATCTTTTGTGTCAAGCTTAAACGTCTCTGTCTGTCCACCACCACCCTTAGCTTATGAAGCTTAGACAAGTTCGTCTGAATATGATTCAGAGTGGATTAAATTCATGCAAGCTTCATGAAAATAAACAGCTAGGGAGAGGAAAAAGACTTGAGTGCTCTCATGCTAGAAGCAGATACACTGAGACACGGGGGAAGTCCCCATGGGAAAGAAAGAAAATTTTACTATGATTGAAGTAACCTGTAATTGTGGCTTAGAGAAAAACAAGGCTTTCCCAGTTCTTCTGTGATGGAATTACTTTTGCATCCTTTTTTTAATTAAGAACCAAGATAAAATAGACTGCTTTAGCAAGAGGAGGGCAACAGCACAGTTGAGCACATTCCTTGTGGGCGATCATAATATTTTTTTTTTTCTTAGCTTTTCTTTCTTTTTCAGTCTAAAAAGTAAGGATGAGAACTCAGTGCACTGTTGAAATTGTTCAAAACCTCTGTTCCACCAAACTGCTCTTTCTGATACACTATATATGTAGGGATTTCTCTCGTTCTCTCCTGTGCTTTCCCCCTTCCTTTCCTCCAGTTTGTGTTTGCCTTACCAGGAGCCTGCATTAAAACTGGTGATCAATGCAGCTATGATGATGCTGTTGCAGAAATTTGAACATTCAGTTAACATCTGCTGGCAGCATGTGTGTTGCTTCTAAGAGATTAATTATAGTATTTATTTTTTTACTCTTGTGCAGAAGTTCTATGTGCGTGTCAGTTTCAACTCATTTAATCTAGAAAAAGTTGGAAACAATTTGGTTATTGATAAGAGAAAGAAAACCTAATCTTTTTTTTTTGTACTTGAAATTTAAAATTATTGTTCAGTTAAATACACAGATGTGCATGTTAAACTCCAGTGGTAATAGTAGTTATTTAATACGTAAGCAAGCAAATGTTTCCTTGACTGAATTTGCCCTTCTATGTGCAGCTTTTCATATTCCATACTCATCCTTCCAAGTCTAATTTCATTACCTTATTTTTTTCTGGTGAGGAGAATCCAGAGCAACTTCTCAGAACAGACTTCAAGTGTACATCTCTCCACAGGCTGATACACATTGGTGTGTACCTGTCAGTTGATTTGGCTGTTACTACTCAGTATTTCATAATCTAGACTGTGTTCCTAAATTCTGATTGCTTACACCATCTCTTTTCAACTACATACATACATCAGCTACAAAAATGACAGGTCTTATGATTTTAATTGGCGCCTGCAAAGGTGGATAGGTTTGTTGGTCATGGTAAAATTGATGTGCTTACTGTGATCTTTACTGATTCACATGTCATGGTTTGCCATTAGAGAGAATGTATAACACAGATTCACTGCCAGACTCCTTCAATTGAAGCAGCATTTAGAAGATGACATATCTGTTGTTTTCTCAGGTCTGTGGTTTTGATGTTTCTCAACAGTGTTAGTAAAATATTACAAGGGAGTTTTACTATGTTGGACCTACTTTTTTTTTTTTTTTTTTTTGGACAAACATGTAACTTATAAAATGAAATGCTTTAGAAGTGATATAATACTTCAACATTGTAAACACTGGATTAATTAATGCATTTAGTTCAACAGGTCCGTTAATACCTGTTCTCCCTGTTCACATTTATAGGTATGCAGAACAAATTTTCTGCAACAGTTGATACTGAGTTGTACCTTAGAACAATAGTTTTACTGCTCATTTGTCCTAAAAGACATTTTTCTGACTAACTTCTATATTAAGAGATTTGAAAGATCAAAACTTGTGATGCAACGGGCTGATAATTTTTTTCAAAAGCTTATATAAGAGATTTCAAACACATTGAACATTGCAAATGTGCTGCTATTTAGGGGATAAATATTCTGTGGGATATCCTATAGGAGAGCATATTTGACATCCAAAGTTAGACATCAAAGCCTGTGTTTATTACAACTCTTTACATCCAGGGAGACACAGTGGCTTATTCTAATTCATGCCTGTTGTATTTTGGCACTCTCTGAAAAAAGCTGATAATTATATTCCTACAAGAGCTGTCCTGGAAACTGCAGGAGGTGAAGGGGGAAAAAAAACAAAAAAACAACAAAAAAAACAAAAAAAAAAAAAAAAAAAAAAAAAAATAAAAATCCCCCCCAAAAACCAAACAAAAAAACCTCAAAACCCAAAACAACACAAAAAACATCACAACAAATAACTAAAACCAAAACACAGATCAAACTTCTGCTTCGGTCAGTTGTTACTACCTGGCACTGTTTCTGCCATTCTTCAAAGGCTGTGCAATGACTTGGAAAGGAGACTGAAGAGTTCTACTTGTCCCACAAGCTGCCTTCAAGTAACACATCAGGATGAGGCATATTTGTTTTTCCCTGAAGAAAACATTTCCCAAAGTGGACAGTATTCTTTTAAATAGAGAAAAGCCTCCTGTTACTGAATGTAAAGCGTATGCAAGAAAGCTCTGTCTTGCAACAGTTTTCTTACTGTTTTCCTTTTAATAATTCTTCATGCAGAGATGAGCCTTGCAGAGATAAACTTGCAGAGTTTATCTCCAATTATTCAATGTGAATGCCACAGCAGCAAGTAGATTCCTATCTGCAAATAAGTTGTGGATCCTTTGTAAGAAAAAAGATGGATTGATACCTGTTTTGTTTCATTCTCTTCTTTCATGCCTGATGTTGTTCAAGGGACTTCAGCCACTGCTGGTTTTCTGTATATGAGATTACTATACGTTTGTGCTTTCTTCTGTCCGCTTTCTCCCATTTATTTCTGTATGTTAATATACATATTTTATATATTATTTGTTTCTATATTTTAAATTTCTTCCTTAGGAAGTTTACTACTAAATAGCCAAATTGTGACATACATAGGAGTTTCTCTTTGTCTTCTCTTAATATGCTGGATTTGTTTCAACCCTCATTTTCTGCCTGACTGTATAGTGTATTTCTGTAACAGGTGAGGGGAAAAAAGAGGCATACTCCAAAGGGGAGATGATATTGTCTTTATTCTGTGTTATAGCTAAAACCCAGTAGTTTAAGAATCCCAAAACCAAATGCTGAGCTCACATTGCTATTGTTTGCTATCCACAGCAAGCTGTGAAGCAACATAGATTATAATTTAACAAACTAAGAGCAAAAAGAAGTGCAGTGCCTTCTAATGGAACAGAAGAGAAGAGAGAAAAGTAAATAATAATAGAAGGACTAGGTCTTAGTCTTCTAATACATGCAGGATGTAAAACCTAAAATGCCACTAGTGTTAACTGCAGGATCCTCACCTCATCTTGCATACAGATTCCAGAGGTTTTCTGAATGTGAAAGAAGTTAGTTATAACAGCAGTAAAGGTGGCAGTGATGTGGCCCGATGTGTATTTGAAAGGAATAACTATTTCAATTTTTTTTGCTTCTAAACCGAACCTGATGCAGAAATGAAAGCCAGGTATACGCCACAGCCTGCTCGACTTGCTTTACAATTAGGAATGCAGAGCACTGTTTTCCACAAGGAACGGCTAACCACTGGGTTTGCATATTTTCATAGCCGTAGTGGCTGCTCACTGCACATTCGTGTCATGTGGTTTTCATATATGAGCCTTTGCACATTCAGAGGCCTGAACTGTGCAACAGCAGAGATCAAAATTCTGCAAGCAAAAGTGGCTCTCTCCTCCTCTCACCCTTCCCTTTTGCCAAGAGTAGTATCTTTGGTGACAGAGCTTATTTTGTGATAAAACGTAGTCTCCCATATAGCAACAGCCCATATTTTCCCTTCCTGTCTGTCCTCCCCCCTTCAGTAAAATGAAGCATTGGCAAAAACTGATGTGACTGAAAAGTTGCTTGATAGAATATTAGTAACGAACGTGAGAAAAATAATACCAGGTCAGTGGGACCTGGATCACCCTCTGAACAAAAGAAATAGTCTTACAACTGAAAAGATGCCTAATACACTATATATCAAAAAGAACATTGTAATGTGGTGAAGGTAATACTAATACTAACATGACATAAGGGTGACTGATGATTCATTATTTTGTTGAGCATTTGAATTTGTTTTCTGCTTTGCATGCTAGATTTGCCCTTTCTGAAATTATAACCCAGCTGAAACATAAACTACAAAGTATTGCAAAGGGAGGGGGAAATCAGTCATTTGTGGACTGATGGCTGTAACTATGTTTTCGTACCCAGTTATATGGCAGAATTGTTTGCTTTTCACCTTGTGTGTAAATAGGTAAGAACTTAAAATACATCTCTGCAAAAATTCCAGCTGAGTTTTCAAGGCAGCCTGGAGTCTGTTAGTTTCTGGCAGCGAGTGAGGACAAGGGATAATGGGCACCTAAATCCATTAAAACACATTAAAAGTTTCAGCTTTGTGGTTCCAAGTGTGTTTACAAAATAAAGCAAGATTCCTGTGCCCTTTCACATTCTTTCTGGATAGCAGATAACAATCAAATCTATGAATGAAATAATACAGTGCACCTGCTCTGTAAATACTACTTCCTTGCAGAGCTGTACTAATTACAGTACACTCCTGTTCTTCTCCCACTTTCCCTTTTGAACTGTTGTATGCAAGTGATACCATATCTGCATGAGAAAGCCAAATGCTACTCTGCCTAATTACTGATTTTTTTTGCCCTATTTTGTATTAAGAAATGCTGACAGAATTTAGATGATGTGTAATGCAGAATTAACTTATTTTGAAATTAATGAAATTATCCCACATTTACTGTGACATAGTTTCATTCTTTAAATAAATATCAGAGTTCAGGAACAGCATTACTTCCTGATAAAATTTTAGTTAAGGAAAAAGTGGAAACTGTGGTTTGTGTAGGTTAGTCAAATATGAGGTGCCAATTATTTAGCCATTTCAACATATCCATACTTGTCCATTTACATTCTTTCTTTTCAAGTATTCAAAGCTTTTACATTTGAGAGAAACTTAATTTAAAATTTTCAGCTACAACTGGGCTCTCTGTAACTTGTATTTTTGGTTCACTGTAGTCTCCCTTCTCTTTGCAGTAAGAGCTCTTTGCCTTCAAGTTCAACATTCACTTTAGAAGACAGTGCCATCTATTTGACTTCAGAACAGAGCACACTGGAAACAGAAAATGATAATGCTTCAGTTCTGGATGTCTAC
The DNA here is from genome assembly GCF_004027225.2 of Strigops habroptila. Taxonomy (NCBI): domain Eukaryota; kingdom Metazoa; phylum Chordata; class Aves; order Psittaciformes; family Psittacidae; genus Strigops; species Strigops habroptila. Next base: position 65,947,890 of record NC_044302.2, read on the forward strand.
TTAGTAAGTTGTCAGACTGTTTCTGATGAGATTTTTCCCCTGTAATTCCTTTGACTGTGGCTCAGCAGGTGACTAAAAAAAGCAGGTGCTTCACTTCAAGATGCAAGGGTTCATTGAGGTATTTATTAAATGGGACATATGCCTAAGTACCTTGCCAATGCAAATCGTTAAAGAATCTACGTGCCTATTAATTGTGTTAATAATGAAGTATGCAAAAATGCTTTTCAATTTTTCTCTAGTGGTGTAGGATTTCTTTTCCTATTCTTTGTTTTCCATGGGATGGGGGGGGAGGGGAGGGGGAAGCAAAGGAAAAAAAAAAATAAATATTCTATGTTGAATATTCCAGTATTCCACAATGTAGAAATTATTTTTTTTCAGAGAGTGAAGTTCTGTGTTTATATCCCTGATTTTGAAGCCAGTGAAGTAGAGCTCAGTATGAAGTGCATTAATGGCTACCGTTTCTGCTGTGAAGGGTTGTCCAGTTATGGTAGCTAGAATATGATTAAAAATGTATCTTTTCTGTTTTGCTTCCTAATGATCAGTTTATGTGACGGATGAAAGATAAGCTCAAGTCTATATCTTTGTTTGTCTTCGTATCTCCCACGTTTTATAAATTCCCTCGTTATCTACAGTTCACATTCCACAGGTACTAAGGATGCAGGCACCAAACCTGAGTTCCAGTTGAGTGAAGTTTTGTGCACCTGACCGTTTTAGGCCATTTTGAAAATCTCAGTATAAATATGGGAGGGAGCGATGTTAAGTTTTTTTTTTCATGAAGGTTTGGTTCCTAAAGCACGAATTGAACATTCTGATATTATCCTAGCAATATTTTCCCTCTATTTTCATAAATAAATGCCTATGACTTTTGTGGCAAGAACTGTACTAGAGAGGAAGGGTCAAAAAGGAAAGTCTGTTCATGAGGTTTATAATAAATGTTTTGCGCAGGCATGGTTATATAACGAAAAATATCTTAACTTGCTTATTTTCAGTCACTTCGCTAATCCTTTGATGTCCTTGGCTCCTGCTTCTTGGAGAAATTTTAGTCCTCTAGTAAATTAAGAGCTATGAATTTTTGATCCCATGAATGAATGAAAAAAGAAAAAAAAACCAAACCATTGTAGTAAAATAGCACTGTGTTAACTTACTATAAAAAAAAAGTAGAAAAATGGCATTTTTTGGAACAGTGCTGTGTAGAAATTCAGAAAATCAAGTAAGGTAGGGTGGAGCAGAGATTGTAAAAAGTAGTTTCTACAGGTAATAGCATTGGTTTTGGGGTGTTACATTAAGGGAACACAGTGCAAACTCACACTGTGCAGCTAATGTCAAAATTGAGATTTTACCTGGTAACAGCAATAGTTTTTGTTCCAGGGCACTGGTACAAAGACATCTTGAGTTTGCAATTAAAGGGCTGGTCTGGGCCCAGAGTTCCTCAGTTCTGAACAAAGACCAGGTTCAGCAAACCAACATTTTGTGAACCTGCCACTCTAAGCAGCACTGTTAGGAACATCCTCATATCCAAGTTTACTTTAAAATTCCATTGGTTTATTTTCTCATAAGTCTTTTAACCCAGATAATAACTTAAGAAATCTAGCTTTTATCAATAAAATATGACTAACCATGATCTGCACTGAGCACTAGGAATAAGCCAATCTAAATTATTTCCAAATATTTTAGCACCATACAGTGGGAAACAAAAAATGAATATTCCATAAAAATAATTTTAATTTTTAATTAAAAAATGCAGCAAGATAGAAGCAGATATGTAAAGTAGTTGGAAATTTGCAATGTTTCTCTGCAGAGAATTAAAACATTAAAGGGTTCTTCCTTTATGAATATGTAATACAATGATAGATCAGGTACTTAGAAGAAAAAGATGCAATCTGAGATAAAAAGAAAGTGTCCTGTATGTAAGCCAGCACTAGAGAAGGTAACGTTCTTCTATTTAATATTTAGCACTTTCATGCAGAAATCCACAAAAAGACCCAAAACATACAATCCCCCAAAACAAACAAGCATACAAACCCCACCCACCCCCCAAAAAAAAACTCCCAAAACCAAAACACCATGAAAAAACAGAGTAAATTAGTGTTTCCTTCTTCCTCTGGAAACAAACTTAGTTTATCAGCATCATCAGCTGATACATAAGCAGAAAACCATTAAATATCAGCAAACACTGTTGAACACAAAAGTCTACTGTGTTCTGTGGAACTTGATTAGTAGGAAATATAAACCCAATCCTGCAAAAGTTTCTTAACAGGTATCAGCAAGTCCAGCTGATCCTGAAGACCTTAGTCCACTTTTATTAAGGACTGGTACCTAAAATGGAGGACCTCAGAAATGATAATTTCACTTAGAAAGTAAGGAATAACTTAAAGTCACCTTGTTCCTTCTGTTCTGCAGTGAAGTCCCAAATTCTTTGACTGAGCTTTCTGTCCCTGATAGAGCAACATGTGCAATTATGAACTACCCCAGTGTGTTTGCTTAGCCTATCCCTGAAATTACTTATAAAGGTAACTGACATATTATTCTGTCAAACTACAATACCAGTAAAATCAGAGTAGTAAGGCTTAAGAATTACTTTAATTGGTTCACTGCAAATAGGCTTAATTTCCTCTACACTTACAATGGAACAAGAATATGCATATAAATAGCACAGTAATAAATTTTGGAGTTTGCTGCATTGTGATGCTGCATATCTTAAGTCATCTGGTGGTAAACATAGGATTTAAATAAAATTTTCATTAAAGAACTATTTTGCTTGAAGAATACTTCTGTATATTTAACTATAATGGAAGATTCTGATGTCATACAGAAATTGTTACAGAGAAATAGAGCATTGCCTCCTGTTATTGAACGAAGGGCTCACAAAATTTGTATATAATTCAGAAGTCACTACCACTGAAAATATGGCTGCAAATGATTGATAAAGACTTCAGTAAAATAAAAGAATGGAATAACTGTAGTGATGTGCAAGCCCGGTGTATTTGGAGTCTGGTTTAGTGTAGCTATGATTTGTGTCATATGAATTGCATAGATAATATTATTACATTTAGAATTACTTAATGTTGTGGTTTATGTCCAAATATGAATTTTATTACAGGATTCTGAAGTCCTAAAACATCACTGGAGATTATTTTTGCATTTCAAAGCTGCTGTAGGTGCACAGATAAGCAGATCTATATTGGTCTACAAAATGCTGTTTAGAAGCTGTCAAACTGTCTGGGTGGTCTTATTTTTCAGTGTTCTTCATCTTTTCTTCTGTTCTCACTACTGTAGTTCTTTATTAAAGCCTGTCTCTTTGAGCTTTTCCTAGTTCATATTCAAAATCAGATAAAACTTTGGCTAGGGGATTGTACTTCCACCATAACTACATATTCTAATGCCCAAGGCCTTTAATGTAGCATGAGGAAATCAATCACATCAAAAACATACGCATGGAAAGAGAACTGGAGCACAAAAATGCTCTAATAAAAGTCTCCAGTAAGTTTAAACACTGTAAATCCCTTATATACCCAGTGTGAGACATCTCAGACAGTGATTACAGGAATGCATCCTGTAGTGTCATTTGTCCATTATCTATCATTTTGGGCCAAATTATATCGCCAAACTCAGTTTTTATCATAAAATAATGTTTCTTATATCTGCAATGAAAATAACCCCAAAGTTGTGCAGTGGTTACAGAGTTGCTTAGAGGATCATGTCCTGTGCCTCAAAATAGATGGGCTTTTTCCAGAATAATATGCACAGAACTGGACTGTACCTGACACGAAGTTGAACATCTAAAAATCCCACCTCCTTAAAATGGCATCAGTACCAATGAACAACGTTTCTGTGACTGACTCACACAATTAGCAGCTGCTATAAGTTTCTGTCAGGTCTGTTTTCTCCAACTCTCTTATGCAGATTTTGCTGATATTTTTTCCATCACTGATCCCTCTGAAATGCTCTGGAAGGATCAGAGGAAAAACAGCAAGAATAAACTGGTCATAATTGCATTATGTAATTAGTGGAATAGTATAAAGCCAGCATCAGCAATACTGCTAGTCTCCTTTGAGAGTGAAAAGTAGTGATGAGGCCAGAGGATATGAAGTTGTGCTGAATGACCATTATGTCTGTGAAAAATTGAACTGCAGTCATTCTGATCTGAGCTTTCAGCCAGAAACTAGATGGTGCTAGTGCAAATTTTGACTCATTTATCTTGGCTTCGTAAAACATTATTTTGTTTATTGGTACTAGCATTTTTCAATTTTTTTTTTTTTTTGCCAAACTGATTCTTTATTTTTTTTTAATCCTTCTTAGCCTTATGTCGTATTCTTTTTAGAATATTACTTCAATTTTACTCATCCATCAGTTTCATTTTGCATATTAAATTGTTCTGTATCCTGCAAGTATATACTACTTTGCCCTGTTAGCACATTCAGGTGCTAACAGGTGCAGTAGATAGACTTTCACTGTGAGACCACAGCTACCTAGAGAGAGAGAACGGCCTGTAAGAAATCAGCACTGTGCTCACTAGCATCAGTGATTATGAACGCCCTAACACTGGTGCACAATACAGTAACAGCTTTAAAAATTGCCACAGAACGATACTGAAATATCATTCTTCAAGGTTGAAGGTCTAGTGCTAGAAGTTATAACTACAATATTGATTTAAATCTACTAGTTACCTTTCTCTAGGATAAGTTTTAAAAATGCCTTTGGATGGTTTTTTTGTTGTTGTTCCTACTCAAGATTAGACTGCTGTTGGTTAGTTGAGGTTAGTTAAATGCTTGTATCAAAAGCACAATTTAAAGGTGGCCTTAAAAGTCTGTTTTATAAACGGGAACTTACGCCTTCATTACATTTTTCATAAGGTTTTAGAGTAAGGTCATTACAGATGTCTTTGATTTGATGCTCCATGTTGGATATATGCATTTAGTTTACTGCAATATTTTCTTCAGCTGTCAGTTTACCCTTAGTTTGAGTCATAGTAATAAGGTGTTCAGCAAAGAACAGTTTCTCTTCATCTCTGAATCCATAGAGATGCTAAGAATTACAGAATCATGGAATAATTTGGGTTGGAAGGGACCTTAAAGCTCATCTAGTTCCAAACCCTCTGCCGCAGACAGGGACACCTTTCACCAGACTAGGTTGCTCAAAGCCCCATCCAACCTGGCCTTGAACACTGCCAGAGGTGGGGCATCTACAACTTCTCTGGGCAACTTGTTCCAGTGTCTCACCACCCTCATAGTGAAGAATTTTTTTCTAATATCTAAGCCAAATCTACCCTCTTTCAGTTTAAAGCTATTCTTTCTCATCCTATCACTACATGCCAAGAAGTGATCAACTATGTGTATTGCATAACCACTGCTTCTGTAGGAGATGCTGTAGAAAACTCAAACTCATTAACATTATTACGTGGGGTTTTTGTGAAATAGAATGACCTTGACTAGAACATTAGTTGTGCCTGAAAGGTTTTGATTAGGTATGATTTTCAACTGGGAAAGGGCATCATGCAGAACCTAACAGGACTTTAATACATTATCTACAAAGACTGCTGTTTTCTCCTAACACTTTGAAGTTACATAGGCCCCAGTCAATTCTACAAGGTAATAAAAACTGTTGTGAACTGCTGAGTGCTCTTGGTTTGGACTGTCTTCTCTGACATCCAGTGTATTCAGCACTTTGCAGCAGCAAATAGTTAGTTCCGTTTCATGTAATATAAGTGTACTGCAGAGTCTGTAAAGCCGTAGGAGTTACCTGTTGTACAAGAAGAGACACCCAATGCTTTTGATTAGGGGGCAAGGTAAGAAAAGAATCACTGCCAAACTGTGCTTCAGTCTGTCTAGGGGAAGAATCATGTTACCTGTTCATAATTCTGTAAGAAAACAAACACAACTCTTGACTTTGCTTGTAATTTCTGTATTTCTAGTAACAAAGAGTACACAAAGAGTAAAACTAAGAGACGTGACCAAGGTTAATGAAGAGCACTTTCTGCACTCCTCATTTAAGAAGGAGGAATTTTCTGAGCCTAACAGACGAAGAGTAATAATCAACTGGATTTATTCTAAGAAGTGTCAGGATCTTTGAAAGGATTGATGGACTTGGCAAAAATGACATGAAACATTCCACACTGCTATCATCCACTGTTGCTTGCTGAACTGTGAAGAACTGTGTATTCAGGCTGCTTTCTACTATATTGCCAATCACCTTTTATGGACTTGGAAGTGATATTTTCTTATCAGCTCGCTAGTGGTTTCATTTGCATGCATTCTGTAACTATGCACAAGCAAAATTTATTGTCTGCTTTACCTATAAAAAATAAGCACAGTGATTAATAAAATTAATTTCATTAGTTTTGATCCTTCAGTTCTAATCACCTAGGTCCACATTAATGGAAATTGGAATCTATGTCATACAAGGGTTAGGGTAAACCTCTGCACGTGCTATATGAAAATGAGCCTCTAAAGAAACTTTCACTGCTGGTGAAAAGGAGAAAAAAAAAAAGTTATTTATAACAAGGCCTTATGTTGTGTATATATATTGCCTTTGAAATATTTTTGATTTTAGTTTATTTCTTGTAAAAGAGAAATTATATAATTTATTTAGCAAATACTACTGTAAACTATAGTTTTATTGATGAATAAAATATTTTGTTCTCAAAACTATCGCAGTTGTCAACCTGTTCTTGATCTGTACAGGACTTACTGTTCTGGTATTTCTCTACCTTTGTGAGATGCTCTTGAGAGGCACCTCAAGAGGTATGACAACCACCCTATAAAATGGCATCTCCTTTTGTCTTCATCTACTACCAGCTCTATAATGAAGAGGGGAATCTTAAAATTAGAGCAGAAAAGGCAGCGGAACATACTCAACAGGCATTGCTTCATAAAAGCATTTCAGGTTTTTCAGTATGGGCAGTCATTTTAAGGTAACTTTAGAAACTGTTCTGGTTCCATCTCTATTTCCCTAGCAGCAGAGGTGTATGACCCCACACACCAGTGACCATCAATCAAAGGTTACGTGCTTTGATGTAGTGATGTATTTAAAAACTACACGGGTGTCACTTTGAAAGTTTATGAAAGTTACTGGTAATAACATTTCTTCTAGGATTTAGGGTAGTAAACTTGCAGAATTGGCAAAAACAGAATTTGGCACTTCAATTCCTATAATTATGCTTCGTACCTCAGCAGAATTTTTCATTTAACGTTTTGGTGTGGTTCGAGGGGGTTTTCTGATGTAATCCTATAACCCTGACAAGAGGAGGGTATTAATTCCTCAATTATGTACAGAATAGAGAAAGGGAAGGGGCTGAGTCTTTTAGCTAAGTATGTTGACTCCCTCTCTTAACTTAGAGCTTGTGTCTTGTGATTACCTCTTTTCCAGGCTTGAAAATAAGATTGGTTAATCTCGGAAAGATAATTGTTCTTCAGCATTCCTCTTAGAAATTTTAGAGACCAATCTGCATGCCCTGTAAACAAAACCATTCTGTACATTCATGTGAAGTATCTGGTCCTTCCATGCACAGAGCATAGCATATGTAGAATGTGTCTCTATGCAAAGTAGATATTTCTGATTAGTCTTATTTGGGGAAAACCATGAAAATTCTTAGTTTAAACACCCGATCAACCTTCATAAAGCACAAACGTGTCACTTTTGCCAATTACCTAGTGACTGTAGCGTCTGAATCATTTGACCTTAAGAAGTCCCCAGAACACACAATTTCACTGCAACAGTTCTGCCCGATTCTGAGCCATCCTTTGTGTACAATCCCTTTAACACATTCATTTATAAATTAAAACAGTCATTTAACACTGCAAAAGGAAATCCTGTATAGACTATGGAGCCTCCTGCGAAAATCTTCTCCAAAGCATGTGCACTTACATGGGTTTTTTTATTGTTTTCGTTATTTAGGGTGGGTGGGTGGTTGTTTTTGTGTGTGTATATGTGTGACCAAATGGTTCAACTGTGACGAAAGAGGGATTACAGCTAAGCAATGTTAATGATCAATAACTTCGAACACATTTCTTTCTCTAATGCACAAAATGGTATAAAGCTTCAAATATCAAGGAGTACAGGAGCTTGTAAGGATGTTTATGTTTCATGCTTAAGTATTCTGTTTCTCTGCATCTTGCATTGGTAGCACTCTGATGAAAATTTAAAGACTTTTAAACATACCTGTAAAGCTAAGGAGGCAGTGCATGTCAAGTGAAAATAAAATACATACAGAAGGCATAATCAAATCACTATGGTATTGAAGTCATGTATTGATCTATTTCTCCAGGTCTAAACAGATGGAACTTGCCACAGGGAGCAGAATTTAAAGAATTAGGTCATGGATATGGGCAATCTGTGTGCAGTGGTACCTGAATACTCTGGCCCTGCAAGCTGCCCAGAAGGAAAAAGCACAGGTTGATGTCTGCTTAGAGAAAGGTAGGAAATAACTCCAAATTTGTGTATCTGACCCTGTGAATTAATTATATGGCATTCAGAGGGCAGGTTTTGCCTTTGGTGGTAGTGTGTAACAGTTGTCCTCAGTTTTAAAACACAAAACAAAAATACCCAACAAAACAAAAAACAATTTCATGTCTTTGTACTAGAATTTAACGGTTTGAAAATACTGACACCTATCCCAAGATCGGTTTTCTTGTTGCTTTTGCCTATACTTCAGCCAATTTAATTTCATATAACTCAATGCTGTTTTCCCAAACCCTTAACACTAGAGTGATGAAAGAGTAATCAGTAGTGCGCTCCACCTATTCTTAGTAGAAGCTATTTGCTGACCCATTTGCAGTGGTGCATGCATCTGCATGCAACAAGAAAGGTATCAGCTCTTTCCAAACAGAAGATATTGTCCCAGTCCGGGAGGACCCAAGGCAAGGAGATTCATTGTTATATCCACAGTGAGATTAAGACACAAGAGGCCAAATGCCGCTAATCAAAGAAATTTATTGATTACTTGTCTAAACCAAGTATTTATTTACTGTGGTAGGAAAATAGCGATACGAAAGAGAGAGAAAATGGAAAGGAAATAAATCTAGCAAACATTCGGGATAGAGTTGCAAGAGATAGTCACCATCATGGATCCAGCAGCATCCCATTGGTCCGTAGTCTCTGTGTACTTTGGTGATGAGGGTCCCACCAGCCGTTTCATCGCACAGTCCTTTGTAGAGTCTTACTGCATTCCTGTGCATGCTCTCAGTCCTGCCGTGGAGCTCATGTGATTACTGCATGATCATTTGCCGTGGACTGCGCATGCCTTGGCAGGTTGGGGTGGTCACCCATGCTCAGGCACATCCCCCAAAGTGACATGACCGTTCTTGACCTTGGTCGAAACTGGTTTCGGGTGGCTGTTTGTCCCTTATCTGTTCACAGCAGCTGAGCTTGGTTAAACTGTCAGGAAGTCTCGCAATGAGCTCATCAGGATTGCAAACAAGCTTTGAGACAGTCACCTTAAGGTATGGTCTCCCACAGGTGTGGGGCCTGACCCTGCAGCAATTTTGCATCTGGAACTGCTTCGCAGTTATTTTACGCCAGCCTAAAATGATACTGATACTGAAGTGCTGTGATATGAACAACATTAACCTAAGGGACAAGGATCAAAATGAAAAAAATTAGTATGTTAAAATATTAATTTAACATAGTTTTAATTATATGTTAACATATATTAATATGTTAAAATTGCTAACCCCCAAACTCAGGCCCTTTTGCAGTTGTGTGAATGATCCTCACTGATACTAACATCCTGTAAAGTTCACGAACTTGAACAATGTTGACAATTTTTTAAAAGATTTTGTAAGTGAGATTGGTAATACCAGAGAAAATACCTAATTACAACAATTCATTGATTTGTCATGAACTTAGAAACAAGAGATTAGCATTTCCTGTTTAGAGCTGCATATGGCTTTTGATAATTAGAGAAAAATCACTGTGGAACTACCTGGATAATACCTGAAAATATCTTCTGACACTCTTTTTATAGGAATGGCAAGATATGTAAAAAAGCACCAGCTTTTACTAGATCAAATGCTACATAAAATAACAGGCCTTCCTCCATTCTGCCAGCTGCTTTCCCCTCTCCGAGGTATGAAAAGGAAATTGTTTGCTTTACTAATGTATTCTGTGGTCTGATAAAAGTTATTTTTCCCTATAGGCCTTATCTCAATATGTACGCCGTAATAGCTGCAAACACATAACTAGTTTCTTCCAGAAGTGATAAAGAGTGTGGGCTGCTCACCAAGGAATTAAAAGTATCTTGTATCTGCTCAATGTATAAAAACTTTCCTTGCAAAATGCAGCAACACCACACACTCCTACTAGGTCTGAGGGAAGATACTGATGACAAAGAAACACACAGGACTCTGCTGAAAAGAGACAAGAGGGTGACTAAGCTAAAATAATATGGGTTGGAAGAGGGAACTCTTAACTACAACAGACCTCAAACTCTCAGTTGAAATTTGCACAACCAGCTTGAATTGTCTGGGCTTTTGCTCCTTGTGTAGTAGAAAGTAATTTCACTTTAAAGAAAAAAAAAATAATACAAATCTTGGTGAGAAACTTGACAATTTATTCCCTAAAGCGTTGAATGATGCCATCTGCTTACCTGAGTGAGAGTTTTAGAAATGTAAAAAATGTGTATCACAGTAAACAGTGGTAAGTTTCTTAAAAACTTGTATGCTTTATATATTTACAATTTTACTTGCAACTGTGGTATCTTTCAGTCCAGTCCTGTGGAAGGATCTGAAAGGAAATTTGTCTGTGCTCCCACAGAACATGCTTTTTCTTTAAGAAACTTTTTCATCAGAACTATTTTTTATTTCTCATCTCCCTGGTAAGCCTTCCCCCCCCCCCCCCCCCAGTTTAACTAACAATAAAAGATGCCGAGCTGAGATTCTTGACATCTTCATATATCATTAATAATACAGTATCACCAGCATTTAAATAACTCAGTAAGAACTATATAAATTCCCTTCTCTTTCTTCACTGTTTTTTAAAGCACATCATCAGCAGGTCTATCAAACATATGTCAGCTGTGATAAATAATGTGCTTTATTTTCCTTTTACTGGCTCAGGGTAACATTTTACCTACAGGAGGTAATGGATCAGAATACTTGTAGCACAGCAAATACCATCCTAGAATGGGTCCTCGAGTGGACACTGTATTCTGTAATAATGCGTCTTTCCATTGGTGCAGGTATTCACACAGCCAAAATAGCTCCTGGACAAACCGTTGCCTGTTCTCTCAAGTGATCCGTGTTAGCTGCTCACATCAGTGCAGTAACCTGGAACTTAGTGATTGCTCAAACAGCAGTTAATGCGAACTGGAATCTCAACAGGTTTTTTGTGTGAGTTGCAGCTACTCCAGTTTTGGGGCATGACTCCATTGTCCAATCAGCTTTTGTAAAGTTTGAACCCAAAATACTAGTCCTGGTCCTTGTCCCATTGCTTCTTCTCTGTACTGCTAGTGTGTCCTACCGTTCTTGCCCTAAATTGTCGAGAAAGAGGGAATCCCTCTCTGTTATTGCTTAGATCTGGAAAAATTTTAGATACTGTACTTTGAAAACAGGACAAGAATTGTAGAATAGCACAACTACAGGAAGTAGGTTCTCATCATGCAGCTTAGGAAATGATTGTGATTACAACACACTTTCAATTTAAAGTATTTTGCTTTGTAGCTCAGACTGCTGAAATGGGGCTGCTGTCAGTACCTGTGGTGTGTAGGAACTGCCTGTATGTTACAATCACTAAAACAGCACAAATACCAACACAAATAGCAACTTTCCTCTGCCCTGCCTGGGCCTGCTTCTTTTCCTTTTTTTTAAAGCAGTGAATGGGGGGTGGATACCTATGCTTGTAATTTCTGCCCTTTCCACGCTCCAGCCTCTTGTACATGGCAAGATCACTTTGCCTGAGAAAGCCCTTGCAGAGCTTCACCCAGGAGCAGTTTTTCCCTATCCGAGAAGAGCAGCTGAGGTGACGGGGTGCAGGGGCTGCAGTCATGTTACCGAGTGATCTTCACAACTACCTGTCTGTATGATACCGGTGAGCTTCGAGGTCCCCGAGTTCTCCCATGCACGTGAAAGTCCGAGCAGTAGAGCAGGGCCCAGCACTTCTCTTTTATAGGCACAGCCTCGCTGCACAATGCTTGTGCTGAACGGCGGGGGAGGGACACCCTCCGTCTCCCCTGGACTGACAGGGAAACTGCCATCGCCGGGAAAAGGCACGCGGTGGGGAAAGACCGTACTGGACCCCAACACAGCTCTGTTGTCTCGGCAGCACAGCACTCGCATGAAGTTTAGTGCGGTTATGCTGCGCCGCAGTCCACGGGGGCTGCGAGGGGCACATGTGCTGCTCGTCACCTTCAGCGGCGGGCAGGCAGAGTGAGGCACGACCGCCGCTGTTCCGCGGCCGCAGCCCCTGGCTGCCACGCACGCCTGCGGTCGGGAGGCGTTTCCGGACGCGCTGCCAACGGCGAAGGGTCCGGCCGGCGGCGGAGGGCGGTGACCCTCAGAAAAAACCCGCCAGTCCCCTGACCCGCAAGACTAGGGAAGGACCCGGCCCGCCCGGGCGTACCGCCTCTGCCCGGGAAGGGGGAAGAGATCTGCCCATTGGGCCCGGCCCTCTGCCCCGGCTTCGACAGGCCCGCTGGGCTAGGCCTCGCCGGCGGCCGCCGCGCTCCCTCACACCCAGACCAGACTAGCGGCGCCGGCGGAGGGCGGTAGCGCCGCGACGCCTCCTGTTCGCTGCCGGCGGGGGGCGTTGGCTCCTCCCCGGCCGGTTCCGCGGCGGGCAGCGGCGACATGTGGAGGCTGGGGGCGGCCGGCGCGGTGAATGCCGCGCAGCGTGTGGCGGCGGCGGCGGCGGCGCAGCGGCAGAGCGGAGGCCCTGGGGGCGCCCCGCTGGTGGGGACAGCCGCTGCCGGCCGCGGGCGGACGGTGAGCCTGAGACGGCAGGGTAGCGAGGTGCGGCCTGCGACGCCGGGAGGGAGAAGGCGAGGCGGCAGCGCTGCCACTGCCCGGGGTCGGCCAAGGCAGCATCGGCCCAGGCTGCCGCTGCGAGCGGCCGTGGGGGTCGGGGAGGGAAGGGCGGCTGCGGAGTTTCCGCAGCGGCCGCGGGTCCCCAGCCGGTGCTGCAGGCCCGTGGGGCTAGTCAGGGCCTCCCCCCGCGGTACTCTCCGGGGGCCGGCCGGCAACGGGGCGCGTCCTTCCTCTCTGTCCGGGAGAAGGCGGCCCCGCGCCCCGTGAAGCGGCGCCGAGGCGGGCGGCCAGGCCGAGCGGTGCTTCGGGAGCGGCTGGCCGGGCCGGAGCGCGCCTCGGCCCCCCGCCCGCGGGAGCACCGGAGCGCAGAGGCGTGGGGCCGGCATGCTTCCCAAAGCATGCAAGTACATCAGTTGTGCGCTGTGGGAACGGCAACAGCGAGAGCTGTCAGAGGGAATCGTATCATAGAATCGCAGAATAGTTTGGGTTGGCAGGAATCTTAAAGATCTAACCCCCCTTCCACTAGACCAGGTTGCTCAAAGCCCCGTCCAACCTGGACTTGAACTTTGCCAGGGATGGGGCAGCCACAGCTTCTCTGGGCAACCTGTGCCAGCGCCTCACCACCCTCACGTTAAAGAATTTCCTCCTAATACCTAATTTAAATCTACCCTTTTTCAGTTTAAGGCCATTCCCCCTCGTCCTATCATTACATGCCCTTGTAAAAAGTCCCTCTTCAGGTTTCTTGTAGGCCCCCTACAGGTACTGGAAGGCTGTTACAAGGTCCCCTGAGCCTTCTCTTCTGCAGATTGAACTGCAGCTGAAATCCAGCTCTCTCAGCCTGTCTTCATAGGAGAGGTGCTCCAGCCTCTTCCTGGCCCTTTTCTGGACTGACTCGAGCAGCTCCACGTCCCTCTTATGCTGAGGACACCAGAACTGCACACAGTACTCCAAGTGAGGTCTCACGAGAGCAGAGTAGAGGGGCAGCCTCTGGTCTGAACCTACCTTCAGCCTGCTGGTCACGCTTCTTTTGATGCAGCCCAGGATACGGTTGGCTTTCTGGGCTGTAAGCGCACACTGCCGGCTCATGTTAAGCTTCTCATCAACCAACACCCCCAGGTCCTTCTCTGCAGGGCTGCTCTGAATCTATTCTCCGCCCAACCTGTAGCTGTGCCTGGGATTGCCCCAACCCAGGTGCAGGACGTTGCACTTGGCTTGGTTGAACTTCATGAGGTTGGCATTGGCCCACCTCTCCAGCCTGTCCAGGTCCCTCTGGATGGCATCCCTTCCGTCCAGTGTGTTGACTGCACCACACAGCTTGGTGTCATTAGCAAACCTGCTGAGGTTGCACTCAGTCCCACTGTCCATGTTGCCAACAAACTGAACCCAGTCGTTGCTGTGATTCAGAGCTATTTACATGTTTGTTACTCTTTTCCCATTGCAGAGAATGCATGCTGGCCACCCTTAGCACTGAGTTTGGTACATGAAGGGGTGATACCAACTGTGTGCTACCACTATGTTGGCAGCCTCAAGTCATAAACTGAGCATGAGCACACTAAGGGAGTTACAACCTCTTCAGTCTGACCAGAACCTGGACACATTTACGGTTGTTTAGCTTTTGATCCAAAGTGTGTATTAAGAAAATGATAAAGGGTACAGTCAAAAATATGTAGGCATCGGTGTGTATTTTGTCAATATATATCATTGTGATGGTAAGAGTTTGGTGTTTGCTGTCCTTTATGACCATGTCGTGGCTTTGGACTACCAGACAGTTCATCTGTGAAGCCTGAGGATAGACATCAAACCATATGGAGAGAGCTGGTTTTGTGTTTGGCTCTCCGGTGTGCTTGAAGAGGGTCAGTTGTAGTTCCTTTTTAAATGTCACTTTCTTTTCAGCTCACTCTGCTAGTTTTGAAAACCTTGTGCAAGTACACAAAAAGCAATCAAGAATGCTATCTTCCTGTTCATCAAAAAATATATACCTTTGTAGCCCAGGCTAAGAAGAAAATGACAAACATGCTATCTGTCTATCTTGGTGGATAGCATAAGTGCTTCTGCTAGTGTGTTAGACCAGCTGTATTTTTATCCATGTGGATGTATTGCTTCCCCTCAAAGGGATTGTCCGTTTTGCTCCCTTGGCTTATGTTGCCAGTATGTTGGTAAAGCTTTTCTGTACTTTTTTTAAAAAAACAAAAGCTTTTTGTTTGTTCGTTTTTAAACGGAAGGTAAATTAGGAATGAAACAGCTTTTTTTTTCTTTTTTACAGAAGAGATTTGGAATGTGATGTGTGATATTAGCTCTTTTGTAAGTAAGGAGGATTCAGGGCTTCTGTTTACTTCAGTTGAAAACATTCATGGCTTCTAACAAAGGGACACAAGTTGTTGATAATGAAGCATCTGAGTAGCGGGTATTTGTGAAAATCTTGGCATAAGCTAGTTGTCTGAAGTTGCTCAGTAATTCTGTAGTAGAGCAATAGGAAAGAAAACAGTTCTCTTTCCTAATTCACTATTCTATGAATAGGATCCTTTTTTTCTTTTTTTTTCTCATCAGTTTGTATCAGAAAACAAGGATATTCTAGATTGCCTCAATCATGCAAAGACTAAAGCTACATAATTCTTTCCTTATTAGCTGTGTGATATAGAGTATGAATATTTTACTTGGGGAGGGTGGAAAAGTGTTCAAGGATTTACTTAGTTTATGTGACAAATACGTAATTTATAATTCTTTGTGGTTTAACTTTTAATTCCATGTTACTTACCCTTACTTTCAACAGCAATTCCAATATGCTTCAGAGGCGAAGAGCAAGACTGTTCAGTTCATGAATTTAAGAAGTGCGGGAACTCTGAATGACAGAGGGTAAATTTTATTTTGAGATATTCATATGACAGTGCTGTCTCTGAATGTTTTTAATAGTCTGTAGACATGGTAAGGGTATCAGCTAATGTAATGTTGATGTGATGATGTAAAGGAAAAGAACAGTTTTAGCAAAAAGCGTTTTGGGTGAATTTGGGAAGCCACTTAAGAAATAATTAATGTACCTAAACATAGGTGTCTAGCACCATTTCGCGTATGTCAGAATACGTGAAATTTCTGCTTGTGCTGAGGATGTGACACAGTACCTGTCAAGAGATTTCTCCCCTTTTGATGCAGCTGTTGGAGGCCCAATGAAGGATTCTGCAGGTGTCTAAAATGGTTCTTACCATTAAGTACCTGAACTGCACGCTGAACCAGTACGTGAATCCTGCCTAATCCTAAGGCTTTCCATCCTCCATGCCCCTAGGTTTTTCTGTGGTGTCCCTCACATAAGTGGCATAGAGTACATTTCAGTAACTGACTAGCAAGAAACTTAAAAAAAAACCATTAAAAATATCTGTATTACCAACTGAAAGATACCGAGTCACTATAGTCCATAGTAACTGTTGTATTGCTATACCCATTAGCAAAAACTTAAATGATTTTATTGAATTGTCTGCTGCTAGAGATACCCACCTACATGCTCTATTAAAAGTTGACACTGATACAGGTGGAAAAACTTATGTGATTTAATTACATTTGGCTAATTAAACTAACCTAGACTTTGTTCCCACTAACTTTTTCTACTTATTTAAAGAGGATAACAGAAGCAGTCTCACAAGTGCTGTAAGCCTTACGTAATGGCTACAAAGGTGCTTTAAGACTCTCTGAAGAAGAAGGTAATTGTATGTATTAGTTCATAAGCACACTTTAAATAACGTCTAATTACCAGGCTGTAATTCAAGTTGAGAAGTCAAATGCCATATGTGGACATGGCATGTGGTAATGATGTTTCTAACCTGCTTATAGCTACAGCAAGTTTCTTACAGTCAAGTGACATACGCTTCTGAACAGGAGGTGCTTGTCTCTTCATAAAGTTTGAAACTAAGTAATTCTTGCACAAAGTCCTTTTATGAAAATGCCTGGTTTTGAAATCTAACTCTCTCCTCTTAGTAAACAGAGGTCAGTATATCTGAGGAAAAAAGTACATACTCCTCAGTTAAGAGATCTCTACTACCAAAATTTCAAAATTCCACCTCCATTTGTAAGGTGGATAGTTACCTACATTACCTAAAAAAAAAAAGAAACCACCTACTTTTTTTATATGCTCATTTCATGGTTACTGTTTCCTCCAAGGTCATGGTATGTTTTTATTATAGGGAAAATAATGTGTTCTACAGATTTCTCCTAACTATGGACTTGTATGTCATTTGTAGCTCTTTAGATGAGACCACTTACGAAAAACTGGCTGAAGAGACACTGGACTCCTTAGCAGATTTCTTTGAGGACCTGACAGATAAGCCTTTTACCCCAGAAGATTACGACGTCTCTTTAGGGGTATGTTTTAAGCATTCTATTACCAATGTAATTACAGTAGATTTTTTTTTTTTTTTGAAAGAGAATTTTAAATTGGTCACCTTTGTGCCAACACTTAGAATACAGTGAGTTTTTACAGCTTTATTGTAAAAATATGCCTGTTTGTACTGACTGGAGCAACTGTTCTGGTGAAAAGTAACACATGCTGCTATATGATTTGAGGATTTAAAATGTTTAGTGCGTAGAGAAAGGCATAATGTAGAAAAAAAATGAGCACAAGAGGAGACAGCAACTGGTCTATAAATTTTTCTAAGCATGCATAGGCATTGGACATCAGCAATCTCTTCCCTCCCAGTAAATACTTCCATAGGACAGGCCCACGTGGCATAGTACATGTACATGATATGTAACTGGTACGGCAGTTTCTTTGGTTGCCCTGAGTACCGAGAAGTAAATTTGTCTTGACCAGGTAGAGTACATTTATCCTGGCTTTACGGATGACAACCTGTGGTGGAGAGAAGCAACAAGAGGATGCAATGTTTGGATAGTTGCAAAAATGAGACCAGAGAAAGCTACTGTCATGGGAGACATTGGGCGGCTGATAGCCTGGTAACTGTAGTCTTTAATAGGTTGGCCAGTCAAATCCTTTTAGAGGAGTGATAGATTAAAAATGTGCAGTTGATTTGTATATGGAAGTTGTTAGCTTTATATACAAGCCCTGAAGTGGTTTGTATGTTACAGCCATCTACATGACTTGGAAGAGAGTGCAGTTCCTCCCTACGCTGCCATCTGCAACACAAGTCTTTCACTGCCGCATTTTTTTGAAGTCACATAACTTTTGCTCCCTCTTCATGTGTTACCACTAGGAGGTTGCTTCCTACTAGCCCTGTCAGTTAAGGTTATATGCTCAGGGACCTTGAAGAGATGGTCTGGGTTGCGCTGTGAAAAAAACCGCAACAAAACCAAACCAAACCAACAAACCCAAAAATCCACACAAACAAACACATAAAACCCCAAACAACAAAAACACCACCAAAACAAACGCACAAAAACACCCCGCAGACAGACCCCTGTAGTTTTCAGACTTGTTCCTGCATAACTTTGTAACCAAAATGTTCATTCTTTATATCTTATAGCTAAAATAGAAAATAACAAAATAACACTGTTGTTAGGATTCTGTTGTTGCCCTTAGTAAATACTATTTGTTGCTTTAAGTAGTTAATGTTACAGCTAATTGCTTTTCTGGTGAAGAGCAAAACATTGTTTAACCATTACTATTTGGTATGTTTTAGCATATTAGAATCATAGAATAGTAAGGGTTGGAAAGGACCTTAAGATCATCTAGTTCCAACCCTCCTGCCATGGGCAGGGACACCTTGCCCTAAACCATGTGGTCCAAGGCTCTGTCCAACCTGGCCTTGAACACCGCCAGGGATGGAGCATCCACAACCTCCCTGGGCAACCCATTCCAGTGCTTCACCACCCTCAGTGTAAAGAACTTCTTCCTTATATCCAGTCTAAACTTCCCATTTAAGTTTGAAGCCATTACCCCTTGTCCTACCACTACAGTCCCTAAGGAAGAGTCCCTCCCCAGCATCCTTATAGACCCCCCTCAGATACTGGAAGGCTGCTCTGAGGTCTCCACACATCCTTCTCTTCTCCAGGTTGAACAGCCCCAACTCTCTCAGCCTGCCTTCATACAGGAGGTGCTCCAGCCCCCTTATCAGCCTCGTGGCCCTCCTCTGGACTCGCTCCAACAGCTCCATGTCCTTTTTATGTTGAGGACACCAGAACTGCACACAGTACTCCAAGTGAGGTCTCACAAGAGCAGAGTAGAGGGGCAGGATCACCTCCTTCGACCTGCTGGTCACGCTTCTTTTGATGCAGCCCAGGATACGGTTGGCTTTCTGGGCTGCAAGCGCACACTGAAGCCGGCTCATGTTAAGCTTCTCGTCAACCAACACCCCCAAGTCTTTCTCTGCAGGGCTGCTCTGAATCTCTTCTCTGCCCAACCTGTAGCAGTGCCTGGGATTGCCCCAACCCAGGTGTAGGACCTTGCACTTGGCTTGGTTAAACTTCATAAGGTTGGCATCTGCCCACCTCACAAGCGTGCCAGGGTCCCTCTGGATGGCATCCCTTCCCTCCAGCGTATCAACCGAACCACACAGCTTGGTGTCGTCGGCAAACTTGCTGAGGGCGCACTCAATCCCACTGTCCATGTTGCCGGCAGAGATGTTGAACAGGACCGGTCCCAACACCGATCCCTGAGGGACACCACTCGTTACAGGTTTCCAACTGGACATCGAGCCATTTACCACAACTCTTTGCGTGCGGCCATCGAGCCACTTTTTATCCACCGAGTGGTCCATCTATCAAATTGATGTCTCTCCAATTTAGAGACAAGGATGTCATGCGGGACGGTGTCAAATGCTTTGCACAAGTCCGGGTAGATGATGTCAACTGCTCTGCCCCTGTCCATCAGTTCCGTGGCTCCATCATAGAAGGCCACCAAATTGGTCAGGCAGGATTTCCCCTTAGTGAAGCCATGTTGGCTGTCACCAACCACCTCGTTGTTTTTCATGTGCCTTAGCATGTTTTCCAGGAGAAACTGTTCCAAGATTTTGCCAGGCACAGAGGTGAGGCTGACTGGTCTGTAGTTCCCCGGGTCTTCCACCTTCCCCTTCTTGAAA
This sequence comes from Strigops habroptila, assembly GCF_004027225.2. Taxonomy (NCBI): domain Eukaryota; kingdom Metazoa; phylum Chordata; class Aves; order Psittaciformes; family Psittacidae; genus Strigops; species Strigops habroptila. The sequence goes on from NC_044302.2 coordinate 65,967,862, forward strand.
ATGGGGGTTATATTACCCTTCTTCCAGCCATCAGGAACTTCACCTGACTGCCAGGATTTTTCGAATATGATGGACAGTGGTTTAGCAACTTCATTTGCCAGCTCCTTCAGGACCCGTGGATGGATTTCATCAGGTCCCATGGACTTGTGCACGTTCAGGTTCTTAAGATGGTCTCGAACCTGATCCTCTCCTACAGTGGGCCTAAGGTCTTCATTCTCACAGTCCCTGCATTTGCCTTCCAAGACTTTCGTGGTGTGGTCAGAGCATTTGCTGGTGAAGACTGAGGCGAAGAAGTCATTAAAAACCTCAGCCTTCTCCAAATCCACGGTAGCCAGTCCTCCTGATAGCTTCTGGAGAGGGCCCACATTGTCCCTAGTCTGTCTTTTATTTGCTACATATCCTTAGAATCCTTTCCTGTTATTTTTTACATCCCTTGCCAATATTAGCACCTATAAGCCTGATTTAAAGAGCTTAGGACAAAAATTAGCAAAAGATTATGATTTACCACTTTAATATTCTTAAACACTTCATTATGTGAAGGTCATATGTCAGAATTTTACCTCTAGCCGCTGTAGAGTGGAATGTTTGACTCTCTGTGAGGCTCAAAAGGAATTATTCTTACATCCGTCTGAATTTTTACCAGTACTCCTTTGTTGCATAAACTGTATGATTACGTAATAATATGTCGTTGTTTCTGAAAGGTGAAAGAGTGAAAGGTTTAAGAGTCCCAAGTTTCAATTCCAGTCAAAGGCTAATGCTGTAGCACGCCACCAGGTGGCGAACGTGATAAAGGTCTGTTATGCCCATGACTTGTTATGAACTTGATCTCTTTATACAATTTATATAGGATCATAGGTCATGGCTTGGGCTGGAAGGGACCTTTAAAGGTTGTCATGTCCAGGAGAAAAAATACCTTTCTTCAAATATTCTTGTTACCAGGAGCTAACAAACATTCATCCAGTAGTACAAAACACACGCTACAAAATACAGTAAAAGCATTTTGCAATTTAAGTTCTTAAAAGCTACTGCCTGTGCTACAGATTAAGTTTGCAGGCAGTAGGTATTCATAAATGAAAGTTTTTTTCCCCACTGTAAGTGTTTATACATAGCAAATAGCCCTAGCAATGACAGTGGCTCTTCTGACTAAAGCATGAAAAGTATGATTCTTTTAAAGGGAATGCTATAAGGTATGAAGTATTTGAGAAACTGTAGATAAAATATGACTAACCTGTTACCTGAATCATCAAACTGTAATTTTTAATTAGCATAATTTGGATCATCTGTAGGTTACCTTTCGTCTAAGTAGGGTTGTTCTTTTAAAGTTAGAACATAAATATTTTTGTCAGAGTTAACGTATGCTTTTCAAATGCACTTGTGAAAATGTCAGAGAAACATGAATCATGTTGTTAGTAGGAAACGCGAGTAAAAAAGAGAAAATAGATACTTGCTAGTATAATGGTCTAAAGCTGGCATAACTAAAACAAACCAGACCTCATGGAGTTTAGAAGTGGAACATTTTTGAGGTATGATTCAGGATCTAAGCACTTCATCAGAATTATTGGAGAAAGAATTGTGTTTATTCCCTGGGAAACTGTTACAGTTACTTAGGAAAAGTTAGGTAAAATTGCATGGCTCAGGACCCTAGCAATGACACATAAAGCATCTTATATTTTGAACCACACCACTTCTGGGTTGTTCAGGAATAGAAAAAGTTGTTACTAGATGATGTTTTAGTTTTGCTGAATGAACTGGCAGTCCTTCCAAGATGACAAGTCAAAAGCTCAAGAGTATTATTTAAGCAGTGCCATTGTGAATGGTGCAAACACACTAAACCGAACTCTGACCAGAAGGTCTAAAGTCTAAATCAGACACAAAGGTATGCAGGTTGTCCTAGGTATTGCCATAAGTTTATGAACCTAATGATCCTTCTTCCAAGCTGTTATTGTTACAGAAATAGTTGGGAAAGTGATACAGAAATGCAAGTTTCTCTTTTATCTACTGCAGATTATGTCATTCTTGTCAAGTAACAGGAGGCAAATTTTTAACTTCTATATTCTTTTGTTTTTTAAGAGTGGAGTTCTAACAGTTAAATTAGGTGGAGACATGGGAACATACGTAATCAATAAGCAAACACCAAACCGTCAGATTTGGCTGTCCTCACCCACTAGGTAAGTTATGTGTAAGTTAGCTATGTAATGTCTGCAAACTGGGTCGAAATGTACTGCCCCTTTTTTTTATAGCACAGCACGGACTATGTAATATCCTTTTCATAAATAACCCTTTTGCTCAGTATATTCTCAAAACATGATATAATCTAAACGTTTGGTAATAATTTGTTACAGAGGTTTGAGGCACAGTGCAGTATACTGACACATCTAAATTAATCCAGGAAATGTGTAATACAGAATTTTCATGTGCTGTTCTGGTCCAAAACCACTGTCTGCAGGAAGATAGCCTGCTCATAGAAAAAATAAACAGCATGATTTAAAAAAAAAAAACCAAACAAAACAACCCAAAGCTTCTGTTGGAAAGAGTGATGATGATGATGATGTTATGATCTAAGCTTCTCTTTGTATTTAAACAGGGTGGCTCCTTCCCCTTTAAGCTTGTGGGATTTCCTGTTTTATATGTTTATGTGCTCTTGCACTGGTTGTTTTCGTCAAGCATCTGCCCTTTACCAAGCCTTGGCTAGCTGTTCGCTCTGCCTTCTCTAATGCTGTGTTTTGATCCATTCCAGGTCTTCTGGTTGGTTTCAGCGGGGAGGGCAGGCAGCTAAGTGGGAAAATGTTGTAGCTGTCTCCCCAAAAAATTTGTGTTCTCTGCCACTGTCTGGACTGAGGGAGTTGGTCAGTGTTACTGGTGAAGGAACCAGTTAGCTGGAAAGTATGAGCACTCCCAGTAACTATGCAGGCATACCTCTTTAATGTTGTTCAGAAAGAATGCATTGATTGCAAAACTGGGAATGATTTTGCAGTAGTAGAATTCTGTAGCAGGGTTTGTGTCTCGGGGGAGGGGGAGAACCTACCGTGGAGTTCAAGATTTTAAGAGAAACAATTTAATAGACATGAAATTTACCTAAAGAAAATTCTAACTTTGCTTTACTGTACTGGCTGCTACACAGCACACCAGGTTAGTAATTTTTTTATACTAACTCCTATCCCAGAATCCTTTTATTAAATAATTTACTTAGCAGGTACGTGACTTGCTAAAGGACAGGCCTAGCAACTTTAACAAACCTTTTTGTTTAGACACATGCAGGCTGAGTGTCAGAATTTATTCATTCAATATATTTTCAAATAGCATAATTTCTGAACCTTGATTCTGCTTAAGATGACTGTAAGATTTTTGTGTCATTGACACAAAGATTTCATCTATTTCTGAAAACCAAAATTCAGAGAATTCTTACCTGTTCAACACTGATTGAGCTAAGACATTAATGCTCCAGAATATGGAATTTGTGGAAAAACATTAAACTTAATTTTTTTGATTGCTCCAGTAGTGAATAAAAATACACAAGGAAAGAGATGAACTCGAAAATTCTCTCGATGATACTTTTCATAATCTACAAAGAAAAATGATTCACCTACAAATGTTTTGTGCTTCCTCAACTGGTATGATGGTAAACAGTGGTATTTCCTGAAATATGATGCTGCATGTTCACTTATTTCCTAAGTTCTAAAAAGCAACTCCAGCAGACACTATATGATCTGGAGTGACACATTTCCTTTGTGCAATGTACTAGGAACTGTAAGAAGCAAATATGCCTGCTGGTGATCACTTGCATTGAATGTTGTTTGTACAGTAAATAAAGCATCTTGGGTCTTTAAGAACATATTCCAAGGAAGACAAATTCTTAAGATTTGAGAGAGAGACATTTTCTTGAATTCTTTTGACCTTCTGTTTGCTATCCTACATCTATACACTGAAGTGAACTTAAGCTTGTGTTTGCAAAGCTTTACTTAGTCAACAATTTTAAAAGGGGGTTTCAGGCATGGGTGTAACCTGCCAGCAGTGTGACTGCAGTAATTTCACGTAGCTCCTTTGACTGAAAAGACTTTTAAACCTTACACAGTATCTCTTAATAATACCGTAATGCAATATTTTAATTCTTCTCTCTTACTGTTTAAAAATGTATGCAGACTTTTAATGAGAAATATATTTAGTCTATATTTAACTTCGTAGGCATTTTACAGAATTCACAAGATCCTTGCTTCAATTTTTAATTTAAATTAAAAAAAACCCCCACATTTGTACAGCATTTTGAAGATTCAGAGGGCAATGGAGGCATTTCATATGCTAGCCATATCACTGATCCTTACTATGTAACATTTAAAAACAGTTCAAATAACTTATGCTTTTCTTTGTCGTTAATTAAATAGCCTGTCTTAGCCCGCTTTTCATGAATGGCTGCATCCCATTGTGTCATTCCCTAGGTGCAGGACAGTGCCGACATAGGCTGGTGCTGCACAGACAAAGAAGTGAAAAATGCGTAGTAAATAACTAGAGCACATAATCCTGATTCCAAATAGTTACCACTTAACATACAGCAAGTGTGATTTCAGTGGAAGTGACTTTGATTTGTGCTTGCATTTCTGACTCCTCATAGTTTGTTTAGTAGTTGGAAATTTCTTCATTTGAATATTGTGAGTAATTCAGGATATCCAAGGTTCAGATTAGTGTTTATGTTTGTCGAAAACCTGCAGATCGTTCTTGTGTGTATATAAGATAGTCTGTTTTCCAGCAGATCTTATGCATGGATTGTCTCCATTCCACAGCATTTCGTCCTGTGAGTTGAAGGATAAGATAGATCATTTGTCTGTTTATCCTAGACAACCATTTTATTTCTTTCTTTTTTCTTAGTTTCTTAGCTGATGTTAACAGTAGTGAGTGCCTTTCAATCATTCTCCTGTTTCCAGTGTGGAGAATTGGGTAGATAGAGAGGTCTGGAATAGAACCTGGGTGTTCAAGTTTCTTTCTTGATACTTAATATAGGCCTGAAAAGTCAAGCCAACAACTATATGATAACATAGAGGAAAACAGCATTTTAAATATAAACCTCCTACATGCCAATATATTTGCTTTCAGCTGGTAAATTCTTTTGTTGCATCTAAGAATAAAGAGAGAATGGTGATTTGTGTTCTGCTGTGCTTAGAATATCTGCATGTGACTGCTGCAAGAACTAGTCAATACCATTAATTCAGCATTATACAAATATCCCTTGTAATATTTGTGTGCAAGAAAATTATACAGGTGGGGTGATAAGAGGGTAAGGGAAGAAACTGGGGAAATCAGTGCCAAAAGCAAGAAGGGAAGGAGCTTATGTCAGCGACCGATATATCTTGTCTCCTTTCAGATATATTTGTTGGATGGCTCAGCAGTATCTGGCCTCTTCTGCTCCACTGCCCTAGACTGCCCACCAGCCCTTCTCTATGCTGTGTGTTCTTTTTCCTGGGGTACATTATAAATGCAGGCTTCCAGCAGCTCCCCATGAATAATCTGTACTTGCACAGCATGTGCTTTGTTTTCTAGTGGGCCCAAGCGCTATGACTGGACTGGACGGAATTGGGTGTATTCTCATGACAGAGTATCCCTTCATGAACTACTATCAAAAGAACTTTCAACAGCGTTAAAAACTAAGTTGGATTTGTCCTGCTTAATGTATTCTGGGAAAGAAGATACTTGATGATATTCTGCCTCATGGAATTTAAAGACTTTAACCACAAGCCAAGCCCTTCCTTATTTTCTGAAGTACCTGAGCTTAATTCTTTTGTTGTTTTTCTTGACATCACTATGTTGTGCAACAAAAATGAAAATAATACATATTTCTCTAGTGCTCAGTCTTCGGGCTTCTGTGTCACTGCTTCAGTCCCTCTCCATGTAGTACAGGTGGATGAGGTTGCCCTTCATGTCACTGCATTTCTTACTTTCTCAGTGCAGAAGTAAGTCTTGAATTCTTACTGTCTATAGTCTTGTTTGGATGTAAGGACTGACCCACCTGGTGACTTCTGAGCAGCACACAAATACTAAACTTTTGGTGAGACATTCACCCAAAAGAAGAAATGCCTGTGAATTGTATTGACATAAGTTGTGGTACTGTGAATGCATTGCAAGTGAATAACACATCACAGTCATATTGAACATGTCAGAAACAAAATGAGTGTCACAGTAGAAACTTTCCATTTTGTGTAATGCATGTAAAAGAAGAGCTTTTCTCTTGGTACTGCTGAATTTTCTCTATTCTCCAAATTCTAGTTTCTTTAGCATTAGGTTTTATGAAAGATTAGGTTTTTGATGGGGTTTTGGAGTTTCTATTTTTTTAAGCTAAACTTTAAATTACTTAGAGGTCTGTATGGTTGTAAGCATCATATGGAACTGTAAAGGCTGGTATGTCAAGTTTAAGCTGTGCAGCAGTATCTCAGCAAATTCATTCTGTGAATGTGCAAACTGTGGATTTCTCTTTCTGTTCCCTTTTGTTCTTCAGAGAGTAAAAATACATACTTTTTAGTCAGGTAAAATTAAGATTCACAGTAGCAAAAATTTGCACTACTTTTGTTCTGCATTTCTTAAGGTTAAGATGAGATTATACTTTTTCACCATGATACAGCCAGGCTTCCCTCAGTACCATGCTGATCCAGAAACTTTTGCCTTTTTGCTTCTTGTAATCAAATATGGTATTTCGACTGATGATGTGTTTTTCAAGCTGCTAAAAAATAAGGATGAAATAGATTATATACTTACGATCTTAAACCAAAAAGCTTTACAAGAAATTATGAACTGCAAGAAGAACACTTCAATGCTTGCACTGTTGGATTATTACCACTTGTGGGTTTTAATTGCCTGTAAAATGGACACACAAAGTTGTTGACCAATTCTTGAGGAAACAGTTATACCATACTCTTATAAATTGTTTATCTGTATGAAAAGTTATTCAGTGCAAAGTATTTTTCTTCTTGGTTCTTCTGATGCTTGTGGGTAGTTTGGCATGACTCTCTGGCTAGCTAGAATTATTACAGATGTGATTAGTTTTGTCATTGAAAATAGCTATACAGCTATTGTTGCCCAGTATTTGCATTTAAAATATAAGCATTGTTACCTGCTATTTCCCACCATTAAAATAGAGTAACATTTCACTGAAAGCAGCTCTTGGTTAATTGTGCATGCTGTTTGCCTGTTTTTCAATCAGAATAAAAAAATATGGCAATTACCTGAAATTTCAACTCTACTGGATGAGGTAAATACAATGACTACCAACTCATGTGAGTATAAGAACAAAAGGTTTTTTGGTTTGGTTTGGTTTGGTTTGGTTTGGTTTTTTAACAAAGGAAAGCAAAAAATAGAACATCTTTTTACTGCTTTGAACTTAGAACACTGAAAATAATTTACAACATATGGAAAACAATAGTACTTAGCTCAATCTCCTCAGAGTTCAAATAGCTATTTAAACACATTTGCATAAATGTTAATGACTTGATACTTGAATCAGGACTACTTTCTCCTGGTTCTTCCTTTGCCTCATCATGTACAGCTTGTGTAATTATTTTTCTGATTGACTTTTCAAAAAAATATGAAGTAATTTGCATGCAAAATACTAACACTCATCTGAGTCATATTTGGACTTCATTCTCCATTCCTTTACCTCTTGTGCAAATGTTTATACCAAGATAAAGCTGCATGTAGAATTCTTCATTCATTATGTAAAGGTGTGATTTCAGGCCATGATGATAAAGCTGAAGACCGCAGCCATGCATATTGTTTTGAATTCTTTGTGTTTCTTGAAACACTTACTGGAAAGATTCTGTTCAAAATTTGGCCAGTTAGGGTGGATTTTATAAGAGTGCTTCAGCTTTCACATTTGACGTGCCCTGCACTTCATCCATAATGCTACTGCTATTTGTGCAATTTCCTGCTTTTAGGTATCGGAATAACAAATGGATTTAATCTAACTGGTAAAGATAAATAGTGTCAGCAAGTTCAATGAGTTTTATCTCGGTATACATAATGAATCATAGGACATGACTCATTTTTTGCTCTAATACTTGCATCAAACTGCAAGTTAAGGGCAAGGACTCTGTCAGCCATGATGCTCCTGCAGAGAGACTCAGGATGAGCTCTAATCCTAATGTCAGACTTGCCCCAAGACAAGTAGCTGTTCCATACTATTTTCTACTAACATAATTTACTTGAATACTCAGATTGTTTGTGGTTACAGGCCTGACATCACATCAATAGTTTCTTTTTTCACCTCTCCCAGAAGAAATAGCTGTATTAAAATCACTTGATACACTCTATGGACAGTATTGGCAGGAACCAGCCAGTTCGTACTGGGGCTGGCACCATTTTTCCCAGAAGACAGTTACACCATCTTTGGTGAAGGAAAACATACAAAGTGCTTTTGAAAGACAGGATTGGCATTTGTAGCTGTATTGGATGCTCAGACTCAGCAGAGAAAGTGGAGTGTGTTGGGTTTTTCTGGGTATATCAAGAGTTTTCACCAATAGCCAGTCACTCGTTCTGATGATTGTGGTCTTCTGGCCTACAGTCTGAAAGTCGTAGCATGTCTAACCTTGCTAAAATTCTTTGTTTCATGTGTACCAGTGATTTCTTTGGAAGTCTTGGTTGATTCAGGTAGTCAAGTTAAGCTTGCAGCAACCACTCACAGTCTGTATTGCTCACAAAGTACAACATTTGTTTGACAGGAGTTATGTGCCTAAATGCTCATCTGGTGTTTCTTGGTTCATTTTCCTTTCCACTTGCGCTTTCCACTTTCCTTTCCATTCGCTTTCCACTTGTGCTTTCCACTTTCTTAACTCTTAAGAAACCTTACCTCTTCCTTGCAAGACTGTTCCATGTGATAAAATCATCCTGTCTTATTCCTTAAAATTCCCAAAGTCTTTTAGCAACTTCAATAAATAGGATAAAGGCCTGTCCTGAAGACGTGGTAGACAAATAAGGGAAGGGGGATTTGCAGGGAGCTTTGTGTTTGATTGCTTTTAGCTCCTGGTTAATGGTTGAACTCTGATTGTGCTAACAACCTGGAATGTGTGGGAGTCCTGGGAAGGAAGGCGGAGGCTTGCCAAAATACCTGGAAGAACATTCAAAATAGAAAAGGAAGCATGGGAGGGGCAGAAGCAAAGGCTATCAGGAAGAGATTAACTTTGCCCAACGGCTGCTTTTGGCAGGGCAAGGAGAGATGGGGCAAGCAGCATCATGTGTGGCCCCTCAGGAGATGGTATTTTAAATTTACTGTACACCGCTATTTATAATTGTGACCAATCAAACATACTTCAGTCCATTTTGCTATTCATATTACTTTTCTTTAAACTCCTGTTTAAAGATAAGAAAAAGTCATGTTTGAGTTACGTCCCCCTCTGTCCCAAATTGTCGCTTATGTAAACTGTACTGTTGGCAGTCATAGAATAGAGACAAGGTTCATGACCTCTGCCAAAGGAGAGGCTGTTTTGCTGGGGATAGAATACAGAGAGCTAAGGACAATTAAAGTTTTTTAAACAGTTACTAATTACAAACATTTTTTGGAGTTCAGGTTAAGGAAGGAGATGCATTTAGATAAGGAAACAATAAATGTTTAAAACAAGGCATGTAATTGTTGCTGCTGCCTTCTCCAATTTGCTAAATTGTTCTAAAAACCATTTGTGCCATGGTAAGTATGCTATGTGATCAGCATTACAGTGATTAATTTTGTAAGCATTGGTAGTTTCAAGATGTAGGCTCTTCTGCTAGCCATCAATGTTATCTACTGTCCTACTAAAAAAATCAGGAATATATTAAATGTCAATAGTATCACTCCACAGCATTTTAGAAACCATTAACCAGGCACTGTAAGGCCACTGTTGCAAAAGTAACTTCAGAAAAACATTTAGAGAACTAAGAGATAAAGTTTTTAAACACTCAGTAAGGAAACATACACCCAGCACAGTGTCAGCTGAGTGATCTGACACACACCTGGAAGTAAGGCTGAATTTCCACTCCTTATGCCTTGGTTCTGCCTGAATGCAATATTCTATTACGTGCTGATGACTGAGCCTGTCTGTAGCTGGCAGAAAATGACAAGTTACCTCCTCAGTTTTGCTGTTTGGAACTTTTAGGCTGCAGTTGTCACTTGAAGACTACAGTATGCCATGCACAGGCATGTTAATTATTAACTATTGCTACAAGGAGACTTTTTCAATAAAACGTCTGAATGTAGTTTCGTATTTGCTGTCAATAAAATGGGCTCTTTCGGTGCCCTGCCTTCCAAAGTCCGGCGCCTTCGTTAGGAACACTGTTTGCCTTCTTTATCTTAATTTCTGTATCAGGCATACTGCACAAATGTCACCTGCACCTAACGAGGAAGAAAACAACCTGAATTAGAATGCTGTGGGAATCTGGAGTATTTAGTGTCTGTTGAAAAATCATCTGCCCTTTCCCACCAGCAACTAACCACAAACCACGAAACTTGTCAGTAGGTTTTATGTCACAGGGCTGGTAGTAGGGGATTATACTGTTTGATTTCAGAGGGGCTCGTGTGGGATTTAACCACCCAGGGGTGCAGATAAGGAATTCTTGGTGACGTTTAGTGCTTTACAACGCAGAAGAAACACGACTCCAAAGAATCCTGTCAGGGCTGCTTGGCCTTGTCTTTCTCATTTTGGCTGCAGGACATCAGTGATGCCGGAAAGCTGATACCTGTGGAATGCCAGCCTCCAGTGCAGCTCCCTTTTGTCAAGTTAAGGTTTCGGGAACAGTATCGGTATGGCTCGCAGGGCGACGCTGCATGTTCTGGGCTGGAAATGGAGCTCTTCTGCCTTCTGCTAATCTTGGCTGTTTCAGCTGTGAGTGAAGATGTGAACACCCAGCTCCTCGGAGCTGCCAGAGCGCACCGGTCAAGTGGAGGGAACTTGGCTGTGGTTCTTCTGCGATAAAAAGCAGGAAAGAACCCGATTCAGAAGCATACGTGCAGAACCACCACTGTGTGGTGGTTTTTAGAGCTGCCTCAGAGGTCTTCCGGTTAGAGAAGTTTAGCCGGGCAACGATCCCAAGCTCCTAGCAAAACCTGATGTAAACGGAAACAACACAAAAACAACACGCGGGGCTGGGTGCCGGTGCACCCCGCGAGCGGCAGCGGCCGAACAGCTCCGCCCCGGGCCGGCCGCGGGGCGCTTCGGGCACAGCCGGGGGACAGAGCCGCGGCCCCGTCCCGGCAGACGGAACGGGCTGAGAAAGGCTGACATCCGAGGCCGAGGCGGCTCCGCCGCGGTGACTCAGCGGCGCGGAGTACCGGGCTGCGACCGGTATTTCCTGTTCCCCCGCCCGCCGCCGCCTTCTGAGTGAGAAAGAGCGGGGGCGGGGTCGCCAGGAGAGTCACCCCTCAGCCGGGGCCGGGCGCAGGTGAGGCCACGCCCGCGGAGGGGCCCAGGCGCCTGCCCGCCCGCCGCTGCCCTCCCCCCGCCGCCTGCCCCACCTCGGGGCGAGGCCGGCACCTGCGGCCGGACTCCGCCCCGCCCCGGCCGGGCCGCACCGCCCCCGCCCGCAGGAAATCGCCCGACTCGGCGGGAGCGGCCGTACTGGCTCTGGCGCCGGTCCCGCACTAACTCGGACTCGGCGCCGCTGTGGCAGCCCTCGGGGCGGCGGGCAGCGGGCAGTGCTGAGGGCACGGTAGGGCGCGCAGTGCCAGCGCCGGGCCGCCTCCCGGCACCTCCCAGCTGCCGGACGTCGCCGCACCGGGGCGACCTCCTTGAGCAGGCGAGTACCCCCGCGGGCTGTGCCCCGCTCCGCGCCTCCCCGCCGCTCCCGTCCCTCCCTTCGGGCAGGTGCGGCGCTCCGCCGCCTCCCGCCGGGCGCCACCGCTGCCTCCGCTGCAGGGGCCGCGCTGAGGGAAGAGCCGCGCGACTTCTCCCGCTCTCTCCATTGTGTGCTTCGGGCTCGTCTGCCCCCTGCTCGGTTGGTTCCTCGGGCGCACTTTGTCCACGGGAGCCGGGTGGGGGCTGCGCTCCCGACGCGGGCACCCCCCGGACAGGCCTCCCTCCCAACGACAGGAGCGCTCCTGGGGCGGGCGAACAAGCGGGCTCTGGCCGGGGATCGGCTTTTCCTAACGGGATTAAGCGGCTCTCGGTGACTTTTCCCGTGGTGAGTACTTTCGGGGAGAGCGCGATACTGCGTGGAGAGCGGGAGGGATGTCAGCGGCGGATCAGGGGTTGTTTGCCTGGGTTTTGACCCTCGGGAGCGGTGCACACCCGGCGATCGGGGGGCCGGGGCTGCCTTTGTCATACACAGAATGCCTCAAGTCTCTGTTGGCACATCCTGAGTGGATTCCAGCCGTGCCTTGGGCTTTGGCTAACTGGGTCAGGGGAAGTTTCAAGTTAACAGGGAACTGTAAAACAAAGAAACAGGCAGTTCCAGGGGCCAACTGCTCGATCGCTCTATTACAGTGCTTTCTCATCGGCCTTGTTTGCTGTGCTGTAGCCCAGGTACATTAGATTTGCATCGTGGAGTGTTAAGGTTGATCTACCAGTGGCATGTGCTTGCGTTATTAGACAGCTCTGCCCTTAGTTTCCCCGTACTTGAAACCTGTTTCCTCTGCATGTTTTTCCAGTGTGAAAAAGTACATACTGTCTGAACGTACTTGTGTAAGAGTCATACACTCATCTGTCAGATTGGTTATCTGAAAACTTCCGTACCTCCATGTTGCTTTCTAATAATAACTCACTTTAAACAGCTGGAATCTCTGAATAATCTGTTCCCTGGCTTTGATTTATAACCTGGTGTTGAACCCAACAGCTAGGATGGTGTTTGAAGGCTCTCAGCCCCACAGCTGTGCTCCCGCAGAGGCCACTAAAGGTCTGCTTTGTTTTAACCTTTGGCTGTAGTTATAAGATGGGATGCTTGAAACAAATTAAAATGACTCACCTTTTCTTTTGCTCAGTAAAGTTTTGTTTTAAAGGTTTAGGATTGTGATTCAGCTGTGGTTCAGAGAAAAGAAAACAAACATGTGCTATGACCAATAAAATAGCTTCTTTTGTTTCTGAAGCATTCATAATCTTAAGGATCCACCTGTAAACTCTTCCAAGCAGTGACCCTTGTCAGGGTCCATGAGGCCTGCATGGCAAGGATCAGGTACTGGAAAGCATGGGAAATTTGCTTGTGTAAATTGATACTCATTGCTAGATCATCAGGCTGCTTGAAGAGACTTTGAAATGCTTCGCATTTAGTAAGCATGTGTATGCCATTTGGACGTGGTAAGATTTACACTTAGTATAATGTACTGCTTATGAGGGCTTTCATCAGGCTTCTGGGGAAGCCTTCTGCATGTATTTGACTCTTAGGTGAGTTTACTGTTATAATTGCTTCCAGGCTGTTATATGCAAACATCTTGTACACCCTGAACATTGCATTCAAGTAGTGGCAGTGACTCCTCTTCCGTTTGCAAAAGAAAGTCACTCTGTCTTGGAGAAACTGCGTCTACCTTTGATTGCATTCTTCATTGCCCTCTATCACAATGTCAGTAATGGCTGCTGTGCTCAGAGCCACTACACTGGGGTTTTGTGAGACTAAAGATGAGCACTGAGAATTATGCAGTGAGGTTAGGATGATCCCAATACGTTGCATGAACTATAATCTCAACAGAGCTCTTCAGAATGCAGCGTCAAAGTAATTAAGTGTCTGATACTTTTTTTGATTGCTTAATCCCCCTTTTTCTCGTTCAATGCCTTCTAAGGACAACCAGGAAATCTTTCCTAGTAATTAAAATAATGTTTAGGCACTGACATGGTTCACAAAATGGGATGTGTTGCACCTTTATAAAATCTGGATGCTTGAAAGCATCAGAAAGTTCCTGGATTGTAGCAATCCTCAACTGGGGAATGGCCTGATGTTTCAGGATTACTTCAGAGCTGCATTTAACTTGGAGCAAATCTAGATGGCAGATATCATTTGTGTGTGTGTTTCAACAGTTAGCAACAGTTCTGTCTCTAGAACTTCCTTGTAGGGTAAAGGAAATCTCCTGTTTCAAGACTGCTCTCTCTTAATTGCTTAAATAACAGTATTTACATTCTCAAGGGCGGTGTAACTTCTGTCATGCCTTGGCTGCATCAGTTTCATCCTGCTGTAGTAATTCTGGAACCCATCATTCTAGTAACGGGGGAAAGCAAACATGGTGTGACAGGCACAGTTTATGGAGGCTAGACGCTTTCAAGTTTGGTTTATTTTCAAACAGGTGTGAAAATACTCATTGCTGGTAAAAATATATATATTGAATCTGACAGTTGATACTTGGTATCAGCTGCATAATGTCTATGAATTTTAATCCCAAATTGCAGTGAATTTCTGTGATTTTAGAACTAGACTCCTCAAAAGTGAGATAATCTATATGTAAAAAAGAATTTATGGCAATAAGCATATAGGGCATAATTTTTAGGCCTGTCTTCACAATAGATCTTGCCATAGTGAAGAAAGTTTGCGAATGGTGACTTACCTAAAAAGATTGCAGTCCCACAGTGGGTATGACTGGTTTTGTGTGGCCGTGCTGTCATATGCACAGCAGTGCATGTTGTCTGTCACAGTTGAAGGTTTGGTTTCAGTCCCATGACCAAGGAAGTTGTTTGGAAATTCCAAGATAAGTAGTCGGGTTTAATTTCTACGCAGATTTCTCTCCCACATTCTATGACAAAATAGAGCTGCCCAACTGCAGGATGCTTTTCTCAGTTACCTGAACCATCCTCTTCCTCAGAAAGAGCAGTGCTGTACCAGATCCATATTTCTGCTCTGTTGTAAACTGTGCTTATTTCTTGTCCCAGAGCCTTTGGAGCCTTCTGTTGCCCTTTGTTGTCCTTTTATCAGTACCAGGATTATCCTAGTCCCACCACAGAAAGTGATTTTTTTCTTTTTTTTTTTCTTTGTTTTTTTAATTTATTTTCTGAATAGGTAAATTGTGATTTAGAACTTAATGTGATTATATATATATATATATGTATGTGTGTGTGTATTGCCAAACAAAGCCTGTATTTAACTGTAGAGGGCTGAGGTAATTTTTTTATTTTTACTTAAATATTACGTAATTAACACAGGTATTGACTGCAGTACAGGAATTAAACAGCTTCATGCAGAAGTGAAGACTACATCATTTCACAACTTAAACTATTAATGTTTGTGTTGGGTTTTAGTTGCTTTGTTATTGTTGGTTTTTATTTTCTTCTGACTCAAATGATTGTTTTCTGCAAGTGCCTGTTGCTAGGGAATGTTGCAGATTTCTGTTCCAAATGAGAATGCAGACTGTGGCAACTCCTTTCTGTCCAGCGTTATGTGACCCTTGCAGATGTGAATGTATTTAGGATGTTTATAATCCAAGCCTGGTAACAACTGAGTCAGCTGTGGGAGGTATGGTCTGCTATCTTGTATGCCATCTACACTGGTGTGTATTTATCAGCTGCAGGTTTTGTTTTTAGGAAACGTGAGCTACCCAAGTCTTCCTGAATTTAGGTCAGCATTGTCATTGTGCATCTGAGTGTTGGAAACACATGTAACTGTAGTTTCTAATCTAGGAAGAAAATGAAACTCATTAGTGCTGTGTTTTCATGTGTAGCGTGAAAATGATGTACAAAAATATGGTGTGATACAATAGTAGGGCCAGTAAGTGTGCCAGCTAAAAGAATGTAAATCCCCTTTTGTTCTGATTTTCGCCAGTGCCTGCACTGTTTTGGTGCTGTTGTCTTTGCTTCTGGTTTGCACCAGCTTTCTCAAAAAGCAGAACTGCTTTTGAGAAATTTCTTTTTATTTCTCAATACATATTGTGGTATGCAAATTATCTCAGGTGTGGTCTACATACGTGTGAAACGTCAGATTTAGGATGTCTTGTTAGGTGTGGGTATGTTTTCATCAAGCATGAGTTCAGATGCTTTGCACCATTTTGGATTTTTCCTCAGAATGGCTTAGTAATATCTCTTCCCAAAGTTTCCTGTTGTTATTACTGTCATATCAAACTAATTCTTTACCATCAGCCTGCATTGTATTGATAAACTAAGCCTGAACTCAATAATGTTTGGCTTGGCTTCATCTAAACCAAGGTTTCGCATATTTGTTAGAGCTATTTGTTATTTGCTTTGCTGCCTTGTTGGTTTTGGGTTTTTTTGTTATCTTTCCTTCTTTTTCCTTTTCCCTCTCTCTTAAAAGACATTAGAGAAAACGCCTAAATATCTCCTGCACGTCACTGTTAACAGCAAGGCTGTCTGTAGTCTGGCTTGCTCTCTCTATTCTAACATCTGCTTCATCATCTAGCTCTGCTTAATAGCCAGCAGATTTGACTGTTGGTGGCTCTAGCCTCCTTAACACAACTTTGTGTAAGCTGATTCTGAGAATCTCCAGGAACATATGGGCTGTTCAGGCAGTGGACGATCTCTTAAGGAGGGGCCAAAAGCAACTGCAACCTGGGACGCTGTGTGAAAGATGTTTCCGGGTCCTTCTCTTTCCATGAAATTACTCCTGTCCCCATGCCTCTAATCTCATCCTTGATGCTCCTTTGTCTCAAGATTGTTTCAATGGATCAAGCTTGACATATGTATTGATTGATTTTCAATTTTCACTGTTTTTTTAGCTATATGGCCCAAATGAAGCACATGTTCTAGAAGTTAACAATTGTCTGTCATAGTTATTCTTGCAACCTCAGAAAAAACAAGTAGGAAAAAACTTTCTTCCTTTGCTTTCTTCATAAGAAAATCCTTTGGTCTGTAGATGTTACATCTATTTTTGCTGAGAAATGAGAAAGAACAGGATTTTGTCACCTTCCAAAGATGGAAAGTAATTTGTTGCTATGTTGGGCAGTGGTTGTCTCCTCTGTAGGTGGATCCAAAGTGACTGAAGATGTGATCATGCTTCTGTCATCAGTTTACATGAAGTATGTTCTACATCTCATTAAGGGGAGTATGACTGTTTTCATCTGTCAAGGATTAGAGCAAAAGGAAGCTTTTGCTTTGATGTCGTAAATGTTTCTTTAATGCAGAAAAGAATTTCTGTCATTCTTTCCCCGTTCCCAGAAACATGTATTGCTTTCCAAACCATCCACTGTAATTGAATCTATAATTTTTAGAGGGTGACAGAAAATAAGGAGACTTGAGAACTGCTTTTGCAATAGTCACCTGTAGAATTTCAGCTGGTTTGAAATCATTGCCCCAAGACTGAAATGTTGGTGGGGTTTTTCTTGCTGTTTCAGCTATGGAAGCACAGAAAAGAGCAGGGAGCATAGGAACAGAGAAGGAAAAGCTGGCATTTTTCATGGAGTCCTGTTATAGCCAGTGTTGCTTGGTAAGGCCATGACAAGTGCTTCAAGCTTTCTGGCATGTTGCCAAAATGTGCTGTATCTGTTTGATAGAAATGCATGTAACTGGTTTTTCTTTGTTCAGTAAACTGCATAGTAATTAACATGAGAGATTCATGGGGAAAAGATTAACAGAGAATATCAATATAGTGAATAAGCAAAGAATCTTTTTAGCTGAACTGTGAGGCTTCTTACTGTTGTCTTTTGGAATTCAGCTGAAGAACACAAATTCCTGAAATTGACACAAATATTTTCTTACACTCTTAGATTTTACACTCTTAGATCTTACTCTTAGATTATGTTTGTTCACTTCTATTTTTTCAGATAGGAAAATTACACTGTGTTCTTTCCAATAAAACTTGGTGTTCATTCTTCCTTAAAAAATACAAAGCCAGAAGGGGGAGTGGATGATAACTCCCCAACAGGAAACAATGGATGACTACATGTTTTAGACCTTTTGTTTGTTCTGCAAAAGCCATCCTTCTCTAACAAGGGATGTACTAGCAGCTTTGAATTTCTGTTTTCAAATAAAGTTAAAGGAAGAGCCGCCACATAAGAAGGACATGGAGCTGTTGGAGCAGGTCCAGAGGAGGGCCACGAAGATGATCAGTGGGCGGGGGCACCTCTCTTATGAAGGCAGGCTGAGAGAATTGGGCTTGTTCAGCCTGGAGAAGAGAAGGCTCCAGGGAGACCTTAGAGCAGCTTCCAGTGCCTAAAGAGGCCTACAAGAAATCTGGAGAGGGACTTTTTACAAGGGCATGTAGTGACAGGACAAGGGGAATGGCTTTAAACTGACAGAGCGGAGATTTAGATTAGATATTAGGAAAAAAATCTTCAGTATGAGAGTGGTGAGACACTGGAACAGATTGCCCAGAGAAGTTGTGGATGATCTTTAAGGTCCCTTCCAACCCTCAGCTATGACTTTATGAATGCTGGTGCAAGGTCTGCTGTGATAGAGCACGTGTCCTGTTTTACTGTGAATTTAAAGTATACAAACCTGGATTGCAGCCACTACAGTTATAACCTGATTTTTGTAAGATAAAGATGTGCGGGGTAGTCGCATAACTGAAAACATATACTACATTTTAGGTTATTTCATTGATTAGATATTAGGAGGAAATTCTTCACTTTGAGGGTGGTGAGACACTGGCACAGATTGCCCAGAGAAGTTGTGGCTGCCCCATCTCTGGAAGTATTCAAGGCCAGGTTGGATGGGGCCTTGAGCAACCTGGTGTAGTGGAAGGGTGGGTTGGAACTAGGTGATTTTTAAAGGTCTCTTCCAACCCAAACCATTCTATGAAGTTGATAAACTGTGAGTCAGTCTTACTCCATCTAGATAACAGGCGATTTCATGAACAATTTAATCAAAAGCAGTACTTGTGAGTAGTGTGTACTTATTGTGTGAGCTTGGCTTTTTTGTGTACGAAGGCAGATGTGCAGCACCTATTTTAGTGAGAATTTATACGCTTTGCCCAGAGAGATAAAAGACGGATCAGAGCTGTACTGAATGCTTTTTAGACTTTGCATAGGACTCTGGTTTTGAAAAATACTTCGGGAAAATTTTTACAAGAACTGTTGATTAGATCTGTAAGGGGAAAAGTTAGTGTTAGAACAGTGTTAAGGGGGAGGAGAGAGATGGAAAGAAAGAAGTACCAAAATTTCGTAGCAGAAATTATGGCAGTACTGATCTTGATAACAAAACTGAGGAAAGACTGTATTTTATATATATAAAAAAATCTGTGTTTAAGTAAAACTGCATTTTCAGACTGCATATTCCTTACATATCAGCATGCAACTAGGCAGGTGAAAATGAAGTTTTTCCCTCTGACAGTTGTTTGTATTGGTATTCTGTGAATCTAAAAGATACTTGATTTTTATTTTGCCCTTCTAAGATCAGTCCCACAGATTATTATTTGGTAATAACTTGAAATAGTTCAGTGTGTGCATGTGTTAGCATAACCTACAAATGTGAATGAATATTGAACACCAGATACAGGTAACACAGGATTGTAAGGAATACAGGACCTGACAATGGTTATATAAATCTTGCAAGAGCTGAATATTCTACTTTATAAGTAATGAAAACTAGCGGGTTTCATCCTACCTATTTCTGAAGTAGCATAGAATGTTAAGTCACCCCAACAGAAATAGAGATATGCCTAATAATACTAGGGAATAATTAAAATGCACAGTTCACAGAGGGAGTTGAGGCTGAAGTCTTCAGTCTTCCTGTCCCATCAGTTCTTTTTACATTTTTGTCTATAATACTGCATAAGTTTGTAGTATTTATGTAATATATATGAAACATTCATATCTTACTATCTCAGATCTAAGTAGCATTACAACACAATTTCCTTCGTCTTTTTGCAATCAAGTACGTCTCTCTTAATACCGCAATTTGACAGTACTGCAGCATTTCCAAAATGTCACTGTTACTTCAACATATACATCTGTCTCCACCTTTGTAGTTAGTGCCTGAGGTCTTTGGCATGTACAGTTACTTACCTCATGGCTAGAACAATTTTGACGTTGGAAGTGTTTTTGGCGTTATATGAGGCACATTTGAATGACAAGTAGGTATCATAATGGAAGTCTCTGTCTTTCATAATGCTATGCAAGCCACATAAAGAAATTTCTCCATGCCTTTTCTGAACAGATCAGAAAAATCTCTTGTAACACTTTCAATCTACAGAGCTTTGTGGTGCTGAGGAGAAAAAATGAAGCAAAACCTGTTGTTGTCTGTCACAGTGTCTATAATAGTCTCAAGTTTTCTGTGCAGATCTCTCTTATTCCCTAGTCGGATTTTACAGAGAAGTTACCTAGTGCTCCATTAGCAGTTGAAAGATTATAGACAGTGGAGATTTAGCAAAGGATTAGTCAATTGGAGAGTGTGCATTATCCGGCCAGGCTTAGAACCGTGATTGTCTCTTCAATCATTTTCATTAGTGTCTTATTCAAAGATTGAGTTACGTAACAATGACGTTTCTGGGGAATCTGGTAGGAGTTTTTCTTTGGTTTCTCTCTCCTGATAACTCCCCAAGCCTGGGAGAGGAAAAAGCATTATTTTTATGCTTCAAACTCACAGCATGTTTTAAAAAGCACCGGTGAAAAGTGCTTCAGATAAGTGAAGAGGCATGACTTCAGCTGCAGCATCTACATTTGGATGATAATTTAGCGTGGTGGAACTCTTGAGAGAGGCAGGATGCGGTACAAGAAATACATAACTATTTTAGAAGCAGCGATAGGTATTACTCCCCTTAACAAGAGGGAGCTGCTTCCTGAGGGTAGACACGCAAATCTCTGGCAACATCCAGGGTAAGTGTTAAAAAACAATCAGTAAGTAACTATGGGAAGACCTGTGCTCACCTTGAATCATGCAATTTTAAAACTTGTTAGCAGAAGAGAGGAGAGTCATTCATAAAACAGTTAATCTTTTTTGTACTTTCAGAATGGTGTATCTTCTGCGGTTGTGGTTGAAGATTGTGGTTTCATTGGAGATTTATGTGTACTTCTTGTCCTTGACTAGTAGAATAAGTGGGAGAATGTGTTGTTTCCAAATCGGGAGTTTGTTAAAGAACAGAAAGGATAAGGAGGTGTGTACTCATCAGAATGAAAATTAAATGGTTGTTTTGTGTTTATTGCTTACTACTAACCTGATGTGTGTATGTGTGTGTTCCCTCTCACCCTGATTTAAGAAATACATAATTTAGTCCATGGGAAAACTGGCACCTTCTAAAAGTGGAAAACCACTTTTCTCTGTGTGTGCAACTTTTTTTATCTGCCAGGAAGCAGGAGTTCATCATATTTAGGAATACTGTTTCCCTGGAGGAAAGCTTCGATTATATGGGAGAAGTAGATTAAGGCTATTACTGTTCAGAACATGAAACACCAAGCATTCTGGTTTTGTTAAAAACAATCGAGAGAGCTTTCTTGTACGACACAACTTGAGTATTAGGCTTTGGAAAATTCTTTCTGTTCATAATGGTTTCCCTCAAAAGCTTACATGTGTTAAAGGGGATTGTTGCTCTTTCCCGCCTGCTCCTATATGAGTAGCATCAATAGATGAGTGTCTTCACAGCCCTTCTAGTCTCTTTGTTGTACATTAGAATGCTTTTCAGACATTGTAAAGGAGTGCAAAATGTCAGAGGCTTTTGTTCATGAGCAATTAATGTTTCTGCTGGTTTGGCATAGTTTTATGTTAAGTAAGACTTCAAAGAAGTAACATTGACTGGCTATAACTGAACTCAGATTTGTCCTGTAATTTTTCCACAAGAGCACTTCCTCTTAACAGTGGCAGCAACAGTAGAAGCAATTAAAATACAGTGCACTGTATGAGTTGTTTTTTTTTCCAGTTTTATCACCAAAACAACAAAAACTAGTCTAGAAAATATGCTGATGCCAACAGTTTCCAGCCTGTTATGAACACAAGTATTCTTTAAGTTGGTCCTAAGTTTCTGATATTGTGTTAATGAGTAATTGTAGGGCTTTTTGTTAAAAATCTGCCCATTAAAAGGGGTTCTTAGTACAATGTGTTTGGACACAGGACATTGGAGTGTCCTAGACTGTGACTTCCTTTGATTGTTTCATGTAAGTTATCTATATGCCAATCTGTTTGAATTCTGCAGCCACTCTTTACATGTTGATTAAATGGTACATGACTGCTCTTGATACTTTGAGAAGCTGGGTTGGAAAGTAATGGTACATTCTTGCAGAATTCCTCTTTGTTTTCAAGTAGGTTTGTTTGGCCAGAGTCACAGCTTGAAACAAGCTGTATAAAAATGAACCTTGCTAACTGTAGTATTCCTTATTTTTTGTTTTGTAGCTGGGACTGCTTGGCTTCCATCTACTACTGAGTGTTAGTCAGTATCAAAAGCGCAAAAGACACTACCCTGTTAATATTTGGATTTATTTCCAGCATTCTTAATCGGGCATCTCCCTCCTTTCAGGAAGGGAGAGGTTTAGTTAATGTGATTGTTGTGCACACTTGGAATTCCAAACCGGTTAAGATGTACGTGGATTATGTTTGGATTTGCCATTCCAGCCATTTCACAAAAGCAGAAAAGCTGTTGTCATTGGACTGAAATAGGGATCCCTTTTATGTTTTCATTAAAACTTTCAGGGAACTAGAGGTTGGTAACCAGCAATTGTGGTAAACTGCAAGCTGAGGAAAAAAGTGCTGTTCTTTTTTGTAGCTGCAGAATGCTTATTCTAGATGACTGGAATAAGCAAATTAATAACTCACTTTGCTAAACATCAGCTTATTTCTTAACTTCCGGAGGTACCCTGTCACACTAATATAAAAAAAGTGTTTTTTGCAAGTGTGTGTGTGTTGGAAAAAAACAAAACATGAGACAGTTGCCAAAACCTAATACTGAATGTAGGATATAGAGGTCCTCATCTGTCGTTACCTCACTGCACAAACCCAGGTGCATGCTTAACTCAAATGCCTCTTTTATTTCTCGTAGTCATCTCCTAAAATAAAAAATAGCGTGATGCTAGCTTCAGTGCCATCACTTGAAAGTTGTGAAAATTCTGATTAAAAACCCAGATGAAGGTGCTAAAGAAAGCTGAAAAGGCAAATACTTGTTTTGCTAAGGCATTCCTTTCCATTTCCATATAAAATGCATTACAAAGTGTGGGGTTTTCCTACCTCCATTTTTCTTGTAATAGTGATTAGATTTCTGTGACGGATCAATTTTCATAACATTTGGCATCTTCATGCGGGGGCAAAATGATGGCAGAATAGTTTGGATTTGGCTTACTTGTATAACTTTCCTGCAGCCTCCAGAAATAGTGTTCCATGCACAGCCTGAACAATAAAGTTGATGTTTGTTCATAATGCGCAGCATAGCTCTTGCTGCTCTTTGTTGTTCACAGAAACTCATATTAAGCCCCTCTTTGTTCTGTGACTTCTGAAATCATGCCTTGATTTAAACCAGCAGTTTATTACTTTCAGAAAGACGCTTTTATGCTGGAAGCAGCAGCAGACAGGGGAAAAGACCTTCTGGCTTGACAATATGATGTCTGGCAGGTGCTTGCATTTGTTAAGTTTTTAAGAAGTTAATCTGAGACCAAATATGTTTTTTTAAAATATCTTAGAGGTTTGAAGTTTGCTTTTTTTAATCTTGGACCTCATTATGATTTTGCTCAGGAAAAGGTGGGTGCCAAGCACAAGATGCATCAATAAAATGTGGGGTAGACTTGCAGATAGTTGGGGAAGTTCTGCAGAATTCTTTCAGTATCTCTTTCTTATGGCTCTCCTGCTATGTATAAATGGGTTATGGAGTATTAACAAGACTAAAACAAGCTAGCAAACCCTCCCCCCCGCCCCCCCCACCCCCAAAACCCAACCAAACAAAAAACCCCAAAAAACCCAACAAAACAAAGAAAAACAAAAACAAACAAACCAACAAACAACAACAAAAAAACCCCACAACCAACCAACCAAAACACCCAAAACCCAAAGCCAAACATATACATTGGAGAGAAAAAAGCTTAACCCAAACCTGTTACAAGTACAGCTAAGATACTTTTCCAGGAAAGTCTGGCTATATCCTTCTTTGAAGATGGAACACTTTGGAAAGAAGCTCTTTGAGAGGAATTAAGATGATCAAGATGCATGTTTGTTTTCCTTTAAAAACAAAGCCCAATGAGCAAACCCTAACCATTGACTTCTGTTTCTATATTTGTCAAAAGTTCTTCTTTCATCTTAGTTAAACCATCCATTTTCTGTTTACCTACATGGGATAATCAAGGGCTAGGACAAGGGATGGGGGAGAGGAGGAGCCCTCTGGGAGGGATGCTGAATGGAAGCTAACATGCCGCTTGTACAGAAGAGGGATAGCTGAGGCCTGTCAAGCAAGGGAAGGAGTAGAAAATGACATTGGGAATTGTTTCTTTTTTATCATTTGGCAACTGTTAAGTTACCAACTGAAGTAATGGAGAGCACGTATCTGGTTGTATCTTGGGCATAACCTCAGTAAGAACACTGTCCTTACCAGCTTAACTTTGTACAATCCAGTGCAAGCTAAGCCATGACACTAAGACTAAACTAAAACAAAAAGGCCGTGGCTTTTTGGAGAGGACCAGTGCAACAAAAGGTATATGATATGTATATACATGCATATATATATAAAAAATATATATATATGCTTCTTGTCGATACCCTGTTTAGTTTAGAAAAATGAATTGCTGCTTGGTGTGCAGGCTTCCGTGAATGCTTCATGAGGACAGTGATTGAATGGAAGTTTGCAGTATTGCTGCAAGTGTAAATATTGCTGAGTATCTCCTCTCTTTAAGCTCTGTTTCCACTTGATTGCCAGGGAAGCTAAAGCATGACAAACTAACCAGGGAAATGTGTTTTATATCATCTTCATATCTAGGACTTCAGTGTCCTAGGCTTCACAGTGACTCTTTTATGATTATATGTTACTTAAATAGAACCTTATTTTTCAGGGAGCAAACTACTGCACTGCCATCTCCTTGTGAGTGGGACTGGGAGCACAGCTGCACATCAAGCCCAAAGCGTCTCACAGAGAGTAGACAGAGACATTCAAAAATCATCATTCCTCAGAAGGTACTATTCAAGTTGCATTAGTTAGAACTGGCCATTAGTTTAAAACAACAGATTCTCATCATGTGGTAGCCAGAATGTTCATTCTTTTAGCTATGTTTTTAAAAGGTTTTAAGAAACTGTACTTAATGGAGTAATACATTGAAATTGGAACTAGTTCTTTTGGATTTCCAAACCAACTTGGAATGAGCACACACACGTTTGCTGGAAGCTTTGTGATGTCCAGCAGGCCGCCAGAGGAGGAGAGACGCCTGCAGTGAACTCAATATTCTGCTAAAGTTATGCAAATAATAATGCACAGGCCTTTACTAGTCCATTTCTTAGTTAAACACTGGTAAAGAATGGATTTAATCTATGGTGGTGTCCTCAGCAAGTATAAATATTTAGCATGGATTTGGGGATAAATAAATTACTTCAAGCACAGAGGGTAACATTAATGGGAATTGCTTAGTGACTCAGTACAGTCCTGGGAAACAGAATAGCCACACACAGGGAGAGTTGTTTTGCTGCATATTTTCTTATAGTACATCATTAAGGTAAATATAATCCTCTTGGCATCTTAACCTTGCTGTAGAAACCTTCTCAAGTGCTTCCAGAGAGAATATTAAATGCGTCCTTAGTTTTATGTGTTGGTGAAACATGGTTGGCTTGTTTTTGTTAGTCATTAACAGATGACAATTTTAAGAGAGCAAAAGGTTTTTATGGTGGTGTGTCACAGAACTGTAATTGACTTCTATTATTAAGAGATTAATAGCTATTGCTGCTTTAGTAATTTACTCTGAAATGTGGAAATTGCTTGTCCTGTCTTTCTAATTTGTGATACACTTAATCAAATCTACTCATTTGTTAATGTTCTGGGAGTGAGGGGAGAGGATGCTAGTTAATGCAAATCTAAAGACATGATAAAGGGGGGGGGGGGGAAGTCATTATATAAAATAACAAACAAGCCCTGTTCACTTAGGGCACTGTGTGTGGGAAAATATGATACAAGGATATCAGTGAAGCATAGCTGGGCAGCAGCGTCCTAGCTGAGGTTTCCAGCAGGCTCCAGCATTCTCCTCAAAACAAGAAACTTTCAAGGATAAGGATAAGGTATACCAGGGAACGTGGATACTTGCAAGACCAACTCTTAGTGAAAAACTCCAGAACCAAGTATCTACTAGAAAAGCTGCATCTGAACACCTTGCCTGTGGGCCCCCAGGAACTGTGGAACTGTCGAGTGAATGGCTATGTCTGTCTGCTTTTTCCTGATGATTGTTATCACTATTCTCCCTTGGACTCTGACCTGCTCATTTCAGTCCTCCCTGAAAAACAGCACTCAAAAGTGAGCATAGTACCTCTATCTGGGACCTTGCTATTACTGAATAGGGCTGCAGAACTGCTTTGTTTCTTAGTGAGCTCGTCAGCAGGAGGTTTGCCAGTGTAAATAGGATGGAGAAAGGCAGAGCTTTGAAGCATAGCTTTAGTGTTCTGAAGGAGTAAGTTGGCTGAAGAACTGCTGTCAGGAGCATTGTTTTTTAAATTAACCTCTGTATCAGAAAAAAATCAACAGGAAAGTTTTGTGTATGTTATGTCTTGTGCATTCTGCATATTCTTTTGCTGGTTGTTAATAAGTATAACAATCTCCATGAGAATGGGATCTCTGTTTTCTTTGCTGTGTTATCTTAATTTGAGCCATAACAGTTGATTACTTGGTAAAGTTTTTGATGTGGTAGGGCTTGACTTAAAGTGAGGGAAGGCAGAAAAATTGCTAAAAGCAGAGGATTGTTTCACATCCTTGAAAAGAGTAATCAAGAAGGATGGAGAAGAGAGGAAGGAAATTAGATGTAAGCAAAATGAATGTTCAAACAGAACGTGCTCAGTGCAGTGCCTTCTGTTTAAAATGAGCAAGTTGGGGGTGGGGAAGAGATTTCCTTTCAAGTGTTGATATGCAGTTTTGTATGGTGTTTGAGGAGAAAAACAGTACACACTTGTGTGGTTTGAATCTGTTTAAACTATTTCATTATTTTGTTCTTTAGAATAGCAGTACTAGGTTTTTTTAGCTTCTTAAATTAATGGAAGTCAAAGTGCTTATGCTAAAGAAAGTTGCTTCAGTTTTCATAGCCTGTGCTCAGGTAGAGTCACTCTTAAGTGCCTGTTTCACTCTAGCAACAGGTCATGCTATTTCATTTGCTTGCCTTATCAGTTTAGTTTTCAAGACACTGCAGTGTAATTTAAAACATTGTACAGGTGAAAATGTGTTTAGAATAAATAGACTGTGTTTCTTATTCATCCCACTGTAGTTTTTATTGACTATTACCAAACACCTCTGCATGTTCTTACACTACTTTTTATCTATCCTGTGAAATGTGCTATACACTTGTATTTTCTAATTCACATTTTCTTGGCAAAGTAGCAACAAACAAAACAAGCAGTCTTCTGCTGTTCTTAGCAGAATAAACTTGTGATGTACGAGACCTAGTAGAACTGATTACTAATAATGCAAAATATTGAGAAAAATATACTATATTACTGCATTTCATACTGTTACTATCTCTAGTGCTGTTTCTAGTTGTTCAGCATGTTCAGTGTTTGTCTGCATGTTTTAAATTTTGTTGAAGTGTCTAGGTAAATCCTTATGTCTAGGTTTCACAAAAAAGAAAAAAAAAAAAACCCAAACTTACAATGAGAACATCAAAATAGATGGCCAGGGGAGCCAGAGAGGATCTTGTACTGTTGATTACCCCAGAAGAAGTTATATGAAGTGGGGGATACTGTTTATGTTGGTTTCTTTGTTTCTTCCAGGGACATCTGTGCTCTCTAAAATAACAGCCTTAGAATTGCTGCTTTGAAACCTGGGAAGTGTGTATAGCTGTGCACCCTTACACTAGGCCAGAGATGGCCACCATACCAGACCTTGCAAGATGTACCTTGGAAGTGGCTGCTTAAAGCTGGCACCTCAGTGTTGCAGTAACCCAGGAATGATTGGCTAATTCAGGTGAAAGGGGACCTCTGGAGGGTTCTAGCCCAAACTCTTGCCTAAAATGGGGTCAGCTGTTAGACCAGAACAGGTTGCTTGAGGCTTCAGCCAGCCAGGGTTTGCAAACCTTCAAAGACAGAGTCAGTACAACCTCTCTGCATTGGGTCCATGGCTTGGCTACCTTCACGGGGAAAATTTTTTCTCCTTACATACCTCTGAACCTCTCTTGTTTGAACTTTGGCCCATCATTTCCTACCCTCCCACCACGCACCACTGTTAAGAACCTGGTTGCATCTCCTGAGTCTCCTCCTGCCAGCACCATCTTGGTAGCACTCCAAGGCATTCACTTCTACACATGGTAACAAGTGCAGGGATAGTATTCATGGCTTCAATTCTCCAGTCCCTCCAAGACAGAGATTACTGTGCCATATGCGAGCTTAACCCCAGTATAGAGCTGCGGTTTTGAACCATATGTAGCTCCTGAGCAGTTCTAGAGTCAGAGGTCAGCTACCTACACATCCTCTAATCCTGAAGGTTGAATCTGTTAGGGCCCCGTTTACTACCTAGAGAAGCAAATGTAATTGGATTTATGAATCATTTAAGTAGGACTGGGCTGACTGACTTGTGTGATTCTGTAGGCTGATGAAAAACAGCAGTCTAAGGAGATTGCCTGGAAGGGAAGGGGGAAAGGTTGTTTGGCAACATGGTATTTTTAGAAACTTCTACAGTGCCTTTCATTAGAGGATCACGAACACTTGCGTAAAAACAAAAGCAAAACTGACGTCTCTGTACAGACAGTTCCACAACTGGACAAGCAGCCTACATTCCCAATATCTCTTGCTGAAATCAGTTCTCAGTTCTTTAAGGAGGTTGCTTGTTTGAGGTACTGTCTAGCAGCACTACTAAGTGTTGAACTTTAACATTTAAAAATAAAACAAAACAAGCCAACAAAAAAAAACCCCACCCTGTTTGTTTGAGTGGCCAGTTGAAAGGCTTGATGGTGGGGAGAAGGCAGAGAGAACCTGAATCACAGAGAATCCTGAATTGTTGGAGAGAACCAACGATCTTAGTTGCTGCAGACAAGTTGCTGAATAGCCTTACTTGGCTGGCAGGAGTAACTGTGAGAGGCAGCTGCTTGTTTTAGATTTGCATCCTGTAGTGTAGTGTTAAATGGGTGTTCCCTCTGCTGATGCTGGAAGCAGCACAACTGCTTCACTCACAGTAGTATTAGATGATTTCGGGGATATGTCCTAGGTTTTGCATGACTCAAGCTACAGCAAGTTCTAATCAGTATCAGATCTCTCTAAATCAGTATTACAGACTGTGGACTGAATCTGATTGTAGGCAAACAATGTCTGCATCGATTACTTAAACTGAAAATCTCAGTGGGAAGTGTGGTCACTAGAAATGATTTGCATGTTTCTCAGAGTTAATACCAATTAATCTTTCCATGGAAGTGAATTTTAAAATCTCTACACACCTACATAACATTTCATGAAATCCCCTGCACATGATACGGCACATGTTCAGTTACTGCACATGCAGAGTAGCTGGTCCTAAACACCGCAGAGGACAGAGTTGCACATTTATAACCCAATTCATGTGATTCTGACATGGCGTTGGTACCCAGCCTTTACTTTTCATGATGCAGTATCCCTTCCAGGACTGACAACAGCTGTACCTGCATCTCCTGTTTCAGAGGGAGACACTGAGTGAAAAGTGCATGCAGCTGTGCCTCCATACACCATGAAATGTGCAGAGACCGGCATAGACAGAACAGACCATTTTGCTGAGTCTCCTGCTCCTCTTCTGCTTGTGCTGCTGTCCCAGGTCATTTCTGGCTGGTTTGTAGGTATTCTGTGTAAGTCACTCATGATCCACAATGCAGAGTCTTGTGGTGTTTAAGAGAAGCTGAGTCAGGAGAAGTTATAGCTAATTATACATTTAGAGATGTGCTGCTTTGAGCTGCAGTTTAGGGATTTGGTTTTGCTTTCCTTGGCAAACCAAGAAAAAAACTTGGGAAAAGAATGGGGATGCTTCTGCGGAATAGCTGTTAGGTGAATTAAGTACTTTGAGTACCCCTTCTCCCTTTTGCTGCCACAGGAGGAAGGAACTTGTAATGCCAGAGGAGTTCCTACAGCTCTTGTCACTGGTTACACTGCTATTTTGTATACTTCCATTTTTTGTTTAGGTGGCATTATCCTTCCCTCACAAGGTCTACTTGCGTATCTACCTTGGGAGGATAGTTCAGTCAAAGTGCAGAAAGTACTCAGGAAGGCCTGAAAGTCTGTTCTTTGTGGCTGAATTGCAGGATAAGTAACTTGTAAATTGTTATTATGTGAATAGTCACATCAGTCCATGCCATCAGTATGGCCATCTGGGCATTTGGCCAAGCTCTAGTGTGAGCATGAGCACTAGAGGTCACTTACTGCTCACGTTTGCAGGCTGGTATCGGATGATGTAGCTGCCCATTGTGGCAGAGTAGCTGTTTGGTTTGAGAAAAGAAATAAGAAAGTAGGAAAACATGTTCTCCGTACTCTTACAAGTGAGAAATTTTATGGACAAATGTGGGAAATGTTTTGGTAAGACACACGTATTGTTTTCTGTCTGTTATTGCAAGAAACTGAGTGAAGGCAAACTGATAGGCTCTTACCAGGTGATGATTCCTGGTAAGGGATTGAAAACCAGCCTCCTTTGCCTGCATAAGTGTGATCAGTTCCTGCATATGTGTTGCACTTACCTCAGGTTAGCTAAGTGTGTTAATCCTGGTTGCTGGGGAACTTAGTTCAGAGAAGTACAGCCTTATAACCACTACTAGTGATAACACTGTGTGGCTTTGATAAGCTCACAGAACATGCCAAAAGGAGGCTTTAGGCCAAGGCACAGCTTTTATCTGGAACAAGAAGTAATCGTCCTTGGTTTTGGCCTGGATAGGCAGAATAGGCAGACCCCTGCATTGCTTTGACTGGCACTCCTGCCCTCTCCAACAGGCTGTGTCTAGTGGGATAATTGAGTGCTAGCTCTTCGGCTTCTGCCAGAGCCTGTCTGAAGGGAGATGGCTGTAGGAGGATGGTGCTCTACCTTATGCTGCTACAAACTTGGCATTTGTGTTATGAGATTGCAGTTACAGGAATCTAGTAGCTTCTCTTTTCCCTGTCCCACCTTACATCTGACAACAGCTCTCTTTGGAGGAAGTGTATTACCATCCGGCTAAATACAAAACTTCATCTTGCTTCTAAAAACTACGTAGTCATCTGCAGCAAAATCCTATCAAAGTATCCTATCAAAGTTAAAACATCTATTTTCATCACATCTTCTCATTTCAAGGAGGTAAGTATTAGATAGTGGTTTTCTCTGGTGATGCTGTGGCATAGTGTCCTGTGCTGATGTTGCCAACCAGTGCTAGCTTTTTGTCAAGTTGCCTCCAGAGTGCAGAGATGTGCAGTAGTGCTCAGCAGTGCAGAGAGTAGTGGCTGTTTTGCCTTGCTCTGCTGTTCCTGTGAAGAAATCCTTGATGCCAGATGCTGTCACAGAACCCCATGTGTGGGAAATTTGGCACCTTGTGCTTCATTTTTCCAAGTGGTCTTGACTTCGGTTGTATACTGGACTGCTAATGTTGCAAGAAAAGCTGGATGGTACCACTCACTTGTAAAACTGAGACGACGGACCAGCTGCAAGAAGAGCAAACTTCATGCGTGAGCGTTTTTGTGCCTTTTTCCCTCCAAATTTGAGGATGGGCCATACAAAGTAATATGCTGTTTGTGTTCTTTTTTTTAAAGTGTTGGCTTAAGAAAGCTCTTCCCTTGCAGTTTGTCCTCATTCTTAATTTCTTTCTTCCAAGAGGTGATTCAAGTATTGACTCATCCACCCAAAATAATACAACTCCACGAAGACAGTAGCACTCGGAAAGAAGTCTTTATTTCTGAATACAAGCATGGTTGAGCTTCTGCCAGTCTTCTCCTCTTTAGTGTTTTTTGTGACCAGTCATTTCTGCAAACTCTTGACAACACTGTTACCCCAAGAACGTGCCTTTTAAAAGTACGTAATCGCCTGAAAAACAATCAATTCGGCCTCTGAATTAACGGCAGCAGTGTGGACTTTGAGACTGGTGTGGAAGGGCTGTCAGATGGTGGGAAGGAAACCTGACCAAAGCTATGGACTTGGGGAGGCCGTCGGGTCTTTCTAAAAACACACAAGCAGAGCAGGTAGAAATTACTGGTGCGTTTCTGTGTGGCAAAACCGGGCTGTGGACGCTGCCCGAAAGCCTCGCTTTGTCAGAAATGCTGCCTGGCCTTGGGCTGAGAGGGCCCATCTCTCCCGTTTACCCCGAGACAGGCGTCAGCTACTAGCCGCTGCCAAGGGCAAGAACACAAGAAATATTTTTGTAAACGGAGAATAACAATTCTTTTCTTCCCGGGGAGAATGAAAATGTTTCTTCGCCTCCCCGGGGTGGCCGCGGGTTTGATTGGCTGGTGGCGGAGGGCGGTCGGGCCCCGGCAGTACAAAGTCG
The DNA here is from genome assembly GCF_004027225.2 of Strigops habroptila. Classification (NCBI taxonomy): domain Eukaryota; kingdom Metazoa; phylum Chordata; class Aves; order Psittaciformes; family Psittacidae; genus Strigops; species Strigops habroptila. The sequence continues at coordinate 66,000,206 of NC_044302.2, forward strand.
CTCTGTGGCGGGCTCCTTAGTGCCCGCTTTGTCCCTGGCGGGCTCCGGCCGCCCCTGCCGGCCAGCGGCCTGACCGGTTCCCTCCGGCCCTTCCCGGGCAGCGGGGGCGAGGCGGGGGAGAAGCGTGCCGGCGGCTGGCGGGTCTGGCCGGCGGCTGGCGGGTCTGGCCGCCGGGGCCAGGGGCGGCAGCGCTCGGGCCAGCGATGTTACTATGGGAGCGATGCAGGGCTCCGCCGGGAGCGAACCACGGGAGCCCGCAGGGGGGGCGGAGCAGGTCGGTAGCCTCCCCGTCGCCCACCGCGCTCCTCCTCCTGCCGGGCTCTCCCGCAGACACCCCCCTCCCGGCCGTGGTAGCGTCTCCCCAGCCGGGACCCCGCAGCCGCGGGGGGCAGAGGCTGTGGCGGGGAGGAGGGAGGCAGGGCGCGCGTGACACAGGTGCTGTGGCCTGGGGCCGGGCTGGGGGCACCCGGGGCGTGCGGGCCTCGGGGGCACTCCCTTCAGCCCCGCTGCGGACGCTGCTGGAGCCGCAGGACAGTGGAAATCCCGGGGTTTTCCAGTTAAATCGGCGGCGGGCGCTTGCCTCTTTAACGCGGGCCCGTGCCTCACCCCTTGAACACCGGCACACAAAACGTATTTTATAGCTTAAATACGGCTTGTGGTCGGGATGCAGCTCAGTGTTTTAGCCGAAAACACCCCTGTTTCTGTGGAGAAACACCCCAGGTTTGGAAAAGAAAATCCTCTTCTCCCTGTCCCTATCATTTCTTATTTTTGGGGGGTTGTTTGTTTTTTTTAAGACTGTTCAGTTTTTATGGGAAAATGTGCTGTCCTTCTGTTGCTTAACTGCAGCAATCCATGTAGCTATGAAGGAGCTACACTTAGGAGTAGGCAGCAGCATGTGTCAGGACTGGAGAGGCGGTGCGGTGAGCATGCCAGCGTGCAGGAAACTGGGTTTATCTGTAGTCATCTCCGCAACCACACTAGAACATGGATGGAAGCTATAAACAGAATTTACTTGTTGCGTCACAGTTTGTTTTGTGGCCTGTAGAATAATTAGTACTGTAAATATCTATCCTTTAAGTATGGAGGCTGTGTTAGCTGGTATCCCTCTTATGGGTGTTTATTGGCCGTTAGTGCACTACCAGTTGATACTTTCTTTCATATGATTATTTCCAGAGTGTGTGGTTTGAGGTTAGTTTTTTTCGGTTTTGTGGTTTGGTTGGTGATTGGGTTTTTGTTGTTTTGTTGGGGGTTGTTTTGTTCGTGTGGTTTGTTTTGGGGTTTTTTGGGGGGAGGGAGTTATTTTTGTTTGGGGTTTCTTTTTGCTTGTTTGGTGGTTCTTGTTTTTTAATAAATCACAAAGGCTGTGCAGGTGACCTGAGTAACTATCCCACACTTACTCTACCCTCCAGTTATCTTCCTCCTCGCCTGTACTTGTCTGTTTCATCTCTTCTGGATCCATCTTGTTAGCTCTTTGACATAGATCCCATTGTGTCTGACACTTATGTCAATGCAGTATATTTAGTAACTAGGTGTAATCATTTGCTGATGGTTCTGGTGAAAGAGACTTAAATATCCGTGACAATATGTTGGTAACTAGTCTTGCAGGCGTCTCTTGAGGATGAGGTTTAAGTGTGTTTACCTGAGAGAGATGGAAAGCCTGACTTTACATGTGTGAGCTATAGTAGTTATGTAGAGCTTGTATTTACAGGTGTACACTTTATAGGTAAAATTTAAATGGCTGTTGCTTAAATACTTGTGAGTATGGAATGGTTCCTGAGGTAAGACATCTTGTAGTGTATTTCAGCAAACAGTGTATTGGTAGACTTGCTCTCAGTCTCCTTGCATGTGTTTCACATACCTGTATGTTTTGGACCTGCTTTTATCAATATCAGCCTTTTGAAGTAATGACAACACTTGTTGGCTTGATTCAAAAAACTTGGGTTGTCAAGTCTCTACGGAGTGCATGAGGTTTTTTCAGACTATTTTAAAGTCTGCCTTTCATGTAAAGAAACAGGAATTAAATGCTGCTTTTTGTTTCACATCTGCGAGTTCATGCGGTGTGGAAGTAGGTTGTGTTGGCTATGAATTGAATGGCAACTTGTCTGATCAGCAAAAAGAGATTTTTGGCTGATCTTTCCTCCTACGTGTTGTTTTGAGACTTGAGAAAGCTCATGTTTCTTACGCATCCTGTACTTAAGTACAATTTAAGTAGGGAGAAATTGTCAGTGTGGCTCCTGCAGTGGTTTTATTCCTTATATTACAGTTACTAATAAGCCACAATTCTGTTTCTTTTATAAAGGCACAGTTTGTTCAACAGTTTGTTTGTTTGGGTGGTGGTGGGGTGGGACAACAAAACAAAAAGCAAACAAATGACCAAAAAAATCACAAACAGAAAAATAATCTGGAGAAATACTACAGCTGTGATTTTTAGTTTCCTCTTTATTTTTCTTAATAAAGTTAATGCAAACAATATAAAATATATTACTACACTAGGAATTCTGTTTTTCACAGCTTTTGATTATTAGAACTGTAAGACAAATGAGGATTCAGCTGACATTGGAAACATTTTTAGAGTTCTTTGTGTAACAGAAAGTGGCAAGTTGCAGTATTTTCTTAGGAAGCTGACATCATTGGTGCTGCAGCAGTCTTTTTTTGAATGACCTGAACTGTATATGGTTTATGAGCCAAACAGAATAGTGTAATTCATGACTGTGTTAAAATTGCAAATGAACTTAATCACTTTGTATTTAAAAAACATATTTGGAATGCATTCTTACCATCAAAATGAAGAACTTGCCAAGAATTTTGTGATCTGTGCTGATAACAGACCTGCACGGCAAGTACCAGCCTTAAGGCAGAATTATGTTCCTGAATGCATCTTAACTGGAATGTACAGTGGAAACTTAATACGTACATGCAATTACTCTTGATGCTATGTAAGAAGAAAACATCCTCTAACTTAGTAAACAGCAGGAGAGATGCCTTCATGAACCCTCCAGGCATCTTTATCCTATCTAGTAACTTAATGCAATAAAGATGAAAACGCTCCTTCAAGGCCTGCAGTGGTAGCAGTTAACAAGTGCGCAGAAGATTGTCAGCAGCTTTCTGGGTGTTAGTGCCTTGTGTTGAGCCCCATGAAATAATGAGAGCAACATCTTTATATATTTATATGTTTGAGTCTCTAAGATCTGATTAACAGTACTGCATTAGTGTTTTACAAGAGCAGTTTGGATAAATGATTCTTGTTAGAACACCATGATATCAAAAAAGAAAAAAAAATTTAAAAAAATAGCTGTGCACTATCAGCTTCTTTAAAAAGCTGCAAAAAATGGTACACCTATCCATTATTTATTTATTACTTAATAATGTATGTACTCAGCCTGCCATGTCTTTCACTTGCACATGCATGCCTATTCTGTGATGGGAAAGCATTTCAGATACTCACCCTTTATGATTCTTAGACAGTATGAGCTTTTTGGAGAGAATGCAGAATGTCCAGCTAGACTGTCATTCCAGGCTCCACAAACAAATCTGTGAGAGGCAAATTGTTGGCCTTTGCCTGAACTGAGCAGCTTGCTGCCAGGGCTAGTGCTTGGCACTAATTGCTCTTCTTTTTATGCTCTAGCAATGCAGAAATCTGCCGGATAATGTGGGTTTCTTCTAGTGGCCGGGGCTGAGGATTCTTCTGTTCAGTCAGTGTTTCAGAAGCTTTTTGAAGATTTGCAGAGCAGAATGAAAAACAAATTAGGTTTTTTATTACTCTGTTTTCCCGAGTAATTTTTATTCTAGAAATAAAAAGTGGTCAATAGCTTTGATTATTCTGTTCATAAAGTTGATATATTTTTAAAGCAATTGGAGTGAAAATAGCTCAGCTGATTGGTAGCATGTGTGTGTCTGCTTCTTAGATGATGCCATCAGAACTCCTGTGTGTGTGTCGAACTGTACTTTGCATTGTTTTGTCTGCAAACTAATAATTACAGTTTGGCTGTAAATTTTTATTTTCTAGCATTTAGTCTCCTGAAAGTCTTGCAGTTTAGTGTTGAAGCAGCTACATTGTTTCTGACCCAGTACTTCAGCAGGAACTCCCTTTCAGTGCTTTACCTTGGTATGATGTGTTACAGTAGGTCACATTGCGAACAAAAAGGCTCAGACTTTTAAAGATGTGGTGTTGATTGTAGATGGATGCCTGCTGGCATTTCCAATAGCTCCTATGCACTCAATGCCCCTCTGGCAGTTACGCTTCACTGGCTATTTGTGTGCAGTGCCCCATGCACCCAAAAGATTTAAGGGATATATAGGTTAAGATGGGAGAAGAAGGTGGGGAGATCTTGGTCATGTACCTTAGACACACTTGTCAAGCTATTGGTAAAACATGAGAAGCCCTGTGCCAGAGTACTGTTAGTTCCTTTGGTGTATGTGAAACACTTATAATCTAGTCTGATATATGGGGATGCCTTGAGTATGTTTTGTTGTTTTCTGTATAGCTTTTCTTTTTTTCTTTTTTTTCCAGGTTGTTATGATGCCTTTTTAATTTTAGCATTACTGTGGTGTTAAACTATAGAATTTCATTCATTAAACTTAATCTGTTAACTTCTCTGCCTAATAATTTGACTTAATTTTCCATTCTTTCCCAATTTTTTTTTCCTGTTTTACCTTGTGGAAGCTAGTAGATACGTTCCTAATGTCTTCTGCAGCAATAAGGATGGACTAAAGCTCTTGGATCACAATGATTTGAAAAGGGATTAAATTTCTCTTACCTTTTTGTAAGGCTTGTTTGTTTGTAGGCAGGTGTATAACTTCTTTTTCTTTCAGATGGGAAAAAAACAGAGCACTTTGTTGTCATGGTTTGCTTCTGCTTTATGCATCAGAAGGCCCTTAAAGTGCATAGTGCTCTTTTATGTGGCTCAGACCACAACGAGAAAACTTTCTGATGCGGATCTCAGTTGAGAATAAACTCTCAGTTGCTACCAAAGTGAGCTTTGCTCTGGGTGGTAACTTAATAGAAGTGTTTCTAAACCTTAATGATGCTGACATGTTGAGTTTCCTTTTAGCCACATATGCAAATGGATTCTCTTGTTTTTCTTTCCCAGTTCTTTCCAAAGCCTCATATGGTTTATGAAAGTGACTCATAGTCACAAAAGGAGGAATAAAACTTGATCTGTCAGTTGCTGATCTGGTTCTGGTCAGTTTATTCTTTGTGTTCTTCAGTTTGCAGTTCAGTGGAAATGGCACTATTTCATAGGGATGCGTCAGTTTGGTTTCATTTAATGATTGGAGCAAAGCCCGAAGTTTCCTTACATTGGCGTTATGTGCATGTGAAGTGTTGGCTCGGTAGAAAGATTGCATCAGCGGTTTCAGTTTCAAGTTGTTCTGCTGGCGTGCTTTCAAGTGAAGCAAGAATGGTTGCAGATAGACTTGGATTAGTGCTTTGGGAAGGAATCAACAAAGTGGAAGTTACTATCTCAATATTAAAGAAAAGGGGCAGCTGATTTCACCTCCCTGCGCTTTGTGTTGATTTGTTGGTTATTGTTTGCTGTCATTAAGACTATTGGGAGGAATAATTTCTATGTAACTTGGGGGGTGTTTGAAAGGGTCTCCCTAACAACATGTTCAGATTTAGCAAAGTCATGCACTAGTACATAACTGCATGGGATACTTAAGCTTCACATCCAAATCTGCAAAAGGATGGAGGATTGAATTTTCCTTGAATTTTACCACTCTCGTCTGCCATTGTGTTGTTTTCTTAACTCATAGAGGTTTTTAAGTGTCATCAGGTACATGGTAAGTTTCAGTGTAACACAGCTTTACAGAGGTTTCTGGTGATGCTGTCCCAGAAAAATTCAGAGCTGTGGGGAGCGTTTATGCTTTGTTTTATTGTTTGAAGAAGCAGTTATACTCCTTTGGAGGCCCTGAGGAAGAAACTGCTGTGAGCAAAGGGATTCTGAATGTGTTTTACTGAAGGAGGTGCAGCTGGCTTAATCCAATATCTCATAGTAATTGAGATGTTGGGAGGGGCTTGGTGATGTTTTGTTTGTTTGTTTGCTGTTTCTTTTTATTCCAAATGTGCTGGGAGGAGTATCAGTATGAAGACTTACAGAGCTAAACCCTTCATACACAATTCCCAGATTCTTATTTGCATCCATGCATCCCACTCTATGGATGACAGGAAAATTGAACCTTCTTTTGCAACAGGTTTTGCTTTCATTTTTAACATGTCTTGCATATGCCTAAAGTTTAGGGGTGAACTTCAGCTATGCTTTCTGGCAGAACTGAGTGGGCTGTTGAGACATCTTGAGAAGGAGAGGTGGGTTGCTTTTAGAGCCTGAAGGCAGGAGTATGGTAGTAGAAAAGGAATGCAGAGAGCTATGACTGCTGTGACTAGAAAAAAGCTAAGAGTTGGCTAATAAATCGAGCTGGTTGTTGTGGCATGTATCTGAATGATGCTGAGCTTAAAGCTCAAAAGAGCTTAATTTTATGGAGATGTAATATCTTTTGAATTTTCAATTTTTAACTTTTAACAGAAATTTAAATTAGCTTCTTACTGTTATGGAGGTTTATATGCATTTGGAGCTTTTATTTATCTACCTGATTTTGTATCAGTGACCTTCTGTTTGACATTTATGTTTTGTGAGGTTAGTGATATGGCATTGATAGTTGTATGAAATGCATAGTATTGTATGAATTTTATGGGGGTTTAGTCTTAGATGTGGTCAAATGTACTATTAAAATTTATGCATTAACCATATTCAGGCTTATTTCCATTAGCCAGGAAAAGAAAGCTAATGTAACAATTCTACTGCTACCGGAATGCTCAAACAAAATTGAAATGCTTCCAGGAATACAGCATACTATTCTTCTATTAATAGAATTAGAACAAAGGATACTGGAAACCTTAACAGGGAATGAAGATCTGGTTTGAGACTAAGCTCAGAAACTAACAATTGTACCACTGTTTGAATTGTCTTCCATTATGACTAGATGATTAAATATAAATGCTGACCTGATTGGATTTTATCCCAGCAATTAATTGGCCTTTTAAAAAACAGTTACAGGAAACAGTAGAGAGGTACCCAGCTTGGTTTTTTTCAGATTCAGGAGCTGTAGGTGTTGAATAAAAATGCTTCTGCAATTGGAGAGTCTGTAAGAACCATGGCACAGCAGAAATGCAGTTTCCCACAGTAGTTGTTTGATACTAGCATTGGTCACACTTGCTGCTTGGTTTGCTATTTGAATATGGGTGCAGGAAGCTGGGGCATTCAAGAGCAGTAGCAGTAGAAGGTATATCACTGAAGTTGGATAAAATTGTAATTGGAGCTTAGCACCATGTAATGCATATGGTGCTTTGATTTTTTTTCTCTCCATTTTTTATTTTAAGATGCTACAAGAGTAAAAGCTATGCTTTGGCTGCAGAGAATAACTGATTCTGAAATGAGACTTAAGGAATGGTGGCTGCAGTTACATTTTTCACAGTTAATTCTTTTATTAGTTTGTTTAGCATCATGAAATTAATTATGCATACCTGGTAAATTTAATTTACCTTCCCATCAAATCCTGATACTGCAAGTATATAAGAACAATTTTATTTTATTTTTTTATTATGCCAAGCAAAAAAGTGGTCCTCTTGAACCTAGCTTGTGCTCAAGTGCTTTTATTGTCAGACTTCATTTACATGAGCGTTATGGCAGGGGGGTTGGAACTAGGTGATCTTAAGGTCCCTTCCAACCCAAACCATTCTATGATTCTGTCTTAAGGAGCAGAAGGTACAGAACAGTGTGGCTTGGAAGAAATGTGGTAGGTTTTACAGTTAAAGCAGATGGTGATGGTTAAGTCAGAGAGAGCCTTTAAAGCTGGTGTTGATTAGGTGAACTGAAAGTTTAGTGTTCTTTCGGTAGCATTACCTTCTAGTGTGTTCAAAAAAACTGACTAGCACCTTAGTCTAACAAGGTGGCCTTCTATGATGGAGCCACGGAGCTGATGGACAGGGGCAGAGCAGTTGACATCATCTACCTGGACTTGTGCAAAGCATTCGACACTGTCCCGCATGACATCCTTGTCTCTAAATTGGAGAGACATCAATTTGATAGATGGACCACTCGGTGGATAAAGAACTGGCTCGATGGCCGCACGCAAAGAGTTGTGGTAAATGGCTCGATGTCCAGTTGGAAACCTGTAACGAGTGGTGTCCCTCAGGGATCGGTGTTGGGACCGGTCCTGTTCAACATCTTTGCCGGCAACATGGACAGTGGGATTGAGTGCGCCCTCAGCAAGTTTGCCGACGACACCAAGCTGTGTGGTTCGGTTGATACGCTGGAGGGAAGGGATGCCATCCAGAGGGACCTTGACACGCTTGTGAGGTGGGCAGATGCCAACCTTATGAAGTTTAACCAAGCCAAGTGCAAGGTCCTACACCTGGGTTGGGGCAATCCCAGGCACAGCTACAGGTTGGGCAGAGAAGAGATTCAGAGCAGCTCTGCAGAGAAAGACTTGGGGGTGTTGGTTGACGAGAAGCTTAACATGAGCCGGCTTCAGTGTGCGCTTGCAGCCCAGAAAGCCAACCGTATCCTGGGCTGCATCAAAAGAAGCGTGACCAGCAGGTCGAAGGAGGTGATCCTGCCCCTCTACTCTGCTCTTGTGAGACCTCACTTGGAGTATTGCGTACAGTTCTGGTGTCCTCAACATAAAAAGGACATGGAGCTGTTGGAGCGAGTCCAGAGGAGGGCCACGAGGATGATAAGGGGGCTGGAGCACCTCCCGTATGAAGACAGGCTGAGAGAGTTGGGGCTGTTCAACCTGGAGAAGAGAAGGATGTGTGGAGACCTCAGAGCAGCCTTCCAGTATCTGAGGGGGGTCTATAAGGATGCTGGGGAGGGACTCTTCCTTAGGGACTGTAGTGGTAGGACAAGGGGTAATGGCTTCAAACTTAAACAGGGGAAGTTTAGATTAGATATAAGGAAGAAGTTCTTTACACTGAGGGTGGTGAAGCACTGGAATGGGCTGCCCAGGGAGGTCATGGATGCTCCATTCCCGGCGGTGTTCAAGGCCAGGTTGGACAGAGCCTTGGACCACATGGTTTAGGGCAAGGTGTCCCTGCCCATGGCAGGGAGGTTGGAACTGGATGATCTTAAGATCCTTTCCAACCCTTACTATTCTATGATTCTATGAACTGTCATGTTCAAAATCTCGTTTAGGATTTTTCAGCTACCCATTTCAGTGATGCTTTGGTATGATTGATGAATAATATGCATGGTTTATTTTTGGAGTACCAGATGTTTCTCTTTTTCAGAACATAAAACTGCTTGGGGAATATGTTTATCTCCTTTGTATAAACAGTGCAATAAATTATTGAATTTAAGTGCCTTAAAATAATAAAGGCACTTTAACTTAATAAAGCTGGAATTAAAAAAAAAAAATCTGTTTGACTTATGGTGGGATATATGTTTGAGATTAAAGAAACAAAACAAAAAAACCCACACACCTAACTCTGTGCTTTAATATAACATTTCCTATAGTTTGTAGCGTGAAAGGAAAGTTTTGAAATAGGATTTTGGCCTAACATCTTGTCAGGCCTTTCTCAGATTTTTTTAATTTACACAAATTGTATTTATGAAAATCACTCAAATGTCAGTCTGCTTGAGAAATGAATAAGTTACGATACTGTATAATATTGACGCTAGTTCTTCCGAGCGGTAATACCATGCTGTGTGCCAAAGCAAAAGCCTGAAGCTGTCATTCTAAAGCTGTAAAGAAACGCTGTACTTAACATCTTACGAGGTGGGGAAGCGATGTGTGACTCAGCTGCAGCATCACTGCACCACCTAGTGTCTCGCTGGGCTAGCTGTGAGTTGTACACCTCGAATCTTTGCTCTGAGTTTTTGTGGCTTGCACGGATTATCTGCATTGTACAAAAATAACTTGTCAAAAACCTTGGGGGATTTCTTCTGGAATATGAGGTTCCTCCTTCTTTTTCTAGTCTGCTCTAGACATCTATGTGCCCTGCAAATCCAGTAGGAGATGGAAATGCAGCTCCTGGTGCTTCTATGCCTTTGCTCCCTTCATGCCACATATCAAAAAGAAGCAGGCTTTTCTTCTGTTCATCTGTTCTACAGAGAAGATATATTTAGTGTATGTGTGTCTATATGTATATAAAATATGCTTGTATTGTTATCTCTTAATATATGTATATATCAGATTATATCCTGGCATTACATTAATACCTGCAAAGCCTTCATAAATGTTTCTTCTGGAACATGGGCAAACAGACAAGATACACAACCTGCTAATGGTGATCAGGATATGCTAGGGTAAAGTATATGCGCGAGGGTAGTAATCTGTTGTTTTATCCAAGATAGATTAAAAGGCAGGAGAAAATATGTTTTTCTCATAAAGTACCTTTAAAGCCACTCAGGAACTTCAATTTTCCTGTCTTTTCCATTTAAAGTTTTCTCTGTGTTGCTTTTATTTCCCCTGTCCTGTCTGGATGGGTGAACCCTAAGAGTTGTGGTGAATGGAGTTAAATCCAGCTGGCAGACAGTCACAGGTGGTTTTCTCCAGGGCTCAGTACAGGGCCCAGTTTTGTTTAGTATCTTTGTCAGTGATCTGGACAAGAGGATCGAGTGCACCCTCAGGAATTTTACAGATGACACCAAGTTGGCTGGGAGTGTCGATCTGCTGGAGGGTAGGGAGGCTCTGCAGAGGGATCTGGACAGGCTGGGTCAATGGGCTGTGGCCAATGGTATGAGGTTCAGCAAGGCTCAGGGCCAGGTCTTGCATTTAGGTCCAACAGCATCCTGGCCTGTGTCATAAATAGTGTGGGCAGCATGACCAGGGAAATTATCATCCCCCTGTACTCGGCACTGGTGAGGCTGCGCCTCGAATCCTGTGTTCAGTTCTGTGCCCCTCACTGCAAGAGAGACATTGAGGTGCTGGAGCGGGTCCAGAAAAGAGCATCAAAGCTGGTGAAGGGTCTGGAGCACAATTCCTTTGAGAAGCCGCTGAGGGAACTGGGGTTGTTTAGCCTGAGGAAGAGGAGTCTGAGGACACCTTACTGTTCTCTCCAATTACCTTCTCCCAGGTAACAAGTGATAGGTCAGAGGAAATGATCTCAAGCTGTGCCAGGAGAGGCTTAGGTTAGATATGGGGAAAAACTTCTTTGCCAAAAGGGTTGATAAGCATTGGAACAGGCTGCCCACGGAGGTGGTGGAATCAGTATCCCTGGAGGTATTTAAAAGACGCTTTAAAGATGCGTAGGTGTAGCAGTAGAGCAATCCAGTAGGAAAAGATGAGCAACTTTTTGATGCTTTAGGAAGCTGTTTTGGCTTACTTCAAAGAACCAAACAGCAGGATTCGTGGAGTCAGGGAGCCGCATGTGAATGAGCAGGAGGAGTGTGGAAATCATTGTCAAAAGGAAGTTGTTTAGTTAGCATATTGGTAAACCATACCCAGCCTATGAGGTAGATGTGTGTTTGGGAAGAGAAACCTACATCACCAAAGATGAAAAGGGGTATTGGTCTTCTCTAAACCGTCCAAAGGTGTGTTTCTAGAGGCAAGGAAACCTTAATGAGCCTAAGAAAGCCTCTAGAAAGTATACAAACAAACAAAAGCAAAAAAACACCCCACCTTCGATTTTAATTAGCTATTTCTAAGATAAATTGTGGCTTGAACTCAAAATGTTTTAAGAATATCCTGATTCTCCCTTTTTTTCCTCTCAAAGTGCTTGTCCTGAGTTCTGAAAGTCTTCAATATAATTGGTAAATGTTTGGCTTTAAATATATGGGAAGCACAGTTTTCCCAGGCAGTATCTTCCTGGCATGGACAGGTAAAAATTTCCCTGAAAATACAGTTGATTTCTTTTTTTTCCTCAAATGAGACTAGTATATGCATTATTCAGATATTTATACATGCAGCCTCCCCAGTTTTATTTAGGTATTTCTTTAATACAGAGTTGAAACGAATAAAACTATTCAGAAATTAGGTGCTTTACTCAGTAATCAAGCAGAAGGATGCCTTCTGCCACATTCTTTACTGGTTCTTTTTGGTGTCCAGGTTACTTGTTATTCCTTTTATTTTTTTGGAATTGCAGAATAATTAAATATTTGCAAAACTCAAGCCCCACGCTTCTATTTTGATGTGTTGCAAATTTCTGCAGAAATTCTTCCAACTGTGGATGCTGTTTCATGGCTGAACCTTTCAAAGAATACTAGTTCAGGGACTGCTGTTATGGGCTTATTGTGTGATATCCTTCATTACATTTAAGCATAATTTGTCATTGGCATGCTGTGGGCTGGATTAAGTGATGTATTTTGAATTTAAAAGCACACAACTTGTCAGAGCTCCAGATCAGCAGAGATGTTCTGTGTGTACGCAGCATTTTTCCATCTCCTTTTCTTCTTTTTCTCAACAATTCTTGTGCACTAGAAAATCTGGGCATTATGCAGTGAATGTTAGTAACAGGGTTACAGTGCAAATGAGACCTAGATGTGTGTGTTGATTAATATTCTCAATGGTCTCGTGAACAGTGCTGTTGCCCTTCGTCTCATCAGTTCTGCACAGGACTGGATTCTAGTTCAGTTTGCAGTCTGGAAGGCATTTGGAGTCATAGTGCAATGAGAGGTAGAAATAAATACAAGTTCTGACATCGCTGGAATTTTTCCCCATCTGTTAGCTGGCTCAGACTCCCACAATGGGAGAATGTTGACCCCTGTTTTCCTATGGCAGAGGCTGTTTTGTTGTGAGACTTCTGGTTGACAAATATGGAGGAAATCACGAAATTGTTAGTGTTGGAAGAGACCTCTGGAGATCATCTCGTCCAGCTCCCAGCCCGTGTGTTTGCTTCTTTGCACAACACATTTCAGTGCATAGGCTATTTGACTTGAAGTCAAGAAGCCTGAATTATGCTCTTGGCTCTGCTGACGGTTTTGGCACTGGGTATTTTTCAGGAAAGCGTTTTGCTAACTGGAATAAAAATTCACAGTGAAATAGTGCTGAGCACAGTGTCAAGTGATGACTGTGGGCGTTGTTGTCATGCCAGATTCAAACTGTTCCCAAAAGAAGTAAAACAAAAAAACCCTGAATTATTGCCTAGTAAACAGTTCTTATTTGATGGTTTTAAAAGTTTTTGTGCAATTCAAGAAGTAAAGATTGGTCTTTGAATGCCTGGAATAGGCATGTTGTACTTGTGTAGCATTTGCTCATACTGTTGTAGGTAGAATTTACAAATTATACAAAGTGATTAGTGTAACTTTTAAGTGAAATATGATTAAGAGAAGTTTCTGATGATGTAGTTTCTTTTGCATTAAAACCAGTTCTGTTTGTGTTTCTGTGTAATGACATTCAACTTACCACATCTATGGGGAACAAATGATTAGAAACATTATGCTGAGTTTGTATTTTCTTTAAATAGGTCTTTTTAGACAACCCTTATCTTTAGATTACTGCTTCTAAATGCATTTTGGAAAAAAAAAAAAAAAAAAAGTTTCTCACACGAGCTATAGTTTCCTGGGTCTTCCATTTTCCCCTTCTTGAAAATGGGGGTTATATTTCCTCCCAGATCCTAGGCAAAGATCTGCTGTACCATACACAAATACTTCATGAAAGCACATCTGCAGAGAGGAAGAGATCAAAACAGACAATGCTAGGTGTAAGACTTCTAACTAGCTTTTCTGCTGGGGAGACCATGCTGAGGTAAGGAAGCTGGCTCCTCACCTGAGTGGAGGGGTTGGAACTGAGTGATCTTTAAAATCCCTTCTAACCCAAACCATTCTATGATATGGGCTCTGGAAGTGGGAAGCTGCAGTCAGAGGCTGGTGTCGGTGTGCTTTTCCTGGACCCCCTTGGTGCAGGCTGGACGGTGTTCACCCTTGGCAGGTTAGCACTGAAGGTGCAAGCCTCTGTTCATCCTAGTTCTGCTGGCTAGTGCAGAGATGAGGTCACAGTCAAAACACAGGATGTTGAATTCAAACCTCATTCTAAATGGCAAAACCTAAAACAAAAACACACCACACCACCACCACCCCAAACTTCCACATTTTTCACTGCTCTCTGAATTCTTACTCTTCAACAGTTAAATTTGTTCCACTACTGAAAAAGGCAATCTATGAATGGGGGTTTTGGTTAGTATTGTGTAGTGACCTTGGCATGTGTTCCTATCTGTTCATAGCCTGTGAAACTTACATAAAGTCCAGGGGAAAAGTTTGCTTAAGGCTTATTAAATTTCACAGCATTCATGCAGCATAGCTGGAACTCATAGCTTGACCTGTTTTCCAATAAAGTCATCTGTTTGGCAGTGTGATTAGCTTATCATTCTTACACATAACTTAGTAAGTGTGAGGGCAGAGGGAGTGTCTCTTATTTGCAGCTATTATAATTTTTATTCTCTTTCCCTTTTTGATTGCTGGAGCCAAGTCCACAGTTCCGCGAGTGTTTGTATGTAATTTTACATGTGCAGTTGAAGGGGTTACTCATATGTATATGGTTATTTCTGCATAAGGACTTCCTGGATTCAGCAGTTAAATTGCTAAGATTTGCTATTTGATAGAGGCTGCTAAACCGCAGTGTTACTCAAGATAATGGAGTCAAATGATAATTTTTACTATAAAATATTATAGCCAGCATATGAATTTTCAAGTAATCTGCACTGTGCTTTTTAAGCCTTTTTTTCTTCAAAGTTTCAAGTAGGTTCCTGGCGGGGTGAACCCATATGTGCTTGGAAGAAGACTAACTTGCTACATATCAATCTGTTTCTGACACTGATTTTTTTTAACAGAAGATTACAGTATTGCTTTTTCCTGGGGTGTTTTAAAGTGAGAGTTAAACTCCCAGTAGATTTCCCTACTGTGGTTTTGATGTGTTTCTGTGTGAAACTGAGGGCAGGATTTGGTTGAGTATGTAGGCCACTATTGTATTAGAATTACATAACCGGGTTGAGTGGTGGAAACAGATGAAGAGACGGGGATGTACGGCGTCCCCTCACAGATTATATCCTGCAACAATGAAGACAGCTCAAGCTCTGCAGAGAATGTGGTCACATGCAGTCAAAAAGTTGGGGATTTTGAAAGGGCACGTGAGTTGCTTTTTGTTGCATCTTGCTCCAAGTCTTCTCCCTCTCCCCCTCATAAACCTCTCCCTTCTCCAACTCACTTTTATAGCCAGATAACTGTTGTGGCAGGTCTTCCGGGTTTGTTGTTCTTTCAGTGTGAATGAAGTTGTCTTTGGTGATCCATGGTAGAAAGTAATTGCATAAATCTCTGATGACTGTCAGTGAGAGTTGCAACAGCTGCCTGTTCATAGCACACAGATGATTTTAGCACTTTGACTAGTTTCCTGCCAAAGATTCTGTTAAGCAGTCTATTTTGGGTATGTAGAAAGCACCTGTCATTTTGGTATATGAGCATTAGGCAGATTTAAGTAAATCCTGACAACAGTGTTCTAATTAGAAATAGACTGACTTTACTCACTAATGAATTTTGACTAGCTAATTACAGTAATTTGCATTTACTGCAGGTAGCCTGATATCTGTGTGAAACCTGGGTAGACTTGCAAAACAGTTACTAGTAGCAACTGGAGGGGGGTTTCTTAACCGTTTTGCCTGCCTTTCTCCAGTATTTTGGTGTGCAATCTCGCAGTGAAATTGTGATCCTATAAGGGGATGCACAGGCTGCTCAGGACCCCTTTGTGTTTCCTTACAGGTGAAGTATGAAGAAATTGCAAGGTGGTGGAGGCTTTTTGTGACCCATCACTTGATGCATTCAGAGGACAGTCATATTGCTAGATGTGGAATACAGAAATTTTGTGATTGTGGTGAAGACTTAAATCTTAGTTATGATTGAGTCCTCAGCTGATGATTTGTAACATTTGTAGTCTCTTCCTCCCTCTCAATCGTCTCTTCTCCATTAATCTGTCAGTATGGGTTAGCATTGTGGCAATGGCAAGCAGAAGTACGTTTTAAAATGTTAAACAAATCATTGCTTAGATATTGGAGGGAGCGCAGATGCGTTTTCTGCCTTATGGGCTTCCAAGGTGACCATTTAGTTCTCTGAACTATGTTATAGCACCTGCATAGCTTTATCAGTATGGCAGAACTAGTGCTGTTGTCTTGGTAATTCTGTTGCACAAAATCAGCTTTGCAAGTACATTGTGTGCTTCACTAATATAGCATACAGCAAATGGGAGAGTTTCCTAAGGAGCAGTTGCTGAAAATGTGTTAGTTTAACAATCCCTTATGAATTTAAAAGTGAATTAATTAATTAACTTTTGTTTAATGTTCTGTAACAGTTTCAAGCTAAAAATAAACCTCCAAAATTTACACCTAAAGTATCTGAGGTAGTCACTAAGAGGTACTTTTTCTAAGCATAGATGAGATGAAACTACAGGCTCAACATCTTGCAAAATCTTAATTGTAGTGTCTGTAGAGAGTAGTTTCTCTTACTGCTTATTTTTGCTACCATATACCAAGAGACTTATTTGTCTGAGCAAAATAAGCGTGTTAGTTTACAACGCTTTGATTTACTACTTGATGCATCTCAAATTTTGCAGAAGGTATTACTTGTGCCACTTCTCATGGGAGGCCTAGTTTTATGGAAGGAAAATTTCTGTGAACTTACCAGTTTCATACACATAAAACTGACATTTTTACTGTGCTTTTGTCAGTCCTTTTAATGCAGTATTGTACTGAGCAAGTAGTCATTTCTCAGGCCTTCCTTCAGTAGGTAGTATGTTGAAAGACCTGATATTAGAGTTCCTGGAAGAGTAAGGCAACTATGCTGCTTTGTCCCCACAGGAAGTAAGCTCTGGTTGATTGCATCTTGCCTGCCTTGCTATTTTGCCTGCACAGGGCTGGACTCGGTATTCTAGGCTGGGAGGTAGCGTTGGTAAGAACTGCATACAGTACAAACTGAATTTAAGTGATGTTCTTGTTACATGTGTAGGTTTTTGAGGCTTTTATACAGTGAGAAGGGTGGAAAAGATTTGCCATCTCTCCTGCTTCTGCAGAATTTGAACCCACCTGCTTGTCCTTCAGATTTTACCCATGATTTGATACAGTCTTTCATTTCTAAAACTCTCTTCAGTGAAGTCAACTAGAATTTAAAAAGTCACTGAGGCCCTTCTTTAGCACAGACTGGTTTTCTGCAGAGCTTAAATATATCATATAGAAGAGCAGGACAGTGATAGTGGAGCCAAGGGTCAGTAGTAAGTCAACTGTTCCACATTTTCATGCAAGCCTAGACTCTTCTATTTATGACAGGATAACAATGGCTCAGATAAAGCGCTTAGTTAAGGAGAAAATTTTTACTTATGGAAGGTTCTTTCTGTAGAGGAATATATTTAGTGAGACAGTTCAGTGTCAGCAAGTTGAAGGGTTAGACATGTCAGCTGGTTAAATGGGAATATCAGATAAAATAACTTCACCATGTGCTTCAGCAGAGTAATTCACTGATCTGAGACATACTAATATAATAATAATACTGCTACTAACAGTTATAAATGCCATTTATTCTTGTCTGATCTAGACAAGTAGAAATTTAGAAATACTTCTGTTATTTCTAATATAATCCATCTTCTGCTCCAGCTATTTTTAATGAATTTTAGCAAGATTCAGAAGGTTCTGGAAACTGGTGAGCATTGTGCGTTTTCTGAGAGAACAGTGGAAATCTAACAGTTCAGTGTTGTAAAATTCCTTGTAAGAATGCTGAATATCTTGCATATTCCCTCAGGAATTCTGACCAGGACTTGTGTTTTAAGTTTGTTTTTCAATACAGTGAATGTGCAATGGAAAATGTAAACCTCGTTCCTCTTTGAGGTGCTCAGAATCCACTGGAAGAATACACCATAGTGTTCTTTGCATTCCAGTGACAATGTCCATAGGTTGCTAAACTGTTGTGTACTGCCAGAAGACTTTTTCTCTGGAAATTGGGGGGGTGCTTTAAAGCACAGGCATCCCCTTCTTCTGTCACTTCTCTGTCTATTGTTTTGGAATTTAGTTGCCAGTAATTCCTTTAACGCGTTTAAAAAGACCATTAAGTCAAAACTAAGCTTCTGTCTGAACTTCAGTTTTCTAAGTAAATTCTTAGCAAATTCCTGAGAAAGACCACCACTTTTGGCAGTAAAATCAGATAAATCTATGGCTTGAATGTGTGCATGTATGTACTCATGCAGTGCCTGGATTTTTTTTCTGCAATGGATGCTTTGGATTTTGAAATGTTTGCATTGCATCAAATATTGTGGCTCATTTTTCTTATCATTTTAAAGGCACTGAAGGGTTTGGCTGTGTATTGTATGATGCATCACAGTATGATTCTGTATTATATTTTAAGCTGTGATGTTGGAAAGATTTCAGGTTATATCAGATAAACTGATGGGTTCAGGGTCAGTTTTAACTGGAAATGTGGAAAAGAGTGTTTCTGAGAAGTGTCACAGAACTGGATATACCAGTGCTATACAGTGAGACACTGTGCTTTCCTGTAGAATTTAATTTTTCCAGTGAAACCTAAATACTCGGTTATGTAATTCATAGTGGATGAACATTTTGTTAAATCCACATGAACAAGAAGCAAAAGATCTTGAAGGCTAGTTCATTCTGAAAGCCTCACTTCCAACTGCTAAACTTACTGCATGCATGGAGTGGAGAGCTTCTTCCTTAAGTATTTTGTGTGTTATTTGAAGTGTGGCCGTATAATGCTGTTGTGATCTGAATTAAATGCTTTTGCTAAATGAGACTTTTACAGAAAATTGGAATGAGCTGTTAAATAGGCGAAATGTGAAGGGATTCTACCACCCTGGACCTATTGATATTTTTAAAAGAAAATTCATAATTAATTGAAATACGTACATTTCATACTAACTCTACGAAATTAATTGTTAGAGTATGTATATTATTTTTATACCTATGTTTTAATAGGATATTTCACATTTTAATTGAGATAGTTGTATGCTTTGTGTTTTACTAATTGGTTTCTGTGTGTAACAGGCCCCAGGCATGGAAGAGCTGATATGGGAACAGTACACTGTGACCTTACAAAAGGTGAGTGAGTGCCTGTTATATTTTTAGTTTACAAATATTCAAGCTCTGGTTTAGCCCAAATATATTTTATGATAGATGTTAATAGCATATCTAAGTCTGGAATAGGATTAATTCATTGTCCAAATCAGATATGTTTTTCATTTTAAAGCTTAATTGCCAGTTAGTTACTCATACAATTGTGTGACTCTTTAATGTTAAGAGTAAATTGAATTAACAAATTAAGTGCTAATATATTTGCACTTTGTTCGGTCTTTGTCATGACAGCGTAGCATACCACATGCCAGCCACATAGCAGATGGTTCTATCAAGCGGTTGTGGTTAATGTCCAAGCTTATAGTAATCACTGAACATGATTGCACTGATTCTATTTTTTGTATACTTTAATATCTACCAATGTAGAATCTAGCGGAAAACTACCGTCATCAAAATTCTAAAGTGTGTGGACTATAGATGTCACTTTTAGCAATTCTTCTGAGAAAAGAGAAACCATATCATTATATAGAGTCCTTCTAAGTTAAAGTAGACCACTTGTTTACAATGGCTAGGCTGCCACACCGTGGTACAGGATGTGCGCTTTGATGGTGGTGGTCTTCTGATGGTCTGGGTTCAGTGAGTAGCCTCTACTGTGCTCCTCACATCTTTTCACATGTTCTGCAATGAACTCGACTTGGATTACCTAGGGTAAAATAGTGATCTTTCCTGTTTTATGTGCTGAATTGTTGAGAAAGAATTGGTTTTTAGGTTACAGAGGTAGACAGGAGAAACATTGTAGAACCAGACCTTAGTTCCTGTAATGTCCAACTTTTCAGATCTTGAATATTGTGTAAATGAGCATTACTTCTTTGCCTCAGAGACAGGCTTAAACTACTGAAGTGGCAAAGACTTGGTGCCTCAGCCACTACCATTGAATTTTACCGTTATTTTGAATCTGTATTGTTTTGGCTCAAAGCATCAAGCTGCTTCTTGTAAAACAAAGGTGCAGTAAGTGCTGTTTAAAATTCCTCAAAGGAAAAACCAGTTAATATTGACATTAGTGAAATGTGAGCTGGCTTCTGATGAACTGCACACTAAGTGTGAGTTAGGAGAAAAGCACCACTTTATTTTGGTGTATTACTTTGCCACTATGTTAAAACATTTTGTTAAATGCAGCATAATTTGTATGTTACAGTGATAGGAGGTGTATGTTAAATAGCGGATAAAAATAAACCTGTGCGTTTAACAGAATGTATGGTTTTACGCACACCTTCTTGTCTGCAGTTCAGTTATATTAACAGTTGTCAGGTATAGTGTTACAGACTTGCTTCCTCAGACCTGACTGTTTTTCCCTGATTTTCTGAATGATTTTATGAATGCCATCTTAGGGCTTCTATGGGTTTGGTATTTCTATGACTACAGGTTTGGCATAAATTACATATTTAAAATAGTTGATTGTAAGACAGGATAATTATAGAGAATTTACAAGTTGACTGTTTGCTTTATGTAATCAGCCATGATCTTGTTTAGTCTAGTCAAAGAGTAATTATTACAAACTAGATAGCAGTATTGTTAAAGATGAGATCCTGGAAAAGCTGTTACGGTTTCCCAAGCATCATAAACAAAATAGATTTATCTGACAATAAATTTGATATGAATAACTAGTGGGATGGTGGAGGAAAATGCAGGCTAAGTTAGTGATTCCTTTGCTTAATTACTGACTATCACAAGGCTGTAGACTGAAGTTTTGGAACATGGGAACTTGTCTTGGAACATGGAACATGTTTTGGAACATGGAATTATTGTCTTGTTACATGGATCTGTAAACCCATTCCTTTTTTAAATTTAGAGGTGCTGTGTATTTCTGCAACTCTCTGCACACAACTAGCATATTTTAAATAATGTTGAGGTAGGGTGCCATTACAGGAACATTCATGTTACTCTTATTTCTCCTTATCAAAATACATATGGATGGAATTGATTTTTGTTGTGTTTGGTTTTGTTGTAAAGGATTCAAAACGAGGATTTGGGATTGCAGTTTCTGGTGGCAGAGATAACCCTCATTTTGAAAATGGTGAAACATCAATAGTCATTTCGGATGTTCTCCCAGGTGGTCCAGCAGATGGATTACTTCAGTAAGCAATTTCTTATTTGTTTGTCTGGCATATTTTGAGGGGCATGGCTGTAGAATATGTAAAACCTGTAGAATATGTGAAATCCTGGTGATATAATATGTTCAAGTTTTGATGCCCTCCTTAAAACCTAGATGTCTGGTTTAGACAGATATATAGAATAAAAAGAAACAACAAAACAAACAAACTCTACTTGGAGGTGATGTTATTTGCTATTTTGTGAGAAAATAAATCAGCGGTCTTGGATTGCATTTCTTTTAAAGAAACGGTAGCAATACCTCGTATCTTGAAATATTCTCCCTGTTCTTCCTCCAGGAAGCACATTTAGTGATGAATCATTAGTTTTCAAGAGAATGGCTTAAGTCAGCTCAAAGAAGGGTCTCCACTCCTAAGGTATCAGGAGTGGTAGTGGGGGAAGGAAGAGAAACAAAGTGTTTGCTAAATAGTTACTTTATATTTGAAACAAAAAGAAAAAAAACCACACCCATGGAAATAAAATGTGTATGTAATCCTCCCAGTAACTTCATCCTTGGTGAGGCAGCATCTATCATGGACAAGTAATTTTAAGTCAGTAGGCTAAGGTAAACAGTTTCTATCCCCCTGCTGACCAGTTTTTCATCTTTTGACCTGGAATAGCTGATAAGGACTAGATAAAAGTATAATAATATAAATAAAAGGATTATTGTGAAACAGGTAACAAAACATTCTCAACATAAATGTACAAAATCTTTGGTTTATAGCAGTGACCCCTACATAACACCACTATTATCCATCTTGTTCCGTAATTGCCTGGATTTGGGAATAAAGTAATGTCTGCAAATTTTGTAAAATACTAGGTAGATTGATGGTAAGGCAATACCAAGCAATTTGGGCACATTCAGACAAAATATGTTCTGGAGAAAACTGAATGCAAAGCCATTCCTCCAGCAAACCAAGGAATATAGACCTAACCTTCAGAGTGGAGAGGGAATTAAAATTCTGAAATCCTTTCTAAGGTTGAGTGAGCATAAATAGATGGGAGCTCTTGAGGCAGTGTTTCAATATTCGATATCATCTTTGAATGTATGGACCGTGAAGAGAACTATTTTAGCTCTCACATAAAGCACAGATGAAACTGATAATGGAATAAAGCATGCTGTTCTGACATACTCATTCAGTAAAAGGAGTTGGAAAGGTACGAAAAGATGCACAAAAATAATTCAGAAATTGGAGAAGGTGCCTTACAAAGAGAGGCTTAAAGAATGTAATCTTATTTAAAAAGAAGATTGTGATGTGACTTGATTACAGTGAAAAGAAAATAATGGGTATTAAAGATTTATTTAGCATAAAACAGTACAGTAACCACTAGTTGGTTAAGCTAATGGTCTGACTGTAAGGTTAGTAACTGAGCAGTCACCAGAATAAACTAACACAAGGAGTGGTAGATTTTTTTTTTTTTTTTTTTTTTTTTTTTAATCTTCTGCAGTTCTTGTGCTGAAATGCCTTTCTGGAAGAAAATGGTGTTTCAATTAATCATGTGTTATGGGGCTGTCTCCGGGGGGTGGCTGAGTTAAGTCTTAATGGTCTATTTGACATGCAGGAGGTCTGAATCGCCCAGTTAGTAATCTCTTTTGGCCTATGTTTTAGGGCATGGAGGACTTTTTGTGGGTTATAGTTTCATTGTTCCTACCCTGTCCTCCCTTCTCCCTGCCAGTCACCTTTCTTCAGAGTAGATGGGACCTGAATACCAGTCTTTCAGAAAAGTGTACTGGAGTGGTACTTGTCAAGATTTGTCTGAACACTGCTATGGCTGCAGCAATTTGAAGCTCTCTTGAAATTCTTATGTTGATGTGAAAAAAACCCCAAACCCCTAGCACTAGATGTGAAAGACAAGGAGTTTTGAAAGAGCAAAAAAAAAGTTTTAATGGTCATCACAATTATTCTTTTAAAAGAAAATCTTCTTTGACATTATGGCAAGGTACTTAAGCTGGGCATAGTACATGTACAAAGATGTACACTGCTTCCCAAAGTCTAACGTCTAAACATACCGAAAGCTTCTTCTAGTATTCAGGTATTGTAGTGCTTGTATAACAAACACAGTTTTAAAACAAAACTCCCTGTTAAAGTGAACAGAATCTAAAGGTTCCCCTGGGGAAAAAAAAAAAAAAAATTGTTCCAGCTTTCATGAAGACTCCTCTTAAATACGTTCCCCCCTCCTTGTTTTTTGCCTCCTTCCTGTTCCAGAGAAAATGACCGGGTGGTCATAGTTAATGGGACCCCAATGGAAAACGTTCCACATTCTTTTGCAGTCCAACAGCTTAGGAAAAGTGGAAAAGTCGCCACCATTGTAAGTAAATTACAAATATATTCAATTTACATTGGTATATACCTGTGTAAGATTTTGGGTTTCTTCTATGAAGTGTACTGTAAATGCATAAAGCAAAGCAAGCCTTTGCCCAATATAATGCAGACAGTAAATAAAGCAAAGACATAGTTTCTACAAGTGAAAAAAGTGGAAATTAAACAACAGAGTCACAAAGTTTTTCTATTGAAAAACTGGGAATAAAATGTATATCCTCAATCTTCAATTTTAGTGAGTAATGAGTGGTAGTTGGAAAAAACAAAAGTTACATGAGGCAAATAATGTCCTGCATAACAGACCTTGTCCAAGAATTTGCTATCCAGTTTGGCTTTCATTGGTTGAGAGGCATCTACAACTCTCTCTTACAGGGGCTTGTCGCATTTTTTACAAGTCATCTAGAAAAAGATAATAAGTATTTGTTACTGACACTCTTGCAGAGGTAAAAGTATGTGGTTGCGGATCTGATTTTTTTTTTTTCTTTTTTTTAATTCTTCTGCTATTCTTTATCCCCAGTTAGTAAGTATTTCTTATGCACATCTAAATAATCTAATTTCCTGGTTGTTCTACAAGTAGAACATTGTTCTCCCCTCCTGTCTATCCCCATTTGAAGTGTGAAGAATATTCATCTGTTGAATTTCACATTCTGACCATTAGAGGGTTTTTTTGATTGATTGTTCTGTATTGCACTGAACAGGTCGTGAAAAGACCCAGGAAAGTGCAGGCTGCTGCGTTGAAGAGATGCCCCTCCATTGATTACGAGGACAGAGCTTTAGATATAATGGATGACCATGCAGAATTTGATGGCAAAAGTGCTCGAAGTGGCTACAGTGACAGAAGTTGGCACAGTGGTAACGGAGGGCGCAGCCAAAGCTGGGGAAACAGCCTGGATCAGAGCTATCGAGATGAGCAAGACAGAGGGCGTAACCGAAGCAGAGACCGTGATAGGGAATGCAGCTACAGCCGTGATCGAAGTCGTGGTAGAAGCATTGACAGGAGCTTGGATCAAGACTATAGAAGAGATCGGAGCAGGGGAAGGAGCATTGACAGGGATGGTGGCTATGAACGGGACTACAGAGGAGACTACAGCCCACCCAGTTATAGTCATGGATCTCAACCTGATCCTAAATATGGGAGGGAAGTGAGGAGTCGAAGTCGGGACAGGCTTCGTTCCCGAAGTCCTTCGCCTGAAATACACCGTCAGCATGAGTACCTAGGACCACAGGATCAGAACGGACCGATCAGCGTTCTCTTAACTAAAGGCAGACAAAATGAAGGTAGGTATAGTAGGGGAAGGGAGGAACTGTCTTGTAATACAGCATGTTATTTTTGTGGGGGAGGGAAAGGAGCTGAATATTCTCTGCTTTTATTGAGTTTTCAAACTTATTGCTGAAGTTGTTCTTTTATTTTCTGTGGCTGGTTTGAGGTGCTTTTTCCCTCAGCACCTTGAACTTTACCTTTGAACAAAGAACTGTTCACCCACATCATTTCAGTCCTTTCAAGCCACTGTGTCCTTTGGTTTTCCATTAGCTCTGCCCTATTCTTCTGGTTCTGGTGGGAAACATGGATCTGATCACGATTCAGATTACAGTTGGCACATGTATAAAAGGGTCAGCTACAATGGGTGAAGAGTAGACTCTGCTTTCAATAGTGCACTTCTTCAGTATAATGAAATTAGTTCCAAGGATTGTGGAATTGTTTGGTTCTCATACTTCAGGATGCAGTTGAAGAATACTGAAATAGCAACAGCTGAAATAGCCTTTCCTTGCTGAGTATTGGAGTGCGTAAATGAAAGCCAAAAGCCTAATCTTTCATGTGATGTGAAATACATCTTGTGCTATAAAGTGTATCTGAGATTAGGTTGTACATTCTTTTCTGTTTGTTTTGGAGGTTTTCTTGGTTGTGTGGGGTTTTTTTGGTTTTTTTGTTGTTGTTGTTTTATTTTTTTGGGAATGGGGAAAGTTGGTTACTGGTTTTGGTTTTGTTGGGGTATTTTTTGGCAGGAGGGAGCGTCTTGGTTTGTGGAAGTTTTGTGGGCATTTTTCTTATCTTTCAAATCCATTGAGATTTGTAAGAATTTTTTGCTCATGTAATCTTTGCACACACGAGCTAACCTCTTTTTTCATGGACTCTGGCAAGGATCCCTCTCCCTCTGTCCTCTTCTTTCCCTGCGTATAATGTTTCTACTTGCAAAGATAACGCAGATAAGTATACAAATAAGGAGAAACTTAAGGTGTTTTTGTTAAGTTTTATATGAGGATAGTAATGCCATAATAATTTCTGCCATTCATGTGGATACTCTGAAGAATCACGCAAATGTGATCCCCCCCCCCTCCCTCCAAGCAGATAAGTGTTTCTTTCCTTTTCTGTTGTTCTAGGATGTGTATGCTGTAAGAGTGTTGCCTTTATTTTTAAATAGTAAATAGAGTGATCTGAGTAACTTGGATCAAATTGAAAAAGAGGGATGGAATGCCCTTTTCTTGAAACAACTGAGACACTGGGTTACAGATAGGACAGGTCAGCATGCAATAGCTTGTTTTTAAAAAAAAAAAAAAAAAACCCAAAAACAAAAACAAAAAAACCCCCCTCTTTTATTAGCACTTTTTGACCCTTTTCCCTCTCTACACTATGCAAAATATGATACAGAGAGAGAATCTAGTCCAGCATGTTAATAAGCCCCTCCAGAACAAATGCATCGTAATGCTGTTAAAGGTACAGACTAATCATCCATCTATGATTGGTTTTGGACTGCTATTTGTTCTTACCATGATGACAGCACTGAAATAGAAGAGTTAGCCTAGGCTTAAGTGGGTTTACTAGGTCTGTATTTTTTTTTGTTTTCTCATGGTGTAATGGGGTGTGCTGCACATACACTGTAATCTTAAAAAAATGCATCCTTACTCATCTTCTAAAATACAGTGGATTATTTCCCTGATTCCAGAATACGGTCTCCGGCTTGGAAGTCAGATCTTCATAAAAGAAATGACCCGTACTGGCTTAGCAACCAAAGATGGCAACCTTCATGAAGGGGATATCATTCTCAAGGTCTGTTCTGGTTTATACTGCTAGCTGTTTAGCAGGCACTTGTAGTGATTACTCTGGAGTGAGTCATTTTATAGTTAAGTTCACTACTAAACTTGAGCACAATATGGACTTGTTTGTTTACTTGTTTGTGGTGTTGTTGCCTTTTTATGTCCAGATCAATGGTACAGTGACAGAGAACATGTCTTTAGCTGATGCCCGAAAACTAATTGAGAAGTCACGGGGGAAGCTCCAGCTGGTTGTCCTTAGGGACAGAAAGCAGACACTGCTCAACATTCCTTCACTGAACGACAGTGACTCAGAAATGGATGGTGAGGTTTGATGTGGATAAAAAGTTCTGAACTCTATGCAGAGTAGAACTAAGTTCTTAAAAAATTAACCAAACACAAAGAAACCTAAGTAATGGTCAATTAATCATTAAGTTTACTTCCTTTAGGTGAAAGAAAAATTTTGTAGTAATCATATGATTATGTTTTGGGCAGGGGCATACAGAAGCAGCATTGTTGGCCTAGCAAAATCAGTCTTCCTTCTCTGAATAACAAGCCAGCTGGTTTAATAAAAGAGTTCAGTTTTAAAAACAAATGGATTGACTGGTCTCTTCTTCTGGAGGCATTAGCATTCATGACAGCATTCAACAGGCGGGAAAAATTTCCAAAACAAGAGGAAATTAAGTCCTTCTGGACAACTGGTTTCTATTTCCAGTATCTATTCTGTACAAATGATCTCTCATGGTGTATGAGCAATATTTCTCAATATAATCTTGCTTTTGAAAGGGCTTAGGATTTTGGGGAGAGCAGGATGTTATTTATTGCAGGATATTTGCATCTCTGATTTCAGAATACTGGGTGCAACTTTTGTAAGTTTTACTGTGAAGACTGAGATATGGTTCAGGTCTAAGGACTACTCTGTTTCTTTTGTCACTGAAAAGCAATGATGTAATAACTGTTAATGTGAACATGGTCTTCTGCTTGGGAGCCTATATGAGACCCCAAGTAAAAGGCTGCTAACACTAGTTAATGAGTCTATGGTATACTCAAGGTACTTGTGTGATCTGCATTTCCTAAAGGTTGTGTGAAACCTTCCTGAAATATTTTCAGGGTGATGGGGGGGTGGAAGCACTAAAAGGCATATAGCACCTTTTGAATGCTAGTCAAATCCAACTTGTAATGAGAGTAGGTTTAAAGGTTCAGTTTATCTTATATGTGAAAGCTTTGTAAATAATGTGGGATCAGATGTGTGTGCAGATAATTTAACCAAATCCTGCATTTCTTCATTTGCTGTTCTCTTCACAGACATTTCTGAGGTAGAGTCAAACAGATCATTCTCCCCTCAAGATGACAGATTACATCATTCTGATCTAGATTCACATTCATCCAATGAAAAGCTGAAAGAGAAAACAAAGTAAGAAGTTACTTCTACTATTTTTGTAGTTCATTTTTCTAATGCTTGTCAAAGAAGTTCTTAAAATACATGGCATTCTCATAAAATTTCACTACACTTTTTTTCATTCTTTTAGTGCAAAAGATGATCCATCCAGTAGGATGTCCAGGGTGGGAGCAATGCCTACACCATTCAGATCGACTACTGACATTGCTACTCCTCCTGTTTCAGCTGTAGACACAAACAAAGAACTGAAGTACCAAGATGACCCAGCAGGTCAGAATCTGAAGCTTTTGTTTGCTTTTTTCCCCCTGGCCAGAGAATGTCTACTCCCCCAGTCATGTTGGCATATCTAGTATACTCTTCCAGTCAACCCTATCCTGACATACAGAGAAGAGGTCTGTGTTTGCTTAGTGGTGCAGGGAGAGAAGAAACACCTGAGATTGTTTGAAGGCAGTTGTTTATTAGAATTACCACCTCAAAAAGCAAGTACTTTACTAGAGCATCTACTAGCCTATTGCCCTAAGCAACCAAATGAAGCTATACCTGAAGTGTTATCTGGCTTGCTTGAAAGAGTTGCGTATCCCTCCCTTTAACTTTGTTCTTTTTCAAGAATTAAAAAAGAAGGGAAGTAAATCAGTTCTAGTCAAAGAGGTGGTTGAAGATGAAGTGTCTGTTAATCTTTGGCCCGGAGGGGTTTGATTGCTATCAGCTAAAAATTGCTGCCACTTACAACTTTTTTTCATAGCTCAGTAACTTCTGTTGGCTTTTTTACATCCAGCTTCTCAACCAAAAGTTACAAGAATGATTCTTAAACCCAGCCCTGAAGATGAAGCAATATATGGGTAAGGCAGCACTTGCTGTGTTCTTCTGCACTCACTGTTTCTCCAGTGATATCTACCTCGTTGTTGGTTGCATGGGTTTGGTTTTGAAGTTCTGGCTTTTTGCCTAATTGGAGTGATACTCCCTTTATAGCTTAATGTCAAGAAGAGATGACATGGTTTCTGACCAACCAAATTTGAGTTAAACTTAGGTTTAGAAGTATCTGCCTGGAAGTATAGACTTGAGTTCCACCCAGAACATATAGAACTGTGTTTCTGGGCTTGCATGGGAACATACACACTGGTATATTTTTATTCTATTCTTTTTGGCAGTACTTGGAGCACAGTATTTGGACTACTGTGTCCATTTTGGGGATCCCCAAGACAAGAAAGACATTGACACACTGGAGTGTATGACATAGGAGAAAAGACTGAGAAAACTGGGTTTGTTAAGCCTGGAGAAGACGACTGCAGGGACATCTTACTGCTGTCTGCAATGACCTAATAGGTAGTGAGTGTAGAGAAAACAGAGCCATACTCTTCTAAGTGGGGTACAGTAGTAGGACAAAGAGCGAGGGACACAAGCTGAAATATGGGAAATTTTGACTTGATATCAAGAAGAAAGCTTTTATTATGAGGTGGTTAACCACTGGAACATCTTTCCCTTGTAGTTTGTGTTATATCCACCGCCAGAAATACTTAAAAACATAACTGGCCAAGGCCCTGATCAACCTGCTTTGAGCAGAGGGCCATTCTAACCTGTGCAGTTCCATGGAAATATATTTTACACCTCTTCCATTATTTTATATGTACACAAAAGACAAACCTCCCTTTCCCCACAATACTAAGATACAAAGTGAATGTCCTCTATTTAATTCGTAAACTAGCTTCTTGCAAAACATGGCCTTGTGTGTTATATGTATATTTCTGTACAAGCTGGAAACTTCCGTGCAGAAATTCTTTTCTTCAAATGCAAGCCTGTGCAGTCCATGTTGCAGTTCTAGTCTCTGCTTAGAAGTGAACAAAATGCTGCTTCCAAAATTTACTTTTGTGCGGTTTTTTTCTGATAGAACCTGGTACTGGTGATTCTTTAGTAATTAAGGTACTTAAAGTTTCAAGCTGTATTAATAGTAAATCAATTTCCATGTTTTCCTTTGAGAGTTTCTGAATAAAGAAGGGAGAGGAGCGCTGAGATTGTAAGGAGAAGCCTAAAGATAAGGTTTTGAAGATACTCTGTAGCTTGGAATATTTTCTTAAATGGATTCTCTTCTCAGATCTTTTCTGGGTTGGACCCTGCGTATGTTGTCATTGATGTGCAAATTAATCAAGTGATTATTTTGGTGAAGGGGAATTTATAATACAGGCTTAGGGTATTACTGAGAAAGGCTGACAGATAAGTACTGTCCTCTGTGTTGGAAGGTCACTCAGAGATACAGCTTTTCCGACAGCAAAAAAGCTGAACCTAGTTCAGTAGCCTCTCCCACTGCAATACGAAAGGACTGATTGTTAACACATCAATAGAGTATACTTGGAAACACTTCTCATTATGAGAAAACTTGAAGACTTCTGTCTAATAGACATGTTAAACTGCAAATAGGTATACATTTAATTCATATGACAGTTCTTAAGCATATAGCGGAAAGAACAATAAGTATGATTACTTACAACTCGAGTTCTTTTCACAGAAAAACCCAGCTACTTCTCTGAGAGAGGATCTAGTACAGAGGGAACTATTCTGGGACTTCAAGAACAGGGAGTGGTTCTCCTGCTCTGTCAAGTCTGTGTATACCACTTAGACCCTCTTCCTAGTTCAGTTTTCATTCTGAAAAATGCAAATTCTCTGCTTCCTTCCTTCACTGTTTACCTGGGTAGATATAGCCTATATAGTGAAAGAAAGGGACCAAGAATATTATTAATATAATTTTGTTGAACAGGTTGAAATTATTTTTCTCTTGACAACCTGTTATTGTCATATGCCTAACTGGCATATGTCATCTGGCCTTACTTCCTTTTTCTGTCTGTAAATCTTGTAGCCCTAACACAAAAATGGTGAGATTCAAGAAAGGAGACAGCGTTGGTCTACGACTGGCTGGCGGAAATGATGTAGGGATATTTATTGCTGGAATTCAAGAAGGCACCTCAGCTGATCAGGAGGGACTGCAGGAAGGAGATCAAATTCTTAAGGTATGAGTATGTGTCCCTGGAATGCAAATCACCTTTGTGTTTTTTGTTTTATTCTTAGTGGAAATATGGAAGAAATTATGATCTTAGGAAGTTGTTGCTTTAGAAGTGTGTATGTGTGGTGGAGGAATCTTAGAGAGATGAGTTTTTGAGGGAGATTGCATATCAAGCTTTAGTTTGTTTAAAAGATTCTGTGAAAGGGGTAAGTAGGAGAAATACTCATGAAGAAAAATATCCAAGATGGGAGAATAAATTTTCTGTACAATGCTTCTTCCTAGTGTTGGATGGGAGAAAAAATGAGGCCAGGATATTTTTCTTCTTTCTTCTTTCTCCAGTTTACTTCGGTAACAGTGATTTATTTTCCCAGTTTCTGAATTACGTCATCTATGTCATTTTGTCCTCTTACATTCTTCTTTTTTGCTGAAAATTCAAATAGGAAACTAATGTAATTTTATTCTCTGCCTCTTTTCTCTTGCGATAGCCTTGGTTTTTCAAGGTCTTTTGGAGCCTGTTAAAGTAGAAGAAACAATCTAGCCATACACATCCCAGACCTTGGTACTACGGAAAGATTACTGTTAATTGCTGTAATAAAATATTTCTTACGGTAATGGACATCAGTATTGCCTTACCAAAAAAAAAAAAAAAGTATAATGGAAGGGAATATTTAAGATTTTTTTGTTTGTTTGGTTGGTTGGGTTTTTTTGTTCTTTACATGAAACAAAAATCTATGGTTATTCCTTTTATTGTTGATCTTTCAGGTGTTGGTTTTTAATTTGTTGGGGTTTTTGTGCTTAGGTAAACACTCAAGACTTCAGAGGTATTGTTCGGGAAGATGCTGTTTTGTATCTCTTAGAAATTCCCAAAGGTGAAACAGTGACAATTTTGGCTCAAAGTAAATATGAAGGTAAGTGCTTTGAAAAAAATATGTGTATATCCATGAAGCTGTTTTGTCAGTGAACTACAAATAATCTCTGTTGTGCTTATTCCTGATAGCATTTTAGTTACCCTCCTTTTCAGTAGTTTAGAAGATAGCTGTATTCCGTACCATGAGGGTCATACAGGTGTGCATGCGTGATGTGTTTTTCAGGGCACTTCTCCATCTCTCATTATTAGCAGATAGCATCTCTGCTTAATCCTGAAGTGTGGCAATTTACTGCTTGTTCCTTCTGCTTTTGTGTCTGTAGCAGCTGGCCTAAGATCTTAGGATGTTAGCATTCCTTTTCTGGCAATCATAAAGAATTCAGTCAGACAGCAGCAAATGGACAGGTTTATGGATGAACAGTTAAGGAGCAAGCAAAGCCTCTTACTTTCCTGTTGGAGACACGGCCTGCTGTAATATTGAAGCTGCCTTTTGCTTTGGGAAGGTGCAAATACCTTTAAGGGCTGTACGTGTTTAAGTATAGAATTGAAAGGCAATGAATGTGAAGGCTGGTTTTTTGCGGTTTTTTTGAGTGTGTGGGGAGAATTTCAAAACTGTTCTCTAGAATGACAGCTTTATACAGCTTTTTTCACACTTGAAAGAGTAAATATATGGGAATTCCTGTTTTAGTCTACAGAGACATCATGGCCTGTGGCAGAGGAGATTCATTCTTCATCAGGAGCCACTTTGAGTGTGAAAAAGAGTCACCACAGAGCTTAGCATTCACCAGAGGCGAGATCTTTAGAGTAGTTGATACACTGTACGATGGCAAACTGGGAAACTGGCTGGCTGTGAGAATTGGAAACGAACTGGAAAAGGGCATCATTCCAAATAAGAGCAGGTAAGGTGGCATCCTGTCTTCCTACCCATTGTTAGAAGTAAGATTATTTTTTTTTCCAAATGTTTTTTCTTCCTGGCATACATTTCTTCTGTTTTTGTCTCCTTGCAAGAATGAATAAATTGTGTCTTTACTTTCACAACAATTGGGCCTGTAAAACTGTAGATTATAGAACCCCATAGCATTATGTGAAGCAAGGACGAGAGAGGATGGTGTTACCTACGTATAGTAGATCAGGTATTTGCAATGCAGAGCTAGAGCTCCTGTCTGAGCAATCAACCAAGCATGGACCAGCTGCTTCAGTTCCTTTTCTAGAAAATGGGTAGAGGATCCTTTTTTTGCCTTTCCCCCACTTTCTTCCCCACACACTACACCCTGCCCTCCTTCCCTCCCCCGCTACCCCCGTTTTCCAAACAAATCAAATAAAATGAAACAAAAAAACCCCTATACCTTAGGAAGCTCATGACTGTATGCAGGAATACTCTGATTAATCTTCTTTAAAAGGAGCTTCAGTGCTTGAATTTCTTTTGTATATCGTTATGAAAAATGTTTCAAAAATTTATTCCAAGGTTAATATTTCTTGGTAGCTGTAGTCCTTATTTTTGTGTGAAATACTGAGTGAACCACAGCAGTATTGTTTGCTTAAATAGCTTTCCTAGTCAAAATTCATGTGAGGAAAAAGTAAGCGTTCAAATGTGCACAGTGCATAAAAACTAAAACAGTGCATGAAAATTCATCAACAAAAATATCACAGTATATTTAGACTATAGTTTTTCCATTCTTGAGCATGGTTGTAATTTTAAGATGGAGGGAGAAAACACTCACAATTGCATTGTACACAAATTCCTGAAATATGCTGCTTATGCGACTCCCCCGCCTCTTTCCCGGTTAGTACATTCTGTCCTCTCTGTTAATTGACCTGACAAAACTAACCTTTGTTTCTGTGCTGTAGTGACTTGACTTATAAGGCCTAATGGAGAATAGAACAGTGACAGTAATTCCTTAGGCCTTCAGTTCTGACTTGCACTCTCACCACCTCTTTGCAGTTGCATTCTTTTATTTATGCTTCTGAGTTACCAGTTTAAGAGGACTTATTCCTGCCCAGCAATCTTGTAGCTGTGGCGAGTCAGAACATTGTTCTGACACTTTGCTTCAAGGCAAAAGAACCTGGACTTCTCCATTCTTTCCTCCACTCATGACTGTCTGGAAGATTACCTGTTGCAAATTCAAACTATGTTGTTCTTCAGTGAAAGCACCCTTACCCTCTATGAGTAGTTCTGTACAAATGAACACTGTGCTTTCTCTTGTCAGAGCTGAGCAGATGGCCAGTGTTCAAAATGCTCAAAAAGATGGCTCAAGCGATAGGGCAGACTTCTGGAGAACACGTGGTCAGCGATCTGGAGGGAAGAAGAATCTGAGGAAGAGTCGTGAAGATCTGACAGCTGTTGTATCTGTGAGCACAAAATTCCCAGCTTACGAGCGAGTTCAGTTGCGTGAGGGTAAGTGACACTGCTGTGAGCCACCTGCCCATTTATTGCTGGCTGGTTTAGCGTACAGATGTTTGATTAGCTGAGTGAGTGATTTTGAACAATTTGGGTTCAGTGTTAAATTTGAGTAACTCAAGGTTTAAAATTAATAAAAGGAAAAAATGAGCAGGGTTTTCTTGTTTCCTCAGCTTCTCCTTGGCAAGCTCTGAAAGTACAATCTGTATGACCACAACGATTCACAATCTTTAGCTTGCTTATAAATATCAAGGTAGTAAACATTACCTTGAAACCAAATAAAGCCCAAGTATTCTTAACAGATTGTCCAAGTGTAATTAAGGTTAATGTGGTCCATTATCTGTAACTCTAAACTAGATCTACTGCTAGCGATGTTGAGCAAGTCAAGATAATTTTCGGGACATTCACACAGGGTAGTGTTGTGAAACAAAATAAATAATTTAAAATATCTTTAAGGGGCCCCCAGATGTCAAGATGAAGACTGAGCAATAGAATGGCAATCACCCATTAACTTATGAGGGCTGTGTCTGTGCTTGTTTTGACAAAAGCATAACAGAATTTTTCATTTCCTTGCTTCTTCAAGCTGCCCTACAGCTGATTCAGCATTTGTATCTTTATTCAAACAAAGCCTGCTGGTCACAGTTCATGCTATTTTGCTGGATGGAAACATTACTGAAGATCTGCATGTTTTCAGAATGCAGAATCCTCTCAATACATCTTCATTAGGCAGAATAAGGAAGCTATTAAGTTAAAACAATCTCTTTTGCTTTCTCAGCTGATAAAAACAGCTTTCTGTATGAGTTATGCTGTTGCACAAACTTTCAAGACAATTTTTTACATACATTATTTTAATATCTTCCACTTATTTATGACCTTGTATAGTAATTGAGAGTCTCATCTGTGCCACTTTGCTTTCTGTATAAAACCAGTCTTATCTGACTTGGCTTTTCTGCAAATACTTTTCTTTCAGCTGGTTTTAAGAGACCTGTGGTAGTATTTGGCCCTATTGCAGATGTTGCTATGGAGAAGTTGTCAAATGATTTGCCTCACCTGTACCAGACAGCAAGTAAGTTGTCCTCCTAGCTTTCTTCCCATCCTTAACTGAGAGAATGGATAACTTCATAATCACAGATGCCTGGCCACTCTAGATAACTTAAAATGTTCTCTTTGCAGAGACAGAGCCCAGAGATGCAGGTTCAGAGAAGACAACTGGGGTGGTGCGCTTGAACACTGTGATGCAAATCATTGAACAGGTAGAGTATTTTTCTGTGAAAATTGCTTACGATCAAAGGCATGTTGTTTGATTTGTTTGCTCTTAAAGCTTGGAGAGTCCTCACATCTTCACTTCATCTGTTTTGGAATTGTTCAGCAACAATTTTTATAGTTTTGTTAGCTATCCTCCAAATGGGAGGGTGACCCCGCTATTAGAAATTAATTCTCCTATCTTAGTCCATTCTAAATTCAAACAGAGGGGCATCTGTGTTCTACTGTATACTTACTGAATTTGCCATGGAGGCTTTACTGTCATGCAGTGTTCTACTTGCTCTACCGTGATCAGAAACTTAATGTTTTAGATTGCTTCAGAGTTACTGAACTGAACTACTGTTGGACTGAACAGGAAGTTACTATGATAACTAACTGGCACCTACTGAGACTGCATTGGCTCTTTCTGTAATACTGTTTACAGATCAGGTAAATAGGTAGTAATCCAGAAGCCTAAAAAACTTGTGCAAAAATAATGTACTCCACAGCTTGCTCTGAGCCCAATAAAATCAGTGCCAGTGGGGTTAGAATGTCACATAGAAGTCTGTTCAGATTTCAGGTCCCACTGAAACACATACGTGAAATCCCATTCATCTTCACCATAGAAATAGCTGAGAAGGAATATATCAAATGGAAAAAAAAAAAAGGTATTTGCTTCACCTAGTAAGTGTAGATAAAAGCTTACAGTTAGCACCCGGAATTATTGTGGTAGTGGAATGTGTGGTAGGGGCAGGTAGAAAGAAAAGCCAGGTAACTTTCACTGTCTATTAAAAAAAAAATAAAAGTGGAATAAGTGCACTTAACATGAGAGTTAGTTAATGTAAGAATGTGGACATTCAGGCAAAAGCTGTTCAGAAAAATGAAGCTGAAAGAAAAAGGCTGCTTGCTGTGGCTTCTGAATGTGATATAACTGTGGGGAAAAATCCCACCAAGTTGTGGTCTTATTTGGACAAAAATATCTTGTTTTTCCTAAGATACCATGTTCCAACTACCTCCTCTTGTTCCCCACAAGCAGCACACTGACAGGCTTTTCTTGTTAACAGGATAAACATGCTCTGTTGGATGTAACTCCTAAAGCAGTGGACCTGCTAAATTATACCCAGTGGTTTCCAATTGTGATCTTCTTTAACCCAGATAGTAAGCAGGGTGTGAAAACCATGAGACAAAGGCTGTGTCCCACATCTAATAAGAGCTCAAGAAAACTTTATGAGCAAGCAAACAAATTGAAGAAAACTTGTTCCCACCTCTTTACAGGTAAGGAAGAATGTGTGTCTAACTTGCTTACCAAGAGAGTAGTGGATGTGACCATGTAAGTCTTGAGACATCCACTTACTACTCTGTATATTACCTCATGTAGGCTGGAACTAAAAGATGTGAAGGTGTGGTCATAAGCAGTCCCTTGCTTGACTTTTTCCTAAATACCTTATTCTGCCAGATTATAATACAAAAGAAACTGTGAATCAGCGTACTGTTATCAAATGATGTGACTTAAATAAGCTTGGGGAATGGACAAACAATAGAAATACCATGCTTTTGTCAATGATCTAAATTAAATGGCTATTTAAAATTCTCACACAACTAGAACAAAAAGTGTTACACAGCAAAGACTGGATAAAGGATCACACTGCATTTGCTGTGTTTATATACTTTTTCCTTCCAATTTTTACAGCCACCATCAATCTGAATTCAGCCAATGACAGCTGGTATGGTAGTCTGAAAGATACAATTCAGCAACAACAAGGAGAAGCAGTATGGGTATCAGAAGGAAAGGTAAGCAGTCAATCCATACTGTACTAAGCTGTACATATGTCTCAAGACAGTATTTGCCAGTAAAAATTCTTCAAAATTTTGTTTGCCAATGCTGGATAGGTTGGACATATAGTTGGCTGATGTCTTTCTTGGTAACAAAAAATTACTTGTTCTTTCTGTTAACCTTTGGAGCTTTTACTACTAGTGCTGTGGTTAGGGGACAATGGTTAGGAAGGATAAACTTTTACAGAACTTTCCTTTAGGATTCTGTGTTACAGTTTCTTTCAGTTTTGCAAAGTCGTTATTAAGGAGTTGTTTGGCATGATGGTAAGACCTAACTAGAGTCTCATTCTTACATATTTAATCTCCTTAATTCTTACTATTTTGTAGATGGACAGCATGGAAGATGATGGAGATGATCGTATGTCTTACCTTACTGCAATGGGTGCTGACTATTTGAGTTGTGACAGTCGCCTGATCAGTGACCTGGAAGATACAGATGGAGAAGGAGGTGCATACACTGACAATGAACTGGATGAGCCTTTGGATGAACCAAGGATTTCATCTGTAAGCCGGTCCTCTGAACCTGTACATCATGAGGAGGTGAGATGATTGCATTTTCAACAGGAATGTATTTTGGACTTTCTGAAAGCCCTGTAAGTATGGCTTAAAAATGAGGTTTTTAAACTGCAGCTTTATCTTACCTCTGCTGCTGTTTAGAGCTGCATTGTGTAGAGCAAAATGGCAATAGCTCTGCTTTTCTGCCTAACTATCAGTTTCCTGATGATGTCTCATCACCGGGAATTTTGCAATTATACCTGCAGTGATTTTAGTCAGGTTGCTGACAGTCATTTGACTCCTGGTTACTGTTCCCAAAATAGTAAACTTGAGCAAGAGGTAAAAATGAATTAGTGAGTACTGCAGTGGTTTTTATCTCTTTTTTTCTTTCACAGAGTTTAAAAAAAATTAATCCAGAACAAAGGGCTCAGTTGAGAAAAGCTGGTAGCAGGGAGATCCTTAGAGAACCAAGTCCACCTCCAGCATTCAAGCCAGAACCACCTAAGGTAAACTTGTAGAAACAAATCTGAATACAAAGTTGTTCTTCCCAGAGATCTCTGCAGGTGGGACATCAGGAAGAGCAACTGTAATGATTAGAGACTAGAAAACATTTTAAGTGTGGAGAGAAGGAATGAGTGAAGGTGTTGCAGGATATGATGTCTTCTGCTCTGCAGGACTTTGTTTTTCTCGTGTCTTAGTAACAGCCCGTAGATGATGATGTCATAGTATATAATCTAAAATGCAAAAATGAAGTGATTATTTTCAGGTTTTCTTGGTGGGTTCAGAAAAGCATGTTTCTTTTAAGTAAGAAAACTTAAAGGATAACAGTTCTTTTCAAATATATGTGATCTCTATATGCAATAAGAAAGTCTGTTAACAAATTGAAAGGCACCTTTTTAACTCAGCAAGACCACATGTAGGCTAATTATCAGGAAAAGCATACCTGATGGCCATTATTGTGAAGCACAGGATCAGAATCTACCACCTCTTAAATCATCTCCACCACTAGAAACTCATGGTAACCGTTTATTCCAGCCTTGCTCAGGAATGGTGCGGGGTGGGGTGAATTGACACCAAATTCTATTTTAGCAATTCCTGATTTGCCCTGAACCCAAACTCCTTTCTTCATGAGGGTGGGTGCCCTTGCATAGTGCATGTATTCAGAATATATTGAAGTATGCCTTGACAACAGAGATTGGGCAGAGTAGGATATGTGTAAGGAGAAAAAAAGATGGAAAACAGGTTTGGGTCCTGTGCACTTCTAAACTCCTCATAGTGATATTCTGCATTAGGTAGTACTGACAGATCATTTGGGAGGTCAGTTTTCTCTGTGCTGTCCCCTACCGCATGTTATAGTTCTGTTAATCCTTAACAAATGGGACAAACATCTAAACGTGCTAGTCTTCTGTAGGTTGACGTGTAGTGTATGAGCGTACACCCAAAATGTTGCAGCAGTTCAAATAACTTACAAGTGTTGCTTTGGATGAAGATTGACACTGTGAAATACATAGACGAATAATTAATTTCAGATCAAAGCCTTCATTTGAAATGAGAATTACGAAGTTGCTGATGTAAACTTTGCTTATTTTATACTTACAGGGAAAGTTACACAACAAAGAGGATTTATATGACTTCCCCAAGACCTATGACTCCAGATCAAGTAATGTTGCTGTCAGCAGTGAGACTTCAACTGTATCAGCTAAAGCAGCACCACCACCTGTTTCTGTGAAGCCTGCCTTTGGGCGTCCCGTCCTGAGAAACTCCCAGCCAGCAGTCCCACCTGCAGACGAGGAGGCAAAACTGGAAGAGGAAGGAAGCGAACAAGAAAATACTCCAAAATCTGTATTGAGGAAAGTAAAAATATTTGAGGAGATGGATCATAAGGCGAGGAAGCAAAGAATGCAAGAGCTACAAGAGGCCCAGAATGCCAGGGTATGAAGAGATGCGTTCTCCCACTGCTGTGCTTTCCACCATATAGAACAGCCTGTATCCTGAAAATGCAAATCATGCCCTTGCAATGTGTTGCTTCTGGAGGGCAAAGTTTGGGAAACCACACATTCAGACATACCATTGTGTGGATTGGGTGTAAAAAGAGGACATATTTTAAGGCTTCCTATTGTAACTATAGAAAGCTGACTTCTAATAATCCTGTTGCTTTTGACAATTCATTGTTTTCACATGCATTTTGAATTACTACTCCAGCAAAAGATCATATAATTGTAGGAATATGAATAACATCAGTTATCAATTTATGCTTTAATTGTTTGAGATCTAGCTGTGACCTGCTAGGTCTACCATCTAGGATCCTTAATAGTTAGACTTAAAAAGAACATTTCTTTTTCTCCTACTTTCTTTTCAAGCTTGAGATAGCTGAGAAGCACCCAGATATTTATGCTGTCCCTATCAAAACGCAGAAGTCGGAACAGAACTGGCCTCAGCCTATGAGGTAAGGTGTACCCAGTTTAAAGCATTTTGTCTGGATTGTTTACCAGCAGGAGGAAAACTGATCTTGCTAGGTTTGTTTTGGTTTTTTTATTCATACAAATAGTCCTGCTTGGTATATTGCTTTGTTGTCATGCCTCAGAGATGTAAAGGTGGGTCAAAATTTCAGTGAATGCTTCTTGTTTTTCAGAATATTTTTTTATTTCGGTTCATTCACGCTATTTGAGTCATCTATTGTTTTCTGAACTATTTGCAGAGCCATTTTTTTTTTCCAGATCAGTATTACTCAGCTTTTCTGCATTCATATCCTCTGATGTCCATTTTTTCTGTGCTAGATACTTGATGACTGTTAGTCTATCCTAACAAAAATTGCTGTTTTAATTACTTAATAACACTTAAATGTTTATTCAGTTACAGATGTATTGTGTGGGTAAGAAAAGTGAGAATGAAACTTGTCTGAGGTCACCCATTAAGTCTTTATGATAGTAGTAGTCTTTCATTAAAATTTAGTGACCTCTGGACTGCTTGACCATTGTGTCATCTTACCCTACACACTGCGTGTTTCTGACTTGAGCAGTCACTTTGCGAGAGCTAACACACTATATGATGTCTTCTGCTCTGCAGGACTTTGTTTTTCTCGTCTCTTAGTAACAACCCGTAGATGATGATGTCATAGTATATAATCTAAAATGCAAAAATGAAGTGATTATTTTCAGGTTTTCTTGGTGGGTTCAGAAAAGCATACTTTTTTTTTTTAATAGCTTCAAAGCTTTTTAGAAGTAGTGTAAAGTAATCTTTAACCACATACACAGAATGTTTGCTTACATACAGAAATCGGTGCTGTTGCCTTTCTATGGGAATGTTAATGATTGATTAAAGAGAGTATTTAGGTAGTGGGATAATGTGGAAGGAGGTTTTGTACACTGTCTAGGTTTTGTACACTGGGGATTGCAAAAATCATGGCTTTTGAAACTGAGAAAATGCCTTTCCCTGGCAGATTTTATTTGTATATATTTGCTTAGTGTTACATTAAATGGGTAGCACCACAGTGTACAAAAACAAATGTGTGGGTTATTTCTGCCCACTTTTAAGGATAAGAGCCCTAACTCTCCTATTGAGAGTCTTGAGTGAGGAGAGAAGGCTGCCAGTTTAAGAAATGTCATATAAGAAGGCTTCGAGACAGGATACTGGGGATGCAAAAGAAGAAACAGGCATAGAAAGACTCTGATGCAAAAATAATTGAGGAAAATGTCAGTTGAAGTAGCAGCAATGGCTGAAAACCTCCATTCTCAGGGAATAAAGTTCTGTAAAGCTCTTTGTGGCTGTGTGTGTGCGGTGATGTTTAGTAATATTACATTTGGCATTCTTCCAGATTGGTTGAGTAGATCAAATCTGAACATCAGGTTCTTGATGGAAATAAGATGTCTCTTCAAAGGGCTTTCATGAGCCTTTCTGGTTGTTGTGCATGGCCATAAAGCCAGTACTAAGCGTATTTATTTTTCAGACTAGAAGTGAACATTCTCTCTCCCTCTCTCTCCCTGTCTTGCTGTGTTAGCTCTAGACCTCCAGAACCCCAGAAACCTCCTATTAGACCTTATCTGGAGAACCGTGGCAGTTACGGCAGTGATGCAGAGGAGGAGGAGGAGGAGTACCGTCGGCAGCTATCAGACCACTCTAAGAAGGGCTATTATGGACAGCCATCCAGATACCGAGACACAGAATTGTAGACTTGCTAGTATGTGTATGTATAATGCTCTTTTGAGGTTTCTTCCTTCACAGCCAAAGTGGAGCAGTAGTTAGTCTTGAAAAACTCTATTTTTATTGGGGGTGGTGTTGGAGGGTACGCTACTCAACTTAGACATAGCTATACACTGGAACTGGAAGAGTTCATTTTTGGGGATATTCATTATTTTGTTAACATAGAAGAGAAGAAATATCTATTGCCTGAATGCTGTTGCCTGTTTTATAAGGACCAAATCCTGAAAGTTTGTGTTAATTTTTAGTGTTTTCATACTTTAACATAAACCCCCTTTTTCCCCTTTTATTAATGCTGCCTTTTTGGACTGTTCTGTTGTGTTATGAAAGTATGATCTCAGAGATACACTTCTTCATGCAATAGAACTAAATTTAAAAGTTTTAAGAACAGTAAGTGCCTTTAACAAGAAGCATCTTAAACTGTTTTGACATCTGATACTTGGTGCAAAGCCATAACACACTAAAAGGGGATTGACTGTTTTACCTATCTTTTTTACCAGTTTCACGGTAACAGTTTCCTTTGCATGTTATTTTTCTAAGTTCGTAGATGCATATGCAATATTTCATAAATACTGACTGTACATCATAAAGGTGCAATTGACTGGGTTGTTGGAAAAGACCAGGCTGTACTTGAACAGAGATAATGATGTAGAAATTCAATCACGTATTAAAATTTACACAGACTGCAAATAATAAAGGATATATTCTAGACAAATACTGTGTATCTTATTTTTCTTTTGAACAGTATTAGTCTTCTAGTCTCTGACTCTCATGAGTACACTTAAAGCAGTATACTGTTAAGTTCAGAGTCTCATCTCCTGCTGTTCAAGTAGTGGGAAGTGTCACTGTTGATGTTGCTTCCCAATGTTCAGAACATGCTTTTAAAATTTGTTGTGATTTAAAAGAAAACTGATGCATTACCAAAGACTTCCTGCAAGAGACTTACCTTTTAGAGTATTAACTTCTGCCTCCCCATTCCTGTTCTTTATCCTTAATTCTCCTACATGGAATAAAAATTCTTGAAAGAGTCAGAGAGAAATCTATTTTTGCTAATGCAATAGAAAAGGTGGTTTTCTAATGCTCTTTTAAAACAAAAGAAGGTAGCATTTTGTTGAAGCAAAGGAACAGATGCATCTCAGACGAGAAATCATTTAGGTTGGAAAAGACCCTTAAGATCATAGAGTTCAGCTGTAAACCTGATGCTGCCAAGCCCACAACTAAGTTACATCCCTAAGTGCCACATCTACATGTTTTTTAAATATCTCCAGGGATGGTCACGGAGCCATTTCCCTGGGCAGCCTGTTCTGATGCTTGACAACCCTCCTCATAAAGGAATTTTTCCTAATATCCAATCTGAACCTCCCCTGGTGCAGCTTGAGGCCATTTCCTCTCATCCTACTATCACCTGTTACTTGGGAGAAGAGACCAACACCCACCACACTACAATCTCCTTCCAGGTATTTTTAGAGAACAATGAGGTCTCCCCTCAGCGTCCTTTTCTCAAGACTAAATAACCCACTCCTTAGAGGACTTGTTCTGTAGACCCTTCACCAGCTTCCTTCTCCTTCTCTGGATGTGATCCAGCAACTCGGAGTGTTTCTTGTTATGAAGGGCCCAAAATTTTTGCAGCCTCACCAGTGCTGAGTACAGGGTGACGATCACTTCCCTGGCCCTGCTGGCTAGGCTAGTGCTGATACAGGCCAGGATGCTGTTGGGCCCAAGTGCAGGACCTGCACTTTGCCTTGTTGAACCTCACACCACTGGCCACAGCCCATTGACCCAGCCTGTCCAGATCCCTCTGCAGAGCCTTCCTACCCTCCAGCAGATCAACACTCCAGCCAAATTGGTGTCATCTGTAAAATTCCTGAGGGTGCACTCAATTCCCTCATCCAAATCATTGATAAAGATATTACAGTATAAACTTGGATATATATAAAAATGATACGTGAGTATATATTATTTATAAATATATCAATGTAAAAATTGATAAAGATATTACTCTCAAGCCTTTTCTATGTTCAGCTGCAGAGAATTTGTTAGTATTAAAACTACTTCTGTTCCAGTTTTGTTTTGAGATGTAGGTTCATCTGTACATTGGTATGACTACTCTTCTCTTTAAAATTATTAAGGACAGGCTATATTAGAATGTAGTTTACAGTTTGGTTGTGTAATAAGAAAGCTAAAATGGAAATATAGACTAGTTTGGGTTGGAAGGGACCTTCAGAGTTCATCTACTCCAACCACCCTGCAATGAGCAGAGATATCTTCAACTAGATCGGGCTGCCCAGAACCACATCCAGCCTGGCTTGGAATGTCTCCAGGGATGGCGCATCTATCACCTCTCTGGTCAACCTGTGCCAGTATTTTACCACCCTCAATGTAAAAGACTTTTTCCTTAATTCACCTCCTTCGCGGCTGCTGCCTTGCGAGGCCTTGCTTGTGTGCTCCACAAGCCCACGTCATAGTAAAGGGTCATGACTGCCATTTCTCCAGTGTAATTTTCCCCACCACAACCCAAGATCCTTGATTTATTCATTTCATGGACCGTTCTTATTTGGCAGGTGATTATTCTGTGAGATTTTTTTCTCCTTGGTATTCAGTATGTGGATGCCCTACCCTCTACCCCAGCCAACTGTG
Source organism: Strigops habroptila (assembly GCF_004027225.2). Lineage (NCBI taxonomy): Eukaryota > Metazoa > Chordata > Aves > Psittaciformes > Psittacidae > Strigops > Strigops habroptila. The sequence goes on from NC_044302.2 coordinate 66,044,751, forward strand.
GCTTTATTCGGCTCAAACAAATTTTTAGGGATACATGTTGACTCCCTCACTTCAGGGAAGTGGCTGAGTGACCATCCCTGGAGGTATTTATAAAGTGTGTAGATGTGGCACTTAGGGATGTAGCAGTGGGCTTACAGTCAGGGACTCTCCCCTTGGGTTGGGATGCCATCCAAAGTTGAGATCCTTCGCTTTATGCGGTGAGTAATTGCGTGGTTTGGATCATTGGCCATAAACTTTAAGAATCAGCACTGTGGGGACGAACCCATGTGACATTCCGAATCTGTAGCTCTGCAAGAAGTCCCGATGGCCGCCCCCCGCCGGTAGAGCCCTGCCCCGCCGCCTGCTCGCAGCGTTCCCAGACGCTCCGAGAACGCTCGTTCGGTCCCTTGGGAAGCAATTCGGGCAGCGACCGGCGCGCGCGGGGAGATCCGCACCGCCCCCCGGGCACGCTTGACGCGGGCGGAGACGTGACACAACAAAGTCATCGCCAAGCTGGGCCAGCCCCGAGGGCGGCGCGAGCGGGCCCGAGCGGCCGGTGCTCAGCCCCGCTGCGGCCGCGCCGCGATCCGCAGCCCTCCGTGGGCCGCCGGGCGGGGCTTCGGGCAGGAACGTGCTTCGGCCGGAACCGCTCCACCGGCGGCGCCCGAGCGGGGCTGCGCGGACAGAGCGCTGCGGCCGCGGCCAGCAGCCGGCGGCAGTGCGGGGGGGAACGGCAGACACGCAAACCGACACGCTGGGCCCGGGGCGAGAGAACCCGAGCGGGGTGAGGACGAGAAGCCGCGGTGAGGGGCTCGGGCCGGCGGTGAGCTCCTGCCCCGGCCGCTGGCATGGAGCCCTGTGCTCATGTCCCCGGGCACGGAGCGAGCAAGCCTGGAGGTGTAATGGATGCGGGGCCCAGATGGTGTTTTAAATGAGCAACAGGCGGAGGAGGAAGGACTTAGACCGTCACAAGGAGAGCTGTGGGCATCGCGGGTGACTGGTGGAGCAGAAAAACTGCCCTTGCCTCGAGCTCAGCCCTGGCTGCTGGGGACAGGATGGTGACCGCTGCAGCAGTGCTCACCCTCACAAGGAAAATCCATTGCGATGTGATGTACCGCAGGCCAGCGATGGATCTACCCCGTGGCAGGGTGCAGGCGTTTGGGTGCAGGGAGGCAGAAGCCACCTGTGAGGCTTTTGCAGGCTGCCCCCAATTGCCGCAGTCTGGAGCAACCTGGTGTGTTGGTGGAGACAATAAAGAACAAGAGTGGGGCAAGTGGCTGGAGCCTTTTGGAACCTACCGAATAAAAATGGGCTGAACGTTCCACCCTCCACATGCCCCAGTCCTTGACAAGAAGTTAAATTCTCTGGGGCTTGGGGGTAGCAGGAGCTGTTGCAGTACCTGACGATAACCTGTCAGACATTGAGGAAGGACAATCCCCGGGTACCACAACAGAATTGCAGCAGTTGTTGGGCAAATTAGGTTATTAGAGAAAACATATATGCCCGACTTTTGGGTACTTGCTCGCCCACTGTACAACTTGCTTCAGAAAAATAAGGGATGGGACTGGAATCCACAATTCCTGGATGACCTTGATACCCTGAAAATTAAGCCTATTAAGAGACTGGGCCCAATGCACCTGCAGGACCTGTTTAAGAGTGCAGTGGGGATTTGTCACCACCACTTCATACTGTGAAGCCTATGCCTGCTACTTCTGAAAAAGTCATACATGGCCTTGCCAGCCACACGCGTGCTGCACGCGGCCCTATAACACAAGTGTTGGGTGGCGAGAGCCAGCAGGAGCACCGTGGGGATGCCCAGCCGGCAGTTGCAGGGTGGCCGCGTCTCTGGGCCTGAGCTCTGCTGGGCACGCAGGGGGAGGAGCCTCAAGGTGCTGCCGCAGCCCGTGCACAGCAGTGCTCCCCGGCCGCTCTGCAGCACAGAGGCCACCGCAAGGGGAAGGGGTGGTGGGGCAGGGACCGAGCCTCAGCCAGGCAGGCGGTGGCAAGGAGGACAGCCAGCACCTTACCCCAGCAGCAGCAGCAGCAGCAGCACTTTCCCCAGGCTCCCTTTTGGCGCTGACCCGGCAAGCATTAGGTCTGCACAGCGGCCCAGCCTGCTCGCTCAGGCCAGGGCTTTGCTCTGCAGAGGCACAGCGGTGGGAGAAGGGAAGGAGGGAGAAGCTGTCCGCCAGGCCAGGGCGGGAGTGCACCTCCCAGAGCAAGGGCCAGCCTGGCAGAGGAAGATGCGTGGGGCCTCCTGCCGCTCCCTGCGCTCCACGAGTGACGCGTCTCTTTGCCATGTTTGCTTTGCAGAATGAGCTTCCCAGAGCCTTTCAGTTTATGAGACTTGGCATACGCAGCAATTGGGGCAAGTCGGGCAACACCTGCATTTATCGAGTGCAGGTTCATGGGAAGGTAACGGGAACGAACGCCGTCGGCCAGGCACGAGGAGACCTCCTGCTCCAGAAATAAAAAAGAGAAAAGCCTCCGAGCCGAGGAACGTGGCTGTTTGTTAGCGTGGAGCAGAGCGATGTCGTTCCGCAGGCCCGCTCAAAGGCAGCATCAGGTCGAGACATAGCGCGAAACCTGGGCAGGCCTATTAGGAACTTAAAAACATTTCTTGTAAAGGCTCAGGCGAGATGCAGCAGTGAAACAGCAATTTATCAAACGTTTTTGCAAAAACGGGTGTCCTAACCGCCATCTTGTGGTCTTGTTCTGGAAGTTACATTCGTTTAATGGCCGACTGCAAAACCAGTATCTTAATACTTTTTACAGGCCCGAGAGGTGTGTGGACACCTGGGTGGGGGCAGAGCCCCACACACTGCCCACAAGGAATTCCTTGCACAACCAGGGAGAAACTCCACTGGGCGGTTCAGAGGTGCAGCAAGCTGCTCGGGTGCCTTGTGCCTGGTGTGATGGGCAGATTTGTCCGTTGCTGAGGCTGCTGGATCCTCCAGTCTGGTCTGTGCACGCTGATGGGGCAGCCCCACGCAGGAGCCTCCCTCGAGGAGCAGCCAGAGCCCCGGGGAGATCCTGGTTCAGCTCTCCTGGTTCTGCCCCCCGCCATGCCTCCCCATGCCTGTGGGGCCTTCCCCCGCACAGTCGTCTGGCCTGCCTGGGACATGGCACCCCTGAAGCTCTGGCCCAGCTGTGGGGGCCTTGTGGAAGGGCTCTGGAGGAGTCAGGGGTCCCCAGGGTCAGGGAGGGCTGAGGCAGGGGGGTCCCAGGAATGGGAGCTGGGAAACCTCAGGGAGCTTCTGGGAACCTGTGGGGTCAGGAGAAGGAAATAGCAGGGCAGCCATGAGGCCTGGTGGCCACACAGAGGCATCTGGCAGGCACAAGAGGTGTGGTGGTGTGCTGGTGGAATCACCCAAGGGACAGCATGCAGGGATTGTAGTGATAGGACAAGGAGTAATTGGTTCGAACTGAAACAGGGGCAGTTCAGGTTGGATATAAGGAAGAAGTTCTTTACTGTGAGGGTGGTGAGGCACTGGAACGGGTTGCCCAAAGAAGTGGTAAATGCTCCATCCCTGGCAGTGTTCAAGGCCAGGTTGGACAGAGCCTTGGGCGACGTGGTCTAGTGTGAGGCGTCCCTGCCCAGGGCAGGGGGGTTGGAACTAGATGATAGTAAGGTCCTTTCCAACCCTAACTATTCTATGATTCTACGCCTTGGCACAGGAGGCACAGCCCCTCCGGCCTGTGGACCCAGGCGTAAGTTGTGGGGCAGCAGCACCCGGCACAGGCCCAACAAGGCTCAGGAGCTCGCATGCTCTGGCTCCCGCAGCAGCTGCCAGGGGAGCCAGTTCTGCCTCTCGGGTCGGGCCCGGGATGGCTGCGGATGGGCTGCACCAGGACAACTGCAGCATCTCTCCCATTCTACCTCGTGCCCCATTTGTGATGTCACAGTCATGGCCTCATTCCTCATATCTCGGGCCTGGTGTGAGGTCAGCTACATGGCACTCGGTTCCACGGCTGCCTGGCTGGGAGCAGCTTGCGCTGTCCTGTGGCACTGTGCGGCTGTGGCGGGAGCACTTCTGCCAGGGATTGGCTTCAGCTTTTGCCTGTGCGGCTGTGCCTTGGACAGGCAATTCTCTTAGGGCTGAGGAGCTTGCTTTCTCCCCAGCATGTGGCAGGGAAAGGGTCCCTCAAAATCACAAGGGGCACCAAGATCCCCACTCACGAGGAGAGCTGCCGACAGCATGGAGACTGGGTGTGTTAATGGGGGATTTGTTCCTCCTGGGGGCCTTAGCTCAGAGCGAGCACTGGCAGAGCCTACTGCGGGGCTGGTGGGGGACACGGTGGGGAAGCTGACAAGGGCTCTATGCAGAGCAGCAGCCGTGGGGCTTGGGGAAGTTGCTGAAAGGCCCCCTGAGGCCCCAGGTCCAACTCCTGCGGTGCTGCTGCCAGTGCCAGCTCGGGGTCCTGGCCAGGGGACTCGGGGATATCCCTGCTGGTCTTCTGCACAAGCTGTCTCAGAGTGCCTGCTGCAGGCACTGTGCAACTCTGCCTGGGCAGCCTCTAGCAGAGCCGTGGGACAGCTCAGTCTTCTCCTCTCCCCCTGGGTCTCTGCTGCGGAGAGCAGCCCAGGGGACTTTTGGGTGCTGCAGGGATCTTGGGAAGATGTGAATGGCTTTGGAGGAGCCTGTGCCCTCTCCCTCATCGGAGCAGGACCCCTGGGATGCCCCTCCAAGGCCAGGCTGGTACAGCAGGGCCTGGTGGGCAGAGGATGACAGAGGGGACATGGCTGTGCCGCCTTGCTGCTGCACCACCTGGCCCCCACCATGGCGGGCCCGTCTCCTGGGAGCCTTCCCCAGGCGTGTCTCCTGGCCAGGGCTTCTGCACCAGCGGCTCCCACCTGCCTCAGACTGCATGGCATGGAGACAGAGCGCAAGAAAGACAGGGCTCTGTCTTTCTGCCCCACAGGTTCACCTATTCTCGGGCGCTCCAGGGCATGACCCAGCAGTGGCCTGCATGCTGCAGGGACAGCTCACGACAAAAAGAGAGTAAGTTCAACTGTGCTATCCCCTGCAAAGCGCTCTGGACTCCTCCAGAGGTGGAGGAGCCGATGCTGGCATGACTGCAGCAGACGGGGGACTGCGGGCTGGCCGGCTCTGGGCATGCATCTGCCTGACAAGTTTTTGCCAGGAGCTTGAATCCAAAGGGGAGAGTGAACGCTTGCAGGCTATTAGCCCCTGACCACAGACAGGGTGGACAGCTTTCTCAGGAAAGATGCCAGAGGTCCTCTCGTACCCTCCCGCCTCCCCCTGGTGTTAACTGAACCGGTGAGGATGAGGAGAAGAGGCTGCCTGTCACTCCGTGTTTGGGGCTGCACCCGACAGCCTTGCGGAGCCGGCATCATCCTGCTCCAGGGACGGCCTGGGACCAGCTCAGCTACGCAACTGCGGCAGCGCAGACTCCTGTTTCCATATCCGTGTGGGATCCTCCGGCGGCCATGGGGTACACCCCTATGGTGGGAGCCCAGAGGCTGAAGCCGGGTGCCGCCCTCCTTCCCTGGGCGCGCTGTCCGTGTTGTGCCTGCGAGGGGTGCTGCCTGGCCCTCGCTCCTCTGCTCCCAGCATGCACACAGCTGCCCCCTCCCCAGAGCAAAACTCTGGCCCTGCCCTGGCCACTGTGCTGGGGAGGGAGCACCCTGGCCCGGGACCAGTGCCCACCTCCTGCAGCGTCTGACACGCGTCCCAGCGGGTGTCCTCAAGCAGGCTCCTCAAGCTTTTCTCTGGTTACTTGCCAGGCGTGGTCTTGATCGTTTCTGGCCGTCTGGCGCTGGCTCTGCTGTTCCTCCAGCGATGGCTCACCACCTGCACCTCCACTGTGTGAGTACAGCATGCGTGCGCTGTGGACTTGGAGGGAGTGCAGCGGGTTGGGGAAGGCTGGCAGTACTGCGGAGCAGGAGAGCGTGGCTCCTGCTGGCAGCTGCCAGGGCTGGGTCAGCTGCTTGGAAAGCAATGAAAGCAAAACCCCTTGGCAGCCCCACTTGCTGCACGTGTCGGTGGCCGAAACCTCGGCCACCAGGGAGGTGACCTGGGCACAACAGAGTGCTCAGCATCAGGGCCAAGTCTGTGCAGGACAAGGCTGTGCTATGGCCTTGCAAGTGAAAATGCCCCTGTAGAGGGCTCTGTGCCGGTCCCTGAGCACTGGTAACACCAGGATTCCCTCAATTTCAGGAAAGAGATCACCCAGATGAAGAGCGGCTGCTTGATGATCCTGTGCCTCATCTTCTCGGCTGCTGTTGGTGAGCATTGACCACCTGCTGCTTGTGGTAGCACAGACACGCTGGGTGCAAGTTTCAGATGAGGGAGAGGTGCAGGAAGACGCGTGGGGGCCTCCAGCCTCCCGCTTCTGCAGCTCAGGGACCTCCCTACATGCAGATCCCAGCCAGCCCAAAGGCGACTGCAGATGCACACAGCGTTAGAAGGCCAGGCCAGTAGGACCCTTTTGAACAGAGGTCCCTCCTTTTGTGCAGCTTTCCTTTGTGGACAGGCTGTGCACAAGCTGCCCCAGAATGACTTGCCTAGTCTGCAAGCCCATGCATGGAGGCAGTACGTACTTCCAGCGTTAGCTGCATGATTAGGACGTGCGCGTGAGAGAGGCAGATGGGCAGAGCTGGCTGGAGAGAACAGCCTGCAAAGCTGTGAATGGGGGCTGGAGAAGGTCTTTCTCTCTGACGGAAATAAGAGCCTGGTTGCTCCTGCAGCCCTACGCTTGGAGGTGTGCTGGAGGAACCAGAGATAGTGACAGCTAGGGCCAGAGCTGGGCATCACTTGGGAAGCAGAGGCCAGCTGAGGTGAGGCTCCTTGGCAGTGCAGGGGGAGGGACAGAGAGGTGGCTGTCTCGCAGCCCATGGAGCCCCATGTTGGTGCTCACCAGAGCCAGGAGCGAACCTCTCAGCGAACCTCTTGCTAACCTGGTGTGGGAGGAGACAGAAAGACTTTGGGGATCACTAGAAACAATAGTAAATTCTCTCTCGGTGAACTGCAGCTGGTGCCTACTTTGGGACCTTTCTGCCCATACGGATGCTGCGGGCACAGGAGGCATCACAGGTCAGTGACTGTTGTGGGGCAGGAAGGTGCCGCAGAGCAACGCTGCAGGCGGTGGCTGGGTGAATCACCGAATCCTCCGCCTGCAGGCCATGAGCCAGAGAAACAGGAGCAGCTTCTGCTACACCCTCCTGGAGCTGCCGGCTCAGGAGGGCCCCGGCAGCTCTGGGCCTCAAGCAGAGAGCCTTTCCCTTTCAGGTCCTGCTGGACAAGCCCGTGAATGAGCTGATGTCTGTGTGGTAAGAGCCCTCTCCTGGCCCAAAGCTCATCTGGTGTGGGAGTGGGAGCTGGGCCTGTGCTATTTGCACTCCCGTGCAAGTGCAGCACCCAGGGCTCGTGCCTTTCCCTCTCTTCGCCTTTTGCTCAAGCTGGAGGTGAAGGAAAGCACTCACAAAGCAGGGAAAGAAAAGGGGGCTCGAGCACCTGTGTCTCTACTTGTCTCCGAGCTCGGAGGTGCAAGAGGGGCTGAGCAGCTCTCTGACAAGATCCGTTCCGGTGTCTGCAGGAACTCTCTCAGTGTGCTGGGGGAACAAGCGGAGGGGGTGCAACAGCTGAGGAAGGAAGTGAAGAGCCTGGTTGCAGAGATGAGACATGTGAAGAAGGTGATCGGGCGCTTGGGAAAGAGGGCTGGGATGAGCAGGACCCCGCACAGGGTGCTTCCTGGGGCTGCTGGTGCGGTTTTCCTCCTCACTCCACCCCCCATCCCTCACCGGGGGTTGCTGGTTGAGCTTCTCTGCTGTAATGCCCCTTCCCCTGGCCAAGTTTAACGGGGCATGTCTGGCAGCGGAGGACTGCCAAAATCCTTCTCCCAGTGCACTGGAGCCTCTAATACTGTCCTGGCCCCAGCAAGTGGTGTGACATGCAAGTGCCCTCTCAGGAGTATCTGGCCGTGGCAAGTCTGAGCCTGTCTGCAGGCTGAGCTGGACAGTATGGAGGTGGAGACAAGGCTGTGGGGCCCAGGCCCACACCCACACCTTGCCTGTGGACACGAACACTCTTGCTGAGCCTTCACTCTTCTCATGAGGCGGCTTTGAGCCTGGCAGCTGTTTGGACAAGAATTGTCTTGCGCTTTCTGACACAGGCTCCTTCCTTCACTCTGTGCCAGGACTCCGTGCTCACACTGAACATCCTGCTGAGGTGGTTGTCTGGCATGTTTCACTTCCCCAGGAACTTCAGGACATGAGAATGGCAATGTCTGCAATGCCTTTGGAAGAGAACGTCCAGATGTCTGCCTGGACTCTGAAAAGCGAAGGTACGGATGCTGGCAGGCAGGTCTTGTTGCACTGCGCTCCTGTTTAGCACTCCCAAATGAGGCCACGCTGCAGGCTCCACCGACCTTTCCTGGGGACTGAAAAGCAAGTGGTTGCGGCGTCCTTTGCGCTCCACACGGTGGGGCCTCAGCTTGGGCCTCCTGCCCTTCCCATGGGGACTTGCAGCCTCCCAGCACCCGCAGACCTCCGCTCTCTGCACTGTGGGAGAGACGCTGTCGCTGGTCATGGGCATCCCCTTCTTGCCTGCATCACCTCTGAGGGCATGGGGCTGGGGGACTGGCAGGCAGCCTTAGAACTACCCTAGAGCCACCAGACCCTTGGAGCCTGGGGCCTCTCACAGTCAGCTGCCCTCTTCTGCCTTCAGGGGCCATCATCGACCTGCAGAGATCACCCAGGAGCTATGCATGGCCCTGCAGTGTGTTCTGGTTCCTTTGTGATTTGAACCATCCGGATACTTTCGTGCAGGTACGGCAGCAGAAAGCTTCAGTGCGGCTTCTGTGCCCCCTGGTAAGGTGGAGGGCAAGCCCTAGGGTGCTGTGTAGCCTGAAGAAAAGGAGGCTGAGGAGAGACCTTACTATTCTCTGCAACTACCTTAAAAGAGGTTGTAGGGAGGTGGCTGTTTTTCTGCCACATGAAATTCGGTTCAGGGCAGGGGTGGTCATGGTCTTTTGGGGCGGATGCAGATGGGCTGCACCAGCACGAGTGCAGGGTCTCTCCCCATCTGCTGCCTCCTCGTGGCCCCATCTGAGATACGAAACACACTGAGGTGCTGGAGCACATCCAAAGGAGATGAACAAAGCTGTGAAGGGTCTAGAGAACAAGTCCTCTGAGGAGTGGTGGAGGGAAGTGAGGTTTTTTAGCCTTGAGAAAAGGAGGCTTAGAGGAAACCTTATTATTCTCTACAACTACCTGAAAGGAGATTGTAGCGAGGTAGGGTGTCCATCTCTTCTCCCAAGTAACAAGTGATAGTAGGATGAGAGGAAGTGGCCTCAAGTTGCACCAGCGGAGGTTCAGATTGGCTATTAGGAAAAATTTCTTCACCGGGAGGGTTGTCAAGCATCGGAACTGGCTGCCCAGGGAAGCGGCTGAGAGACCATCCCCGGAGGTATTTAAAAAACATGTAGATGTGGCACTTAGGGACGTAACTTAGTTGTGGGCTTGGCAGCATCAGGTTTACAGCTGGACTCTATGATCTTAAGGGTCTTTTCCAACCTAAATGATTCTAGGACGCTCCCATTTTCCTTAGCAACCCCAGCTGCCTCCCCCAGCTCTGAAACATGTTTTTTTAGATAGGGTATGGCAGGGGTCAGGGGAGATGCAGAGCTCTGGGCAAAGAGAGAGCTTTCTCCAGAGGTTTGGCTCAGGTGTGGGGTTATCAGACATTTCAAGGTGGATGTTCTCCTCTCCTGGGGAATTCAGCAAGTTCTCTTTTCCCATGCCGGAAGACGTCTGGGCACTTCTGTCCGTTTCCCAACACACCACTCATTTGAGCACAAGCGCTGTGCCGCCAGTGCTACTGGCTGCGGTGGTAGCAGCATGGGCCATGTCGCACCCTCCCCAACCACTGCTGTTGCCCTCTGCTTTCAGCTGGATATCTCCCCGGGATATTGCTGGCTTCTCCAAGCATCTCAGAGCCAGGTGGTCATTCGGTTGCCCGCACAAGTCCAGCCAACAGCGATCACTGTGCAGCACCCCTTGAAGAGGTCCTCTGGGCTTGGGGACATCAGCAGCGCCCTGCGAGATTTCACCGTCTCTGTAAGTCTCTGCCGGGCACTGGGGGCTGGGCCCCAGCCACGGGAAAAAGCTGTAATGGGGGCTTGCTGCTCTCTGTGGTCTCTCCCAAGCACTGCTGTGCCTCGAGGGGACGTTTCAGAGGATGTGCAGGGTGGCGTCATCCCGTTTTAAGGCTTGCGTTTTAGCTCGAGAGCTCATCTCCACCACATCTTGGGCCAGCCTACACTGGAGCCATGTGAGAAGGGCTGGGTCGTGGGCACGGACGCAGCACGCATGTTTTCTCATGGCTGAGTTGAGCCTGACCTCTGCCCTGTGCTTTATCTCCCAAGGGAATGGATGAAGAAGGAAAAGAGGAAACTCTGCTCGGGACTTTCACCTATGACATAGCAAAAGAGCCGACCCAGACCTTCCCTCTGCAGGTATGGGAAGTGTGTGTGGGCAAGAGGCCAGGGCCGAAACGCACATTTGCCAGCAAGTGCGTGGCGGGAGGAGTGTGGACGGTCCCTCCTGGGGCAGAGGTCCCACCCCGGCTGAGGGAGGTGTGGGTAGGTTGAAGGACTGGGCTAAGCAGCCCTCAGCAAGGGCAGCAAAAATAGAGCAAGACCCATATTGGCCCCATGGGCGTGCAGGTGCCCAGAGCTCCCCACCTGTGCCTGCTGCTTCTTGTGGCCTTGCCAGCCACACGCGTGCTGCACGCGGCCCTATAACACAAGTGTTGGGTGGCGAGAGCCAGCAGGAGCACCGTGGGGATGCCCAGCCGGCAGTTGCAGGGTGGCCGCGTCTCTGGGCCTGAGCTCTGCTGGGCACGCAGGGGGAGGAGCCTCAAGGTGCTGCCGCAGCCCGTGCACAGCAGTGCTCCCCGGCCGCTCTGCAGCACAGAGGCCACCGCAAGGGGAAGGGGTGGTGGGGCAGGGACCGAGCCTCAGCCAGGCAGGCGGTGGCAAGGAGGACAGCCAGCACCTTACCCCAGCAGCAGCAGCAGCAGCAGCACTTTCCCCAGGCTCCCTTTTGGCGCTGACCCGGCAAGCATTAGGTCTGCACAGCGGCCCAGCCTGCTCGCTCAGGCCAGGGCTTTGCTCTGCAGAGGCACAGCGGTGGGAGAAGGGAAGGAGGGAGAAGCTGTCCGCCAGGCCAGGGCGGGAGTGCACCTCCCAGAGCAAGGGCCAGCCTGGCAGAGGAAGATGCGTGGGGCCTCCTGCCGCTCCCTGCGCTCCACGAGTGACGCGTCTCTTTGCCATGTTTGCTTTGCAGAATGAGCTTCCCAGAGCCTTTCAGTTTATGAGACTTGGCATACGCAGCAATTGGGGCAAGTCGGGCAACACCTGCATTTATCGAGTGCAGGTTCATGGGAAGGTAACGGGAACGAACGCCGTCGGCCAGGCACGAGGAGACCTCCTGCTCCAGAAATAAAAAAGAGAAAAGCCTCCGAGCCGAGGAACGTGGCTGTTTGTTAGCGTGGAGCAGAGCGATGTCGTTCCGCAGGCCCGCTCAAAGGCAGCATCAGGTCGAGACATAGCGCGAAACCTGGGCAGGCCTATTAGGAACTTAAAAACATTTCTTGTAAAGGCTCAGGCGAGATGCAGCAGTGAAACAGCAATTTATCAAACGTTTTTGCAAAAACGGGTGTCCTAACCGCCATCTTGTGGTCTTGTTCTGGAAGTTACATTCGTTTAATGGCCGACTGCAAAACCAGTATCTTAATACTTTTTACAGGCCCGAGAGGTGTGTGGACACCTGGGTGGGGGCAGAGCCCCACACACTGCCCACAAGGAATTCCTTGCACAACCAGGGAGAAACTCCACTGGGCGGTTCAGAGGTGCAGCAAGCTGCTCGGGTGCCTTGTGCCTGGTGTGATGGGCAGATTTGTCCGTTGCTGAGGCTGCTGGATCCTCCAGTCTGGTCTGTGCACGCTGATGGGGCAGCCCCACGCAGGAGCCTCCCTCGAGGAGCAGCCAGAGCCCCGGGGAGATCCTGGTTCAGCTCTCCTGGTTCTGCCCCCCGCCATGCCTCCCCATGCCTGTGGGGCCTTCCCCCGCACAGTCGTCTGGCCTGCCTGGGACATGGCACCCCTGAAGCTCTGGCCCAGCTGTGGGGGCCTTGTGGAAGGGCTCTGGAGGAGTCAGGGGTCCCCAGGGTCAGGGAGGGCTGAGGCAGGGGGGTCCCAGGAATGGGAGCTGGGAAACCTCAGGGAGCTTCTGGGAACCTGTGGGGTCAGGAGAAGGAAATAGCAGGGCAGCCATGAGGCCTGGTGGCCACACAGAGGCATCTGGCAGGCACAAGAGGTGTGGTGGTGTGCTGGTGGAATCACCCAAGGGACAGCATGCAGGGATTGTAGTGATAGGACAAGGAGTAATTGGTTCGAACTGAAACAGGGGCAGTTCAGGTTGGATATAAGGAAGAAGTTCTTTACTGTGAGGGTGGTGAGGCACTGGAACGGGTTGCCCAAAGAAGTGGTAAATGCTCCATCCCTGGCAGTGTTCAAGGCCAGGTTGGACAGAGCCTTGGGCGACGTGGTCTAGTGTGAGGCGTCCCTGCCCAGGGCAGGGGGGTTGGAACTAGATGATAGTAAGGTCCTTTCCAACCCTAACTATTCTATGATTCTACGCCTTGGCACAGGAGGCACAGCCCCTCCGGCCTGTGGACCCAGGCGTAAGTTGTGGGGCAGCAGCACCCGGCACAGGCCCAACAAGGCTCAGGAGCTCGCATGCTCTGGCTCCCGCAGCAGCTGCCAGGGGAGCCAGTTCTGCCTCTCGGGTCGGGCCCGGGATGGCTGCGGATGGGCTGCACCAGGACAACTGCAGCATCTCTCCCATTCTACCTCGTGCCCCATTTGTGATGTCACAGTCATGGCCTCATTCCTCATATCTCGGGCCTGGTGTGAGGTCAGCTACATGGCACTCGGTTCCACGGCTGCCTGGCTGGGAGCAGCTTGCGCTGTCCTGTGGCACTGTGCGGCTGTGGCGGGAGCACTTCTGCCAGGGATTGGCTTCAGCTTTTGCCTGTGCGGCTGTGCCTTGGACAGGCAATTCTCTTAGGGCTGAGGAGCTTGCTTTCTCCCCAGCATGTGGCAGGGAAAGGGTCCCTCAAAATCACAAGGGGCACCAAGATCCCCACTCACGAGGAGAGCTGCCGACAGCATGGAGACTGGGTGTGTTAATGGGGGATTTGTTCCTCCTGGGGGCCTTAGCTCAGAGCGAGCACTGGCAGAGCCTACTGCGGGGCTGGTGGGGGACACGGTGGGGAAGCTGACAAGGGCTCTATGCAGAGCAGCAGCCGTGGGGCTTGGGGAAGTTGCTGAAAGGCCCCCTGAGGCCCCAGGTCCAACTCCTGCGGTGCTGCTGCCAGTGCCAGCTCGGGGTCCTGGCCAGGGGACTCGGGGATATCCCTGCTGGTCTTCTGCACAAGCTGTCTCAGAGTGCCTCAAGAAGTGTGTGGAGACCCAGATAGGATCACAGTGCAATGTATTTCCCACAAGGAATTCCTTGCACAACCTGGGAGGAATTCCAGTGAACCGTGCAGATCACAGCAAGCTGGGAAACCTCAGGGAGGTTCTGGGAAACTGGGGGGTCAGAAGGAGATAGCAGAGCAGCCATGATGCCTCATGGCCACACAGAGGCACCTGGCTGCCATGAGAGATGTGTTGTGCTGGGGGAATCACCCAAGGGACAGCATGCGTCAGCAGAGGCGGCACAGCCCCCTGAGCCTGTGGACCCAGCTGTAAGAGGTGGAGCAGCAGCAGCCAGCACAGGCCCAACAAAGCTCAGAGTGTCCTGGCCAGAAGAGAACAGGCTGGAAATGGCTCTGCTGCCTTGCTGCTGCTTCATTTCGGGTCATAGAGCGGCCATCTCCTGGCCAAGGCATCTGTGCCAGCAGCTCCTGCCTGCTTTGGATCACATGACATGGAGACAGAGCGCAACAGGTCTTTCTGCCCCCTAGGTTCACCCTCAGGCAGCCCAGGGCACAAGCCAGCAATGTCACTGCTGTTTTTTGAACATAGGGTCCTATGCTCAAAAGGGCCCTACTGGCCTGGCCTTCTAACGCTGTGTGCATCTGCAGTCGCCTTTGGGCTGGCTGGGATCTGCATGTAGGGAGGTCCCTGAGCTGCAGAAGCGGGAGGCTGGAGGCCCCCACGCGTCTTCCTGCACCTCTCCCTCATCTGAAACTTGCACCCAGCGTGTCTGTGCTACCACAAGCAGCAGGTGGTCAATGCTCACCAACAGCAGCCAAGAAGATGAGGCACAGGATCATCAAGCATCTGGGAGATCTCCTTCCTGAAATGGAGGGAATCCTGGTGTTACCAGTGCTCAGGGACCAGGACAGAGCCCTGTACAGGGGCATTTCACTTGTAAGCTGAGAAGCACCAAATCTGGAGGTCAGCTGCTGACAGAGAGCTAACAGAACAGCCCCTTTCCAAAGGAGCATGCTTTCTGTCTGCAGCCTTCAACACTGGAGGCAGAACTTGCCAAAAGCAAGCACTCCAAGATCACTGTCAGACAGAGTTAAATACACGCAGTGAAGTAAGCAGAGCCAGCAAGCAAAAAGCAGCTCTCTTACATCCTCTGCTTGCACTGGCCCTCCCTTTCACTGTGGCAGCAGACCTGGTTGTACTTGAAATGAAACACCTCTTGTTCTGGGGATTTCCACTGTGTTGGGTGGAGCAGCAGGCATTCACTGCTCCTCTCCTGCCACCCCATGCTCCAGCACAGCAGAGTCAACAGGGACAGCCTGAAGTTTCTTGCCTACCTGGGCAAGACCTCCTTGGTTATGTCAGGTGCTGAGGCCCAGCTAGAGAAGGGCTCAGGGCAGTGGAGCATCTAGGGGAGAGTGGGACATGAGTCCCTCAAAGAGAGCTCACCTGTCTCCTGAGCAAGTTTAAAATCTTTTTAAAAATCCCCCTTTAAAAATCTTGTGAGGCTCCAGCTCATTCCCTTTCCTGTCCTAGCTGTTTCTGCTCAGCAGCCTGTCTCTGCACTGGCCTCTTCTTAGTCCTCCAGCCCAGGCGTACACCTCCAGGAGGTGCTGCATTGGATCTTCAGGGGACACAATCCAGTGTTGGTCACCCTTGTGATGCCAGAGAAGGGAGAAATCCAACTCTGGCCTTCGAAAGCATGATACCAACCCCTCTCTGTCCTGACCTGCCAAAATGGTCTGAGTCAGCTTGTGCTGCTTGTCTCTGTAACTGTAAAACTAAAATTGCTTCACATACTTGCCCATTTCCTGATGTATTTGCCTAATATTTTATGTTAATTTTTCAGGGTTATATTTAAATGCATTTAATCTTTCCCATTTTTGTTTTATATGCTCAAGTATTTTTCATGACCTTTGTCATGGTATTCTCCATGAGAATACCAGGGTATTCTCTCTTTAAACTGATGTGCAGAGAAAGGACTTTACAACCACTCAGCCAATAAGGTTGTCAAGTAGGTATGTTTATTCACCGCTGGGCGGCACGTGGGTTGTCCCACCAAAGTCGTGCCCCTCGGCAGCCCTTTGTCTTCTAAATATATAGCATTGCGTTTACATATTCATGAGATGGCCTATACATATTCGTAACCTATCCCCGCTTCGTATGCTAATTAAAAACTCTTCCCACCGCGCTTGCGCAGTGCCTCCTGGTGGTGGTCGTAGGGGGTCGTGGGGATGAAAGCTAACAGCTCTCTTCGTCACCGCAGGTAACCTTTTGGTCCCGCAGGCTCAGTTGCTCCTTGGATCGTGTCCAAACCACAAAACTGTCTTCCACCTGTTCTCTTCTTTTGCGTGGGCTCAGTCTCTCCTCTGGATTGGATGATCCCATCCCAAAAGTTACAAATGCAACTAACTTTGCATAAGTGTGAAGTCCCGCGCTTTGTTAACCCTTAGGTTGCACTAACAATACGATTAAGGTATAGCATACTAATTACATTAATAATGCAAATTAAGACTAATTACCCAACCAGCAACAGGTTTGGTTGTTTTTTTTTTTAAACCTTAGGATTCCCCTGTCTCAAAATGGTTTAGATTTCATAAAGATTACTATTCAAATGCAGACTTATCTTTGAAAATGTCTGGCTTTTTGAGAAAAACAAAAGGTTTGAAAAGCAATTTTAGCTTGGGCACCTGTGTTTTTTCTCATAAAATGAGTGTGAGAGATCCTCCATATTAAGAAGGCGGTTGCCACTCAGAATAGTCTGGTAATTCTTCAGGAATTCACTCATTAAAAAAATGAATGGCATGTGTATTCAAGTGTATAAAGTCTGATCACTTTTTCAGAGTAAATGTTCAATGTTATAAATCGTGATATTTCCAGCAAAGCATCCAAAGAACCTGTCTATGCCCAGTGTTTTTTATAGTTCACATCACCAGATGCAAAAGCCTTGGTCAGGGCAAAAAGGCAGCCCCAGTATGTGCTTATTTCCAAGCTGTCAGTACAAGGAAGTAAATACACTCCCAGATAATCTAGTTCCCTACCAAAAGGACTGCAGGTCCTGCTTCTTCTTTTTAAGCAGAAGAAAAGCTCTTGACAATATTTTTAATGTTTTTATGATTAAGATAAAAAACGTTTAGTAACATAAATGGAAATAATAAGGTTTTTTACTTCTGTGGTTCTACTGCTTTTGTAGGTTATGATAATAACCCTTTGCTGCTGCCTCATTGAGGACTGCTCTGTTAAATTTCTTTTCTGGTAAACTGAATTTGTGGCACTTCCGGGTTTTTTAGTTATTAGTTTATACAGTTATTTGTAAAATTGTACTTCTTGAAACAATACTTTGCAAGAACAAGCATGTACTGCACAAATGTTTTCAGTGAATTACTCAGCATAAGATAAAACAGTTATTTGGGTTGAGACAGGTCAACAGGACACCAAGAAATTGTCTGTTGAGATGGGAAGGTCACATGGCTTAAGTTAGATCCTTCTCAATGCAGACTGTAATAGTGATGGTGAATGAAATTGTAGCATATGAGCTAAATTAACTGTGCTTTAATCATTTAAAACTCAATAAGGTATTTGTCTTCATGGCAGATTTTGTACAAATTTCTTGCTTTATCCATTCATGTGGAATGGTTCCAGCAAGGATATTAAACCTATCCCATTTTTGATCAGCGCAATGAGCACTTTTGGCTGCCCCTGCCTTTGTCCATTACAGCACAAGGCTTGCACCTGTTCAGCCACATGGTCTTAGAATAAAAGGAAAGAATCCAGTCTTGCCTGTGTTTGAAGGTTTTGCTTAAAAAAAATAATGACAAAGAATCTAGATGTGTAAGGAAGAGGACTGGCAAGTTATAGTTGTGATGGAAAACATAATGGAGAAAACCTGTTTTCTCTTAACATGGGAGTGTCTAGCTGGGAAGGAAACTATTTTGTGCAGTGACAAGCTGAACATATTTGGACTCCTTTGTGGCATAGTGTGTTTTGGATGAATTAACAGAGAAAAATTGATAGCTAGAGTAGACGAAATATTGAGAGGAGCTGGTTATTTTGATTTAAGAAAGCTCATGTAGGGTTATATGAAGTGATTTAACATGGGGTAGTTATCAGGGGCCAAAACCACTCTATTTTGCTGGAATGTTCCCTCGCGCTGCTCTGTTTGCCAGCATATATGCAGGCTGAACTTAAACTTAACACTTGCCTTGGTGCCCAAGGTAAAAGAACTGATGTCATAAGGGATAGCAAATACTCATTTAGTTGCTCTATTGCATTAGAAAATAAAGTGGAAAACTGCCATTAGGGAAGCAATATGTGGTATTTTGTAGGTGTTAGAAGGACATAAAATTAAGCATATCTTTAGCTTTAGTGTTAGCACTCCTGCAATGAATATATGTATATAGGTAGAGGAGTTTTTAAGAGCAGATTTTCTTGCATGGAATTAAATCATAGAATCATGGAATGGTTTGGGCTGGAAGGTCCCTAAAGCTTATCTAGTTCCAACCCCCCTGCCATGGGCAGGCATACCTTCCACTAGACCAGGTTGCTCACATCCCCATCCAACCTCGACTTGAACACTTCGAGGGATGGGGCAGCCACAACTTCTCTGGGCAACCTGTTCCAGTGCCTCAGCTCCCTCACAGTAAAGAATTTTCCCCCAATATCTGTCTAAATCTCCTCTATGCCAGTTTAAAACCATTGCCCTTTGTCCTGTCACTACCCGACTCTCTCAGCCTGTCTTCATATGAGAGGATTGAAGATCAAATAATCTTCCTAGAATAATGATGTTAGGTCTACTTGGAAATATAGCTGAGCTTTGTAGACCTATTTCCTCTTCATTCTAGGTTAGAGTGGTCTGTGCTTCAACTACATGCAGAGAAATAAACAGCAATATCTGTGCTGCAGCTTCATATTACTCAGATAGCTCTTCCACTCATTACTTTTAATGAACAGCTTGTTTCTGAATTAAGCAATAAAGATAAATGGTTAGGGGAGACTGCATCTTGAATCATGCAGTGTTACTACTATGCTTTACTCAGAGCAATAATCAAGAAATTGGCTGAGCGGAGAAGAACAATTTGTTGTTATTAAAAAAAAACCCAAAACCTGAAAACCTGACTAAGTTGAGTGTCAATCTGTTAACACAGACAAGAGAATAAAACACCTGTACCAGCTCTACTGTTGTAAGAAATCTGGAAAAGACAGTCTTCTATTTTTCCCTCTCTCTAATGTTTGTGACACCCCGAATGGCATCTGCAGCTCTTCATCAAGATGAAAACATGTAAAACACTACTTTTTCTTTAATGGCAAGAGGAAAGAAAAAACTTGTGTGTTTGGCAGATACAATGAATATGAAGAAGTTTACCAGTTAAAGTCAGTGGAAGGATTAAGCTCATATAATGGTTACACTTTGGAAAAAAATACTTGTGTATGATTTATGGAAATAGGTGTAGCAGCATTTAATATTTTTCTTGAACTATAACCATTTTTATTGATTTCATGATGATTGTAATATGTTATGTGTATTTTTTCAGAAATTATACATCTCAATAGCAGTTCAGGCCAGTTTTTCCAAAGTAATAAACATTGCTACTAAGTGAAAAGATTTCATCCCATGTGATGCATTTTATATGATTGTTCTTACTTTTTTTATTTAATAATGTCATAGGTGATAGGGTTTCTTTTTTTTTCTCACACTGGCGGTACCTCTAATCCAAGGTTGCTTAAGCAACGTCAAGGCATCCAAGGAGTTTGCTCATGTGAATAATTGAGCTCCGCTTAATTTATGATTTTTTAAAGCCTCTCAAATACCTACATGTTGAACAAAAACGAACCCCTAAAATAGTATCATAAGTCTGTCTGTTCATCGGATTGGCAGTCAGACTGGGAATGAAGCCAACTACATAGCAATGGCTGCAACAACAAAACAAAACTACAGAGCCAGGTCTCAGCCTAAAAAGTAGTTTATCTGACCTCTTCATCAAGACATAATCGCCTACAGAGAATTGCCTTTGCAATGGCAGATGTTTGCAACGAGGCTGGGGAGGCAGCAAAATGATAGCTTAACACTAGCTTTCACCAAAATAAAATCAAAAACAGGAGCCAGACACAGTCCCAGTGCTAACCTTCTCTGTTATATGGCTAGGGAAACAAAGTGGCAGTATTTTAGAGTGTTTTTTGTTTTCTCTATTAATTTCTCTTCCCATTTATTATCAGAATTTAGACCTCTGCTCTACTGACATTGATACTAATTATTGCTCAGTTACTCATAAGGGGGGGGAGAGTATTTCATCCAAGTATTTAAACTGTTCCCATGTGGGTATTTGTGTTTACTTGGCACTTGCAGTCCCTAAGTGAGATCAAGGCCTTGTTAAATTAGCAGTGTATATGCATTAAAATAGACATAGGTATATTGATGCATATATGCATTTTTAAGTGTGTGTGTACACACACAGATATTTTAATGATATAACATCTCTCGTTAAGTCTGAATAGTCAAGAGAAAGGTGAGGAGAAAGAAAATTTTTTCCCTGAATTAAAATAGGTGGAGAAAAATTAACTGACTTTTGGAAGTATAAATCATGCTGAGGAGACAGGATGGCAGTATTATTCAGCAGGTCTCTGACCCATCACTGAGAGTGTTACTTTATTTGAACATGTTCTTCCACTGCTAAAATACTAAGAAAAAAATATATTTTTGTAACTTTTTCTTCTAAATTCTCATTATACTTCCTGTGGAATTTTTGAGGGAGAGGGATATATAATATTTTAATATCCAGCTGAAATAAAAAGAAAGTAGGGGAAAAAAAAAGACGGTGAAGTCATAAAGCAGAAAATGAAAGTGGTGTCAAAAGCATACACAAGGGGGAAAACCTAAAAAACCAAAAAATGATGAAAGAAAACTTCTCATACAGAATAATTAAATTTCAAGATTTTGAAGAAACTGGTGCCTAAGAATGACCTTTATAGCATCCCACCCTGTCTCTCAGAATTTATACACAGGAAAGGAGGAACCTAAGAGCTTTTCTTTATCATGAATGCTTTTGGCTTAATACAAATTGGCATCATACTGTTGTGCACCACCACTACCTCCTGTCCTCAGTGTAATCACCTTCCTTTACAGCGAAGAAAAGTGGTCAAGAACAGCCTGCAACTTTTGGACAAAATGGGTGAAAAGTTTCCTCGACAATGTCTGAGAGAGAAAATGTCCTTCAGATTTCCTAACCAGGTTCTAAAGCCCAGACAGAGAGAGACTGTAAAAGTGGCCATTGAAGAGATCTTCCAACATATCTTCTATATTTTTAGCAAAAATCTGACTCTGGCTGCTTGGGATGAGACAGCTTTAGGACAGTTCCAAAATGGACTTTATCAGCAAATTGAGCAATTGGAGGTATGTGTAATCAAGAAGCAGACCCGGTATTTTTGGAGTAAAGAAGCCAACAGGCTGAAACTGAAAAAGTACTTCAAAGAAATAGACTGTTTTCTTAAAGACAAACAATACAGCCTGTGCTCCTGGGAAATCAGCCGTGCAGAAATGAGAAGATGTCTTCAGTTGGTTGATAAAGTCATAAGGAAGCTCAACAACTAAGGTACAAAGATTTTGACCTCACATAACTTAGCTTTAAAAATATTTATGTTCTATGATCTATCTTGTGGCGGTTCTTCTTGTTAGTTTTGATTGTATTTAAATAATTATGTTGCTGAAATTTGATTTTGCAAATGTAATGCATGTAAGTAAATGCTCTGCTTCCAATTCACTTTAACTTATTTCACAAGCTTCTTTGAAATAACTTTTCTACATTAAAGTATCCTAAAGCCACATTGGTTTAAGCATCAGGTGAGGAACCACTTTAAAACTTTTCCTGATCTCCAGCCATTAAGAAGAGTATCATTCAAAGTGGTGATAGTAAAAAGGTACATCTAAACAAAAAATTGACCGGTAGGAACAGCAGCAATGGTACGCCAGATCTCGGGTACCATATCTATGACACAAGTCTCTTTTTCAGATGTACATACTCTACCCTCTACCATTCATGGATGCAAGCTAAAGAAGTGATGAGAGACACAGGTATTGGGTCTGAAGCTGAAATACCAGAAATAAAGGCAGCTAAGAACTTCACCATGGTCCAGAACAACAGAAAACACCAAAGAAGCAGAGCAAAGAATAAGAGCCATTTTTCCACCTGGTGACACCCTGCCACAAATGTTAAAATAAAATGTGCATTTCTTGGGCTTTGTAACAAACAGCACTTGAAATGGCCCCACTGCACGACTTTTTCAGTATTATTTCTGCTGCTTGTTTGGTTATTTTTGCACCACTTCAAGCCTGTAAAGGCACATTCAGCCTACTTATCTTTCTGGTTCTGCTATCCTAGGTGGCAGTGCAGTAAACTGTTACTGAAATGGCCTCATTTTTATTATTATGGAAATAGCATAAAATATTTTCAGCTGCTCTCTCATGAAGAATCCCAGTTTTTATTGCCTCACTTGCCTGCAGTGGGAATACGTTAATTCGTGGCCCACTAATTGTTCTTAGCTTTCTTTTAGTTCATAACTATCCTTAAAAATCTCATTGCCAAATAAAAATGTTTTGACATATTTCAGTCAACAGGGTACTTTTCAGTGCAGGAAAAAACCCAGAATGGTCACTAGAGGGCAAACTGAAATTATAGACAAGTGTAAGAATTGTAGGTGAATGTATATATATTGTGGCAAGACAGTGTTTCAGCTCTTTGTAAGCATGCTCTTATCAATAAACTGCTGTTGGGTTCACAGAAAGGACTTGAAAGAAAAATGAACTATTACCGACAGAAGGAAATCTCAAGAGATGATGGACAGGAGCTCATAAACCAGCATTTGATTTCAATTGCTTTTTGGGCAATTGTGACCTAATAGAAATTATTTGTACTGAGACAGAGGACCCATTTAAAGATGGGGATCCTGGAACAGACATAGTTGCTCAACAAATAGAAAGGAAAAAGAAAACAGCAAGCCAATATATCTTTGTTTTATTCTCATTTTTTCAAGAAAAGTTAAGAGTCCTTAAGGTAAAGGAAGAAAACTGAAGATTAAGACGACCCTCTCTCTTCTTGCCATTGTAACATTTTGGCACGATCTGTATTTCATGACTGTTGTGTTACCAGGCTGGCTATATGTTATACTCCTGGCTAACTGAAACCCTCTGGTATTTTTTTCCACTTATTTTTTTCCCAGAAGTTAAACAAATGTAGCAAAATACAGGGTTTACATACATAATTTTCAAATGTAAATGAGTAAAATAGCAAATGTGAAATCTCAAATCCTGGTTGAAAATTTAACAGAGATGAAACAAAATCCTTCCAAGATGGGACTGCTTGTAGGTCAAAAAGTTTCATAAATTTTCTCTTAAGATTGATGCAGCAGTGCTGTGCAGCACAGGTCCCAGTCACAGTTGTGGCTGTTCTCATGGCTAGTCTCACTGCCCTTGTTTACATGTGCTGTACTGCACTTCTGGGGAAACTGCACTGAAATTGATAGTGTTTCATCTATACACAGTGTTTTTCTGGAATGGAGTTATGGGATTGGAGTCAAATGTCTTGTATCCCACATGAAACTTCAGCATAGCGACAGCAGAACTGAAGAATGCTTATTGCAGACTTCAGTCTGGAAAAAATTATTTACAAGTCACAGTCGACTGCAGCTTTCCAAAGCAATTCTTCTGTGGGTTTGCCCTGTTCTGTCAGCTCTGGCTTTGCTTCATTTTTAAATTGGGGAAAAATAAATCCCAAAACCAACCAACCAGCAAAAAACAAAACAAACCCAAACCCAGAATGGCGAAAAAACCCAAAGCAAAACAGGACAAAAGCCTTTGGAAATAAGTCTCCACATTATCATCCACGATTAGCCCGTGTTGCTAGTAAGGACAGCTGTGAACGCCTTCAGAGCACCCATGAGGAAGTTGCACCAGTGCCTGTGGTGAAGCAGGCAGACCAGGCTGAGGGTGTGGGCTGGGAGGGGATCAGGAACTGCTCATGGGGAGGCAGTGCCCATGGACTGCTGCATGTGGCCAGTCCTCACTTCAAACCCAGCCTGCCACTTGTCAGGGATAGTCCTAAACTCTCTTCCCCCTCCCAGTTATGGAATAATGCTGGGCCCTTCCAGGAAGCAACCAGAGGGGAGACCAAGGAATGAGGGTGACAAACATACAGTTTTCACTGGCAGAATGAATTTACTTTGCTTTAGAAATATAATGCAAAGCACAAAAAGGTGAACAAAACAAGTAAGATTGCATTTGATACTTTCTGGTAAGGTCACTGTGCTTTTTAATATCCAAAAATCTTCCTACTAACCCTCTTATAGGCAAGGATGAGTCATTTATATCAGTGTTTCCAACGTTTCTACTGACATCAACAAATCCTGGTAAGGAGCAAGAACTTTTCAGTGCTGAGGGTTCCTAGGGGAGCAAACTCTGACAGGGAAAGTGAGGACAACCTTTCTTCTCAGCTGGCAGACATGCAAGTGCTACAGCGCATTCTGCAAACTGGAGGGCTTCTGCCACTCCTGCATTCCTCCCACTGCAGCAGTGCACTGCCATTTGCTTCCAAATGCTATTTAAGCTCTTAATTGGTTGTGTCCTGGACGAGCTGATTTTCTCTCTGTACAACATTAAATTTGACATCCCCAGTTCACAGACAACTCTCTGCTTTAATTTCAGGGGGGGGTGAGTGAGGGTGAAACAATCATAAGTGATGAGGATGAGCACAGAGAAATTAATGTCCTGCCTTAGTTCTCTCCGTGAGAGCTTTCAAGGTGGATTAATTTTCCAAGATCAACCTTCTCGAGCTCAACTGCTTGCAAGTAGGATCCTAAACCTAAACCTAGACCTACCAACCACGTTACCTTCAGCAATGAAGAATTCAATCTCCTAAGCAAATAATACAATCTGCTTTTGGAAGTGTGGAAGTAAACACAGCTAACACTCCTCTCTAGAAAATAACTGTTAAAACATGGTAATGCATTTGCAAATTCAAAATCCATATTAAGGAGATTAAATACTGAGATTTCAAATAGTGCATCTGCCCCCTGCACACCAGTTACCACCATGTCTACTCACTGTAACTCTTTACTGCTGACTGTATTCTTCAAGTTTCTTATCTTGTTAGGCCAGAACCAACTAAACTTCCTCTGGACTTAGCTGGGCTACTGTGTGTTACAGTTCATTTTCCCAGAAAGGAAGTATCCTGACAGACATATTTATATAAAACAGGGAGCTTTTCTTTGGGGAGTGTGTGTGGGGGGGGAAAGCGCCTGTTTGACTTCAAATATTTTAGAAATGTTGCTCTCTCGTTAAGCAATTAATAAACTTTCTCTTCAAGTCTCTCTGGGTTCAAGGTGGACTCAGTTCTGGTCTCCAGATCTGGCTATGTCAGAGCTTTTCTCATGATTCTAATTTTGTAATAGTTAAAAATAAGCTTCTGCTGCTTCTGGCAGAACTCACCCTGTTGTGCTTGGGACAAGCATTAAATCCTTTCACAGCTACTCGTGTGTGTTTAAAAAGGATTTATGTTGAATGTGGTTAGTGGTCACTAGAAATATTTAAAGATACTAAGCACTTCATTTTCCCTCTTTCTTCTTTTTTTTTTTTTTTTCCCCCTTAGAAAAATAGGGCACATTTCCCTCTCCTTCCCAGTTCCTCATAACAGGGTAGCAGTCACTATTTGTGCAAACCATTATGCTCATAGAAAATATCAGAAGCTTTTATCACAACTTTCACTATGAGTGACTCAGTAATGGTTAACACTTAAAAAAAGGGAACTCTCCCAACTATCAAGCAGTAACTCCTCATTCTTATTGTAGTGGATGGCATCTTGGGTGGCAAGGTTTAGTGTGTGGTGTCCCTGCCCATGGCAGAGGGATTGGAAGTAGATGATCTTAAGGTCCTTTCCAACCCTAACTATTCTATGATTCTATATTTGACGGGCCCATGGGTCTCATCCAGCAATGAAACTGAGTGCACTGAACTGGGAGGCACAGAGAATGTAGAAGCATGTCTTATTTCAGAACTGCATATGTCTTCGATATTCAGTTAATCCTTTCATTGCATCCCTAGCAAAACCATTGAATTTCCCACTCTTCTGAAACAGGCTGCTTGGGAATGAGAAGGAAGGACAGGAACCTATACTAAAGGGTAGAGGATATTAAAAAAACCCCAACAAAACAACAAGTAAAATGAGTGATGCTTTTTACAATTCCCCCTATAGGAACATTAAATTGTAAAAAATTGTTACCCTAAAAATTGGATTATATTGTCCTTGAACATGCAGATTAGATTCTTTAAGAATAGTAGAACCAGGTTAGAATAATCAGCCTAAAAAGAAGTCATCCTTTGCATCATAAAAATAAATTGCTTCCATGTAGAAACAGTTTTATGAAAACCAGGATTAAGGTATATTACAGAAACATTTTTATCCTATGCTGAGAGCATAGTCAGTAGTTTTCTTTTTATTTACCTCTGCCTCGGGATTGGGGTAATATCATGGAATGGTTTTGGTTGGGGAAGGGACCTTAAAGATCATCTAGTTCCAACCCCCTGCCACAGGCAGGGACACCTTCCACTAGACCAGGTTGTTCAAAGCCCCATCCAACCTGGCCTTGAACACTGCCAGGGATGGGGCAGTCACAGCTTCTCTGGGCAACCTGTGCCAGTGCCTCACGAACCTCACAGTAAAGAATTTTTCTTAATGTCTAATCTAAATCTCCCCTCTGTCAGTTTAAACCCATTTCCCCTCATCCTGTCACCACATGCCCTTGTAAAATGTCCCTTTCCAGATTTCTTGCAGGCGCCCTTTAGGCACTGGAAGCTGCTCTAAGGTCTCCCCTAAGCCGCCTCTCGTCCAGGCTGAACAAACCCAACTCTCTCAGGCTGTCTTCATAGGAGAGGTGCTCTATTTCTCTGTATTCTTCCCAAGCTACCCATCCTTGCTTCCCCACTCTGTAGGCTGCCTTTTTATGCTGGAGTTTGTTTGGGAGCTCTTTGTTCATCTGCGCAGGCCCCCTGGTGTTCCTGCCCAACTCCTCTTTGTAGTCTGGGAGGTCAATGCTTGAAAATAATGAACCCCAAAATCAACATATTCCTACAGAGCTATAGGGCTGGTTGTGAGTACAGAGGTCAATCTAGAGGCCAGATGATGTGCTCTCTTAAAGACTCACAGGAAGTGACAAGTAAGGAGAGTAAGTTTGTCACATCTCCAAGTGACATGGGAGGTCTGGACAGAAACTGCCAGGAAGTTCTTGTCTGGCTTCCCTCATCCTTCCTCTTGTCCTGCTCCAGCTGCCACTAGCCTGCTTTTTCTGAAATACCCCTGCCTGCCTTGGAACTGAACTGTCCTGAAAGACAGTAAATGCAAAAGATCAATCATAGATTGATTATATTGTCTTTTGGCCAAAACTGAACAGACTAGGA
Organism: Strigops habroptila; assembly: GCF_004027225.2. Taxonomy (NCBI): domain Eukaryota; kingdom Metazoa; phylum Chordata; class Aves; order Psittaciformes; family Psittacidae; genus Strigops; species Strigops habroptila. The sequence goes on from NC_044302.2 coordinate 66,071,634, forward strand.
TTTTTTTTTTCCCCTCTAAAAGCATTTCCAATATTCATCCATTCTTCACCTGATGAAATTGTAAAGCTGAAATTCCTGCCAGCTCTGTATCTGTTTGGTGGGCCTTTGTGGCACAATGCTCATTCACCCTGTACCCCTGTCGTCATCCTAAAGCAGCCAAGAACTCTGTCTGGGGTGACTTACTCTGTTAGAGGATGCCAGCAAGTCAGCTCCAGTGAGGCAGGACCTGTTTGCAAGCCAGGGTCTCTGCTGAGTTTACAGAATCACCAGGGCGTGCTGATGCTGGCATGGCCGCTGCTTCCTCTTTTGCCCAGTTTGAGAGTACAGAGAAAAACATCGACGCTTTTCCATGTTACTTGTTTGCAGTGTGGAGGTGACTTTGCTTCCTCTGCTGCCTCCACACAGCCTTCCTTTTCTCACTGGCAGTGTTGGTCACACAACATAAACACCAACCAGCACTGTGCAAATACTCTGCCTGCTAGTGAGAAATAAGAGTGTCTTGTACTGCACCACATCAGCCGTATGGCCCCTGACAGCCCAGGATTTACTCCTTTAACTGAAGTCATGCTGGAGTGTGTGCTTCCAACTAAGAACATGTTCAAGAGCTGTGATTTACCAGTGCTTAAACTAGTGTAATCCACTGGCCAAAACATAGACTTGAATTCAGGTAGCCAAAAAATCTAATCATGGAGGAAAGGAGGCATAAAGTTAACAGCAACATTGAAAATGAATTTTAAGACACATGGTTTCTTTTCTTAAAACACATCTGCATATTGCTTGTATAGCAAAGGTTTGGAAACAAAAGCATAAAAGCAGCAGATGTTTCATTCCGGTGATGTTTCTTATTTGAAGAGAAAGAGTTTCTTTCCATTTTGCATGAAACATTTCAGGGCTGATGTTAACTTTTTGCATAAAGCATCCCCTTGTAATGGTTCCTCACACAAGCACCATGCCCAGACAACATGTTTTTTCCCATCTCATGACACAAGGAAATCAAACATGGTTACAAGCTGTTTAGATTTTGAGAATTAACACATGCTGAACAGTCATGAAGCCTGGGGCTTTTTTAAAGGAGATGCTAGCAGTTACAGACAAGTAATTATTTGATGCTGGTGAAGTAGTTTCTAGATTGAAGTTTGTCACCAAAAGAAGTTGCTGGAGTGAAAAAAAAAAAAGGTTTATTTTTCAAAAATAAAAGGTAGATTTTTTCCTCCAGGACTTACTCTAGTCTTCCCATATCCAGCTAACGTGTATTCCGCTGTTGTCATTAAATATTTGCTTTCATCTGAATGTCTTTGCAGTTTACAAGACTGTCAAATGTTTTAAGCATACAGCCTTTCTCCAAATCCTGTGTGCCTGGAAGTGTTCCTGCTTCTATCTAGTCTAATAAAAAAAGCTGTTACCTCTTGTGACTGATTTTCCTTTCTTGTACCCTCAGGCTGTCATGCTACAAAAACACCACTGCAAATCACAGAGCTAAAGGGACCTTACATGTGTTTTCAACAGCAAGTTGTACACAAAAAACCCCTTGTATTTCAGAGAAGGATTTTGTTTGTGAAAAAACAGGTCTGATTGGCCAGTTCCACTACAGCCCACTGCCTAAGTTGAATTCTTCATCTCCCAAAGAAGAATTTCAATATCCATGTAATAGTGGATTTATGAGCCCTGTACTTTGGCTCCACTGCTGTAGTGCATTGCCACTCAAATGGGTGTATTTATAATAGCTTTATAGTTCAGGTCAGAAGTACACCTTTGAAACAAATTTTCCAGTCATTGATCCTTGCAGTGTCGTGTTCCTGATCACTAGGCAGGCTTGGAGTGCACCAGCATCATTCCTTTCAAAGGACAACATCACTGCTTTCACATGCCATCGCAATGTATTTTTTTTTTTCAGCAAGCAATGGGCATCCAGTCCACAGGGCCAAGCTGCTGGCAAAGAAAACCCTTCAAAATGCTCCCATAGTGGGCACCGCCTCCCAAGCACAAGTTGCTCTGCTCTGAAGTCGTGCCTGGGGCAGGGTGACACTGGCTGGTGGAGGGTCCCCACTGCCCAGTGGGCTGCACGCACCCAAGGCAGCCCCAGCTGCCCCCCGCCTCCTGCCGGGCTGTGCCATGGGGCGGCCAGCACCATGGATCAGAATTGGTACCCAGCTCACCAGCTCTTGCAGGTGCCCCTGTCATCCGTGGGAGCTCTAACTTGGCAGCTGCCCGCAAGAGGGATTTTGCACCTCACAGAGCTAGGTGAGCTTTTGTTGCTTTTATGTATTTGCCTGATGTTTGTAAAGAGCTGTTCTTCCTGTTGCTGGATCTTGTTACAATTGTGAGCTCAACTCCTGCCAATATTAGTCACACCAGTTGTCCTCCCAGAAGCACGCAGTGTGGAAGCTGTTTTGCAAGAGCTATGGGCTGAGCCTTTCAATAGCTATTTGTTTAATTGTTTAACCTTTTATTTAACGCTGATTTATTATTTCCTCCTGAGAAGGAAGTAGTCTTTAGCCTAGAAAATTATGATGTTTCTAGAGCAGTAAAAGTGAGATGCTGCACCAGCAGGAAAGCCAGGCATAAATGCATGGCCTTTATGCAAAGGTCCCCTCCCTGGGAGGTATAACCAGGAAAACCACGGTGTGCCATGGTGTGTTTGCGAGGAAACCATCCACCTGTGAGGGAGGCATTTCTCACCTCTCCAGGACACCACTGGGAGTGGAGATGGTCTCGCCAGAGCTCAACACCACTCGCAGTAGGAATGAGACCCAGTAAGGCACTTTTTGCCCCCCCCCCCCGCCCTTTTTGTATTTACATAAGAACCTATGCTCATTATGTCCTTCTTCAATCATAACATCAGATTTCAAATGGATGGGATGTACTTTCAACATGAGTGACAGTGGAAAAACTAAGTGGGAGAGGAGAGTTTGTAAACATGTTATGATATTCTTCTTCATCTGATTTATGCTGAGATACCTCAGACGTTTAAGGGCAGATGTAAACTACGATACATTTCTGCTGTCAGTAGTGCCCATATTTCAGAGAGCCATGAATAAACAGACATTTCTAGATAAGAAGTGGAAAATTCTTTCCTCTGTCTGAAGTACTCCTTCAATGCTATGCTCCCAGCTTTCCTTACCAGTTGATGATGTTGTTAGCATTGTTGTAGTGCTGAAGATTTAAACGGAAGAGAAAGAAAGAAATTAATTTTGCATTTCTTCTCTTAAGTAATCCTTCAAAACACCGCTTGGGGTTCAGAGACAAAGTTAGTGGGATTTACAGACCAGCTTACTGGTGCAATAGCAAGAAACCAATTTAGGTTAGGGTATCTTAGGCTAAGCTAGGCTGGGTGAGGAGCAGGACAAATGGGGTGGAGATATTTGGGGTTAGAAACTCCTTTCTCGGGAAGTGCAGTGTTTTTTCTGATTAGTGCTGCATACGGTGACGTTGTGGGGTGGGGGAAGAGGAAAGAGGAGGGGTGATCTAACAAACAGCTGCTGCAGCTGTAGCGAGGAAAAAGGAGAAAGATCAGGAGCAGCAGCAGTGCGACCCCCGCAGCAGGTAATGCCTCTGGAGCGCAGGCGACCCACCCGGCTCAAATGCAAAAAGGAAGGGGACAGAGAAGTGGGGCGGGATGTGCCTGTGAGAGAAATGTACATATTTTGTGCTGCTTCTCAGGAGCGTTCTGCTTCCTGAGTTCTAGTGCTTGCAGATTGTCATAGGGATGGGAAGGGATTGAAGTTCAGACCAGTGTGACTGAAAAGGAAACCATGTCAGCAGACGGGCTTTTCTAGCAGACCTTTCCTGCAGGAGGAAAACCAGAAAGGAGCACTGCTCTCTGGTTTCAGTGTGAGGGTTGCTTCCTCCTGTGTGGCCAGCCACTGTGGGCGCATGGGGAGGCAGCAACAGCTCTGAAGGCAGGGAAGTGCTCAGTTCATGCAGGCCTGGCTGGGACCCGCTGTGAGAGGGACCCGAGTGTGCCCTTTGCCCTGGCACCTTGCAGGAGACAGCTAGCCAGGGCAAGGGCTGCCCCGAGCTGGGTGCCACTGCTGTGCTACCTGTCACATTAGCTTGTGGTCCTGACACTCTTCAGACACTGCAGTCACCTACCTCTGTGCTTACCTCAGGTGATAGCAACCATCTGAAGACCTTCATGCTAAAAGTAATAAAATATAACAATTATATTTATGTGATTTTTCTGCCTGTGGAAATATGTCAGGCTCTGCAAGCTAAAACTGATGTTTGGGGCTGTGCTGTTGTGTGTGCTAGTTGTGAGAGGTCTTATTTTTCAGTGCAGAGAGAACACAGATAAAGGTTTCCAATAAGCAGGGTTGATCCTAAATATAATAAATGCATCCCTAGAATTTCAATGTATTTGGTGTAAAATCAGCCACAGTAAGTAACGTGGAACTGACAACTAAACCAACAGTCAGCAGGTCCAGCCTTACGGGTCTTTCTACTGAACGACCTATGTCTGTTTCTTTCTCCTGTCATCAGTGCAAGTAGCGTACTGAAATGCACTCCCTCAGTGCCTTGCAACTTGAAAGTGTAATAGCACATCACACTACAAGAAATAAATGCAGCAGCAAGTCCATTTACAAACCAGGCACCAGGGAGGCTAACTGAGGTTTGAAAGGTCAAACAGCAAGTCTGTGGCAGGGTCAGGAACTGAGCTACCTGGTGGATTGCTAGCCAGTTTTGTCTGCAAGGGTGTTGCAGAAGCAGGCTTTGTGAGGTAAAGTTGAAATGATGCTTGCTGTAAACTGAGGGGAGCAGGAAATCTAACTAAAGCCCATCTCTACTGACAGTGACCTTCAAATAGAAGCAGATGGCTGAATTTTGTGTTGTGAGACAAAATTGTTAGGACAGTGAAATATGTTATCCTGACACTGCTTCTGGTTCTCTAGGTAAAGGGATCAGCCTTTGGATGAGAAGGATGTTAGAGAACAATTTACATTTCAGTTTCCTTTAATTACACCTATATTACCTTTTATTCTCTGCTGCTTTCTTTGCTTCTGTGAAAAGCTGCTGCTTGGTCTTAGGTACCTTTTGTGCAGGGGTTAACGTAGTAGGATGTAAGCTCATTTTGAGATCAGAGCAGTTCTGATCTCAGATCCTCTCATTTGAGGTCAGAGCACCACCAAGTGAGGGAGCTGTGCTGCTGGCAGCTCTAGGGGATCAGTCCTCCAAGTGACACCGGCACGCTGCCCACCAGCACATCTCTATACTTCACTGGGAGTGAAGCATAAATGCCAACAGAGTGCGTACATTTCAGTAGTCGCCCGCACATTTTAAAGAAGATGAGTTCTAACATGCAACAGCTGCCATATTGCCAAATCATTAGGGTGAAGCTGCTTTTACAAATGTCCTCTTGCTTACTCCCTGTTTAGCTGAGATAAAGCAGCTTAAGAATTCTAAAGACAACAATTTTCTGGCTCACCAATGGAGAAAGAGTTAAGAAAATAAGCCCAGACCACTGAAAGACAAATTCTAAGGGTGAGAGACCAATGTGGCAAACTGAATTTCAGAAGAAGAGAGAAACTATATGCTCAGCCTGTATCCTGTGCAAAGCCCACATGGCAATATCAGTCCAAAGAGAATGGTGAAGGTCCTGACTGGAAAGCCTCAAGATTTTTATAACTGTTCCTGTAACTTTCATACCCATTACAGTAATTCCTGTCCATCCAGCAATGAGGCTGTATCTATCTTAAATCAGAATAATGTATGTTCTAATTTTTTTGCCTTTTTGTAATGTACAGTGTCCCATTTTTTTTCTTACTACAAGAGAGAACAAAGTGTCATTCAGTAATAAAGCAGATGGGATCTGAGGTCAATATTTATAGAGCTCACTGGAATTTAGTCCAATTCGGTTGTATCATACTTTTCCCAAAAGGAGCGTTTATGGAATACATTCATTTGTCTGGGTCCTCATATGTCTTATTTTCATAATATCAAAGGGTACTGCTGTCTGTTGGGAGGTAAATTATGCCAACAAATCTTTCTGTGCTTATAGAAGTATTTATATGAATAGTAGCCATCCTGCAAAACAGTAAGAGAGGAAGAAAGGCATTTTCTATGACCTCCCTAGGATAAACTTAGATTAAAAATTTAGAAGATCAGTTTATTTATATCAGTTTACAGAGATGCGTATTGTTACTTATGGTCGTGGTCCAATACTGGGAATGAAGGGTATGCATTTATCATATTTAGATGCTTCTAAACACTGTGTTTGTTAATGTACAGATACAAATGAGATAAAATTTGACCGTAGAAATTTGATGGCATATATCACATGAATACACTGGATCAAGGGGCAATTTAAAGAGATCTTGTTACTTATTGGGGCAGGAAATTAATTGCTCAAACAGTGGAGATAAATTCTAGGACAAAATTCAGGAATTGACTTCCCAAAAAGGTAGACAGACCTTTTCATAGCTAGAGGACAGGCAAGCCTCTCCCTCTGGAATGAATCAGAAGACAGTACCTTTATGAAAAACAGAAATTAAGCATCTCTGGAGCCTATGAAGTTTTGCCAAAGGTCAGATAACCTATGAAAATTAGGTTAGAAGGGCTACAAAGGTTAGTCTGCTCAAACAGGAGAAGATTCACTTTATTAAATGCAACTTGAAACAGAGGCTGTGCAGAAAGACAAAGACCCTAACTGCATGTTTATCTGGAAAACCTGTAGAGCAACTTGGTTAAAAAGGGGAAAGACAGATATCTTTCATAATGCATCAAATAAAAGCAGACTGAAATGTGGCTTTCTTTTCCATTTCTTCACCTACATTTTCATAAATACAACTGCTGTCTGCTGGAGACACTGCAAATTATTTGCATTGTACTTTAAGCTGTCTTGAGTGCATGCTAGAGGCATGTCTTCTGGGAAGAACAGGATAAATCTCACCCAGATGGAGAAATCTGGGGGCTCGTGTCTGTGGGAGTCCAAGGCCCTCAGCAGGGCTGCTGTGGGTGCAACTCCAAGCTGTTCCTAGAGTCTGGTCACACTGTCAAGAGAGAGCCAAGCCAAGGGCTCAGGCTTGAATCCAGCACCCAATGGAGTGTCTTTGTTCACTTACTTTTTTCTCTGGAGGCACAGATTTCACTATGTGGCCACAGATCACCCTGATCACTGGTGGAAACTCAAGAAAATTTTTCTGGGTATATCCTAGGTATAACAACAAAGGGAGCCTTTGATCCACTTGGGAGAGTACTGTTTTGTGGCCACTTACAGATACAGTCAGTTTTCACTGATCTGTTTATATTTCATTTGTTTTTCTTTGATTTACTAACATGTCCAAAGAGGGTGCAATTTCTACAGATCAGAAAATTTAAATGCTGCAGTAAGTCATACAGTTTGCTGTATCATTTTCACCTCCACAGCTTTACCATGAACACCTACCTCTTCATGTATGACTTGATGCAATTCTGTGGACATTCCTGGATATTTACAAATATGATCATCAGGTTCATGTCATTTGGAAAAGGTAGGATTCCTTCTTTGTTTTCCTTAACATTTCAAAAGGCAGTGACACACAGAGAGATCAAGTTAGGATTCTGGGTAGGTGTATGTCCAATACTGGGCCTGTAATTTCAGTTAGAAAAACATTGTTTCTTCCCTTAAAAGGATGAACAAATTTCTTGTACCTACATTCTGCCTGTACCACATCAGAAATTAAGTTCTTGTTTTCCTAATGAGCTTTAATATTCAGCAGCATTCAGCAGTAACTTTTGACTTAGACATAGATTTAAATGTGAGTAGGTTCAGTCATTAGGGTGAATACTAATCTTACTGAAGCCACTAGGAGGGAATATCTTTGTAGATATTGCACATCACTATCTCTAAAAACATTACACGTAATTCTCTTCCTGTTGCATGGGGTTAAGGCACAAAACCAGAAACCTAGAGACTAGAAATTTAAGATGATTTATAATCATGGACGGTAGGCACATAAAATACGTGCTTTGTGGTCTACTTCTTTTTGGAAATGCCATGTGTACAGATAAAGGCAGGAACTCAGCATCTCCGTGTGTTTAACCATTCCTCATACATTTCCTCAATGCTTTCTCATGTTTAGAAATGTCCTAAAGCGATATCCCTAAACCAACACATCCTGCACAGTGTTTGCCAATGCATCAGGTGTAGGGAATACTCTTCTCAGCTTCCTGCCTTTGTGTCAGAGCCACACACAGAGAGTGGGCTGCCTCTTCCCCTCCACAAAGTTTTGCGTCTGCTACCCAAATGTTTGGAACTGTGTGAGCTTTATTTCTTGTCATCTCCAGTGGTGATAGTGCAAGAACAGACTCAGTAGTTGGTTCAGACTTTTGCTATATAACCACCCTCTAATTTTCCTCTTCACTTTGTAGATTCACTGGCAGACACCTTTTACTCCATAGGATTTGTGATGCGTCTTTGCCAGTTGTTATCTGTATTGGAGATCTTACACATCCTCATTGGCATTGATAAAAGCCATCTCTTCCCCAGGCTTTTGCAGGTATGTCAGTTTCTCGAGACCCTCCTTCCACAACCTACACACTTCAGACATGGTTGCCCCCAGGGACATGCCCTGTACTACCCTGAGTGGTCCACCTGCACCCTCCCTTAGGGAGCCTGGTCTGCTAATGGTTTCCTAACTGCAGGAAATGAGCCCTCAGAAGTGGGGTGGGAAAGAGCTGCTTTCAAATGAAACTGAGTAGTGAGTGTTCCATGCCCAGTCCACAACAGCAGGAACCTGAGGAGAGGCCACCTGCAGAAAAGTGGCAGACCCCATTTCTAGGACACCATAGGTGGCTGAGGATATTACCTCCCCAGCCAACTTGTTTACAGTCAGAAGACAACATTTCAGAGCCGAAGTTTCAGTAGGTAATTCTTTTCCATGCCATCTCCTCTCTGACAAGTGAGTATTTATTCTGTAGAGAAGCACAAGGTTTCGTGGGGTAGCAAAGGGATGGGACTTGAGAAAACTACCAGCACAGCAAGCTTCCTGAAACAGGGTTTGCTGGCAGTCATGGAGTGTGGAAGGAAAGTGATTGGTAAAGATAGAGTAATTAAGGGACTGAAGAAGAACTAATGCTAGGAGGGGAAAGAGGAGAATTGTCATATTCTTGCTGTAAGGGTCTCTGCCCTCTGAAACCCAGACATGGGCAAATTATGGCAACATCCAGAGGTTCTGATGCTGTTAAGGGGTTTAAGGGCATACGTTCAGCTGTAGGCAGAAAACCAGCCAAAAGATCACATGCAATAGGAGAAAACAAGATGATTCTCGGACATTTTCCTTACCACATTTTGGTTTTTGTTGGGACTTTATCTCAGGTTTTGGTATTCTTTTTTAATGCACTGGAAAAAGTAAAAATGTTGACTTGAGTTTACCTTCAAACCTTTCCATCCTTAGTATTTGAATAACGGTGAAACTGGTATTGCTCTCAGCAGTCAGAAGGTAGAAGAGTAAGAGTAGTTAGTTATGTTTTTAGTTTTCTGGATAGCCCATTTTTGTCAAATGACATATTGCATGGGTGAATATGTTCCTCTTTTTAAATCTCCATTAGAAATTGGCTAATACAGATCTCTCTTCTTTATGCTGCTCACTAAGTATGGTAGAAAATTCGTCAAAATGCAATCAACTGTTTTTCCTAATGTGCCTTGTAACAAGTCTCACATCATCTCTTACAGAGAAAAGCAGCCTGCTAACACCAATAGGTAGTTGCTAAAGCAAGGCTTGTCCTGGCAGAGTTTGCACATTCCCCAGCTCTTGTGTAGTCCATTCCTTTCCTACCCAGCCCAACAGGAGCAGAGATCAGGGAAGCCTGCACGAAACCTGCTGTGTTGCCACAAAAGATGCTAGTTACGAAATGGATACTCTGAGCAAGAAAACTGTGACCTTTCTTGGCCAGTGCATTTACTACAGTGCTCTTCAGGGCAGCATGAAGAACATGGGTCAGGAAGCGATATGGCACAGTGACTCACAAGAAAGAGAGCTTTGGATCCTTACGTGGTTCTTTTCCCAGGTGTTCCTCACCGCGGACACAACTCTCTTGTGTTGATGGTAGCAGCAGTCTTACGCTGTCCAAGCTAGGTGTACAAGCTCTTTGGTGTAGACTCTGTTTTCACTTGGGTTGCCCTGCTTTTGCTGTGGGAGTACAGGTTAAGCAGCTGTGCACCAACAGTACTCCCATGTGCCTTTTTACACTTTCCTCCCTGCCTCTTAGGAAAAAGAGAGATATATTTTCCACAATGAACAGGGGACGGACAATCAGAGATGCTTACGTTACTGCAGCCTACGGGCTACTGCATGTAGTCAGGGCACTGGTAAAGCTGCAAGAATTTGATAGTGGCTACCCTCTTCTGTGTTCCCACCACCTGTTCTGACTTTAAGCTTAAGACATATCCCTAGATGCATCCTTCAGGCCATGCACACACATGCATATACACAATGAAGTTCATCTAGGGTGAGAGAACTGGTGGCTCTGGCAGTGTTGGGGAGGAATACGGAGGGAGATAAGGCCATCTTGAATAAAATAAGCTGTGAAAGCACCCCTGTGGTGGCTGGTTGTTTTGTAGAATTGCAGCAGAGATAAGATTTAAGTTGTTTGAATGAAGGATTTCTGCCTAATAACCTATTTATCGTGGTTGCCTTTACAAGGAGCACTTTGAGATACACGTTACAAATAGCAGAAGAGTAAACTAAGAGGTGTCCTTTGGAAAAACCCATTCAGTATGGCCTCATTGAGAGACAAAGCCTCAGGCCACCAGGCATCTGAGGAGGGTTAGGCAGGCCAAGGAAAAGTCACACCAAGAAAGAAAGATGAGTCCTGTGTGATGGTGCTCTGGAGGAAGGCAAGACAAGGGAGGGTCACAGAGCTGGTGCAAAGGGATGTCTCTCCGGGCATTTCCAGCTTGAATGAGAGGAGGACAGGAGAATGTGTCACATGTCAGCATTTTTCTTATTTTTTTTTAAACATTCACTATATCAAAAAGTTATGTAGGGGTTTCAGGTACCAGGTTCCATACTGCACAGTCATGGTTATTAAAAAACCAAAGTGAATGTGCTGCCTGCTTCCACCCTAACCTCAGCTAGTCTCATTTGCTCTGTTTCACTTACTTGCTTCAAATGCCCTGGCTGCCTTGCAAAAGTTTATGTCACTCTAGAGAACTGGCTGTATCCTGTGAGAAATCAGTGCTGGGAGAGGAAGGAAATTCCAGTTTGACTTTAACACAAAGAACAAGAAGGAATGAAAAATGAAACCACTGTATTTACACTTTGTGAGGTGTCAGCACATACTTCCTTTTTATGAATATGAAAACACAGGACTTCTGGTTTTGTGGGGTTTGGGTTTTTTCTTTTTCTTTTTTTTTTTTTTTTTTAAGCAGGAGAGTATCAACAGGGAGAATGCCATATTTCATTCATGCAAGGACAGATGATCCATAGAAGAAATGAGCTGTGGCTTGATAGCAGCACTTGCTTTATATATATATATGTATGTGTGCGTACACACATGTGTATGTATGTATGTGTTTATACACGTATACATATGCATACATATATATACATGTGTGTGTATTGATATGTGTACATGATTCCATGTGTATATGTATACAGATATATGTGTATATGCGCACAATATCAACAGACATTTACTGGAATCTTGTCTTCTTCAAGTAGCACCCTGGCTTGTCACATACTGGAAAGGTCCCCAGCCTCTGTCTAACTCCTGCATCTGCCTTGGATTTGTATGGGTTACCTAAAGATATGAGTGCTATGAGCACAACATCTTGAAGGGGAATAAAGGCAAGCAGGCAGGCAACAAAAGAGGTAGGATGCTACTGTCTGTCCTCCTGAGGACAGACACAATTGCCCTGAGGAGCCAGTCTGTGTCCTGCCCCGCAGATGTGCTCCAGGGCGAGACCATAGGCAGTTTTCAGTTTTGGTCTCTGATGGCTGCTTTATGCATCCCATTGTTTTCTGGCTGAGATTGCAGCGTAACATAAACAGAAGACCTACAGGGGACATGTTTGCATCAGGTACGGTTCCCTACTCTTGCAGGTGCTTAACCTACTTTACACAATCAGTAATCAGACTTCCATCACCTGCAACTAGTGAGGCTGAGTGCTCCACTTCCCAGACATGAATCCTTTGATGGAGGAAATCTGCTGAACCCCAGCTAGGTGATACTCCCTGCCACTTGTGTATCTGCTTATGCCCTGGGGAGAGAAAGAAATCCACAGCCCCTTCCACTCCATGAGGCTGAGTTGTGGGTCTCCATAGCCGCTCATTCTTTTGAAATGTGGGATGGTAGCTACTGATCTAGTGCTTATCCTTTTATTTCACTGAAATGGGATCAGCTCTTGATCACTTGGCCTATGCTGCTTTCTAGCACTTTCCCACCCAGCCATCTCTTGAAGAGCCAGTGGCCATTTGGAAAATCCGCCTGCCAGGTCTCACATCTGAAGACACTTTTTCATTATCATGGTGAAGCTTTGGCTTCTAAGTGAGACAACTCCCTGAAATATCTCTTATTAATTATATTGCAGAACTCTCTCTCCACATCCCAGTCTGATTTTAGGGTTGGTAACAAAATGCCCACGACCACCAATGCTGCACTTCTTTAACACCCTTCACCAAAATGATTTTAATTCAGGTTCTCTTTTATGTATTCTCTCCACACAATCCCATTCAATGCTCATACTGCTTTTCCCTTTGTTTTGATTTCCCTCTTGTGATGATTGTCCCACCATACTTCTTGTAAGTCGGTTGTATCTGGTTTCAGATCCTGCATCAACACTTCAGTTCTCCCCAGTTTCTTGCCAAGTTCCTCAGCATCAGCATACAAACACAGGACTTTGTACCTCTCACTCTCCATTTCCTGGCCTGTCTACACAGAAGCCTGTCAACATATGACCTTCTTAGAAATCAGTTCCTCAGTTAGGGACCAATGGGATCAGCAGCACAAGATAACAGTCAGGACAGGGTGAGAGGCAGCAAAACCATTTTTATCTGTTGTGGCCTCTCAGTGCCTTTCAAGATGAGGAACCAGATCCCTGGGGACGGACATGCTCTCTTTCTGTATGGAAAATTGCTCTCACGTAATTTTGCTGAATAGGGAAGTGATGATTGCTTTATCTAACAGATGTGGTCTGAAAAAAGAGTAATAAAAGAACTCTCTAGCCACAATGTTCCATGCAGGAACTGATAAACATTATGTAGCAAAACTGTTTAAGGTAGGACTAAGGGGAAGGGGGAAACCAGTGAAGGAGAATGGCTGCACTGAAAAAAACCACCTTGGTAATCTGTTTTCATTTCACAACCTTTCATTGACTTGACAGCTTAACCCATAAAATCATGAAACCTAAGGTACCTTATGGAAGAGATAGTGAACAAAACCCTAAACAAACCAAAATAATGAAGCTATACTGATTCATACCAACTGAATAGATGCATGTTTTCTTCTCCAGCACTTTCAAATAGAGTGTAAATTAGAGTGAACTGGTACTGTTCTGGGAGAGTTTCACAAGCAACTGTTGGCAGTACTGAACGCTACAGATGTATTTATTTTACAGGGCAGGGCATGGCAAACTTGTCCAGGAAACATAAACTTGTTTTTAATTTCTTGAGGTCTAATACTGCCAAAGTATTTTTGTTTTTAAGATGAAGACACTGTGTTTAATCCACTTTTATATCTTTTCATTTGTAAAGGCATAGCTTGTGGGTCGGGTAAAGTTCAACCGCTAGAAAAATATTATGACTAATATTATGGCAATAATTCACATGAATTATAAACTTAAACCCACTTCTCCTAGCCAGGAACAGGAAGGAAAAAAAAAAAAATAAGGAATTCCTTCTCCTTTCTGCAAATCTTACATGAGAGAGATACATTGGGTTGCAGATCTCGAAGCTGTGGTAAGCAGAGATGGGACTGTGAGATTAGCACTGTCTGGCATGCTATGCACCCAAGGGCCCTCTGTATCCCACACCCTCCCATGCAGCCTATAAGGAAGCTTACTCCCACACAGGCGTAATTTTCCTTGCTTGTAGGCTGCAGTCCTTGCTCCCACAACCTTAGCCAGCTCATCCACAAGTTTCCTGGGCTACAAACCCAAGTCATCCCTGTTGGCAAGCAAATCTCCACCCTTACTATAGCAAACCTATGATGCTGCAGCCAACAGTTTCCAGTTGCCTGAGCTGCAGGCCAACAAGGTCTTGAACAACAGCAGGCCAAGAAGCAAAATGTTCCGTGGAGCATCTGTTCAAACAAAAATGGATTCAATCTGTGCCCTCCTATTCAACGAGAGCTACAGAAGGTGCTACCTGAATTCACAATTCTTTTTTTTCTTTTCAGATCACTGAGAGAATAATTGTTTTATTTGTTGTGATCAACAGTCAGGAAGAAGTTCAAGGGAAATATGTCGTGTGTGTTTTGTTTTTCCTTTGGAATGTATTAGATGTGGTCAGGTAAGGAATAAATGGCAAAGCCATGAGGGAAAAATAGGTCATTCTTGTGAGCAGAACCCCACCTCCACTGTGCTGCAGCCTCAGTTCATTATTTCAAAACTGGTAGAAAAGCATATTATGTATTTTAAATAAAGGCTATTTACTGATTTTTACAAAAATCCACATAGTTGAGAGACAGAGTGACTTACAGAAGAAAGTCTTACTTACAGACTTACATTGCACTAACGTGTAGCTCAAAAGCTTTGACCTTTTTAATGAAAATTTAGAAGGAAATCACAACTGCCTCCCAGGGAACAGCAATTTCCAAAATAGTCTACAATCCTAACACTTAAATTTATTATGTATTTACCTTTTTAACACCTCACTTTGATCCAAGATTAACAGCACAGGCAGCAGTGGCAGAACTTCCTACCAAGACAGAGACTATTCTGGGTTATTTGCACTGTGCTTTACAAAAAGCCACAAGCTCCTGCTGCAGAGACTGAGTATTTTGGTGTAGTAGGGCACACATCACACTGCAGGGACACAAACATGAGGCAAGATGAACAGGAATGCAATTCAGGACTTTTATCTCAAAAATTTTGTATGGTGGAAGGTTACCAGTACTTCCCTGTGGTAAAAGCATAATGGTGAAAATTCCACATTACTGACTCTTGCATCAGTATCTGAAGTCAGTAACATTTCTCAAATGTAACTTAAGCTCTATTGCCCTCATTTTGTAAACTTACAGCAGGGAAGTCATATGCAATTAAGAAGCATTTTAACAAGACATAGTCCTCAGGGCGATCTCTGTAAATTTGTTTTTTCTTTATCTTCTTTCTTTCTGCTCAAATAGTAGTTTCTGCTGTTTTAAATACATTGCTTTGGGGACTGACTGGGGAATATGGATTCAGGCAGCTTAGGAAATGTATGATATAAAAGAGATCTGAAAAAAGGAAAATGTCAGGATTAGTAAGAAAGGCTTTAAGTCAACTTCAAAGTGTATGTACTACATGTGTTAACAAACCACTACTTGTATTAATTATTTGGATTATTGCTCCATCCCATTTCTTTTTTGAGTTTGTAAAGCTAAAAGAGTAGAACTTAATCTCAGCTGAAAGCTCTTTTGTGCAGCTGGAGAGAGGCCAAAAGTGTAAACAAGATTGGCTGTAAAGTCCTGTCAGAATAGTCCTATCAATGCATCACTGTTTTCTATCTTTGCTGAAGCACACAGTATGGAATCATAGCAATAACACTGGCCATTTAATAAGCAAGATACTGCAGCCTGCAGCAGCAAATGCCCAATCCAAATACATAGTACAACTCACATGAATTTAGAATTCTTACCTGATTTATTTTACAGCATCTGTGCCATGTCCTAGCATCAAAAAGAGGCGGTCATGTCTAAAAGCACACAGGAATCCATCCTAATCCTCAGCCAACTAGTTTTGAAGTATTGCAAGTTCCTCCACATAATTCTTCAGTGATGTAAATACCCTGTGCATTATGGCTAATGATGATATACTAAGAGCAAATTCTGCAAGGTTTTCTATATCTGATCTTTCCTGCTTACACCATGAACAGCCAAAGAATGTGTATCGAGAGGAAGTAGCTGTATCCTTTTTGCACTGGGTTGAGATTATGCCTCAAAAACAATAATAAAAAATGGAGGCACTCCTGAGGTTGCAGAGGGCAAACTTGAGAGAAGATGGTACATTTATAGCCCTTCAAACTCATCTCAGTCCAGGTATGATCCAAAATTATACAAATGAATTAATAAGAAGGGAATACAGAAAGTTTGTTTAATGCTGGTTCCATCTGCCAGAAACAGTCCTGGCTAACAGTGGCTTAAAAATTTTTATTTCCATCTCTCTAGCAAAACCACAGGCCAAAAGCCTTTCAGCTGAACAAAAATGTGATCAGACCTCCGTTTCTCCAGTGTTTGGAAAGCTGCTGTACCAGTTTTAGATCAAACTAGCTAGCACTAGCTCACCTCGGAGAGTGAAGCCTTAGGCATTCTGGTCTCCTAGTGAGCAACAGTAACAGCACAGTAAAACACTGCAATACATTGGAGTGCAGTTGCTTTCTTTTGCACCTACTAACCCTTCTGAGGTCCAAGAGAGGGGCAGCCATACCGCAGAACATTAAGTACCTGCGATTACCTTTACTGTTTAGCCTTTTCCAGCAGTGCTTTAGGTAGTTCAGCAGTCATAAATCAGCATATTCTCAGCTCCCAAGCAAAAGTTGTATTCTGCATGCCCCTCTCAGTTGTAATATTCCTATCTGAAATCCATTTTCTGATGGACCAATATAAAATCACACTGGTTTCCAATAGAACCTTCCAGCTGGCAGGCTGTATTTCTGTCTACCTGCTAGCACCGTAAACAAACCCTTCTGAAACAATGAACCATCTACTTCCAGCCATTGGTCAGAACCTGAACAGAACTGTTGGCAGAATTGCTCTGAAATACTTTCGGATCAGCAGCTCCAAGCTCTTGTGCAATTCCCCTGGACTGTTCAATGTTATATCTTTATTTTAAAGACACAGTCATTTCCTCTGAACTCATCTGCTGTTCCTCTTGCATCAGATACACTTACAACATGTTAGCAAGGATGGGAATATACTACCAACCACTGACATGGCTCAACTTCTCACTGTGCATCCCGCTCTATCCCCTTTCAGTTCTGGCTAAAGGTAAGGAGATCAGAAAGGTACCAACAATTTGCTTCCTTAATTTTCTTCAATAAAGTATGATCAGTTCAATTGTTGTTTGTGTGTAAGATACTTTTTTTTTTTTTTGTATTGCCAAAGTAGTCATAAATGTTTATGTACTCTCAACCTGTATGTCACCTATCTTCCTCTTTCCTGTACTTCTTTCTTTAATAGGGGTACTCTGGGTTTATGTGTCTTTGTTCTGTTTTGCTTTATTTTTTAACAGAATGGGAGAACATTAATTTTTCTGGATAAGCAGGAAGATACCCCCAGAAAAGACGCGTGGATTCCCCTATTTCAGACTGACCATGTTAGACAGCAAGTCCCAAAGCTGCCTTTTCCCCCACTGAGGTTGACCTTACTGGTGCAGGCCATACTTAGCAGTTTATCATGCTTACAACAGGAAATGTGCCCACTGAGATCATATTGAAAGCTGTGCAACCACAGGAGTGACAGAACTTGTTATTGAATAGGAAATACTTGATAATTTTAGTATTAACAGCAATTAGACCGTCAGACCCACAAAACTGAGCTTAAGGAGAAAACATGCATATGCATACAAATGGCATGGTAACTTTGGCATATAATAATAGCTATTTATGCCTTAAAGGTAACTGACTTTTACATGAAGCTTTTTGATGATCTTCCATCTCCTTTTGACTAAATATTTACCATGTTGTTTTACAGCATTTGCAATTTGTGTATCCCTGCCTTATTTTGAATCCTTTGGCACATACTCCATCAAGCTACCATTTCCATTTGCCTTCTCAATCTACTTCCCCTATATTCTGAAAGTGTATCTGCTAGTGCTCTTTATAGGTAAGTATCTCATCTTCCAGAAAGCTGTGTTTCAACACAACTGGGATGCCTGTGGCAACACAAAAAATCAAATCAGCATAGATTCTTTCACAAACACTATCTCTCTGCCACATCTCCTGCAGACTACTGCAGGGAAGTTCATCATCAGATGTTTTGATTTCTGATGTCTTTCAAATACAAATAATTGAATTTGCAAGAAACATCGTGTGAGAGAGGCATGAAAATACAAAACAAAAATATAAAAATTGCCTTTTTTAAAATCAATTCCCATTTGATCATACCTTCATTCTGTGCAGCCCCTCCTCACTCATTCCTCTTAGCTGGTATGAGAAGTTATATCTACATGAACACTTCTACAGTTTGATTATCGAAAGGGGTGGAAAAGAACCCCCCCAAAACCTGTATGTAAATAAACCCCTTCTGCTTCTCAACAAGCTGCTTTTGAAAATTTTTAACTGAATTTGGCTGCATTACACCCAAGTCTTCATTCTGTCATTGGCTTTAAGACCAGTTTGAAGGATCTCATCTTTGTGATGCAGTGTTCTGTTCCTAAGTTCATTTAAGGAACTACGCAAGTTGCCAGATGAAGGCTTATACTGTTCCTTCTGCATGAATTGAAGACACGTTGGACTCTACTCCCTTGTTCTTACACCATTTTGTGTTTTGATTCAGGTATGTGCTTTATCATCCAGAACCTCTTCTCCGAAAGGAAGGCACACCTAGGGACAGGCAATATCAAAAAGAAAAGAAACTAAGTTGATATTTTGTTTGGAAATAAGAAGTATATTCCCAGTGAGCTGCTGCGTATCACAGGTTAAAAAGAAATTAGGCAAAGATTTTCAATGCAAAACTCCTGTTCACACGTTCATCAACTTGTTATTGAACAAGCACAGAATTTTCAGAAAAGGCAGCTCTCTTTAATGCACCTCAAAAATGGAACAGCTCAAAATAACAAGTTAATTTTGAAAGTTTTGATTTCAAATGCAGGAAATGCTTTTGAAGGAATATATAAAATGAATAGATTTTTCCTAACATATATTAGAGAACTCTGAAAAAATTGAAGTGTCTCCGCTCACAGTCACGCTAACAACCCTGATTTTGGTGTTAATTCTTGCCTCATTAGCAACAGATATTCTGTAATGACAATACCATTTAATCTGTAAGATTATTTTATATTAGGCCAACATTTATGTGCCTTATAAATATATATCTAAATGCTAAATTAGCTAAAACTGGAATCTCTCAAGGAGCAGAAGCTGGAAACTTTGCAACCTATGCAATTCACATGCTGAATAGCCCCAGGCATTCGCAAAGGATCCTCACATTCTGTCTCAACCTTCACTTCTCCAAACAAGATTTCAGAAAATCTAGCTAAACCACAAAGGCAAGCAATCAGGTACTCATGTACCATATATTCTAGGGGATATTTAAGGCTCAGAACTAAAAACTTATAACCGTATGTCTGGCAGACATTAAGAATCTCTTTTCCCACAATGATTTTCTTCCATGCTGAACAGCAGTCAGATACACAAAAGAAGTGTGATGTTAGGCCATATACATGTTATTTCAATGGAAGTGAATGACTATCAGAAGCCAAATGCAAAATTCTAGCCATTTTACTCAAGTGCATTGCTCCTCATACTTCTGCAGGACTACCTGTGACAATGCAACTAGAACACAGTCTCTTCAAAGGCTGGGGAATGAAGAATATGGACAGCAACGAAGTGGACTGTACAGGCAAAAATGGACAAATAACTGCTTTGAGGCTGACAGGGGCTTTTCTGATGTTTCATCTATATTGGTTATCACCTACATTTGAATTCAAGCAGGTGAGGGAGAAAAGTGAGGGTTTTCTTTTTTTTGAGCATGACTGAAAACTGGGGGAGGAGAAAAGACTATAGTTGGAAGGAAGAAAAGAATTAAGGGGAAATGAACACTATCACAATATGAAGAGGATTTGTCTGTATAACTTTCTAAACCATACAGCCTAAGAGGGTATATTAGGAAGGAGTGAAGCTGAACTAATTCATTATGAAAGGTCACCTATAATTTTTATTTATTTATTTAATATATGTGGCAGACAATGCCTTCAGACTGTTGTGGAATATTTGCAAACCAAAAGCAACATGGTCATGCATGCAACAGTAGAGAGTAAACCCTGGATTTTTATTTTTTTTCCTTGAAAGCATTGCAAACAGAGGTAGGAATTTGGAACTCATTAGAGAAACAGAAGTTCTTCCACTTTGGACTTCTGTGTGACCCAAACTGATTTAAGTGTGGGCTATGTGAAGAAACATACAGAGCAGCTACGCTTCAAATCATTACATAACATGTTAAGGTCAAACATGGACATTTTTCCCCTTGGAAATTCAATCATCTAATGTGTTTATCATCGAACTGCCTGGAGTTAACATACCTTGTTAGAGGAAACATGGCATTTGACATTTTACTGGGTCTATGTGGCAAGGCTTTGGCAGTGGGGAAGCTGCAGTGATAGCCTCGGTGAGAAGCCAGGGGCTTCAGCCATGCTAGACATAGCTAGTTCCAACTAGCTCCAAAACAGAGCAACTACGGGACACTGCAACGTGAAACTGCAAAGCTGATGGCACCTCTGTGAAAACATACTTAATAAAAGGTAAATATACACTATGTGCAGCTGTGAGACAGAAGAGTAAGAAAATCGTGAGAGAAACGGCTCTGCAGACTCAAGGTCAGTGGGGAAAGAGAGAAGGAATCTACTCCAGGCACTGCAGTAGATTCCTCTGCAGCGCATGGAGAAGATCAAGATGGAGCAGATTGTCCCTCTTCAGCCCACAGAGGACCATGCCAGAGAGGATATCCACACTGCAACCTGTGGAAAACCCCGTGCTGCAGCAGGTGGATGTGCCCTGAAGGAAGTTGCAGCCCATGGAGAGGCCATATAGGAGCAAGTTCCTGGCAGGAACTGTGGCTCACTAGGGACTGGCACTGGAGCAGCCTTTTCCAGATGGACTATACCCTATGGAAAGGACCCATGGGTTCAGAGGTGCAACCTGTGAGAAGAAACTATGTTGGGGCAGTTCATGAAGGACAGTATCCCAGGGGAGGGACTCCATGCTGGAGCAGGGGAGCAACATGAAGAGGAATGAGCAGCAGAGATGGTGGTTTATGAACTGACTGTAATCCATATCCCCTAACCACCATTGCACTGCTTGGGGAGAGAGGAGGTAGAAGAGTCAGGAATGAGGAGTGAAGTTGAGCCTAGGAAGAAGAGAGGAGTGGAGGGAAGGTGTTTTCAGTTTCGTTTTCATTTCTTACCATCCTACTCTATTTTGAATTGGCAATAAATTACTCTTTCCCAAGTAGAGTCCAGTTTTGTGAGAGTAAGTAAGTGGTAAATGATCTCCCTGTTTTTATCATGACCCATGAGCTACCTCTCCCTACCTTCTCCCTGTCCTGTCGAGGAGGCAGAGAGAAGACTTGAATGGGCATCTGGCAGCCATCCAAGGTCAAAGGTACTACAGATACTCATATTAAGCCATATTCATGGGTTTATGTTAAAAAAAAAAAAAATCAGTATGCGATGCTCTCCCTGTGCATTGATTCTCACAGCTGGCTAAAATGCTGGAAGGAGAAGGATTCTTTAAAATTCACTATGGGGAGGACCCCCAAACTTAAACTGCAGGAAAACGGCATGAAGTTAATGACAGAAGACTCTCCTGCTCCCTTATGGTGCAGAGGTAACTTGTGGCAGACAACTGGGAGATCTAGGGAATCAGCCTTCCATGTGTGACCACAGCAGACTACTAACTACAGGTCCTACGCCTTACCTTAGTTTCTGGTAAAGCTCAAGACTGGACAGGAAAAAGTGTGCTTAAGAAGTTGCCTGAGTCTTTCCACTTTTGGGAAGTTAAATCTTTATTCAAAATTTCTATCAGTCTTGAGATCCCAGATCATCTCCATTTAGATCTTCTGATACTGGAATCGAAAAAAGTGTTGTTCTTACATATCTACATAAACATAGGCAAAAGTATGTACTCTATAGGCGAGGATGAAGAAATATCACTAGGAAAGTGATATGTAAGTGGTTAGACAATCTCTTTAGGAGCAGAAGAGTATGTGACTACATATGTCTGACATTGAAAACCCCACTAGTTTTAGTAGAGCTTATGCACTGTGAGACTGAATTCATAAATATGCATATGAAACACATACAGTGTGGAAAAAAATTATGCCCAAGTGCTAAGGATAGAAAAAAAATCCTTTCTGTTTGCCCAGCTATGCTGGAATCACAAGAATGTGTCCTACCAGTATCTTCACCACCAGCTTCCTTTGCTGCCTTCCCACTCATCTACAATGCAGTAGCAACTAACTTGCCCGCTTCAGTCCTTGAACTGTCTCCAGTGCAACATAGTATTTTGAAAGATCACCTAGAAATAAGTCATATTTGTTTGTCCAGCACTAGCACACAACAGGAGGAATACTTTCTCCATCCAAAGCTATGTGTACACTTGCAGGCACAGCAGCCCAATACGAATGGAACTACAAGGCGAAATGATTCACAATGAGGACCCAACAGGCAACTTAACCTGCCTTTTAGAGGGTTTTACTTCAGGCCAGCTCTAGTTTATTCCTGTGGGCTGAACACACAGAGTTGTTGAGTATACTATTTAGTACAGAATAGTTCCAATTGGAAGGGACCTACAACCATCTCCTTTGTTTTCCATCCCCCTCATCCTCACCCAGAGGCTCTCAACCATATCACCCCTAACTGTAAGGGCTGTACAGTCAAAGCTCTCCTTTTACACAGTGCAACTCCTCTGCCTCGCCTGCCCTGCTCACCCCTCCTGAACAGCTGCAGCCCTGATCCCAGCACTCCGGTTGTGGGACTCATCACACCAAGTCTCACCAGTCACATCACAGCTCTGGGAACTGACCAACGCCTCCAGTTCACGCTGTTTCTCATACTCTGTGCACTGGTGTGCAAGCATTTCAGTTATGCTCCTCAACCGCAGTGCTCCCTGGAGCTGCGTTAGCCAGCTCAGATTGCCACCCTCAGGTAGTGCTATGACATCTCTTGGCTTACCAACTGTAAGCCAAGATACGTAATACCTACTGTATATCAGTATGGTTTAATTCAGATGTTTATATACTGTTCCCCTATGCAAACTAAAACACAGCATATGTGCATTACCCAGAGATTACCTTTAAAATAAGGCAAACTTTTAAAGTGAATTAAAAGGCTAACACGCATGCAAACTCAGGTGAGTAATGGTGTAAGTTAGTTTGAAACAGTGCACTAGAGATGGCACAATGAAAATGTGACATATTTGGCTTTGTTAAAGGTTACTTAGGAGTGAACACAAATGGAAATGTCAGGAGACACTGACTCTGTGATAACTGCTTTTCAGTGAATCCTTCTGTACATTCACCTTTAGACTGTCTTCTCAGTATACAGCTGCATAGAGAGCAAGAAATTACCATTACTATACACTACTTTGGGAATACAAACATGTACTGTGTTAATCCTCCACACATCCGATGTCTGAAGAAATGTCTGATCACTGTGGGAAGCTCACTGCCATCCCACAGTAAACTTCTTAGAGTGGTGAGAAAAGGTGAGAAAAACCCATAAAGAAGTCAGAGGAGAATTTTCGCCACAGCGGAAATGGTACTGGTCCTGAAATTAAGAGAATTCCTGCATTGGGTGGTGACTCCAGATTACAGGGTGGTAATGTTTCATGCAAGCTGGTCAAAATCAAGAATGCTCTCATTAGTACTGCTTTGGAAAACACCAGGGACCAGTACCCAAGCAATTATATTCAGTTAATTTTTGCCTACACTAGTGAGGATTGCTAAATACAAAACCACTTTTAAGGTCTGTCTCGGGAAGATTGCAAAGTAGGAAGTTTCTCTATTCCTTTATAAAGAGAAGATTATTTAATAAGGAAAGTGGCAGGGGCTACTCTACTTAAGATGGCAAAGGTTGAAGAGAGTTGCTATATTGTCACTTTTGCCTAGAGGCAGAGGAAAGCTCTCATCTGCAAAAAGAGAATAAAAGAGACAAGAACAGTTATAAGTGGAAAGAAAACGTCAACTGCCCTGGAGCTGGGGACATAGCAGCCATTAGAATCATTAATTTATTTCCATGGTCTTATTTTATTTCAACAATCTTGATACAGCTGTTGCAAAATGGACAAGCATATCACCCATTTCATAAACCCCACTCAGGTTATATACCTTTAATGTGTTGAATATGTTCAATATACCTTCTTGCGCTACTGTGCAAGAGCATCATGATGTTACTAAAAAAGGGTTATCAGTTAAAAAGTAATGCTCATTCAGAAGTCTGTTACCCTAAAACATACTTCAGTAATTAGGCTGAATCCAAACTTCTATTTTTTTCCACCCACTCTTATTAGCAAGCTTCCATGAGTTTTTCAGACTCCAACTTTTAAGGCTCTCCAGGTGCCACTGAAACAATACAACTGAAACAACTGAATGTGTATTTCTTGTTTAGCTTCAGCACAGCACAAACCATGCTAAGTAGTTTGTAAAAGACCACCACCCCATCACTGAAAAAACAAATACTGTTTTTTATCTTATGAGTCTTCAAAAGGAGGTAAAAAAATTAAAACAAAACAACCAAAAAAAAAAACCAACAAACAAAAAACAAAACAAACCAAAAAAAGCCAAAACCTCATGATAGGAAACCTCTTTGAAATTGGTCTTCTTGATGCCTGAGTAGTACTATTATGCTTTCAAAGGATGTGCAGTTTTCTTCATTGGATAAGATACAGCTTGCAGCTACCACCCATAAGCTTTGGTCCACACTGCTTTCTTCCTGAACTCTGCAACAGACCTCAAGGCCATAAGTGTAACTGTGAAGACAAAGACAAATTACATTAGTTTGTGCAGTCCAGAAAGGATGTTAGAGTATTCTCCCTAGTCATTTTATTAACACAGGTATAGATTCAGTTCTCTTTTCCTGAATCTTTTAATGACTTTCCCACTTCCTGGCCTGACAGTTTCTGCTGCTACTTCCACTGTTCACAAGAAACACTAGTCTCTATACCCCTCTGAAACGTGATGTTGTACTAGGCCTTTCATCTGCTTTATGGCATGTCTCCTACTTTGAAGGACCACACAGATCAACCAACACTGTGGAAAGTTTGAATTCAATGAGCAATGATGCAAAAGGGGATATAGGAGGCACGGGAAAGGACAGAAGCAGAAAGTACAATGTGTTACGTCCTCTGTGCAATTCACTGTTTGGAAATGCAATTCACTGATTCTCCAATTCAATCTGAAAAGATCATGTGTTTAAGCAAAATCCAGTAACCAAACCAGCCACATTCCTGTCATCCAGACGGGATTTTTATGATCTAGTACTTAAAAGCAAAAAATAATGGAAAGCTCAAGGGATACAGTGAGTCATCTCAGTCAGAGCATACTGAAAATATTCTGTATATATCGGGATCCTTTGATATACAGTGGAGATTCTCCAACAACCCTTAGCATTGTTTCTGGCGGAGATTAGCAGACAACAGGGGAATTTTGAAATTTATCAGAGGGTGACTAAAGATTGCAGACCCTCAAAACAGGGCTAATTATCCTAGTAATGCAAAGAATTTATAACTGGAATTCAAGAAGCCATATTTAAGTCCAGTAAAAAAGGTGATTCAAAGAAGGTGCCTTGTGTTAATGAGAAAAAGCACGAGCACACTGCCTGCACTGGAGAGTACCTGTGGTGTCCTCTCAGAATCACTTGCACAGATTATATTCACAGTCCTACATATCTAGGTGAACAATGGGGTGCATGCTAGGGCCACACAGCATTACTGTAATTCAAATATCATGTACTTTCCATCTTTCTTTTCACACATCTTTTCAGCAACCATCATTCCTCTATCTTTTCTTGTGAGACTACTCTACTAGGCTCTCCTTGCCTGTCTCCTATCCGTTCCCCACAGTTCAGTCTTCAGTTGCACCTGAATAAATTGTTATGTGATTGCTATTCCACTAACGGAGGGTTTCCAAATAATATGTTGCATTTTATTTTTAAAGGTAACTCAAAAATAATTGTCAGATCTATCACTTAAATACCCTTGTAGGGCCATATGTACCTTTAGGTCCTTTGAATCTTCAGCAGTACATTGTAAGTGTCAGCCGATGAGACAGCAAATAAAAGATGTTAGAGACAGGAATGCTAAGTTAGCTGTGTGGGTTTTCTTAAGGCAAAATAGAGCTCTCCTACACATGCTAACAGTATAGATTCATCTCACTTCTTTTAACAACTAGATTTTGATCTGTACTGATAGTCATGGAAAAATAAGGACCCAATTAAAAATATCCTACCTTTCAGCAGGTCCATGGAAGATTCTGATAATGCTTCCTTAGGACTTTCCACCATATTGATTAGCCAGTCAATAAACTAAAGATTGAAATATAAAGGAAAATCTCAATTAAAACAGCCTCTGTATCAGAACACCACAAATTCTTTTCAGTTTGACAGGCAACATCTGATTGCAGCTAAACTCTCAGTTATCTATCAGAGGCAGTGGCCAATCAAACTTCTGCCCAAACTATCCAAATGCCCTAGAGTACATCTCACTGTCAGTGCAATTTCTCCCACAGCTGGATCTGAAACTCCCTTTGTTCCATCTCATTACCTAAACAGTAATTCTTTGTAATGAAGATGGAACAGTAAATACTTTGCCTCCACCTTGCCTGTTCATGCCTTTAACCTATTAATATGATCCTTTCTTATCATGCTCTTGCTCAAACATTTTACTGCAAATCCTCAGAACTCTTAACTGCCCTTGTCCCTCTTTTGACCTCTCTCATTTTTCACTGTGTTTCCAGCAGCACAGGGTGCCTGGAGGACAACGTGGTATTTCAAACTTATCAGGATGATTTTCAGGGCATTAGTCTCAACTGTTTCCTAAAGCCTAATCATGCATTTGCATATTAACAGCCCACTCCTGCATTCCTCCCACATTCTGAATTCTGACTGCAGTGGTAACACTGAGCACGGGAGTGTACAGGAACCAGTCCTTAGCAGATTCTGGTTTGCACAAAACAGCTAACTATTAATCTATAGGTTTATAACAATATTTCCTCATCTTTTCATCACAAGCAATCTACAGTAGGGTTGCCAAATTATGCACGATTTTCCACATTTATTTTAAAATTATACCTGAAAATAAGTGACACATACTATAAACCATACAGATCTTTGCCCTAAATTGCCACTGTGGAGAAGTCAAACTGCAGAGGATCTGTCCTTCAGTGTTTAGAAGACTGACTTGCTATCAGCAGCTGCCAACTCTCCTATCCCATCTGTATCCTCTTGAGTTCCAACACTAATGATTTTTGTTCTTTGCAACTCTCACATTTCACTTGAGAAACTACGTTCATATCTGATTACAAATAAAGAAAAACAAGATCACAAGTCAGATGTGATAGATACAGAGAAAACAACTATTCCACTTTAGACTTGAGCTGACTAATAAACCCTGGATGTTTTCTGACACTTGGAAAATGCTTACTACTACATGCAATTTTACCTTCTGTGTTTGTTCTTTCCAAGGCTCTTTAGCCAGCAAAAGGGAAATGCTGCTTGGAAGGAGAGTGAGAGTCTCTTGCACAGCAAGCTTGTCAATGGGGTGCTTGCCAATGGGATCCTCAGGTAATTCTGGTAATGCTGCTTGCTTCTTCCACGATAACCAGTTAGCACTGAGGCCAAGCAGTAATGGCGCACCATGGTCAGCCCAGGCTACCACAGATGCTGCAAACAGCCACAGGAGGAAATCTATGAACTAAAAAGGAAAAAGGCAAAAATGCAAACTGAAAATCCAGGTGATGGCTTGCTCTTTAAAACAAACATCTGAAAATTCAGCTAACATCCAAAATGCAAGAAATAAAAATATCTTAATATTCTCTTACACTTGAAGAAACAGAAGCCTTTTTCTGAACTCCCAATCAAACTAAAATGTCTACAGAAAGCAAAGCAAAACCACTCTTCTAAAAATCATTGTTTAGATTAATGCTGATCCACATTTCATTTAAAATGGGGAAATAACTTCTTTACAGCAAGCTGACTGTTGAGGGAAGTTAGAGATGGTCACCCTTGCAGTGCTACAAATGGTTGTGAAATATTGCGGCAATGTAACGAATGCTTTTCTGATCTAAACAGCAGCTTGTTTTATGTCCTCAACCAGAAGACTTGAATAGCTGAACAGATGTAAGAATAAACAGCTGTTTGTTGTACAATAAATAATATTAGTTCCCTAAAACTGTACAAACCCTCTTAGAAACAGCAGCTGCACAGTTCTGAACTGCTTAGACAGGTCTACTGGTGAATTCAAATTTTTCCTTTAATTTTTCTAAATACAGTAGATTTGAAACAATGTTTTCCTTTAGTTGCCTTTAGCTTCTATCATCATTTAAATGTCATGGTTATTTTAAAGTATGAGTTTTAAATACACATACATTTACAAAAATTGAGAGTTTCTCTATGGAGGTAAGATGACAATCATCTAAAATATAAAAGCATGGGGAACGCTACTTATTGCTGAGCTGTAATTTGAAATACATCAAAACCTGTTTTCCTGAAAGCTGCAAATTATTTTCACAGGATCTACCTGTTTAAGATTGACATTTTCTAAGGGTCTTGACTTGTATGCTAAATTTCTGATGTAGCCCATCAGGTCTAGCATCCAGTCCATTCTTTTCAGCACTCCTAGAAGGAGAACAAGAACATTGACTCACATAAAACACTGGAATGCACCATTTTTTCACTGAAAAGCAAGCATAGGGAATCACTATAGTAACAAAGCACTGACTGTGGAAGAACAATGATCATGAATACCACTATCACATTTGATTCATGGTTGCCACTGACAGAAGGCATATGGGCAATTAAACAGTACAAACCCTTTGCTTATAATGCAGGCAACACACTGTACACACAGAAAAAGGAATGCTGAGCAAGAATTATTTCACATGACAGCCTACAGGTCCCATTAACCCAGTCTGCATATACGACCACTACAGAATCTTAAAGCCTCCCTGAAATTTTTGTCACAGTACTTCATCTAAGTCTAGCACTGATGTCACTGTACATTGGGCAATAATGTACAGTGGTGAGTGCTGCGAAAATCCTCCTACAGTGCAGAGAGGATCAGTAAAATACAGTCTAGGCATACAAATCAAATCAACCCTCAACCTAGGGATTCTGCTGCCCCAAATCTGTTCTACCTCCTAAAAACTAGTAACAGTCTCCACCTTTGAGACCACGTTACTTCATACACTACCATTTCCTTGTACTCTTTACATGTTGCCTCCTCTTTTACGCAAAGTTTCACTTCACACATTCAAAACTCATTACCATTTGAAGTTCTTCAACCACAGCTTGCAGCTAAGCATCTAGCAATATAATGCTTTGAAGTTGTTCTGTGAATACTGCCAGCCAAAGATCTTTCTGCCATGAAAATGACAAAACCTCATTCTTGCCTCTCTTCATCTTTGCTGTTTCTTCCTCCTTTATCTTCCTATGTGATCCTGCTACTTCTTTTGCTCCAGTGCTTTATTAGAGCCCTAGCTGACCCAACCGAACTCATTAACCCACCAGATACTATCTGATGCGGTTCAAAGATGCAGAAGGACAATGCTTCCTGTGTTAACTCAGTACAAGCAGCTCAGAAAAACAAGCTATCTCCTTGGTTCAACCTGTCTCACAGGAACACCCCCCTACCTACTGTGTCACACATTGGCAAGTCAGATAGTAGATCTGACGGTTATCAGAGTTGCACTATGACTGGTCTTCAATGTGCTATATACATTTCTAACAAACACTACCTTACGCTGAAAGTCTACGAATACTAGGAGATACAGATCTAGTCAAAGCTAGATCAAAATCTGGGCTGCAAACCACCTGTCTAACATAAATAACTTGTAGCTAATCCACAGAAACAAAGAATTGGAGAAAAACATAAAAGCAATGTCTGACACAAGTATTTGAATTTTTTCAAATTCCTCCCACATTCTGAATTCTGACTCCAGTGGTATTTGAAGAGTATTTGAAGAGCAGAAAAATTCTGAAGATTGAGTAGTTTCTAGTATGGAGAAATTTGGAAACACTTGGGTTAAACCATCTTAAAATTATTACAATCCATGGATACATCAATATCTATTAATATTTTTACTGATTCTTCTTTAAGCTTGACCTTACCTGTATTTTCATGGCTTACAATACGAGCATGAAGGAAACTATGCAACAGCATCCATGAAATATTTTCTTTCTTGTGATATACTGCCACAGTATCAATCACAGCACTCAAGTTCATTAGAGGCAGTTTGCCTTGAGAAATTAAATACAACTTCGTGAATGTGGCCTTCTCTATATTGCTCTGCAAATGCAATTAAAAAACATGTTAGATTAAAATGTACCTTTCTCATGGAAACCATAGATGCTGCGTTCCCCTTTACAAAAAAAGGGGAGAAAATATTTGATTATTTAACTAGCTCATTTTTCTTCAAGAAAAATTACGAAACAGAAGACTACATATTACTTTTATTTTATGTGCTTCTAAATAGTCCAGCAAAGTACAACTCAGTACATTTTTACTGTTTTGATACTGCTTTAAATTTTACATTTCCCTTTAAATTGAAATGAGCCAGCCCAACAGTTCTGGATAGGCAAGTCTTCCTGCAAAGACAGACTCACTGCAGTGACAAAAATGGTTTTCTTAAATGGCATTTTCCAGTATGGAAATAAGAGCTCAAAGATATAAGGAAACGACAGTTCAGCTTTCCTAACCTATTTAAATGCTTGATTCTCTAGTGAATCTGCCAGTAAACAGCACAACATGGTTTTATGTCATGGATTTTTTTATAACAACCTCATCTAAAAACATCAAGTCCTTCCACACATGTAATTTACTTAGCACTTCAGCTGCTAAGAATTCCGCTGCTAATTGATTCCACTGGTGAGCTAGAAACGGAAAGCTTTTCATTCTATTGTCATCCTTAACCATCTTGTCCACCAGGAAACATTCTGAGTGTGAACACAAATATAGCACATTAAGTCAAGAATGAAAGTTTGTTCAATCAAAGTATTTCACATTTTTAACAGAAGTGAGGATCCACCAATTTAAGCACATCTAATCACTGGAATGCATCTGCAGTCTGTTTCAGGTAAGTCGTTATGTTAACCAAAGAGGACTATAATTTGCTGTTTTCATCACTGGTCTGGGATTCAGAAGATCTAACAGCATTAATGTTCTGCTAACAGAGCCCTGCCTGAACTTGACCAAGTTACATAAGACTCTGCAGTTCAAAGCTCCCAGGTGAAATCAGTAATATTTCAATTGCCTAGAGAAAGTTTTGGATATGGGCTCTTACAACCTTGGCTTCTCTCTGCTGCCTGCAAATTAGAGCCAGAACACTCTTACCTATCTATGCTCCCAATGAGCTGGTGACCAAAAAAATGGTAAGGCATGCTTGTTTTACATGATTTGATGGTAAAAGACCAGGAGTAAAACACAATTACCTGAGAGAACTGGACAATGTGATCAATCTCCGAATCGGGCATTTCTGAAATACACTTTGCTACATCGACATACATCTCCAGTTCACTTCTCTGGGAACAGAAAAGCAAATGCATGTTGAGATGTAAAATTCCAGGTTTCTTCATGATTAAAACTGGTGAGTCCAGGAACTTTGTTAATTATCATGATGAATATTTAATCTAGTTTCTAGCCCTGTTTTTCTTATCCTATTTAAGAAATTCTGTATTTGCTGGGGTCTTCAATCTGCTTAATTATTAAGTAATAATGGTATCTGAAAACTTCCAAAGATTTTGTTTTACTTTTAATGAAAAAAATGCCCTTCTTTCTTGGAGATATTTTCTGTAGCTAGATTTTATTTTTTTTTAAAAATCACTGTGCGAAGCTGAATCTTCTGTGAGGAAAAAAAATCCAAGTCTTCTGGTTGTATTCTGCTTCTGTTTCAGTAACATTTATTTCAGTACTTATACTGAATTTTTCCATTAACAAATCATTTATGAGCGAAAAGTGTACATTAAATTGGTTTCACAACTTAGTCATATTCTAAAGAATATCTGAAAGTAACTAAAATTGAAATTATCCAGGCATCTTAACTACTATCACTAAAATTTTACATCCTCTTCATATTTAAAATCTGATGAGTCAGTGCAAAAAGATGGGACTTAACATCAGTAAAAATATCCAGTTACAATGTTCATACCTCTCATGCTTATTCCTTACCTGAACCTCATTTGGTAGAAGCTTAAATATTTTCTCCACAGCCTTGCACAGAAAGCTCCAGCAGTACTGGGCAAGGTCTGGAAGTTTCATTGCTTGCATAAGACCCTGTAAAACACACTGGCAAATTTCTGGGGTTTTTCCGCAGTTCACTCCAAACTGTTGTATCAGAAACACTTCTGTAAAAGACTGTAGTTTGTCTTCTGCAACATGTTTCATCCACAGGGAGAGGGACATGAAAAGGTATTTCTGGGTTTTCACCTGAAAAGAAAAAACTTCTGCTTAGTTTCAGATTATAGCTCTTTAATGACCTTCAACTACTGTTACAAAGGACGAAATTATACAAAAGTGACTCAAAACACTTAGAAAAGCATTCAAAGTCATAAATACTTCTCAACTCTTATTCCCTCTTTTGATGACTTGCTTGAATTAAAAAAAGTTCAAACATGTCAATATTCTGTTTTCCTTAAAAACTGAGGAACTTTCTTTCAATGAACCTTGTATCTCTGTATTGGCAGGACAATTGTGATTTCCCTACATGGTGCCCAGTGCATTCCTACATAAAGCATACAGACTGACTAGACAACCAAGGACAGAAGTATGGTACCCCTAGCACCATTAATACCGCTAGCTAGCAAGGAAGAATGAGTAATTACCTTAAAGGAATCCAAAGATTACACTTTCTGTGGCCAAGCTCATTTTGTGACCTTTAATGCCCACTGCAGTGAGAAACTGGCGCTCATCTTTTGTTTGGTACCTTACCAATAACATATTTTAAAATTGCCACAAAGTGTGCGTGTATCTGTGAAGACTAATGAATTAAAAATTACAAGACAAAAATACCCCTTGAAATAACGGAAAAGATCACAGAAATCCTGATCCTCAACTTGTATAAACTGAGAGAACTGCATAAACAAGTGTACTGTGGGATTCAAGGAGGTTTATATACTGTATCATGGTGCCCATGTTGTAACTCTGTAAGAATAACTGCACTGTAGTGGAGGATAAGCCCAAATTTGATTGCACTATAGGTTAGTCTATTGATTGTCTACAGAACTAATTCAAGGTTTTCAAGAAGTAACACATTTTACTAGATCAAGAGACATTGCTGGAAGAAACAGGAAAGCTTTTGGACACATAGGTGGGAATTTTTTTCTAAGACTATCAATTCATGTAATAAAAGACACTTTTTCTCCCCTCATGTTATGGCTTCTTACATCTCTAGCTTATCAGAACTATAGCATAAAAAGAGAGAGAGGAAAAAAGTCTTAAGCAATCCAAGTAAAACCAGTGTAGCAGATCTTAAGACTGCTTTGAATCTCAAGGCCCCAGAATAGCCTTTCTCTCACTGTAAATATTGGCTAAACAGTATTTCTGCAGAATTCTGAACCCAGTAATCCCTTTTGGGTGTGACATCCTAAACATCATCACTGATGAATCTTATAGAAAAGAGGTGCTGAGCTCCCATAAATTTTCTGGCATACATACACTGAGACTGTAGACAAGGGGAGGTGCCACCCACATCCCCAAAAGCATTGCGGCATTTTGAGATGACTGGGCCTGTGTCACAGCCAGCTGAAGGCAGAGATGTTTTACCTCATCACCTAAAACAGAAGAAAATAAACAGAAGTTATGAAGAAATTATTTTCACTTTAAATTTGTTCTCAATTCATAAAATGAAGGGTTATTGTTCTACTAAAGCACGGCATTAAAACCTGATTTTCTAGAGATGCTGCTAAAGCTTTTAACACATACATGTTAGAAATCTCCTCTCCCCATTCATGCACTTTCAGCAAGAAATCTCAAGATTTGATCAAGCTCATTTCAATTCACTCAAGAATAAAAATGTGGGAATGGTAAGAAAAGAAAGAGCAAAAAAACCTCCCTGCCAAATATAGAGAAGATTTAATCTACAGAAGGAGAAATGAGTCAACTATTCCTTCCTGTTAAATGTAGGAGTAATTAGCATTTGTTCACATGTTTCTACTCTTCCATGTACCCTATGTTCATCTAGTGTGTCACAGAACAGAGGTTAGTCAATGTTACTGCTGTGGGTGCTTGGTTGCAGCATTCTCCAGGTTAACACATGGGAAGATCTTACTGTGCCTACAGGTTATGATGGTTATGGGATCCTTATTAGTTTCTCTTGAAAGTTCATGATTGCTACAGCAACGTAAGGATAAACAATTTAATTATTATACCAGCGTTTGACCCATTTGACAGAAGATACATTACTGTTACACGTCAGCATAAAACTTGTATAGCTACACTGCAAGTTAAAATGTTCTTTTAGTAATGAAAGTGTCAATCTATATAGCATGACTTTTATAAAGTTCACCAACATTAGTGCATGAACAAAGCAAAGATTTAAGAGTCTGGCATCAGGCTCTTTGAAATACAATATCTTATACAAGAAGTTAAATAATTTGCAGAACTTGGAAAGGGTTAAATTGTTACAAGATACTTTGGTAACCAATTCAGAAATTCCCTCTCACTAACTTGGACTGCTAAGAACCAGATTATGATTTGCTTATGACTGTTCAGATCTCTACTGAATAACAATCAGGTATTAGTTCAATCACATTATATTGTTTCTGCTCAGTAACAACTGCAATAAACCTTATAACATGGGAAAGCAAGCTCTTGTCTTCAGCATGTTTACAGATGAACAAATCTTCACAGTGTAATCTGTGAAACATTTAAAGCTCATAAAAAGTCATGAATTCTCAGACATGAATAACAGTGACCTAGAGAATCTGAGAGAATTGGGCATATAAGTCTGATTTTCATTAAAAAATGAATTTCTGTTCCAAGAAAACTGTTAGAGTGCCACATTTCCAGGTGGACTGTTAGGTCATAATACAACTGTTCTGCATTATGCTTTCCAGCACAACATAAAAATTGCTCACTAGCACACAGCAAGACCTATTTCTGCATGTATATATAATTACAGAATCATAGCATACTTAGGGTTGGAAGGATCTTAAGATCACCTAGTTCTAACCCCCCTGCCATGGGCAGGGATGCCTTACACTAGACCATGTAGCCCAAGGCTCCATCCAACCTGGAAGGATGTGCAACTTTCACACCACTACAGAGGGACAGCCAAGAGAAATTATGCATAAAAATGTAGACCATGATGCTGTTTGAAGTCAATAAAAAAAAGCCATAAATGCCAATGTACTGTTTTCTCTGGAATTCCCCTGATTTACAAAAGTAAGACTCCTAAGTGAAAAACAGGAATAAGAAAATCCCCCATACATTTAACAAGTTTCAGCTATTCATAAAGTTGCACGGAAATTTGCATCAGCATGGACTGCAGAGTTCAGTATAGGAAATTCTTTCACTTACTCCTACAAAAGATTGTACAATCAACTGCAAGAATTCCAAGTAAAACAGAAGTTGCTGTTCAAGTATAAGGAAAAACATTTGATACGTAGCCAAACCTTTCTACATCTAGCACGTAGTTGATCCTTGCAGGACAGTTCAATGATTTCTAGCGCTTATACAAGCACTCTGTATAAGTAAAATAAACACCAGAAAGGAATAAGAACAATCTTCCATATCCTGGGCTCTACAGCACACCAATTTAAACACAACAGCACTAACCTAGTTGTAAAGTTGCCCAGCCTTGTTGTAAAGAATCTACAAGGCCAGTGGTAACAGTTACATAGATGAGGAGAAACAAAACTCAGTGGAATCAAATGAGAGAATACAAAACTTTGCAAAGTAGTTTGTTGGGGTTTTTTTAAGGAAATGAGTTTGAAACTTATATATAAATACAATAGGCACCAACAGATATCCTGAATAGAAAAGTATTACGCAAGCTTTCCAACACACCACTTCAGCATCACAGCTACTCTCCAGCACAAAGTAAAAATACTCTTAGAAGCACTGACAACAACAGGATCATGATGGAAAAGGGATATGTTTTTCCCTGTCACCCAGTGTAATTTAGTAAAAAGTGTATTTCATACCAGTGATAGCAAGATGAACTACAAAGCAGTTCAAATTTGTCATAAAGCTGCCTGCAGCCTCTAATGCAGGTATCGGACCAGCATTTAGCATGTACTGAAAATAAGATACAATTAGTTAAGTTTCATGAGGGGCTCTTCTTACTGTTCCAATAAAAAATTTGGTCCAAATTCACCAGCATTTTAGGGAACTTCTAATACTGCTCAAAATTCTCATCTCTGGTCTTGTCTTGCATTAAAACAAATTGTCCACACAGTGAGCACAAATATATGCCTGCAAAGATGAAAAAGTTGGTCTTGAAAGTATAGTAAACACTTCAATCCCTGCAATAACTTTAAGTCCTGAAGTGGGCTCTAAAGTTTGTGAAAGCTGTGTCAGTAAAGAAGTTTTGTGACAAGTACAAAAGACTGAACACTATTCATCTTACCAAAGTGTAGTCTCATCAAAGGAGAAAGAATGGATGCCCAGTTTACAGGTGGATACTGATGGCTTTCTCCAACTAATGCAACGGGTGCCAGTGCTACTTTTACCAGCTCAGGTGGGACAGATTCAGGGCCTACAACAGAAGATCCAATCATAGTCTGAATTTTATACACACACATTTGGCTAAGCAGCTCAGGAAAATGTGTTAACACTGCACTGAAGACCAATATGTAATAAAGAACTGAAAAGCATTATAAAATTACTGGTGTATCTGTTTATATCTTAGATGAAGCTATCACTTGTTTATAATCAACAATTGTGTTTAACATTAATGTCCTATCAAAAAAAGCTTTTTTTTACTAATAAATAGAAACTTTTCTTCTCCTTGAGCTAATTTACGAATTAATTACAGATATTCCTCATTTAGTAGGATCATATTTTCGCATTTGTTAGTAGGAGAACAGCAAAGTTTCCTGACACTGCCCTCCTTCCCCATCCTGTAGGCCAGAAAAAGTGTCAGACAGGTGCTAACCTTTGTTATATACTGTGTTACTTAAACACGGGGTTAACTCAGTGAAGGTCCTGTTGGAGGGAAGGCATGGGCTCCCAAGGCATTCGAGTTTTTACCTCCACTGAAAGCAAAGCCTGCTTCATAGGACAGCAGTGAGCTCACTTAACTCCACACAGGAATAATCTCCTCTGCTTTATGTCCCTTAACACTGTACTCAGAGACATATTTTTACTACCACTCCTCATGTAAGAGCATACTTTCTTCAGGTTCCTCTGCATTTATCAGACAGAAGTAACCCATTTGAATACCGCTCTGTTACAGAGAATCTTAAGATCACTGAAATAAGAGGCAGCATGAAGTTTGCCTGATGATGGAGTATTCCTGATGATACACAGGAACACTTAAAGTAATTTGACTTTCATTCCCACAGGGAAGATCCATCCTCCCACAGGCACAGAGACAAGGAGAAATGGAAAGAGTTTAAAAACTCATAAAAATCCAGTGGAGAAAACTAAAGCCTAACTACATAATTCTACTTTATCTTTTAAAGTGTTATTCAATTTTTTTGTTTAGAGATTAAATATCCCACACTACTAAAATTCAAGTTAGTATTTAGAAAAGTTTTGGCAAATAAAAGCAGGTTATTAGGGGCACTTTTTATACTCGTAACAGATTTCCCAGTGGGATACTGTAGTTTGATCCCTTCTTACCTTTTTTTCCACTTTCAATGGCAAAGTCAACAGCTGCCCTAATAAAGCTGTTTTCAGGCAAGTAGCCAAAATCTGGAGGAACTGTGAAGACAAAAAAATCCCTTTATATACTAAAACGTGTCAGCAGAAATTACAAACTTCAGCTCCCGTGTAAATTCAAAGGCCCAACTGAGCTATGTTTGGGCTAATTCTGTAGGTGACTCAAAGCATTTAGACCACAAGACAGATGTATTGGCTTTTCCACTTTTAAGGCAAGTTAAACATTTGTGTTGGTGAGATGTGCCAGGTCTGAAAAAACAAATTCGTTGACCAACTGAAATACCAGTGGTAAGAACTTTCTCAAAATTTATCAGCCACTAGGCTTTAAAAGGGAGAGCTTCAAAACCTTAGTAAGTTTAATACAACAGAGACATTCCGTATCCATCTAATCTCAGGCACATGTGCCATGATTATACAAGAGTAGAAATTTCAAGAATCATTCTTCTGTGATGAGGATATTTATCTATACTTCATATTGTTCCAACTTGGTTCATACTGAAGGGAATGGCTTCCACTTCATTAGTTCCCTCCCATCAATGGTGTACTTCTGCCTTAATTTTACGAATGGATATTGAAACAACACCAGAAGGTAACGATGTGTTGACAAAATATGAATTTCTATGCTAACTGCTACACTGAAAGGGCACAGAACACTGGTTTTTGACTTCAGCTAACTAGAGCAGATCTCTTTTAGAAAAATACTTTTGAAAAGTCAGCTTGCTCTTGTTATGGATCAGGTTTTAACTGTTGGCTTTTTCATATTGGAGGAAGTACTTAAAAAAAAAAAACAAAACGGAGTAGATTAATCAGTTCTCAGGGCGTGGAGTAGATAATGTAGATGTCAAACACATGTGCCATATGCAGCATAAAACTTTTTTACAGTTTATTCTATAAAAGAATAAAGATAGAAGCAATATACAAATTTGACCAGAACAATTCAGAACCTTATTTTGATACTGAAAGTAAAAGCAGACAGGGGCAATCCTATTCAGCACAGTGATTCATGCTTTATGTTCCAACCTTTACTTACGGGACATGGGACCATGACAGCCATTCAAAGGCTGTCATGTCATTTAACAGGGCTTCGGTGTCTAGCCTATAGTATCTGATGTGTCCCTTGCTGCCTTTTTAGCTAGCTGCTATCTCTGTATGTCCTTTAAGCAGCAATAATAAAGCATCTTACCCGATGCCCTGTTCTGGGTAGAAGACAAACAGGACATATGAAGGCGTCCCAAAAGTCCTGCTGCATTTGTCTGAAGGCCAATCTGCCCTGAAAGACTAATTATCTGTTGAGACAATAAGCCACTAGTTAGACAGAGTTCCCTACATGACCTTATTCAAGCTGGACACAGGCATTATGTAGTTTCTTTAAACAGATTTGGCCTGGTTGTTCAAGGTGTCACAGTACCCTAGTACATTATCCAAAGCAGGAAACAGAGGAAACTTCTTACCTGTGTAAGGGTTCTGATGACCTCATTCAGCTTACTTTGAAACTGGGAGGACTGAATTCTCTCAGATTTCAGCTGCCAAAGAAAAGGGGGGGGAGGGGGAGTGAATTTTATAAAGGAAAAAAAACCCAAACCAAAACAGAGAATGAGTGCTGAACAGACAAATTACATCTGCACACATGCCCTTTTGTGGAGGAGTGGGAGAGAAAAGGAGAAAGCCTACATGGCTGTAAGCTTTTCCCCACTGGCAATGCACACAGGCCATATTAACGGAAAACGGAACAGACCCCATTTTACACATTGTAATTCTATCCCACTTGGTTTACACTCAGTATGACTCAGTAGCGCATAAACGTGGTACTCTGGTATATAATGCCTTCTCTAAGAATGTCATTCCACATTGCCTTCTAGCCAAATTTCTAGAAGAGATAAAGGTACCATTTGCTTGCATGCTCTCACCTGGATCATGCCTCCTTCAGAGCCCGCCAATGCAACCAGCCCACTGACAGCAGCCAGACGCTGCATTGTTGGAGAACCCTGGAAGCGTTAATTCGGGATCAGTGAGTCAATGTGCTCACACACAATACCGTAGGACAAAACACTTGTTTCTTCCAACTTAAAAACCATGAGTCTTATCACTTGTACACCTCTCATCCCAACTACCTTTCCAGGTCAGACTACAGCATACTGGATAATTACTCATCTGACTCTTGGTGAATGAAGGCTTTACATGGAGCTTCCTCCCCTGCCCCCGCAATCAGAAATCATCAGGCGCTGCTCCTTGACAAATCACCTTCTTCTAGCGTAGGCTGTATTCCATAAAATATGCCAGTGCAATTCAACTCTGAGATGTCATTTCTTTATTGATACTTTCCTTCAGCTGCAATCTTTATGTGTAAGTTTAGAGTTTGATTTCAAACACTCAATTTTTATTACAATTAGATAAATTAAAATTATTGTAACAACTGAGTCACTATAATCACCATTCTGTTAGTCTAATTTTGGCAAGTACCACCTAATTTCAAAAGGCATCTTCACTTAATAACCTAGTTTACCCTTGGATGATGTTCCAAATTAGTAAAGATGTACAAATTATGATCTCATTAAGATAAGCACATCTCAAATCATCCAAGCAGAAGAGAAAGATTTGTTTTTTTTCCTTTAGCCAACAGCCCAAAGATGTATTTTTGCTTCCAAATATCAAAACAGCATGTTCAAATAGTCCTAACTTTTCCTAGCATCACTCCTGCGGAAGCAAGGAAAATTATGTCCCTACTGTTCATTCAAAATACCCACTCCCCCTCTCCCCGCAAAAACCAGGATACGAATTCCAACTTCTTTACCTCTGCAAGCACAGTTTTTATCCATGCTGGCATTAGTCTGTTACTCAGGTCTTCAGCCCTTCCATGACCACAAGCTGACAATCCATGTACTATTGCACCTAGAGCTAAAGCAAAACCATGGGTCTATAAGACGAAAAAGACACATTAAAAAACAGATCTTCAAAATGATTCTGTATTTTTTTAAATATTTATTATTGAAACATTAATTATTATTTACCAATAATTAGAAGCAATGTCTTTGTATAAAATACTGGATGCGTTCTTGTTTCAAGTATTTTCTCATGTCAAGTGACATAATATTTTCTGAGATTAAATACTGATCTTTGGCACATGGATTGATCTGGAGCCTTTATTTTAGAGCACTTTCTGATACAAATTAAAAATCTGCAGCAAAGGTAGCTTGTTTTCACTTCCTATTTTCCACATGAACATTCTAAAAAGTTGATTAGTATAATAGCAGGCTTTGATTCAAAATGGTTGCTTTGGGATTTTTCTTTTTGGTGTTTTTGTTTTGGGTTTTTTTTTCTTTTTCTTTTTTTTTTCTTTTTTTCTTTTTTATCCAGCAAGCATGTAACAAAGAAGAACATGCACTGTAATTTGGAGACAATGGAGATTATTTCTGGAATTTTTAGAGGGTAACATTAGGACACTAGGGATGAAACAGACACCTGGGGGAAGCTGCGGCTGTGGTTATGATGCACTGTCTGGAGGCTAAGGAAAGCAAAAAATTCAAAAGAGCACAGTAGATGTATTTTCCTAGTAAGAAAAAGAATCTGAAGAAACATGTTACAAAAGGGACAAAAATTGGCATGATGCAGAGACTAAAGACATGAGTAACTCAAAAGTACCAACTTCCCTTCTAAATGCAATCAAACCTATAAAATCTATTTTTACTTCACTGTCTGGGAATTGCTATACACCTGTAGACAATGCATCAGTGGATCAGGTGGTAGTCTTGGTTATTGCATGGTATGCACAACAAGCTCAGTGTTAGTTAATGCTGAAAGTAAATCAA
Organism: Strigops habroptila; assembly: GCF_004027225.2. NCBI lineage: Eukaryota > Metazoa > Chordata > Aves > Psittaciformes > Psittacidae > Strigops > Strigops habroptila. Next base: position 66,113,302 of record NC_044302.2, read on the forward strand.
TATAATTTTCTCGGAAATTATAGTCTGGATAAAGCAGTATCCAATATTAAACAGATCAGAGAAAGCCAGAACTGAAGCAAAGCCCTATGACCTGCTGATTATTTTCCACTAAGGTCCGTAGCTTGTTCATGGCCTCCTCAGCCTCATGTGCTTCTATGATGCCAACACTGAAAGCAGAGACACAGGAACAGGCCACAGAATAGGCAAGTACCTGAAAAAAAAAAAAAAAATTAATTCTGTTAACTGATGACTGATCACATTCACTGTAGCAATGTGCACATGGAGCAATGTACCACCATGATACAAAAGCTATGACTTTTCTATTTACACTTTCAGATGTTTATTCCCTCTCTGAAAGATTCTTCATTAGCACTAACACGAAACAAATACAACTAAAGCTTGGAAGTACTTCTGGTTTTATGTAGGCCAAACTCCCGGCCTTCCACACAAATGTAGTTATTCTTCTCAACACAAGTATCTGATTGCTATTTATGTGAGCATACACAGCATGCTGTGATCCCATCAGGGCTACAAGCAGGTCCACAAGGCCAGAAAAGGAACGTGTAGTAGAACTGCCTCACACACACAGTGCATGACACTAGCCTCATGTCCTTGCAGGATTCACAAGTGACACTGCTTTTCTGTTCTTCAGACTTAGACGTGGAGAATAAGAAAACAAAGTCTGAACTTTCCACTGTGCCAACTGTTTTACATCCTTTGCATCAAAGCTAAGCAACAGAACAACACATGGCTTTAAGTGAACTTACATACTGTGCAGGACTGACAACAAACTGACTTGGAACAAGTAATGTTCAGATTGTACCTCTTGTGGCAGCAGGCCAAAGTTACCTCTCAAGTACAGGATTATATCCCAGCCACTTACAGCTCTGAAAGAGCCTCTTGTGCATCTCATAAATATAGTAGTATTAATCCTAGGGTGCTGGTCAAATTTTACTCATGTAATTATCTGTACTATTCCTTCAGAGATTTTAACTGAAAAGGCTAGGTTTTGCTTCTTATCCCAAAGTATCTAATGATGTTAAACAGCTGCTGCCTTTCATCTCAGAAGTTGCTGTATTGAGCCCAGTTTAAGTTCAGTAAAGCACTTTGAGATCTCTGGGGAGAGATGAATGATTTCATAGCTGTAAGCCCTTTTAATGCATGAACCATAAACTGCAAAAGGCTAATCCCCAACACAGACGTACTGCCAAAAAAATTAAACTTCATAAAAGACGACCTTTAATAAAGAGCTTTCAGAGCAGCATCAAGAGGAGGAAAAGAGTAATACTACCAATCTCTGCTAACTCCCTTAGAGAAAACAGAGGATTATGCAACTCGGCTTTTCAGCTCCTGCAGGCTTACATACATCAGGTACAGGGTTGCTTTTTTTTCATGCAAAATACCTGCTTACTGATTCTTGGTTTCTGTTGTGAACTCCAATTTCATCTCTTTTCCTTCTCAATTTTTATGTTAACAAGTTTACAGACTTAGTGCACAGACCACATCAAAAACTTACAGGACGTATCTTGGCAAAATAAATTGAAACAGGTGCACAAACTTAGCAGAACTCAGTTTAACTCTTCAAAACATAGATGGAAAGAAAACAGCACATGGGTCCATAGCGACATTCACAAGTGCAAGATTCACATTAGCTAGAGACAGCAGCTTTCAAAGAAGGAAACAGACATATGAAAGGAGGAAGTATTAGCATTAAGATTCTGACAGTAACTTGCTATCTGCTTTCTAGTAGATCAGATAAGCAATAAACTGAATGTAAGAGAGACCCATACCCAGTTACTCAGGACCTAACTTTCAATCTGAGGTTACAGAATTAAAGAAGAACTTGAAAGAATGATGTCTCTTAACTTTTTAGGCAGTTTCTTAATGTTTGTGCAGCATTACAGGTTATTCTATTATTATTATTGTTTTATTCAGCAGATATAAAACCATATATTGTGAAAGAAATAATAGAAACCAAGTATTCCAGTACCACAGGTACAAAGCTTCAGTAAAAGTCTCTAGTTATTAAAGGGAGGCAACAAAGTAAAAGGAAGGTTTATAAAATATGTCATACCTCCTGGACCCATCTGCTTTGGTCCCCACTGCTGTTCAGGTATTTGCAGAGTTTTCGCAATGAAGCAGAAACATGCACTCGTGACTCTGGTTGGCTACTGTGACTCATAATTGACAGAACAAGTCCTACTCCCAAAATACATCCAGTGCTTAAGGAGAAGACAAAAGAAAAAGGATTAAGTACGCTGTGGTTGCTCTGAACTCTCTCTTCACTCTAACATGGGTTGCCAAGCAAAAAGACATCTTGGCCTTGCCTGATTTTTAGCCCTGTGCATAATTACTACCGTGGTCAATTTTACAAATGTTTTTTATTTCACACATAGGTGGATGCTTTTCAGGAGACACAGCATGAAAGAAGAGCATAAAAAGAAAATGTGTGCTAAAAATAATAAATCCTATACATAGAGCTTCGTTATTTCTTCTTCTGAAGAAATTTCTTCTGGCCCCTGAAGAACCAATAGCCCCATCAACACGCACAACAACTGGTGTGAATAAGTATGGATCCAAACTTCCACGTCTGATTTATACCAACATCCCAAACTCTGATATCCCAGTTAAATATACTAATTGCAGGTCCACTCGCTGTATTAGGGTCTGTTGCTCTCAGACTCCTGCAAGGGGGGGAGGGCAGGGGGCTGAGTGAGCAGCTACGTGGTACTTAGTTGCCAGCTGGATTTAAACCATGACAGCCCTTTTTTGGCATCCAACGTGCACTAAAATCAGCAAAGGCAGCAGCGGTCCAGCTTCAGCAGGGCAGACATATTCAGCAAAACCAACAGCTTGATGCTGAGGACACTTAAAATTGCGGCAAGAAGAACATAGCTTCTTATACATGATTTAATACGGCTGCTGGCATGAACAGCTTTACAGTCCCTGCCTGTTTTTCAGATTTGACTAGAATTTCCATTCTGGACCACAGAACTCTTACTAAATTCAGTATCTGTACTCCCACATTTCAGTTTCCACAGGTCATCAGTCATAATACTGAAAAGTTGTGTAAGAAAATTCTCAAACAGTTGTGGCTGTCATCATGAGATACTAAAAGCATAGCAGATACTGACTGCCCTGAAAATAATCTCTCGCTGGCATGCATATACAATAGTTTAAAGAAGCAGTTTTTACTTGAAGATGAAGATGGTTTTCCCCTCACACATGTCTCTGAGCATGCTAATGACAGACACTGCATGTAGCAAGCAGTCAAATAAATGAGACTAGGATCTTAGGCATTCTTCTAAGCTTCTGCTATCCAACTTAGAAATGGGAAGAGTTACCTCTTTTACTCAGCTCAGTAAAAAAAAAAGAAACTTCTGAAATCAACTTTGGTCATATTTACAAACTAATGTTTTTCAGCAACTGGGGATGAAGAAGATGAGCATGGCTAGACTTGGACTGGAGTCTTGGCAGTGGTGTCTCTTTTTCCAGCAAAGATGATGAAACAAACCTTTGGAATTAGTATTTTTAAGTAACTGGCATATCTGAATTCATGAACAGTCAACAAAATGACATGGGTTACACAACAGTTCCATACACAGTTTTACACTATTGTTTGGTGACAAAAATACACATGTGCAGGTAAGATGAGCAACCCTGCTCCCAGAATTGCTGGTATCTTCCCACTGCCTGTGAGCATGACTGTGTAGTTCTCTATACATGCCCATGGTTTTTACTAGTGTGTTCACTGGCAGGGATTAGCTGTACTGGTCATTGCTTCTTTTCACCTTGCACTAGGGAGTGTACAGAAAAAAACCCCTGTGTGTGTTAAATATAGGCACATATGCATACACTCATGTATATTCACATATCTATTTATTTATCGACACACTCCCTTAGAAGAGATGGTACACAAAGGAATAAACCAGCTGAAACATCCTCAAATTCAAGAAGCACCAACTCACAGTCCTGCACCAGGCTGGGACCAGAGAGGCTGGACATCAGCTCTTGAGGACAGCCCTGGCACTGCTGGGCAACAAGATGAGTCATGGCCAAACACAGCACCCAATGCAGTGATGAGGGCTAGCAGTGTTGGGGGAAGACACCAACAAAACTGAACAATTTCATGGAAATTGTCTCCAGTGAGGCTGCAGACCTTGCCTGAGAGCAGAGGCTGTGGGACCACAGCTAGTTCATCTGTGAAAAGGGATGGCTTTGGGGGCACCCAACAGCATTTCTGACACTGACAGCGTTCACGGCCAGGTTGGACAGAGCCTTGGGTGACATGGTTTAGGGTGAGGTGTCCCTGCCTATGGCAGTGGCGTTGGAACTAGATGATCTTAAGGTCCTTTCCAACCCTAACCATTCTATGATTCTGTGATTGAGGAGATGTAGCTGGGCTCTTGAACGGTGAGAGGTTGAGAGGCAGCAGGCGCACAAGCTGAAACATCAGATGTTCGCATGGAGATAAGGACAGCCCCAGAGTGGAGCCAGGGCCCAGAGATGTGCTGTGTCCAGTCCTGAAGGTTTCAAACCCTGACTGTAAAGCCTTGGTCAGTGTAGTCCAAGCCCATGGCCAAGTGTTTAGGGAGGGCATGTACCTCTGAAGGTCCTCACCAGCCTGCACAAGTTGGTGATTCCATGGAAGTACTCAGAACAGGTTCTCTTCTTACCCTATTCTTATACTCTTCTGTGTAGAATTAATAGGAAGGAATATAATAATAGAAGGAACAGAATAATAGAAGGAATATGAGCATGAATTAAAGAAGTGGAGCTCAAAATACAACAAAATATCAGCAGTAATGAAGGAAATTCACCTGTACTCCAGACTGGTGTCAAAGCAGGAGTCTTCCAGTGCATTCAGGCACTTCATTAGAACTAAGTTCATTTGTTGACCGGATACATCACTACAAAAACAAAACGGAGACCAAAAAAAAAAAATCCCAAACACACCTCTGCTCTTTAAATCATACAGGATATTAAATCTGCCACTGAGACTGAAAGGGCCAGTAAATAGAGTTCTTTTCTTCCTGTAACAAGTTCTGGTACTAGTCTGTAAGCAGTAACTGTATGACTGGTCATTTGTGTCACATTCATATAAACAAACTCATATACAAATAACAAAAACATATTCACACCTTAACTGGCCACCATTATAGCTACAACTCCCAGCACCCAGGATTTGTAGAACATGCCTGACAAAAGGAGGAGGTTACTGATAGAACTTGATCTCAACTAGACCTGTAACTATTTTTAAGCTGAAAATACATGGTATTTTAAGATACTAGCTTCATAAATCTCTCGTTGCTTAACTTATCGATTTAAAAAAAAAAAAAAAAAAAAAAAAAGGCATTTACATCTCACTCCGAAGACGTCATAGGGACTCTCTCCTACAAAACACGTACAGTTTTCTTAAGGAACAGGACATTAATGGAAACTAATTCTATGATTTGGTATTAGCTATAGCTACATCCCTACAAGTTTTGCTCTTGTTGCAAGTCAATGCTTGAAAGGATGTCTGAGATTAAGCTTTGAAGTTATAAAGGGCAGCAGAAGAGTGGCTGAGTCAGAGGCAGCAAGGCATCAAGATGCCAAAGCACAAAGATTAGAAGAGTGCTGCGGGTGTGTTGGAAACATTAGCCCTCACTGAGCAAATTAACAACGGACAGCCAAATCGGTTTGACACCTGTGCTTGTGCATGAATTAAACATTTATTATAGATGTACAGGCAGACAGAATCCCTAGTAGTGACGAAGCTGGAGGAGTATAAAGCTAAACCTACTTCTTAATTTCTCTGGAATCATCAGAAGTTTGCAACTGTGGCCAAAGAAGGTAAAGAAGGCCTTTTCTACCAACTTCAGAACATTGCTTTGCTGCCAACATAGTCGTTAACAGCATGCCTTAAGGACAGCCCACTACTTCCTGTAGCTCCATTCCCATGTGCATAACTCACATGATATAAATGGACACTATCCCATCTCCAAAGCACCACTAAGAAAGGAACGGATGAGAACTGTGAATGATTTTAAAATTAAGTCTCCTGCGGCAGCTAGTCCTCCTTAAAAGCGTATGTGTGGCTCTTCTAGCTGACTGTTTTGCACAAGTATCTAAGGATACTATGAAAATTAATCATTCATACTAAAAAATAGGCAAAATATTCAGGATAGCACCGGGGCAGGGGGTGGTGAAGACTGATAATAAAAGACACCTTTTCGGAAATGTTGCAAAGCCCCTCAAGACTCATTTGCCTATGACTTGTAAATACTCTGAATTCCTCAGAACTTAAGGCCACATGCAGGAAAAAGAAAAATGTAATTTGCACACCTGTGTTACATATGGTAATCATTACCTGACTTTTTCTTCATACAAACGTGAGATAAACATCCCCAACCCAAGGCCCATGTGGATTTGAACAGCTTGAGACTCATCAGCATTTCGTTTTCCAGGCAACCTGTCAGTCAGCATATTCAGGACCTCCTCAACCTTCTCCTTGCATGATACAATGAAAACTGGCACCAGGAGAGACAAAGCAGTGGCTGCACAGGAACGAGCTATACTACTAGCAGTATTTTCACCCGAATAGGATTTCTAGAAAAACATAAAAAGGATTTTTTATTTTCTTTTCCTCTTGGGAGAGGGAAATAAAATTCTTTTCCAGGTAATAACACTCAAAACTCTAGGAATTTAAAATAAACACCTATACAGCAAACAGTGGCACAGACTATTGCAACCTGTCAATAAACAATGTTTCATGGAATTGCTTATGGTAACTTTTCCACTTGCCTTACCTTGTAAACAGCTTAAAACTAGGGTATTTCAGAATACAATTTCTAAGTGAAGATTGTTAAGCATGAAACTGTAAACAAAGGATAAGACGGGATGAATTTAATAGCTAGTCTGCACATAAACACATTGGTCTATTTGAGTTTTCACTTTCCTTGTTAAAATATCCAGCAGGGTGATCAGAAGGGCAAACAGAAACCAGCCATGATGTTAATGTACTTCTGTAATTACAACATGCCAAGGTGAGTTAGAAAATGCACTAACTTAAAAGCATTACACCTAGGATGACAAAATGTCATAAGATCTGGCAAGATAAAGAATAGAGATGCTTTCAAAGGTTTTTAATTCCTTTCCATTTTGAAATGGAAAATCCATACAGCTACCTCTACTTATATAGCAATGAACTGATTCTAAGTAACAGCCTAATGTACATTTATTAAGTTCCACATGGAGGTCTGAAAAGGAGCAGGAAAAAAAAAATCCCATCAGGATGTAAGGCACTCTGCAAGACAGCAATTTCTATTGTGTGCCTTAGAATTTTACAAACATAAGATTTTAATTTATTTATTTTTAAACAGAGTGGATTTTACAAATGCATCGTCACATTGTTCCATCTCAAAACCACCTTTGTTAAAAAGCATTATTTTCAAAGGCACGAGTCACAGAAACAATTCAGCAAGAACTGCTAGTGCCGACCAAGTAGTTGAATCTCTTTACGTCCAACCAGTCTAGCATTCATTTAACACTACATTTGATTTGCTGATCTACATCCCCTATCAAAGATGGCAGGGGTCACATGCCATAGAGTAAGAATCACTGGCTCTGTAACTATTAGGTTTTGAGAAAAGCATGCATTTCAGAGCCCTGAGGAATGGTGTCACAATCACTCTAGTGTTTGACAGTGTGGTCTGAGGAGAGACTGTTCATGTTAGAAAGTTTTGTTATGTACCTACATGCCTAATATTCCAGGTTTTGAAGGGATTTTGGGTTTGATTCTCTCCCCCCCCCCAGTTTCCTTCATTCATATATCTTCACACGTGGTTTTGTGGTTTTTACTGTTTCGGTAATTAAGACAAAAACTCAAGGCAAACCCAAATATAAGCAGAAAACATAATGAAAGAAAAAGCAAGAAAAGTTTTAATTCTGCTGTATTACAACTACTACAGGGCAAGCAGAACCAGGAAACTCCACACTACGAACTCCAGGTATGAAATACAGATATATTTTCCTGCCTTTAAGATCACAACACGTACCTGGTAGAACCATGGAAAGACTTGACCTTTAGGGTGATAGCGGCTATTCACAATACTAAAGAGGGTCTCTGTGACCATAGAAATCCAATGTTTTGTGGGAAGAAAATCAGGTTCAGTCTGCAAAGATCAAACCCAAATATTCTTTAGAATTTTTTCTTCAATCTGGTCCTACCTGAACAGAAGCTCAACAGCTGATGTTCCAGTTATGATCCATGAGGAATGAGATTATTTTGTCATTCTTATGTACAGTAAGTAGCATGACTTATTTGCCAGTGCTGATCCTTGAGACACTACTTTTCATCAGGTACTATTCAGTGCAACCAAAAATGATGAGAAAGGAGGCTAGATGAGTTTCAGTGTCCACTAGACCTCTATCTCATCTGCCAAAACCAAAAAATAAATGTGTTAGTCTGGTTTTTCTGAGAAGGTGCTTACACACTCTGCCTCCTTTTGTGTAGATCACACAGCAGCTACCAGACGTCACTCACTGAGTAGGGTGAACTTTAAAATGCAAAGTACTTCACATCCACATACCAGGCCCCCAAACACGCTTCCTTATATTCCACTTAGAGTAGAGAAACCCTTTCCCACATTGACTCACCTCAGGCATTCCTTCAGTGTCTGAGGAAAGGCTGCTTTCGTATTTGGCTACAGCAACCGCAAGACCAGTTAAGGCAAAAATAGAGTTTCCTTTCACCACTGGGCTGTCTCTGGACAGAAAAAGGCAAACAGGTAAGAAGCATAACAGAGGTGCAGGCAACAAAACATGTATCTCAGTGCATGGAAATTATGCTACAGTTGGTCCAGGAGGGAAGGCCTTTGCACCTAGCAACTCTATTGGGCTGTCTTCTAGCTCAGCAGAAGTCTAGTGCACTTCATCTTCAGGAAATAAAGAATGGGGGAGAGAAGTGTTTCAGTCTTTTTTCTTACTTGTCTTTTATATAAAGCCTAGCACACACAAAGTTGTATAAAAACAGAACTTGCTTCCACTGTAACAACAACTGCCACCCTGCAGAGCAAGCAGCACTCACAGAAATGCACCAGTTGGTCTTAGCTAGTACCATCTCTACATAAGGACAACAAAAAAAGTTCTTCGAACAGAGAACGCTAGACAGGCAGGTGCTGCTTCACTGCAACAGCATCTGTTCAGGAGATTTAGCAGACCAGCCATCACTGAAATCTCAGCTTCAAAAAAAAGTTTTGAATTACTTCCTTATGCTATAAAAACATTAACATAAAAGGAAAACAACAGGTTTCAAAGAGTACTAAATTCTACCATGATTTAACCTTTACTTTCAGAACTCAAGAAAAATCTGCCACCGGCAAATAAGAGAGAGAATGTAACTGTGTTCAGTTTCATGAAAAGATAGATGTCAATATCCCAGTTACTCCCAGAAAAACATACTGCAGTATAATCCTGCTGAAACTCTTCTAGCTGTTTTACAACTGAACAGCTGAACAATACAACTGTACTAGAACACTTAATCTTACGCTAGACCAGTATGCAGTACACTTTTTGCACCAGTCTTCCATTTCTAAAAGCTTCAACTGTTGCTGTAAAAATTTAATTATTTATTTTTTATTTATTATTTAATTTAAAAATTGAAAAATTAGGCATCTGTTTCCAACCCACAAATTTCACTTTCACCCAAAAAAAAAAAAAATATTGATTTCTGGTTTGCTTTTTAAAATAGGACACAAAGGTCTTAGTGGAATGTCACTGAACGCTCCTGCTTGGAACATTAGAACTATTTCCTTTCAGATAAGACATACTTACAAATAATTACAACTAAGTGTTTAGTTAAGTTTTTTTAAATCTCCCCATATCTCTTGCCTTAAATAATTACCCAATCTATGTACAGAACATTTAGTGTTGTTAGCCATTGACTTCTAGCAGGTTATATTTCATGAATCCACTTGGAGGCCTGCAGTCACTGGTCTTCCCCAGGGACCGATACTGGGTACAATCTTATTCAACTTGTTTATCAACGACTTGGCTGAAGGGATAGAGTGCACCCTCAGCAAGTGCTGGTGATACAAAGCTGGGTGCAGTGGCTGGTACACCTGAAGGTTGTGCTGCCATTCAGCTGGACCTTGACAGGCTGGAGAATTGGGCGGAGAGAAACCTAATGAGGTTCAATAAGGGCAAGTGCAGGGTACTGCACCTGATGAGGAAGAACCTCCAGTACCAGTACAGGCTGGGGGCTGACCTACAAGAGCAGTCCAGCTGAGAAGGACCTGGGAGTATTGATGGATGACAAGTTGACTATGAGCCAGCTGTGTGCCCTTGAGGCCAGAAGTGCCAACAGTATCCTGGGTATCAGGAGGACTGTGGCTAGCAGGTTGATGGAGGTGATCCTCGCCCTCTACTCAACCCTGGTAAAGTTGCATCTTGAGTGCTGTATCCAGTTCTGGGCTCTTCAGTACAAGATAGACAGGGAGTTACTGGAGAGGGTCCAGTGAAGGGCTACAAGGACGATCAGGGGTCTGGAGCATCTCTCTTACGAGGAAAGGCTGCAGGAGCTGGGCATGTTTAGTCTAGAGAAGAGAAGGCTGAGAAGGGACCTCATTAATGTATATAATTATCTAAAGGGTGGGTGCTTGGCTGAACACGAGCCAGCAGTGTACCCAGGCAGCCAAGATGGCCAACAGCATCCTGGCTTGTATCAGAAATTATGTGACCAGCAGGACTAGGGAAGTGAAGCTACTTGAGGCTGCTAGTTAAAAAAACCCAACTTACTAATAGTGCACATAGCACTACCCAGGTTTTACTCAAAACTTTAGGCATCAGCCTTTCTAACAGACACAATCTGTAGTAAAAATCTCATGGCACAGGGTGGGGAAGAGTTTCTTTCGTAAACAGCAGTCATGTGAAATAATGAAACTGGCAGATAACCAATTGCAGAAAATATTATCTTACATCTTCTGCCACAAAACAGAACTCATTCTCATCTGTAATAAATTAAACAGTTCTTACTTGGAAGCACCTTTGATGATATCAGTCAACATATCTCTGACCCTGCAACAGAAACAGAAAGAATTTACACCACGTTCATTAAACTGTAGCATGAACTCAGCTGAATTCCCCTTATGCCTTACACGTGCCTGTTTTAGGTTAACAAATACCTCATCTTGCTATCAGAAAACTTCGCACAAATTAATCACATGCACTAAAACTATAAAAGTGCTTATGTACCACCCAATATTTCTTCATTATCATGTATGCTACCAGTGTTTTATAAAGTGCTTTTATTTGACTTCATACCACTTTTTGTAAAATACAGCTTCATACAATAGCCATAAATGTGTTCACTGACCTGTTAACATAAGATTCCAGATCACTGTGCTATGTCTTAGCTTAATAAAATGAAAATATTTTACCATGACAAGCATAACAATTTATCGAACACTTACTATACTCCTGGAAACTACTATAGACAGTTGTGCTATTAGGCAGTATAGTAACCTGGATCCATTTAAATAAAAGCCATAGGAGTAATTAAAATTTCTCATGCATTACTGTAGCTGATTTATAATAGGCTACTTGTCTGCATTTGTTTACTTTTGCATTCCTATCAAGACAGAAGCAGAGATGCAGTGAATCTTCTATATTGCCAAGTTTGGGTGAGAAAAGAGATCCTCTGTCACTACAACATACAGCACCAGCCTGGCCATGACTTTCATCCAACAGAAAAAGATACTCTCCAATCACAGGTCCACGACATGCCTTGTAAAACAGGGACATATGTTATAAGACCGAGTTATTCTCAGGCTGTAAAAGAAACCTACTCAGGCTTTCCTTCATAACCATATTGTACTTGCAGACAGTTTCAAACCCATCTACATGAGAAACACACCAACTTAGCAAACATGAATGCAAAATTTCACAGTACTTGCACAATAAAGCATTAACACTGAAGTTTGTATCAAGCTGTCCACAGTCAGGTTAAACCCAGTAAGCAACACAAATGCTTAATGGGTACTGAAGTTAAAGCCCTGAAGCACCAAGCAATTAAAGGGCAACAGTAAAGATATGAAAGCTAACACCAGGCTCTACGTTCACTTATTGCTTTGATTTCTCTGCTGTTACAGGGCATTCTGTTAATTTTTTATATAGCTTACATTAACACTGTTTCAGAAATACAAACTAATCTTTCTATGAAACCCTTTAATCTAAATTTAGCTGGAATAAAACAACAGACATAGAATCACTGAATAGGTTGGAAGGTACCTTAAAGATCCTCTAGTTCCAAACCCCCTGCCACAGGCAGGGACAGCTTCCACTAGACTAGGTTGCTTAAGGCCCTGCCCAACCTGGACTTGAACACTGCCAGGGATGGGGCATCCACTTCTCTGGGCAACCTGTGCCAGTGTCTCACCATCCTCATAGTGAAGAATTTCTTACTAATGTCTAATCTAAATCTACCCTTTTTCAGTTTAAAGCCATTCCCCCTTGTCCTGTCACTACATGCCGTTGTAAAAAGTCTCTCTCCAGATTTACTGTAGGCCCCTCTAGTTTTATATTCCTGTTAAGTGTGACTTAGTAACACCTTTTTGCCTGACAGGCAAAGGCCATTTGAATTTGTCTGTATGTATTTTATTCCCAATGCACTTGTGAACAAACACATTAACAGTGTATTTACACAGTCCATGGATACGTAGCTCTTTCTCTCCCTGAAGCCTCCACTTCCCACCTTGTTCCCCTGGCTATGCACGTGTATGGCTAAATTCTGATAGACTGAGAAACACTCCTTAGCTGACTGAAACAGAAGGAGTTGAGGATATGGATCAGCGTGTCCATCATATGGTTGGTTTCAAACAATATCCTCAGATTCAATATGGCCAGCTTGCCATACAAACTCAGGTGTGTCTCAGTTCACTACAACATTCATACCACGGCTTACCTTTCTTTTATCAAGCCATTTTCAGCGAGACAGCTCACTTAGTCTCTACATGTAAGTTTTGCTTGTTGCATTTGTTTTGCCTCCTTTAACATGAGACAAAACAAATACAATTTTCCATTTCTTCCAGTTGCTTACCCTACAAAATTTCAGACACTGTAGAGGGGAAGGACAGACAGTTACTCAGTAGCTTCTTCCCAATCCACCTGCACTTCGGCCATTGTATCTAGTGTCTGTTTTGTTTTGCTTTTCAATAGTGCTCATGCAGTCTTCAAATTTGCAAAACTAAAAGCCTTGAAGTCTTGCCTTCTCTGCACCCTCACTTGCCATTACAAGTGATGAGAACCAAATAAGCACTTCCTTACCAGAGCCAGGCTGTAAATTGCTTGTACTGCACCTCTTCAGGATTCTCTTTTCCATGTTTTAACTGCATCTCCAGCTCTGCCTGCCTCCCCTGCAGGATGACAGAATAAGTCAGAAACAGATCTTTCACAGTGAATCATCATAATAAGATTTCCTCAGAGAACACTTAGGTAACAGAAGTAGTCTTCCATTGGGGGGCTACTTCGTAAGTGAACTTGACTGCTTTTCAGATGTAATATACAATGTATTAGGTAAAAAATTCATAATTTTTTATTCTGAGTGAGGAAAACAAGCTGCAGATGGCACAAACAGTCACAGATACTGAGACATCTCTCCTAGTCCTTGCAAAGATACAAGTTCCCTTGGGAAGGAGTACAACAAGCAAGGAATAAGATTTAGAAGCCTGCTAGCTAAAATGTATTCTAACAGCGAAACATCACTTTTTTTGACGCACTACTTAAAGCAGAATGCCTCATCCTTTTCCTTTCTATCATCTAACCTCCCTGTGACCTCCTACAACAGTTCTTTCTGTACTTTAAAGGAGATTATATGGATTCTGGCCCCATAACAATTGTTCTCTAAACATATTAAGCAGCTTTGTTTTAATGTTCAGTCTCCATCCCAATGCAAATTACATCTCAGCTTGTTTAGGTTGTCAGTTACTGCTCCTTAGTAGTTTATTAAGCCTTAACTGAAAAAATATAGCCAGGGTCAGGTATTGAACACTTGTAGTTTGGGTGTGCAGAGAAACCTGAGAATATGAGAGAGTCAATCCTGTAAATTCAAATGTCAACCAAAAGGTTACAGAAAGTCTCAAAAACATGCTGAATGCACAAACTGGTGGAAGTGCTTAAGCATGTGAGTAGACAAGAGGACTTTCAGGTGTCCAAAGGGAAAAAAATCCTCACGCATGTGTTTTGGTGAACTGGACTCTGTGAATGTCTGCCTCTGAACTGTAGAAATGACTACTAGCTGTTCAGAAATACTGAATTAAGTACTATCCAGACTACTCATCCTATACTGCAGTCTTTTCTGGCCATCTCAGACGATACGTATTACAGAAGCAAAGGGAGTAAGTAAAGATACCACGTCTCCAGTGAGGGACTTAAGAAACAACAAAAATAGCTTTACTGCCCAATAAAATGGCACAAAATCCAAGAGAGGCTTTCAGAAACAAATCTGGTAAATGCCAAGCTTCTCCTGAAGTCTTGACTCAAAAGGGAAGTAAAATAGAAAAGTAATTAAATGCAAGCAACAATGGCCCGCTCTCTAGTTAGCACCTGAAATTACAATTTAAATAGCCATTGCCTGCTTTGTAATGGGGTTGGCTCACTTAGAATACAATATTTTGCTGATGGCCAAGATAAAATTTGTTTTGAAAATGTGAGAGCAGAGTATGTTTTGCTGTCAAAGCTTCTAGAATTTGCCCAGCAACCTGAGATGCTCACATTGAAAATAGCTGATGTGGCCTGGAAATAAACAAGTAAGACTTTCTAGTAGCACAAAGAGAACTTTCTACAAGTCATCTATTTGTTAAAAGTTTTTTTTATAATTTTCCTGTTGAAAAACCAAATGATACTATTCTGCTTTAGATATCAGGTCAGCTAACCTAATGAGAAAGAGAATTTAAGATATTTTCTAATCATTAGATAGGAAAAAAATTAAGATAAAAAAATAAAAAGAGGAGTCACTCAGACTGTGACATCATTACATGCTGATAAAGAGAGGTTCTATTTAATTAATCATTCCTTGATAGCTTTTGTCTCCTTTGTGGTACTCTAATTACAAAATTGCTACTCAAAATAATAGGTTAGACCTCTAGCTAAAATTTCACATTCTAAAAATTCTAAGAATTGGCACGTTCTGCAGCTTGACACAGGAATCAAACGGCAAGAACCTAAACTGAAGCAGAAGTTATACTTCTCCAAAGTATCCCAGGTTGTATTGCGACTAACTGAAGACTCATTTTTATTTTCTTTTCATAAATTTTACTACTAAACACCTCAAGCTTATTCTAACTTGTGAGAATGCTTTTGCTGGTAAAAATAAAACTCATAGCACTTGAATGAGCATTAATGTGCACAATATCATGAACCTCGAAATTACCTGCAGGATTGCACTGTAGGTTCGACTCATAAATCCTAACCAGGAGTGTGGCAGCAGTATGGAGCGGTGCCACTCAGAAGGTTGAATGTTAACCTGTGCAACACACCAGAAAGGGTAGAACTGGTTACATTAAGTCTAACATAGCAGAATGTATGTTCTGTAACCTGTGATTTGCAGGCAATCACTGGAAGAACAACCCTATAAGCTCACACCTATGGGATGTTACACATGGCTGTAGGAAACTGAAATGATAATGCACTTTGTTTTCCTTTCTGGTTAACACACTAAGTTAATTTCAGCTTCATTACTGATGGTTGCTTCAGGTAGTTCAACAGATAATTGATCCCAGAGAGAGTAGTGGAATTGTATGTGGCAGTAAGCACCACACTTGGAAGCGCTGGTAGACAAACATACACACAGAATAAACATGTTTCCAACCAAAAATGTTGCTGCCATTTATGTTTGTCACAGTTTTTGTAGATGTTAGGTGCTTCTAAAAGCTTTAAACAGATATAAAATAAATACAAGTACCTGACTATCTAAATACAGGGGAGATTATTTAAATTAAGTTAGTGAGTTAGTGTCCATGACTGGGGTATATGTAATTACGTTCAAGTACATAGTTCAAACTTCCTTTGAGGAAATTAATTGTTAAAAAAAGAAAGCAATGACAAAGTTTCCTTCTAGGAAGCACCAGTACAGAACTAACAAGAGGAAAACAAGACCACCTCAGTTATAATTTAAAGTATGCAGCAGCTTTTCCTGCCTGCCTTCAAATCTTACACAGGTATCACAGCCTCAACTTCACAACACAGTAACAACTCAGTCAACTACACAATTTCATAAATGTGCTGTCCTATATCAAACTTCCTTCAGGAGCCCAAGGTTGTTCTCTTCAGTAAGTACCATAGCAAACTAACTGAAAGACTTTTTCAGGCATGTTTAAAAACAAAAAAGAAGTCAAGTGATCTCAGTAATAAGCCATCTGCTAGCCCTTGGAACCTTAATGAAGTAATTACAGGTGTAAGCGAAATAGAATGCGTCACAAATTCAAGGCCCCTAAGGAAGTTTTTCCAAACATCAGAGACCTGCATAATATATGAACACGTCTCCCTGCAATTTGCATGCTATGCGATTTATAAATCAAAATATATTTATTAATTAAAAAATGTGTATCACAACTAATAGAAGAGTCTCTATTTCCCTCTCTCCGCTACTGTCTTAATTGCAGCAATATTTTAGTATAGTAAGAGAAGAGTTCAGGCGTTCTCTCCTTTTAAACTGCTGTGTTTTCAGATCCACAAAAAACACAAGCTCTATAATTAAAATTATGGGTGCGCATTGTTACCTCTCATCATATTCAAAGGTGGACATACAGAATTATTTTTCTTCCTACTATCTAATTATTTTTGCCTCTACCAAAAAGATGAAAAAAATGACATCAGTGTCATTTAGACTCCACTGAAACAAGTTACTCAATATCATCAGTTTCTGAGGTAATCAGTATTTAATAAAGGAAAGGCAAACATGTCAGGCTGAGGTGAGATGGAATGTATCTCAGTATCCATTGCTTAAGGCCTACACATTTTATTTCTACATTAGAAGAACATTACAAACTGCCCAAGTAATGGAAAAACCCTGTGATCAGAAATTGTGCAAAGCCCCCTTAGAGTAACTAATCTTGCGAGGCTTCATCCCAGAAAGTTATTATTCTTCTTTTTCACTCTTCCTACTTTATTTTATTATGGAGGCTTGCCACTGTTACCATGTAAAACACTCCATGCCTCTATAGATTCAAAATTCTCCTTTCTCCATCTTGTGCTCCACTGGCCTCTTCTGTATAGAATGATTAACCAAGATAAACAACTGAACTCTCCTTGTCTGCTAATTACCTTCGTGGTTCATCTTCTATTTTACACCCCTCATGATCTATGTAAAACAGTCAATACTCTTTCTTTACATGGATTTTATAACAAAAACGAAAGACCCATGCTAAAACTTCATGCCCACTGCTGGGGGTAAACCTAAAACGGTTTTGAGTAAGTACTAATACGTCTATACAAATGAATAAAATCTAAATGTCAACCAATCAAAATAATTACCTACTCTACCCCACAGCCAATATGATTACATTCTGAATTAAAAAAAAGAAATCTCATCTTTAAATGAGTAACAGTAAAGCTAGTCCTTCCTTTTTAGCCTAAATTTTATTCACACACCCCTCTCATCTCTGCTCATCAATTCCTCCAACATAGAATCATAGAATGGTTAGGAATGGAAAGGACCACAAAATCATCTAGTTCCAACCCCCCTGCCATGGGCAGGGACAACTCACACTAGACCAGGTTGCTCAAAGCCCCGTCCAATCTGGCCTTGAACACTGCAGGGATGGAGCATTCACAGCTTCCTTGGGCAGCCTGTTCCAGTGCCTCACCACCCTCACAGTGAAGAATTTCGTCCTTTTATTTAACCTGGATCTCCCCTGTTTAAGTTTGACTCTATCACCTCTTGTTGATAAGCATTCAAGGCCCCAGTCAGAATTGTCTGCTTCAGGTTCCTGAGGCATGTGCAGCAACTCTAGCCTTTCCCTTTGTCTTTACTCTGAAACTATTTCAGATTTGCGCATTTAGATTTGTCTCATGGTGATCTATGAAGCTCACCACAAAATCCGTTATTGTGCAGCAGATTAAAAACAGGCCTTCAAAACACTTCAGATGCTCAGGCAGGAAATAAAAAGCTTTGGGTGTATTGTTTTATTTAAAGCAATTAGACAATATGGTCTAATCAGGAACGTATTACTAGCAACTCACACATCTTATCTACAATTTGCAGATATACTTGATGACCAGCAGACCTACTGAGCAGCTTTGGATTATTTAACTTTCTTCATGGCAGTAAATTTGGCAGAAAGTGGAATGAGAGAAAGACAAGAGGGAATATAGCATCTTCACATGACAAAGAACACTGTTTCACTGTGACTGAAAACGATTTGATATAATGCTGAACATTACCACATAAGCAGTGCTGATACCCGCTATTTCAGTACAGAAAAGCAGCAGTCTTTCCTCCTCCTCTATCACTAGATACATAATGATAACAACAACTACATTAAGCATTCATTAACTAATACTAACAAGCACAGACAAAGCTGACAGTAAGTGAAGTTCAGATTTGTTTGAGTGTGCAGTTTATGTGTACGAAGATACTGGGCCAGTGGGAGGCACAGGGAATGGAAGTCAAGTGACTTCTGAACCAATGAGTGGTAATGAAACACTGCCACACTGGTCCTCTGACCTTCTCAGGCGGCAGCACAGCCAGGCCAGTCTGCTGAGTAGGACGAGCTGCAGCCTGACATCTGAGGCAATAAGAAACAGCATAAGTTAGGATCTAGCAATCAAAGGTGATTACTAGGACCTGTTGATCAAAGCTTAAGGACGTTTCCCTGACACGACACACAAGCATAGATTGTGTTGGCCAAATGCCAAGACAGGAAATGCTGGCAAACCACAGGAGATACTACTCCTGTACTTCAACACTTCTGAATACACACAGCACAAGTTTTGCACGCGTCTGCAAGACGAAAAAATAGTAGCAAACGAAATCAGAAGGTCATTTCCCCTCTCCAATGCACTCCCACTAAAAATCAAACACCATGGCAAGGTCTGGATGAGCTTTCTTTCAGGACTGGTACCGTTCTGTTTGCCGGCGATCTTTGTATATCGCTCACTCGTTTTGCACTGATACTCAGCCAGCAGAGGGCACACGAAACAAAGTTAGAGAACAGTGAAGTTAAGCCTGATTCTATCATTTCCCTGGTATCTAATAGAGAGAATACTGCCTACAGAACCTAGAAACGATGATATCATTAATATTTATGGCCGATCTTAAAACCTGCTGTAGAACAGAGAGACTGGGAATCCCAGTGAGTTCTTTTACTAACTACAACAGGCTTCCACCTCAATAGCCCTGCCAACTCACTTGATTCCTAATTTCAGCTCATCTCTAACAAATGTGTGGGTGTGAAAACACGTTTTAAGCAACACCCATATGTCATTTAAATGTTTAGGCATGTATTTAAATGTCCTTCTCACATATGTGGCATATAAACTGCATCCTCAGTTCATAAATGAGGCTAGCATTACATATCTGTATCAATGAAACAGTGAAGTAGCATCTCTCTTAATTTCAAATTTTGCTTAGAGGCTCTTTTTTAACATACTTGCATGCATACACTTTCAAATCCTCTCCCAGCGTTTCTTTGTAAGAAAAAAATTGTCTGAGTTTCTCCAAGGCACATTAGACTGAGGAGGAGGAAAGCAAAAACCTACAGATTACAAACTTACTTCCTGAATACCATTTCATCACTGGAGGAGATACATTCAGTAAATTCAGGAGTGAAAACCAGCACAGAGCAGTTCATAATCTGAACTACATCCAGAGAAATACCTCGGCAGAGAAGAATACACTACAGTGAATTCTGTTCTAGGAAATCCAATTATCACCTTAAGGTACTTCACATATAAGGTTTGAATAAGGCCATAAATCTCTTGATCGCATCAAAATCGGATAAGGCAGGAAATGTACAGAAGGAGCTTTCCACTTCAGTGCTCAAAGATGCATGTCATCGCAGCACATCTAATGAACGCACTTCAAAACAGAAGCAGGGAATGCTCCATGAGTATACAGACTGCCTAACATGATCATTATTTGTAGAACAGTATTTAATACTGTACTCATCACTGGCACCCAACTTTGTAATTGTGTCTGTAAATACGACTAATTATTAGGGCAAAATAACGATGTCATTTTCAACACAAAGAAGGCACCTGAATATTGAGAAACATGTGAAGGCAAGACCATCCTTCATTCTAAAAGCACTGCACTGGTTCCAATTGCCAAGGCCACCATACACCCCATCTGTGTGCCAAAAGAAGGCTGCTCTGTTCTTTCATATTGCATGAAGCATTCCCTTTACCTCCATTAAAGAAAGAAAAGATGGGTAGCTAGCTGAAAGCCTCGTAACTTTAACCCAAAGCATACATTTACAGAACCATCAAATCATATGGCGCATGATGTGAATATATGTGACTATTAATCCTAATTAATTTTCACAACAGAAGTGAAACTGGCAAGAGATTATTCCTGTAAACTCCTAGATTTACTACCAAAACTGAAACACAGGTAATTATTAGCTAATCTAGCCCAGGTGACTGTGATAACCTCAGGGGGCTTCTTGTATAGTTGATCCAGGCAGCTGCAGAGAAAACAAACAAAACCCATGGTCTGTGTGATTTCTGACCACTGTGATTACAGTAGCTTACATGTCCTCTCAAAGAGAGGTTAACAAGCTCTGTTTAATCACTGGCCAAACAGCATATCCCCATTTCTGGGAAAGATGATCCTCCTTTTTCAAGTCACCAGTAAAGAGCAATACAGCATTTTAACTGCACTACTGTTTATTGAACCTATGTTCTGCCTCCTGCAAGATACCAGTCCAAATGACAACAAAACTGCTTCCTGATCATCTTAATCTGATCTTGCTGACAGGTATTGATCAGCATGACAGCTGCATGCATTCCCTCATCTAGAGTAGCACCTAGGAGATAGAATATGTCTGGCCCATTAAGGTTTAACAGTAAATTACCTTTTCACTGTTCTTGTTACTATCAGATTTGAACGGCAGCTAAACCCATGCATTTGTTATTTGTATGCTTTACAGACTTTTAAACATATAAGAAGAAATTCCTTCCTCTGCATGCAAACCTCACATAACTAATTTTTTTTTTCCTGGTAACAGAATCTCAGGCATCACTCTTCTTTCTACACATAAAGAATCTTACAAAAATGAAACTGGTTGCCTCAAGCCCCCCCCCATGCCCCAGTTTTCAAAAAACTAAGTGTAATAATGGCGACTAAGCATACAGATATATAGACAGATATGCAACCTGTAGGTTCATATTCTACAGATATGAGCATAAAGCAAAGCACTGAAGAGACAAAAACCTTATTATCCCAGTACAGCAATTATACTGATGACTGCTAATCACTAACTAGGGAAATGCCAGCTACAAGAAATAAAATAAATGGATGCTTGCTATCTTCCATTTAACTGTAATTTCTTGGTCTTTACACCCACCTCACAGTTTTCTCTGAGTTTTATGCTGAGAGCAATACTTCAAAGACAACTTTAAGCCTTTTTAACAAATGCTTCTCACTTTACTTAAGAAGTCACTGTAAGAGTTAACACCCCCTTCCCCACTCTCTGCAAATAAAAAGGACTCAAAGCAGTAGCAAACGAATGTCATTCTGGTAATTTAAACCCTCTAATAAAACCCTGCTTAACGTGCTGCGTTGAACTCTGCAGCAATGACTTCACAAAAACACATCAATTCCTACAACCACAGTACAGGGAAAAGGTGAGCCTAGGTCCTACTAACTCAATTTTCTTAGACCAATACTGCTATTTGATAGCTTTATAGCTTAAGCTCCCTTTTTTACTGTTAAAGTCTGCTCCTCAGAAGACCATTGAGGACTAAACAAACACTTAAGGCACAAAATTTGGTCAGATGAGCCCAGGGACACTGTTCTCTTCTCACCAAAGACCCAAATACCTTTTTCTTGACGTCTGTAACTCCAACTATCTCTCTGTACAAGGGGAAAAAAGGCAAGAAAAAAACTTGTCTTTTAAAGCACTATTAGCTCAGAAAAGAAATACTAAGTTATTCCAATTAAAACTTTACAGTTACTGTGAATTTCCACTAAAAGGGTACAGTTAGGATTGTCTGAAGATGTTTTGTGCTTACGTTTGTATTTCAAACATACTTGGGTTTCTTTTTAGTTTTAATACACCTTGAACCAATTGACTTTGTAAAAGACTGAGATCCTTAATAAAATATTTCTGTCTCCAGTCATTGGTATATATCACTAACTCCATCCAGCTCATGCTATGCAAGTCCATGCACCATTCATAACTTCTTACTCTAAATCTGCTTCCATGACACGTTTTGCAGTATCCTTCTGGACTTCCCCTGGTGCTCTCCATTGGAAAATGTTAGAAAACATTCACTTCACTTGCACACTTCTGTGAGGATGAGGGGTATTATCTCCAGTTTCTGCTTTCACCCTTTGCAGTCAGATGTAAAAATGGAAAATACCTGTTAAACTTGCCGAAGTGATTAGATACCTTGAGATCTGTGTTTAAGGGTGGTTTTGCGGTTTTATTTTTACTATTTGAGAGAGAACTTGAGATCTGAAGAACTTCAGAACCCTGTTGCCACTGCCTTCATAACAGAGCACCAGGGAGGGATTTCTATACCCCAGTACAACTGGTGCAGCCTAGCTTTCATCCTTGTACCCCTTGGCCTACTTTCTACTGGGATCCACGTGGTGCCTCTACGGCCACAAGACATGATTATTATTTCATGGCTTTTCAGTATAGAAGAACCAAAATGATAAGATACTGTATGATAGGTAAAAATTTTATATGCATGCTAGTATGTGGAAGTGTTTGAGAGATGGTTCAGAGCTGGAAGACTGCACTAGGTAGAAGCTGCCAATTTCAACATTCACATCGCTTGACTGGAAACTTCAGGCAAACAATGCAGCAGACAGGTTTGCTAGAAAGGGAACTAGTTCATTTGCTCTAAAGAGAGGGAAGGAGTGAACCAGTATAAATGCAGAGTGAACAAGCCAGAAGCAGGACTTGAGAGCAAAGCCGGCAGAGAACTATGTAGCTGCACCACAGTATCAGAAGGCAGCAGCCCTCACGCATTTTCTACTGCATGACCACCTGTGTTCTGTGTCAGTCTTTCAGTTTGTAAACAAAAAACTTTCCAAACCCTGTGCATGCAACCTTCCCACTCAAACCCTGTGCTACGCTTCATAAGAGAAAGTGTTTGATGTCAGTGATTTTATTCATCATAAAGGAATTTTGCAGTTGCTAGTCTCCAGGTCTACTGGGTGTCCGTCACAAACCAAAATCAGGACCCAAACACACTCCCACCTGCAACCCGTGTTTTATTCATTCTACCTCTTCCAACTTCTGCAACAAGTACAGTAAGAGTATTAGATAAACACTTCCTTTTATTTTACACAGTTCTAGTTCACTATCAACACAGGATCAACACACTATGCTCTGAAGAAAAGGCTCCTCTGTACAAAACAGCATACAACAAAATTATTTTTAATAGCACCAAACTGCCTGTACGTGGGACAGAAAAAGAAGGAGTAATGGGAGCATTTAAGCTTTTCTATCCTTGAAAAGTGTAACAGAAATTAGTACTGCTGTGGGGTAGGGAAAAAAAGAAAGTCTTTAAAATGTCCAGATATTCATACACTGTTTTTATTCCTGGACATTCTGACTAAGACTCAATGTAAATTTTATAGAAGATTTTTTTTATCATCATGTAAGCTCTCTTGCTTGTATCAGATTAATACAATTTATACATTCATCGTGCCCTGTGAGCAGAAAATTCACCCTCAGACACATGCAATTAACCTCTGCAGCAATACAAAATGACTGTATTAACAGAATTATTTTATGAATTTTTAAAGAAATGAATACACTTCCACTTTTGTTAGTAACTGCTCTCATTGGCATAAAATTGGGAAAGGACCATTTATTTCCCTGGATCCAGTTTAACTACTTACTTGTTTTACTGCTCTCCAAAATTCTCAAAGACCAACTTTTTTATGAACTATAAAAGTACCATTATTCTAAACCCTGAAAGATTTTGTTACAAGCACTTTACTTTCTGTAATGTTTAAGTGCCCTTTTTCCAAAACTACACCAAAGGTAACTGCATGGTTTCTGTGATGTAAGCTTAATAGGTCAGGGAGTTGAAACATTTAAAACAGAATAGCAAGTCTTAGCAAGGTGCAGATGTCATTTCCCCACAAAACCCCATCGTTGTTCAGACCTGTTATTCACCTACAGCTGGTTACATTCAACAGGTATAAGGCAGGTATAGTAGTCTGCAAGGCAAATAAAGGCAAGGTCAGCTTCTGTTTGCTGACTGATTTTCACAAGAGGTACTTCATCAACGAACACTTAAAAAGCATTTACATGTTAAGTTAGTTGGCCCTCACAGCAACTGTAGTTAATTATCACACATTCATACATGCCATTGCTAGCTGATGCCAATACCTAATTAGCGTAAACAAATGAGGCAGTAAGGCAGTTCTGAAAAGGGAAGAAAACCAGCAACTTACCTCATGAATGAGAGCTACCAACATTTGCTGGAAATTACGGCCCCTGCTGGCCAGAAATCGATTAATAGGCTTGCCATCTTTGCCCATATGGACTGGAAGGTCGTAACACGACAACATACCAGCTTAAGGAGGGAGGGAAGGGGAAAAGAAGGGTCAATACCAATACTCATGGTAATAGTTCATAAGTCTTGCAGAAGTCAGGAGAGAACCCAAAGCAAAGTAAAGTTAACAAAGCCTTCAATTTAAAAAGCCTATATAAGCATAGGCAAGTGGCATAAGACATTGTTTCTTGAACTGATTAACTCTCAGATTCATAGAAATCTTTGGGTTAAAGCATGCATATTTGTCTAACTTCAAGAAACTGACAGCTTACCTGCAAGGCCTGGCGTCATGCCTGGTTGTTTGTTCCTTTCATACATTTTCAGCAAGAAGTTTGGAACACCTGCCAGGGCTTTCCCCTGGTCTGACCATGTGGTCCCTCCTCTCAAGGCAGAATGATAGATGCTACGGGGCATGTTGGTCATCTCCTGTTTCACAAGTGATGTTGCAAACACTTCAAATGCTGCATGAATTGGGGGGGGGGGGGGGAAGAGAAGAAAGGGAATGTCACAGACCCTGATGACAAGGACCCCAAACAAACCCTGGAAAACCCAAAACGATACCCCTGCTTCAGGAGAGATAAGCTTAGACAGACTAGTAATGTCAGATACCAGAACTCTTAGCAAGTTTCTCTGACACCACTGCAACACCACACTGCAACTTCAAGAGGCTCTGAGTAAGTCAGATACTAAGGCAGGGAAGAAAAATGGTCTTAACTATTCCATGAGATATTGATTGCCTTCTGACTGCTACACCAGTAAACTGTCATACACTGACAGAATGACAATGAGAAATAAAACTAATATTTACCAACATAGTGAAAAATATTGTCTCTAAACCCAGGTTGTTCTAAAAGAGATTTAAAAGAAGCACAATGCAAAGAGGGTAGATGGAGTGTATATATGCAAACAGCAGACACAGAGAGAAGGAAGTATTAGCTTGACTTCTGTTACCATAGCTGTACAAATTGTTTAAGTTCTCTGCTCTCAAGCTATGCATTTTGTAGTCTAATCAGGTTTAACATTATACAGAATATAAAGTTATTGTTCATTTATGAAGTCAATCTGACACAGCTTTTATACGCACACATTAGAAAAAATGGCCACGTTTCTGCACGTACAATATATGTACATATATAACTGCATGGTATTTGTTACCACATCACAACTGAGAGCCAGAATTGTACCAGCAACTTGAAAACCTTGTATGTTTAAAACATCTGCTAGTGCTTTTGTTACACAACTGAGTTTTAAGGGGATTTATAACAACTGTTTCACAGTAGGCTTGAAACTTTAGCATACAAGTTCCCAAATTACATGCAGTCCTGCTTTGACTAGAAACTAGTGGACAAAGGAGACCAAAGGGTATTCACTCATCCTTTCTGGGTCCAAGAAATGCCTATGGCAGCTTGGAACAAAATAGTTTTATACTGTTTGCATTATGTGTTTCTATACTAGTTGTTGTGGTTTAAGCCCAGCCGGTAACTCAGCACCACACAGCCACGCGCTTGCTATCCCTTCCCCCCCATTCTGGGCAAGATGGGGAGGAGAATCGAAAGAATGTAAACCCCACAGGTTGAGACAAGAACAGTCCAGTAACTAAAGTACCATACGAAACTACTACTACTACCACCACTAACAATAATAATGATAAGGGAAATAACAAGGAGAGAGAATATAAAACTAAAAAGGGAAGGGAAAGAAAGCAATAAACACAGATGATACACAATGCAATTGCTCACCACTGATACCCAGCCTGACTCAAGCAGTGATCAGTCCCTTCTGGGTAATTCTCCCCAGTTTATATACTGGGCATGACGTGATGTGGTATGGAATACCCCTTTGGCTAGTTTGGGCCAGGTGTCCTGTCTCTGCTCCCTCCTGGCTTCTTGTGCCCCTCCTCACTGGCGGAGCATGAGACTGAAAAGTCCTTGATCAGGGTAAGCGCTACTGAGTAACAACTAAAACATTGGTGTGTTATGAGCATTGTTCTCAGACTGAAGCCAAAACACAGCACTGCACCAGCTGCTAGGAAGGAGAAAAAATAACTGTTATAACTGAAACTAGGACCCCAGTGAATGGTGGCTGCACCTTCTTACTCAGCCTGTTCTCTCTAAAGCCCATTTTGGTTTCGCATCTTCCTGCTAAGTTGCCTATCTCAGCATCCATTACACAGCTCAAGCTTTCTACCCAGATACATCACTCTCTTTAATTGCCACCTGTTGTGTCAGTCTTCCCCACAAAGCTTCCACAACTTGACAGTTAGCACATACAGACTCTCCAGGTGAGACTGCACATACTCCAGATTCCAATACATGGAGTATCGAATGAATGGATCTTTCAGTGAGCCCCCACTGGGGGAAAACACTACAAAATACTACTACTATCTCATGGCCATGTTTACAGGTTACAAGCCACATTGATACCTCATGCATTCTACAAACAGTGAAATAATGCTGCTTTTGTCCAGGCACTAACATCACAAGCTTGTAACTGGAAATGAAAGATAACATTCATGAGAGTAATCAAGTGAACATTCAAAATCCCAAATACTAAAAGTGATTCAACTGCATAGGTGTCAAAAAAAAGTGCATCAACCAGAGATCATCTGTTGAAGCATAATTTAAAATCAATATGCACCACTAAAGCATTAAGCATAGCATTGATCT
Source organism: Strigops habroptila (assembly GCF_004027225.2). Taxonomy (NCBI): domain Eukaryota; kingdom Metazoa; phylum Chordata; class Aves; order Psittaciformes; family Psittacidae; genus Strigops; species Strigops habroptila. The sequence goes on from NC_044302.2 coordinate 66,140,688, forward strand.
CTTTATTTATTAAATAGATTTTTGTATACAGCATTGTTTTAATACTATGAATACTCTGTTTATAAAACATTATGGTTTTGGGTGTGCGGTTTTTTCCTTCAGCCCGTGCTGGGCTAAAATACAGAGCTGCCTTTAAAAACATCTGCTCAGTCTTCCCTATTGAAGTTGCACTTTAACGAAACAATGGACACTTGAAGTAAGTAATAAGCAACTTGCTTTTCCTAGAGGACAGATAAGGATTTCAAAAGTTATGTTATAAGCATTTTTTCCACCACCAGGACCTCTTCCTAAAAATGGTTGGGCTTTTGTTTTCCTCTGAACTTTTGCTTTAATATTTTTCCTGTAATTTGGTATGACATTTTCCCGCTGCACTTTAACATGACACTCCACTATAAAAAAGCCACGTCTGTATAGTCACTGTGATTATAAATCTGCAAAGTAACCTCTAATACTGAATATAATATACCTCCTAAAACAGAAGCTGGTGTTAGAGACAACAGCTTGATATATGAAGAACCTGGAACAAAAAGATCCGCTTCCTTCTCCTCTTCTTCTTCTTCATCCATGTCTGCCTCCTCTAAAGTGTTAACTTCTGGTCGTGCCTGAAAGGTTAAAAAAAAAAAATATCAGCACAAAATTCAAAATCCATTACCTTTCATGATTCCAAGTGTCAATGAAGTGTCAAAAATACCAACTAAATATGAAAAGTTCCTCATTTCATCAGTTGCACTCCATTTCAGTAATTTGAAACTAAAAGAACAAAAGCTTTTCTTCTACCTGAAGGAAAGGCAAAGCTGGTTGATGGAAATCACATGCGTATGTAAATCCATATCTATAAAAGTAAAATTTATCTCGAAGTGTCAAAACTGAACTAGTATTACTAAAACTTCATTTTCTCTCTGATTCTTCTTCAATTAGAGAAAAACAGTATTTTATATTGGCATTGGCACTTTGATATACACACAGCATTTGTGCTAGGTGTTATTATCCCATACAAGTTTTCAGAATTTGAAAAACTGCAATTATTTACAATGCTTTCTATGAAAACATATTTATTTATTTTCTAACAAGTGTAAAGTAACAGCACCAATAAGAGCTGTGTACTATTGTGAAAAATCTAGTATTTTAGCAGTGTTTAGAGATTTCCCTCATTCTATCTTGTGCTTTTCCATGCAAAATACATTTTTCATTTGTAAGGTTTGTACTGAAATCTTCTCATAGATTTATATAAAGCAAGTATGTTTTTTAATTTTAAAGTTGCTTATTCTGACTTTTCATAATAGCTAGTTACAACACACAGATGGTGCCAATCTTGTAATAATGCATTAAATAAAAACTTACCGAAGTATTTACTACGCCATAAAGTACCAATGGACTACTGATTATTGCCAAGTCTTTCTTACAAAAAAAAAAGTTGTTCCAAAAATAGCACCTACTTTTCAAACTGACTTGCCCATTTCAGGAACAAAAGCACTAAGCATGAGGGTGACTGCAATACATGAAGCAGTAATCACAAGAGCTGCCTAGTGTCAAGACTCAACTGCAAGCATCAACAGAAAAGCGTAAAATGCAAATCGGGTGCCCAAAAAATAACCTGCTGATTTAACTAACGCAAGAAGAAAAACTACTTTCTGATTGCTTAGACCTCTGTCTCCATTTGTGGCTGCTCCTAAGTCTTAGTTATGCTAATCATACATAATACCATGCCATTTCACTAGCAGGAGCTCATATTTCTTCTATAAGGGAGGACGGTTCTCTGGTAGAGATGGCATAAACCCTTCTCGCCCTTCTAAGAGAGATGTAAAATGCTACCTGTTCAGGAAGATGAAGAATTTTATGTTCTTCAAAGCCAAATGCCGAGAGTGATCTGTAGGCCGAAATGGCTACGACAACATCCTAGAAAATTAACAGGAGGAAAAAGAAAATTGCAAGCACAGCATATACTGGAAACTGCACACACAAAGAGCCTACCGACTAACTACTGAATGCTGAAAAAAACCTTTAAAATAACAATGTTTTCCCGATGCACACTCTCAATTGCTTACTTCATATATACAATGCAAACTAGCAGGATCCATTACCTAAGCTTGACAGTAAACGTTTACTTTGTGTAAACAATGGCTAAATGCCATTACTGCTGTAAAGGTAGTTTATGTAGCAATATCCAAGCTATATTTACACTAAAATACTTTGGTTCCACCAGTCGCATGGTGATGATGCATTACAATACCCCACCAAAGAATTAAGTTAGTTCTCATGGCTGCAGTTTTTCCTAGATGCTTCACCACACCAAAGCTGAAGTCCACCATCGGAGTCAAGTTAGTTTGCGCTACAGTTCTCCTTGTGAGTGGCAGATGTTAGGACCATCAGTTACCACCTTTCATGTGCATTACATTGCTTCACAAACAGTGTTAAATGGTCAATGACAAGAAGAAACCCTATCAAAAATGAGACTGCTTATGAGATTGATAACCTTGTCTTGATAGAAAGGTATAAAACAATATCCATTTGCTGACACCAGGAATTAACATTTTCAGCTGTATCACCTACCTTGTTTTGTGTGTTGTTCCAAAGGAAGCTGATAACTTGAGCTTTGAATTTCTATAAAAGCAAACAAAACAGACATTCAGATTTTCTTTAACCAAATAAGCAGTTGAAATAGAGACAGTTATCTGAAACAAACTGCTGCCACATCAACATGCACTGAGCTAGGAAAGTGGAAAGGGCACAGGTTTGAACGTAGACACGTTCACATGTTCTCACATTCTGGGAGAGGGAAAACTGATCAACCTTGCATTGGAATTTTCCACCTATCTCCCATGATTCACTAATGCAAGCTAAAATTGTGAAACTGTATGGAAACATGCATTATGATTAACCTCAATTAGGCAGCGCGTGCAATTTAGAGATACTAAAAACAAGCAGGTACACATAAAACACATATACAAAGATGCAGTAAAAGAAGAGACTCACCTTATTCAATGAGCACATACCTCATGTTCATTTGTATTCACAGTTAATGAGGGAACCAGGGCAAACAACTCATTCAATGCTTTTAAAATGAGGGGTCTTGTATCACAACTGAGCTTTGGTGACAGAGCATTCCATGTAGAACGGATGCAAACAACCTGAAGGAAGATTGGGAGGCACCATTGCTAACAGCAAACCCGACTTTATTTACACATCTCTTTCCAGCACTTGCCACCTTTCTTCCTACTTAGGAACACGAATTATAGGATTCACAAAAAAAGCAAGCATGTCAAAAATTTACTTGCATTAACGATCTCACAGTATATTAATTGACATCATGCAATAATACTGCACAACAGTTCACCAGATAAAGCAGCTACCAGAAGGAATAAACGGGATGCTGTTAGCAACACACAAAGTTGTAGATGTATCTTCATGTAACATTACTGGTCCAATTCACTTGTTCAGATTAGTTTAAAAGCAAGCTGTTTATGGGAGTTCAACAGGATGAAAGCAGAGGAAGCTACAGAGGAAATTATGTTTCCTGGGAGCCCTTCAAAATAAAATGCTCTTAATCTTTAAGCATAACCAAATCCAAACAGGTTTGCAGAACAGAAGAAGAATGTAAAACTGCAGGAATACACCAATTTTTGGGAAAATGTCAAATTAAAATAAACACTAATACTACAGCTTCATGAGCCCTCCACTAAGCAGGTCAGTTCTTACAATTTTCAGTGAGAGAAATCACTTCAATGAACCAGAAACATAAGCAAAGTAATTCTGTCGGGAAACCACAGTAGCATCATGCTTCCAATTTTCAACTTGCCAAAAAACCCAACAAAACAAAACAAACCAAAAATAATTTTTATTCTGTTAATAACGAATTTGGAGTCTTGACATTTGCTTTCCAAATCCTTAGAACACAGTAACTTCAGCCTTTTAAATCTGCCTTCGTAGAAACCAGAAAGGTACTACGCACTTCCCCCAAGCCCAAGCCCAGTGTATCCCCATGATGAAGAATTCAGGCAAAGGGTAGGAGACCTGCATGGATGAGCAGGGAGTTCCTAGCAAACCTTAAACTCAAGAAGGAAATTTATGGGAGGTGGAAAAAGGGATAGGCCAAGTGGGAGGACCATAGGAACATCATCAGGATATGCAGGGATGTGACGCTTGGCAAAGGACATTAAGGACAACAAGAAGGGCTTCTACAAGTATATCAGCAGCAAAAGGAAGATATGGGAAGAATCTTCTGGAGACATGATTCACTTTTCAGAACTCAATTCAAAAAGGCACTCCACATTTTGCCTAGCTTTAAATACATGAACAGTCCACTGAATACAAGATCACTTTTTGTGCTTATGTTCATGATTATCCTTAAGCACTTGACCAAAATATCCTTAATTCTGAGTCTCTGAAATTGTTAAGCAACTTGTCATCAAGGCATTTAAGATATTTTGCCTAAGACATCAGTGCCACACACAATCAGCAGAAAATTTTACAGTATATAGAGAAAAGGGTAATCTTTTGGGTCATATGAGAAGACGAGGAAGCAGACGGGGAAGCAGACACGGGATTTTTATTTTGTTGAAGCTTTAGAAAAAAGTATAGGCTTTGAAGTCTCCTAATGAAAAAAAGAGTACTCACAGGGGAGTTGTACAGATTAATTGTTAGAGAAGCATTTCGATTTCTTCAGACAGAAGGTTATCCTAAAGTAAAGGTATTACTGCTGTGCAGCAATACCAGACCTGAAATCCAAGCTTTTACTTTTCTCATAGGGGAGTTGTACAGATTAATTGTTAGAGAAGTATTTTGATTTCTTCAGACAGAATGTTAACCTGAAGCAAAGGTATTACTGCTGTGCAGCAATACCAGAGCTGAAATCCAAGTTTTAACTTTCCTCTTTTTCCTAGTGTTGCAAGTCAGTACAGCATGAGTATGGTAAGTACACAGGGATTTTTTGCAAGCTGAAAGCAATTACACCCCCCCCAAAAAAAAAATAAAATCAAAAACAAACCCAAAAAACCGAAAACCACAAAACCAGCACTGTTCCACTTGACCCAGAAATTTTTGATGCTCAGCTTTATTTCCAATAAAACATGATTCAAGCTTCAGATGACAACAAAATCTGCTTTATTTAGCGCATTCACACGGAAAGAAGTATCCTTACAAATGTGAATACTTCCACTTACGGATGCTAAAAAAGTCCTTTCTGTCTACTGCTTATGTTCACCACTGTATTTGATGAAGAATAACAATAGCGTACAGGAAGATTTCAAGCTAAGCTGTGGCCTGCTGTATAGGTTCTTCTTCAAGACTCAAAGAGATTTGAGTGATTTTCTACACACTGGAAATTCTTCGGACTGTTCCTCACACCAATCCAGATGCTTCTGGAAATCTATGGTGACTTGCACTGTCAAAGCAAATGGCCTTTCTCATCTTGGAACCTGATGAAAAGTGTTCAAGTAGTAAGAATCATTTTGGTCCTTTTGGAAAGGGAAGGGGACCTGGTGAAACACTTGTTTTCAACTTCAAATCCATTCACAGCTAATACTCCTATTCCCACTACAGTTTCCTTATGTCTCCTTCAGTAGGAACAATTTACACTGCAAAATCAGCTCAAACTAACAATTTAACTTATTCACCTGTTTGACAGTCAAATAAGTACCTTCACATTCCTCCATGTACTGTTAGATGACAGCTTCTTTTAACAATTCATAGTTATTTTACTATTCTGATTCTATCCATACTGATCACTCTTTACCATGAGAGCTAAAGTAACAGGCAACTACTAGACTGACAATGCACAAGATCTGTTCATCATGCAAATAATCTTTTTTGTATGCTCTTACGTTTGTATACAGCTTCCAGAATTCAGACTGAACTCTAAGATCCCTAGTGAAAAGGTCAGCTTTTGTTCTGCAGGAGGACACAGTGATTTCAAAAGCTGATTGCACCAGCTGCTGCAGTGATTCTCTCCCGAGGAAAACAGGGATGCTGCACAAGCCTGCTCTGTACCTGCTTCTTCTGGTGTAAGGCTTATCAATCTCTTCCTCTCTTTTTTTTAAAACCATTCATGTATGCTCTTTACTAAGTATAAAAAAATGTTAATATCTCTAGGACTGATGCACATTTGAGATGGAAAAGGAGCCTTCTAGATATCAACGCACCCATGTTTCAGAACATTCACACATTCGCGAAGACATCACTGCCTCAGACCCCATTCATTCGTAACATTGGCAGTTAGGTGTTTAGAGTGTTTTTAAGGGTTAGAAATTATGCTTCTGCCATCAGTGATGTTTTCCGCATTCATACTACTTTCTACAAAGCTGAAAGACTATTAGGCTGTAACTGCTATATATCTAGGTTTTTGTAACAACTTAATCAACTCTGTGTAGTGAAGAAACTAATGACTACATAACTCCAACCACAGCACAACAGTGAGACATAATTGGTCCTACTTAGCCTTTCCAGGATAAAAAATAAGCCTCTCCTGGCTCATCTTCATCCTGAAAGATCTGCATGACAGCTCAATGAACACTCAGTACAATATTCTGTATTTCTAGGCACTGAAAAATACCTATAAAATGCTCAGCTAGTGGTACAGTTCTAGCTGAAGAATTACACAGAAGTCACAAAAAGATGCAGTCAAGTTGCAGAGGAAGCTTGACTAGACAGTATTACTCGTATTAAAACTTTTTCCTTGAGAGGTTTTTCCACTTGCCCATGCTCTCTCTCTGTAAGGAGCCACGTATTCTAGCAAAAACTTAGATAATTTCCCTGAAGCATTTCATCAAACCTCACATTACTCCCTGCGGAAAATTTCACTTTTCAGATTTTGCCACCATACCTAAAATAATTCTGTCTGGAGCTTATCTGTTGGTACACTTTGTCTCTCAGTTTTCAGGCTCCACTGCAATAAAAACAGTGCAAAACAGGAAGAGCTACAAAGAAAAAATAAACAAACAAGCAAACAAAAAACCCCAAACCAACAAACACCACCACCACACCAAAAACACCAAACCACAACAACAAAACCGACAAAACAAAGAAACATACCAAACTCATAACAATGCAGGCATAGAATCAAAGTCTAGACCAAAAAAAAAAACAAAAAAAAAAAAAAAAAACAAAAGAGCTATGGCAGAGCTAGGTACGAGTATATATACTCAGCCTTTCAAAGGGGAAAACATACCGGAGCTGCAAATCAAAACTCTTCTTTAAACAATCTGAGACAATGTCATGAAAATTTCTTCCAGGTCTATGAAATTAATGCAAAGCAACAGAAGACTCAGTCAAAGATAAATACAAATCCATCTATGTAACGAAATCAAATGAAGGGATGTTTATGAACATATTCCACAAAGGCATTAAGAAAGACAGTTTTACTGTTATTCTGCACTGAAAAAAACAGCATCCTTGGTATCACTGAATTCAGGCAATTGCTTAATTAAGCAGACAATTCAGTGAGTGCAAAACACATTTCAGAGTGCAGTTTAACAAAAAGTGAAGATGCCTTCTGAGTTTAATCTATTTCAGGAATAGCAAACCCATGAGTATGTTTCTATGGTAACAACAACCACTGATGGCTAGGAAGACCTAATTTGATAACATTCTGAGTGAAAATGATGTCTCGCTTTTCCATCTTTCAAAACACACTGTTTGCAAGAGTATGAAAATATCTCTTCCAGTATTCAGAAAGACAGACAGCACTTTTTAGCACTTTCTAAACTACCTAGAAATTTTTACTTTGTAATGAGCTAGTCATCTGGAAACAGAAAATACACGTTTTATTAATATGCAGAGAATTTCAGCTGTTGTGTCTTCATGGGGTCTCATTTGATATTGTTATTTAGGAAGCCTACAAAATTATTAGCTAGCCAAGATGGTTTCATTTCATTCTTTTCTATGGCATCACACACATTCTCCAATTTCAGCTAACAGGTGAAAAAAAGGCCATAAAAAATAGTGAGCAACTTAACAGAAGTTTCAGATCCAGCAGATATCCACACCACGCCCAAGCAACGGCAAATCGCATTCTGTGATAACTGTTTGGAACAACTAGACATCTTACCATTTTCAGTATTAAACCCCACAGCAGATGGACCTAAGTGAAATCTGCAGGTACATCATATATCACATATCTTTTTATCAGCTACACTGAAACAACATACTGGTTTTGGACCATGTATATTTAGTATGCCAAAACCACAGGCCCTCCATTAAGTCACACATCACCAACAGTATTACAACAATCATAAGGTATCTTATACACTGAGGATTGTTTTCCACACATACACATGTAAGCATTGTACATGCTAAGTGCGGTATTAGTGCCATACAAGATCTAGTACTTAGCATACTGTAGTGAATAAATAGTATTTCAGTAGTTTAGTCAACACCAAAATACTTTCACTAAAAAAGTGAAATTTTTAAGATTTTTTCCCTTTCAAACAAAAGATTTAACTTCTATATGTATAAAACATTCATACAAATGGCAGAGATTATATTAACACATTACTGATTTTAAATCTACAGACATATATCTTCTTGTGAAGTGGAAGTCCAGCAGAAATCAAATTTTTCTAGTGGCTAAAAGAAACATCATGTGTTTCTAAATGCTAAACATTTTACTGAAGAGTATAGGCATCATTTACTTGCAGAAAGATGCATTCTTCAGTACAGCAATATACATATGCCAGCATATGCAACTTTTGACTGTTTTGTTTTTGTAATCAATGACTTGCCAGTCTCTAACATGCTCAACATGTGCTGAAATGTCTTGCTTGACTGCCAATATGCTGTCTCAGTCACTATCATGGCATACTAAACATGACATATGCTCCCAAAATATATCATGTCTAACAAGTCATATTACTTGAGAGAATAACTCCTGAGGTAAAAAAAAAAAATAATTTTCAAACAAAAAACGTTAAAATTACATTCATACTTTTTTTGTGGGTCTTTTCAGCCTCTCACAACCAAATGTTTCGGTTTCCTCACTCACCACTGTTCTTGTATTATTCTTGAGGGCAAAACGTAAAGAATACCATTTTATCTGCTTCCTTTATTTGCATTTAAGGGGGTTGTTTTTTAAGGTTTGCTTTCAAACAAAAGGAGGTCCAAAAAAATGAAAGTGCTTTAGCCATCAAAAAACTTTGCCAGTGAAGTTTCAGATTTGACCCTTCCTCATAACACTGCCACTACCCAAAGCCCTAAAGTGGGGGGAAAAAAGATATGAAAAAGAATCTTCATTTTGGATGAGGTCTTAAGGTACTGGCCAGGCACTGAGACAAAATCCCAGATGCAAGGTACCAGCTGTTGTCCAAAGTCCAAAGCTGTGCAGCTCCAGTCTTATATATACACGTTACAAGCTCCCGGAATTGAAGGCTGAAGTCCTGCAGAACATTTGAGATGCTGGCAGGATGAGCAGCCTGAAGGGTCTTAGCTGTATGACAGAACATGGATGCTTCCATCTAATGTATTCTCCTGTCTCTTCAGTGTGTGGCCTTCTGGACCTCTACTGGACACAGGATCATCTTCACCACAGTTCCATTAAATAGCTGTGCATGAAGCTAAACATAGTTAAGAATCAGTGGAATTCTCCAAAGCCAGTGTTTTCTCAGGTTAGAAAGGCACATACTACTCTGGCAGCTAGTTAAAAAGCTCTGCATTGAGGAACTGCTCACATTTCTAGGAGCCACATCCACACTGGGAACACAGTGTTTCGAATTCAAACCCTGCTTTACATTCAATTCAATGCAATTACAAAAATAAGCATCAGTCTACATCAAACTCTTTATTCCATGAATTGAATACAAAGACATTATCATAGTTTAAGTAATAATATTTTCAGTTCAGAGGTATTCAATTAGATAATTACAATTCAGAACCATTAAGCATGGTTAATTAATTAAAATTTTCCTACTGTATGATGTCTCTGATCTTTTAAGAACACCTTTAATTTGATGGAAATCCAGAAACTTATCAACACCACCCAGAATGTTTCTGCTTTTGCAAAGAACACTTGCAATAGAGTTTCCAGCCTAAGGCAGATGGTCCTGTAAAGATGCCTTTGACAGCTGCCAGCTCAAACATGAAAACTTAATTCAATAACCCAACACCCAAGTGTCAGATCTAAAAAAGTCCCAAGCAAATTCTGATTCTCTGCAGCTATGGTAAGAATGTTTGAAAAACTGCATTGGTACATCCAGAAATCACAAAATACTAGCATTTTGGAAACTATAGCTCTTCAAGAATGCAAAAAGGAAAGTTCTCTAAGTATCAAAAAATAACTTTAAAATAGTACAGGAGTATGTTTGTGTGTTTAATTTCTCATTGGATGCCCTTAAAACAAACACACATCCTTCAAATCATTACATTTTCTTCTGCTACAATAAGGCTTGTTTATTTGCATGCTTCCCAACCAAGAGATTATTAGCAAACCAGAAGACAAAGTTAGAATTCTTTTCTAGCCTTGAGAAAGCAAACAAATGAACTGTCAAAATACATAAAATGACAAAGCTTGGGAAAAGGAAGGAGAAGAAAATAACATGTTAGCACCATTTGGACTACACTAGTATGCCACAACTGATTTCTATCAACTGATAGAAAATGAAGTTGCCACTGTAGTGAATGTTTCCAAAATGAAGACAGTTTGGGTGCAGAGGCAGGTGCAGCAGGAGAAACTGTTTGTGACTAGATGACCTTTAAAGGTCCCTTCCAACCCAAACTATTGTATGACTCTATGATATAACAACGCATTTGTAAAAGGAGAAAAGTACGTTTACATTGCCACAAAATCTGACATTTCCAGCTTTCAAAAACCAGAAACTGCACCAGTGATTAAGGTGCACTGAAATGGATTTTGGTAGCTGACTTGAAAGTGGAGCTGGAAACATGGTTTTCAATTTAGATTGGGGGGGGGGGAACATAAAAAGAGCAGCAGCAGCACTTTTAGGAGCAGTAGCATGTAATTAGAATAGCGAGTAAAATGACAAATATTCTGACAGTAGGTGTTCACCAGACCAGTCAGACTGAATGCAGCCCAACAAGGTTCCAAGTCAACCTATTTTACTCATTCAGTATGTGGAAAACTCCTTACCTATATAAAGTCTGGCAGTTTCCTTCAACAGCAGTCCTACACAGCTAAGGAATTGCACCTACACTACTGGCTGAAGAGTTCAAATAGGTATTATGATATTAATTACTTACAAGGCTGAGAATACAAAGTAAGGCAAAAAGAGAATGAAGAGTAAATCTGACCTGAGAATATCTCAACACAAACCCACCATTGTAAGAGTACAGTTTTAAGGTTTTAAACAGCATCCAGCTTTGTAATTCCTACTCATGTTAAACTCAGTCAACATCATTTGTTCTCACACAACTTTTCAGTTCCTTATATTATTCTGCTATGCTGTTTTCTTTCTGGTCAATAAAACGAATAAATGTGGACTGATGGAATAAACAGCAAGAAACCACTTCCAGAAAAAGCTTGGAAAGTGCTTCTAAAAAATATGCTTATAATTTTTGTTCTTGAATGTTTCTTGACTTGCATACAGTACTTGGTACAAGAAATCGATTAGATGCCAGGATAGATGTCCTCATAGGAAGTTCACTGGCTTCTGTTGAAATTACTGGGAAAAAACCCAACAAAATATTTGCCCACCAATAGGAAATGTAGCCTGGCAAGAATCACATGTATTTTACATTTTTGAGATGCCAGTCACTGTGCACTATTCATTAAAAGCTATCAGAGAAAAAGAGGGGAGGGCAGGCCTCCTTGTAAGACCCGTTAAAGATAAGCTTATATTCTTGATGTTGTTCAACAAAAAAAACCCAAAACCACCAAACACAACAAAAAAACCAAACACACAAACCAACAACAAAACAATGTTACAGCACATTTTATTATAGCATTAGTTTCACAAAGAAGCTTTTCTGAGACTCTCAGAACTTAGCTAACTCAGCTTTGACAAAGCCACAGGGAGAATAGGGTTCCATCTTCAACTATATCAACACTATACATATGAAAACATAATTTGTTATGCTGGTGCAGAAGCTGACTGAAAATTAGGTGCTCACAAAAATCCTGCACCTTAGCAGCTGCACCTTTTCCCATGGTTATCTATTAAGGCAGTGGCAGAGAGAGAAAGAACCAAAGCAAATCTCTCTGACCAACTCTATGATTGAGCCCTTTAAGGTTTCTGCACTGCAAACTGCAAACAAAAAAAAAGTCTAACTACTAAACAAGGGACAGCCTGCATTACTTAACCCAACTGGTTACCTACTGTACCAAACAACAAGAGACTTCTGCATTAAAGTTTAAGTATTCCCAGGTGGCAGATCTGAAAATGGGGAAGCAAATCAAGATGAGGGATGCATGTAAGAATTAGGACAGGAAAAACTGGTACCTGTCCACTAAGTGATTCCTTCTTTCCTTCCTTCCTGAGTACCCAGAGCTGTCTCAGCCTATCACTTCTCAACAGGGGTACACAACATGTGCTCCCAAATGAGGTTTTCACAGCAGAATGTGACATTTGTTACAGGCTAGCTCCTGCTTCTCTGCAGAATAAAGTTTAAATATAATCCAGCCTGAGAAAATCCTGCTTAAACACTAATCTGCTTAAATACTAAATACTGAGGCCAGCATTCAAAGAATCTGTGCAAAATTAAGAAGAGCCAAATTCCACACCAAAAGCAAACACAGTGATTACATTGAGTAAGTTGATTCTTAGTAGCCTTTGTCTGAAGGTTTTTAACTATATTGAATACTGATGTCTATGGACTGCTAACTATTTACCATGTTGCTCTTAAACTGCTGACGTGATTTCAAACGTATAATATGGCAATTGTTGGATTTTGTTGGATTGGCCTTACTGCAGTAAACACTGCTCTAAAAGTGAAGAAGTGGATAAACTTAAAACTGCTGTTTGGCAGGGTGGGTAATTAAATATTCCTGCAGGCTATCATTAGTCCACTAACTGAGATGGCCTGCATAGTCCACAGTTTGTCTATATTGGGATTCACTGCATGTCTCTGCCTGTATCACCACATGTGGTATGCCACTGTGGAAAAAAAGACCCTTGGCTCCTAACTCAGGGATATCATAGGATCACAGGACAATGTGGGTTGGAAGGCACCTCGGGATATTTCTAGCCCAACCTCCTGCTCAAAGCAGGGTCACTATGAGATCAGACTCAGTTGCTTAGTGTTGTATCCAAAAGGAATGTGAAAACCTCCAAGGATGGAGACAACACAACCTCTCTGGGCAGGATGTTCCAATGCTTACTTGCCCTCTTTATCAATAAGTAATGAATGCATTAGGAAACATAAAACAGAAGCCTCCCCACTAGAAATAGTTCGACATCATATGAATGAGACCCAGTATGGCAGGCCGGTAAGAAGGTATCAAAAGATTAGATGTTTTACGTAATTTTCAGCCAATAAGAATTACGCTCCAAACAGCTGTTCTTTTCAAACCTCATGGAAAATGCATGAAAGGATGTCTGAAATTAACTGCAAAGCTGACCAAAAATTTCAACCAATCCACTGAAAGGCTGACCTGATGTAGTAGAAATTCACAGTACAATTTCCCAGGAACAATTTACTGATCTTGGAAAAGAGGAATTAAATTTGTCAGAAGGAAGCTAAAAAAAAAACCAAACAAATCTGCCACAATCCAATGTACTCTTAAAACAGAAGTCAACTAGGCAAAAAGTCCATGATCCACAAGCAGAACACAAAACATATGGACAAACCAAATTCTTACCTCAGCTTCACAAAGTGCCTGAAGACCTTGTAACACCAAGGCAGCAGGTGAAGCTTGATCAGGTTTTGTGCATTCATTTAATACCTGGGAAATTGCAGCCAACATGTCTGCTCCATGCTGGTATGGCCTAAAACAAAAAACATGAAGATACAAGCCAATATTCTCGCATACACACAAGTTCTGTTCTAGACACAAAATTCATTACATGTTGCTTTTGTTTAAGTGACAACTAAACAAGACTAAAACTGAAGGGTAAAAAAAACATACAATGGAGGATATGACAGAAAGCTCTTAAGGCTGACTGACCTGGAGAATTAAATTAGCACACATCAAAGTTCAAAATAAAACATCACCAAGAGATTAAACTATGGAAGTTTTTGTCCAAGGCTGTTGCGTATACTAAAATATAACATCATTCAAGAAGTGACTGGAAGGAAAATCCAGAAAAGCACCCAATCTTTCTTTGAATAGATCAAAAGATAGACATATCATTAGTTGTTTCTTCTAATGTTTCAACACTCTCTTTCTATAATTTGAAAGTCCGTTAAGTTTCTACTCTGGATCAGTACAAGATGTGTGTTTTGTTTCAGGATGAAGAGATTTTAATTTAACTTAATTTATATGTTTTCTATTAGTTATAATATAAACCCCAAATCTTACTAGCTGCTGAGATTAGTAATGCCTGAGTCAATATCTTATACAGCTAGAAAAATATTACTTAAAATTAATACAACAGAGTAGGAAAAAAATAATTTTGCAGCTTTTCTGGCGGGAAAAAAGTTGGTTTCACTTACAAAGACATTAGATGGATTACACTTGTGCATACCTCTGCCTACATATATCTCTTATACAAGCAGCTTTAGCAATCAGCTTTTCCCATTGAGCATCTTTGTCAACAGACAAAGGCGGCACATCAGACATTGCCAAGAACTTCTGCAGTTCTGGATAAATTCGATCCTAGAAAAGATTAAAGTTATCATCACACCTTTGAAAGCTGATGACAGCATTTTCATTGTTAGCACTTACACATGACCTGTAAATACCTCTTTTATTGCATACCATACTTGCTTTTCTTCATTAGGAGAATCTAATGCTGCACTGAGATCTAAATGGCTTTCACAGACTTAATGTCTGTCGCTACTTTATAAACATAGAAGCAAGTTAATGCCATATAACTAAGGTCTTGTTCTTACTGTACATTATGAAAAGCAGAAAGCTGTCCTTCAAACATCCAGTCTGAGAGCTCATGAAATGAAAGGCAAGTTTCATGAAAGACATACTATTGAAATTTTTCACTAAAACAGAATCAGTACAGGCGCCAGCCCCACCACTCATTTAATAATGCTGATAAGGAGCTACTAGTATAAGCAATATTACAAAATTAATTTCCTTCCTTGGTAAGGGGCAACGAAGTTTTTCAACTACACTTATCTTCGGGACACTTAAGAATTTTCTAACCTGTCTTTCCCATAAGGATGTCATCAGCCGCAAAGTAACTGCTCTAAGCTTTGGCACGCTCCCCAGCATGTGTATGGCACGTAGAATCTGAGCAACACAAACCTGAAAGAAAATTTTTAACCAAATTTCACTCTTATTTTTTATGTCCAAGAACAAACATTAACCTAAAATGATTATTTTACAACCAAGTACAGCAAGGAGATAACTGTCCAACTGCAATGTCAAATTAATTTTCTGAAAACCCTCAGTGCAAGTCCAAGAACATCTTCTTATGACATATATATATAATGATGATACAGTACAGACAATACAGCATAACGTACATTTCACTCTAAAATGAATGTCATATCCCAACCAAAATATTAGAAAGCTAAGCTGAAGCTTACAAATGAGTTATTTTAAGCAAGCTATGGATTGCTCAGTCTAAATAATTTTTTATAAATAAATGACCTCTTATTGACACAGTTCTTCTTTTACTAAAAACATTCATTCTGACCTTGTGTACACCCATTGTAGGCAATGTATACAATATATCCCTGTAAAGTGCAGGCTCCAAAGGTCTTCCCAATTTAAAGATCAGAACTGGGATCAGATTTGGGACCTAAAATAAAACAAAGGCAGAAAATAAACTTGGAACTAGGTTGCCAACACGATATCATATCTAAGACTCTGAACTTGCCAGAACATATTAGAAACTCCTACCCTTTTGCATTAGTTTTTCTCCTAAGAGGAAAGAGAAAGGAAAATTCTTAAGTTTGTGATTTCATAGGATTAACAATTTATTTCCCTTTAAATTATCATCTCACAAGCACCGTGTTACGTATGTTCAGCTGAAATCACTGCAATAATCCACAATAAATTAATTTTTACTTGAAATTACGTTACAGGCACACTGAAAGAAACACGTGATTGAAAGTGGTACACTAAAATCCACACCAAATGAATGAAGGAACTATTCCAATTCAGTTCTGTCATTACAGAGGAACCTTTTATTCAGACCAGATTTTCAGTATTTTCATACCTGCAGGTCCTTCGGTTTTCACTTGCACATATTCACATCACTATGTTGTAAAATTAAAACTACTCAGGATGGCCTTGCTTTTTCCCGCCACTTGATTTCATGGATACTTAGAAGTAATTATACAGTACTGCTTTACATTCTGCCTTTATGCAGTACTAATGATTTTCCTTAGCCACATGGCTTAGTCTTTCACAGATAAAATTTGTGTGAAAAGATAATGTCATTCCCAAGAACAGAAAAGCTAATTAGGAAATTTGGTATGCAGCAGTAGGAAGCAGACACAATTATTTTTGAGTCTTCTGGCTTTCAGAAAATTACTTTCCCCATGTGGTCAACAGGGTATAGAGTTCTTCATTTCATTTCTAGTGTTTACTTCTGAAGTGAGTCACCCCTGGAAGAGTTTTTTTCCTCTTTAATCTCAAATTACTGTAACTGTAGAAAACTCATTCAGTAAGGCCAAGATTGGAAGCTTAAAGCAGGAGAACAAATGTATATTAAATCCTACACATACTGGGCTGAGCTGAAAGACTAAAACTCTCAAACCCAACATTTACAAGATTGGACCCAACCTTTAATCCAATCTATAATTCACATTCTTACACCTCTGAAAATTTATCCTGGTAAAGCTGACCCTTTATGTATCTGTGAGTGGTTTAAAAATGTAGTGGTTAAAAAAAACTATTAATGGGAAATTCTGCTACAACAGTCTCTCAACATGCATTTTTACATGAGCAGATGTCTTGAGATGATAAAATATCAGTGTACACAAGCCTGTCTCAGTACACAGAAACTGCAGAGCAAGAATAATGAATAAAAATTCAAGAGCTCTGTGATTTTGTGTACTTCTCTCTGTAATTACTGTTTCCAAGTTACACACTAAAAGAAAATACTGTTTGTTCTACAAGACATCACTATCTTTACAGTTGAGCAATCCAAATTTGGGCTTCCAAAGACCTAAAACCTTTGTCCTGGAATCTATATTTAACACCTAAGGAATTAACCATAATACATTATTTTGTTTTGGTTTTCCAAATACTACTTGACACTCTTAAATAGAATAAAACCCTTTATTCTATTTATTCCCCATATTTTTGACTAATTGACTCGTCTCCCTCCTTGTTTGCCAAAGTTGCTGTCTACCATTTATAGAGGCAGTCATCACTTCACAACCTCTCTAGACAGAGGACTGGCTTTACTGTAAATCTTTCAAAGCAAAATCAGTAAGTATGTCTGACAATTTAAGGTAGTATTCATCTGAGCAGGCTTTCACACCTAGGAGCACTTTCAACACAATGCTTACTTTCCTACCTGTTTATTCCAAACTGAACATTGAAAAACAGAAAAATGAAACCTTCACCCAAAACTTGAGATTTAATTTACTGACTTACCTTTCCTTCCCATCCCACAATTATAATGATTTGTTCAGACTAACCTATGCACAATGCAGTTGTATTCCCTGATTTACCCATGCCAAAGGGAAAACAGCAATGCCTAAAAGAAAATTACGTTAATTTAGTACGTAGGATGAAAACTAAAATTAACTTCCTGATTAAATTAAATAGAATCGAAGACTTGAGTACCAAAGGCTAAACATCTTCAAAGCCAGAACACGGTTAAATCAAGCCTTAGGGAAAGAGAAGCTTGTGCAGAAACCAAATAATACAAGAAAAAAAAAAAAAAATCCCCTTGAAGCTAGGAGACTTGAGAGACAGAAGCAGTTTTATTTCTGGGCAGCTGTTAATACCTTGAGTGTCAAGAAAAAAAATATCACCTGATTTCCTGTTACCTAAATCTATGAATGGCACAAGGTGAATTGCAGGGTGACAAACAAGCAATAGACATTCCCCACCTCTAGGAGTGGGGGCAATCATTAACACTAACACAGCAACCTGCGTCACCATTTTGGAGTCCCAAAATCATTAGGGAGGTCATGCATGCTCCCCCACTGAGATGCATAAGTCTTCCATAAAACCGTTAAAACAATGTGTGAACAGTGAAGAAATGTCTTCTAATAATATTATCCAGAAAGTTTTGTATGCAGCAGCACAGTTGAAATATTCTCAGCTCAGATGGTAAGAACATTCTGTTAATTCTCTAAACCATACCCGTCCCTGATAAATGCTGTCATTGGTTTACCTTTGCTGGACAAACAGGCTACATAAAATATAAGTAGAGATGTCAGATATGTTGTTACAATAATCAAACTCATTACCTAAGTTCGTTCCTTCAGATCTCTCCCCACAGTGACTCTTCCTTTTGCCAGAGACAGGGTCTTATGCAACTCCATTTGGTCTTAAGCTAGTTCTCTATTCAACAGGCTACTTCCTATATTATTCTCAGTTGTAGCTATATTGGACTACACATATGGCAATCAGACTGAATGACATTCAAAATAAAATACAATCAAAATAAATTATATTCATAATCCTTAGTTTTAAAAGCATTCAAACCCTTTAAAGTCAGTCAGCTCAAGCCTAGCCTTCATCACCTGTGATGGTAAGTTCATTCCAAGTCCTGTGTTGGCATTAATTTTCCAGTTACAAATTTTATTCTACACTAAACAGGTATTAAATGAAAATTCTACAATGACTTTTACTCTAAAATCCAGGAAACAGATACTAAGGTTGATTTACAAAATTCTCAGGAAAAGACTAAGCACATGCTTAGTTATGTATTTCCTTAAAGGTATTGTCTTTTAAAGAGTACTTCTTTTGACCTTTATATTAACATTATAAGATTAGGAGGAAGACCAAAATGTTCTAGTACAGCAAAGCTGCTCCTCTCTCCATCTCCTTCATGTAATGGATAAATAATGCTGGGACTAATTTCAACATTAAATTTATGTTAAATCTTCATCAAGGGCTCAACAGCTCCAAAACGCAGATATGACGATTCATTTGCTCCCAGTAGGTAGGCAGCAGCTCCAGGGGCGGGAGAGGCATGCTGCCTGGCAACACTGCCTTCTGCATCCCCTAGGCCCCCAGAGGATGCGTCAGAGAAGCCAAATAATCCAAATACGTATTAACATATGCTGCCCCCATTTTAAATTCTAAATGTAGGCTATCACTTCACACTATTCTCACCATACTTTTTTCCTTGCTTGCGTGCTTGTCTTAATTCTGTCTTTTATTCAGTTCCACATAAATAAATGGTGCTTTATAAAAGATGGGAAAAGTAAGTGGTAAAACAGTGATTGGATTGTCCTCTAAATTAAGAAAGTGAAAAGCTCACCACAGCAAATTTTAAAAAATATTTTGAGTCTTCAGTTCCATAGGGCACTTTCTGAAGAATGCAGTGGAAGGTGGTGTGCAGTATATTAATTATTTGGGTCAATTTTAACACTAAAAGATCATCCCAGGACCCCTCCAAAAAGCTAACCAAAAAGCAGGAAATAAATGTCACTGCAAAGTTCCAGGTTTTATTTCTGGGAAATGTCAGGCTGAGCTCTGGAAGAGAGGCAGCAACAATCTAGTTCCCCAGTAGGCAATGCAGTGAAATGAGCAGGCTTTCAAAAGCTTTCAGTACTCTGGCATTTCTTGCTCCAATGAACAAGAGGGAAGTACCAAACAATTCACACAAATGAAGGAACTAGTTTTTAAATAAGTGCACAAACAAAGTTTACTTTCTGTTTATAAAAGCTATAAAATAAACTGCTTTCAAAAATTAGAAGCATTTTTTAGAGAACAGAAGCTAGGTTTTCAAAGGTTCATGTACTCCAGCAGGTTCCTAACCAATAAGTTTCAACCATGAAGATCTGAATATAATGGGATTGTTTCCCTACCGCTACTCTCCACAGTACACATAATCAGACATAGAACAATATCATCAGACACCACCTGAGTGAGCCAAATCCAGTTCAACATATAAACATGTTTTCTACCCAAATAAAAATGTATTTTACCTTCTGGTTTTTTTTTTATTTTTTTTTTTTAAACGCACTCCCAACCCCCAAAGAGCACAAAATAATGTATCTTTAGATGGATTTCCCAGAAGGGTGTCATTTACCACTAAAATATTTCATTCCAGCAGTTGAAAGACCATAAAAGACCAGATGTCCTCTAGAGCCTCATAATCCTCTAACAATGGTAATAGATCGTGTGCTACTATTCACCAGTGACCTCTCAGTCAGACGATTTAATTTCTTCCCTTTGCAGCACAGCTGGTTTCACACAGAGTGTAATAACAGTTTTTGCACAACAAGAAAATTCATCCAATTAGAATGACTGTATTAAGTCTTTCATGAACATCATGTGTCAGTGCAGCTTCTGCAGTGATTTGATTTAAGATAGACTAAAAGGCCATGTACTACTCTTTATTCCTCAGCCTTTTAAAAAGATTTTTGGATTTTCTTCTATAGTGTTTCAGATCATTACTCCAAAATGCCTCAGCTGAAAACGGATCTAATATAATCATTAACCTTGCACCATAAAAAGGCTTTTACTCAATGGGGAAGGAGGAGATACATACACAGAGTCCTCTATATGCTCTCTTCATGGAAAGGGTAAGAAAATACAAAAATAAAGCATAACCAGAACAATGTCTGCAAAATCAATTACGGTAATTATTTTTAAACCTAGCAAGGTTTTTAAAATGCTCCATTAATTTACTGCAGAGAAAATAGACTCCTTCCACACATTCAGTGTGGAAATGGGAGATACTGTTTGTGAACCCCCCTGTGGAGTTGTAATAAACATGAAAGCAATGAGGATACTATTCTCAATGCACATTCTCTTCTGACACAGTTCTGTTTTGAAACACAATTCCTCAGCTCAAATTTTGCATGGCAATCACCCTTTCATTTAATTTTCAATTTAATATCCACAGCTAGAGCCACTAACCATCTGAACCACACAGTAACAGGATTTCACTAATAGCAGAATTACTGATTAACTTGATCACTTTAAAAAAGAAAAAAGAAAGAAGAAAGAAGAAAAAAAACATCACAAAATTCTTCTTATACTATGACCCACACCATGATATCTCAGCACTTACATATACTGCTGGAGTACAAGCACTCTACAGTTTGGCTGCAAAGTTGACACTTTTTCATTTTGCCCTTCAGACATTTTACTTACCTTTTGCAAGGCTAAGTGCTGAGATTCTGCCAGCCCAAGTTTACTTTGATTTGAACATGAATCAAAGACATGGAATTCTGAATGTATCTCTATTCACTTGGTTAGACCATCCTTCCATTACAAACACTCAGGTTTAAATTGAGTGTTCAAGTGCCACTAACACCAAAGAAAGATTCAAGTTAATAAAGGTGACTGTTTAAAAATAAGCTTGGGATTAACAGCCATTTTTTGTTCTCTTCTTTCCACACCCAACCTCCTTCTTCTTCTCTTCTTCAGAACAGCTTTCTAACTAATATACTGCAGACCACCTTCCACTGCATCCTTCAGAAAGCACCCTATGGAACTGAAGACTCAAAATATTTTAAAAATTTGATGTGATGAGCTTTTCACTTTCTTAAAGGATACTCTGATCACTGTTTTACCACTTACTTTCCCCACCTTTTATAAAGCATCATTTATTTATGTGGAACTGAATAAAAGACAGAACCAAATAAAGCAACTCCTGAAGTATAACTTTGCCATCGGTATGCTAGTAGTTGTTGCCATCATACTGCCTATTGAGTTTATTAAAGTAATTGGTTATTTCCCCCATCCAAGAGCTTTAATGCTTTCTCCCCCTGTACTAACTACTGCAAGACCAAGACCAGAGGTAATTCCTCATGCCCAGAGAGAGCATTGCACCTTCAAGAAACAATGCGCTAATCTTTCAGTGCAGTGCTGTGCCACACTGTAATAATCTCTGTGGGCCCATTAAGCAGACTCAGAACTAAAATAACTTGTCTGAGTCAAGACAGATGCCAGGTGATCCCAAGATCAACTGAGCCAGACTGTAGGTCCCAGTTTCAAACTGTTAAGATCTTCTGGAATAAAAAATGTAATTTAAAAGATAGCAATGTATTAGATACTGCTAACTGGAGAATATTTAGGTGTCCATGGATGCACTTAACTAAAGACTGAGAAGGGAGATATCCCAATTAAGCGGAGTATTCTTCTCATGCCAAATTTCCAAAAATTACCCAGCAGAACTCCTGTTGTATTACTAATTATACTGATTGCTTCATGTGATACTATTAAAAAGACATGAGAATACTCTATATATTTTGCAGAAATGCATTTTAGTATCCACAGTAATTTAAAAAATCTAAAAGTTCATCATTTACAGTCCCTGTTAGCAAACAAAATGTGAGCAGTTAGATGGTATCAACTGATTGTCATTTGAGTCCTGCATTTTAAACAAGTTTCTAATTCACATGGACTTCTGCTGATCATTAGGGAAACAGAAAACATGACGCAGTTCAAACTTCAAGTTCTCACCGCATTTGGGTGTGAGCCATTTTTCCCAAAGCCAGGAAGGACTTTTTCACCAGCCTGAAGGGCTTCTTAATTCTGAAATAGTCAGAGCACCACAGTTAGCTCAAAAGGCTGCTCCCATCAATCTTACTGCATTGGTGAATGAAAGCTTTGCCTTCCAAACAGGCAGAACAAAGGAGGTAAATCCACTCATGTCATGCTAAACATCAAGAAGTTCAGGTTAAATTCCTCTTCTGTATCTGTCTAAAGCTTCTGTAACTCTGCTGACTTGCATTTAAATTTGTCTCTAACACTTTTCATTTAAACTCAGTGGAGCTATTCCAGATTACTTCAAGGGAGTTCAGAACAGATTCATTCCCTAGAGAGTCCAGGCCACTCTGCTAAGGTGCCATATTCTTCAGTAATTCTTTTTGCCAGCAATTTATTGCTTTTCTGAATGACTATCAATTTGCACTTCGAATAACTATATCAAATAGTTAATAAACAAAGCATTATGCCTTTCCTCTTTCTGTGCTATACCACTGATTCATCAGACAACTCAAAGACCTAATGCAGCAAACTAAGTTACAGACAATCTACACACAAAACCAGGAAAGCCACAATAAAAAGCCTGGAGTTACCTTGGTGCTTTTTACACCACTAGTTAAGTTAGTCACGAGAAGGAAACTGCCTTACTCGCAGCAGTCTGGATCAGAATTGAAGAAAAGGTTCCTAGGATAGGGCAGATGCATGTCTACTGCAGGTGTTGCAACATATTCAGTAACTTACTTACCCCTTTTCCTAGATAATAATTAATTCACTTACAGGGCCTGGTTACAGGCTATTTAGTGAACCTGTGAGACTACTCATACTACTTATGATTGCTGATTTATAGAAAGAGATTTTGAAGAAATATTAAATTACTAATCCCTACAAGCCTAATTACAACACAAAAGAATTGAATACAATACTTGAAAGATAAAAGTTAAAATGCAAAATTCTGTCAAATTGACAAAACAATTTTAAAGAAATCACATGCTCCCAAAACTGCATCAATTTGAGTGCATTATGAAACACACCCATACAAGAAAACAAAAAAAGACTACCCTGAATGAGATTAGAGAAGAGACATAAAAGGTTAACAGCAGGCAACCCACAACAGATGAAGCTGTCATTTGGTTTAAAATCTTCCCTGGCTTAAGAAATACAGTTTTCTCCAAAAGCACTGTATAACAGGCCTAGTTTATCCCAGCATTTCAGTATGCATTCAACAGCAAGCACATCCTAAACTGCTTCACTGGATCAGAGCTACAGCGCTCAGCACTGCAAGTCACCAAGCGCATATATTGTAAGCTCTATCCAACTATTGTGCTGCAGAGTATGGTAACACTTTGAGACAGAAAAAACTCAAGCAAACAAAGCCTGTCTTTATGGCACATCTGAAATTTGAAGCAACACTTCTCCTGCCTCTACATTTTGCTTAATTTCACAAATAAGATATGACTGTTTATGTATAATGCCTCCTGTATTAGCTATTACTGTTTCTAAATATCCCCATTTATCTTTCCAGAGAATGTGGATAAGTTTAAGCATGATGCATAATTCTGGCTTGAATTCAGTACTAAAGCAGACAAAGACTATGCATACATTTTTAAGAAGCAAGACACAAATATCACAAGGGACTTGGCAGCGTTCCAGTAACCACAAAAGAACACAAAGAATAACTTAAGAGGTCATCAAAAGTCAGAAATCGCTTAGTAGCCTCTTTTCAACTTCATCATGTTGTATTTTCATAGTTATTAGATAATATCAACAAATAATCCAGTCCTTTTTTCCTAAACCTAAAACCCTAAAAAATACTCTAAAACTGAGACATAATACATATTTTGCTGTAGAGTTCCAGCCAGCGTGGGGAATATACATGTGCATGTATACATGCGTGTCTAAAGAAGTGACACAGTGGGAGTGTCTACTTAGCTGCCAAGGGAGTCCCAGAGAGCAGTAGTGCTCCTGGGGACAAGAGGTGTGCGTAGGGGTGCATGGGTGTGTGTCTGCACAATGGGTGGGACAGTCTGCACCAGCAACTGCAACGGAGCTGCGGCCTCAGAGGTTCCTATGTCCAGATGCCAGCAACTGGTGAGACAGAGATCAGGAGCCACCTACTGCGCACACTAACTGTGTATGCTCCATTGCTGGAGAGCTCCATACTGTACCTACCGCACATATCCATACACTATACATATATTCCCACTAGAAGACTCCCATCCTGCTCAGCCAGAAAGTGGAGCAGGAAAAGACCTCTGGCGCTGTTCTGTGTTCTTCTGAGTGCTCTGTGTGCCTGCGTTACATACATATAAGCAGAGGTATGTGGTGTACATATGTGGTGCATGTGATGTAGCTACTGGGCATACAGGCACAGTCCTACTACTTTTTAGACCTGGTGTCATGAAGCTGTGGCAAACGTGTATCTCTCAGACTGCACAATCCATCCCAACTTCTGTAACAAAAATCCAGTAACACTAAGTTTTTACCTGAGAACAATCAGCCTTGACTATTTCTGTAGTAGCCTGGAGTACATCACGAAGACTGTCTCCATCTTTCTGGATCAACAGGTAAGCCAGTAGAAGAAAAACATGGGCAGGGACTTGAGTGGTAACAGGCAGCAGTGATTTAACTGAAGATAACCAGTTAATAACTGCAGACTTCTCTTTCATGAGCTTTATCATCTTCCAGGTTGTAAACAATAAGCTGTAAGAGCTGGTTATAGGGTAAAGGAGTTTACAAGACACCTGAGAACAAGTGAAACAAAAAATTCTCAATCAAACAACTAAGGCACTTTGATGAAAGATCAAAGAAAAAATACAACTAATCCAGTTCTGTTATCCAAAACAAATCCTTTTTTTAAGGTCCTATTACAATAAATATAAAGAATAAACTGCAATACATTTCTTTACAATTATTTACATGAATTATCACATTAAGGATGATTGAATGGGTTACTAATTCCCTGTTCAGGAGTTCCCCCTTTATTTGGCATCCATCATTCCTGTTCCTGATGGTAACTGCAGTGCTACCTCCCCACTAAAATGGACACAATAAAACTGGAGCACATTAAAAGCTTCCATTCCTGACAATGACAGGTGCATCACAAAGTGTAACCATCATCTACATTGTTCTAAGGAAATTCTTCTATCTTCTTACAGTACTTAATAAAACAACTCAGTTTAAGGTAATCTGACTTTACATTTTTTGGTTAACCGTTTCACTTCTCAGAACAAAATGTTCTATAGATGCAGTCAGAGAAGGTAACATAATAAGCAGGAAAGTAGTAAAATACCAGTGAGGAATCCTCCTAACTCAGATTTTTATATATGTAAAAGTATACTAATTACAAAGCTCCTGCACATTAATAGAGAAGTTAAAAGTTTTTAATTAAAACAATAAAGTTTATTCCAACACAAACCATTTCTTTCCTAGCAATTGTTTGTTTTCTTAGAAAATCCCATGTTTTCAGAAATGCTTTTCAGTT
Organism: Strigops habroptila; assembly: GCF_004027225.2. Taxonomy (NCBI): domain Eukaryota; kingdom Metazoa; phylum Chordata; class Aves; order Psittaciformes; family Psittacidae; genus Strigops; species Strigops habroptila. Next base: position 66,166,799 of record NC_044302.2, read on the forward strand.
ATCAAGAAGTAGTTGGCAGGCAGTAATCAGATGAAGAATCTTCATATAAAAATCGTGGTCAAGAAACTAGTTGAAAAGAGGTCTCCAAACAAACCTTAAAAATGGAATTCAGACTCCAACAGCACAGGGCTAACTCACCTTTAAATTACCAGGGAAAAAGAGATTTTGAGTAGCAAAAGCTGTTCTCCATAAAATCACAGAATTTCACTGTTCGATGCAACGTAAATTTATTTTGGTTAATGGAATTCAGAATACCTCTGTAGTTTAGATGACCTCTTAAAAAATGTTAAAACCAACTTATTCCATTACTTATGCATCACAATCACTATATGTGAAAAATTCAGCAAGCTATAATGCCAATATTGTTAAATCCATCCCACTACCTGCCCCAAAAGAAGGAAAAAAGCCTGTAACTTTACCAATTCCTTTTTATCCTTCACAGCTTCCTCTTGTATTAGTTCCAAAAGATTTACAGCAAGCTGCTGCCTGGTAATTCCAGAATCATCCTCTGATAGGCAGTCCCCAACAGTTGTAGAAGTTAAGATCTGTAGGACAGGCATCACCAAAGTAGAGGCTGTGGTTGATATGCTCTGGGTTTCTGAACAGGAAAGGAGCTTGTAGGCTATTTAAGAAAAGGTGGGGAAAAACAAAGATCATGTTGGCAAGAAAGAACTAACAATATTTGTACTTCAAGGCACTACACAAACATTTCTAGGAAACACCCTGGTCAAGCAAAGTAACAGGATTATAGTATGTGCATACTAGACTTAAAGTGCAAAAAATTTTTTTATAAAACTCCAATTCTGTTTAGAGACCCATACATTTCTGTTGTTTATAACAAAGTACCTGATGGCAGCAAGAAATACAATAATGGAATACAGCACAGTCCTTTGCTTTTACTGGAATAACTCCACTAATCAAAACTGTTAAATCAAAAGCTCAGCCAAACATTGCCATGACTGTCAGACCTGCTCTCTTAAGATCTGTCAAAAGATCCAGCATGCATCAATCTCAGCTGAGAATATCCTATTGTTGATTCAAAACCAAGGCAGATTAGCTCCAAGACAGCAGGCAGCTTAACATACAGTAACGTTCATAAAAAAAGTCAGTGTAGCAGGAAAATTTATCTTTATTGCCATTACATGAAATGTTGCTTTTTAAATTCAAGAAAAGCCTTGCTTATTAGAAAAAACCCCAAAACAAAACCACTATTTCAACACCCAATCCAACTTTGGGGGAATACAGCGTTTGTGTAAACACAAATATGAAGAAACAAAAGACACAGTCTTAAGAGTGTAGATTCCTCTGTTACAAGAAGAGCTTTACCTAGACTCAAAACAGACTTTTGCTGACTTTTTGGAGTTTGCAGCAGTAGAAGTGCTAGCCCAATTATACACTGTTCCACTGGAAATGCCTGCAAGGAAAAAACAGGAGTGGTTTGAACCGTCTTCGTTTTTCAGTGCAATTAAACAGTACAAATGGGTGGCAAATGAAGCTCTATATGGAGTTTCTTCATGAATCATAGTGAGTGCATGCACACTGACACAGCACATGCAATGAAGAATATGAATAGTGTAAAAATTGTATTTTAACTGAATAAGTACCACATTTTAATTTTTTACTTCGTTCAAACCATTTTAGCTCAGTTTAAATCAACTCCCATACTAAATAGTTAACTGCTATATACAGAACCAGTCAAATTTTCACCTTCTGAAAGTCTTCAGCCAAGGAAAAAGAAAAAAAATGGAAACTTTTCAAACAACACTGGTCACTTGCAGATGAACATAATATAACAATGCCACTACTGTCTTAAAAATTACATTCTTTAAATTTAATACAACTACTGATTTTTTCCCCTGAACTCTTACCTCTTTTAAGAGCTCAAAGTTGTCCTCAATTAAGGAGATCAAAGATGAGCATTCTCCCATCACATTTAAACACACTTCACAGAAGCATAACAGTTGCAGACAAAACTCTGATAACTGAACTTTCCAAAACACAGGATAGCGCAGTAAGCTGAGGAATAGCTCTTGCAGAAAAAATGAGGCTTCTGTAACTTGCAGTAAGTCTTTATGCTGTAGAAAGGTAGTTAAAAAAAGAACAAACAAAAGAAAACCAAAACACATTCTGGTTTAGTTCCCCTTCCATATCCACAGAGAATTTCCCAAGTATAGAATTAGTTGTATTAGCTCTGCAATGTTTCCATTGCAAATATTACTAAGGCTTTGAAGAAACATTTATAAACTAAATGCAGGAATCTCTTATGCAACTTCCCTGAAGAAGCAATAGATGAACTGCTATTTAATATTTTTGAAGTAAAATTAGAAACACATGAAAGAATAAAAAGATTTCTTGGTAGCTGTTGAGAAAAATCCCTTTTTCTGCAAAAGCAATAGCAAATTAATTCAGCTCTCAGGGTTCTCTCAGCAACATAAAACAAATTGTGTGGGCATTTAATATCTTGTAACGGAAACTTCCTGCTCCAAGGTATTTCCTCTGTAACGTAATGAAGATATATCAATATACGTCACAAAAGACAAAGCCGGTGGTGTTATCTGCTTCTGGAGCACCATGTAATCTACCTACTACAAAATGAGAAGCTGAAGTGTAAAACCCAAAAGCAGTATCTCTGTACTTGGAAGCCAAGTGAAGAGACTTCAAGAAGCAGGCTGCCTCTAAATCCTCTTGTGTTAGATGAGAGCATTTCTGCTCTTGAAAATACTAGTTCCAGACAAACCCAGCTGTTCCAATCCAAATTCTGGAGCCAGCATTAAGGAAAACATCCTAATTTTTAGTCCCTTGGAACAAATTCTATGAATAATCTGCCCTAATCAGAAGCCTAAAGTCTACCAAATTCTTCATCAGGAAAGTCTGCAGGTGACAAGCTGTACCTTTGACAGCTTGGCTGATATCGTCAGACAAAATGACTAGAAAGCATTACCACACAGAGGATTAAATAAGGCTAAGCTTAAAGGAAGGATTAGGAGAACCTAAGGTTCAGAGAAAGAGGAGAAGGAATAACATTATAAACCAGTCCATCAAACGGGGTTCTTGAAAGAAGTATTGTCCTTTCCATTGTGAAAGTTGTTTCTCAGGCAAGACAAAAAACATTTAAGCATTAATCTAAGTTCAAAAAAAAAAAAAAAAACCAAACAGATTTCTACTAAAAAAAGTGCCAACAAGCATGGAGGACAGAAAGGTTTGTAACTAATCTTACAAGTCTTTGGTACCATTTTTATGGCTAAATGTTAACAAGTCAGAAGCTTGGTCATACATTCAGGACACAAAGTTATACTGAAGTTCAGGTATAATCAAGACAAAGATCAGAAATATCCTGTGACTAGAAAAAGTCAGCATGTACCTATCACCACAAAGAGACCTGAACCAAGATAAATGTGTATAATCCAAGTTATTGTTGGTCAAAAAGGTTGTGAAAAGTAGCTACTAGTGGAAAGTAGACTTTATTATTAAAATTCCTCAGGAGAAAGATTCTACCAAATATCCTCATCAAGCCAATGCAATAAGGTTTGATGTAAACCTAAATGCTTTACATTATTGATATCATAAACCATCTCCCTATGGCAGTAATATCATTGCACCTCATGGTTGAATATATTTCACACTGAAGATGTTGCTCTAAAGAGGAAGAAAAAGGTATATAGGTACAAAAAAAGCTTAACCAATGTCACAGTAAAGCATGAGTCAAAGCAGAGCTATGAACTTTAACCAATACCCCAGACCCCTAACCAAAAGGGACAGAAAAGATTAAATCCCTAGCTCCTAGCAAGTATCACTGTACAACTTAAAAATACATTGCCAAACTTCAGCATATTCTGGAGGGATTAAGTTTTGTCTTCAGATCCACTAATTCCTCTGTTACAAGAGTGAGAAAGGAGTATCTAGGAACACTTCAATCATGCTTCTCATGTAGTTTGTTTCATTTTAGTATTATCCATGCTAAGTTAAAAATCGCATGTTTTCACAAATATCTTACCATTTAACAAAATTATCTCTCTCATGGGTATCTCTACAACTTCACTTTATGTTTACTGTTGCAACTAGTGACAAATATTTACAGTAGATGTGTTTCAATTTACACCTCATAAGATGTATCAGATTTTAACAATTAAAGAGCTTTATCTTCTACCAGAAAGAGCCAGTTTGTTAGATTTCTGGAAATCTAACATATCAGGCCTATAGGAAAGGAAAGAGAATGCTATATTTGCACACTTGAAAGGCAATAATATTAGTAATACTATCTTTACTTTGACAGCCTATCTTTGTAAAAGTCGGGGTCAGGCAACAACTGTACCTGAAGGTGGGGAACCACATCCCACAGAAGTTGAAGAATCTGGCATTCCAGCAGGGAGGGTGCTTCTTTGTGCTTTGGACGATGGGGCTGAAGTAAGATCTTAAGTAAACCCATTCGCAGTTGAGCATATTCCCGTAACTGAGATGGTTCACAATACAGGTATCTTAGAAATGGAGCCATTATGCCAACACATGAACTCTGTGCCCTGCAGTTCAAGAAGAAAGTTTGCCAAGACTGCCTTCTACTGAAGACTTAACAAAACACAAGGAAAACCCAAGCAATGTAACCTTACCTGAAATAATTTACAGGACACAATAAACAGAAGGGTGTTATGGAAGACACTAGTGAATCTCACAAAAAACTTGTTAGCGCTTGTTAGCATGAAGTACTGTCATGAAACCTTATATAGCAACCATACAATGAAGTGCAATTGTAAAAAGAATCAATACTGAAGCATGAACACTACTCAATCTGAACTCACAGATTACGACACTCTTAATTCCATTGTTTTTTTTTCTTATCAACTCAAGAAAAATTACTTGCCTTGCTGAATGTCATGAAAGACTAGTGTGCCATTCTGCAGCAGCACTTGGAAAAGACTACTCAGAAATACCTTTGTAAAAACACATAAAACCTAATTTCAATTAGTAAGAGCCATCCATTCCTTTCCAGTTTTTGCCCAATGGTCTTAAACGACTACATGAAACAAGAACTGCTTTAACCAAGATGGCTTCCCAGTAAAAATATTTATCACAGAGCAATTCTTTTGGCTTAACCACTTCAGGAATACAAGCTGTTACTGACATTATTAAAACAATCAAATAAAGTTAATGATCAATACATTAACAAATATGTAGGAAATCAAAATTAGAAGTCAGTTTTAAACGAGACTCAGCCCTGATGCAAAGCTTTACAAAGAACCGGATAATGCATCTACATCAACATATGCGGCGCTTGTTGATGTGGTGCTTACAGACATGGTATTAGGTTACAGTTGGACTCGATCTTAAGGGTCTTTTCCAACGTAAATGATTCTATGATTCTATATTCTCAGTCTAGAATGCATTCCACAAAAACCTTTGCACAAAAAGCAGCAAAGGAAGTTTAAGACATTTTCCTTTGCAGCAAGAACAAATCCTGTTTTAATTTAAAACAAGCTACCAAGAAAAAAATCCACATTTCATTCCATCATTCAGACACCTGACAGGACTCTTCACAAGTCCCAGATTTAGTAGCTGAGTGGAAGAACAAGTCTGCAAACAATATTTTGAAATGATCTGATGAATTAAATTAAACAAAACACACTTTTGATTCAAAGCTTTACTGTTGATCATGTAGTCTAAGCCCACTGAAATTTAAGAGATCAATAAACTTATTTGTTTACTCAGAGCAACAGAATACGGAAGTCAGTTTCACTGTACTATTATTCTGCTGGATTTGTACAAGTCTTCCAGAAAACAGAAGAGAGAGTTTTTATCTGAAGAGCATACATATAGATATAAAATCACTGAAAACATTTGGCATTTAGTCTGCTACAGTATTTGGTATCTTACACTAAAGCTTCATTGGACAAGTTCATTGGAGATAAGCACAAAGAAATGTTGAAATTGTTGGTAACTTTGTTCATTGTTACAGATATTTTACAATAAGGCTGTGCCACTGGTTTTTTCTATTTTTTTTTTTTTAATAAAGAAGCATACATTATTTTTAAAGACCTCATCCTTTATGGTAAGATGCAATCATCTGTGCTTCCCCTTTATCATCCCACCATTTTGTATAGATTAAGTTTTACGTAACATAGCAGTCAAAATACTGACAAAGCAAACAATCAAAATTGCTCAAAGGTGTTATGAATTTTACACCCATTTTTCCACATCCATAAAAATTACATCAAGAGTTTAGGAAAAAACCTATAAAAATATTTTTGATGGATAATTCTAGTATTTTATTAATATTCTATTTTTAACCTTTAAATGGTGTCATTAATTTTTATAATTATATTTTTCAAAAGACTGCTCATTGCAGCTGCCTTCAAAAAAAAGTTATACTCATACAATTCAATTGCCTACATCTGCTATTTTTTAATTATTCATTTACTTACCTCTCTGGACACTGATGGAAAAATATTGTTATCTGCTGCAGTAGAACTGGCCAGCAATCTGGTCTGTTTTCAAGGACATTGATTAATGGATGAGGATTGTTCCTGAAACACAAAGAAATCACATTTGGATCTACAATGCAGAAAGCAAGTGTGCAAAATAACTATCTTTAAAATAAAAGCAGCTGTAGAAATAGACAATTTAACCCCCCTGTATTAACTCCCTTTATCAACTTTGCCAAGCCTGCTACGCTGTCAAAATAGCATATTTTATAGAAACTTCAGGAAACAAAATTAAAAAAACAAAAAAAACCAAAAAAACCCACCACCACACGAGAAAACCAACCAAACAAAAAAAACCCCAAAACAACTGTATTTGAAAAGTCTTGGTCTGATTTTTCTAATTTTTTGAATAAATGTCTAAGGATCACTCTTCAAATGTGCGGCCTGATTCCAGTCATTGGCAGCAGCACTAGGCCCTAGCAGTGGGCTCTAAGCAACACTCACAGAAAAATCTGAACCCCGTGTAACACGCCGGTTCGGTCTTTCAAGCACAGGTACAGATCTTCAGCACCTGAGAGCAGTCAAGGTGACAGTCATCCCACATACTACTTTAAATCCTACTCCAGCTTCCTTGGTTTTCCTTTTTTTTCTCCAGGCAGTGAAAGAAGCGGGGAAGGAGAAAGGCCAGCATACGACCAGTCGAGAGATCTCCACTCTACTGCCAGCGCCCTGCCATTTGAAAAGGTCATTGATGCCTAGCAGTCACATGTTCTTCTCAAATGAACCTATCACCAATGCCTTCCCCACTTCCAAAGTCAATCACTGAAGGCCATCCACACCTCCTAGAAGTGTGGTGCTTGCGTCAAACAATGACTATCCTTGTACAGTAGCAAGTGAAGGAAAAGCTGGGGAGGGGAACCTGAACTATATTTGTTTGTCATAAGAAAAAACAAAGTCATTCAACTAGAGTAACTTAGCATAAGAAAGGAAAACAGAACATGAGAATCTGAACATTAAATTCCTTGGAGAGGTGGGAAATTGGGAAGAACTGGTGATGTGAAGGCAGACTCATCACTACCTCCATCACCTCCTTCCGGAGTTTACCCACTGTTCTTGCTATGACTGGACCACTTATTCTGACCTGCCTCCTCAGTGTCCCTATTTTCCACCAGTATCCTTTCCTGCTTCAGCCAACTACAAGCAGAGTAGTGTAGATTCTTCTCTGGCATACTAACAGCTTAACAGCAGACAACATGCTGCTTCCCTGCTCTCAGAATGGAAGCAACTTTCCTAGTAGCAAGTGAGAAAAGTTGGAAGAGTCTTGCCGACTGCCACAGACCTGCTAGAAACATGTGAGAGAGCAGGGCTATATGAATAAATGGAAAGGCAACAAATGCATGCAATACGAATACCCCTTTGGCTAGTTTGGGTCAGGTGTCCTGTCTCTGCTCCCTCCTGGCTTCTTGTGCCTCTCCTCACTGGCAGAGCATGAGAGGCTGAAAAGTCCCTGATCAGGATAAGTGCTACTGAGCAACAACTAAAACATTGGTGTGTTTATCAGCATTGTTCTTAGACTAAAGCCAAAACACAGCATTGCACCAGCTATTAGGGAGAAGAAAAAAAACTGTTACAACTGAAATCAGGACACCATCTTTCAAATCAGTTATTAAAAATCTAGAGAAGTTTAATTCTTCTCACGGCTGTCTCATGAAGACGTGGAAAAACACATGCTAATATGCACATTATTAAGCTTATTAGCACAAGCTAATAAAGATTATATTAAGGGCTGTCATCGCAGCCAAAGTACCTTCATTGAGAAGAGAAATTTCATAAAGCAGAAATGTCAAGTTACCATACAAGAATCAGAAGTTGGTAACTGAAACTGGCAAATTCAGATTGAAAAAAAGAGAATGTATTTTCACTGAGGAAGAATCAGTCACTGAAACAATTCATGAAGCTCGGACTTTTTAAATTTTTTTCTCTTTTGTTTGTGGGTTTTGATTTGTGGGGTTTTTTTGGGAGGAGAATAGATTCTTCTGTTTTGTTTTTGTTTGTGTTTTTTGGTTGGTTTGTTTTGTTGCGGTTTTGGTTTTTGACAGTATCATTTATCAGGCAGCAATCTAGAAACACTGTTCACATACCATGCCAGGACCTTTAAAGTCCACAGCCTTGTACAGGCATCCAGAGTTATAGCAGCAGCTTATTTCAATAGCTTTGTCATATTTTAAGAATTAATTACCTTTCCTAATGAAAGGAATGTATCTCCAGTCATCTAAGTATTGCTATGACACTGAAGTCAGTCAGCACAAGTCAGACACATCAAATCTGAAATTACTTACTATCCAGAAAAAAAAGCAAGAATTTTATGACAGATTTTGTGTCTTCTGAAACTAATAGAACTGCACGGTGAAAGAAATAAGCTAAGCTCCATAGTGAACAGCGATTAATAATGAAACGCTAAAATGTGCATCCTGAAAAAGTTCCATTTGGTAATGCTATTTGCAGTAGGAAAAATGAGGTGTGTAGGTGTAATTTATCATTAACACTAACTGTAGATTCGTAAAATGCACATCTTTAAATGACATTACAGTGCTACTACCCTAAATTATTGCCAAAATATTGGGTTCAGGACAAAGCAAAAATCAAAACCAGACACAGCAGCTGTCTACCTGTAAACACCTAAGCGTCTAGGGAAACAAATCTTAAGTAAGGGGCAACAATAAAACAAAAATTACTTTTAAGGTCATCTCAGTGTTCTTGTCAGATCTCTGAACAAAAGAGCACTCCAATCTGATTTAGAGCACAAATTCAGTGTCAGATTGCTTTTTCTGTATGAAGAAACAATGCCTGCTGTTAACATAATTTTCTGTGTATGCAGCTGTGACCCTGGCCCTTTCAGAAAGATGGAACAGCACTTTATCAAATACGCATTTTGAAAGTATTTTTCTACCTGCTCTGAATTAATTTTTTCAGAAAGTTGGCAGCTCTCCAGAGTTTTTAGACAAAAAAACCATGTAACCATTGAGAACAATGTATACTACTAGCTCACGTTAAAAAAAAAAAAAAAAAAAAAAAAAGCTTTCAGCAAAGATTTATAGCCAAAGTTCTGCACTGAAAATGCTGACAAGCGCCTCTCAAAAACCCCCTCTTCCCTGTCCTCCCACTCAATTCAGCTTAAGCTTAGGTTACTGGACAGCTACATTAATACACATATGAAATATACAACTTTATGCCATATGAGAAATAAATCCCCTGGGAACACTCAGTTCTAGTCTACAGTGAAACCAACTTGCAAACTACTTCTGTCTCTGCCACAGCACCTCCTAACTTCATAGCAAACAGTGCAGATCATCCCATAAGTGAGTTTAAAAATCATATAATATTTTTCATGCATCCTTAAAAAATCCCATCAGATTTGTTTTGGTCTTTATCTACCACTGGAAAACGACTTATTAAAAAAAGAAAACCAAACACAACGACAGCAACAACAACAAACAAACAAAACCAAACAAACAAAACCAAAAACAACAAATACACAACCCCAAAAACCATAACAAAACCCAACAAAACAACTAGCTGTATTTACACAGTTTATGGAAACAATAAGGAATTCCAAAATTCAGTGACATGTGAGGCAGTTTTCTACGGACTTACATGGGTAAAAGGAACATTTCCCACTTCCTGCAGTAACAGAGGTAATCAATTCCCTATTTTCCATGGTTAATTTGCTTATAGAAAGTGGAGAATCCCATCACTAAAACTACAGAGGCTTCCCCACATGAAATCAGAAAACCCACCTGGTGGGTTGACCTTGGCTGTCTACAGGTGCCCACCAAATTGCTCCCCCACTCCCTCTTCCCACAACTGGGAGAAAATGATATGAAAAACTTGCAGGTTGAGATATAGGCAGATTAACAAAGAAAAAGCAAAGGCTGCACATGAAAGCAAAGTCAAACAAAAGGATTTATTCTCTATTTCTCACCAGCAGCTAATGCCCAGCCACTTGCTGGGATATGAAATGGGCTTCAGGACATGTCTTAACAACGTCTTAATAATGAATGCCCTCCATATTCCTGGCTCCTTTCTCTTAGCTTTTATTGCTGAGCACAATGTCCTATGCTATAAAATATCCCTTTGGGTCAGCTGTTTTAACAGCATTTGATAGAACACAACTACAAACATTGTTATGTAACAAGTCACTGAGTAAAGACAGACCTTTCTGTACACTAAAAAACAATAGTCTGATCTCCAAATCACATGGCCTTGATCTCCCAGATATTCAGAACCAAGCCAAGCAATCCAACTTCGGAAACGAAAAGAAAAACAAAAATGTATTGTCTAAGTGTAAGTGTGCTGCTTATTTTCAGTTTTCTGCTACTTTAAACTATTCTGGATGATCAAGTTTCACCTACCTTCTGTTTCCAGTAATTTTTCTTTTGGTAGCTGGGGGAAAACAAAACAAAAAGTAGTAACATTTCTTCACCCTGCTGGGGTGAAGGCCATTTCTTCATTCCAGCCACATCCTGCTACCCTCTTTTTCACACAGGGCCTGGATTGCTTTAACTTAACCTCTTCTACCATGACACTTTGAAGGAGTTTATTTACTGTTAAAAAGAAAGTTTCCGAGAGTGTTCCACCTTACTACCCTTCACTACTTGCCTTTTCAGTTACACCTGTCGTATAAGAGAGTGCAATTTGTAGAAAGAACTGATATAGCTAGAAAAACAAAGGCACCCAGGATTTCAGGAATGCAAGCACATCAAGTGCTCCACAGTCTGTTTTGCTTTTCTTCAGTATTTAATTTTGCTTAAAACATGATTCCTGTCTTCCTTCCTTTTACATCCTTAAAGCATTAAAGCTATGGCCTGCTACAATGATACCTCTTAACTGCATAAGAAGCAACTTGAAAAATGCTCATGACATCTGCCAAGTAGGGACTTTCTCCAGAAAAGTGATACAATAACGGCTGTTACTGTCAGCACTGACTGCTGGTTTCTCAAGAGCTGGATGAAGTCACCAAGATGTCCCCTTAGGAAGGCTGCTACCACCTGACAAGCAGCTTTATACAACAGCTCTGGATGCATCTTTAAATAATTTATTTTATATGGCAACCACTTTAAGAGTAAAAGCATTTAGGAACCTTACTTTGGTAACTGGAATAAAGCAGGAAAAATAAGTGAGAGGGAACAGGTCCACAGTCTTAAAATAAAGGACTTATTAAAAAGGACTACTAGCAATCACCAAGCTACTGCATGTGAACAAGTAGCAGTATTTATTTGTTCTTTCTCACACTCAGCCTTCATGTTACCATTGCCCCTTTTGAGCTTATGGTGGCAATCTTATCCCTGTACTATAAAAACTACTTAAAACTTTCAACAACAACAACAAAAAAATAGATCTTAGAATCAGAAAATCATTTAGCTTGGAAGGGTCATCATCAGAGAATCATTAGGTTGGCTCAGGATCACATGCAGTCAGGTTTCAGTATCTCCAAAGATGGAGATCCCACAATCTCTGCGGGCAACCTGTGCAGTGCTTAATTACCTGCACAGAATAAAACCAAACAGAAACCAACCAACCAACCAAAACCAAACCAATCAACCAAAAAACCCCAAACAACTAAAACCACAAAACAAACAAAACACAGGCAGAAAGCTAGTGAAAAATCAGATAAAAAATTATTATGGTATCTAAAATAAAACCAACGTGAAACTAACCTGATGCCATAAAGATTCCAGACAGCCTCATCTCCATCTTCTCCCAGTTGAATAGCTTGAATTTGTAGTAATTTCAAAATAGTTTTTACTAAACCATGTACATTCCTGTTGACAAAAAGAAATACATTACTGTCACATATGTAGTTACATTAGTTGATTCTTCCATAAAAGAAGGAACCAGGAAGAAAACTGACACTCAAGAATCCTAGAGTTCTCCTTACGGACTTCCTCCCATCTGCCTACACAAGTTGTAAATCCATGTGTCTTTGTTCTCCTTTTCATGTAATGAGCAAAACAGCAGAGAGAATAATTAATGCATCAATGAAAACTTTTGATGGTTTGCTTCTACCATATCTTACATTTGCTGTCTCCAGCTTAACTGAAACTGGTGCTTTTAACATGTTAAAAACTTTTCTCTGAATGCAAGTACATAGGTAAACATCACAAATCTCCACCATTTCACTATCTAGCAAGTGAAAGCAACTGAAATCACACTGTCAGAAAAGACACTTGAGACACCTAGTTTGCGCTGACTTTTGATCTCAGGAGCCAAGGACTACAAAAAAAGAAATACATATGGCTATTTTATCTTCCTCCTCCTATCTTGTTTAATTTACCATTCAGGAAAATTTAAGAAACTGTATTTCTGAAATTTTGATAGGATTTTCCATATTCTCCTGGAGAGACGCTAATGAAATTAATGAAGTCCACCACAAGGGGAGAAAAAAAAGCCTCTGTGACCATGCAGTAAAAAGCTCAAGTATAGAGCTTATTACTGCTTGGCTGAGCTTACAAGGACAAAAGCTGTCGAAATTTTGCTCTCCTCTTCATAAAGGGCTTTTCACACCTTTCCAACCAGACCATGCCAGATCCAACTCAAGTCCCTCAAGAAAATAGCCTGGATTCTGTAATGAAACACACTTTTCACAAGGCGAAAATATTGAAGCAGAGGAGTAAAAAAAGTCATGGTCAATGCTTCGACTTTTCATCTAGAACATGTTATACAATTGCATCATCATCCCTTAAAAATCAATTAGACAGTTTACTACTCACAATAATAAACTGTAATTACTCCTCACTTTATTCACATAACAAATAGGAAGAGCTAATACAATATACAATTATAAGAGATAGTCACCCAACAAAAAGTTACTTCTATCACACAGTGCAAGATAAGGAAGGAAAAGGAGAATTGGGTGCTGGGGTTTTTTTGCTTTGTTTTGGGTTTGGGCTTTTTTTTCCCTTTTTGCTGTTCCCCCTTCTTTTCTTCCTAGCAGGAAAAAAAAATCTGAGAAATCTATTTTGCCTGCAATTCTACTTCTCTATCAATGAACGGAACACTGCAGGAACTCCTCAGATGACAAGCTGTAAACAAGAAGCTATGCAGAATTTATGTAACCCTCTCACAGGACAAACAAACTATAATCCTCATTTAAGACATGAGAAAACTGAGATACATCATGAGCTGTTTGACATACAGTGCAGTATACTCTACAATTCCTAAATTATGAATTGATATATATACATTTCGACTTTTAGCCTGTATCAGAAAGTCTGAATAATTTTAAACAATTTCTGTCAAAGAACAGGCTGGACCAACATCAGCACAACAAAGTGTGGTAACAACATGTAATCACAAAGAAATGTCATGACTTGATATTCACAAACACTTCACTAAAGATTCAAAAACTGCAAAGACAAAGGATCATATGATTATAGAATCATAACCTAAAAAAGCTTCACATAATTCATAAAAGAAAATGGGAACACACACACAAATACCACTTTCAACTGTCAGACCTTTACTACACTTATGACCCCTGCAGACAGACTTTTTTCCGTAAACTGGCATGGCACAGTAGGGAATGTCTGGAGATTCTCACAGTGGACCTCCCTAACAATGCTTTAAATTTTTTAAATTAAATGCTTTAATGCTTAGTTTCATACTCTGAATACAGGTAAAATAGTCTATTCTCTCTTCTGTACCTTTCCTACTTTTGCCAACAGTTCTGGAAAACACTCTCCAGAACAAAACTGACAGAATATGCTTCTGTTTACTTGTTCTTTCAAAAATGGACCAGTTATAAGATGTGCCTGTAATCTTTAAAATGACTGGCTGTTGTGACACCTGGCTCTCCAAACACTGAAATCTGACTATAAAAGAAAACATGAGGTTTGACAGAACTCTGCTGGAAAGCAACCAATAGGAAGTCATGTAGCAGGCTTGCAAAACCCAATATGTAACACACAGAAGAGGAAGGAGAGTCTTTTAAATGGGCATAGGGAAGAGATAAAAAACGACAACCTTTTAGATACTTCATGGCAAGAAAAGTCAGTTAAATAGGAATTTGCTAGCATATTCCCCAGCTTCAACTAGGTAACTATGCAGAGAGGGGAAAAACAAACCATAAAACACTCCTCTATTGATGGTCCTAATTCCCAGACAGGAGGAGAACGGCTGCTTTAGGCTTTACATTCAGCTCCTGAACACAAGCAGCACAATGTCATGACATATTGCAAGGATTTCTCCACCTCCTACAGGCATGGATGCTCAGGTGATAAAAACATTTTGAAAACACACATACACACAGAAATCCTTCTGACAATCTTAGAGATTACAACAATCCATTGTTTCACAGGTTTTTAATAGACTGACTTAATTATTTATGCTCATTATTTATTGAATACAGACGACAAAGTTTTCCCATCATCTTCTACATAGAAAGCTGGAGACCAACCTTAAAAATGTGTAAAAATGTGTATGTATGTATTTACACATGTATACATATTTTGTATACAAGCATACACACAAAAACACACATATAAATACTATGTTCCATGAAGTTTAAACTGTTGGGGCAACAAAGGAAACTGAACACTGAGTGTAAGAGACAGTTATGGTATAACGATACACCAGAGAGGTAAGAATGGATTCCCATTTGTATAATGAATAGGTAGCATTAATCTTATAAGAAGTCAACTCAGATAAGCACTGCATGTTCACCTCCATCAAAGCAAACTGTCTTCTCTAGCACAGAGAATTTGATACATGTGTCAAAATAAAACCTACCAGGTGCACTAAATCCCTGCTAAATTCATCATAATGGAAGAGAATCAAGAACACAACATGAGTAGTCTTTGCCACTAAAACATTCATCTATCTCCATTCAGTACTGAAAGGCGCTCAGCAGTTGCAAATGCCTGTCCACTGGCTGCTAATTTCGTATTTATTTTTACAGACACTGTGCACACAGCACTGCAAAGCCACAGAGCAAACCTGGATGAAAATTTGGCAGGGTGAACAGAATGATGAACAGCAGGCTATAATTCTGAAAGTCAACACAAAAAAACCCCAGTATCAGCACTGAAATGAACCAATCTGAAGTTTAGTCCATTCCTGATTCTACAGACATTTTAAACCCACAGACACCCATAGCAGCTTGGGGCTGGGACAGCAATGGAAAGAAGGTGAAAACTCATAAAATGTTCCTGCGTAATCTGACAGCACTTACTAAGCAATCAGTGATACGTGTTGGTTTCACACATGGAAAAATCTAAGAATGGTGTAGAAATGAGGCATATCCAAGCCCATTCAATACATAACTTCGATTTTGTTTTTAAGGTTAACTTAATCCTTAATATCCCATTTTACACTTTTTATTTTCTCAAGTACAAAACTGTATTGCATTTCATTTCCTTATAAAGCGCTAATGCTGTAACAAACTCTTAGCTGAACAGGATTTTCACATTTCTTAGTCTGCAAGCCACAGCTAATAAACCTTCCCTCCATTTTACCCCAAGGACTCAGGTTCCCATAGTCTAAGCACAGGTGCTTTTACTTCTTTGTTAACAATGGAGATTATTCTCTTAACCCCAAACTGACCTAGTAAAATTTTCTATTTTGGAGGACAGTGCTTTGCAGAAATTGTTCATATCATGTAAATATATTTACAAAACCTTTCCTAAGGATCCATAACCACCTACTGCAAACTAAGTATAGAGTCAGCATCATCACAGCAAGATCCTAACTGTAAACAATCAAGTCACAAGGAAAGAAGCAGTCTCTTTAAAAATATCTTATTTCTTAAGCATTCCACTAGTTTAGTCAAACCTAACCTCACCTCTGGCTCAGAGTGACCATTAGAAACCTCAGACTAAAACTGATGATGTGAGGACTGAAGGAGGTAAAATACATGTCTTGAACAGCATGGTTTTTGCAACCAGCTGTTGAGCCCACCAGCATCATACATCACAAGTGTAGCACCAATTAGCTGGCTTGGCTAAAACCAACTCCAGCTTTCTGTAGGAAGCGAACGAGAAAGCTTAGTGCAGAAATCCAGCTAGCTGCCAAAAATCAGAAGAGACAAAGATAACCCAAAGAACTTTATAAGACTAGTATATCTGAATAGAAACATCTTCCCAATCACCATTTGAATTCCCATTTTAAATTTTATGTGCAGGGTCCTTTTTCCCCCCACAACTGCATTCTCTCAGTATGTTGCACAGGCCAGTCTAGCTCAAAACACCATTGTGAGACGCAGACATTATATTTACAGAATTTTGCAGAGCTGGGTAAAGTGATTTCTTCCTCAGCAGACAGGGAAATAAAATATGGCATTCCTTATCCCCACTCACAGTCTTATGGTGACTGTATGTGAGCAAGAGTTCTGAGTTCAGAGCATTAGTCTGAACAGCTAACAATTTCAGCTGACACACATAGGCTACTCCGAGTTTTTAAGTCAGACCCACAGTGACACACTGCCAAGATGAAAGCACCAGCCTTCAGCAGAGTGACAGCCCAATGCCAGTCCTTAATGCCACAGCTTATGTGAAGAGCATGGTTTACAGAACCTCTTCTCTTCCCCTGTATTTACAAGAGAAAAGCAATGACTGATAACCAGCTGACAAAAAGACACAACATTAGGCAACCAAACATTACCTTGCTGAGGGAATTAGGTTCAGAGCTCCATGAAGAACATAGTCTAGCTCAGCATGTTTCTCTGCAACAAGTGCCACCAAGCCCTCAGAGCAGGCTGTTCGCAAGGCAACATTCTCGCTGCAGCAGTTCTCCCAAAGTAAGTTCAGAGCAGGAGTCTGAAGGCAAAAGCAGGAGACAAAAGCAATGAGAAAGCTGACAGTGATTTCTTTTAATTAATCTTAAACACACTTCTAAATAAAAACTGAAGTCTTAGCACAAGTGAGGAAGCTTGGGTACAGGTACTACACCAAGAAAGGTTTTCCCAGGACAGCTCCCACCTTCCTGCCTCCTCCTGCCTGTGTCATCAGTAGGGACAGAAGTCTCTCAGGAAAGGGTAAGTCTCTCAGAAAAGGCAAGAAAGAATTTCATTTTCTTTAAAAACATCAAGATGTAATTGGAGACAACCCAGGAACTGCTATGTCAGCTCTGTCTAAGCAAGATGTATTGCAAGCAGCTAGAGGCAGACATACAAAGGTAAGTTGTCTTTACTCGTGATACGAAGTTCTCTCCATTTGCTAGTAAGCACAAAGATTTGGCTGTATCCATCAAAACTGCTGCTTTAGTTTTTATACCAAATTTGTATTTGCAGGTTCATTTGATGACTTTGTAGCTTCCAAATGGAGAAATAAGGAACATTTTGAAGTACCTGAACACTGCAAAATACTCCTGTCTAAAAAGGGTGACTATCGCCTAAGTGGCAAAATATTCTACTTCTTAACGTTTCAGAAGGTTTTGCTGTATTTCACTTTAAAACCTTTATAGGGTAGCATAATGGGAAGAGTCAGCTTGTACCTCAAAACAGAATGTCATTTGGGAACACGATTCTCATCTGGACTGTTAAAGGAGTTTCTGTTAGAGAAACTACACATCCCCTCAACATTCCCTCACATCAAAACTCAACACTTTTCAGGTTTGGGTTTGCTAGTTTGGGGATTTTTTTTTTTTTTCTTTTTTTTTTAAAGGCTTCAGACTGGGAGGAAAAATCCACAAATAATCTTCTGCTCTTTTCTGTACAAGTCAGCTTTTGGTGAGGAAAAACAGAAGAACAAATCCTAACTAATACTCCTCCTATGTTGCTGCAACACTTGCAAATGCCAATATTATATATGCCTCTCAGTTAACACGAAAGACCGGCACTTAAGTGAGCTTCACTCATCTAAAATACAAAGTATGCCTTTGCACTATGCTTTCTCTTAAAGAAATATAAGTTCTCCTTAGCTAATGTTAAAAACAACACCAATACAGGTATGTGAAATGCCATACTTTTTGAAATTTTTATAGTGATGTAAAACACTTTCCTACTCAAGTGACAATGTCTCACCATATGGCACTTCACTTGCAGTAACATAAATAAAGGCAAATAAAACTCTCTTAAACCGGGCAATGCAAGGTGTTGGTATTCTGCAGAACTAAGACTTCTGCTATTAAGACTTCCGATGGAAGTAAAAGTGCTCTTCTGATCCCAGAAATATACCATTTCTATCTGTCCACCTAGACACATATTGCTAACTACCTTAGTTAACTTCCAGGATTTATTACACAGTGGGGAATTTGAAAACATAGAAAAAATGTAAGCACATATGGATAGAAGAGGAGACAGAAGCGAAAGAATTCCACAGACCTGGTCAGACGCCTGCCTGATCTTCTCTGCAGAAACATTTTCTTTCAGTACTGCAGCGATCAGATGACCTACTGCCTAAAAGAGAAAAAGAAATAAGCAGAACATACGCAGATCAAGCATTATTTTTTAATTCTCAATTAGGAAAAATTTACACTGCTGTTGCATACAATCATTTCACTTAGGCAGTTTACATATCCCCTAGCACACCTACTGCCAGAAATGCTTTATTTACTTTAAACAAGGCATCTGAAGTTTAACAGTATTCCTCATAAAGCTATTCTGTGGCAGAGATCATTAACAAGACCTAAATTTTCAAGGTCCTCCAAAAAAATTTTCAGTTCTCAGAACAGCATATATTTATTCATTTGAAGTTTAAGAGTAAGCACCTCATTCTATTTTGATAGAAGGAACATATGATTTCCTCAAACTGCCTTTAAAAATCTAAATGTGGACTGAGATACCAAAAAACTCTGAAACGGTTCAAGGTGTTCAAATCCAGGCTTTTGCTTCCTGACTCATCTGTAATTCCTTACTCTGTCTTGTTTCTTAATCATTGATACTGCTACACAGAAAACCCTTTCTGTGAGAGACAAAGACATCTTTTTACAGTAAGAGGATACAAATGTTTCAGATTATCAATGTACCCAGAACAGCAGCTGCATCTACTCTCTATGGTAAGGACAGACACCTACTTTTGGAAAAAGTACATTAGGAAGTCAGCCAGAAAAAAAATAATAGAGACATTCCTGGATTTTTAGTGTATAAAAAGACAGGAACACATTATTTTAAATGTTTTCAGGTTCCTTCTCCTTTCAGGATTTATTTACACTTTATTTAGATACTAGTTGCTAAGCTGACATTACAAACAATAGCACTCTTGAGATAACAGTTCTCATTTCCAGGAAAGATGACACTTTAAACCTTCCTCGATTATGAAGATTATGCCTTTTAAAGGTCTGCATATGTATTCTATCACTTTTGACTTAAAAAGACGGGGTTTTATTTGGGAATCTGAGAACAAAATGAGAAAATGGGACAAGGTCAGATATGTGTGTCTGTTTCTCTGCAGCTATCCCATTGCAAGAGCAACATGGTCCCCAGGCAGATGAGTTTTTTTTAGGGCACTAACGAAGTGAATCTTCTATTATTAACTTTTCCTGCTTGTAAGGACATTCAGAAATTAATTCACACCCACATTCTTAAAACGTTCTCGTTATACTGGAAAAGGGGCTTATCAATACAGTGGCTTTTGCAGTGAACTATACAGGAAAGTCAAAATGTAAATTAGTCCAATGCACTCAAAAAACTTGATTTTTGATTGAGTGATAAAATTTTTTGACCTACAAATTATGCTTAAGTTCCTCACTTCGCTGATCCTTGTCTGTATAGATTACATGCTCTGCAGAGCAGATGTCTTGGTCCCAAGAAGAGAAGACATCTGCCATGAAGTTGGATCCTGGCCTGATGACAGTTTGAAGATTACAGCATGCTTTTCAAGGGTCACAGGATATAAATGGAAACTAGCAAAACAACCAAAGCATGGCACAAAATCAACCAAAGTGAACTGGTAGCTCTTAATGATGTGCAGCTGTTGTGATGAACCAAGACACTTTAGCAGTACTTGTACCATGGTGATATTCTTCCGCGCCAAAGAAAAATGAACTGGTTCAAAGGTGCAGAGTCCTATGCTTCAAGGCTAGTAATGATGTGAACTCATCTTCAGTACAAGACACTTCACTAGACCTTAGATGAATCCCAGCGCTCAGAGACATGACTTCCTCTCCTAAATGCCAAGCTGATCACAAGAGGACATCTGTGTCTCTCTTTCAAACTTAATTACTGCAAATCAGTGTAGCCTGAGCTGAATTGAAAAGGCAACAGATACACCAGTTGCAGAGACTGCATTCACATCAACTTATTCCATCAAACAAATGGCTACTTATTTAATCCTGAATTCAAAACGGGAAAAGGAAGAAAACAGGGACATTACCAGTGAACTTACAGCAGAAGAGACACATTTTTAATACTGAAATGAGACATGGCCAAAGCAAAGAACATGTATTTTTTAAACAGACTCTATTATTTTCTTTCTTACTGTCCATTAAAAATCCTATGGTAAACACTTGATGCACAGGAGAAAATTTCAGGTGAACATTATCAGGAGCCAATGCATAGCTCTGAAAAGTGTTTGGTCTGCTGATCACAGTGGAGGTGAACACAGTTATTCTTTGATGTCAGATAAGACTACAGTAGTTCATCTATTCTCATCACACAGGAAGAAAACAGATCAGTTCTACAGACAGTTCTGTAAAGTACTGTCAAGTATTTCAACCTCACACATGACATCTGGTAACTCCTGGCTTCTTTCAAGATCACAGGGTCACTAAAAACCATTTGTCCCCACTTAAACCTTCCAGTCATGGAAAGTTTCTGATTTTCCTGCAGACACCTTACAGTGATGAGCAACTATGTCCAATGTCTGGATTACACAGAGAAGGCAATTAGCATTTGTTTATAACTTCACAATACCCTACTTCTATGGCTTTCTGCATTTGGAGCAAACCCCCACGCTCCCCAACATCTTCTTTATCACCTTTTTACAGTCAGGAAGCAGGCCTTGGAACAAAGGTTTCCATAGACAATTCGATTTGTTTAATGCTTTAAAAAAAATTACCTGTGATTGAATAACTGCATTAGGAAATTCGAACCGCTTCTTAATGTCATCCAGCATTTTGGCTCTGTCATATGACACTACCCCTCACTCTGCAAAAGAAATTTAAAAATATACTTAGGACTAGGAAAGAAAGCATGCTACTTGCCACAAAAAAAATACACAAGATTTATCTTGTACTTAACAGCAGATGTAAGCATTAAAGAGTTCCCCCTCTTAAGTCTACCATATCACCTTGCTTTATGGGCTTTAACCCAAGAAATGCTGAATACTCATGGGTCTTGCACAAAGAGTGGGTGATCGACATTTCTTGAAGCTGGAGCAAATATACAGTTCCATATGGCACAGCACATGTGTACTCTAAGAGAATTTATCCTTGAGAGCCTTTTAGGGATATCTCATTGCCTTGAAAACCAGACAGCTCAAAAGGAGTGTTCAGAGTTTCTAAAACATGATTTAAAATGCAAGATTCCCCACAAATTTTTCAATTATTTCATGCAAAACCAGAAGTAAAACAAACAAAACACCCACCTTTGAGACTGTAAGTTGTAATTGTAGTTGGAACACTTGACAAAAACACTTCTAATTTGGAATATACAGGCACCCACAAAACACAGGAACCTCAAGTATTACGAAGAGGAAAAAAAAAAAAAGGAGAATAAAGCTCACTTTTAATGCATTGTTTTACCACCTATTTCCCACACGGATTTTGCACAGGTATAAAGAGCAGAAAGCTTTTTATCTCAAATACATACTTAATAGAATATCTCTTTGGAACTAGGCTGTCGAATGCTATTACTTACTAGTAAAATACAAACATTAAATGCTGTTTCATAGTTCTCCTAATCTACGCATATGATTTCATAGTTACTCATCTGTGCAAAACCAAGCCTTTCTTATCACTATAAATTATTTGGAATGCTTACTTTTCTCTCTGCTGACTTTGCCCCCCCCCAGGAAACAGGTCATGGAAGATGATTACTGGCAGTGTTATCAGACTACCATTAACATTTCATTCTTTCGAGAAGAGGTAAAAAGTTCACAGACACATTCAGCAAATTTAAAATCACCAAAAGAAAAGCTTTAAGGAAGTAGTACCCAGTCAAAGGGTAGTGGCTAATGTTCTTTGAAACCTTTGAAGAGATACACTTTCACATAACTTTCATGTTGGCATTTGGAGTCATCTGAACTTTGCCATTCAAGACTTGAATCAGAAAACAGGTATGAATTGCTAAATGCACTCTTGAGCTGGGCACACCTCCACATCATGCTATTTATTCACTTCTCAAAGTGTCATTTTCAGTGTTCCCAATAGCAAATCACCTGCATGGAAACATCATACAATTATTTGTGCACTCAGAGTGATCACAGAATGTGAAAGAGCCAGGAAGAAGAACATGTTTAAGAGAAGCGCAGCTACTGTTGTAGTAACTGCAAAGCCAAAGGATAGTCAAAATAATTTCAGAAAATTCCAAGTATGATTTATAAAACGGAACCTCAGCACTCCCTAAATCTGGAGATAGCAGGAACAAAAAAAATAATATAAAAAGAATCCCACAACACAAACCCTTTTCTTAAGCCAGTGTCTTGGTTTTTTGGCACTGAAGATATGAAAGCTATCAAGATTAGGTCAAGACTTAAGACACTGTGAAAAGAAACAAAAAGGTGAGGGTTTTTTCCCCCTTCTTCAGTTTAGATAGCTACATTAATTTGGTGATCACTTTCCAATAATTAAAAACCTAAGATTCTCAACATCTGTTTTGCTACTTTTAGAAACCATGCTTACTGAACACCCTTGTCAGTATGCCAAGCCCCTTCTCTACAAAAGTGTAAGCATCAGTACTTCTTGCAGTCCCTTTTCCTCCTTCCCAGGAATGGCACAATTTCCACACAATAATTCCAAGAATTGGAAAAGCAACACCAAAACAATGTTTTCTACTCTTAAACTGTCTTTTATGACAAAAAACCAAGGAGGGTCAGGCTTGTGAGAGCTGGCAAGAGTTTTTACAGCCCATCAACAACAGCCTTGAAAACAACTGGTAAGCTTTACCACAGCTTACAACACTTGGAAGAGCATTCTGTCTCAAAAAACCACTTAGCATAATCTTCTTTAACCTTGAGCAACCTGGTCTAGTGGAAAGTGTCCCTGCCTGTGGCAGTGGGGTTGGAACTCCATGATCTTTAAGTTCCCTTCCAACCCAAGCCATGCTATGATTCTACGATAAACAACTTCTAGTGTTGTGTAATTTATTTCCATGTTGCAGCTGACAGCGATATTATTAACCTTATAGAAAATAAAACCCTTGCAAAGGAAGCAGCATCACCCTGACACAAATCTATCCATCTCCAAAATAAGCTCCATGCAAGCAGTTCCTTCTCATTTTCCTGCCTCCAGAAACAAAAAATAGTACAGGAATACTATGAAAGGGAACAATTATCTTGCAGATTCTTATAGTAGTCCTTTCCTAACTGCAAAGGGCCCTGCCAAAATAGCTGGTCTCAGCAAGCATACACTGGCTACTAAACATCCCAAAACTAACCCTGCGTATGTCAGCAGCCTACCTAGCTGTAACTACACCTCACTCCTCCTGAGATCATTTAATTTGTCTGTCCTAAACTTTATTTTTCCTATTCTCATTGCTGAAGCGGTACTCTACACCATCAACCACAGAGATAAAAAACACCCACCCCAAACAAACCCCCAACACACACACAGAGGTGCGTGCATATAAGATAAATTTAAAAAAGACAAGGTATAGAAAAGAGGCACTTGCTTGTTTTCCCAACTTACTCAATGTGAATGGTAAGCATTTGCGGTGGGTTGAACTTGGCTGGCTACCAGGTGCACTCCAAGCCCTCTATTACTACCCCTCCTCAACTGGACAAGAGGAGAAAATATAAAGACAGGCTTATGCGTCAAGGTAAGGACAGAGAGAGATCACACCAATTACCATCATGGGCAAAACAGGCTTGACTCCAGGAAATTAGTTTATTACCAATCAAATTACAGTAGGGTGATGAGAAATAAGAATAAATCTGAAAACACATTCCCTCTACTCCTTCCTTCCTCGTGGGGTCAATTTCACTCACTCCCAATTTCCCTACCACTTTTCCCCAGGCAGAGCAGGGGAACAGGGAATGAGGGTTGTGGTCATGCCCTTCCTCTGCTCCAGCATGGGGTCCCTCCCACAGGAGACAGTCCCTCACAAACTTCTCCAATGTCGGGTCTTTCCCGTGGGCTGCAGCTCTTCATGAACTGCTGCAGCGTGTGTCCCTTCCACAGGGTACAGTCCTTCAGGAATAGACTGCTCCAGTGTGGGTCCCCCGCAGCATCACAAGTCCTGCAGCAAACCTGCTCCAGTGTGGGCTCCTCTCTCTTGGGAGCCACAGGTCCTGCCCAGAGCCTTTTCCAGTGTGGAGTCCTCTTCTCCACTGGGCCTGCCAGGAGCCTGCTCCAGCAGGAGCCTGCCGCAGTGTGGGGTCCTCCACAGGCTGCAGGTAGATATCTGCTCCACTGTGGATCTCCATGGGCTGCAACAGAATCTCTGCTCCAGCACCTGGTGCACCTCCTCCCCCTCCTTCTGCACTGACCTTGGTGTCTGCAGAGTTGTTTCTCCCACATTCTCACTCCTCTCTGCCAGCTGCTGTTGCACAGCAGTTTCTACCGACTCTTAAATATGTTATCCCAGAGGCTCTACCAAGCTCACTGATGTGCTTGGCTTTGGCTAGAGGTGGGTGTGTCTTGGAGCCAGCTGGCACTGGTTCCATCCAATGTGGGAGAAGCTTCTGGCATGCTCTAATAGAAGCCACCCCTCACCTACAGCCCTCACGCTACCAAAACCTTGCCACGTAAACCCAACAGAGCACCCTAATCCTAAGAAGGACAAACATTGCTAACACGACTGAACCAGACAAGGATGGTGTCCTGGTTACGAAAAGTTGTCATTGCATCACATTTTCAGATCTTGTCCATACCAGCTTATCAGAAGTAATTACGACAGGTAAGCTATGCTAAATAACAGAAAATGATCACTGGGAGCACTGAGATCACAATTCCTACGTTTACTGATTTTTGCTCATTGTTCAGGACTTCCAGTTTAAACCTGGTGCTCCTACCAAACCAGCAGTGACAACACATGCAAACACTCCCTCCCACCGCTTGTGTGTCACAAGTGCAGCAATTCACAACTCCTCAAAATAACCAGGTTTAAAGAAAATAAATTAAAAACCAACCAACCAGAAAAACCCAAAACCAACCCAAAACCAACCACACACACACAACTAACTTATTAACTACAGCAATCGTTATTTCTCTGCTGTGTGACGCCGGGCCGGTGTCCCCGCCGCCGTGACATCCCCTGAGGGTCTCGCGGCCCGACCCAGTACGGCCACATCGCGGCGGTCGCCGAACACCGGCTCCGGCAGGGGGGGAAAGGCCGCGGCCCGCCGCGGCCCCCCACCGCCCAGGCGCGGCGGGAGTTCACCGTCCGCCCTAAGGCCCTGCACTAGAGGCATCCCCGGCGCCAGGCCTGCCCGCTCGGCCGGCACAGCCGCCTCCAGCCGCCTCCCGCCGCCTCGCGTCCCTCACCTCGCCCCGGCGCGCCGCGCCGATCGACCCGGCCGGCTCCAGGGGCGCGCCCCCACCGCTCCCAGTGAACACGGAGCGCAGCGCCAGCGTGACACCGCGGCCTCCACCCCAGCGGCGAAGGCGCTTGCGCGGCAGGTGGCGCCTGCGCGCTGGCTGGCGGGAGGCCGCGGCGGGGCGTGGTGAGGGTGAGGGGTCCCTCAGCGGTGACTGCCGGGTCCGGAGCGCGGTCGTGGGAGTCTGTCACAGCCAGGCGGGACTGGGCCACCGGGACGCGCCTCCGGGACGTGCCTGTGTGAGCGCACCGTGCGGTCAGCATGGCGCCCGCTGCCCAGGCTGCCTCGCCGAGCCTGCCCGCCGTTCCTCCATCGCGGGGTTTGGCCAGTTTTCGTGCACTTGTGCATCAGGTGCTTTGGGCCGAGGCTTCTGTGCAGGATGTGAGGTATGAATTTGTTTTCTAGTGCTGGGCCAGGTTCAGGCTCTTCCTTACATCCAAATTGAAATGGAGACTTAAATCCAAAGACTTAAATGGAAGCATAGAATCACAGAATCACAAAATGGTTTGGGTTGGGAGGGACTTCAAAGCTCATCTAGTTCCAACCCCCTGCCATAGGCAGGAATATTTGCCACTAGATCAGGTTGCTCAAAGCCCCGTCCAGCCTGACCTTGAACACTTCCAGGGATGGGGCAGCCACAGCTCTAAGCAACCTGTTCCAGTGTCCCACCACCCTCATAATGAAGAATCTTTTCCTAATATCTCATCTAAATCTGTCCTCTCAATTTAAAGCCAGTCCCCCTCATCTTGTCACTACATGCCTTTCAAAAAGTCCCTCTCCAGATTTCTCATAGGCCCCATTTAGGTACTGGAATCTGCCCTGGAAGGTTTCCCCTGAGACTTCTCTTCTCCAGTCTGAACAACCCCAACTCTCTCAGTCAGTCTTCACAGGAGAGGTGCTTCAGCCCTCTGATCATCTTCATGGCCTCCTCTGGACATGCTGGAGCAGATCCATGTCCATCTTGTGTTAGGGGCTCCAGAGCTGAATGCAGTACTGCAGGGGGGGTCTCATGACAGCAGAATGGAGGAGCAGGATCACGTCCTTCGACCTGCTGGCCACACTGCTTTTGATGCAGCCCAGCACATGGTTGGTTTCTGGGCTGCAAGCAACTGCCAGCTCATGTTGTGCTTCTCATCAGCACAAGTCCTCCACAGGGCTGCTCTCAAGCCTTTCTGTGTCCAACCTGTAGCTGTGATTGGGATTGCCCTGACCCATGTTCAGAACCTTGAACTTCGTGAGGTTCACACAGGCCCACCTCTTAAGTGTGTCAGTGTCCCTCTGGATGGCATTCCTTCCCTCCAGTGTGTCATCTGCACCCCACAGCTTGGTGTCATCAGCAAACTTGCTGAGGGTGCATCAATCCCACTGTCCCTGTTGCCAGCAAAGATGTTGAACAGCGTTGGTCCTGGTACTGACCCCTGAGGGATACCACTTGTCACCAATCTCCACTTAGAAACTGAGCCGTTGACCACAACTCTTTGAGTGCAACCATCCAGCAAATTTCTGATCTGTTAAGTGGTCCATCCATCACATCCATGCCTCTCCAGTTTAGAGACCAGGATGTCACACAGGACTGTGTCAAATGCCTTGCACAAGTCCAGGTAGATGACATCGGTTGCTCTTCCCTTATCTGCCAAGACCATGACCCCATCGTAGAAGGCCACCAAATACATTGGGCACGATTTGCCTATAGTAAAGCTGTGTTGGCTGTCACCAGTCACCCCCTTATTGTTCATGTGCCTTAGCACAGTTTCCAGGAGGATCTGCTCCATGATCTCGCTGGGCACTGAGGAAAGGCTGATTGTAGTTCTCTGTGTCTTCCTTTTTTAAAAATGGGGCTTGTATTTCCCCTTTTCCTGTCAGTGGGAACTTCACTGGACTGCCATGACTTCTCAAATGTGATGGACAGTGGCATGGCAACTTCATCCGCCAGTTCCCTCAGGACCTGCAGAAACATCTCATCAGGTCTCATGGACTTGTGCACCTTCAGGTGAAGATCTCAAACCTGATCTACTGCGGGTGGTTCTTCATTCTCCCATCTTCTGTGATTTGGGCAGTGGGGCTGGAGCTCTTGCTGGTGAAGCAATACAACTTGTTTTAAGAAGTATAAGTTAGTTCCTTATATATTCCCTAAATATGAAAAAATCCCAACCAAACCAAATCTTTATGAGCTTCAAAACTGCTGCAGAGTGAAACTCTTCAATCTTAGTATTTCGATAGGTAACGATCAGCAAGCTGTAGGAACATCAGGGGGACACTGGACATGAAAAATAAATGATGTTCTCTGTGCTGCATGTTATGCAGCTTTTTCAAAGGCAGAAGAACAATTTAAGCTCAGCTGTGATATATTTTGATGACTGCTGTTGTGTTACCAACAGGTTGAAAGCTCCTTGCAGCGGGGCTAGAAAGGTTATATTCTCAGTTAAGATTCTTGTTTTAACACAAAACAGCATTTCTGTTCATGAACATAGAAGCAACAGGCAACTTCTACGAGACATGTAGAACTGAATCAGAATGGCTCTCACTAAAAATTTATTCAAAAAAATCACAAATATTTTGAAAGGAATTTGCATGAAAAGGGCTAGATTATTCTCTAATGTAACTTGAGAGTATGTACTGTGAGTTGGTTTGAGCTGAAAGTAGTGAAATGCTGACAAATGTGAAACAAAAGTAAATACAAGCAAGTCTGTATATTTTTTTAACAGTTTCTTACTTTTAAAATATTAGGAAATTGCTTAGCATCTTAATGTATTGGTTCTAGGTTCACCAATAAAAGCCATACACAGTTTATGGCATCCAAAGGTCCTGCCCCTGCTTCCATTGAATTGGTGGGAAAGCACACACTGACACTTCAAGAGCCAGAAAAACCCAGAAGTGACTCAGAGAATATATTCACTTGAGCTGCCTGTATGTGTACATGCAAAGTGAGGATATCATACTCAGATATCATAGATCATGCAGATTGCTTGTTTTCCCCATATGAATTCCCCACATCATTAACATTTTGTAAAAGGCATGTACAGTATTTATGATGTGGCTTTCAGTTCAATACACTGAGCCCAGGATGGACTCACAAGTCCACTTGCTGCTGGAGCTGCAGTATCCCAAGATCAGCTAAAAGGACCTGGAGGACCTTTCAGTCATGTATTTCAGTCAACCTCTAGGTGACTGTAGGTAATACATGAATCAAAATGCAGCATTCAGTCTCCTCTTCCCATTCCATCCTTTCTGCTTCATCTAAGAGCATCTTGCTGTTGATGGGTTGGTTTGTTACTGATGTGCTGTGTGATACTTTGGACCTCATAGTCTCCATTTAGTTCTTGAGACAAAGTAGGACATACATTGTTGTCTGAAGTGGCTTGGGCCTGCTTTATGCTGCTTGGTACCCTGTTCTGTCAGTAACTGAAGTGACAGCTAGACCCAAAATGTATTGGTCTGTGAAATCACTTAATCTCAAATATGTGTAAAAATCTTTTTTATAAATAAATGTAGATGGCTATATATTTGAATAGTTAGAAAGTCTGTATGATTTATTATTCAGTTAGGCTAGAGAAGTAAAAACTGAATAGAGAGGGAGAGTCTGCAATAAACCACGTAATAATTTTGGCCTTTGCTAGTTCTACTTAGAAACAGATGAAAAAATACTTTTAGTAGATTTGACTGTCTTCAGGGTTTTGAGGTCCTCACATGCTGACCAGATTGAGGGACAACGACGCATTTATTGTGGGAATCTTAGTGTCGGTTTCCCCCATCGCAGTAAGTTTGACTTGGTGGAAGAGTTGCACAGTTGAGCATTTTCCCAGTAGTGGAGGGTGTAAGTTGAGTGCCTGCCTTCTGCACCAGGAAGTGGGGGACGAGGTGGCTGAGAGAGGTGGTGTGGGGCTCTTTCTACATCTCAGTAAGAAATGCCCAGTAGCAAATGGTGTAATAAAATAGCTGATAGGACAGAAAGAGGAATGGAGATAGCAAATAACTTCTGTGTCTCTTCAGATAGTGTGAATCCTGTGTTCATGCAGCATTGGGCAGACCCCAGATGGATTTTCCCTGGGCACACTGCACAGATCCCATGCATGAGAGATTCCTCTTTTTTGGTTGTTTGAGCTACTGTACAGTTTTCTTACAAGAAAACAACTCTATTCATAAAGGATGTTTGTATGAGAACATGCAGCACTTCAGACAAGGGCAAGGCCACGCAGATAACATAATTGACAGCAGCAAGTGGGAGCTGCCTTCAGGCTCTGCAGTTACAATGCATTGGTTGTTTGTCCTGTGCAAAGTGACCTGTGCAGCACAACACAGGCCTGAAGGGCACACTGGACATGCAGCGCAGTGCACTTCTGTACCCGCTCAGGTCAGATCTGATGTGGTTCTCTGACGACTCAATGTACAATAGTCTCCTGGTAGAATCAATAGATTCCACCCCTTCATCCATGTACACATTCCCTTTCTCAAAGATACAAAGATTACAGATCACATAAATAACATACAGACTTCTCAGTCCTAAAGCATAAGGCCCAATAGAGCAGACATGGCCTATTAAAGATCACTGACTCCTGAGATACAGTATCTTCTGCAAGACTCACAAAATAACTTGTCAGATCCCTGCCTCGCATGGGGCAGAGAGTGTATCAGTCCCAGCTGCCACCACATCCACTCTTACAGTAGGAAGACATGGGGAATGTGGATGTGTTTGCTATGCTTCTTCGCTGTTCTATTTCCCTTTTTTCCCTTTGATAAAGACTGATTTTGTTTGTTGCCACATAGTGGCATGTGTGCCACATGTGTTGGCTCCATGTTTGTGCCCAAGAGAGGAGACCTCTAATCTGTAGAGCACAGTGCTAGGTCTGCTATTGCCCAAATGGGCATTAGCAAAATGGATTTCAATTAGATGAAAATTGCAATGACATCTCTCGAGGGTAAGGAAGCATATACCCTTGTGAAATACTTTGCTGCTGACAGTTTGGATCCTGTTCATGCTGTGGAGCATCTTACCAGAGTGTCTTCATGCTTGGCATCAGGATGTCAGGGATATCATGTTCATTCTCTGGATTAATTGACTCTGGTGCCTAATTCCCAGCACTCTTTCAAACCCCCGAGTTTTATGCAGGTCTTCTGCGGACGTTGATGCATGAGTACATTGAGTGTACATAACCCAGACACTCTCACAGAGGGCTTTTGGTAGCTCCAAAGACTCAGTCCTGGCTTGAGACAAAAGGAATCTATCTCATCTATATGAAACTGTTTACTGTTCTGTGGTCTTGATCTGGTTTAATATCATTTTTTTTATGTCCAGATCTCAGAAGCAAGAAAAAAGCAGAAGTTGTCTTTTAATGGACATGCTTAAATTCACAGATACTGCTTTCGATTGCCTTTCAACTTGCAGCTCTTCTAAAGTCTGGCTGTGAAACAGATGTATTTTCTGTAGTTCCCTGAAGTGATGTCCCTATCTTCCAAGGTCTTCCATTAAAGTAAAAGAAATACTTCGGAGTTACGAAGGCAGTATCAGCGCCAAAGTCATAACTGCGTTTGAGTCAAAGCAATTCATTCTTTGATTCATTGATTCATTCATTCAACCAGCTGCAGATTATGCTGCAAAATCTGCTTTCACTTGTCAAATCTGTAAGAAATTTGATACCTCTGGTGCCACATATTGCCACATATTTCCTGTTGGTCTTAATGTGGCCTATTTGTTATACAGGAAGCAATAGAAGTGGAGCTCAGTTATCTTGGATTGGGCTGCCAAATGGGCTTTCCACCCTCCAGTTCCTGCGACAAAGAGTTTTTTCAAAGGTCAGTAAATGCATGAAAACTGCCCTGCTCACTGGCCCCTGAATTCTACTTCAGGAGAGAAACTAGACAGGAGTCCTTGTCTCAAGTTTCACTTTTTCTAGGACATTCTGAGTTATTTTATCAGGGGACAGTCATCCTGTGACAGGCGATGCACTGATAATGCTCTCCAAGAAATGCCAGAAGGTTCTTTTAGTAGGTTTTGTGATGTGCTGTGAGGTCTCCCAGTGAAGGTTATTATCCAAATGAAAATCATACAGCAACCACACTGATAATGGCTAAATCTGCATATCTCATTTCTTATATGGAGTTTTATCCAAGCCGGAAAGCAATTCTAGTTTTAAAAATGAAGGAAAGGAATAAGGAAAATCACTATTCAGAATATATTGTAGAAATCAGTAGCAGCAAAGCCTGCTATTTATTTTAAATCTAGAAAGACTGATAAGGAAATATAGTTTTAGCAAATAGGCCTAGTCAGCTAGGTCTTTAGCCTTTATTACTAAAATTAAGGCTTATTTGAAACTCATTAAACTTTTACATGCAGCTGCTTTTACTGCAAACAGTAGTCAGCTATGAAGGGCCGTTGCTCCACACACACGGAGCTTCCATGCACTTCAGTGGAAGTTCAGTGTGAGGGTGGAGTTGAGAAAGAAGTCCCTGATTTGTATCCTCAAAGCCTGTTGAGATTAATGGGTATTGAAATTGCTTAACACTTGCTAGAGAGTGCTCTGCAACTCACAAGATTAGGCTTGAAATACCTTACTGAACCTTATCCTATAGCTGTTCATAGATAAAAAGTCCATTTGTATTGGTGCAAGCAAGGCCCACAGAATAGCTAGGATGACTGTAACTATACAGCACTTTCTCTGCTGAAGAGTAGTGTGGAAAGTTTGAGATGTATCCCTGGAAAAGACTAATTACTATCGCTGTTGAAGCATTTCACTGTCACCCTTGATTATAGTGAGTGGCAGAGAGCACCAAGAGAGTGAGGTATTAAACCTTAAATATGCAGAACTTTTCTCTAAAAAAAATAAACCCCAAATTACTTATCTTGTCTATTATTTAACCTGATTGAGCTCTCTTGGCTGAACCAATACGAATTAAAATGCATGCATTTATGATTTTTATTTTTAGTTTAGATATGGGATTGAGTGCGCCCTCAGCAAGTTTGCCGACAACACCAAGCTGTGTGGCTTGGTTGATACGCTGGAGGGAAGGGATGCCATCCAGAGGGACCTTGACACGCTTGTGAGGTGGGCCGATGCCAACCTTATGAAGTTTAACCAAGCCAAGTGTAAGGTCCTACACCTGGGTCGGGGCAATCCCAGGCACTGCTACAGGCTGGGCAGAGAAGAGATTCAGAGCAGCGCTGCAGAGAAGGACTTGGGGGTCTTGGTTGATGAGAAGCTTAACATCGGCCGGCTTCAGTGTGCGCCTGCAGCCCAGAAAGCCAACTGTATCCTGGGCTGCATCAAAAGGAGCGTGACCAGCAGGTCAAGAAGGTGATCCTGCCCCTCTACTCTGCTCTTGTGAGACCCCACTTGGAGTACTGTGCACAGTTCTGGTGTCCTCAACATCAGAAGGACATGGAGCTGTTGGAGCGAGTCCAGAGGAGGGCCACGAGGATGATAAGAGGGCTGGAGCACCTCCTGTATGAAGACAGGCTGAGAAAGTTGGGGCTGTTCAGCCTGGAGAAGAGAAGGCTGCATGGAAACCTCAGAGCAGCCTTCCAGTATCTGAGGGGGGCCTATAAGGATGCTGGGGAGGGACTCTTCCTTAGGGACTGTAGTGGTAGGACAAGGGGTAACGGCTTCAAACTTAAACAGGGGAAGTTCAGGTTAGCTATAAGGATATAAGGTTGGCATCGGCCCACCTCACAAGCGTGTCAAGGTCCTTCTGGATGGCATCCCTTCCCTCCGGCGTAT
Organism: Strigops habroptila; assembly: GCF_004027225.2. Lineage (NCBI taxonomy): Eukaryota > Metazoa > Chordata > Aves > Psittaciformes > Psittacidae > Strigops > Strigops habroptila. The sequence goes on from NC_044302.2 coordinate 66,200,552, forward strand.
TAACCGAGCCACACAGCTTGGTGTCGTCGGCAAACTTGCTGAGGGCGCACTCAATCCCACTGTCCATGTCGCTGACAAAGATGTCGAACAGGACCGGTCCCAACACCGATCCCTGAGGGACACCACTCGTTACTGTTTTCCAACTGGACATTGAGCCGTTGACCACAACTCTTTGCGTGCGGCCATCGAGCCAGTTCTTCATCCACTGAGTGGTCCATCTATCAAATTGATGTCTCTCCGATGTAGAGACAAGGATGTCATGCGGGACAGTGTCAAACGCTTTGCACAAGTCCAGGTAGATGACGTTAACTGCTCTGCCCCTGTCCATCAGTTCCGTGGCTCCATCATAGAAGGCTACCAAATTGGTCAGGCAGGATTTCCCCTTGGTGAAGCCATGTTGGCTGTCACCAACCACCTTGTTGTTTTTCATGTGCCTTAGCATGTTTTCCAGGAGAAACTGTTCCAAGATTTTGCCAGGCACAGAGGTGAGACTGGCTGGTCTGTAGTCCCCTGGGTCTTCCACCTTCCCCTTCTTGAAAATGGGGGTTATTTACCCTTTTTCTAGTCGTCGGGAACTTCACCTGACTGCCACGATTTTTCAAATATGATGGACAGTGGTTTAGCAACTTCATTCACCAGCTCCTTCAGGACCCACAGATGGATTTCATCAGGTCCCATGGACTTGTGCACGTTCAGGTTCTTAAGATGATCTCGAACCTGATCCTCTCCTACAGTGGGCCTAAGGTCTTCACTCTCACAGTCCCTGCATCTGCCTTCCAAGACTTGAGTGGTGTGGTCAGAGCATTTGCTGGTGAAGACTGAGCAAACAAGTCATTAAGAACCTCAGCCTTCTCCAAATCCAGGGTAGCCAGTTCTCCCGACAACTTCTGGAGAGGGCCCATGTTGTCCCTAGTCTGTCTTTTATTTGCTACGTACCTATAGAAGCCTTTCCTGTTATCTTCCACATGCCTTGGCCAGATTTAATTCTAACTGGGCCTTAGCTTTCGTAACCTGGTCCCTAGCTTCCTGGACAATGTTCCTGTATTCTCCCCAGGCCGCTTGTCCTCGCTTCCACCTTTTATAAGCTGCTTTTTTCCCTCTAAGTTTCCTCAGCAGCTCCTTATCCATCCAGACTAATGACATGAGTGATCTGACTACTGCAAAAATGTTCAGTGAAAAAAAAAATTTTTTCTTACTGCTTTAGGTGCTTTTGCATTTCTGTCTTTGCCTGGTAATTATTTTTTCTTTTTGCTCTATTTTTCATCTTACACTTTTTTACTGCAATTTACACTCTTAATGGATCTTTTCGAGCTGTGCTTCCAATGGCTTATGTTTTCTGAGCTCACTGGAAAATTTCCTCTGGTTCTGTTTGAAACTGCATTCTGGAACCCTCCAGATTTTTATCTCATTATTAATACAGTCACTTGCACTGAAACAATTTCCAGTGTTTGCAGTAAGATCAATTATAGCAGTTTAAACACTTCCTCAACCCAAACATTCCATCTTTTGTTGGTGTTACGGGAGAAGCTGCTGCCTGAGCATTCACACACCACCTGAAACTTTAACTGCTAGGATCGGAGTCCCTTGGCAGCAGGTGCCTCCAGTAAGCTAATGGGTGCCCCTTTTGACTCCTCATTCACACATACACTAACTCTTGGCTGGGCTTCCTCCTTCCTGCTCAAGCCTGGGTTTCCTGCAGCGGAGTCTCAAATGTTCAATTCCAGGAAAAAAATAATTTATAATTGAATGGTACAGCAATTGGGACAGCTTAAGCTGGGTGCCTATGGGAATGGACCCCAAACAAAGAAATCCCTGGGCAATCATACCTTTATGATTTATGCACTGACCCCTCACATGCTCTTCACATCCCTTTTTAGTCCAGTGGTGATATTTGGCTTGGGGTCTTCTAACATTTATGGGACTCTTCCTCCATCTCCATATAGGCAGGCTGTTAACTGTTTTTATCTTGTGGTTGAGTTGCAGCTTCTGCTGAGGGTTGTAGCTGCCTTACCTTCTGGTTTGCACTTCGTGTGCACCTGCTTGCCAGCAGACCATAGGAAACTAAAACAGTCTTAAAGTTGGAATAAATGTTACCCAGCAACAACCAAAACATCAGTGCCTTCTCATTCTTATAGTAAAGACAAACCCAGTACTGTACCAACTCGGTACTAAGAAAATTACCAAGAAAATTAACTCTGTTCCAGCCAAAAGCCTATCTAGGCCAAAGTCCACAGCTGGCAGGCTAAGGCTTTAGCAAATCCAGCTACTCTACGCTAAGCAAGTAAAGCTAAGCAAACAAAATACTAAACCAAACAGTATTATAGCTCTGACTTATTCTATTTAAAACTTAATTATTTAGGTGAACAACTAGTATCTCTCAACAGTTATCCCTACAAAGTGTCTGTGAAAGTTACTCCTGCTGAAGAGAGGCTTTAAGGACAAGTAGATTTTGACCACTCTGTGTCAAGACCTGGACTCTGAAAGAAAATGACTTATGATCCAAGTACTTGCAGGCCACCTGGCATCCATTTTTGTAGGAAGTGGTGCCCCTTTGTACCCTAGTCTCTCAAGGGTTTCCTTGAGATGGGGATGCAAGTACAGACTACTGATGAATGATGCACTGGGAAACTATTGCTCTCTCTCTAAATTTCTGTATATATGTATATGTAGTATATATGTCTTACACATACATTTGTATGCATCTACAATTTGAAGCAGGTAAAATTGATAGCTTTGATCAGTTCAAAATATGCTGTATGAGGAACAAATACATGGGGAATGGGTAAAAAAGAGGCAGCGGAGCATTGAAAGGTGGAAATTGCAATAGATCAGGACACCATGCTTTTTACATGGGTATCATTTGGACAGCTGGGGAGTTTTATTTGAAACTGTAAATATATGGAAAAGTATCTGGAATTAATGGCGATGGAAAGTATTTTCATCAGAAATTCATTGTGCACTGAGGGGTGCCTCCTATTAGAAGGAGTGTCAACGGAGTGCGGCTGCTTTATTAATAAGATCTATTGAATTCAGTGGACCACACAGAGCTTATATGGAAGGGCTTCTGAAATCTGCATGACAAGTCAGAATATGCAGGCTACAACTCCACTGCTCCCCCTCCAGCAGCTGGCAAAGCATTTCCACCATTTTAATGCTGTTTTGCTTCCCTCCGTGCCTTCATAAAAATTACCTTCAGCTTCCTTGCAATGCTGTGATTACTAGCTGGCTCCCAAACATCCATATGTTGAGCAGTCTTGCTTTACAGCTTTCTCATGTGCAGTTTGGTTTCTGTATCTCATTCGTATGGTTTCTGTTTAGATTTCTGAAATACGCCTATCTAGTCCCTAAGGCCAGACTTATGCAAATACATATGTGATACATTCTTCAGGCTTTGCAATATTCTTTCAAATTCTACATTTGTCGTAGCATTTCTTATTAATTGTTGACCTAGCTGAGAATTTCAATCTCTCTGTTCTCCTATATTACCTTTGCTTACACTTTTTTCCCCATTTCTTCATTTTTCCGTTCTTTGCAGGGCCAAACTTTGTCCCCCCTGGGCTTAACTGCTTGACTCACTTCATGCCTTATTTTGTTGTGCTTGGTCAAGTCATTTAATCTCTTTTTGTTTCAATTCCCCATCCATAAAGCTGGGCTAAAACTGCCTGTTGAGTCACAGTGAGGGTGTAATCATGAGTTCACTGAAAATGAGGACAACTAAGACCCTATGGTTGTATGAGTATTTGTCATTGCTAAAGAATTCTGCTTTTCCCCAAGAGTTTCTTGACAAGTTAATGCTAAGCTATTCCAGCTTCTCACTCACTTTCTAGTGGTACTGGGAATAAAGAAGGTTTGGCTGGTTGATGGCTCTTGCTACAGAAAGTGTGAAGGTAGCGTACTCAGCCTTTCTGATACTCATGTAACCAAGCTATAGCATAAGGTAAGTAGTAGTCTATGATGAAGACATACTGGTCATCTTATGTATTAACTCCTATTTTGGATAATGGTGAATGTACGTAACTATTACAGTGGTCAGCTCAAGAACCTGGTGCAAAGTGAGGATAATCACATAAATCCTTTACACTATTTGGTTGATTTCCAGCAAGGAGATCTCCTGTCAGGCCAAGAACCGAGAACACTGATTTTAGTGAAGTTACTCCTCAGTAGCTCCCTTGCACATGTGATCAGACTCTGCCCTGGCTATGGTTGCAGAAATCCAGAACAGGTTCTCTGAACTTGGTCATTACACAGGCTTGACCTAAGTACAGAATTTGACTGTGTTTCTTTGTCTAACAGGAGTATTTCCTCTAGAGCCTACACCATTGTGAGGAAATAAAAAAACTAAATACTTCCTTGTAGGTCTCTGAACAAGACTTTCTTCTCTGAACAGATTTCCTTATGTATCCCTAGAGGCCTTTACGCAATTTATGTATTTTTTTTTACCTTCTATGTAATATTGTGCATAGCGAAGACTTCCTATTTGCGTTTATCTTTTGTCATTACTGCATCCCTCTGAGGTTGCTGGTTGTGAGTTATAAACTATTTTATATTGTTTTCTAAAGCATGCAGCCCTTGTTCTGAAAGATCTTTTCCACTGACTAAGTGTTTAAAATGTTACCAGCTCAAGCACTTATTTTCTCTTTGATTTGTGATTAGAAATGGACAAGCCAATAAAACGTCTCAACAGGCACGCACTTGGCCCAGGCTGCTTGGAATTTGCTCAGCCTATGCAGCTAACTCAAAAAAAAAGCCAATCCAAGGAGAATATTTTGCCATTAGTTCCTGGCAGCCAAAGTGGCATTACAAAGCAGTTTATACATATTCCTTGCTGTATGTGTAAGATCAGCTGTAGGCTCATTTTAAGTTTTGGCTGTGGTTCAGACCAGCATCTTAACATTGTAATCAAAGTATCTGGCTTGGATCAGGAATGGGCTATGGTTTTATATATTGTCTGCGTAAGGAAATTAAAAGATCTCAAATACCGAGAAATTCAGACTGACGATGTATTTAAAAGGCACTGTAGTTTCCTTTATAGCCAGTAATATTAGCTGTTTCAGCTAGTTGATTTTTTTAAACATTTGAAAACAAGGCCCATGTAAAATTCAGTCAATATATTTGGGTCACAAAATTTGAACTTCAAATGGAAATTTAAAACAGCTGTGTTTGGAGCACTGAAGACAATTCTGTGTGTCCAAGTGAGCTGGGAAACAGTCTCCTTTCTTGTAACATAAGACATACCTGCCATGTATAAGAAAATAATCCAGAAAGGCAGCAATTCCTTTCAGCTGTGTGCGGAAATACCAACAGTATAGCTATAAAATACAGCTCTTGTTAGATCAGGTGCAGTGCTGCGCTAACACAGCTATGCTGCTTCCAGGCTTAGCTGTATATTGGGCAGAAATGTTGACTCATGTTCCATCTAAGTCAGAGATCTGGGGTTTGTGCATCACACTTCATAGCATGATGTAGGTATGTCTGAAGGTGTCTGAACATCGGGAGTGGTGCCTACTGGGAACCCTACAGCTATATCAGTTATTTCAGCAGACATAAAATGTGCAGGCGTTTTTAGCATTACAGGAGTTGATTACATGAAACTTCAGCTAGTTAAAACCTTCAAGAACAGGACCCAAATGTCTCCCATTTTTCAGCAGCTGTATAATTACTCTGTGGTAAACCCTGTTTTATCACGACTGGATAGTACTACTAGAAAATTGCCTTTACCTTTACAACTCTGTAGTTCTTTGAGCCAGGGTCTTTGCATTTCATATGCATGTAATTGCATCCATCTGCTGTAATGACATCAAAGAATGTTTATTTTAACTGTTAATCCAAAATAAAAAAAATGGTTGCACCAGTTTGCCACTTAACCAGCTCAAGAACATTCTTTGATTCTGCTCCTGTCAGCTGAAGACATTTGGAGCTTGTGAAATGGATAGATTTTTAAACAGCTGTAATTGCATCACAACCTCTTCAGCTTGAATACGAATGCTATTTTTATTTTGGTTTTGTTTAAAAATCAACATTGCTTCACATCTGACATATATTAAATAACTCCCTTTTCTTTTCTGAGTTTGAGCCAGAATCTGCAGATGTTTCAAAGTAATCATTACTCAATTGAGTGGTATCAGTTCTATTAGAATAAGATGGGTAATAGAAGCATTTCCACTCTTACACTGTTATTATAGGAAGATGGTTTGTATTGATTCAGTCCTGTTTTAAGTCAAGAGGAAAATATTTTTGTCTAAATACGTAGGAAATAAAAATCAATATAGAAGGACTCCAGAGGACTATCCAGCTCCATTCCATCCTGTAGAATCTCAAGTTAGGGAGATAAATATGGAGTGTGAGCCTGTGCCAGAAAACTCACCCTTAAGGGATTCTGGAAAACAGAATTGTCTCACTGGTATCTGTTAAGAAGAAATGAATTTTCCAGTTACTGATAACCTTATTTCATCTTACTCTCAAGCATGACACAAACTAGAACTATCGAATTAAAACCATCTCCCTTCCACAGAAGACTTTTTTTTCTCTCTCCTCTATTTCTTTTATGGATGAAAATTAAAAATCCAGCAACCCTGATCATACAGCGTAGCAGAGACCTTTTACTTCTTGGACACCTTCTCTCTTGATAAATAGGTTCAGATATCACCAGCTCTATTAGAGCTACTATTAAAAGCCAAATAGCTACTCTGTTTTGCCTATGCTGTTACCAAAACTCTCTACAAGTGGCCTGAGTGTAAAAGCTGTTCTGCTCTTCTACACTCCAATTCTGGTAAAACAAAAATGCTAAAGATACCATAAAGAGGACAACCATTAAAGTGATTATAGTTTTGTGGCTTTTGGTAAAAAATCCCCAGAGATTCAGAAGGGACTTTGATTTCTTAAGTTCAGCATAAAAGCTAGCAGGAACACAGAGACACAGACTTTGTGGAGACAAAAGACAGTTCTTCTTTCACTCGTCTGAGTTTTTCTCTTTTGCAGTATGTGTGTTTGATGCTGCCAGACCTAAAAGAACCCTTCCTTTCTCAGAAATCGGTATATCAGTAGGAAAGAAAGAAACTAAATCCTATCTTCACAGCCTTCTGAGAAAAGCTGGGCAAATAAGATATACAAGTATATCTTGTATAAAAATATGTTGTGATGGCTCTTAACTTGCAAGATAGTAGTCATCTTTGCAGACCTTTAAGATGGAGCACATGCTTCCATCCCTACCATGGACCCTGCCAAGTGAATGTACATTCAGGATCTGGCCCACTGTGACTTCTCTCTAGCTATGGCTATGGATCATTTGTGGTGTTATACAAAGGGAGAACTAAATTTAAACTGGCAGAAAGGCTATAAGGTTATGATTATATTAAGTAATAATGATTTCCACAACAAACTTGGGAAGACTAATTAAAATCTTTGCAGAAGATGAAAACCTGGGAGGACGTGGACAAGAATTAGAAATATTCCAACTTAGAGTGATGCTTTTATTTTTGTGTTTGACTGCTTTGATTGTCTGCCTTGTTTCTACTGACACAAACAGGCCTGTGGGGTGACTCACACATAGAAATTGTCCATGCTATTTTTTCCATTCAAATTGAGTTGAAAAAAAGGTGCTGTACCACCATAACAAAACATAATGTATGTTTTACACAGAAAGATGGTGTCCCTAACTCCTGCCCCAGAACAGGAAGCAAATATATTCTTCACAATGTCAAACTATTGTGAAAATAAGGAAGGAAAACATAAGCAGGCAGTTAAGATCTTTGAAAAGCTGTCGAGAAATGTAGAGAGATAATATAAAAGAATTTACTTTCTAGCTAGCAAGATGTATTGAGTTCATATATAATAGCATTTTGAACTGCAGTGATTCTAATATACGTTTCCGTAATAAAATAATGCCTGTACCTGAATATTTCAGGGCAGCATTCTGTAGTCCTCCAGTCTTAAAATTGTGGGCACAGAGAGTTAAAAAGGACTCTTATGGCTGATACTGTAGTCACTGAGTATGGAAATAATTCCATAGACCCGTTTCAGTAATGAATCAGTATCACAGAGCATTTTTATGGTTTTGGCATAATTGCTTTCATTAAGATAATATGTTCAACACATTCAAAATAGGCATGAAACTATGTATGTATGAGCTCAAATACCCACTGAGATACATAATTTTAGCTCCCTATGTTTAAAAATCATAAAATCTTTATGGACTAAATTCAGGTTTGCCTTTTACTAATTAAGGTACATTTGTTTAATTTTTAAAAGGCAATAATATGAAAGAAAAATATGCATTGTAATTGTCATAAAACATATGTATCTGCCACGCCAAGAATGGAGTGGTGGCACTGTTTTGATAGCAGAGAAACACATCTTCCATTTCTTCACTGTGAATTTTATGCTCAGATTAGCAGTGTGACATGTTGAAATGTAGATGATGAGGCGGAAGGAAGAGGGGTGGTTTGGTAATGATTTAAATAATAATAAAGCCCAGTTACTATTGTAAAACTGTCAGTGCTTCATATTTATTTGTTGGAGTAAGAATTAAACAGTACTTCTAGGAGTTGCATTACTTGATAATGAAAGCTCACATATGGTTTGATATTAAATATGTGCCAGTAATGATAGGCAAAATACTTTTAGTGTATGTATTATTGTTATTAATTTGGAACGTGTTACATGCTCAACTCTACACTAATGTGGAGCAATAGTGATTAGGAACCAAAAACTTAGTGTCTTTGGTACAGCAAAAGCCTTCACTGGTTCAAAAATGCTTATGATTTCCAATGAAACCAAAGGAATCTGAACAGCTAAATGCTCTTGATGATCCATTCTCAGTCCTTACAAGACTCTTGAGTGACTGAACACTTAAGAAAGGCAACTCAGCCATAACAAAAATGGACCATTCTAGGAGAGATGCCAGGGATCTTCAGCCTGCAGCCCATCTGCTTTGTTCAGATGGGCCCTGACGCCTGGAAGCCCACTGCATTTAGTGTGGTAGTAGTCCAGCCTTGCTGTCCTTGCTTGTGTGCATATTCTCGACTCTAGCAAATAGCATCAGTATCTTTTTTTATTCATCTTGCGTGTATGAAGTTTTAAAGTTACCAGAATCAGCTTTGATGATGGGCTCACCAGTTGTTCTTACGCATGCTGGCCTGCTAGCTAGATCGGGGCAAGATTAGTACATGTGTGAACTATTAGATCTGCACGTGGCAGTTTTAAAATATGGATATCCATATACATGAGGGCTTAAGGTTAAAAAATTTCAAGTCACATTGTAACGTGGAATTTGTGCAGATTGTCATCACCCTTTTGAGTTCTTAGTATGATTTTATTCATTAAGGCTTACAAAAGCTGTAGGGAAAATAAGATACAGCTCAGTAGTTTTGAAGGAATCATTAAATTACGCCAGAATTTTCTTAATGTGCGTTTCTCATTCGGAAGTGAAGGTACGAATCGTAGTCAGTTCTTCTACAATGCTCAGAGGCTTCTGGAGAGGTCAAATGAGGACCTTAGCGCAAGGACTGCGCCATCTCTTGGTGAAGCCTGGGACGCACAGGGAGGGTGTTCCGCGTTTTGCGTGTACGTGCGCTGATCTTGGGAAGGATCGCTGTTGATTGTCGAATGACTTGTGTTATCATTATCACCAGAAAAAGTATAGGAAATATAATTATCGAACAGACAAAAATAGTTTTCAGTGTGGCAAAAGTTACTATAGACAAGTTTCGGCAATTTTATGGCTGTCAGAAACTACTCATCTCACAGGGTCAGTAGCGTGATCTGGGCATTCGCAGTAAATCGCTCTCAGCTTCTCACTGGCATCCTCCTGTGGCGTGAATCAGCATGTTACCTCGTGTAGTACGGGAGGGATGTGGAAATTGTTGAGGTAGTACTGTTGTTTTAAAAGAGCATCAGCCCGGTAACGGTAGAAGTGGCAGTGGGTGCTACAAATACACGTTAGATAACCCCGAGCGCGGATTCCTGGCCGCTGCCCATCACCATTTGACATTCCTGTGCAACTAGGGCATTCCCTTCGAGTCTTCCGCCCTTCGTTTTGGCAAAAGGATTTATTGGGGACTCTTCGGAAATGTACCTTTGTGACTGTACATGAGACAGAGGATGAGGTTTGGGGAGGAAGGTCCTTTAATATACCTTTAGTTCTTCGCGCTCTCCACCGGCTGAGTTTAAAACCGCTGCCCCGTTTCCCTTTTGTTCGTAACTGTTCGTGCTCAGTTTCCCTTCCCGCTTCGGTACGGCGCGATCGGCCGCCGCCGCTCCCCGCCCGGGCCGCGGCGCTGCCGGGGAACAGTCCCTTCCCGCGCTCCACGACGCGCCCCCCAACAACCACTTACTTTAAGGACTGGCGGGCGGGGCGGGGCCGGTCGGAGGGCTCGCGGCCGCGCCACCGTGCCCCATTGGCTGGCCGCGCCGCCCCGCGCCCTCCCGCTCCGCACACTGTTATGTCTGTGTCGCGGTATCGGCCCGCCGCGCAGGGCGCATGCGTGGCGGGCGCTCATCCAGCCGGCGGGGCCGCGGCCGGGGCTGCCGCGGGCTCCGTGTGGTGCGAGGGAGGGGAGGAGGCGGGACCGCGGCAGACAGCGGGACCAGCGAGGCGGAGGATGTCCGCCGCCCGTCCGCCGCTCCTCTGCGCGCCCGCCGTTACCTCCACGTCTTCATGAATTAGTGCTGCGGGGTGGGGGCTGGGGACAGGAGCAAGCGCCCCAGCGGAACCGGCGCCCCAGGCATGGCGGGCTCGGTGAGTGCCGCGGGACCGCCGCATTAGCCCCCTCCCCGCGCTGCCCGGCGCCGCCGGGAAGGGGCTGGCGTGACGGGGAATTTCTCCTTGCGCGCGGCTTTCCCTGCCTCCCGCTGCCGCCCCGCCGCTCGCGGCAGCGGCGCGGAGCAAGCACGCACCCGGGGAAAGGCGACGGTGTCCCCTCAGCCATGTTTCTGCCGCCGTACCGTGGGGACAGAGCGCGGGGGCGCCGGGAGGGGGCTCGGCGCGTCCTTGGCAGTGGCCCCCGGCTGCCCGCGCCCGCAGGACAGCACCGCGGCCGCGCCTCCCCGAGTCCTCCCGGTGGCATGGAGAGCTCTACACACCCTCGGCGGCGGGGCCGGTTTTCGGTTGCGGGGCTGCGGTCGTCCCTTTCTAGTTTTGTTCCTGGTGTCGGGTGTATGGTACCGTTCGGTCCGTGCGTCCCGCCCTCCGCCTGCGGTGGGGCCGGTTCTCCCTCGGGCGCCCGCTCAGCCCCGCTTCCTCGGGCGCTTACCGGCCGCTCCCCGCCTCTCGCCCCGCAGTGCGCCGTTCAGGTGAAGCTGGAGCTGGGGCACCGAGCCCAGGTCAGGAAGAAACCCACCGTGGAAGGCTTCACCCACGACTGGATGGTGTTTGTCAGAGGGCCCGAGCACAGCAACATTCAGCACTTCGTGGAGAAAGTCATCTTCCACCTGCATGAGAGCTTCCCCAGACCGAAAAGAGGTACGTAGGGACCGCCGCCGGTCTTCCCGGCGGGACCCGCTTCTTGCGCCTGCCGTCGGCAGTGGGGTCTCTGCCACCCGAGCACTGCCCACCCAGCTCGGAGCGGGCGCAGCTGGCGGGTCTTTGCCGGTCTTCGTGGAGAACAAAAGCGGCCGTCGGTGCAGTGGTGGGCTGTCGGTGGCCCTTCTGCCGCCCGCCCTGGGTCTGACTGGGCTCGTGGGGAGCCCGTTTCTTCCCCTTTCCAGCACTTGGCGCTGCGGGGATCTCCACTCGTGGCTGCTTGCGGTCCCGGCTCCCGGGACGGCCGTGGGTCTGGCTCCCGGTTCCACCCGGTCTCTCGCTTGTGGGTCGTACGAGGCAGGCTTCTGTCCCGGGTTAGGTCTGCGCCGGAGGTTTTTGCCCACGTGTTGCTCTCTCCCGGTGTACTAAATGTCTGACCGGACAGATGCCTGGAAATATGTTCCTGCTCCTGTTTTGAGTTTGGACTCCCACAACACTTTGCTTTCTGCTTAGTTCCCTAGTTCATTGTCAGGGATTCACCCTTTCCTAAGTACATGAAAACATCTCAAAAGGTGTGGTGCATGGTGCATGCATTTCGTAAGTTGGGCTGCAAGAGGTACAAGAAACCTATTGTTTTCGTACTTTATTCCCTTACTGTCCTGATTTCTGTAGCTGGGTTAGTAGAGGTAACAGTACAAATAAAATAAGTGAGCAGGTTTATTTATCTATGCAGACACAATGGTTAGTAGTTATCTTTTATTTGATATGTAATCTTGATTGCCATCTAGGACTCCTGCAGTTCAGTAGAACAACATCATTATAAATCCCATCTACTTAGAGCCAGGTGTGGAAAAATTTAATGTTCATGGGGCAAAAGATGGAGTTTTTCAGTGTTGAGATGATAAAGCTTGCTCTTTTTTTCTGGTAAGGTAAAAACCTGTGTTTTGATTAATTGTTTCTCAGTTTGAAGATACCAAGCTGTGACTTTTTACATCAGTTATTGTGTTTCTTCTAGAATATTTTCCTTCTCTTAAGCAATGGAGTGTAAGAATTGCAGCTTTTTAACTGCTGAGGTTATCTTCATAAGTACAAGCTGTTAATTCCCTTCTATTATCATAAAGTCACATTTTTAAATCTATTGTAAACAAGCACAGCACTGCACAGTTTTTAGTGTATTGTAGGTAATACTGTAGTATCTCTGTGGGATTGCCCAGATTTCACTGTGGAATTTTCCCCGTTTTCTTCAATTTATTGTACAGAAAAACATGACTTTTAGGTCAAATCTAAGTAGTTTCATGGAGAAACTCCTGAGAACAAGTCTGAGTAGTCTAAATAGGTGAGACAGCGTTATCTGTATCCAGTGAATTAGATGATGCGTTGAAGTCAGTGGCAGAAAATACATTTATTTCTTTGAAGCTCTGCCCGCATAGGGGCGATTTGTGATGTGCTCTGCTTTTATTATCCATGCTTTCTTTTATTTATTTATTTACTTGCTGTCTGCCCTCAGGGAACATGACTCTGCAGCCCAGACTTGGGGGTTGGTTGCTAGGTGTGATGTGGAGCTTGCTAATAAGAATGTATTTTAGGAGTTTTGTAAATGAAAGATGCATGGATTGCCATGGGAGTGCTTTGTGTCTCCAGCTGCTGAGTTTAGTTATGCAGTCACTTAAGCCATTGTTTTAAAGTGTTTATTTTTTTTTGGGGGGTGGGGGGAGTGGGGTGGGGTTATTCGTATGCATCGTTTTTATGATGTGGCAACTGCTGGGAAAGATGCCAGCTTATATAGCCTGGGAGGTGACTTGTCATACTGTGGTTGCACATGACTTGGATTGTAGGAGAACACCGCAGCCGCTCCCATCCAGATGGCGAGCACTGTATTCACTTCTGGGTTTTGCTTAGCCTCTTCAAGCTACAGCAATGAGTGAAAAATAGAGGCTGAAGAAGTTTGAGGCCCATGAAATCACAGTGGGAAAGATGAGCACTGAAGTAGATGGGCTGAAGTAGGTGTACAGTATTAATCAAAAGCAAGTACTAGTATACTCATTAGCCATAATAATGCTTAATTTTCTGCTAAGTGATCTTTTTATCTCTGGATTCCTGCAGTGAATGGCTGCTGTAACATATATACTTGCTAGGAAGAGTTCTAATTCATTAAGTCTGTAGACCTCACAGTTCAATTTGAAAATAATAAATAGCCTATCATAGGTGTTAGCTAGCTCATAATGTGTTTCTCTTTCTAGATCACTTTTTATTGGGGGCATAGTCATTTGAAACATCAAAGGGGGCAAGGGCGATGAAGTATATTCAGTGCTTTTGCTTTGCATGTTTATGAGAATAGCTGGAAAAACTGACTACCACTCTGGGTTTATCTGCTCTGGCTACGGTAGGGCTTTTGGAAATACTAGAGGTTGATGTTGAGTTTGCAAAGGTGTCTCCAAGTATTTGTTCTACGTATAGTTGTTGCAGAGCAAGCAGGGTCTTGTACCCCAAATTTGCATCGGTTTTAAGGTGGCAGCATAGCTAGGAACAGTGTTCAGTTGTTGGAGTGAAGGGCAGGTTCTTTTGTGTGTGTGGATAGGATGGGAAGGTAATGGTGATTAACAGGGAACAAATAGTTTCCTCCATTTTTCATTGTGTCTCACCTTAAAAACTTAAGCTTGGTGGTGGTTTTGTTGTTTGTTAATTGCCTTATGATAACTGACTGCTTCAGTTTATCCTTTCGTGGTAAAGCATACAGGCACGCACAGTGACTGGTTCCTCATGCTTCCTCCTATTTAATGGCCTGCTCCTGCCATCTGACTTCATGAGTGGTTTCCTGGTGGGGGCTACAGGGCTGCTTGTCACATTGAAGAAAGTAGACTCCTGCCCAGACTAAGTTTTCAAGACAAATGCTCTCCAAAATGATCATGCAGTCATAAATACTGCTATTTTCACATGTTGTCTATTTTGTGATGCTGATGTAAACTGATTGAGGGAAGACATGGAGAATTTCTAAGATTCTAGCTTTATTTCGAAGTGTGTGTTGCTTATCTTTTGTTGTTTATGTGAAAAAAGTAGTGCTGTGTGTAGAAGTGCAGTATTTTAAAACATGTCTCTCTAACAAGATTTGTCACCAGGGTAGGGTTAGTTTTGATCCACTGTGATACCGCCTCCAAAAGAAGAGCTGTTGCTCTTGGCTGATAGTGTCCCATTATTCTTTGAATGCTAAGCCATGTAGAAATATTCTTCCTCTTCTTACCTAATGAATGCTTGTGCTCTGCAACAGCAGTCTGACTTACTGCTTCTCTTACAGTACTTCACGTGGATAAAGAAACACAGCTCTTGTGTTTTAATGACTCATTATAAATACATGTCAAAAACTACTTTGGAACTACTGTGGCCTGAATGATTGAGTTTCTATTAATCCGTGGTGCATTTTGTCAACAAGGGTTTTCTCATAAAAAAAGGGGTGGGCTAGTATTTCTGTGCTCATAACTTACTCAATATGAAAATGGTGGTTTAGACACCTGAATGCTGTAACTTAAAAAGTAGGAGGTGTTGCTTTGCTCTGCAGAGCTGAAGGGAGCAATGCTTACTGCAGCTCGTAGTTCAAGAAGTTTTACAATGGTACGGCAAAGTTACAGAAGTGGAGCTGCTTGTGGTTCTGCTCTAGGATGGACTGAAGTGTAACAATCGTCCAGAAAGTCCACATTTCCCATATTGTTTGTTTTCACCGAGGTTGTCCCTTAGTGCAGAATGAGACTTTAGTGGACCATAACATTTTGAAATAGACTTAGCTGCTGTGAAAGGTGTCAGTGATTTCTTCTTAGCAAACGCATTCTTTCTCTTTCCATATGAAAGCTTTTCCAGTGCTGTTTCCACAATTCAGCTAGGTGATTTTTCTGAATAGTCTTTGTGAAAAAAGTTACGAAATCACCTCTTACGAATCTACTGTGTTGTAGGAGACAGTAAGGAGCAAGAATTTTAAAAGATGCAATCCCTATTATCACTGGCATTTTTTGTGTCGTTTGTTTTGTTAAGATAACTGTCCCAGAGGGCACACTACTTTGGGCCACAGCAAGATAAGAATCTTTCAGCATGGGAAGCATGGCATGAAGATCAGTGGTAGTGTGGGGTGTACCTGTGGGTCATGTGTGTGGTGACCCACGCTGTGTAAACAGCACCCAGTTCTGTCTCTTCCACCCTCGGTGCACAGCCATGCAGTTGCAGAGTGGAAATTGCATTAAAAGCATCCTTCAATTTGCTTGTAAGCTCTTCTTGGGAAAGCATACTTGTATAGGTAAACGTTAATATAGTACGCAATTTTATTTACAGAGGGGAAACTTCTTTTTGATTGAAAAAAGATCTCAATCGCTTTCTTGTGCTCTATACACGATCTTGAAATGAAAAAATACCAGTCAAATATTGCTTCTTGTATTTGGATTAATTGTACAAAAACCGAACTAAGTTGACTGCATCAGTTGCTCAACTTGTGAAGGACACATCGATGTAGATAGGCTCTGCCATGGAGATGTTTTGCTCTGCTCTTTAAAGGAATATTTAAACTTAGACAAATTTTTTTACAGTGACAGCTGAATCCTCTTGTGCAAGCATATCTCATGCTATATTTTAAAACAGTCTCTAGTGATCTACGTTTTGGCTGTACAAAGGCTTCATGAACCTCCCTAGAAGTATTTAAAGAAAATCAATGAAATGTCTTATAATGAACTTTGATTAGGAAAAATGATGCAGTTCTCCCTTAGTTATTTTGTGACTTTTTTTTTTCTTCCTTTTTTTTTATATTTGCTTTTCAGATGCTTCACTGAGTTGGGAGGCACATTAGTGGAAGGGAAAGGAGAACCTTAGTCTTTCCTTCCTTTCCTAGCCCCATTTTACTAATGTGTTGTCCACAAAGCAAATGCTTTTCTTTTAGTAGCTTGTGTGTTGTCTTGTAAAATTTTAGAGAAAATGGACAAACGATATCTTGCTCACTGTTCTTGCCCCCCCCCCCCTTTTTTTTTTTCCTTCCTCTCTCTCCACTTAAAGTAAATGAGAGACTTATATCTCTATTAGTTTTAGTAAATGGAATGGTGTGAGGATACGGACCCATAAGCAGATTCTTACCACATGACTTGAATTGGACAGGTCAGGATCACAAAACAGTCAGTTGCCTGTGGGATATTTAACTACACTCGTAAGAACTTAGGTTAATTGTAGGTCTGTTTCATTTGTTGTCTTTTTTTTCCTTTTAAATTTTGTCTGAGCCTACCCCTCTAGGTATGATAGGCATGTGAGAATTTCTTTTCCCATCAGTTTTACTGGTACAGGTTTGATCTGCACCTTTTAGGACAGGTGTTTCTATTTTAGTTGGAAAATGGTTGTGTTATTTGGCATGGATTTACTCATCACTGGATTTCAGCTGTGGCCAAATGAAACTTCTGATGTCTAGTGAAGGATTTTGTTTGTTTGACAAGAAACTTTCCAGACTTAATGTTGCTTCTACTTTAATAAAAGACTCAATAACTTTAGAGTACATATGTGTTTTCAAGTGCACTTCAATTCAGCATAATGCAGATCATAAGGGCATTTCAGAGTTTTCTTTTTCAAAGAGAGTGAGAAGAGTTTGAATATAGGGAAGCTATCAAATTTCATCTTTACATGATGCCATCAATGAATAATGCATAGCTTTGGTGGTAAGATGCTACCTGTATAGAAAAAGCTGTTTCTAATAAATATTTCTCCTCCCTGATACATCTTTAATAATTCTCACATTCAGTGTCAATACTTATGCTTTGTTTAGAAGATACAGTGTAATAAGGAGTTGATTCTTAGCTAGGGCAATATATGTCTGTTTCATGAGTATACAAATCTGATGATCACTTTCCATCAGAAGTGATTTGCTGTCTGCAAAGACTTCCATTGCATTCAGCCAAAAAGAAGTTAAAAGCAAACTGAAGTTTGACAATGGGCTCTTAATGCTTTCTCAAGATAGGTAGTGACTGTATACAGCCCATAGTACCTCATTGTGACAAGATGTGAATAACAAGGCTGCTCCATCCTCCAGGGTCACAAGCTTACAGTTTTTAAAGCTTAATTGCACTTTTTATTTTTCTTTGTGGTTTGTGTTCAGCGTGTGTTTTGTTTTATTCTCCTGCATGGTATGTCTACTTTTGTCTAGATTTCCTCCCCTGCCAACGTGTTTCTGCAAGGGCAAAGGCTGATTTGTGTCAGAACTGCCAGTGAGTTCAGACTCTAATTTCTTAACGCTTAAAGGATGAACCTAGGTTATCAATTTCACATTAAGTTAACTTTGAGTAGCACTGAATTGCTAATACAGTATTTTTAGTTTCAAGAAGCTGTGGTTATGTCTTTCTAAAGCTGCAGTATTAATAGTCTGTGATTATAAATCTTAAAGTTTTAGATGATAGGAAATGAATTACAGTTTCAGGGCTATCATACGTAAGATTTTTGGATAGCTGTAGAATAATACTCACTTGAAGTACAGAAAACCAGATTGTTTTGTGTAAGATCAGCTCTATCACATTAGTAAGGTGGTGGAGAAGATACCTCGAAGTGTTTAAATCAGTAGACAAGTGAATTTGTTAGCATTTATTTGAGAAAATAAAAACAGATGGTTTGTTTGCTGTTTATTGTTGTTACTCTTATTTACTGCTGTGCAATTTTTATCCTTAGAAAAATGGATGTGTAAGAAATCTTTAAACCACATATTTATTATTACAGGTTAGACAGTCTGAACTGCAGGTATAGTTAGGTCTGTTAAGATTTTTCAGTGCTGTATTAGTAAGCTCTAAAATGTCGGAAATTTGATTTGTGTTACTTTTCGTGATGCTGTTCAAGGTGTGAAGGCTGTTATTGTAACAATGCTGTGCAGTATGGTTACAGTTGGTTGGGTTTTTTTTTGTATTTTTTAAAATTCAGGTTTCGAGGAGAATTGTTGGAGAGTGCTATTCTGTCCTTGTTCTGGTAGAATCTGCAGGAAAGATTGACCACTTGGTAGTTGCAGCATGTAAAGCCTATTAGAATTATTCCAAAATATTTCTTTAAATATGATCAAAAGTATAAAGCTTTCACTTTTAAAAGAACAGCATGCCCTTGCAATATTTTTTTAGCTGGTGGTGTGATGTTTTGCCTCTGTGAGAAGGTAAATTTCTACTTGGGAGAATAAGTGCGTGGATACTAATAAGCACAGATTTGTTATTTTTAGTCAAATACAATGGCCAGCCTTTTCCAGCCAACATCCAGTTGATATCTTTCATTAGGGGACCACTTAGAACCTGGAGGTACTGCTCAGGGTCAGGGCCTGCATGGGGTGTGTGCTTGCTTGCCGCGGTCTGCACTTTCCCTGGGTTTTGTTTTGCTGACCACTGGACGAGCACGCAGTGCGCTTCAGAGCCCTGTTCCTATGCACCGCAGGCAGTGCGGGAGCATCCAGAAACCTGTTCTCCAGTAAAAGGGATGGCGAGAAGGCAGGTCAGCATCTACTGCCAGTGGATGACTGTGCATGAGATCTGTGTCAGAGTACTTAGGAAATGGGGAGGAAGGCTCTGTAAGGATTTTGGTGTGTCTGAAGATTGAACGCCAAAAGTGTTTATGCAGATTGTTCACTAAATTTAGTAGCTGACTGGAGGATAGAAGTACAGTTGTATTAGATCAGTTAACTGGCCGCACACAAAACAAAAAAAAAACCCACAAACTTCAGTCATCTCATAACTAATGAGCCATGGCAAGGTGTGAGACAGAATCTAATGATGAGAGGAGTATCTAGAAAGCATGTGCATATATTTTGAGAGGAAAAAAAGGTGTGTTTTGTAACCGTACTGTTTTGCTTAGCCTTTTGTTTAAAATACAGTCTTAAATTTCTTTGTATATTACATGGCAGTTAGAAAATACTGTTTTTTGTGAATTCCTTAGTGGTGGGGAAGGTCCCTTATCTGTTTTGATGCTGCTCCTGTTCAGGTTATGCCACTTAGAGCTGCAAAGGTCTGTTCTTGTGTCATATAATCCTGTACTATAAGGACTTTAAAGCTTTTTGACAGTCAAGTTGTTATTTCTTTGCCTGGCTGTCACTAATGTGTCTGAAGTGTCTTTTAAGTAAGTGTGTGGGTTTTGTCAGTTGGTGAGTATTGTAAATGCTTCCATTTGTATCTAGCAAATACTACAGAAAAATGTCCAACTATTTAAATTTGGTGAGGCTTTTTTTACCATTTTCAATTCATCACAGTTAGGTTAATAGAAGCAGCAATGTAGTAGTACAGTTGCACATCCTTATCTGAAGAATAAGGATACTTTAGGAAGTTTAACTTCTCAAAGTGTATATAATTTTTTTTTTTTTAATTGGCCTTGGTATGAGAACCAATGTACTCTCTTGCTTAATAAAGAGGCGACTATAACACATATTTGTTCTGTATTTTGTGGTCCTAGCCTCTTCTGTGTAAGTATGGGGAGGTAGTAGCCTTTTAACCAATCTCTGTGTTTACTTACCATCCTTTCTTATAAGAATATTGGCTTTACTTATGCTTTAGTGCTATCCTGTCTATAATGCTTCCCTAGATTCTCCCCCCCCCCCCCCCAATAAAGAAACTACTTAGAGCTGACTGTTACAACTGCTGTAAGGTATCTGTGTGTAAATTGCTGTGAAGCAGCTCCATCCAAGTTCTTTGGGTGCCTGTGGCAGTCTTGTGCAAATACACCAAGACCATCCCTTAAACCTAAACCAAATAAGGTAGCCCAGCAACAGTAAAACGCTTCAGTTTGCTTCTGCAGGCACTGGTGAGCTGTCCTAGCACTGCTCTTGCAGCGGGTGGCTGGAAACACTGTCATGCGAGTTCCCCCCGACGGTCTGTATAGCAGTAGAGATGATGATGGAAAAGGCTCTCCAGTACAGTGGTGCCCTGAGGTAGAACCTGCTTCACTGCTGGGGTGAGTCGCAAGTAACTCCAGGGAAGCAGTAGTGGCCTGTGGTCTTCAGGCTAGACCCAGGCAGCAGGTTGTTCTGTGTGAATCCGGTTACATCATTTCTGTAGCTCAAACCTAATAGGAGCAAAGACCAAATTATCTTAATGGGAGGCTAAACTTCAGAAACCTGTCGCAGACAAACCCATGTATGTGCATTTGTGCACACACACTTTTAGCAAATACTGACTGCTACATAGTCATGGAATGGTGTATCTGTGTGGATTCTGTAGCTGTCCAACACTTAGAGATATGTTGCACCTGTGTTTGAATGCCAGTGCTTGAGAAAACTGAAACTATCTGTTGGATGTTGCACTTAATCAAAGGCTGTTCCTAGAATGGTAGACATCAATTATTTTAGTATTTGCTTCAGGCATTGTTAAATGTTGAGTCATCTCACACTGGAAAGTTTATTTTTCACCTATAAAATTCTTTCCAAACTAACTAAATGTCTCCATTGGGCTAAAAGTTAATATTTGACAAAAATAAGGTTGTCAAACAGTAAATGATTTTTGGTTTTGTTATCCTTTATTGCCTGGAAACTAAATAGAAACAAACTGGTTCCTATGAAGCAGATTTACATTAGATTACTTCTTTGCATTTTGGATATAATAAAGGCAGAGTTAAGCAACCTGTAGATGTTGCAGGTTTTTTAATGAAAATTTAGTTGTTTTAGTCTATTAATCATAGTTTTCAGGGATATTTCTTTACGTTTCCATCTTAATGCCTGACCTGCAATTTTACAGGAACTGAAATACAGTTGTAGATTGACATGTTGAGTGTGCGGTCAACATTATCTGTTTACATAGTTTTGGTTTCTTTTTTTTTTTTGTGTGTGTGTGTGTGTTTGAGTAGCCTAAATCTGGGAAGTTGCCAATTTGTGTGTCTAGGCAATAGAAAATTTTACATTTTGGTTTTAGTTTCTTCATTTATGATCTGTCCTGAAGTCTAGATGAGAGTAATTTCTTGATTAAAATCTAAACTAACCTCTGTTTTTTGAATGCATTTTTAATGATGCATTTGATATGTAAATACTAAGCCGTATAGCTAGCATATTGTCTGTAAATGTGTCTGTATGTATCATAGTTTTATAGGGATAACAAACTTATTTTTTGTTAGCTTTGGAATGTAATGCAGCAGTAAGATCAGTGTGTTTGCATTGAGGCATCAATCACAATCTAAACCTCAGAAAGTATCTGTAATATTATTTATTTGAAAATAAAACTATTCAGTAAGAAAGGACTGGCATCTCTGTCTTTGTATGAAAAACAGCGAAACAAAGTAAGGATAGCTAAGACTGGCATGCAGTCAAGCACTGAAGATAAAGCTTTTTCCTCCTCTTCTTCCTGCTCCCCCATGAGGGTTGTTTTCTTTCATCCATTTTATGCAGCCTCTTATCCTGTACATTAATCTTATCTACCTGCTCTGTAAACCATTTCTGTGGTAGTATTCCCAAAGTCAGCATGAGGCCTAACAGTTTAAGTGCAAGTTAGGGATACAGTAAGTACAAAATGCTTTCCAGCCATGACCAGGTGTGGGATTAAAAGGAGTTTTGCCACAAGGGAAGAATAGTGGATTTCAGAAAATGATGCAAAATTCTAAATGATCGTGAGAAACATGTTTCTTCGAAAGTGCCACAGAAGAATAGGAGTAATCAGGAAAAGGTATGGATTAAAGGTTACTCTTCCTGTTTTATTTATACTTTATTGACTGTTTCCTTGCTAGAGATCACTGGATTATTGGCTATTTTTAAAAGTGAGGATTTAAAACAAAGCTAGGGATTTTTTTTTTTTTTTTGTTTGTTTGGCTGGTGCTAGCTTAAATGCCATATCTTTAGAGCCTGTGAAGCTTTCCACCAAAAACCAGC
This sequence comes from Strigops habroptila, assembly GCF_004027225.2. NCBI lineage: Eukaryota > Metazoa > Chordata > Aves > Psittaciformes > Psittacidae > Strigops > Strigops habroptila. The sequence goes on from NC_044302.2 coordinate 66,222,829, forward strand.
AGTGCTTAAAATACGCAAAGAGTTTAAAGGTGTTTTGGAATTTTTTTTTCTTTTTTTATCTTTCAACTAATGTATATCATACTACTCTTATAATGTTTTTGTTGGCCAACATGGAAGTTCCTCTCCTGCAAAGAAATATAGTCATGAGTCTTCAATTTGTTCAGTTTCATCTCTCTTAAATTCTGGGTCACTTGAGAGGTAAAAGCATTGCTGCTGTTATTTAAAGTAGTTATAGTATTGTCCCCGTACCTCTCTGAGATGTTTCATGGCTATCAGCAAGAACTGGCTCCCCCTGCTTACATGAGGTGAGGACCTTTCCTAATATAAATAATAACACAAAGATAAAATACAGCTATATAAATCCTCAGGTACTTGTGATAGTTGGCTTTCAATGTATTTGTAATTTTTTCCTGGCAATATCAGTATCTTAAAGGGAAAGATAATATCTTTGCTTCCTCTTCATCCTCAGGCAGTTTAGCCATTTGCCTTTACTATTTATGATTATTTCCGACTCCTTTCTTTGCTGTCCACACAAAAAGGGGTGAGAGCTGAATGCTTAAGCAGGAAAATGTGCTTCCCAACTTGCAGTAAGTACTGGGGAATTCGAGGCAGGTGTAGCATGCTCCCTGTGCTGCTTTTTCCAATTCTGTTTCTATCTTCTGCCAGGCAGTGTTGATTTAGACTGTTGCTGTATCTCACCTAATTGTGTTTGCTCTGAGTCACTTTCCTTTCAAACATAACCATCCTAGTAGTGCTAAGATTTTGGTTTGTTCATGTTTGGACTTGTGTGTATTGAAATGCTTTATTTTCCTTCTGTCTTCTGGATTTTTAGCATTGCCCTAAAATGGCTTTGAAGCACTATTGGCAAGCTGGGATATCAAAGGGCTACAGGAATTCAGCCATAATTGCTTTATAGCTTGTCAGAAATCAGACCTATTTGTATAGGTAGTATAGAAAATAGCTGTGATTTGACAATTTGGTGCCATTTATATCCACCATAAAAATAATGAAAAAGTTAAAGGGGTATTTTGGAAGCAGGAACTGAGCTGTAAATGCAAATTGCTTCTCCATTTTCTCAAAGGAACGAAAAGGAAACAGGGTTTAGGAAGCTTTTTATTGAAGTGAAGTTAACAAGGACCCTGTCCACTTTAAGGATATTTAATATTGTACTTGCACCGCGAAACTGCACATTTGTTTGTTCCCTTAGTATATGATCACATTGTCCAAATTGTACAGATTAAAAAAGACCTAATTACTAATAAGCAAGAAGGAAAATTCATGCAAACTTCCACAGCAGCATGAGTAAGTAGTCCAAGTAACCTCACTTCTGGAAAATTGAAAATAGTTCATTTTTCCGTCGTGAGCATAAGCATGATGCCCTTGCTGTCTTCTGAAAGTCTTGCTTCACATTACTTGTCCAAGTACCATTCGTGACTGAACAGTTATGCGTGCAGACCTGAAACTCTAGTAGGATACTTTGTCAGTTGCTTGGAGAAGCCATCTTGGAAATGTATTGGCAATCTCTATTTGAAAACCAGGGGTTAGAAAACACTGGATCCCCACAGGGAATTTTTGGGTGTTCTCCTGCTTTCTGATATGTTGATAAGCACATGGTGACAGTAATTTACTGCATTTGCCTTGCTTTTCACTTGGCTGTACAGAGTATTTTGAACAGGTGAGTATGTTTGTGGGACTGTCCCAATGCCTTGTGTAGGGGAGTGCTGTAGGGAAGATGTGTTCTCAGAGATACGTTCAGTGGCTGGTGGTAATAGCAAGTGCTGTAAGACCATCTTTTCTTAGATAAAAGCAGCATTTGAAGAGATGTGAACTTGGCATTGGCACAAATACCAGGTAGGAGAACCTGTCACCATGTTTCCTTACGTGAAGAGATGTGGAGCTGCAGGTCATTTGGGAAAGTAACAAAACCAGTTGTTAACTGATGAGAATTCCAGTACAACTGCAGGAGTGTCACGGCATTAATATTGCTCAAAGTGAGGTCTTCTGAGCGTGGTTAGCATTTAGCTGGCAATGGCCTCTACTGTGTACATAGAGCATATTGAAGGGGGTGAAAGGAAGAAGTGCTCCAACTTAAAAATGGAAACCTGAAGCCCAGAAAAATGAATGCTTCAGTATACCATGCTGAGCATGGCAGAGGTTAGCAGTTCTGTTACAGCAGTGTTCCTCTTGTTGATGTGGTGAGCCTGCTGACACCCAAGCTATTTTTATAGACCAGACACACCTGATTTCTTTGTCCCTGATCTCTCTCTGGTTCTTGAAAGCCCTGATGTCCATCAGTATGCTAATATTGTTTAACAAGCAGTGCTCGAGTTTCAATTCTTGGGCTTTTCAATGAGCTAACTATGTCCTTGCTGGGATGGGATTACTCACCACTAGCTGGTGAGGGTTTGGATTCTGTGAACTCTGTATGGCACTGAATGCTTATCCCATTTCCTTTTTGAAAAGCTTTGCCAGAAATGAAAACTACGCAGTTGATCCAAGATCCAGGATGAATAGCTGGTGGCTTCTATGCAATGAGATGCGAGCAATTGCAAAACTTATTGCAGAGTTTGATTTGTAATGTGATCGCCATTCAAACTGTGTCTTCAGAGGGTTAGCACTTCAAGTAACTTGGGTGCAGCTTGGAATGTGGTTGGTTGAGCGTTGTGTACCTTAAGTTGTTTTTGTTTCTCATCTCATTTACATTCTAAATTTCTAACAAGTCTTTCAGTTGTGGACCAGTGACGGAGTGGAGACTTTGGACAAGAAACTTTCAGACTTGTGGCACACTCAAGTCAACTGGCATATGAACGGAGACTCTGCAGCTGTCTGCTCTAACAGCACGGCTATAGCCATTTGACTTTGAACAAGTTTCTAGTAATATGTTTGATATCTTACTTGGGTCATGAAATAGATTTTATTTAAAAGGTTATGTAGTTCATTGCAATTTGTGGGCATCTCCGGCTTGTAGCAAGTCCATTGGAGAAGAGGAGGTGCATCTGTTGAGTATTTTCTGCTGTATGTGCTTGCATGGTCTCATGTGGTTTCTTTCTCTTTCTGCTTTGTGTGAAGAGTGGCCAAGGAACTCTACACAGCATGTGGTAGGTGAAGTTCCTTTGTGGGTTTTCCATTCCATAGACTCTCCATTCTCAGCTTCTAAACCAGCAATAATGTGGCGTTTCTTTTTATCTTGGTATCTGTGCACTTGTTGAAGCACGAGAGGAGTTCACTATCCATTTGCTAGTATGTGTTATCCGGCTGTGCACAAGCAGTATAGTTCTTGGGGAAGAATCTGAAGTGCATCCGTTCTTACTGGAGCTCTAAGAGTGCCTGAGAAGCTTTAAATGGTAATAGGTCCTTACAAGAGCTATTATTTATACCACTCCTTTTACTATGCTGCTGCAATGTCATTATTTCCTGTGTAAAGTTTATAGAAAAAAGGAACATGATCCCTTTTAAACATCTATAAAATAAGGTGTCTAGCTGCAGAAAGTGGGTTTGCAGCTTGTGAGCTTGTCTATCAAGTCGAACTCACCCTGTATGGCTAATCTTGCTGTGCCTTAATTAAGGCTGAAGGTAAACTTTTCCAGAGTTGCTCACCACCTCACTTATATAGTTTGTTCCCCTCTTCCTTTTGCTGAAGGACCACTGTCTCAGTTGCTATTTTTATTCTCAGAGCTCTGAATACATTTGGATTCATACAGAAAACAAACAACTTACTAGAGTGCAGTTACATGGTATATCTTAATAGATGTGGGTGCAGCCTGCTGCCATAAAGGACAGCTGATCTCTTATCTGGGAGCTGCTGTAGTTTTCCATGTGACATTGATGTGAGCTGGGCCAGCACCCTGATTTAGCAGAAGACAACTTTCAAGCCTCTCTTACCTATTCTGACTTTCAACTCTGAAAAGTTAATTTTCTGTTGGATCCCTGGGCTGAACTGACTCACTCTAGAGCTACCGTGTGATCCAGTGCCAACTAGGAGAGGTGGCAGTGAGTGGCAAAGAGTGGAAGGAAAAGTAAGACTTTCAGTGGCAGCTTGCAGTCACATGACATGAGATACCGTGTTAAGACAAAGCACATCCTTAGAGTTCTTGAATACATAAGTATTGCTTTGACACTGCGCTTAATATATTGTGGTGTTGGCTTTGACATTTGTGCCTTTGGACAAGAACCTTTAACTCACTGTTGAACTGTACTCTTGGTAAATTTAACTTACTTGTAAGTGCTATGGACTTTGCAGCATGTTTGAGAGGTAAAGAGCACTGCAGTATTAATTTTTAAGATCCAGTGGAAATTGCCGAGCTTGGGGAAAAGTTTGCATTCTGTCTGATAGAAGGAACCAACTGGGAAGCATACAAATCTGTAATAAGAAAAGGATATAATAGAATGCTTTGCGTTTCACTATAAAAGGAAAAAAATTTGTTTTTTATCTCTACAGTTTGTGCAGTTCTGAAGCCAGTGAATTCCATCTTGGGGTTGTTTGGTTTGTTTTTTTTTGAATGCTCAGGTTACCCATGTGCAAGGCATGCAGTGGTACTCCGGAAGACTGTCCAACTAAGTGAGGGGCTTAAAGAGAAACTGTCTAAAGTGGTCATGCCAGAGCTAGGCTTACTCCTTCATATGTATATATGTGATACCTATGCAATTCTGTTTCTGCTTTTTATGTTCTAAGTACATCCTTGAATTTTGTTTTGTTTTTTTTTGAAAGAGTTTGAACTATATCCAGTCGGTTTCTTGACTGGTAGTGTTGAAAACCCAAATAAATTAATCAGACCACTGTTTGGGTTTGGTATTTGCAGGGAAGAGGAGAAATGACCTGACAATATTTTCTTCTATGGTATTTAGCCAAAACGAGCAAGCCTTTTTATCTTGTGTCTCCAGAGATAAAACTCAGATGCCAGAGGTGGATTACTGCAGTGAGCCTTGAAGATATGCTGCTTACTTTGATATGCTGTTCTAAGACCTTCTGCTTGGGACAGTGGCAGTCATAACAGTGTTCATCAGCTCAATGGCTTAGTAGTGATGGAAAGTATCCTTCCTGCCCAACTCCAAGAATTCTCTCTGCTACAGGCTCATAGGCTTTTACCTAAAAAACCAGGCTTTTACCATGTTTTGGTTGAAGGTGGACATGTAATTAAAATGTGACAGCTCTACTGATTTGGTGTGTCTGTGATTACATTTAACTGCATTCAAACTGTTAAATTTTTCTTTAAATGTTGGTCTCTAAGGATAAACAAAAGAGGTCAGCACTGACTCAGTCTGCTTCTCATGGTTTTGACAGTTGTGTACCAAAACTGTAGACCTTCTACAGAGGAACTGATCCATACTGAAGCCAAACTAACATTTCATTCCTACAGAAATTCATAACTTGGAAATAGTCTTTAGCTCATAAAAGCAGTGCAAACTTCTTTATACCAAATAGTGAGTATTTTTATTGATAGCTTATCACTTCAACTCATACAATCACGCTGAGTTTGGTGGAAATCTAAAGTTGAGAGGTTCTTAATTGCTGTCAAGTCTTCAAAAATAAAGAATTGCTTGCTTGCTTCTACTGTAGAAGAGTATCTTCCAGATCCAGGAAAGTAAAACAATTTTTTGGTCTTGAATCTACAGGACATAAAGGTGTAGTGCTTCCAGTGCTGCTCCTGGCACTTGTGGCACCATGTCAGAGACATCTAATGACCCTTCCACAGCATTCTGGCCAGGGTGCGGCATTGTTAGGAGTCATGGGATATTTTTCAGGTTGCTAGCAATGGTAGGACTTGGATGGACTAGAGTACTGCAAACACTGTTGCTTCACATAAACCTGAGAACTTTTGCTAGTTGATTGGCAAAAACTAAATACTTTTGCCAAATTGTGGAGCAGTATCTGTTTACTACACTTGCTTTTGTGTTCACCAGTCCAGAGGCCTCTCTCATGATTGTGCCTGTCTCCGAATGTATGATTTAATGCTCCAATAAAATAATTTTTTTTTTTTTTTTTTGAGAAAATATGTGGCCTTCTCTTAGTTCAGTTGCTGCGATCTTTTAGATTATGAATTTTGTTTCCTCACTAGCAACAGAAGATAAGACTTCTGTTGCTGAGGGTAGGCTCAAGTGCTGGCGCTGTTTCCTATTTAGTGTGGGCAACTTTGATCTTCATAAGTGTTTGAATAGGTAGAATAGTCTGCTTCCTTCTCCTTTTGCTTGCTCCCAGTTTATCAGTGTTCAGAAGACAATAATGTGTGACACCAGTCCAGAGTTGAGCAATGGAGACTTCTGGTGACATCAGGATAGGGTTAATGTGCAAATATGGGATGCAGAGGTGCTTCATTGAAAGCAAGGTGAAGGAGGAGAAAGCTTTTTAAATCTCATGTCTAAAAACTTCTCTGTCAGAAGGGTCAATTTGCTTATTTTGCATCTATAGTGATACGAATAAGGCCAGATGCAAAGATTTTCTGACAGTTTTTCAAAAGATCTGTTTAAAGTGCTTTTATTCAGAGAACAATTGAACTCAGTGGTATTGTGCTGCATGTAATCCTCAGGTTAGAGCAAAGTAATTTGAAGTTTTAAGCTTCCATCATATAAGCCTTTAGAATCCACCTGTCCATAAGGCATTTTTACCAAAAAGCTTAAAACTGTATCTAACCACCTCTGGTAAAACTGTATTTATTCCATTTCAGCATAGCAGATGGTTGGAAACAAATTGATAGGACCGTTCAGAAATGAAATATGTGGAGTGTCAATACAACCAAACCCCCTTACCGGGCTCTTGAATGGATTAACTTGAGAAGGCATGGCCTTGGAATAGACAAGAGTGCAAACAAAAAAGAGGGGGAGGAGATCTTGGTTGTCCGAAACAGAGATAGTCTGCAGTGGTTAGCTAGTGTTGATCTTCCACTTTTCAGATTTTAAATGCTTTTTTTTTTCAGACATTTGCTGGCTTTTAGAATTGTCTTAGATAAGGTAAGGGAAGTGATGGACATTTTTATGAAAGTGTGTAAAGTAAATGCTTGGACTTTCTGTATTTCTTCCTTCCTTCTCTGGAGGGAATGTGTACTGTGGCCATTTGTCAAGAGCTAAATGCCAGGTGAAGTGTGTGTGGGAAAAGTGATGAGCACAGACTGATCAGTAGAGCAGGGAGACAGAGAGCTTTAGGGTTAGCATTTTTAATTCTTCAGTGTTAAGCGAAGCAGTTTTAATTGTTTAAGGAGTGGTGGGTATCCTTTGACTTACATGGCTGCAGATGCAGCTCTGAATTAACCCTCCCGTGAGAAGCAGAAACTACTGTGGCTGTGTACAAGCACTGCTGTGGTTGTGAACTTGGTTCTTCTGTGATGAATATTCTGGTTTGATGGGGAGAGAGAAATTTCTTCAAAATTTTAGAGATTTCAAACCTTGAAGAGTAAGAAAGTGTAAAAGACAGAGTGATGAAAACTTAGAATGAAGATTTCCTTGATTAGATCCAACTGGTTGTTACTTGCCCCAAACTTTTACCTTCTTTGAAAATACCTGGCATAATGATGAGATAACCTGGTCCTAGGACCAAGGGAGGAAAGCAATTCCACAGCAAAATTAAGTGGTGAAAATTCACTGTTCTTAAGCAGATTTGAGTGTCATGAGGAAATCCTCTTACAAAAAAAATGGTTGAACAAAATTTTGTTTGTTATTTTATATGTTGTGAGCACTTCAAACAGATTCTTCTTTCACTTGCTTTGTTCTAGATAGGTGTTGTAATTTCAGGTTTTTAATGTGTGGGTGTTTTTTTTTGGTGGTGTGGTGTTTTGTTTGGTTTTTTTTTTCTTTCCTTCATGCTAAAAATTTCATACTTAAGTTATTTTGGCTTTTTATCTGCTTCGGAAAAGATCAAACCTGTTAACATCTGTGTGTGATATCAGTGGCCACACTGTCTCCTACATAGAATTGTCAAGCAGGTTGTTCATGCTATGTATGTGACTAATCCTGTTTTCCAATAGTTAAGCTTCTGTGAAATGGGAGTCTGAATTGCCTTTACTGAGGTTATCAGCTGGTGTGGACAGCAGCCTGAGTTTGGTGAGAATTTTACTTTTAACACCTGGATGCTATTTTGAAAAATTAGCAGCCCCTCCTCCCTTCTGCCCTCCTTTCTGCCCTCCCCCTTCTGCCCACCCCGTCAGCAGTCGTAAGAGGCTCACACAGTGGGCTCGTACTTTTTACTTGTTTTGAGAAATTTGTCAAAAATGTGGTGGTTTTTGGTTTGTGTGTTGGGGTTTTTTTTATTTTTAGATTATTAACTTATTGAAAACTTATGTGTCTTTATTCACATTGTCTGCTTTGAAACATCAGATTTCTTTCAACTTAAAAACAACAAAAATCCCAACACCTTAGGTCCTGAAATTACAAATTCTTGAACATAGCAGTAAACCCCTCCAAGGTGCATGCATGAAGCTGCATACTTGCTTAAGTGTTTGCAGGCCTAAAGCTTTTGTTACAGAAATTGACATGCGTTCCTTTCCCCTTCCCTTAAAAAAGAGATTCTACCAATAATGGCACTTAAATTTCTTCCGCAGTACACTATTTGAGAATTTACTCTATTGTTAAATTTCTATAAAATATGTAAAATGGTGTTGATTACTGTGATTTAAAACAGCTTGTTCTTAATGGAACACCTAGAAATAGTTTAGGTTTTTTCTTAGCCCTCTTCCACTACCAAAAACCCCTCTTTAACCTCTTTCTGAAATCTGTTATTTTTGAGGTTATTCTGTTTCTTACCTGTTTTCCCCCCACAGTAATCTGTTAACAGGAGAAAAGTAATGTATTATTACTGAATTATCAATGAATTTCATTTCATACTTATGAGGCATCTTTGAACTGCCTGATTTCCTGGAAGTTGTTTGGGAATGATTATGATATAAAGGTAATTCTGATTGCTAAAATATTTAGAATTTACACTGTTGATATAGTTCATGGCATGTTCATCTATTCATGAAGGCTTCTTCCAAAACAGATAGCCATTTATTTACTATGAGATACTTAAGATGTTGATCTAGGCTTTGCCATTACAGTACTGTAACACAAAGGAAAAATCCATGTGTATTATGTCATGGGTATGTTTTTATATATCTAACAAATAACTGGAGTTCATGGCAGGTAACTGCCCAGAAGTTGAAAGTATCTGTATATTAAGTTTCAGTTTGTGGTCTCGATGGCTGAAAGTGTTGGCATTAGCTTTAATGTATTTAAAACAGTTGTTGACATACAGATGCATGTATTGTAACTTAAGACCATCCAGCACTCAAAGTATTTTAAATTTAATTACGGAAAATGTAATAAAGGTAAAGGAATGTAACACATCATTAACAAGGAAAAATACTTCTGAATGGTTTCTAATTTTAATGGTAAGATCAACACTGGTAATGATGAATTTTCCAGTTCTGTTGCCGTAGGTAACAGCAAAACAGGTGCTCACTAGTGCCTGCTGATGGGACAAGAGGCAGTGGGCACACATCAAAACACAGGAAATTCTGTCCAGACAACCCTTTTTGTTTTTCATTTCTCTGAACTGTGCAGATGGACAAATGGTGGACTAGGTTGCTCAGAGAGATTGTGGAGTCTCCATCCTTTGAGATACTCAAAGCTCAACTGCCCAGCTCCTTGAGGAACCTGCTTTTCTTGGGCATGGTTACGGGAAGGGATAATGAGGCTGACCAGAATTCAAGATAAAGGAGGAAATTTAGAGGTGCCCTCCAACCTCAACTGCTCTGTGAATCTGTGAAGTAGCGGATGTAGATGGAGGCCTGACATGCATGTAAAAATGATGCATGCAATCCAAAGCTGTTTTCCCAATTTTGCACCTTGTCAGAAAATGTACTGTGAAATTGATGGCTGCAGTATGCTATGAATGTCACAGGCTTGCACGTTTCCAGAAGGGGATGAAAGAAACTGCTATCAGGAAAGGTGACCAAGGGGTTATACCATAGCAGTTACCGTTTATGACAAATTATTAAATGTTCAAAATTTGCCTGTTTAAATTCTGTTGTAATTTTCAGGGATGCTGGATTTCAAATTGATAAAATGAATGAAGCTTTTTGCTTTATTGTTCTGGTTTTCTTTTGACATTCATTTTTGGCTTCTGCCACAGAAGGGATAATGTGTCCTATGGCCATTTGGTTTCACCAGCTATTGGATTTTTGTACTGGGTGTTCCACTACATCAACAGAGATCACAAGAGAAGCCTCACTTTTCCTTCTTACTTATTTTGCAGATTTGTTTAGGCTATTTTGAGTTAGCAGGCCTCACAACACTTACAGGTTATGGCTCTGAATCTTAAGTATTGGCATTTCGCATTACAACTTAGAAAAGAGACTCTCCCACTTGGCACACAGAAATTTGGGGTCTGTAAAAGGAACAGAGGATAAATCTGTTGCTAGAAAACTTAAGTTTTCTTGGAAGGTTTTCTAGAAAAAAAAGATAGGAAGAAGTTAAATAAGAAGACATAGAAACTGGAATGTGCTAAGTTATCAAATCTATAAGATGTGAATTAGGAGGCACTGCTGCCCCAGGAAGTGCTTGGGGAATAAATGTAGATGTGACAGCATCTTAATGATATTCAAGACAGATTTCCATTTTTCTTTCTTCCTTTTTTTCCTTACTTATAACTCAGTTGATCTCAGCCTTGGATTGTATCCATCCTGTACTTGATGTTGAAATTTACTTTATAGAGGATGAAAGCATTTCCACTCTAAAAAGGAGTTCTCCAACTATTTAAAAAAACCTCCTCAAATCCAAATCCTTATCCTCTTTTTTTACATTCATAAATCTGTTTTTTCTTCCTGCCTGACGAAAATGGTGGTTAACTGTGTTTGAAAAGCTGCTGTTGAGATTTGCAGAGATTTGATTGATTGATCCCTGAAGAAGGCAAATTACGCTAAATGTTGAGAGTCCCTTTACATTAAAGAAAAATCAGAGAATTGAAGGGGATAAGATGGCGTTGTATAGGAGTACAAATTTGTGCTTGTAAGGTACGATTATGTGTATTTGTGGGTGAAGATAAATCTGCCCACATTCTTTATTTTGTGTTTCTATATGTTTTGTGTTTCTTGCAATAAATCAAAAATTGTCTGAGGATTTTTTTTGTCTCTTGTTGCTTTTCACCTGGCTCAGTCAGTTTCTTGTTTAAATGAGCTTTTGGCTGAATTTGGGGGGAGGAAAGCTGGGAGCAGAGTAAAACTGAATTTCAAGGGAGTACCTCAATGCTGTGTATGTTAACAGAATCTTTAAATCTGTTTAAATTGTCAGAAGGTTAAATCATGCTTTATCTACTTGGTATAAGAAATAATTTTTTTAAATTATGATGAGATTAAATTTATGCAAGACAGACTAAGAAAACCAGAAAGCAAATAGTGTAGAACTTGGATAAATATAGTATTGGAAAACTTGATTTAATATAATGTATATATGTGTGTGTATATGTTCAATTGTGTACTTCAGCATTATGTATGTAAAAGAAAGAAAATGGCAGTGGTCCGTTTTGTGCTTAGTGATTGGTAGTACATTGACTAGCATAAGCATAGCTCAAGAGTTGAAGAAGATGTGATAGTCTTCCCTTTTCTGGTTTGATCTATATACTGGAATTTATTTAATTGTAAGACAAATCTAGTCTTTATACATTTGATAGGGAAAACATATTTGGGGCATTTAGAGGAAGTATGGGTTTTATGAGCCAGTATCATATTTTTGTGGTAACTTTTGGATACAGTTGCTGAGGTTGAGCAAAATGGGAGGAATTTGGAGTGTGCAAAGTTTTGTCTGGAAAGCTAGAAGAATAAACTAACAGAAGTTAGGGATAGATTGTCTACACTGGAGTAAAGTAGAACATCTTCTCTCTGAAGAGTGTTCTGCAATACATACTACTTGGTACTGGTGTTACAGATGTCACTGTCATTATATAATGACAGTCAAGTACAAAAATCTGTTAATCGTTGCTGGTGTCAATTCTTTACCTCAGCAGACTGGAGACGTAAACAGGGCCCTAGCTGAAGGGGAGGTAAAACCACCAGGCTTTTTGCCCTGGCAGAAGCTTGAACACAGTGGGAAGTGTTCAAGGCAGAGAACTCCAGACTTAGGGAATCAAGACAGAGGAAACCTCAGTTCAGATGAGAGTTTTCTAACAGGACTGCTGCATGCAGGCATGTTTTGTGGTCTGTATATGTCCTCCTTTGAGGTTCCAGATGTGTTGAAAATGTAGGAATATTGCAGTGTTGCTCTCCTATACTGCATTAGTTAAATGATGAAGCATGGAACTTACTGAAATGGAAGCAGAGATGTAGGCCAGGTTGCTTTGTTATTGATGTCAAGATTTGAAGAGACCAGGTTCTTCTTGGCAGTTCCTGTTTTAACTTTAATGCACGGCGAAAATTGTTCTACCTTCACTGCAGGACTGCCAGTCCTGCTGTGTGGCTTTTGTATTGTAAATGGATGTCCTGGACTGCAGTGAACGCAGTGACTGTAAAGGGAGGTGATTTCCCCCCTCTACTCTGCTCTCATGAGACCCCACCTGCAGTACTGCATTCAGCTGTTGGGCCCCCAACACAAGGGCGACATGGACCTGCTTGAGCGAGTCCAGAGGAGGGCCATGAAGATATTCTGAGGGCTGGAGCACCTCTTCTGTGAGGGAAGGCTGAAAGCTGTGTTTGTTCAGCCTGGAGGAAAGCAAGCTGCCAGAAGACATTATTGAGGCCTTTCAGTACTTAAAAAGGGCTTATAAGAAAGATGGGGACAGAGATTTTTAGTAGGGCCTTTACTGACAGGACAAAGGATAGTGTTTCTGGAACAGGCCAGGATGTCATTGGCCTTGGCTGCCTGGGCGCAAGCTGGCTCATGTTCAGCTCCATCAGTCAGCACCCCCAGGTCCTTTTCCGTCGAGCATCTTTCCAGCCACTCTTCCCCAAGCCTGTACCGTTGCATGGGGTTGTTGTGGCCCAGATGCAGGACCCGGCACTTTGCCTCGTTGAACCGCATACCATTGGCCACAGCCCATGGACGCAGCCTGTCCAGATCCCTCTGCAGAGCCTTCCTACCCTCCAGCAGATCAACACTCCAGCCAAATTGGCGTTGTCAGCAGATTTACTGAGGGTGCACTCAGTCCCTTCATCCAGATCATCAATGAAGATGTTAAACAACACTGGTCCTAAGACTGAGACCTGAGGGACACCACTAGTGACCAGTCACCAACTGGATGTGACCCATTTACCACTGCTCTTTGGGCTTGGCCACGCAGCCAGTTTCCAACCCAGCGAAGAACACACCTATCCAAACCGTGAGCAGCCAGTTTCTCCAGGAGAATGCTGTGGGAGACAGTGTCAAAGGCTTTACTAAAGTCCAAATAGGTAACGTCCTCAGTCTTTCCCTCATCACCTTTCGTAGAAGGAGATCAGTTTGGTCAAGCAAGACCTGCTCTTCATGACCCCAGGCTGACTGGGCCTAATCTCTCTGTTGTCCCGCATGTGCTTTATGATGTCACTGAGGATCATCTGCTCCATGACCTTCCCTGACACCGAGGTCAGGCTGACAGGCCTATAGTTCCCAGGGTCTTCCTTCCTGCCCTTTTTGTAGAGAGGTGTCACATTGGCCGACCTCCAATCGTCTGGGACCTGCCCACTAGACCAGGACTGCTGGTGGATAATGGAGAGTGGCTTAGCAAGCTCTTCTGCTAGCTCCTTCAGTGCTCCTGTGTTGAACCCATCCGGCCCCATAGACTCGGGTACATCTAAGTGGAATAGGAGGTCATTAACCATTTCTTCCTGAATTATGGGGTCTCCAGTCAGCTCCCTGTCTCTGTGATCCAGCTCAGGGAACTGAGTACCCTGAGGATGTCTGCTGTGACTATTAAAGGCTGAGGCAAAGGCGGCATTAAGTACCTCAGCCTTCTCCTTATCCTTGGTCATTAGGTTTCCCCCAGTATCCAATAAAGGATGGAGGTTCTCCTTGGCCCTCCTTTTATTGCTAATATATTTGTAAAAGTACTTTTTATTTACAGCAGTGGCCAAATTTACTTCAATCTGTGCCTTTGCCTTTCTGACTTTCTCTCTACATAACCTAACAACATCCTTGTACTTTGCATGGGCTGACTGTCCCTTCTTCCACAGGTGATAAATTATCTTTTTTTCCCCGAGTTCCAGCAATACCTCCCTGTTCAGCCAGGCTCCTGTTCCCCGCTGGTTTGATTTTCAGCACATGGGGACTGCCTGCTCCTGCACCTTGAGGATTTCATTCTTGAAGAGTGTCCAGCCTTCCTGGATTCCTTTGTCGTTCAGTAATGTTTCCCAAGGAGTTCTGCCAACCAGTGTCCTAAACAGGCCAAAGTCAGCCCTCCGGAAGTCTAAGGTGGAGGTTTTGCTGATCTTCTTCCTGACTTCTCCAAGGATTGAAAATTCAATCATTTCGTGATTGCTTTGGCCAGCACACAAATCTGTAGCCTGTAGAACTAAAGCTAACACAGACAAGCTCTGCCATGCACAACTGTTTTAAGTCCTCATAAATATACAAGTTTGCCAGCTGTCAGACTACTTTAATATGGGGCATTCCAAAATAGCACCCATTTCCACATAATCATTCACGAGACCATGCATATAATCTTCACACTACCTAACAGAGCATTCTGTTTCTGTTCATTGTGTTTCCTTTCCCATTCATGTGTCTCAAGTCAGTTGCATGTGGGTTGTTTTGTGTTCAAATTTATGCTGCCTTTACAACCCTTCTCACTCTCATAGCAAGAAAGACCCACATGCTTGTGCTGGGTGGTTAATAAAACACCAGAATACTGCTTGCCAGATTTGTGTGGGATTGCTCGCACAGCTGTCCTCTTTTCTAAACCAGTACATGATTTAGAAAAGACTTTGCCAGGTTTGCCAGGCAGCTCTCAGCCAGTATTCAGTATGTTTAGCATGGTGGATACAGCTACTGGGCTGGCAGACAATTACTGCTAGCTGTTGCTGGCTCTTGGGAGGAAAGAAGGGGAGGAGTAGTGGTGTCTTGGCATATACCTTTCCTGTCTCATTCCCGGTCTTCATGGTTCTGAATGTTTCTGACTGGTATTCTGGAGAGGAGGAAATTTGCTGAGAAATTTGCTTGGAAGTTCAGGAACAAGAATGGTTTTTTATTTGTTTATCCGAACACAGTACAGGATAGTTGAAGTATCAGTAGTTATCTCACTTTTCAGCTAGGATTCTGTGGGGTTCAGCCATGGTAATATTTGGCTCATGAATTTTAAAATCTGGCTCATTCTGGAAGTCAAAGCATTTTGGAGGAGATGATGTATATCTAGTTACAGATACGGAGATTCTGAGACACAGTGGCAAATTGTCCTGGAAGACCAGTGGCAGAACCAGGAACAGTCCAACTCTGCTGGGCACTGGTCCATGGTTCCCCCTACCAGACCAGATGGATGGAAGATCTTTAGCCCATTCCCCGTTTCAGTTACATGCTGATGTAGAGTAATAAAATTCATGGTGGTGCTTCGAAATATTTTAAGGGAAGGGGTTGAACTGTTAAAACAGCAAGCATGAATATTTGTAGTCACAGGAGTTGCAAATCTTGCTAATTTCCTAGAGAGAATAGTATATTTCCTTTGTGCATGAAACTGAGCCCATACCCCATAATAGACTATCCACAGGTAATCCCTTTGTTGTGGTTTAAGACTGAGACATTCCTTGTTGTTTTGCAGTTCTTTGTTTCCTCTTTGCTTTCGGTGAAAATGTGTTGCTTGGCATCTGCTATTAGAGTTGGGGGAAAAAATGAAGAGCTTCAGGTACATCCTCTTATTTTGATGTGACTTACAAGGATAAGCAGTGTTCTAAACTTGCCTGTTTTCTGGGTCTGTGAGCTGAGTCTTGCCGCAAAACTTTTTAGGTGCTTTGATCACCATGGCTACAGCTCACTACACATGTGTTTAAATGAAGCTTTGTGCAGAACCCTGTTTCTTTGCTTCTTGAAAATGGACACTGCTCCTTTTCAATAAATGTGCCTCTAGGAGGTTGGCTGGAACATAATGGTGGCCTGAACATCTGTCACTTTCTGGTTTTCATCATCCTTTAGTTTTTTCTCCTTGAAACAGTTCTGTGGAAGATAGTGATTTAACAATGTAGTGAGATGTGGAAGGCTTGTAAGGAGGCCAGAGAAAACGGAGCCAACACCATGAATTAAGCTAGGTGTATGTTGTACTTGTGGAATCTGAACAAGAGATGTTAGGGCCTCTCATTCTTCCCTTTAAAGTGAGAGATTGGGAGTAGGGTGTGTCAAGCACTGACTGACCAATTTTTCCTGTACCGCTGACGGTTAAACTAGTCTGTATTATGTGGTGCTCCCTTTCTTGTTTATTTGTATGCTTAGAACATATTTTCAAATATTACTTAAAAAGCATCAAGCTTATTTCACAGCTGTGAGGTCACCATCATGAAGCAAAGTTTGAACTTCTGAAGCTGTAGATATGCCATACCTTTTTCAGAGGTAGATGTTTCATATGTTTATCTTGGAGAAAGTGCTAGGCAGTACATAAACTATGTTAAGCAGACATGGCATCAAACATATAACAAGCTCACTTAGTATGCTAGTTCTTTATTTGTATAAGCTCTACTTGGAAGACTCCTCACTGCTGCTTCTCCTTCAGAAGCTATGTTTGGATCTGCAAAAAGCAAGCCAAGTGCTAACAGAATAGCTTCCAAATACGCGCTTCTAAGGATCACAAAACATTCTCGCAGCATTAACTCTTCCTCTAGATCCTGCTTTTTTCCTGTCAGAGTTCATATGGATGATTTTCTATGCTATTGCTAGCTGTTTCAGCTGCATACCATACTTCAGATGTGGATGAAGATCATGGGGTAAGGGGCAGATGCTTCCAATGCACACGTAGACCTTGGCAGATATATGGGTGGTCTTTCTCAGAGTGGAGCGAAAGAACTGCTCAGTCTGCCTTTTGTGAGAGTCAGCAGGACAGGCATGACCACAAGAACATAATGAGGAAAGAGGAGAGTGGTGTTTGAACACATTGTATTTCTGCCATTTGATCCAGTTAACCTGTATTTTATGTCTGTAAAATAAAATTTAAAAAAAAAATTTCTAATAAATACTATTGTAAAGTCGTCTATTGTTGTGGAGAAGGTCTGGCCAAATTAGTCTCAACATTTACATTATCATGTGGGGTTTCTCACAGAATAAAACAACTGGTGCAAAAATAGCAGAAAGGACTTTGAGACCTGGCAGTATGAATTACCTTGAATTACGAAATATGGAGGTTTTCATTAGAGTTAATCCAGACCTTCAGATTTTAGTGTTAAAACTACTACCAGTTTCAGTGTTGGTTAGGAAAGTGTATTCTAGTTAAGCTTCTCTGATCCTTAGTTTTATACGATTTATTGTTTGTAACATGGAAAGGTTTATTAGAGATGCAAAACAGTAATAATGTAGAATAGAATCTGAAAAGAGGAACAGTGGTGGTAGCACAACAGGTCTGCATTAGTGTGGAGATGCAAAACATTTAAGTGGTAAGCCTTTTTTTGCCTGTGGATGACGTATACACAGGTTTGTAAGGTTCTCCTTTCCAGCTGTCTTTTGCTTGATTGACAGATCAGTGTATTGTTAACCATATCAGATGTATAATAAATTCAATTAATAGGTGGAGAGCTTAAAACAAAAAGCTGCTGGGATGTCACTGCTGCAAATATAATAGCTTAAAGAAAAGAGCTAACTGGCCAGTCTGCTGAGCTCTAGGAACACTTGCTAGACAGTAGTGTCTCTATTGATTCAAATATATCATGAGTAATAACTTTCATCTCCCAGCAACACCAACATGGATAGGAAGCGTAGAGCAGGGCAAGCATAAATCAAATTGGTTAAACCCGGGTAAATTAAAATGAAATTAAAATCCTTAGAAATCAAGATGAACATCAGCCAGAGTTGATTCTGAAACAATAAATCACATTTCCATGTTATATCACTCCAGGAAAGTAATCAAGGGGGAAGGGTGTACTGAGTTGAAAATTCAGTACTACTAATACTACTTTTGCAAAAAAGATGATTTACAATTTCATTTGGAGGTAAGGGACTTCACACAGCAAGTAGACATTCCTACCATCTTTCATAGGTGCGTGTTTATATGGGAAGGCTGCCTGGTAATTTGTGTTAACAGCAACAGAACAGAGGCTTTCTCTCCTTGCCAGAGAGAATTCTTGGAATTTTTTTAGTTCACATTTTAAATGTAGCTTCTGTTCCCTTTCTGTTCCTTTATGTGGGGGCAATGCAGAGAGCACATCACCTTTGCTACAGGTGCTAGGGAAGTGGTATTGAAAGAAAAATTGGGGCTTACTCACATTGAGTAAGTGGAGAGCAAAATCATTATTAAACAGGAGAGGAAAGGAGTAAGAACAGGAGTAGAAATGCAGTTCTTGAGAAGTGCAGGTAATCTGAAATCAAGGGAAGTAACTACCACTGTAGAGCATTATGGCTTGTCACGTGTTAGACTGGGAGGAGAGATGGTGCGAGAGGCTTTTAAGTAGCTACCTGAAAAGCTGAATGTCTTGCCGTATGAGATCTGATGCATGGAAAGGGGAAGTCAGGGCACAAATTTCTGTAGTGATTTGGCTGTATGTTGTGGTTCTCCTCCTTTGAGTCACAAGTAGCAACTGAGGCATGAGCAGCTAGTTATGCTCTGACAACCCATCTCTTGTACAGGTCTGAGTAGAAGCATGTTCTCATGCTTTGTGCCATTGAAAACACAATGTTAGCACTTCTCCCTGTTTAGTTTTTTAAGTGGCTGTGAACAGTGTTTTTCAAATAGCGGTTTCGGAAGACAGCAGTAATACTGCAATAACAAGGGCCTACAAAGCTCTAGTAAAGGCTGGTAAGTGATTTAAAATTAACAATTCAACATTGTGAAAAGTCTTGTTGTTGCTTTAAAAGAGACTGAAAATCCTCCAGAAAGGTACCAAAACTGATTTACAGAGAAGGGAGAAGTATGTGTTTGTAGTGACCTTGGGACTGAACACTTGCTTTGGAGATTTGACAGGAATGGTTTGCAGATCATACAAATAAAAAGCATGTGTCGTAAGTATACAGTTACGTTCGATGGTTGGAATGAAAAACAGAACTTTAGCTCTTATTTTAACGTTCTCTGCACTTTTTTTTTTTAACTACGAAAATAGTGATTGTCATTTTTTTTTTTGCCAAAGTTGTTCTTCTATTCAGTGATAAATGTGCTTTTGAGCATCTGAAAATACCTCTGAAAGTGAGAGAACAGGTGGGCATACAGCATGCCCTACCTCTGCATTGGTATCCTTATAGAGGTTTTTCTTTTTTGTTAGTTTGTTTTAAGCCAAAATAATTTATATGACTGTGCTCATGAGCTTTGCATAATAAACTGTATACCCCATAAAGGAAGTAGGAGAGGCAGGAGAATGAGACTGGGTATGTAGTGAGTACTGAGGAATGGTATTTTTCATTGGATTTGTGTATCAATTTATGCAGACCTCAATATTAAAACCTAGAAGAAACCAGCACTGCAGAAGCATGTGCTTAGGCATTTCAGCAACCAGTGTGTAGTGTACATGCTCAGCTGAACAGGGAATAGGGTTCTTCAGATTTTGTCTCTGTTGCTTATTTGTCACATGACTTTGAATAAGTTGCTTCATTTTCATACTGTTTCTGGCTTCTACACATGCATATCTCTTAAGTGCTGTGATGTACTTTTAAGAAAGGTACAAATAGACCAAGCTCTCTACTTCATTTCTACTTGTTTCCTCTCTTCCATTTGGAGTGGAGCTTTCCTACAGGCCAAGGTCTCAGTCTTGGTTGTGAACCTCTTTTCTTTTTCAGTCCGTTGAGTTTGAATGCTCACGTTATGTCTCCAACTTCTCAGCCAAAGACAACTGGTGTGTAAGGGTGTTAAGAGCTCCTCTGCTTGCTCACCATCCAAGAACTGTTCATAGCTCATTCACCTCATTTGTAGAAGCAGCTGTTTACAGTTAGTAGAAAATACCTAGTCATGAAAGGAGTGAGTGAGGATCTGCATTCTGGTATGGAGAAAGAAAAAGCCTATTTAAGCTGAAACAATAAATTTGTGAAAGGGTTTGGTTGTGTTACATGTTTCCCAGCAACCTCCACTCAGTAACTTAGACTGTCTGTTATAGAATCATAGAATAGCTTGGGTGGATGGGACCGTAACGCTTATCTTTTTCAACCCCTGCCATGGGCAGGGACACCTTCCAGTAGACCGGATTGCTCAAGGCCTCATCCAACCTGGCCTTGAGCACTTCCTTGGCTGGGGCAGCCACAGCTTCTCTGGGCAACCTGTGCCAGTGCCTCACCACCCTCACAGCAAAGAATTTTTCCTGAATATCTAATGCAAGTTTACCTTATGTTCTTATGTTCTCAGATTCAAGTTTTGCAGTGTCTTGTGACATAATCGCATAATGACTTAGCAAAAACTATTAGAAAACTTCTACTCTAAATGCTTAATCACCTTCTGCTAGGTGCTGTAGGTTGAGCAATGTTTGTATTAGAATATAAAGCGGTTTTATTTGATTTCTTTCAAAGACAAAGGTGGGTTCTAGAAGGTCTGATGTTCCTGGTTTACCTTCTGAACTTGAACTGGGAGGTGCTAATACCCTTTACCAGAAAATCCCTATGATTAGAATATTTTGTTTGTTGCACATGAGAGTAAGGTAGGTAGTTACAGTTGTAAAAGCACATAAATCCAGCCAATTCTATAAAATGTGAGTTTTATCTTGTTCTTTTGTTAATTTCTGATTTCTGCTTAATTAATATTGACTATCTCGTAGGATGCTGTGAACTAGAATGGATTGAGAAGTCACTTAAATTTTGTCAGTAAGGAGAATTTGGAAATGAAGCATCGTGCCAGAGAGATACAGAAACAATAGAGAGCTTGGAATGAATTCAGGTTGCCAAAACAAGTGGGGGGGAACCAATTAAGTCATTCTAACCAATAACTATAATGTTATCTTCGGGGGGTAGGCTGTTAGGTGGCGGGGGAAGGAGGTGAGAAAAAGGAATATTCTTTATCAGCATTAGTGCTGAAGAACATGACTGAGTAATGTTTGGCATTTTCTGTTAAACATCCTGTGAAAGAATGTGCAAGGTGCAAATGATGACCCTGAGAGTCTGCCTTCTGCAATCTTCCCTAGAAATGGAAAATGGTATGCTTTGGATGCGTATAAAGATTGCTGTCATTAGCACCTCTACGTAGGAGACAAGAATTACATTGCATAGCAAGCATGACCTTTACAAGGTGGAAGAAAAATTGGAAAGCCGTAATTGAATGCTTTTGGGTAGGCAAAACCAAATCTTGTATTAAGATACCCCGAAGCTGTCAGTGAATTTTTCCCTTCTCCTTACTTTTAGATATAAAAGTTAGACTAGCACAATCATGAAATAAAATCAACTTTTTATGTTCTTTCTACTTCATCGTAAGTATGCTATTCGTATTCCAGGCCTTAAGTTTTATGAGAGAACCTTCACTTCCACAGCCATGAAGATGCAGACACCTTCCTTCTCTGTGCAGACAGTAGCACATGCAGGTATGACTGCAAAAACTGGGGGGGGTAAAGGGGGGAATCCACAAACAAACCAACCAACATTTGAACATTGGTTTTGCATAGAAGCTTGAGATGAGAGAGTGAAAGTTCAGAGTACTTATGAAAATGAGTGGGGAAAGGAAGGGCCAGGGATGCTTTAACAGCATCATGTTTTTACAAGTAGCCAGTGATGAATTTGCCTCAATATTTATGGCACATAAAGACTAGCCAGTTTCCAACAGCAAACCTAAAGAATCGGAATTACATATGCGGAGCTGTAGGATGGAAAGTGGGGAGGAAACTGCTGCTTGTTTTTACCACCTTTTACTGCAGGCTGTAACTGGGGGAAGAAAACATCATATCTTGACCTTACAGTGCTTTGCTGCAGCTTGTTTGATCCTTCTAGCAATGCTGGTCTCTTAATCAAAAACCATATAATTTCTGCAAGTGTGTTATAATCACCTAAACTATGAATTCAGCCATAATCCTAGCTGTTAGATAAGACCAAGTGTGTGGCCCTTTCCTAAAGGAGGTGCATTTCAGTTTGTGAGTGTGCTTTGCTTTCAGGAGCATTGCTCAGTTGTAGTATTTTCCACACCTTGTTGTGCAGACTATTAAAAGCAGTTACACCGACCCACTTAACCATCTTTCATGTTGGGTGCAATATGTGGATATGGATGGCAAAGTGCAATGTCTCACTTGTCTGATCTGCCCTTGCGACAAATGGTTATTTTCTTGATATGCATTAAGCCCCTCAAAGTATAAAACGCTGAAAGTATTTCTGCAAATTGTGCAGAACAACTGCATAGAATAGAAAGAAAATGTCTTCTTGAATGTGACTGACTCCTCTCTTTATAAAATAAGCAAGGCTAATAGCACATCACTAGCTTCAACTTGCACTTATCAGCTCTGTGCTTGCAGATCCTGATTACAGACTGCTTCCCAGTACTTTCTCCTTCCACATCTTCTTACCATCTGTTAGTAAGAACCAGTGTAGAGTGAAGTTGAGTCAGGATGACTTTATCCTTGCAAATGCAATTCAACCCAGCAAAGAGGACTACACAAAATCCTGTTTCTCCCTTGAAAACCTTAAGCTCCCATCAGTGTCAGCCAGCAGTACCGTAGCTTCTTGAATTTCAGTGGAGTTGAAATAATTGCAACAAGCTTTTTCTTCTGCACTGAGCTGAATTCCTTTTTTTTTCTAATAAAGTGTTTAGTAGGAAAGGGTGTAAATGAAATGTCTATTGCCATTGCTTAGGATTCTGGCTTCCCCTTTAACACTTTTATCAGAAGCTTGAAAATTTCTTTACTTTTAGGAAGACATACTTTACCATATAAGAATATTCGAGCAAATAACTTTTTTGGGAAAACAGTTTACTAGAGTAAGACTTGCAAGTAAGTCTTACTTAGAAACAAAATTGTCACTATTTGGCACATTGCTCAAACCAGGTAGGATATCTGTTAGTAATTTCCAGTGCTGTTGCATTTTGGAGAAAGCTAGGTGCTTGCTACCATTTAACCTAACCCTGTGCAGTGTGTGTGTATACATACCTAATACCTCCATTGAGACGAATTCTGTGCTGTTCAGAGAACTCATACTCTTAATGTTTTGTTGTTATTTTTAAAGTACTCACCTTTTTGGATTTAAAAACATAATCCATATCTTACTGGGAGAACAGGTTTGTTATCTTTTAGTCAAGAAAGATGTCTGGTATGAATCTGCTGTGTCCGGAATTATTACAGTTTGTCGCTTAATAATGCTAAAACTAGCAAAATGTATGCATGTGGTTGAATGATATATTCTCAAGTGTTAGGTCAGAATTTTAAGCTTGCTTTGAAAGTAGTGGAAGAAAATGTCCAATAACTGCTGCTTAGAAGGCATGTTATATTCAAAGCAGCTTAGGGGCACATGTGCCTAAAATGTTTGCTTTTGTTGATTTACCTTGTGCCTTTTGGGAATCTTGAATGTGAGGCCAGGCTGAGGTTTAACATCATAAAGTCCAGCAAAATGGAAGTTGTATACGGATAGAGCCATGTGTTAACAGTAGTCAGCAGCCCTTGCATCTGTTCTTGGCTCTGCCACTGATGTGTTGGATGACTTATAACAAGGTGTTTCACCCCCCACGAGTCCTCTTTAAGTTGGTGCCAATAATATTAGCTTCCTTGGTCAAACACTTCGAGGTAAACTTAAATTATTACTGTATTAGTCTTGAAGTGGTTTAAAATGGGCCCTAATTTCCTGTTCAGCTGAATACAAATGTGATCAGATTCCACATTAATGTTACCCTTATGGTGAAATGCTGCCTCTGCATGCTTTTTTTTCTTTCCCCCTCAAATTGATGCTCCTCTATACTTTTTAAAATGGGTGCTCCTCTTTTTTTTTTTTTTTTTTTTTTTTTTTTAATTGGAGGAACTTTTATCTTTCTAAAACTATGTCTTAGTGACCTGCAAACCACTTTTGAAATCTTTTTTTTTTTCAGGTGGGTTGGAGTACTGTGGGTACTCAAATGTGCCCAGCATGCAATAACTAAAATAGGATTTTACAAAACAGTCACTGGACTAATTATCAGACAGTAATTAATTAAAATTTGATAGTTCATGTAAAAGAAAATAGTAAGGCTGGACTGTGCTTGCATTAGAAGATGCTAATGATCTATACATTTGTACTGATGGGATGAAAATTAAGTGAAATCTAATGTGTTTCTTTCCAGCTCTTGGGTTTTCCTCAGTTTTAGTTCAATTGTAAGGATGGAATTTCATGTGACTACAAATATTTTTTTATGCAGGTGGTTTTTTTTTTTTTTTGTTTGGTTTTTTTTTTTTTAGCACTTTCTCATGTCTTTTAGACCCCAAGTTCAGCAGCAATTTCAAGGAGTTGTTTCCCATTATTAGGTTGATTCCGCACTATCTTTTCATACTTTTCTCCACAATATTAAGATGCTCAGTATTAGCACCAGCTGTAGATTGTCCTGTAGAGCTGTTTTTAATAAGCGGTGCTATGTAAACATGTAAAGGCAGAGTTGTGCTGTTTAACTCTGGCATTAATTTTTGTGTCTTGCCTCTGGTATGAAGTAGGCTCAGGGAATTATACTTCTTCAGAAAACAGTTCAGAAAACCAAACTTAGTTACTTGCGTCTCTTCATTTTATTTCATGGATGCCTACAGCAGACATCTCCAGCTACAGTATTTCACGGTAAGGATCCTTAGTGCAAATAACTTGTATCTGTGGCTTATTCAAACTAAGTTCTCTCTATCGTGATAAACTCATGGACATAGAGAGGCTATGCTGTGCTCAGGATCCTATAAAATTGGGCAGTGATGATTCTGAACTTAGTGGGATATCTGCAGATGAGGAGAAATGGGAGAAATGATGAGCATGTGTGTATTATATAGAAGAAGGGCAATAAAGAGAGCAGCAGATACTGTCACGGAAAGTCTCCAAGATGCACAGAGCCTGTAGTTTGCTCGTGATCCAAACCCACAAAAATAAATATTTGAGGTACTGTATTCTTCTTCTATTCTTAGGCGCTGTAGACTTAAGATACTGTGTTAGAGAAAACAAAACACATTAATTCAGCATATTTATATTAATAAAGCAGCATATTTTCACCAGGAGAGAAAATAGTTTCATAAAGTTTCCCAAAAGGAGTTTGTTAATCTCTTCTAAATAATAGCTTCCTAAGTCAAGCTTCTATTAGCTTGAGTTGGAAAGAAGCTTTCTTTCTGCCGTTAGTCATGAGTGATGAGAGGATGAACGAATTAACTTTTAAAAAGATCAGAATGACTGTGGTCTACAAAAATACGCAGAATAAGGTATGTAACTTCTTTCATATAAAGTCTTAATATCACTTTTGTTTCTGCAGCTGCTTATGCAGAGTAGCAGTACAAGACATTAGGCAGTGACTGGAGGATATTTCAGTAACAAAAATAATCAGTGCCCACAGGCCTTTCTACAGAGGCATGTTTCTAGCTGTGGCCTAACTTCGAGGTCCAAGGGGTTAAATGTATTCTTAATACTTTACTACAACAGCTGATTCAACCCAGGAAAAATGTGTAGGTGCCAAGGAAACTCTCACAAGTTGAATAAGCTACTAGCCTCTGGGAATTTCATCCTGATACACATGGTATATATTAGGAGCTCTTGTGGGAAAATTGTATTTTATAGAATGTGAAGGAAAAAACAGTATAATTCACAAGATGGTCAGAATACAAATGCTTTGTTTAAAGGATTTTTTACTGTAATACAAATCCTTTGTTAAAGGATTTTTACTCTCTTTGTAACAAAGTAGACAAGCAGGGGATCAAATTCAGTGGGAACAGATGAATTAAAATTTAGATTATACTATAAACAGTGGATAAGTGAATCTTAACCATCATGGCTGGCTAGAAGAAACATGTAAGCCTTACTGTTCTTTTAGGATGAAGGCTTTTTTTCTCATTTTTGCATATCCCCATGAAAGCCAGCCAGTTGCAGCTAAACTTGACGAACGAGGGAGAGTCTTGGGGATGATAAGTTATTTTATAATAATTGTTGCCTTGTGGAGGGGAGCACTTACCCAAATTAGCATCACAAGTGAAGGACAGGCAACACAGAGGTTGGTACTGGCCTTAGAGCTTAAATGGATTAGGTGGCTTAAAGGATTGGCAGTTGCAAGGCAGTATTTACCAGCATGTACTGCTCAGTGTCCCCTTAAGGTAACTGCTGTGTTCTGAAGTCACAGTAATTGGTACTTAATATTGGACAGTGTTGTGAGAATCCTTTGATGAGAGAGTTCAGACTGTAAACTGAGAGAAATTACTTTCGTCTGTTGATGTGGCTTCAGTTAGGGCTTTGTGGAAGGGCATGCGTGGTTGGAGTTGTCTTAAATGGCTAGGTTTTGCAATTATGTTGAAGTTGTGTCAAGGGCATTTATGAGCACACGATCAGGCACCCTATTTATGTTGCCAGGATGAAGTGTGTCACAGTTTTAACTCTTCTTGGTAGTGTTGCAATTCTTGGGTTTTAATACTCCTTTGAGGTTTTTCAGCTTTTCCTGGTTTTCTATTCTGTTTTTTCTTTTTTTTTTTTTTTTTTTTTTTTTTTTTTTTTTTTTTTTTTTTTTAAGGGATGGGAAGGGGAAGATAAAACCTCATGAGTGGTACAGCGGTTCAGATACCCAGAGTAACTGTTACACTGCAGAAGAGCAAATTAACTGAAATAGTCAATCATCCTGTTTTCCAGATTCAAACTGATACTGCATTGACTTCTTATGTTGATAAGTAGGTTATAGGGATACTAAGTGATAAGTACTTAAAATGGACTTGCAGTTTAAATGGTGTTCTTTTAAAATGCATATTATATGTTTCTACATTGGTTTCCATTTGTTATTGCCTTGTTAAGTGTAGGAAGTTATGTTAAGTCACCTCATTTTCTTCATTACGCTCAGTTGGAGCTTAACCTGATTTTCTTTCATCAGGATGTTTTCTTCCCTGTAGGCTACCTGTCTTGCATTCAGTCATTAATAAATGTTGTGAACAGCAATCTTTATATTGAAAAATATCTCATTAAGAATCATGGAAGTTGAAACAATCTGCCTGTTTAATAAAAAAAGAAAAATAGAGGTTGCTGTCTGGTGTGAGTGTTCTATATTCATTCAGATGCATGGAATTATTTTTCCAGCAGCACATTATATATCTGTTTGTGCTACTTTCCCAGCCCATCCTAATAGTTCTTGTGGTTCTGAAGTATTCAAGTAAGAATAGGTTGTCCATCATGACTCTGCATTTGAGTTTTGGACTTGTTTTTAGACTGACTTTGCCATGTATTTTCTGTATTACTGGGCAGTTCTCTTTCTGTGTGTACCTCATTTCTCTGTGTATAAAGTGGGCATCCCTAATATCTTTCACACTTGTCTCTGGTTTGTTAAATATTTAAGCTTACTATGTCTGTGGGAAAGCTTAAGAGTGTCTGTTGCCCGTGATTGTTCTTGAAAGAAATTGAATTAGATAGGGCACTTTTTATTCAGTGTTATTTTCAGTCTGTCTTTACTTTTGCTCTTAACTAAAGCAAAATGTTTCCTGCAAGGAAAAGATGCTGTTAATTCCTCCTTTCCCAAAGTCTACCCTGGAGCAGGAAACAGTTTGATCTTTTGTGCTGTCCTAAGAGGAATGTAAACAGTTGGGGAGAATAAGGAATGTACAGTTTCTACTCTCATGTGGACCTTTAATATAGCTTACTCGTTTTTTATCATTCTGTCTTTTGCATACATAAGTAAATATTCTTTATAAAGTAACTTCAGGACATTTTGGAAGGTGGTAGTGAGTTCTAAAAATAGGGTTTTTGCTATGTATGTTTTCAATATTTGTCCTTTCAATGCATCCCTTAGTCCTCCTTTTAATTATGTCAAGTCCTCCTTTTAATTTTGTCCAAGGTTTTGCTTGGAGGACTCTTAGAGTGAATCATTATTAAATAGCAGAGATTTGGCTGTGTATGTCATATCTCAAAACCTGCAGAAAACCCATTTATCCATTTCTACAGGTGACAGCTGTGTGACTGATATTGTTCTGTCTCCTTCAGCGTTTCCTGTAATCTCAGTCTGTCTAAATGGCACTACATATTGCCATGTGGTACCCTGGCAAACAGCCATGGAAACGTTTTCAGTTTCTGAAGCATGTGGCTGAAGTTTCACTACTGACAGCAAGTAAGTTCCTGAAGGTGGAGGTGGAAGTTGGGGGCTGGAACAAAAGCCTTCTGCTCACCCTGCTCTGCTTTGTGGTTCTCTGGACCTTTCAGCTCTAGGGCTTGTACTGCCATGCATTACTGGCTTTGCTTCAGGTTTTTGTACTTATGAACACTGTGAGTCTTCACACCTCCAATTTTATTATTGTTAGCATTTTCTTTGTAGTGTATTGGATTATGCGTGTGGGGAGGGTTCTTCAGTTCTTGCACAGCATGAGGCCACGGATGGGCATGTTTCTGACACTGTGACCTTGTTACTGAAGAAAAAGGCTTTTTTTGTTGTTGTTCATTTCTCTCAGATGACTGTAATTAGAAGTAGCCCTTAATATGGCTGGTGGCAGGGAAGCAGTGGGGAGCTCATGAGTGCTGCTTCGTGGTGTGGAGCAAGAAGGCGGTCTTGAGTCTGGGCCCAGGCCTTCCAGCACCTGCACCACCAAGCCTGCAGCTTGTTTTGTTGGTTGGCCAGCTTTTGGATCAAATGAGGCTTTTCTGTTATAGTCTGTTCCATCTTCCTCTTCTTTTTGCCCTGAATAAAGACATGTACTTTTTGGCCACAAGTTGTAGCTTCCTTACCATTTACATGAAGAGGCAGAAGTCTTAAGTACAGTACAACTGTACTTACAGGTTGCCATCCTTGGGTCTGATTGCTCACTGGTGGCTCTCATCCCTTATAAGTCTCCAGAAGACTCCAAAGGCTCCTGTGTAACCTACCGGTAGTGGAGCTGTGGTAAATGACAGCTGAACACCATGTTAGAAGAAGAGGAAAAAAAAAAAAGGCCTTGGTGGGGGAGTAAGGGAGGTGTTTTAGGAAGCAGTGTTCCCAATATGTTGTCCAGCTTGGGATTTCTAGCTTAGGTTGAAAGGCAATTTTAAAGAAAGGCAAAAACAAGCAGATGCTGTAAAAATGAGGCACTGAAACTTGTGCCTGCTTTAGGCTCTATTCCATGCTTACTTGTTCGAAATTAATAGGAACATTTTAAATTTAAAAACAAACATCACCTGTCTTTGATATATAGAATCATAGAATCATAGAATCGTAAGGGTTGGAAAGGACCTTAAGATCATCTAGTTCCAACCCCCCTGCCATGGGCAGGGACACCTTGCCCTAAACCACGTGGCTCAAGACTCTGTCCAACCTGGCCTTGAACACCGCCAGGGATGGAGCATCCACAACCTCCCTGGGCAACCCATTCCAGTGCTTCACCACCCTCACTGTAAAGAACTTCTTCCTTATATCTAATCTAAACTTCCTCTGTTTAATATCATGGTATTTTAAAAACACCTGATTGGTGGAAAGACCTTCTGATGACATATGGAAAAAATGAGTGGGGAAGCTTGCTTAAATAAGTTTGGTCTGATTTGGCTATGTTTCTACAGGTGCTTCCCTTTCTCTTTTTGTTTCTTAATTCAACAGTGTATTGCATGCACACTGTCCTTGGAGGTGTTCTTTTCTCAAACCTGTGAAGATCAGACTGGGATTAAAATCTAAGATCTGTCTAGTCAGGCAATTTCCTTGGGCAATTCCTAGTTTAAAAAAACAAAAAAAAACCAAACTAAAAGAAACCAAACCCAAAACAACAACAAAAATACCCAAACAAAATAAAAAACAGAACCACAGAAACAAAAACAACAAAACAACCACAAACAAACAAACAAAAAGTCCCCATCCAAACCCAAAAAAACCCAACAAATATAAGAAAGGTGAGGAACCTCCAGAGTTAAACATGCCAGATATTGAAAGCCCTTCTTGTGCAGTTATGTATTGTCAGTCAAGTCGACTATAGTAAACAATGTTTTGTATAAATTATGTTAAAGCAAGGAAGTCTGCTTTGATATAGAAGAGTTGTGAGCATGACTCCTTTGAAAGCGCCTGATGTGCTAATATGAAATGCCTATTTCCGTTTTGACTAATTTAATGTTCTCTAGGCAATGTGTACTCTGATTCCAGAGAGAATTATGAATGATTGCTGACTGGGGGATATTTTGTTAGATTGAAGCAAATTATTGTTAGGCATACATAATTTTGAAGGTTTGAATAGCTTCACTTCACCCCAAGTAAATTATTGCATTCCTGTCTTCAAAACTGAAGTGTCAAGTTTTCTGTTCCTCTGAAGTCTTCTTGAATCATGACCACTAATGAAACAATAGTGGTATAAGATTACTTGTTTCCTGCATGTCTGGCTGGTGTCATGCACTTTAGTTTTTATTCAAGATGTTTACACTGAATTATGTATTTCTTTGTTTTTCAAGCTGTTAATAATCAAATAAAATCCATGAAGAAAACAGAGGAATACCTAGAGAAGAGAAACATATTGCAATGAGTAAAGGAAAAGGTTGCAGTTGAAGTGATTCGGAGCTCATATTCCGAAGGTCAAGTGATGAATTGCAGGAGGTGTTCCAGAGTCCTTTTCCTGAGCTGTTCACTGTGTTTGTATGTTAGGTTCTGTTTGAACATGTAATTACATTGTTGAGTAGGTTTCTAGTCCAGTTGGACTGAGTGAGAACACAGAGTTTGGTGCAGACCAGTATCTCATTAATTCAGTGTTTCCTTATGTTAATTTCACTATAAATCTGCAAGGAATAATGTGTGATTAAAATGGAAAAGAATTTTTGTGTTTTGCTCAGCGCTGGGTTGTTTAAACTTCAGGATCACGATTTAGCTGTACTTAGTGCAACTCCGATAAAGTAAACAAGGCTTGACTTGTTTTGAGAGAACAAAATCTGATCTAATAAGTCTGTCAAGGATAATTTTAATTGTCATTTTAGCATGTTATGTCCAAGCAACCACCTCATATTTGGCCATTTTCTTACTTCAAATTGATGCATCATTTAATGAAGGATTAAAAAGCTGCTGAAAAAATAGAGAGAGGCGTGAGTTTTCCTCTGGAAACATTTTAAGTACCTGCCGTATAGGTACTGTCCTAGAAAAACTCCAAAGGCGTGGTGTTTGCTCTTCAAAAATACTATCAAACTTCAGAGATACTCAGCAGTTCTTTGAGACTGGTACAGTGTGACTGAATTCCTGTTTCATCAACTTAAATCTGGAATGACAACCAAAATTTAAATTATTTGCGTTGGCAAGATTGACAAGGTAAAGTAAGATCATTCAGTTGTGAAAATTAAACACTACGAAACATTCAATACCTTGGTAATGAATGCTGACAGGAGAAGAGATGAAAAAGAGTTTTGAGGAATGAGGTACAAAAACCAAGTAGAGACTACAGATTTTTAAAAAGTGCATTAAGTGCTACCTCTTCAGGTTTTTTTTTGGTTGGTTTTTTTTTTTTTTTTTTTTTGTAGAACTGAAATGTTTTTATTGATACAGCTCATTAGTCTGTATATAGCTTTATGCATAGCATACTTTGTCACCATACAAAGTCTATTATGCAGCTTATGTACACTTCGATTTTCAGCTTTGCAAGCATGTTTTTCCACAGGATAACTTTGTAATGGAATTTTAATCAATTTGAAGCACTTTGGAAACACTTTTCTGTTTCATTGATATATTCTTTGAAGTTCTTTTAAAATAATTCTGCAGAAGCAGAACACTTTATAGGTTAGGAGTATGTTATAGTTTTTCACAAAACCAAACTTGCCTTTGCTTATGATTCTAAAATATTTTTCATGTGAAAATGCTGTCTAAACACTGAAGCAAAAGTTTAGAATATTTAGTACAAAAATTATTGTTAGCAGTTTGCTTGTGTTAAGGTCTATTAGGAAGCACCTCGCTCTTTTCAGATCTGCAGAAATAAAACAGTTAAAAGCCCCTTAAATGTTCAGCAGAATTATCATCAAAATTGTTTATTTGTTACCTGATGCTTGCAACTCAACAGTGGAATGGTAAAGGTAGCTCTGACAGGAAGACTGGAGACAATGCTGTATGTTTCTTCTTTCAGAAACAGTTACAGGCTAGGCATTGCAAATGAAATGGTTTTATTCAGTAACATATAAACAAGTAAAACATTGCCAATGTTTCAGTCAATAGTTTTCTGATTTGGTTTTTTTATTAAAAAAGACCCAAAAAATAACAACTTGCAAATGCAATTTTGTCCACTTTTTTCCTGACTTTTAAAAAAATTGAAATATTGCAAACAAATACCTTTGAATCCTAGTCATGATCTATCAAATGTGTATTTGGACATCATGGTCACTTTATTTCTACTCTTTCCAGATTACCACCTTTTAGTAGTGCCAATACAATCTCATAAATGTAGCAATTTTAATATGAGGAATTTTTAAAACTTATTGTTCACTTCATGATCTAGTTGGCCTAGAACAAAACCATTCATTCAGGATTAGACCATGTACCACTCTGAGGGTTTTCTGCTTTTAAGCCCAATCTACATATCTTCCCCATCCCTTTCTGTTCTGTGTACAAAGGCGAGTTTATCAGTAGTATGCAGAGCTGCGGAGTTTGAGAAGAAACATATCTGTGGCTGGCTGGAATTAATATCTTGTACCTTTCAGAGTATATATATCTTTCAGTGTATCTGAAATGTTTGCACACCAGTGCACAGAGTATGAGAAACAGCGTGAACTGGAGGCGTTGGTCAGTTCCCAGAGCTGTGATGTCACTGGTGAGACTTGGTGTGATGAGTCCCACAACCGGAGTGCTGGGATCAGGGCTGCAGCTGTTCAGGAGGGATGAGCAGGGCAGGCGAGGCAGAGGAGTTGCACTGTGTAAAAGGAGAGCTTTGACTGTACAGCCCTTACAGTTAGGGGTGATATGGTTGAGAGCCTCTGGGTGAGGATGAGGAGGGTGGAAAACAAAGGAGATGTTGCGTGTGTCTACTGTTGTTCAGTCTGCCATAATGATAGCACTTACGGTTTGTTGTATAGGAAATTAAGAGAAATCTCTGGATTGGCAGTCCTTGTCCTTACAGGAGATTTCAAATTCCCAGACATCAGCTAGGAATGCCAAAACACTGTGACAAGCAAGTCTGGGAAATTGCATAAGTATGTTGAAGATAATTTCTTGTCACATGTGCACAGTAAAGCAACCAGGAAAGATGCCCTCCTAGACTTGTTTGTGAATAGAGAAGAACTCGTGGGAGATATGATGGTAGGTGGCTGTCTTGGCCACACTGATCATGAAATGGTTGAGTTTAAAATTTTCAGTGCAGTAAGAAAGAAGGGCAGCAGGGTTATTACCCTGGGTTTCAAGAGAGCGGACTTTAAGCTATTCAGTTAGCCATGCCACCTGGGAATCTGCTTTTGAGGGCTTGGGGATCTATGAGTGCTAGTCAGTTCTTAAGAACCACCTTTTAGAAGCACAAGAAAAGGCAATCCCATTGTGCTGAAAGTCAAGCAAGTGGAGAGAAGACCAGTTTGGCTCTGCAGTGGAGCTGAAGAGGAAAAAGAAATTGTGTGATCTCTGAAAGTGAGCTCAGGCTTCACAGGAAGAGTTCATTTATGCCGGGAGAAGACACCAAAGGGCAAAGCTTAGAGTTGAATCAGATAGTAAGAAGGGCTTTTTAAAGCACATCAATAGCAAAAAGAGGTCTAAAGAAATTATTGGACTGATGCTTGAAGATGGTCTTCTGACTAATAGGGACGTAGAAAAATCGGAGGCATTCAGTGTGGTTTTTCACCCTGGGGTGCATCAAACACAGCCAGTCAAAGGAGGTGATTATCCTGC
The DNA here is from genome assembly GCF_004027225.2 of Strigops habroptila. Lineage (NCBI taxonomy): Eukaryota > Metazoa > Chordata > Aves > Psittaciformes > Psittacidae > Strigops > Strigops habroptila. The sequence goes on from NC_044302.2 coordinate 66,256,727, forward strand.
TGTATTCAGCGTTGTGCGGCCTCACCTTGAGCCCTCTGTGCAGCTCTGGGCCCACAATTTAAGGAGGATGTGAAGGTCCTTGAATGCACTGAAAGGAAGGCAACAAAGCTGTTGGAAGGGCTGGAGGGCATGTCCTGTGAGGAGCGGCCGAGGGCTCTGGGCTTGTCTGGGTTGGAGGAAAGGAGGCTGAGGGGTGAGCTCATTGCGCCCTGCAGCTTCCTGAGGAGGGAAAGTGAGAGGGGGGTGCTCATCTCCTCTCCCTGTGATCCAGCAGCCGGATGTGTGGGAATGGCTCAAAGCTGCACCAGGGAGGTTTCAGCTGGACATTGAGAAGCATTTCTTCACCAAGAGGGTGGTCAAACACTGGAACAGGCTTCCTAGAGAGGTAGTCAATACCCCAAGCCTGTTTAAGAGGCACTTGGACAATGCTCTTAATACATTTTAACTTTTTTTCAGGCAGTTGGACTAGAGGATAGTTGTAGGTCTCTTCCAACTGAAATAGTTTATTCCATCTCTTTTAGGCAGAAAAGTAAAGCTGTAGGTATGCTATAATCGTCAGAAACAGCATTGCAATTTTGATTACTTCACTTCGAAAAAAATCTCGGTTTCTATGCTCCTTTGTTACAAATCACTCATCATTAGGCTCATGTGGCTACCTGTTCTGTTTTCTTTCCTCAGAATGTCAAACAGCTGAATAGTATAATTGTTATGATCATTACCTGCATGCCAACAGATACAACATCTGCATTACCTGCATGCAAACAGAGCTCTTCAGCTGTGTTTATGCCTGGAGCATACATTTATATCATATTCATTATAAATGTGTTTGCACACAGACTTCAAATCTCTGTACTTCAGGGTATTTTTTGTTGTAGAGCATTGTATTGGTCTGGCACACAGTTAATACTCAGTAAAAGCCAGAAAAACCAGGCAGATTAATGTAAGCATACCATGTAAATAGTTGTTTCAGCCTTAGCGGTACTGTCCTATAGTTTTAAGCTCATGCCATATTAATTTCAATGTTTTGCTTAAATTAGGATAGCATGCTTTATTGTATTTTCCCAATTGCTAAGGAGTGCTATTAATAAAATGTGCTTGAGGAGATATTTTTCTTTTCCTTCTCTTAGTCCCACTCTCCAATTGCTAAAATAACCCTGATACTCAGTCTAGCACTCGTGATCTTACATACAGCTGCTCTGAATGGCATCAGGTAGACAATAGAAGCAAAATCGACTATCTTTTCCAGTTTATTAAATATGAAGAAACAGTGCCATTAATACTGAAATACTTCTGTAAGAAGCAGTTTCCTGATGTCCTAATTTAAAATACACTGCAGTCTGCAGGCTTCCAAGGGCAGTAAAGACACATAATGTGTATTTTTCCTCCGAGTGAAAAGTGCTATTGCAGGAGAGAAATAATGGGGATTTGCTAGCTCTGTTGAATTACTGTCTTGGGTTTAGATACTAGTTAATATTATTTCAAATACAAACTCTGTATTCAATGTAAACAGCAACTGAGTTATGGTAATTTCATGGGGATGTCCCCATATCTCCTATCTTGGTTTTATAGTTTTAAATACTTCATTTCATGTTCTGTGAAGAGAAGTTCTCTGTCATCACTTGCCTTTTGCTGGGGAGTGGTGATACAGTCCAGAAGCTGTCTTAGCCATTCAGAAATCCACTCACTTTTACTACTTGAACTACTTATGAGTTTCTTCTTAACTGTCATGTGAAAAATCAACTACATTTATGAAGATCAGTCATAATGATGAATGGTGCTTGCAGTAGCAGATTTTGTTCTTTACTACTGTATTTTCACAGAAGTTCTGCCAGATGGCATTACACACACAGATTCTCAGCTCTTGTGTCAATACAACGGAAAGATTACTACCAACTTAAAGCATTAGGCAGCAGCCACTTTCTCTGTTTTGAAGCGTTCCCAGGTAGGGAGATGTACCTTTGCAAGGCTGATGCAAACACAGATTGCATGTGACACTGTTCTTTACAGGAGAAATGTTCTGATGTTTTTTTGAGTTATTGTATGTGCTCATTAGAATGAAGAGCCTTACAAATAAAAGTAACTATATTTACCTGATCATTAATGAAGTAGAACAATCATTAAGAACTGAGAGGTTTCATGGAAAAATTCTTAGCCTTGGCTTGCAGTTTGACAGAAAAGGTTTGACACAAATATGACATCACTGGAATAAAGAGTGATTTCAATAGCTCTGAAAATACTTGTTCCTAGTTTGATTTTTGCATAGCATATTGAAGTTAAAATAGAGAACTGTATAGATCTTAATACTTGACTTCCTCAAGTGTCTTTCTGGGAGTTACGAAAAAGTATACCCTCTATGCAAAGTCATCTTACTGAGCAGGGAGAAGTATATAGTTAATAACCAAGATAGAAATTATAGTTGCAAAGCCTGCAATTGTCCAACACGTTTCCCTCAGTAAAAGAGAAAATACCCGTGGGTATATTTTCTATACAAATATGAAGATGCATTAAAGCACAATAGCTGGGAATTTTTATTACGCTTGAAATAATAATGGTACTTACAGGACAAATTGGCAGTTATAGTCAGTTTTTAATGTTATATCTGATGTCTTTTCCACCAGAAATAATCATCTGGTTTATTATGTTGTTATCCAGACAGCCTTAGCCACAGTTCAGTTGTTAAGGATCTTTCCTGTTCAAGGGTTTTTCTTTTGCTTCAGTGGCATGATTTTCTAAAGAAGACTCAAGACCAGGTCATTTACTCTGATCCTTTGATACCTGTATTTTTGCTAAGTCTTTTTCAAGAACCACTTCCTGTTGAAAATAAACAAACACACGAATCTAGAGTTAAAAGGTGAAATATAGTGCAGGAATAAATTTAGCTTGAAAATACTCCCCCCCCCATCTTATCTGGAGGAAACCTGAGGGAGCAGACAGATGGGATGGGAGGCATGAATTATGAATAGTCGTAGACATCTCCAGTAACTTCCATGTCTCTCATTAAGGATTGTTGTTTGTGTGTGCCGTGCAGAATATAGCTGAACAGCTTTCTGTGTCCTTGTGTCAAGGGGAGGACTTCTGCACCATCTGCCACATGTACTGAAGTCTGAAAGCTTGCAGGTGCCTGAGGATCTTTTGGTGTCTGTCGTAGGGCAGTCAAGAGAAGTGCTCCTCCTACTGGAGGTCCTGGAAAGGGTGGAAAAACACGGTTTAAAACGGCATTTCAAGGTCTGATGGATGTTTTGCTACAAGCCAGATTCTAGCAAGTGAAGTGGAGCTTTTAAATCCTTTCCTGCAGCTTTTTCATTTCAGCAAAACAGGAAAATACTAGACAAATAAGTTGTGTGAATTTCAACAGTATAACTTTATGCAAGAGTGAATTTCCAAGTTAAGGTAGCCCTTGCCTGTCGTCTGGCAGTACAGACTCCTTTCTTCTTTATTGTTAATGAATGAAGGTGCATTCTTTCCCCTCTGCAGCATGTGTACGTCAAATGGGACTGCACAGCATTATGAAATGAGGATAGCTTAGGTTCCCCTTCTAATCTCAAACAGTTTATGTCAAAACACTTAGTGACCATACTTTAAAAGGCCAGGAAATATTTTATATGTGCTGCAGAGGAAAAAAAAAAAATATCAAAACTAGGAACTCTTGCATCTGTTCGATTTACAGTTTCATGTTCTCAATTGTTCCTAGGACCTGCAGACACATAGTATGTGTGCACTGAGAATTGGTAAAAGAAACCATTAAATTACAGAAAATCTTTTCATTTACCTGAATTGACAGCATTATAAATGTGAAACTGCAGGTTACTCCACTTGAATCAGAGAATGTAGGAAGCTCACTGCCATATTTTGGAAACTCAAAATTGTGCATTGAAGGCTTACTGCTGTCTTCATGTGCTAAGAGGAAAAGTTAGGAGGGCATATGTCGCCTTTTAACTGTATAAAAACCCCATATAAACACACCAAAAATCCCACACACAAACAAATCAACCCCCCAGACCCAACCAACAGAAACCCCAAACCTTATCTTTGTTAGTATATTTTTATATTTTTGTTCTGACTGATAAGAAATTTGTGAGTGGGTGTTCACTGCTCTCTCTGTTGGTCTTTTAGCAATGTTTAAAGGCCAGTGCTAACGACTCCAGAAAGACCTGGATTTGGAAAACCTTATTGGGCATGACAAAAGTTTTTTCCCCCTCCCTGCCCTTCAGTTTTGTGCATCAGTTTGATCTGAATTGATGAAGAAGCTGTCCAGTGGTCAGGGAATAGACATTATATTCACAAAATGTTACTCTGAAAGTTGGGTAGGATTCACTTTGTTTAAGGGATTATAAGCTTGCTCTCCTGTCCAGCTGGTAGAAGTGATGGGCTTTTGGGATGTGGAGCAGGGAACTTAGTAAGATTGCAAATGCAAGGCTGAAAGCTCAGCTTTAGTTCTCTCTTGGTGCCTTCTGTGCTTTCACTTCAGGGTTGTATCTGTCTCATCAAATACTTGTCAGCATAAGCAGTTAAGCAAATGAGAATTCCTTACTCCTAATGTAGGATGTACTGTATAACCCACACTTAATTTAGTAATTTTTGCTAGCTTTTGTTTGAACCTGCCTAGCAATTTGTTGGTATTAATGGCTGAGGTATGCCTTGAAGGTAGGGCATTACGGACCCGTGCTCTTCCTGGCTGTTGTTGTATAGCGTCCAAGTACAGGAGCTCACCAGCTGGAAAGGTGAGCTACTGAGTAACAGAGTCAAAGAGCTTTTAAAGAAATAGAGCTGAATACTTAAAGCTGACTTCTTACTGCAGGAGGGATTTGGTATGACAATCTGCTTCCTCTGAAAGTGAATGCCGCCCCTTTATTCTGAGACTTCTTTTAATGAAGGTGGTGATGAATAGAGGGAGAAGTTGATTGAAGGGTGACCAATCTGAGCAAATTATAGGAAAGAATCTATAAAATACCAATGCAAAGAGTTACAATTAAACCAGTTTTCTCTCAAAAGGCTTTTCTTCCTCACAGCAGCCACTTCCTCACAGCATTCGTGCAGGGTGCTCAAAATATATGTGAATTGTTACGGTCATTATTCTGCATCGTCCTTATGTTGTGTCAACATCTGCCTAAAAAATTCTGCCTTTCCTTACTCATTCTGACTGCTTTTTTAAAAAAGGAAAAATCTGTTCACAATGAAGTATTTAATGATGTTGGAGCAGCAAATGAATCTCATGTTAAAGCTTTTAAAAAACATAGCTCTTACTAGAATTTTGTTATTGTTATCTCCAAAGGCCTCAGTGTGGTCACTGTTAGTTAAATGCATTCTCATGGCTTGATTTGCATCTGTTCCTTAGGTGCCAGTTAATGTCTGATGCAGTGCATGGGAATGCATGCGTCAACGCAAAAGAAAAAGCAGTGCTTCACTTGTGGATTAAAGAAGCAAAACATTTGAGATAAATGATTTAAGCCACTTAACATGAGCTGTAGAAAAAGCGTATTCCCCTGAAGAATAGGGGACAAATAATCTACTCCTCATAAATTCCTGTCCTGGCTTGCTGTGATCTTGACTAACTCATTATGCTGGCATTATCAAAAGAATTCGGCTGTAGAGTGCATTGAATGAGAATTGAGCACTCACATCTCTTTCTTATATGTAGAATGAGTATAATAGGCAATTTTGCCAAAACAGATACTGAGATCTTATGGAGAAAAAAATCCTTGTGAATAAAATTGTATATTAGTAATGATAATGTTGTTACTAAGCTTCATTTGAAGATGCACATTAATATCTTGCATTTGGTCTCTGGAAGGCACATTTTGTTTAAGAAGCATTTAAGTAATTAGCTGTGAATTACTGCACTTGCGTGTATGGGATGGCTGGTCAAAATGAATGGATCAGTATAGCCAATATGCTTCTAACTATTCCTGTTCTTTGTGAACTGCTTGTAGCGCAGCAAGGATTGCAGCTGAGTCCTTAAATAGTCCTTTGTCAAGGCCAATTAAGTGACAATATATTGTGGGTGAGCACCTGAGAATGTGCACAGTACTGGAAGTCAGTATTTGTGCAGTTGCACATGTGTGTGTATATATATATATGTTTCCCCACCATTATAGAAAAATGGTATTCCTCTTATGAGAACTACTTCTTGTCTTAGGACCTGGGCCTTCTTGCCCTGGCTTCTACACCTTTACTATAGCTAGAGCCCCATCAGATCAAACTTTCTTTCTGTGGCAGAGGTGTTCAAATACTGAATAGAAGTTTGAACTTATGTGAAACTAAAAGACTACACAAGCTGTTAAATGATAGAGGGAAGAAGGGAAGGTGTAGAAGCTAGGGCAGGAAGGCTCAGGAGGAGCAGGAGGGCTTCTCTGTCTTTGAAAAAGTTGTCAGTATGTATTATGTGCTTACTAGAACTACTATACTTACAGTTTCCAAGTGCCCTATTAAGGGAAGGCATGTCAGAATAAGGTGAAATACTACTTCTTGGAGGTTTAACACGAAACGGTCAGTGTCCAACAGAAAGCCATGTTTCATTGTACTTTGGGGTGAACATTGCTGTAATAAGTAGCAACACTGCTTTGGCTTTCTGTTGTTGGTTTTGATCTGTTGGTCTGTATTTGCAATTTGCTTTCGTTTCTTTATCCTTTCTCCAGTACAGCTTGTTTTTTCTTCCTACCTGTTCCGTGGTTTACCTAACTCACTCCTGCCACTTCTCCAGTCGACTAACCATTCTCGGATGGTTGCCTGTTGGCTTGGCTAAACCACACATGTCATTGCAGCTTTGGTTACTACTTGTGACAGTTAACAGAACAAAAAGAGCTTATGCCAGTGAATGTTGGTTCAGAGCAGACAGAGGTGCTGTTTCTGCCAGTACATATAGTAGTGGATTCCACAAGAGGAGTGAGGCTTTCACTTTTGTTGCAGTCTACATGTATGCAATAGCATGGATCGTGGCTCAGTCACTTCAGGACAGTTTCATTCACAAGATTGTAGACTTTTCCTTCTATTAAAAGCCATCTTTCAGCTTGGGAAGGCACCCAAAGTAGTTTCCTTGTGATTAAGTGTTTTGTAACCCATCACCCAAATCTCAACAGAGTCTCCAAGCATAGCAGACTTTGTTTTCAGAAATGTAGTGAGAAACTCTGACAAGGTACTATTCAGTATGGCTAACAGCTGTGTGAATCTGAAAGAAGGGATATTTGAGGGAAAGAATGAAAAATATTTATGCTGACAGTGTTTTCTGCACCAATTAAGTGCTCGGGAAGAAGTTGACCTGATATTATTTGGAAAAAAAAAAAAAAAAAGAAAAAAGTGATTTGTGACTTGTCAAGTAGTGGAGCCTAAAATCTCTGTAACAGTTAATGTATTATTACAGTTTCTAAAGTTTCAATGTTTCCATCTGGATAAATACTTGCTATATAATCATTCCCTGGTTTTATATAAGTGGATTTCAGTCTTCTGAACTGTGCATGGCCATTCAAATGATACTGGGAAGGCTTTCTCCTCAAGTTTTCTTCTGAGGCACAGGAGGAGCAGGAGGGCTTCTCTGTCTTTGAAGAAGTTGACAGTATGTATTATGTGCTTACTAGAACTATTATACTTAGAGTTTTCAAGTGCCCTATTAAGGGAAGACATGTCAGAATAAGGTGAAATACTACTTCTTGGAGGTTTAATACAAAATGGTCAGTGTCCAAGTTCAAAGCATTGTATGTCTGAAACCACGTCTCAGATTTGACCTATCATCATGATGTTTTTCTTCAAAATCATTCAAATTCCAGTTCATCAACTGTAAGTTCTCTCTTTTTTCTTGTCAGGGAAACCAGACTAAATCCTGTAGCTGTAATAGGACAGTGTTGCAGAAGAGTTTGGAAAAGAGATTATTCTTACTCCACTTTGTCATTCTTTTCCTTTTCTGTTGATTGCATAAAGTGAACTTTGTAGTGATACTCATCTGCAATAGGTGAGCAAGGACTTGCCATTTTACTCATTCTTGAAGTCCCTATGTGGATTTGGTGCTAGCAGAGGAGGAGAATGGCAAGGTAGTAGGAGAAAATTCTGCTTTGTACATTTACTTGGGGATTAACCAAGCTTGTATGTTCTCAGAAAGCTGACAAGTGCCCTGTTAAGGGAAGACATGTCAGTATAAAGTGAAATACTACTTCTGGGTGGTTTAACACAACAAGGTCAGTGTCCAGGTTCAAAGCTTTGTATGTCTGAAACCACCTCTACTATTGATCATACTATTGAGAATGTGGCAGCAGTTTATTCCTGGATGTGTATGATGGGTCTTGTCATGTTTTTGGGATGATAGAGGGTGATAAGTGCCTGTCTGTGGTGCTTTGCTAAAAAGAGTAAGTTTGGTATTCAGACCCTGCACAGTTGATTGCAAGACATGCTTTTTGTAGACTATGTTTTCAGTTGCACCCGATACAGTGCAGCTACCAGGCAATTCTGAAGAGAGTGTGTATCTTAAGAAATGGTGATCCATCTGTGAGTTTGAATTGTATTTTTTCAGTCAGCAAAATTGAGAAAGCTTGAGCAAAATTTTCTAAACAAGTCAACCCTTTGTGTATAAATTCCATCATTTTATCAGTCTACAACAGATAACCTGTTATTATGATACTGAGATGGTAGTCCATATGACATGAGTTGTCACACATGTCAATGCAGCATTTGGAAGGATGGTTTCTCAAGGTCAGCCTACCTTTGTGCTTATGTGTTACATGGGCATGAATTCTGTAATGGGGTTCTTACGCAGCCAAACAGAAGGAGGGAAAGGTGGCTTCTGTTCTAAGTTCTGTAACAGCCTGCTTTTTGTCACTGGCTGGAGTTGATGGACTAGTGCCACTTTATTCAGAGAGCTCATGTTCAGTGCTGTGGGGATTTCATGTAACTAAAAGCCCTTGCATTAAACTGAAAACTTGAAGGAAAAGATTGTATATTGGAGCTAGTAATGCTTACTGTCATGTTAAGGAAGGCTGAATCCTATAGAGTAAACTTGGATACTGTTTTAGCATAGTACAATACATAACCTTAACAAGATTCTTCACTGTATACTGGAATGTTATGTTGTGTTCCCCTTCCCTCAGTAATACAGATTTCAATTTTATTTGCATTAGTTCTAATTCAATTAATTTATTGCAAATTACATTTATTAGAATTAGGGTTTTATTAGTATTAGGTTTTGAATACATGAATGGCAGTTCTTCTGCCCTCTACGTGTTCAGCTTCCACAGAATAGAATCCTATGTATTTTCCACTCCCAGAGCAAGCCTTGGCTGCAGTGTGTATGGAGCTGTTGTGGGTACTCAGTGGGTCCCCCTGGTGTTGAAGTCCCTAGTGTTCTGCTTTAGCAGTCTGAAAGGATTGAAAAAGTTGAGGGGTAGTGGGGGAAATTGCTATGCCTAAACTATAAGTTATATATAGGCAGGAACAATTTGCTTGTAAAATTCAGGTTGTGTTGTGCATGCATATATCCTACTGTGTGTGTGCAGTTTTGTAATGGTGCTGAACTATTGTTGCGGATTATTTATTCATATGTTTTGTTTGTGTGTTTAAAACTTTTTTTGTGTGTGTTAAATACAGTTTTTTCTCTTTGTTTCAGTGTGCAAAGATCCACCCTACAAAGTTGAAGAATCTGGGTATGCTGGTTTCATTTTACCAATTGAGGTTTACTTCAAAAACAAGGTATAGAATCATATACTTTGCACTTAAAAGAAAAATAATGTGGAAGTTAGGGTTTTTTAAAGAATTACAGTTTAATTCATAAACTCAGTTAAAAATTAGGCTTAAAGTTATCTTCATCGTTGCTGTTCCTCAATTCAAAGTCACTGTAACTTTTAGAAATATGTAACTGTATTTAGTAGATAACTATGAAATTAGGATTAGCTGACAAAATAAAGATGTTGAATGTAATTATTCAGAATTACTAGCCCTACTCAGAAGTGGACAAAGTTTAAATAATTCTTAAGGAAGTTCACAAACCACTTAAACATTAAGAAAGGAAACCAATCTTGATTATATTGATTTCATAATGAACTCAGTGTTCTATTTTAGTATTTGCTTGTCTTTCTAGTTTGTTCAGGTTTTGATCTTTCAAAACAGTCTTTTTTTTTTTTTTTTTTTTTTAAATCCTGCATCTTCAGTCTGAAAACCCATTATTCTAGACTGCATGGGAATGTTGACTCTACTCAATATTACCAGGGGCACAGTTTAAAAAAAACCCCAGTGCCTTTCTACAAAGCTTACATTATTGTCGTATCTCACATTGAGTCTTAAGTAAATGCTGCACTTACTGTAGGTCTCTTTGAGAGCAAATACAGAGATTTCCTTTAATGTACATGACAGGGTCTGTATTACTATTAACTCATTCAGATGAAAAGAATCTAATTTGGGTGGAATTAAATAGCAGAAAGCTTGCAAGTTTTAATGTACAGTATGTTATGTGCAGTATTTTAGGTTTGTCATGTGCCTTGGTGGAGCTCCTATTATACTTTGCATCTGCTTCTAAGATAACCTGTGTGTTTATTTTGTATTGCCAAGATGTAGTTTAATGCAATTATTTTAATCAAGTCATTGTTTCATCTTTAATGTGCTGAATGCTTGGTGAAAAACTAAAACTGAAGGAAAATAGAAATTCACTTTTGCTGGAACCCTGGTCACTTAAAATTCATGTTAGAGTAGAACTTTGTTAGCTGTGTGTACCTTCAAGTAGATATTCCAGTCTTCTTTGTCTTTCACAGAAAAATGTAAAGGTGCATGGTGTGGATAATTCTGCTCAGGCACTTTCTAAGTTGTAGGTTTCAAACAGGTAATTCTGAAATGTTCCCTGTATCAATCTGTGAAGAGCGGGGCTTAGTCTACCCTGTTTGCTGTTGGAAAAGGAAACAGAACTGCCTCAGTGAGTTGACTGGCTTTTTTGGTATGCTTTTTAGGTCTGTCTCCATTAGGGAAGCAGTTTTGATTCATTCAGGAAATCTAATGAAAAGCAGCCCATTCTCTTTAAGTCCTCTGTTAAGAGCTCATCCCAAAACTCGGCAGACAAAGTCAGAAGATAGTGAGTCAGTCATTGAAGCATCTCTACAGAAGGCTTCCTGCCCGACATTTCTTTTTTTGTTTTCCACTCAGACTTATGGCTGCCTTTGCTGACTGTGGAGACCAGCAGGAGTTGTGGCTTAGACTGAGATCAAGAGGGCAGCAGTGATTACAACTCACCTCACCCTCAAGCAGCATGTGGAATTAGAAAGTTTGCAAACATCCCTCACCACTATTTTGGTGTCATGGAATACAACAAGCAGCAGTTGGACTGTGAGTCAGCTAGCTCTTCACACAGCTGCAGCAGCATGCACTTCCCTGGGGTCGGTACAATACAAAGGAAAAGTGGCACAAAAATTGAGCTGGAATTCCTGAGGCAAACTACTGCTTTCTCCTGGCTCAGCTACTCTTCCTCCCCTAAGCCACTTCACAGGTATTCCAGTACAGAAAAAGAGGAGATAGACAGAAGGAGGAAGAGGAGACAGACCATCATCACTTATTCAAGGTAGACAACTTTTCAATTTCTGATTCAGAAAGTACCCTAGTGAATAGAGAAGGCAGGGGTACAGGAAGCCACCTCCACCATGGAGAATTAAAGGGTGGCTGTTCCCAGGACTTAGCAGAAATTGGTAGAAAATCTAATTGGCATTTCACCCTGACAGAAAATATCCCAAGCTTTAAAGAATTAGGGAAATGACAAACATGCACACCCCCTCCCAAATTCAGGAGCAGCAGACTGTAGTTGTTAGCCGTTGAGACAAAGTCTTCGAAAAAATGCTTTTAGTCAAAAAGCTACTACTCTGGAAAACGTAGTCCATTTAGGATAAGGCTCATAAACTGTAGTATATTCTGCCTTCACTGTCACACGATTTTGAAATAATGGTAGTGGTACTGGGAGTTACTTGTGTAGTAAAAGTCTTCTTTGAAATCACTGGTTATGTTCATCTGATTTTCCACAGAATTCTTTGAAGACTCCCATTGATAAACTCCTATAACTTTACTTTTATGGCAAAGCTGCTGGTACCAACCGTTTGCCTGTAGCAACATCACGCGTTTTCTAAGCAGACTGAGGTGTAAATCTCCCTCTTTTTTTCTGCAAGAAATCCTGTGTTAATCTTTCTAACAGTAAGAAATACCTTCATTCATGGTTGCTTTTGAAAATGGTCCTTCAAGAAAAAAGTTCATCTAAGGCAACTGCTCTCTTTTGTCTTCAGGAATAGACTACTGCAGGCTTTTTATTTCAGGTCCCCTTCTGTTGTCTCTGCTCCAAGTCTAGAGATGGGATGATACGAATGTCCCTTGGCTATGTTTGAAACCTCTGATTTTACTTTTAGAATAACTGAGATTTCTACACTTTCAGTTCTTCACATCTTTGGAATCCTGAATCAAAACTAAACATTTCTTTAATGCAGATTTTTAAAGCATCTGTCACTGAACAGAGCACGCATTTTGATTATGTGCAGTGTTAAAGATTTTGCCGTATCTTCTCCTCCGCTTCCCTCATAGTTCCCTTTTTACAAAAGTTTTTTCGAAATTTGACCATTTACTATGTTCTGCCTTACGACTGACATTGGTTTAGTGGCTTCTGTTGCACATCAGGACCTTTGGAAGACGGGCTACTTAATATTGTCTTAAAAGAACACTTAATTTGTATTCAGCTTCTAGAAGGAACTGTGTAAATGCATAACACGAAATGTACCTAGTATCTTTTCTCTGGTATTATAAACTCAAGTCTGTTCAATACCACTAGTGTCCTTTTTCAGCAAGGCATTCTCAGGGCAGTAGGGCATTAATGATTTTTTCCAAGATAAATTTGGCCTTCCTGTTCTTTCTCTCTCCATATTGCTACAGGGAACATTCAGTTTCATTTTTTTCACTGCAGTGGCAGAGAATTTTGATCACTTGGAAGCTGTGGTGGAACACTTGAAGTCTAGCTGGCCGTACTCATTCAAGGCAATGAAGTTTAATTAATAAATGAGCAGACGCCATATAGGAGATCAAATATAGTGCAGCGACAGTTTCATTCTTACCCCTTTCTACAACTCGTGAAGAAAAAAAACAATAGTGTTTGGCTTTGGTGGAGGAATTTGCATTCAAAACCTACTATAGTGTCTTCAGTTCTATGTAGGGATCAGAAGTGTGATTGTGTTGGTGACAGTTACCTTGTGTCAGCTGAATCATACTTGCCTATGTGTATGTAGCCTGCGCCAAACATGATGTAACACTTTCAATTAAGCCTTGTCAGGACAACTTGAAGTTCACTGAAGTTCATGCATGGTAACCATGTGTTACCATGGGCTGATACAAGTTTCTCTGATTTACTGTAGCTCAGCTGACACTTGGTAAATTCCATCATGTGTCTGAGAACACAGAGAATGGTTAAAAATGACATAATTTTCATTTTAATTGCCAGCCCTTGTTTTCAGCTTAAGTTAGTTTTGGTGCTAGATGTTTCTATCTGGTTGTTTTCAACCCTCAGGAAGAGCCTAAGAAAGTTCGATTTGACTATGACTTATTCCTGCACCTTGAAGGCCACCCACCTGTAAATCACCTCCGCTGTGAAAAGCTCACATTCAACAACCCGACAGAAGAATTCAGAAGAAAGCTGCTAAAGGCAGGAGGGGTGAGTCCTGCACCCATGTCAAAAGCCATCAAAATAAAGATGTTACTGCTTACTGCTGGTGCATGATTAGTATAAAAAAACCTGTCCTGACAGTGAAACAAAGTGAAGTGTTTCTGTGATTAACTTCGTATAAGAGCTCAGTGCTTGTTGTCTTTATGAGAAATGGGTGAGCAGATGAGCATGTTCCTACTTAAATACATGATTAGATAGGTATCTATCTTCACAGCCAGGCAAAAGCAGAACTTAGACCTTTTACATAAAACATTGCTTGCTTGACTTTCCAGAGATAAATACAGGAGAGCTACTGTGGTGGGAGGAAGTAATAAGAAAATAAAACACCTCTCATTCAAAAAGGAATGGTTTTATATTAAGCATAATAAAATCAGTAGTTAGAAAGTAGATCAAGTTAGAAACTGTAAGTTTAAATAAAGCTACTTAAATTTATATGTTACACAATCTGAAGCAGAAAATTTACCAAGACTTCTTTACATGTTGGTAAAATTAACTGATGTGAAAAAGCCCAAAGGCAATTTGCCCATTTGGAGGGAGGAGACAGCAAAACCCTTAGGTTTACACTTTGTTAGTGGAAACTGTTCTGCTGTGTTTCACACAATGGCAGAATAATTCATGCTGGTAGGGACCATGAGAAGCTCAGCCATGGGGTCAGACTGGGCTGCTCAGAACTTGACCCCTCCTTGCCAAGCTGTGAAACCTTCCCTGGCCTGGGCTTCAGCTCCACTGCTGGCCTGTCTTCATGGGGCAGAGGCTTCTCTCCAGCCTCAGTTTCTGTCAGTTTGTGCTGCTGCCTCTTGCCCTCCTGCAGTACACCACTGTGAAGAGCCTAACTGGCATCCCTGTTTGGCACAATTAGACAATAGTAGGTTCTGGGCTGGAGGTAAGAGGGAGTTAATGTGAGAATATTCAGTCTGCTGAACAGAATCTTTGAAAATAAAGCAAAAATAAGTAGCAGGTGTAGTCTGACAGACCTAGTTATCCTCCTGGAGAAGAAAACTTAAAACTATAGCTGTACTGAAATAGAAGCATGAGCTGTGTTTTGTGTTTGTATTTATTAGGTACAGGAAGATATTGATGTCTAGACAATGTATTAGCTTTTTAGTGTGTTTGCAAATAAACCATCAAGATTGTACTCAGGAAAACTTCATGAGCCACTGCGTTAATGCTAATTGTATCAGGTCAGTTGTCAATGACAAGCTTTACCCACAGCTGTAATAAATCCAAATGATGCCAGCAGGGACTCTGGAGGGTGGTGGTTAAAAAGGTAAAGAGATGAAGCATCCTTTTTATTGCTTTTTTATTGCTTATTTTCTGTGCCTTCTAATTATAGGTTTCTTGAGTTCACAAAAGCAAAAATGTTGCCTAATTAAAAACAATGAAATGTGGGAGGCTTTGATCAAATTCTTTCCCTGAATATACAAGTGTGGTAATTTTTAAAATGCTTTGTGTCATTGGTTTTTGTCTTCTGGAGACTACAAACTGCTTGTTTGGGGTTTTTTTCCTTCTTTTTATTTCTCAAGTTTTCCAATTCCCTTTCAAGAAATGGGTTCCTTTTTTTTGAAACTATCGGTGTTTTGTCCTTCCCTGTATAGGCTTTTTGACATAGGAATTTGTCTGATTAACTTGGCAGAGATGATGTAATAGCATTCTGTCTGTCTTGTTACTGAAAGCCTCTGTGAAGGGCTTATGTCTCCCAGGATTGAAGGCCCGTTACACTTTCATGAAACGATGTACACAGGCTTTTCTTTGACTGTTGTAGAAGCCCTGGAAAGCTGGCTCTTGCTTTCAAGTGTAAGTAGAATAGACAACTGAATGAATTCACGAAACATTAACTCACTTGGAACTTTGATGCTTCAGGCTGAGAAAGGCATTTACAGTATGTGATGGGTTTTGAAGTTACTTGGAAGTCAGAACAATTAATACTCAAGAAAAAAGTAACAGCCGAATTTCTTTGACAGACAACATGTCAGGCAAAACGAAGTTCATGTCCTTCAAAAGGAGTGAGTTAGCTTATTAATGTAAAAAGCTGAGTGGTAGCTTTAAGACAAGCACTCTAAGGTGGTGGACTTTTGCTTACATGCTTTTAAGTAATGGTGTAAATCACTTGATTTCTGCATACCTGGAAACCCAGATGTCCAGTTAGTTTTTCTCCAAGCAGAAGTCTTGGGATGTGTTGTTCCATTGATGTAAACTACTAAACATGATTATTTCTCATTTGCATGAATGTGTATATTACAAATTGTATGTCCTTCTGAAGGGAAGAGTGCAGACTCACCTGGCGCCTTCATGCTGCCATATTCGCTATAGACTTGTCTATGTGTTTGTCTCTTGCTGCAGATTCCTTGAATTATCGCTTGGGTGCCCACAACTCCTCTTTTCCCTCACACATGTGGCATCCTAAATGCAAACTAGTCAGGAATACTTGGTACAGCCAATGTTCTTTTGTCTTTCAGGCTAAGAACCCTTTTTTGTTGTTTTAAAATTAAGTACTAGCAGTCTGCCAGTGCATTCTCATAGTTACCCTTTCCTATCCTTCATGTGCCCAAAGATCAGGCTGGTTATCCTTCAGTTCACTGAGAGACAATAAGAGTAACATTTGGACATTCCAAGTGAGAACACAGCTGTAGCACAGCTTTGCAGTGTTGCTGTAGTCACTTTAGTTAAGGCAAACAGGATATTTATGGTGGTGCTGATCTGATTAACTCTGTGGACTATTTCTGTCTTAGTATTTTATTTGGTATCACCAGAATTGAAGCATAAATGTGCAGTCAGTCATCATTAATAGGAGGTCACCAGCTTGCTGATTTCTCTTCCAATCTGAGAATTATTTTTTAAGCCGTTACAAGAAGAAGAATTTGTTTTAGCTTCAGAGATTGTATTTCTGTAGTCATGAAAGTAAATAGGAGCCTTTGGTTCTAACTTACAAAGGCCCTATCCAATTTGCAAAGTTCGTTGTCAGCATTTTCTACTCTCAGAAATACATTTTCTATACTGAAGTTCCCTTCACTCCTTGAAGATCCTTAGTTACTCTCAAGTCCCACCTCTACCATTTACCTACTTTCAGTTGACCTTGTTCTCATAAATGTAAAAGTAAATGTTTACAGAGGAAATAAAATATTTTCAAGAGTATGCTGGGCAAATTCAATCAAACTATTCAGTGTAATTGTTTATGTTCTGTTTCTTTGCATATATATTGTAAATGACATCTCTTTTAGAAAAGTTTGCTGTGGAAATCATGCCATTGAGAATTCTTTGCACTGTTTACACACTGTAGTACTAATGATGTGAAGCTAATGTATACAGATATGACTCGTGTGAATTAGCAGTGTATAGCATAATCCAATCTATGGCTCAAAATCCTTAAAGACAGTCTGTATACAAATGATGACTTTTGGTTATTCCATTTTTTACCAAGTAAATTGTCAAGCTAACTTGGAGTGACAGGGCTGTGTACATGTAGTCTCCTGCAGAGCTCATCCTCTAGACATAGCATGAAATTGTGAATGATTAGGATTGAAGTTTTCATCAATTAAACACCAGTAAGCATTGATTCTTATGTGGTCATTCCTTCCTAGATTTGTCAGTTACCTTCCCTGATTACTTTCAGCCTCTAAAAGTGAAAGAGCCTGAGGAAGAAGAGGTAGTGCTGTGTTTCGTGTGTATGGATAAGGGAAGAGGGATGACACTGAGAAATTCTAGTCATTAAAAATAATCTTCAACTTTGAAGCAGATTTTGAGTGTTGAATCCCAGTAAAACCATACATAAATCAGTAGTGCCGGTTTTATTGCTTTTTTGGCTTGCATGTTTTTCAATTTCAAGAAAAAAATTAGAATTAAAAAACCTGAAAATTACACCTAATCAGCTTATTGAGAAAGTAGAAAGAAATTAATTTTGAAGATAATGATATCAGCAACCTGACAGTTAAATTGAATTTTGCTTCTTGAAACACAGACTTGCTCAGGCACCACTTGTTTGAATATGATATTATGAATATGATATTATGAATAACTTAATTTTGATTCTTGCAGGAAGACGAATAGTGAAAATAATTTCAGTCCATAGCTGCAAATATATAAATAAAAATGTTTGTACTGTGTTAACATAGTCCCACCTTTTTGGAAGGAGACCCATAATTATTTGTTTAATCCAGGAGTACACAGACAGCATTTAACAGGTGAATTTTCTTTCATAAAAGGAAGAGCCTTATAGATGTCCCTTAAGAGAGCAATTACCTCTGCAGACAAAAATAGTAACATTCATAACATTATTACAAGTGCACATGGCTATTTATGATAAGCTGGAGTTTTCAGATTTAAAGAATGCAAGGAATAGTTCACTTTTAAAGTAGTAATTATTCTTTTTAGCAAGAGGTGTCTCTTCTCTGCTTTCTATGAAATTAGCTTGGAAATACAAGCAGCTTCTGTAGCAAAGCATCTCTTTCCTTGAAGACAGTTCATCTACTAATGAGTCGAGAGAGAATCATTCTGAGAGGGCTGCAAGTGTTAAGAAATATACCAAGGTAAAAATACAGGCTTTGCCAAACCCATTGCATTCTGTTGTTTGAGGGTTTTTTGTTTGGTGGTGTTTTTTTGTTGTTTGGATTGTTTGGTTTTTTTTCCCAAATATTTGTTTTTATTGTTTAACAGTTGAGAAATGTCTTTTCAGTTACTTGAGATGCCTGCATAATGCCTATTCTAAAACTTGCGTCTCTAATCATGTAACAAAGATGAAATCATAGGGATTTCCCTTTTTTTGTCTCTATCCTACCTCTTTCCTTACAATTCCTCTGTGTCAGTTTGAATAGTTGGCTTCTACCCAGAGCCAGCCTTGGGTATAATGCCGCTCTAGGGAAGGGATTATCTTTAATCTTGTGCTTTTCATAATGAAGTAATTGAATTTTCTTAAACTAT
This sequence comes from Strigops habroptila, assembly GCF_004027225.2. NCBI lineage: Eukaryota > Metazoa > Chordata > Aves > Psittaciformes > Psittacidae > Strigops > Strigops habroptila. The sequence goes on from NC_044302.2 coordinate 66,275,292, forward strand.
ATGTTACTTTACTTTCAAGAAAATAACTTAAAAGAATTCTAAAATGCTTTTTATTTCCTTGTGTGCGTGGTTTTTTTTTTTTGTTTAGGAATCATAGTTGTTCAGGACAACTGGATTTTTTGTTACTCTTGGTGCTTTCAGTGGTGAATGAACTCGTTCTTCACTGTAAAATGATGTGGGGTGCGGCAGCCTAGGACCACACAGGGAAGTCCCTACTGATGCATGATGAACATAATTCATCTGCAGTACTGCAGAAACATCGTAGAAATGGTTCATTTTTCCCAGAATTCTAATAGATATTTCATATCTCTTACTGAAAGTACTATTTGAAATTTTTCTGCAGCATATTGTGGGGAAGCTCACCAGTCTGTTCTGTTGTATGAAGGTGTTCTTACTAGCTCAGTAAACAAAACTACAACAGGTAACTTGGTGTGGATCTATTTGAGGCAAGATTATTCCAGCTTTGTTGATGGCCTCCTTTCATTCAGGAAAATGAGAAAGCAGGAGACAGACAACAGCTTTTTTGTAGTGGTTCATTACCTTCAGAATCTCTAATGTGCCTTAATAACAAGATTGTGTTGATCTGGAGCACTGTGACAGCTTGTGCAGTTTCTGACTGTGTAAATATGTATGCGGGGTGACAGATCTGTGACTCCTGTGCATCAGGGATAGCGTGATGTGAATTTGTAGAAATTTGCAGGAAGGGAAGACCGTGGAACTTGCTGAGGCTGTTCCTCATGCTTTCTGTACTGGGATCTTAAGAGCAAAGCTTTGTGTTTTGAAAGTGTGTCGTTCTTGTTGGGTACCTGAGTGCTCTAAGCTGCCAAACATGTGTGGGTAGATAAATGTTATCTTTGACAGGAAAATTTTTTGTAAAGAACTTCTGAATCAATTGTTAATAGGTTTACATACATGTATTATAATTTCATTACATTGTATTATAATTTCATTACATACATGTATCATAATTTCATAATTCCCAAATTACTGGAAAAGAGATAGTGGTAAAGGGTTCCCAATTACATTAAGATAATTGGTAGTGCACAGTTGTTGTTCACTTATCCTTTCCTTTGTTCAGCAGTGTATGGAACTACATAAGTTAAATATATGGCAATTTTTCATTCCATAGCACTCTAGTCCCGGTTGCTACTCATAGTTTTGAGTAGTAGACTGGAATGCCCTTAACAGGTATCTGCAATTCAGGTACTATGGAGGCTGGTTATTCAGGTTGATCAAGCAGATTGGTTCCTACCCAATAACATGAAGACCAATGGATTTCCCATCCAGTGTTGGGAGGGGGAAATAAGTTTTCTTTGCCCTTGCTCAGGAAGCTGTCTCTTATTTAAAGCATCTGGTAGGTAAAGGTTTCAAATACAAGCTCAATAGCTGCAGGCTAATGAAGTGGGTGTTTAGTGAACTAGAGGCAAGATACCACTAGCAGCAGATCAGTTTGACTTTTTGTATATGTGATGCTTTATTGGCACATGTGACAGAAGGAGAAAAATCTTCCTCTGGCAAAAAAAGGGGGGGGGGGGGGGGGGGGGAGGGGCAAGGAAAGGAGATGCGTTACACAGCTGTCCATAACAGCAATGAAAGTAAAAATTGCTTAGGTACATTTGTCCTTTTGCTCTGTGGTAGGAGTTGTTTACCATAGTAGACAATAAACAGCATGATATTTGTATGGTATTTGTGTGCTCCAGTATGATTTAGTCTTGCATTGTTTTCATAAATTTTTCTTATATGCATTATTAGGATGAGATTTTGTTAAAACTTAACTTGGATGTTGTAATCTCTTCCCTATGTTTAGCTAAAACTTTTATGGAATAGCTTATTAGTGGTGGTGTAGGAAACCTCCCAGTTACAGTGTAAACCAGCAGAAAGTAGCAGAAAGGTAACTTTCTCTTGTCCAGCTTGAGTGTTGTGCGTTAAGTGGCTGCCCACGCTGACGTTTGTCTCTCCATCTTCACTAGACTGCAGGCTGGCTTTCTTGGGAGCTCACCTCACCTGCTGACTGAGTTTCAGTATGCCTTATGGAACAGCTCATCTAATCTTTTTTCTTCTCTTCCTGGAACATCCTCTAACTCAACAGTTATGTTAGTATGGTGGAGATTCTGCTGGACAGCACAGGCTATCTCTGAAAAGAAGTGACCTGTGTGTCAGTTACCTGTGAATTTGTTGAGAGTTCACTCAGTCCCACTGAATTGTTAATCAAGACATTAAAAGGTTTTGGACTAAGTGGTGATCCATCCTGGAGGAACACTGGTAGTCACTGGCCTCTAGCTGGACCTCACACAGGTGAAAGTAATAATTTGATCCAGTAGTCCACACAGTTCTCCACCCATCCCATAATCTGTCTGGTCCATATCTCATGGATCTGGCAGTAAATTGGGCAGAATTGTTCTTGGTAAACCTGTGCTGACTGCTCTCAGTCACATTCTTGTTCCTCCAGTGGCTGGAAGTGGCCTCCAGGAAGATTTTTCTCTATTCTTCCCAGGGACTGACATGAGACTGGTGGGACTCCTGTTCCCTGCATCTTCTTTCTTGAAGATGAATGTGATGTTTACCTTTCGCTAGCCATCAGGAACCTTTCCTGATCACCACAACATTTTGAAGATGATGGAGAGCTGCCTTGCAGTGGTACTAACCATCTCCTTCAGTACCCCAGCATCCAGTCTGGTCTCATGAACCTGAGTGTCCCTGTGGATGACGTTCACCCTAACTCAGTCCTTCTATCTTCTGGGCACTGACTCTCCACTGAAGAGTCTGTGAGGATTCTCAGGTACCTTGGAGGCCTGAGGAAGCAAGATGTTATTAGTGTAAACAGAGGCTGAAAAAACATTGAGTACATAAGCCATGTTCTTTGTCATGAGGTCTCTTGCCACATTGAGCAGTGGGCCCACACTTACTTTAGCCTTCCTTTTATGGCCTGTCTGTTTTTAGAAGCATTTTTTTCTTGTCACTTTTGTAATATAATATTAGCTGCTTCCTATAGGTGCAAAGAATTTCTGTTCATGAGAATTATGAAGTTCCCACCAACAGGTAAAAGTTGGTTTGGTTTGGTTTGGTTTTTTTTAAATCGATTTAAAAAAAAAAAGGAAAAAAGAAACCCAGCATGGGTACATAGAATGATAGAATGTCTCTAGTTGTAAGGGACCCATAAGGATCATTGAGTCCAAATCCCTGTTCCTTGCAGGACTACCTAAAAATAAACCATATGACTAAGAGCATCGTCGAGACGCTCCTTGAACTCTGACAGGCTTGGTGCCACAACCACTTCCCTGGGGGGAGCCTGTTCCAGTGACCAACCACCCTCTTAGTGAAGAACCTTTTCCTAATGTCCAGTATGAACTTCCCCTGATGCAGCTTCATTCCATTTCCTCATCTCCTACCACTGGTCACCAAAGAGAGGAGATCAGCACCTCACTCGCCACTGCACCCTTTGGGGCAGTTGTAGACTGCCATGAGGTCCCCCCTGCCTTCTCTTCTTCAAGCTGCACAAGCCAAGTGACCTCAGCTGCTCTTTTGAAGTCTGGCCCTCAAGACCTATCACCACCTTGGTCACCCTTCTCTGGGTGCACTTTAATAATTTAGTGTCCTTCTTATATTGAGGAGCCCAAAGCTGCACAGAGTACTCAAGGTGGGGCTGCTACAGGGCAATGTGGAGTGGGAATATTGCCTCCCTTGACATGTTTCTTAATACAGCCTATTCTGTAATTCCTACATCATTTGTACCCTGATATTAAAGTGTTAAACTATTTTCTCTTGGCCATGTTTCTAATGCTTATCCAATACCGGGTACTCCAATCCACCAATGTTTTTTTAAAGCCCTTTAATGCGTGTGAAGAAGTATGTCTAACTCCCTACTTTTACATGGCCTATTACTGTCACCGTTGACCACGTCGAAGACCAGCTGTGAGATTAGCTAGACCTCTGTTCTGCTTAAATACAGTCAAACTAAATTTTTGAGGGAACAGCAAAACTGTAATCAGAACTTCATGCTTCACATACTGGAGAGTTCAGAATGCGATTATATGTCTGTTTAAACTGATTTGTTTAGAGCCCAGATGTTGTCTCACCTTGCTTTGTTAACAGTAGCACTGGTGCCTTACTCCACCAGTTTGTCCTGTCCCACTGAACTGTTGACTTGTGGAAGGGCCTGAGGAGAGGAATTAATAATGTGCCTGGGTTTTGTCAATGAGGTGATTCCTTGTGGGAGAAGACAAGCACAAGCTGCGGGTGGTCTTGGGTGCCTTACTTCAGCATGGGCTCTGGCAGTGTCCTGCACCAATGGGGGTGTGCTCTTTGTAGCTATGAGCTAGCTGGAGCCTTATAGTGCGGAAAGGAGGAAACGAGTGAAAAAAACAGTGCATGTAACATGGCTGGACTGGAGAGCTCTTGTTATGCTTCTGATGAGTATGCAATCCTGCTGCAGAATTAGCAGCTTGCTGCAAATGTGGTCGTTTCCCACCTTTTGCTATTCTGTGTAGCCTTGTCTTAATGTAGCCATACACACAGACATTCACACAGACACTTAAGCAGTAAATGCTGCCACTGTGATGTAAAAGTTGGGACTTGCTCTGGAAGCTGGTTGAAGTTCATCTCCCGGGCTGTGTGTTTATATGTTTGACTAATGGGAAGTGGGCACTTACCCACTGCAGAAGTTGCTATATTTCTGTCAGATGAGCTCTTTCAGTAGACTTAAACTGGATGTATAGCTATCTCTTTCCTAAATTTAGCCAAAATGGAAATGCATCTCAATTCTCTAAAGTGTTTCTAATGCAGGGGCTTTTTATAGATGATCATGGCAAAGAAAACAGGTATTTTGAAAGAGTTTCTGAAGAGTTACTACATGCTAGTATTAACGTGATTCTGTGAGAGGGAGGAGGAGGCATGTGATTTATTGATTTCTCCCCCCCAATTGATTCCCCCCCCTTTGGTAAAGGGTACTTTAATGAGGACCGTATTGTTTTTCTGACAGAGACAAGTTTGGCAGATAGAGGTGTGATTTTTATAGGGACCAAAAAGTTAAATTTACATGAGGTTTTCCTGGTCTTTTGTCATCTTTACAGACAGTAAAGTCTGCAGTTTGAGATGAAGTTCTGTCTTACTGCGTACATTAATCATACTAAAATTTTGAATCCACGATTGCTATTTTTCATAGGGTTTAAAATGAAATAACAGGCTGCAGGATTCAATACATTTGATATTTTTAGGGCTCGCAGTTTGGACTGTCCAGATTTTGTTGTCTTATTTTCTCACTGAATGGAACTGGATTTACCAAGTCTGCCAGGCCTCAGATGTCCTAATTCTGCTCTTCCTATCCTTCTAATGTAATGTGTATAAGGCATGGGGTGGGGCAGTCTCTCCCCATCCCTGATAATCAGAGGATGTTTTCACCATGTGAAGAGGCAAGGGTTGACCACAGAGGACATCCACTAAACCAGGTGCGATGTTGTGCATGGGAATGGGTGGAAAGAGAGAGATGTTTCCTTGTAGGTGCAGAGCTCTGCAACTTCTCACCAGCTTTGCAGGGCTTGTCATACAGCAGGTAAGCTGTCTCTGGCATTTAGGGTTTTGAAACAATAGACGGAGGAGTAGGTGTGCTAGGAAGCAGTAAAATTCAGGCCCAGCAGCACTGGAAGACGGGAGATAGTTGAGCTTCTCTCAGATGGAAGGCATAATCTTTACATTCCTGCTAACTGCTCTGTGACAGCAAACTTATCTGTGGAAATGATCTGTTTGTACTAAAGAGTCTTTAAACTCAAGAAAAGGAGCTACTGCCTTGTCATAGCAAAAATGCTGCTTGCTCACCAGCCATCCAGTTTGCTGTGCTCCAGAGAAGGCAGAAGCTTGAAGTTAGAAGTTGAAGATAGAGCTGTACAGCTTTCACATTGAAACCTTACGCTGTTCTTACACTGTATTTTTGTGGTGGGTTAACCTTGTCTAGGTGATGAACTCCCACCCAGCCACTTGGTCACTCTGCTTCCTCAACAGCGCAGGAGTGAAGGTAGGAGGAGAAAGCTCATGAGGAGGAGATTGCTCACCAGTTACTCTCACGTACAGAACAGACTTAACTTGGGAAAAAATAATTTAATTTTGTTGCAGATTAAAATAGATTTGGGTAACGTGAAACAAAATAAGAAAGAAAACACCACCACTCCTCAGCACTGCCTTCCTGTACTCAGCCTTGCCCCTTTGTTCAGGACTTGTCTGTCTCACCACCCTGAGCAGTACAGGGGGATGGAGAATGGGGTTTGCAGTCAATCTGTAGCAGCTCCTCTCTGCCTCTCGTCCTCCTCACACTTTCCCCCTACTCCAGCATGGGCTTTCCATGGGCTGCAGGGAAATACCTTTCCCAGCACCCAGAGTACCTCTTTCCCTTATTCTTTGTGTTCACACTGCAGTTTCTCACATCTCCTCTGCCTGTGCAGTGTTTTGCCCTTACACCTATTTTCAGCGAGGTGCCGCTGTCTTGCCTGAGGGGCTCAGCCATGTCCTGTGCTGGGTGTGGGGCAGCCACACCCGGCATGAGGGACTCCCTGGACTCCTCACGGAGGCTGCCCCCGCCACCCTAACCTTACCACCTCTACGCATTAAGCAAAAGCTTTCCTTCACTTTTCTTTAGTAGAAAGTGAAGACTACTGCACATACGCATTTATGGGATGTCCGCAGCCTGCAGAACCATTTAGTGCGGGTAGGATGAACTTTCAAGTGTACTAGGCTTGAGAGAAAGTGCACTGAGGACCCAGGTGCCATAGCATGTAAGGAATAGAACAAGTTATGCCATTTTATGAGGGGCTTACCTTGTATTTGCATGGAAATTGAAGGATATGATTTGCTCATTATAAATAGAGGATGGCAGTGTGGTTACATTAATATATGGATACTATTCGCTGGAGAAGTTTTTTTCTCCTGACAGTGCTATTTACTCGTTTTTAGGCAGTTGAGACTCTCTCTGTCTCTGGTAATGTTTGACTGACGTGCTTTCCTTCTTACAACAGATCATGGTAATGTCAGATGGCACATCGTTCTCTTCAGGACAGAGCCTCCATGTCCCAAACCTTCCCAGCAACTCCTTGTCTTTTCCTGAAGTAAAGAAGAAATCATCTCATGGGCCAAAGGTGAGAATTATTTTGCTGGAAGACACTTTAATCAGTGGTGCTTTCCCTGGGAATTTACTAATATTTCTAGGTGTTTTTGCAATCTCATGACATAGTCCAGTGATAATAGGTCTTGATATTTCTTCCTCGTGAATTTATCATACTAAAATAATACAGAATGAGGATTGCTGTGAGAACAGGTATCAATGAAAGTATGGCTTCTCTGGTTGTTGTACATACATAATTGTTTTCCTCCTTTCCCAGAAGAAATTCTGTTGGTCTGTTGTAGAATTGGGAGATTCTGGTGATGGAAGTGTGAGCTACGGAAATGTAAAGAATATGAGAAAACATTGTAATAATAGTTGCGTTTATTAAGTATTTTTTTAATACTTTCAAAGACAATTTTGTGAAGTGAAACTTGAAGATGTGTTCTTCAGAATTTTTAGTTTTGTTTAAATTTCAGGGGTTAGTTCTTTACTAGGTGTTTCAAAGACAACAATGTGTCATCAGTCTCCAGAACATGAAATTGAATTCCCAACCTAGAACATGGTAAAAAGGTATAGTCCAGTGAACTTTCCGAGTAATACAAGTAGACCTTTCTGAAACAGCAGATAATTCCTTCAGTTTGACAGAATGAATTAATGGTGTGGGAGAATAAAGAGAATCTTGAAATTTATTCAAATAAGAAATGCAACACAATGACTTGCTTCATAAGTGAATTAGTGTGTATGCCTTTTCTCCATTCTCTTAAATTGTTTGGGTTTTGACTTTCTTAGCATCTTATCCATTAGAAAATATATTTCAAATCTTGCAGTGCACATACTGCAAGGGACAGTACTCATTTTTGTCAGTAACTTTCATGTTTGGTAGCTGTGGCAATCTTGTATCTTGTGAGAATGGTCAGATAATGAACTATGGGTACGTCTAAGTGTGTCCATTAGTAGGAATGTGTCACAACAATAAGGATACATGGGAAGTTTGTCGACGTGTTACTTTCCTAATGAGGGGCTGAGGTAAATTCTGAGGATTAGACTGAAGTTGCTTACTTGACGTGCTAGAATGACTGCTTAATATGTAAAAGGAAGACATGTGGCTAAACCAGGTGCTGAAGATAACTTTTTGAGTGCTCAGATTAGGAGACATCTCCATCTACTCAGATACTGAAGATGGGTTACTTCAACAGTACCAGCTATAGTAGGGGTCTTGTGAGGTTGGGTAGCTCTCTAGAGTTCAGTTTCCAGTCACTTCTTCAGATTCGGCTGTAATGTTGATTCACTCATGTCTTGCATTGCATGACGAAGCAGGCGTACTGAGGTTTGGCCTAAATAAGGAACCTATACATCTTCAGAAGGACTTCAGGGAAGTACAGACATGATACCAAGTCGTACACTAATGCTCTATCTAATAACCATACTCCATGGTAAATCTTGAATCTCCAGTGTAGATTTTTTCATAAGCAAATGCTGGTCATTTTCTGGACCATATTCAGACAATGAACTTTTGATTGGTGTAGAAACCTGACAAGTGTAGAGTGTGGCTGGGGCAAAGCATGGTGAAGGGAGTATTGCATGTTTTCTGCACTCATCCTTATGAATAAGTGTTTCAAACCTTTCAGTTGTGCTGAAGCAAGCCAACCACCTGCAGAGAGTCTGACCCATAGCAGTAGGAGGTTAGATGTGCATCGCATTTCAGGATTGTATTCAATATCTGCAAAATTGTTGCCTAGGGTTTTGGGTTTTTTTAACTGTTTGGTTTCAAAGTAGGGATGTTCATCAATAGTGCTATGTGAAATCACTCTTTTTCAACCTTCTGTGCTGATCACTGGCATTTTTAACAGTGGGAAGAGATGTTATATCAATATACCGTTTCTTGCCAGTCAGTGTGAACACTCAGTTTTTCCCTTCCTTCCAACAATCTGTATCTTACTGTCCAACTTAAAATACATACTAATAAGTAACAGTTCTTGTATCTCATAAAGTCATAGAATGGTTTGGGTTGGAAGGAACCTTAAAAATCATCTAATTCCAATCCACCTGCCACAGGCAGGGACACCTTCCACTAGACCAGGTTGCTCAAAGCCCCGTCCAGCCTGGCCTTGAACACTGCCAGGGATGGGGCGTCCATGGCTTTTCTGGGCAACCTGTGCCAGTGCCTCACCTCTCTCATAGTGAAGAATTTTTTCCTAGTAACTAATCTAAATCTGCTCTCATAAGAAAAGAGTTGTAAATATCTGCCTTACTTAGGATCATCAGTTGTTTTTGAGAAATAGAAACACAAAGTAACCTTGGGTTTAGCGTAACAAAGAAGTTTTAGGTTTTTATTATAAATCCTGGGAGCTGAGAAGCTTTGGAGTTTTGTCTTACATTTTTTGTTTTGTTTGACAGCAGGAGAGTTCCAGACAATGTGTAAATAGGTTTTTTGGTTTGTCATTTGGAAAAAACTACTGTTGAACAATTTCAGTGTCCAAATTTAATTTAAATACGCTTTTAGAATAGGAGATGTAGAAAGGTCTTGGTAGTTCTTGGTTTTGTCTGTACCAAAACTGTGGGTGCATGTAGTCCCTGTGTCTGTACTAGATGATTTGGGGATTTTTCTGCTGCAGCAATAGCCCTGTGATGTGCTTCACTTGGTTTTGATTTGTTTTGTGTCTGTGAATATGAAAATAAGCTTTGAGGTCAGTTTTAAGCTTTGACTATGGAAAACCAGAACCTAAGAATGTTTGCTTACCCGTTTACCATTACAAAGCACCACAGACACACACACATTACAAAGCACACAGACTGTCTGGTTAGAGAAGAATTGCAGTTGAGACAGTAAAACCAGTGCAACCAAGTGATATTGTTGGTTTAGCATTTACTTATAAAAAAAAAAAAAAATGCAATGCAGTATGAAGTAGGAGAGAAATGTCTATTTGCTTTTTGTCACATCCTCTTCTGAAGTAAGTATTTAAAAACGTAGATGCTTGTCTTTCTGAAGTTCCAAGATTTTGTGTTTTAACTTAATGTAAATGATATTAGTGAGCCCCAGTACTGTGATTCTAGAACAAACCGTTAATCTTCGAAATACAGAGGACATGCAGAAATGCATGAAACCTTACTTAATGTATTTTTTCAGAATATAAAAATAGCTGCAGGCTAGCTAGAGATAACTTGTGTTGGTTTTTAAATCAGCGGTATTATTGTGCTTGTTTGTATTTTGTAAATACTACATGCACAGAATACAGGGAAGCAGCTTGATTAACTTTGTTGAGATCATTGTGTTTTGGAATGAGTGTAGTGTCAGCTGCAGTGAAATGAGGTTTACTTTATAAACAAAAACCCAAAAGATCTTATTCCCATGAGTGACCAGGAAAAAGAAATAAAATTGTTTTATGCTCCCCCTTTCAGATTTCTGTGTCAAACCAGTGAGCCTTGTAATTCTCCATCTGCTTCTAATTCTCCTGATGTCATTGGTCATAGTAGTTTGGAGGGCTGGACAAGCTGAAGTGTGGAAAGCTTTCTAAATGTGTGACACTAGTAATGTACAAGAACTAGCAGTAGATAAAGTTGTCTACAGCATGCAGCTAGCAAACCATAGTATTTGTGAAGGCTTTCAAAATGTTGTGATTTGGATTTTGTTACGGCTTTTTTCCCTTTTTTTTCCCCCCCCTGTCCCAAATCAGTTAGTGTTTTTATCAAATAGTAAACACATTTGTATTCAACAGTAACCTAAATTTCCCTGAGCAAGTAGTACCTTTTTTATTTTCTTCCTCTTTTCCTCTTTAGAGCAGAAGGCATATTTGAGACAAATTCCAGTCCACTGGCTTAACATAGGCGCATTATTTCAATAGGCATAATATTTTTTATTACAAATGAAAATAATGCATGTTTTTGTGACCACTAATACTAAATTGTAGACTAAACCCAGAGTAAAGTAGACTGGCACGGCCATGCCAATATGCTCAGTTTAATGACTTCATAAAATTTAATGAACCGCCCCTCTTCCCCCCAAATGCTTCATTTGCTAATTAGGTTCCTAATGTCTGTCAGCAACTGGATAGGTTTGAAATGATTTCCAGAGGATACTGCTTATTCAAAACCATTTCAACCAAACTGGAAATTACTTTTTGTGCTGTGAAGTCAGAATCCCACCCTGTAAGATGTACGGAGAGTTCAACGCCGTTTTTTGCCTTGTAGTTAAAGAGCTTAGTGTTTTAATCTGCAAATATGTTATCTGTTGAGCAGCTGTCACAGTCCATTTGCATGTCTCAAATTTACAGGACAGCATACTCTGTCATTTAAGTATTATTTCACGAGCTTGTTAAGAAACACAACAAGCAAACACAAAAAATCATGGCTCTATCCCCTTTGTCCAGAATAGTGAATCATCATGTGAATTCATTTGTTCACCGCTCAAGTCATAAGGTTGCATAATTTACAACTTGTAACTCTTAATCTGTGCATTTAGGAGAAGGAAAAAGAAGGGGGGGGGGCGGGGGAGCGGGAAGAAAAAATTAGTTACTTAGCCATCATAATTTAAATGTATCTAGTAACTAAGTACCACGCAGCTGCCTTCTCACTTCCCATCCTTCCCTGTCCCATGCTGGGTGGGATGGAGAGGAGAATCGAAGGAGGTACAACCTGAGGGTTGAGGCAAGAGCAGTTTAATAACAGAAATCAAGTAGAACAGAATAATAATTGAAATTAATATTTTGAAATAATATAACAATAATATTAATATAATAATAGGGAACAGGAAAAAAAGGAACAATGAAAGTTCAGAAAACACAAGTGATGCTCACCACCTGCTGACTGGTACCCAGCCTGTCTCAAGCAGTGATAACCTCCACGCCCACTCCACTGTCAACTTCCCCTAGTTTATATACTGGGCATGACGTGCTGTGTTATAGAATGCCCCTTTGGCTAGTCTGGGTCAAGTGTCCTGTCTCTGCTCCCTCCCGGCTTCTTGTCACCTCCTCACTGGCAGAGCATGAGAGACTGAAAAGTCTTTGATCAGGGTAAGCACTACTGAGCAACAACTAAAACATCGGTGTGTTATCAGCATTGTTCTCAGACTAAAGTCAAAACACAGCACTGCACCAGCTAATAGGGAGAAAATTAACTCTATCCCAGCCAAAACCCTTATCTGTATAACACTGGTGCAATATTGTAATGAAAAATGTTTGTTGAAGTGTTTCTTTCTAAAAGTTTCTTAGATGCTAGCAATATATAGTTAGAAATGCTTATAATCAGCTTGGAAATAAGCAACCTAAACTTGTTGACCGTAGGTTCCTGTAAATTGAAATGTCACTTTGCAGATTGAAAGTAGTATAAAAATGAAGTTTGTTTTGGGAGAGACTGCTGCAGGTGATTACTCTTTATAACAGTGCAGTTAGGCTACTGGCTATTTTTGAGGTTCTGAGCACCTGCTAGCAGTTTTAGTGAAAGTGGAAGGTGGGCAGTGCTGGGGCTATCCTCATCTTTTGAAAATTCCTGGTTGTTAATTCTCAGAAGAAAGGATCCCATATAACCCATAGTGTATGATTCAGTTCCCTTATTGCCAGCTCTAGCTACAGGTCACCACTTTCCTTCCCACTTCGACTTTTCAGATTCAGCTGAGTGAGGAATTCTGCTCTTTCTGCTTTTGCCTTTCTTTTAAGACCTCTGAGTCATCACCTCCTCAGAAATCCTTCACACTTAGTTGAATTTAAAAAATGCTGTCAAATATTCAGCAGAGGCAGCAGCAATAAATACAGAGGAAAGCTTTTTTAGTCAAGGAGGTTTTCCGTAAAAAGACATTGACTGCTGAGATGTTTTGTGTCTAATCAAGTCTTCCATATCCAGGCTGGACCCAGAGTTGTTATTGTGTATAGTATTGTGTTATAGTGTATGAGGGAAAGGATCTGGCAAAAGCTGGAAAGAGGATCATGGTAGAGAAGCCAAACTGCCTGCAGTGTCATCAGGAGCGCATGTTTCGCTCTGATCCTGAAGTAATACTGTTGGCAGTATACGGTTCATATCTTTCCTTACAATTTTTTTTTTCCTCATAGCTAATGGACATGTTTAGGACATTTCCTAAACTGTCTTTATGTTCATCTATACAATATTTCTTAAAAAACATAGCTAATTCTTAACATAAAAAATAACTTGCCTTGCAGATGTTGACAAGTAATGGTAACTGCTCACATTCCACTACTTTATCGCAGATAAGTTGCCCAAAATGATGGGGTTTGATCTGTTCTTATATAGGCATTTGCAGTTTCTGGTTTTCAACCTGCAGTTCCAAGTTTTTAATATGAATCTTGTATCCATGTTTTGTCTGTCTTTCAGGGCTTTAAGGGTTCTTTTTTGGTTTTTTGTAAGTTTAATTTTGTATCTCCCTTTTGCAGGACCCAACTAGGATTCTGAACACAAGTAGCAGCAGCAGTAGTAACAGTTTTTCAAAGACCCACAAGTTAACAAAGGAGCACAAGGAAAAGACTTCTAAAGACTCAAAAGAACATAAAAGTGCCTTCAAAGAACCTTCCAGGGAACACAACAAATCTTCCAAAGAATCCTCTAAGAAACCCAAAGAAAATAAACCACTAAAAGATGACAAAATAGTTTCTAAGATGGCCTTCAAGGAACCCAAACCTGTACCCAAGGAGCTGAAATCTGAAAACAGCCCAGTCCTTACCATAACAGGTGGGCAGCAGCAAGAAAAGAAGACCCTCACAAAAAGGCCCTCTGTTGTGGACTCTGATGAACCTTCTGCAAAAAAAAGAAAAAAAAGTGGCCCAGATTTGTTATTTAAAAGTTTCTCTAGTGCCCCACCACTGATTCTTACTTGTTCAGCTGACAAAAAACAGACAAAGGATAGATCTCAGCTCAAGGTGGGGAGAGTCAAAATTGAAAGTGATACACTGGAAAGGAAGACACCTACTCTGCCACCGTTTGATGATATTGTAGATGCCAGTGATTCTGATGTGGAGGAAAACATATCCTCCAAATCTGAAGTAAGTGATGTTTGGTTTTGCTTCATATGTGTTTAGTCACAGTCTGTGGGGTTGTGCACTATATTCGGTTTTTCCCCTTCCTTTCTCCTGTCTACTGGCAGATTGTTCGAATTGAAGGATATGCTGACTGCCGGCTGTTCAGAGTTATACATGCTCTCATTGGATTGTATTGCCTATTCAAGTCTACTCAATTTATACATCTGTCAACATTATGACAAATGAGCATATGGGAACGGGCTATAAATAATATTGCTCTTTTGATCTTGTTCTTTTGAATTTCTTGCCTCTTCTGAGGGAAGAGGAAATTGATTTAAATGTTTCTATTTCACACCCTAAGTCTGTGTTCAGGTGTTCGAGAATTCAGTAAATTCAGGAAAGGGTTGCAGTAAATCTGTATTATTTGTTATTTTTCAGCTAAAAATAGCAGTTCTGCGAATGATGCCAGTTTTTTTGGAGGAGGAATTCCTAGAATCTTTCTTACCCAAGAAGAAAGACAGTTTTTATGGAAGCTTGCTTTCCTTAAAATACTTGTCTACCATGCCTGCTCATCTGTTTCAAGCATCATTTGCTCTTGATGATTAGAACACTTGGTTTTTAGAAGCGTCTTTCAAAAAGAGATGAGTAGAGGAGGAAAGGGATGGGAAGAGAAGGATTGTTTGGTGCTTTTATTTGTGCTTATGACTAGAGGTAGTGCGCATGGTAGAGAGGAAATCTTCCCAGCCATGCCTGTTCAATTCTCATATTTTTTCTGGTCTCTGTTGTGTGTCTCTGTAACTGCCATGAGATTCATAGCCCTGCTTGCCCTCTCTGGAACAGACAATAAATACCCTGCTGTGTGGAGGTGTCAACATTAGGTTTTTACTTCACAGAGACTTGCCACAAGGGAGAAAGTAATTTATTTCTGAAGTGACCTTTTAATGACTGGTCCCTTAGGGCAGGCAAAGGCTGTAAAATTTAGAATGTGTGGAATAGGACAGGCTTCTCATTACAGCATGGCACTACTGATACTGTGGTTGGGGTGTCGTTCTCATATGGCTTAGAACTTAGACATTTGTCTTTAAATCTGAAAAATGTTCACACTTGTCGTCCTTGGTGTGAATTAATTTTTGATGTCTTCAAAAGAAATTGAATCTTCCATTTTAATTTATGGCATTATTGTTTGTATAGCTAGATCCTTGGCATAGATTTTGCTTTCAGATTTCTTGTTCCTTCAAATAGGTGCCATTTAGTGGCACATTTGCAGGCAGCGGTGGTTCTTCATTTTTTCTCAAAGACAAAATAATTGAGGGGAGCAACTGCAATGCAACTGGAATTTTACAAATGCAGGCACCTCAGAGATGTGTGCTGCATAGCAACTTGGGGATAACTGATATGTGAAGGATATGGATGGTGCTTAAAACTGATCCTTTTTAATTGTTGACATGTGTTTCCCTCTGTCTTGCAGCTTCTTGCCCATTACCAATGGTATCATGGGTATGCCCTTGTGTTTTTCATAGGATGACACAAGTCCGCTTACACTGCTGTTCATCATTTGTCTGCAGTTGACCTGCAGGACCTAAGAAATTCCTCAATTCTGTACTAAAGCAAAAAAGCAGATTCAGTTCTGTGAGCCACTGTTCCTGGGAGAGTAAGGTACTGGAATCCATTCAAAGAGAAACAGATCCTGCTGGTCTGGGCTCTGATGTGTTTGAACATTGACATCTCAGATCATGGAACACATAGTGAGACTTACTGTTAGTAAAGGTATCTGGAAAACCCAGAATAATTTCCTAAGGTGTCTGTGGATTCACACCATTGTTAGTGCTGTGTGAAAAAGATCTGGGCAACCTGGTTAATGAGTACCTACAGAATTTCAGAGAGTTGTTCCTTCTACACTTTATTAGTCTTAAGCAGGGCTGCTAACAAAAGGCGATTGAGTAGTGTAGTAGAGGTAATTCTGTATGTTGGAAAAAGTAGTTCAAACTTTTTATGTGTGTTGGTGGATTTAAGGCCAGGTTGGATGGAGTCTTGGGTGACATTGTTTAGTGCAAGGTGTCCCTGCCCATTGCACGGGGGTTGGAACTAGATGATCTTAAGGTCCTTTCCAACCCTAACTATTCTGTGACTCTATGATTTCTAAGCGTGAAAAGGAGTGCTTTTCATGCTTAGCACTCCTTTCATGAAAATAAGTAAATTTTACAACCAGATGCATAAAAGGTATATCCCATAAATAGTAATATAAAGACAAAAAAAAAATTGCAATGTTATACAGAGAGAAAATATTATAATGCTTTTGTTGTATAGGAATGATTATTTCAGGTCTGTTAATGCTTCCTGATACTAACCAGCTTGAAGCTGGGAAGTCACTTCTTCAATGGCATGTTCTGACACAATAATACACTATAAAATTCAGTCAGATGTTATTTACTGCTCTGGTACAGTTAAAGTGGTGGGTATTGTAGCATTGATGAACAAAGAATATATCATTATTTAGGAGTATATATATGTTAGTAAAGTATCCAAGATTTATTCCTAAAGTGGCTTTAGAAAAAACAAACCACAAAACCCAACTCAGCAAATTTGGGTTAGGTATAAGAAATCAGTTTAGAAATCAATACCTAAAAGAAAATAGTTAGGATGCCACAAAAATACTGTCTTTGAATCATGCGCATTTTTTTTTCTAGTTTAAGTTACATTTATGACATAGTGCAAACCTAATCCTATATGAATTGTTGTAATAAAATTATTAATAACTGCAAAGACAAGCATCATTAAACAGAGGTACTTTTTCACTGGGTATGTGCCACAGGAAGGCAGTGCTGCTGCTCTCCTGATTTCTTCAGATACAGCACCTGTTCACTGAGTTGAGGTGGGGTGTATCCTTTCAATTAATGGACTTCAGATAGAAAAGCAAGATGTGCTCAACCCTTCTCAATATTGGCATCATGCTCCCTACCCAGTTCTAGACATTGACTTGAAATACTGGCCTTTGCCTTCACAAAGTGGAGGACGTAGAGGTTTAGTGCTCTCTGAGAGAGGTGGATTCTTTGTTACGTGGTAGAGCATGTCTGCCAATGGCTAATCCATCCTCTGAGCTGTCCCTTAAAATTCGCATTTAGAAACGCAGTCAGGTTAGCATACTGTTGCCTTGGGTGCATTTCAGAAAGCCAGACACTGTCCTCTGATGTCCTGCGGTCAGTCCCTCTTTCGAGTTCCAAATACCTTTACAAGATTACAGGGGGAAATCAAGTAAATCATATCCTTGCTTAGTGATAACTTTTCTGCCCTTGTTTAATAGCTTTTCTCTGCATGACTTAAAGAAGAAGATCACGTATGGTCATTTCTCTGTGGTCTCTTTGGCATACGCTGTGGTGTGGTGCACTGCTGTATTTATTTTAGCTGTGTTTTTCTACTGACTGAGCTGTTGGCAAGTGAAGTATGTGTCTCCATTTCTCTTCAAGCTGCTTTGTTGAGTATCACTTTTCAAAATGTCTGTGATTTAAGCATGTTGCACTTTAGAGTTGCTGTTAGACTTGGTGTTCAAAACAGCGTGGACCTTTTCAGAGTCATATGAGCTAGCAAAGCTATTTGGGAGTGACATGTAGTATATTCAGTTAGAAACTACGTGTAAAGGCTGAGACATTATTTTATTGGCTTTGGTGTGAAGCATATAAAGTAGAGTATGGAGTGAAAGTGTGTCAGATTTCTGGTTCTATTAAGGTGTAGGAATATTAGCACAGTCCACTTGAAAACTCCATAAAGATTTTGCTTTTGAATTTAATGGCAGGATGTATTAGTTAGAACTCCATCTGTTTGTTTCCTATGTGGGACAGTGCAGCAACATGGTAAAAACCCCACGAACTCGACCTTCTTGATTTTGCCACTTGTCTGATCATGAAGCGTGATGATGTTCTCATAACATTTGTGTGAACTGCAAGCTGGTGTGTGTGAGATGGGGAAATAACAGTTTTGCATCTGGGTGAGGTGTTTTCCATGGCCAGAGCAGTCCCTTCTGAGCTGTGGAGCCGTTGCAGGAGGGATGCTCTGATAATTTTTGTTTATTACCAGTTTTGCTGGTGTGGGTAAGGAGGATAAAGTGGCGCATAGCTCTGAGTGAAGCTGCTGCAGCAGAAAAGCACAAAATAGATCAGGCAGATCATATATTTTTATTTAGATGTTAGCCAGTGTTCTCAGTGTATCTCCAGTTGCAGTGATAAAATGAAAACACTAAAAACTCTTAAAATCTGTTATGCATGACAGTGGTTTGTTGGAGGGTTTTTTACAGAACACATGTGGCTCTGTTGGATGTATTTTTGCTCCTGTTGTGATTATTTTGCACGTGATGTGTTGTTTTTTCCCTTCCTGCCAGTATATCCCCCTGCAATATTAGCATTGCCATTAGTAGTAGTAGCAGCCTTTTGGCATGTCGAAGCCTATGGAAATGCAGACTGAAATGCATGCAAGCAAATTGTGACAGCTCAGGAGTAAAGAGTTTCAGTTATTAAAAGCAGGGTACTTTAGCTGGTCTTTCGCCTTTGGAAAAAATGCCAGCTACTTAGGAAGTCCATTACAAAACAATGAAAATATAGCAGTGATTGCACAGACTGTGGGTTTGTACTTAATTAACTGCTTGTGTATCTTAAAGCAGTCGTAAAGTTACAATAGAAGTACATTTTTAAAATAATCCATAAAATGCCACTTTGGATCTGGCATGTGATCTATTAATTTGACTCCTACAAAAGTGGAAGAATACTTTGAAAATCCCCATGGTCTTATAAAACCTCCACGCCCTTGTTAGCTGAAAAATCGTGCTTTCTGCTAGGGCTCGGAGCCAAAGTAAGATCTCCTTCAGATAATATTTAAAGTTAGAAGTAAGAGTAATGAAATAGTGCTCTGTGTGGAATTTTCATTTTGCTACCCGGGGAAAAAAAAAAAAGGAAGCTTAAGTTTTAATTTTTTTGTGAAACTGACTTTAATTATGCAGAAGAGGATTGATGATGTCCTTCATTGCAGGTTGGGCACCATGGGTTTGCAATCTGGTGTATTGTTAGAATCTTTATTTTTTGCTTGGTATTTTAATGAATCGGTTTTGCATTTGGTTACTTTTAGTCCAGGTGTGGACACTGCTCTTAAAACCCTGCCAACCACGCTTGTGGAATTGTTTGCCCATAGTACTGCTGTGTTGAGGAGGTAATGCAGTAGCCACAAACTGATTGGTGCTAGCAAGTCATGTACTGTACTGTCCAATATATTTCCTTTCAGATCTGTGCTCCGAGAGAAGTAGTGGCCTGAGAATTATCAGACCTTCTTAGAAGCGGTCATAGGTACACGTATGCTCTGTGGCCGTTGGCATCTACTGTAGTATGTCACCATTCAGCTGCTATACTAAACCTATTTTTATTAGCTGTTACTACGAAGGGGAAAATGCTTTGGCTTTGCTCTCAAAAGCTTAGGTGCATATTAAGCTAGTCTGTATGTGGTGGGGTGAACCATTGCTGGATGAAGAAGCAGCAAGATTGACAGGTGGCAGGCCACTCTGTGGCAGCAAGCTTGGATGTTAAACTGAGGTACCTTTGTTATCATGGTATATTAGGAAATCACTGGCTTAAAAAAATTTAAGGATTTAGAAATAAACTGGTGGAGAGAAACTGTGTCTATATGGTTAAATGTCCAGTTTGCAAATATAATGTTGTGAGGCTCAGGGCATTTTTCATTTTTGAGGCAAGGTCATGGGTGTTGAGTTGGGTTTGATTTTGGTAGGTGGTTTTTTGGTTTGGTGGATTTTTTTTTCTTTTTTTTTTTCTTTTCCCCCCAATTTTAGGAATCCCATATTTTGACCACAGAAATAACATCATACATTAGGCTGCTGGTTCAGTCTTCAGTATTTTACTTAATTCACAAGTGTTGACTACATCCATTTCACTACTTAGGTGGATTAACTCAATTATTTGCATAAATAAATAAAAAATATTTTTATTATTTAAAACAAATATTTGCATTTTGGGGTCGAGGCCTTATTTTCTATATTTCAACCCTGGAAAACTGTCTTTGTTTGCTAGCATGCAGAAAGTAAGGATTTTAACTGGGCATGTGCAGTGCCAATATTTTAATTATATTCTTTCTTTTGTGGCAAAAAAGACTGTGTGCCTGTCCCAGTAAAGTCATGACAGTTTCACAAGAACAAGATAATTGCAGTAAAAATGCTAAAGATAGGATATTTTATTTTAATCATGATCAGGTGAGATCTTCTTGATACAGCTTTCATTGCTTTGAAGTTGCTCTCTCTACTTACATACGTTATGTTGTGATACAGAGAAATAGCTCAGTATAATTAAACTAACACCTGTTACTTACCAGATGAAATAGTTTGTCTACAATAGTGAGATCTATCCAAGGCTTTTATGCCCTTTTTTATGCAGAACCATAAAGTTTACGGTTGTTTTCTTTGGCAAAAATGGCATGTTTTACTCATGTACTTTGAAGGTTTGCTGCCAAACTTGCCATGAAATTCATTAGGTAATTTTTGTAACACTTACCATTCTGAATCTTGTAATCTGATGACTGATGTGAATTTTGCAGGACACATCATAAACTCAAAATTTGATTTTTACATTTCAAAGAATGAGTAATCCCCTGAAGTTTAAATTTTGTCAAGGCAGGATAAAAGCTGCCTGAACTCACTACTACTGTGAATCTTGTATTATGCCTGTGTGGAATTAATGATAATTCATTGCCTGCTGGTGAGGGACTGCTATTTAGCTCTCCCTGCTGTGGAGCCCTGGGGTTTGTGCTGGGTATTGATGCTGCAATACACGGGCATCCTGGAAGACCTTTTGGAATGCGCAAGGGATGCTCCTGATGAACATCATGTGCCTGCCCCAAACTCAAGGGTGTTTGTGCCTGTGTGTCACTGTTGTTCCAGTGTTGATATGCACATATAACCCTGGTACAGGGAATAAGTGAAAGCAGATGTAACGTAGTGGTTGTCTTTCTTTCCCTCAGTGTGGGTACCAGTTCCCTCACAACAGAGTCTACTCCACTGCAAAATCAGGGCATGCCAGGCAGCAGTTACTGCTTAGGGAAAGCCTCATGACTAAGTAATTTTAACAACAGTTCGGGTGTTTGCTGAGGGTGGTTCTGTGTCAACATACTGGCAATAGAAGAACTGTCCTTCACTTTAAGAAGTGTTGGTGTGAATTTGATTTAACTCACTGTGTCATTATTCTTTGGCAGAGGACCATTAGGAGTAGATAAAATTTTGTGAGCTAAATGTTACAATTTTAATTAAAGAAAAGAGCTTGTAGATGCAGTGGTTCAACTTAATTTATTTGTGCATTTGCAGCCTTTTGATTCTTTGAACGCTGTAAAACTTAAGATCGATCAGGGTTGCAGTACATGAGATCTTAATTTAACCAATATTTTAAATAATTATTAGCCAATATTTTTAAGAACTTCAGTTACCTGCATGACTTATATTACAAATATATTACGCTACATTGTAACGGTTTGAGTGACATGTAATTTAAATATAAACAGTATGATATTCTTATTTTTTAAAGAAATTGTTCTTATACTGTGTCAGTAATTTATTACACCTTATTACACCCAGAGTATGTTGGTGCATGGAGCTGTTCTCCCCCAGGTACAGGACTTCATGTTTCTTGCCCGTAAGTTCCTGTTGGCCCATTTCGACAGCCTGTCGAGGTTCCCCTGCGTGGCAGATTGATCCTCTGGCATATCTGCCACTCCTCCCAGTTTTGTGTAATCAGCCAACTTCCTCTTGGTGAAGCCATGCTGACTACTATTATGATTTTCTTAAGTGCCTGGAAATGATTTCCAGGATTAGCTGCTGCATCACCTTCTGAGGG
Source organism: Strigops habroptila (assembly GCF_004027225.2). Taxonomy (NCBI): domain Eukaryota; kingdom Metazoa; phylum Chordata; class Aves; order Psittaciformes; family Psittacidae; genus Strigops; species Strigops habroptila. Next base: position 66,297,212 of record NC_044302.2, read on the forward strand.
ATCAAGGTAAGTACCTTGAGTCCTACTTTATGCCCTTCTTTTGAAGACAGGAGGGACATTTCCTTTCCTCAAATGTTTGGGTACTTCTTCCAGTCACCATGATCAATTGAAGATTATTGAGAGTGGCCTCGCAGTGACATCTTCCAGCATCCCATCAAAGCCAATGGACTTGCTCAGGTGGCATATAGAGAGTCCACTTAATTAACAAATAACTTCATTTCCATCAATGATATGAATTTTTTGTTTAAAATTACTATAAATAATTAAGGCAGCTAGCTGTATCGATACCTTAGGTCACATTTTCTACCAAATGACTGTCTTTGCTTCTCCTTAAAAATCGATAACCTGGAATTTCCTGTTCAAATTTTACATCTCCTTGATCTTCTCTAAGTAATTGTTTAGTTCCTTAAATGTTGTAGTTACGAATAAATATTTCCATTTCTACAAGAAAGTAATTAATTCTAGTTCCCACTTCATAGCTCTGTTATTTAGTCTAAAAAAAAAACCAACCACGCACTAACTTTCGCGGATAGTTAAAAAGAAGTTTTACGATACCTTGGAGGTTAGTTGCTAGTGTAGCAGTTTGATAGGAGATGTGGTGATACAGAATTTGGGCTGGGTGCAGGCACCTCATGGTGTCATGGACACTCCCCTTGGCAGTGACAGGTGTGTGCACTTGGTGGATGAGGTGGGGCTGTTCTGTCCTTTGAGCTACAGATGGGTTGGATTACTCTGCTAAAGGTTGAGACAGTGGTCAGTATGCTTAAGAGGCTGTGGAAATCGTGAGTACAGGTGTCCTGTTGGAGAAGTTTTGTCCTGGGGAAACATATTCCTCCTTCCTGTGAAGCTAACTTCAGTTGAAGTGGAAGTAATACTCAGCTATAAGCAGTTTTAAATACATAGACTTTTCAGTATGCGTGGCACAGGCAAACATAAATCTTTAGACTATTGTGCATAAAAATAGGAAATATATAAAATGGCTGATATGAAATGGGATATTACTATACCATTTAAATTTTATTTCAGGAAACAATATGTGAGCTTCCTTTAAAAACTCTTCAGGGGAAGGCAAGAAAAGCCATTCTCACCCACATACAGATGTTTCCTATTTTTAAATCTAAATAAGGAGCTTGAAATGATGGGGTTTATTTTTAGAAGAAGTTGTTTGAATCCAGACAACCATGAAATATTACAAAGCCAGCTCTATTATATCCTGTGTCATGAACAGGTGAGTTTGCCTGAAAATTGTTTGCAGCTCAAGAGTAAGTTGTACTACTTGTGAAAGCAGACAAGTTTGGGAATGACAGAAGCCAAGTGATTTGGAACTGTTGAGAAAGGTCCCTTTTGAGGGAAAACTTGAGCCAAAGAAGAGTCCCTTTTTGTGTTGAACAGTTCAAAGCACAGAATCCTACAACCAGGCCTAATAAAGAAGTCTGTGTTTCCAGTGCATCAGTGTGAGAGCAATAAAATTGCTTGGACTGTCTAAGAATGCAGCAAATCATATTGGGTCATTATCACTTGCTACAAATACCCGAAAGGGGGTTGTAGTAAGGTGGATGTTGGTCTCTTCTGCCATTTAACAAGTGATAGGAAAAGAGGAAATGACATCAAGTTGCACCACGGGAGGTTCAGATTGGATATTAGGAAAAATTTCTTCCTGGAGAGGGTTGTCAAGTATTGGAAGTGGCTGCCCACGGAAGTGGCTGAGAAACCATCCCTGGATGTATTTAAAAATATGTAGATGTAGCACTTATGTAGCTTAGTCATGGGCTTGGTAACATCAGGTTTACGGTTGGACTTGATGATCTTAAAGGTTTTTTCCAACCTAAATGATTCTATGATTCTGTTGCACTAATGAACAGTTTGGATCAAATCTCCCATTAGCTTGTCTGCAGGAAGACAAAACTAGTAAAACAGGAAAAAGACATAGGAGAGAAGTTCTTTGCTGGTACTGTCTTAAGCTTTTATTCTTGTAGACACCCAGTAGCTAATTTCAGATCCATTAAAAAAAAATAAAAATCTGTTTGGTGATTAGTAACCAGTGGATGAGAGCAGAAAGCCCAAGTGAGTAAAGCCATAAATACCTAAGTCCTTGGGATAGCAGCCTGTAAAACTGTCAAAAAGCATTGCTTAAGTGACAAAAAGAGCCTCCAGTAACTAGAAGCATCGATGCTGTTGGCACTAATCCATATTCATATATGGGAAGGCATATTTTTAGTACCTTCTAAAAAGGCAAGTCTTTTCTGTTAATGATGTTCATGCTTACGTTAAAAGCAGCTGTTTCCTCTGGGTGCACTCTCACCCCAGATTTTCCATAGTCAAAAAAGCTAGGTTTAATTTCCAATACTTAACAATTTCAACACTTACACTAATCTGTATTTCTTGGAATAAAATTTCAGAGAGGGCTGTTTAAGTAAATAATGTAAATTGTTTTAAAAAGCATTAAGAACCCTTTTTAAAAGAGTATAGATGATCATTTCTATTTCACTGGGACTTTCTATGGTTTGGCTTCTCAAAGTGATCTTACTAAAGCAGAGCAAAATTTTTCCAGGAGGCATTAAAACTTTATGTGTTATCCCTTCCTTCTTGTTATCCTGTCTCAGGATTAATTAGTTAATGGTGAAAGAGAATTTTGACACGGAGGAATTCCACTGATGTTTGCATGTCTTGTAATGTGAATGAGACCAAGCCTTTTCCGTTTTTGTTTCCAGTAATCTGGTTCAAAAAGAAAGTAGAGAAGTTTTGATAGTGACAAATATCTCTGCACTATGTGATTTTTATTTACCCACCCCCTACAGTTTTAGCACTTCTTCAAGTATTTTAGCTGACTATCATAGTCTTCTAGTGTTTGCTGCTTTAAGCAAATGGATTTTACAGAAGTTAAAGTTCATGGTGCAATTAATAAAGGAAAAACACAGGTAATAGAAATCTGCAGAAATAGTTTTCAGCTAGTAAAAAGCAGAAAGTGACAGATAAACCAGATGTTTAAGAGTAACCTGAAGCTGAAAGACTGAAATTAGTTTTGAGAATGGTGATGTCCTTAAAGTTTGCATTGACTCTTGTTATTATTCATCAGTGCAGTCTGTTTCATGTCATCATAATTATTTTACTGCTAAAAATCTCTTACAGTTTTACAGAAGTCCAGGCTTTTTTAAAAGAAAAAAAAATATTTTTTTTTCAGAATTACTTGATTTTTGAGGCAGTATCAAATGATACTGCAGTGTCTTCCAGAAAGGTCTGATGCTATGGACCACTTAAGAATCTCTCTCTCAGTACTCAGAAATGGGTTGTGTTGCTGGGTTGGGTTTTCTTGCACAGGCTTGGTTCACTGTATACCCATACAGTCACGTCCAGTGTTTGTATTTTGACTCTGTGTGTGAGATAGCTGGAGCTGATGTTGATTTGAGGAGAGCAGATGTTAATGGCGTTTTTCTCAAGCATTCTGTTGCCCAGATAGGCATCTCTCATTGTGAGGAAAGGCGGTAAGAGGCTGTAAAACTGCCTGCTCATTATGAAAGGCAACAATAGACTGATATATGGAGAAAGAGCAACTGTTAGGCTAAGGTAGCTTTTGTGCCTGAAATTTGTTTCACGGTGACTGTATATTACTGCTCTTCTTGAGAACAACTTGGTTCTGGCTTAATCATGGGTGGTATTGTACAGGCAAGGAGAGTCAGAAAACTTTTGTTAGCTTGGATAACTTGTCACGATAACACATTTGCATAGAATTTGAAGTGTAAGCAGGTTTTCTTTCCAATTTTAGGTTTTTAGAGTGTTAATTCCTAACCTGATTTTCACCATTCCTTCTGTAAGGACACTTCTTTCTTGCTTTATGTTCTCTGTTGCAGTCCCCTGGGCCCATGTATCAGATTTGTTCTTTGTCTAATGGAAGCAGATGAGTTTGCAAGTACATACCGACATCCATGCACTTCAAGCCACTGAACCTGTGAGACAGCAAAAAAAGTGTATGGAGATATGCAACATGCCAGCTAGAAGCAAGATTTCTCAGTACAAACCTCATAAGCCATAACCACTATTATATATAAAAAATACATATTATATATAAAAATATAGAGCTTTTTATACAAAATAATAGATCTTAGTAATTTTATACAATTTTTGAATTAAATTTATACATTTTAAGCAATAGTGGAAAAACAATGTATAGAACTGTTTCTTAAATATTGTAAACTTATTGTAACAACTCTTTTAAAAACCTAGTTCTCTTTTGTAATATGTGGGTTCCAGGTGATCTTCCTATGTAACAAGGCAATCTTTCTGGTTCAATCACTATTATAATCTGTGGGGTCTTAATACATATGGAAGATGTTGGAATGAGGAGAAATTCAACAGCAGCAGAAAAGTTTAATTTGAATCCTAATCTTAACACTTGTTTTCAAAGGAAGAAAGAACACTGTCTGAGGTTTTTTGGCATTTAATGTGGTCTGCACAGCTCTTTTGTTTTTTGATTCTACTACATCCGTACTAATTTGGAACATGATGCAACTGCAGTGTGACGAGGACACCAGAGCCGTAGGTATATCATAAACTCATTTAGGCTCTCATGTTGTATAGCCTTTCAAACAAGCCACTGGGATCTTGTTAGGATATTGGCTTTATTAAAGAAGTAGACATGATGTAATAGTGTGTACGTACATTGAGTACGTAGCAATTTTCACAGTGTTTGCCTCACTGACACCTGAAATAAAGATCTTTGAGTATTTTCTGTTGCATAGTTCTTTTTTTTTCTTGACAGCATGCCTTAGGCAGTAGCTACCAATAAGAGTTTAAGGCAAAAATGTTTCTTACAATGTTATTTATTTTCTTTTTTGTTTTTTCTTTTAAGTCTGAACAGCCCAGTCCTGCCAGTTCCAGCTCCAGTTCCAGCTCCAGTTTCACTCCAGCACAAACCAGCAAACAAGGTACCAACAAAGGAAAAGAAATTGAAAGGAACGTGAAGGGGCCAGTAAAAACAGAAGTAGTGGCATTTCATTACCACTTTTCTGCTGTCTTTCACAGCCTGAACTGGCCGCAGTTTTGCTTTAGAGGCTTTTGCTTGGGTGGATTTCAGATGCGCCTGTAAGGGCAAAGAGAGAAAACGTGTATCTGAGGAAAGAGTGTGAAGAGTATTTGTTTTGGAGCTCTGAATACAAGCCTGCCACTTAACAGCTGCTAAATTCAAAAGGGCTTCTGTTTCTGAGGTTGTCCTTTTGCAGGGTTCAGTAGCATGGCACCTGGCTCTGTCTGAAGCGCTGCTCAGGAAGGTGTAGTTTCCCACAGGGCACCCAGGCATGAGTGCGTGTGTATCATGCCCTTTCAAATGGCCATGATCTTCAAATACGTACTATTAGGAGGTTTTAAGAGCATACAGTGTTTATTCTACATACATGTCACGGGAAGATGATGGTTGGACTTCAGATTGACTTTGAATTTGCATTCTGGCTAATAATTACTGTTTACTTGGAACTCTGTAAGGAAATGCATTTTTCTTCCAAGAGAACTTGCCAAGGCAGGTTTTCTGTAAATGAATAGAGACTCAGTCTACATGATCTATTAAACTACTTAGTTCCTGCTTGGCCTTTTTCCCTGAATTTATGAGATTGTACAACTTACAACGTTCTTAATGAGCTTTTGCTTTGTTCTTTGGATCAGGAGCATTAAAAAAGCAGCTTTTGACTAATTAAAATTGTGTTTGTTTTATCCATTTATATTCCTCAGTGGTAGATTTGGTTTAAGGTTATGACAGTACATTAGTGCCTCAGGCAGACTGTTTTTAAATAGATCTACATATGATGCATATCTGTCCTACTGCCTTTCTGTAGGTGACTGGTACTGTTTTTCTAATGTGTTCTGGCAGCGATACTCCAGGTGAAAGAAGGCAAGAGCTGAAGTGGACCCTGGTTGGCTGGCTTCAGGCATTTGATTTTTACCTAAGGCTAAACAGAACCCCTTCTTGCTGAAACCCCATTTTTGCTTTCATGAATACCTCATTAGTGGCATAGGTCCATTAGAAGCCAAAAGATGTGGACACCCATTCCTGTATGTGTTGTCTTACGTTCAGCAGAAACCTGTTGATGTAGTATTTTCTTCTGATCAGACAGGATCCATCCATCTCTTCTGAGTCATACATAAGATATCACAAACTGTCAGGTTTTTGAACCTTCTCAAGAACAGATGGGAGATTTTTCCTGTGATGTGAACAACTGAGAAAGTGCAAGTGGCATATACATACCCTCTTTCTTGCCACAGTAAATAGTGATTACTGCTTCTTTCTGGGAGTTCCAGTTAACTAAATGCCTTCACTGCCCAGCCTGTACATTCGTATGTCAAAGAGATGCAGCACCAAGCATACAGTGGCATGTTCACACTGTGTTGTGCTCTGGTCAGAACCCATGCTTTTTTCCCTAACTAGAAGTTACTTGCCAGGGCCATTGCTCTTTTTCCATTGCATTCAAACTCCAAGTGTCAGAAAACCGCAGCATGAATTTTTCTCACCTCTTTTTGCATAAGCAGTGAGATAACTTAAGGTTCTTTAAGCTCTTCTGCTGCTAGGGCTTACTCTGATACTTCTCTGTTTTCCTTGCCAAGAACACTTGCTTTTGGGCAGCTTCTACTTTTCAGTTTCTCCTTAACTAGTCTGACCCTTTAGAAGACAACAACTTTTCAAAATTCCATGACAACCTTTTTAAGGGTTTGAGGTGTTAGCAAGGAGCAGAAGATTAATAGTGACATTGCTATCAGTGCTAGAAACGAAAGACCTCAAAATTAAAGCTTTGCTAAGTTTTACGAAAGTTTCCTGAAAAAGTTAGCTAGCTGGGTACAGAATGCCTCTTAGTCCCAGATGTGGTCCTACACTAAATGAAAACAACTGAATAAGAGGTGGTTCAATGACAGTGGGGCTTTTAGTGATGGGTGTGTCTCAGGAGTCCAAGTTCCTTTTCCTCCAAGACAGAGGAATAGGCTTGTTGGCAGCTTGAGACAGGACTGTCTGATTGTCCCAGAACACAGGAAGGGAGTATCAGGGGATAAGGTGGCCCTCTGCTATACCTGGGGGAAGGACATGGGCAAGAATAATGAGTTAACTTAAGCTTGGGAGAGCAGGCTTGCTCATGAGGAATGTGTGCTGGTTTTCTTCCTGCTTCCAGTTAGAAATTAAATAAAGAGTGATGTTTCAGGTGACTTGCAAGCATAGCTACCAGTTTGCATGTTGTGGAGTTACGTGACGGTGCTTTATCTAAGATCAGCTATTCATTTGTCATACTAATTTCATTACAAAATCAGGTTTTGGTTTATTATTTTACCTTTCCTTCCAGTGACCTTTTCCTCTGCTTTTTCATCAAGATTATGATGATGCTTTCCTTTCATCTGTCCTTTAGCAAGTCTTTTCTATCATTTTATTCCTCCTGTACATTGTGGAGAGGAGACGAATGTGTTCTCAGAAACTGTTTTTGGCCTGTGGAGTAAAGTGAGACTCCTCTGCTCTCAGTGCAGACAAAAATTACTGTGTTCAGCAGGACTTTGGTTGGTTCTAGTGTCTTTGCCCAGTAAGTTGTAAGGAAACTAACCTTTTTTAGGCTAAGCCTAGCCTGTAGAAATACCCTTGTGGTCTACCCTTTTATCTCTGTTTAAACATGGAAACCTTCCTATAATTATAATTTCTCTTTTCTAATCCTTCACCTCAATTCATTTAGTTCCCTATGCCATGTCTCTCATTCACCCATGTCAGCAGTCAAGCCAGCCAATAAGACCATTTTCTGAAAGATCAAAATGGGCAAATTCTCCCTTCATCCCTGTGATGATGCTGCTGCAAATGCCCTCTCTCCTCTCTTTTAAATCAAATATGTTTGTTACTGCTCCTAATAAAAGCCAAGGAAGGAGTCCTTTCCCTCTTTCAAGGGTCAGATGATCAGATACTAAGTCACAGGAAAAGTTACCATTTGGGAATAGCTGAACGTTGTCTGCCTGAGACCGAATCAGGAACAGAAAATGGAACACAGATCGGCTGCTTCTGCAGATCAGTGGTGGTTGCATGGACAAAAAGCACTTCAGTACAGCTCCCCTTTCCTTGTTGCCTGTATAAGTGCCTGGTCCACCAGGAATTTGCCCATCAGCACCATCTGTGCTTCCTCCCAGCCAACTTTTGTGTGTAGAAACAGAGAAAAGAAACCATTGACCTGAACCTGCCCAGACTGTGCCAATTTATGAAAGTTCTAGTTCAAAGCGGTAAATCATTCTCAACATCAGTTTTGAAGTCACCTCAACAAAACTAGTCAAAATGCCTGTGGCCTGAGCCTTGCTAGGTCTGGAATAATCCATAAAGCTGTTCCTCCTATGAAGGGAACACCCTTTGTGTTAGGAGTATGACCCTGACAGGCAGAGTTCTGTCTTCTGTTCTGGCAGTGATCAGGGATGATGGTACTTGACTGTGTTTCCCCAACAACTACAATAGGAGTTGGAAGCTTCATCTCCTATTGAAGGACACACTGAAGCTCACTCCATTCGCATTAGTACTCAGTGTTTCCTGAAGGAATTACAGAACTGTAATGGTAATTGATGTTCCTGCAGCCATCACCATTGCTTTTACTTGCTGCTTTGTGTCTCACATGGGCTGTACTTCAGAGCTAAATGCCCTGTGTCATCAGTCTTGCTTCCTTCCCTTTTCTAAACTGCTCTTGTCTGTTCTTATTTCAAGCAGCAGTAGTTTTACATTTCCCAGATACATTAAGCATATTCTCTTTCTGTAATTGTCTTTTACAGCAAAATAAATGGAGTAAAATCATAACAAAATCCCAATCTGAGTTTAATGAAGTTTTATGAGCAAGTCCGGCTTTGTACCTTCTCTTAATTCAGGAAAAGAGATAGGATGGTGTTGCCTGGGATTGATGCGCTTTTTACATATGAACATTGGCAAAGTGTTTGCCTGCCCTGAAATTGACCCTTGAAAGAAAGGTTGCAGCTCAAGTTAGATATGTGAAAAACCAAGATGAATACTGCCTTGTCCAGTACCAGTCAGAATGATTTGTTAGACTCTGTTTCTCAGTACATGGATTAACTTAATAAGTGTACTGTTACTGATGGGTATGTCCCTGTAGATCTTTGCTTGCATATCATATCATTTGAAAAGACAAAAAATGCTAAAACGCAGCAATGCAAAAGAATCTTGCTTCTAATAATAATAGAGTAATAGTCAGTTCCTCCTGGCATGACAGTATTTTACTTACTTCAGCTATGGTTCTGGGGGCCAAATGTGCAAACGCTTGAACATATGAGTCACTTCACTGTCATGAGTAAGTATGTTGAAGCTGACTTTAGAGTTGCTCATGTGAGTAAGTGCTTCATGGATAAGTCCTTACAGCATAAGCCCCCAGTGCATTACTTAATTTGTTTAATGTTTAAGATTCTCCCCTCCCAACACTGTGTGGGGAGGGTAGTTTTCTGTCATCTGCAAAAGTGGGTCAATTGCCTGGAACACTGAAAACTGAACTTGATTTTTGTATTTTGTTTCTGTAGTTTCAGGTCCATTGAGGTCTATAATGAAAGATCTACATTCAGATGATAATGAGGATGAATCAGATGAAGCAGATGAGAATGACAATGATTCTGAGTTTGAACGACCTGTAAATACCCGAGGAGGAAGCAGGAGTCGAAGGTGAGTGTCTTGTGATTGCAAGTAGCCTGGCGGCCAAGACATTGTGTTTGTTTGTAATGAGATGAAGTCTTATGATTTCAAAGAGCACATAGTAACAAATGGGCAGAGAATTCAGACTCTCTTTTTAAAGCATATGCATGTAAAAGTGCCTCTTCTAAAATCTAACGGAATTAGCCATTCCCAATACAAACTATTTCTGTACTAATCCATGTGGTTGTGATGGTCCTCATTCATTTGACTTTCCTTGATTCATGCCATTGTGAGTTAAGAGGAGTAGTTACAATTACCCTCTGGCATAAATTACTTTCTGGCATAAATGAGATAAAATTAAGTACCTTAATTGCCGGATGAGCTATTCTGTATCTCATATTCAAGATCTCTCTGCTTACAAGTTTTAGATTAGATTGTTAAAGTAGATCAGAATCAGTGAAATTTGAATTTTAAGTGATTTCTGCACTGCATGCAGTATGTAATGTGTAAAAGCGCAGATAGAAGGTAAAGCAGGCATCTGTCACAGAAATTACTTTTCGAAAAAAGCTTCTGCATCCTTGTAGCAACCTTACAAAAGTGTTCCAAAACACCTTTATTCCTCGGGCAGCTTGAAGCGTCATCTGAATGTTATTGAAGATTATGGAAAATATGAAGGTCTCCTGAACCTTTTCATAGTGGGTTTTTTATCTGAGCCACGGGGTTTAGCTGTGAATGCACCCAGTCTGAGTGCCAGTGTCAGCTACTGCTTAAATGGGAAAGTGATAGGAGAACATTAATGAATGTCAGCTTGCTTCCTGGTACACGTCAAGAGCTAGAATCAAGGACAAGACAACCAAGATGACTGGCAGTTTGAGAATTTGTGTCAGCGATTGTAAGGATTGTCTCAAACTAGACTTGTCTCTAAGTGTGGAGATTTTGTTTGTTTTTTAAAGAAAACTTAAGTCTATTATTTCTCTGTCTTCTTTTTATTCCAAATAACTTTTTTTTTCTTCCAGTAAATAAATATTCCCTTTTTTTCCTAAGTAAATGAAGGGTGAGACTGACAAGGAGCTAAGCATTTTCGTGTGACCTCTCCTACAATACTAAGTTTTTAAATTTTAAAAAGAGTGCTTTTTTGATGAGAAACAAGGAACTTTTCAATGAAACACTTGTCCAAGTAGGAACTACAGCTATTTAAAAGCTTTTAGAAGAGCAAAAAAGTATCTCCTTCCACAGGGCTATGAACCAAGATATGGACTCACTCCAGGAATGTTTGGAACAGCAGTTTAATGCTGTAAATATTTAACTGTTTCTGTAACGCTAGCTGCTGTTAACTGACATATCATCTTAGCCAAGTGCAGGCAGACAGCCTTATTCTTCATGCTACACAGGGCTTTTTTTCAGACTGCGGCCCTGCTTGGATGCCTCTCTTCCACATGACCTTGATTAATGGTGTCTTGCTTAGTGAGGGGTCATTCGTAGTGTCCTACCTCAAAGTGCAAGCTCAGTTAACAGCCCTTTGTCCAGAGGTGTAATGTCTTGGCTCTGTTTTTCCATAGGGTTAGTCTGAGTGATGGCAGTGACAGTGACAGCAGTTCAGCTTCCTCACCACTACATCATGAACCAACACCACCTTTACTAAAAACCAACAACAACCAGGTAAAGTCAGGATTTGTAAATGCAGTTCTGGGGAGCTGATAATTATATTCTGATTACTTCAGTGCAGTTACTTAGTCTGTAAATTGACATAAGAGCGTGTTGGGTTTGGGTTTTTTGGGGGTTTTTTGGGGTTTTTTATCAGGAGAAACATTTGGTCGAGCAAATACTATAGGGCAAAGTAATGTTTTCATCAGTATTTTAAGATGTGTCCTTTCTGTATGAATTAGCTTAGTAAGGTAAACAATGCAAACTGTCTTTACAGCATCAGTTGTATAATTTACAAGTTTGGGTTTGTATTAGCAGTAAACATAGTTCACATTGATAGGCTCATTCTCAGGGGTTCATTCATTCTTCTCTTCCCCTCTCTTCCACCAGTGTTTATCTAGAAGATAAAATATTTTGTAGATCACTAGAAGACACAATAGTTTTTACTTTACTATCAGAGTGAGTCTCAATATCGGCACCCTAATCGGTTGCATCTTTCATGTTCCTATTCCGTTCGGTGATGTAATAGAAGGTCTACCTGTGCATTTAGGCACTGCAAATAGTAGCAGTGTGCCAGCTAAAATTGGATGTTGCATACCTTCCTCCATTTTTGTACTTGAGGTGAATTTTGTAATTGAACTGGAAATCAGAAATTTAGGGAAGGATTATGAGAATTCAAATTGTATGGACTAGCCACATTTTAAACCTCTGCCTGGTAGCATAGTGCTGCTTGTCAGAATGATGATTTTGACTGATGAAATCAGGCTTGTGTTGACTAAGCCTGTTCATAGAACTAAAAAGTTGTACAAGATTTCTTTAAGCTTCCTCAGATGTGATTAGTGCTGAGCCTCATTTTAGCAAGAGAGCTAAAGGTGTTAGATTTTTCACTACAAATCAAGAGCTCTGTCAGGAAGCAACTTTTTCAAGTACGCTGTCTCGTTGCTAAGGTTCTAGTTGAAACCAAGAATTTTCTTCTCTTAAAAACAAGAAAATCAGCTAAAAGTTACTGGATCCATGCCTTGAGCTATGGGTTTGGGGTTTTTTGCTCGTTTGTTTTTTTGTTTTTGGGTTTTTTTTAAGGAAGACTTTTTCTTCCTCTTCCTTTTTCTTGCTACACATTAGTATCTCCAGGGAGTGTTGAACTGAAGAAATGTAATTTTTCTTTGGAAAAGTGTGTTTTGCTTTCTGGCCGTGGCTTGGCTAAGTAAGTCCTTACATAAGGTTAACTCAGATCTGCAGTCGCTTTCTCTATATAGGGATTTAGCTGCCTTCCTGCTGTATTCTTATGGTGCTGGTCACCCTAGGGAGCATGTATGCAAGTTTAGTCATTTATACCAAGGGAAGTAGAAATGAGAGGGGACTCGCAGAAAGCTGTCAGGCTTTTTGCAAGTCTGGGACACTTGCTTTTACAGGCCATATTTCCTTGTTTTATTTGCTGAGTTTTGTCATGTGTTGTGACTGTCCAGTGTGGTTTTGGAGATAATCATTCTGGTGATATTAGTCTCACAGTGAAATGTGAAACAAAATCTCCCATCATCTGTGATCATGTCTGTTCCTTTGATGATCATATTCCAGGTTAGGAATAACATTGTGATTTATTCATATTTTTTTAACTCTACTTTTAACTTTAAAAAATATGTTGTGTGGGAAGTACAATCAACAGTTTTGTTTCCCCTAAATATTCTTCACTTTAGTCCTAAAATTTTCAATTTAGGCATGGTTTTCTGCTGCTTGTTGACGTGCTCTTCTTGACTGTGGTTCAGTACTGGATGAAGGATTCTTGGTTTGTATATGTGATAGTAAATGGCCAAAGAGGGTACCGTATGACTGCAAGAGAGATTACCATCAAACTCCTTTTTTTTTTTTCTGTTAGAAGTCATGCTGTCATTTCAAAGACTGTGTTTCAAAATATCTGTTGTAGAAGAAAAGAGGCAGCACTGGGAGGGGAGGAGGAAGGGAACAGGAATAATATACTGAGCATTAATTTGAAAGGCACTGGAGAGTCCCTCAGCATCATTTTGTATCTGCAAAATCAGACCTCTTCCCCTACCAGTATGCAAAAGATACAAAAAAGTGTTGAGGAGGCTTTAAATGACATGAAATTAAGGATTGATAACACCGTTATCACTTCATTCCAGCAACTCATCATTTTCTATTGTAAGCTGCTTTTTTTTCTGAAAAATATGAGCAGGTTGTATGGATTAAAGAACGAAAAGCTTAGTTTTGAGGTTTGATTACATTTTCTCCAGAAAAATATTACATTCTTTGCGTGTTAACTGATAGCAGAATTTTTCATATGTAACTGTATCCAATGATGCATTGAAATATTACAGAATTTTCTTTCTTTTCCAGATTTTAGAAGTGAAAAGTCCAATAAAGCAAAACAAATCTGATAAACAAATAAAGAATGGGGATTGTGATAAGGTAAATGGGAATGAGGTAACAGTGAACTAGTCCAGAATGTGATACTAATGTATTTACTAAACACCAACCTTTGTTACAGAATGAAAATCTTAGTAATCAGTACATCTTTGCTTTGGGTTCCCTTACGTGCAGATCTTTCTCTCTCTCTTCCCCTCCCCCCACCCTGTAATTCTTTCTTCTTCTGTGCTATTTTGAAAGTATTTTCCTCCTCTTCAGTACATGTGGTGATTTGGCAAATGTCACCACTTGGGAATCTGCCACCTATTATTTATCTGCTCTCCACCATAAGTTTGCATTGTGCTTCACAGTGAAGTTTTTGAAGAGGAGAATTCACAGCTGTATTCCTAGCCAATAAATCAATCAATTAAAAAATAAAAAGTATATATTTTCCATGTATCATTTCTGAAAGCTGTGCATTAGGAAGTGGCAGTGTGATTCAGCAAATTAGCTATAAATATTTGAAGCAAGATTTACCATTTAACATTAAGAAAGACTATTTTGTTTAAGATCGTTCCAGCAGGCCGTAGGTAAGAGCTCTAAGTCCTTGTGTCAGTGAATATAGCACAAGTACCCAGTGTGGATGAGGTCCTCTGAAGGTTCATATTTTACAGGTATTGGTGTCAACTTTGTGATAACATGTGTCAGGAAACAAAAGGTTCAGTATCTATTGCTATATTTTCAGTGGTGTGGTCCGTACACTTTTTGGTTTCTTAAGCTGGGTGCCATATCTTTCTCTGCTTAAAAGAAAAAAAGGTTTCTTAAGGTTCAGGCTCAAGGAGAAAGTTGATAACTGGGTGGCGAGGTGGGACATGCTTGGTATCCCAGGAGGGAGGACAGTAGAATTTGCCATTGAATTAATCTTGGTTGGTATTTCTTCCCTTACATCTTCTTGTTGACACAGAAAATTAATTACACAGTTTTAGAGAAAAAGAGGGATTTAATTGTAAGCCTTTTGTGTTTGGGTCTTATGTGGAAAGGTGGGAGATCTTTTTTAAAGATGCTGTTTTAGCATCCCCACTCTGTTTGACACTTCTTGCCACAGCTGAAATATAGGCATTATAAGCCTTTTGTGTTTGGGTCTTATGTGGAAAGGTGGGAGATCTTTTTTAAAGATGCTGTTTTAGCATCCCCACTCTGTTTGACACTTTTTGCCACAGCTGAAATATAGGCATTATGTTCTACAGCAAAGGACTGCATAATAAGATTTTCATTGTCATTAAGTGTCTAAGCAAACCCATAAAAACTTATATTCAGGTTGCGTTATGCTAGAGTAAGCCAGACTACTAAACATGAAAATTTAGCTCTAAGAAGATTCAAAATAAAATTTCCACTTGTACTGTTTTTGAAGACATCTGAAGTTTTTGAAATACATAACCATGACTTAATTAACAAGTTGTTTATGGGGGGGATTTGTTTCTAGGCGTATCTTGATGAACTAGTAGAGCTCCACAGAAGATTAATGACTTTGAGAGAGAGACATGTACTGCAGCAGGTGAGAAGCTCTCTTATGCAATATCACAGTGTACTTGTTGAAGTTGTGAAGTCACATTGTATTTTTTTGCCTTCATCTCAAACTCCATAATAATAGCCTTCCAGCCTTTATAATCCATATACAGCCCATTACCACTTCAAGTGCAACTTAGAGGATTTTTACACATACTTTAAATTGTGTTGTCACACTAAATAACAAATATAAAAAAAATGCCAGAGCTTAAGTTTTCGCCAGTTCATTGTTACATTTCTCAACATACTGTATCAATAATTATGAAGACAAGATGGGAGAATATATACAGCTATGCACCCTGAGTTGATAAAAATATTATTGCTTTTTCCTGAAAGTGACCATCATTTTCTCAGAAATAAGATGTTTTCTATGGCAAACAGAAAACATGGAATTTAAAGCAAAACTCATTTTGGGGAAACCCACAATGTATTCATTGAGTCTTCTGAAGTCATGGAACAAGTAAAATATGAAAAAGTGCAAACTTAAGAAGGCTCCAAATTTATTGAAAAGTTATGCAATAGTAAGAACAAAATACTATTCTTTGGGTGCCATTGTCAGGTACTATTGGATTACAAACTGAAGATTAAGCAATAAGCACTGTTAAGAAAGCAGATGTAATTGTAGCACAGATAGTTTTATTATGTTTAGTGCAATTATGTGGCAGTTGTGGACATGTTGTAAAAAGGGAAATATTTAGCACTTCTAAATGATTGCACTCATCAAATTTCTCAACACTTGGTTAAGTGTGGTAAGAATATTTTGTATGCCACAGCATTAATCTGTTTATTAGTTCAGGCTCAATGTTGTGGGTAAAGGTGAAAAAACAATTGAATGTCATCTTAGCTTAATGTCCTTACTGCTTTGCAGCCATGTAAGTAATGTAAATACTTCCAGTGAGCACAGAAATAAAGAGTACAGAGCTGGGAAAGTTTTTAGGAATGAATGTGAAACTTCTAGACCAAGAAATACAGGTACGTAGAAACTACAGGAAGTACAAAGGTCAGGAGAGCAAGGGATAGAACTGCATAAAGGTATGGTGGTTACTACATGAGAAGAGGGATTGAGTACAATAATATGCAACAGAAAATTGTAAATAGCTGCAAGAGTTTTAAAGATGGTGGTGGTGTTCCTGAATGGTGACGTAATCTCTTTAGTTCCTGTCAGGGCGGACATGTCACGTGTCAGAGTCTGCTACCCGCAGACTCTTGAGGAATTTTGAATTTCTTGGGGAATGCAGGAAAATTGCAACATGAGAATGTAGGCACTGATCACTCAAAGGTGCTGGCTTTTGAAGCTTAAGCTGAGGGATGTGAAGAGGAGAGGACAGGTTTTTGCAGTCTCAGTTGTTACCAAGTCCATAGGCATGACAGCAAATAGGAAGACAGCCAAGTTGGAACTGAGAAAAATGTATCTGTTTGAGAATGTGTCTCTTTCCTAAGGGAGGCATTTCTCTTTGAGGCATTTCATTAAAGGAAGCTGAAATAAATCTGTAAAAAGAGGGATGAGGCAGGAGAGATGTGATAGTGAGCTGCAGGTACCTGGATATGTAGCTAAGTAATCCTGATGTAAAATGATGCTTATTTAAGAACTGACCAAGAGGGAGAAGGTCGGTGAAAAAAAAATTTGACCAAGAAATTAGTCCTGTGAGAATCACTTGGGCAATTTTTATGTGAATATTGGACCATGGCTAGACAGAAATTGGTCTAAAATTACATTGTAATAAGAAATCTCTCTCCCACCCCTTTTACTGTAAAGAAAGGGGTTAGGTTTTACAGTGCTGAGACTGCAGGGTTTTTTTCCCCTCTTGGCTCTGATTTCCAGTGAAATAGTAGGGATAACTGAGTCTGCAATCAGATGCTAATGCTGCATGTCCCGTATATTCAAATTTGGTTGGCTAAAGCTAGGTTCTGAAGTCCGCATTTTCAGTGCAGATGATGTTAGTGTGACCCCATGAAAGGCAACAAGATTTTTGGTGAGACTTCGCTTCTTATTTCGAGGTGTCAGAAGTCATATTTTCAGTTGGTGAAAAATCTCCTGAAAGCTGGTGCACTAGACAGCACAGGCATAAGGAAGGAATTGAGAATATGCAGCACTGCTGAAAATTACATTGCTCGTGTCCACAAATTGCTGAACTTCAGATATCAACTATTGTATGAAGAATTTTCTGCAAGGGGCAGCTTGCGGGTCTGGAAACCAAATGGCCTAAAGCCCTCCGTAAATTGAAAAATTACTTATGTCATTAGTCGCACTTTGTCTTCATGAAACAAACACACTCATCTATGATTTGCTTGTTTAAAGCCAAATAAATAGTTTTACTGTGATGGATAATGATGAAACTGAGCTAGAAAGAGATTATGTAAACAGAGATGTACATTACAGCAGAAAAGCAAAGCTTACTACAGCAGGAACAAAAGGGATATTTTTGTTCTTTGCAACCTGAGCTCTTGGAATAAAACATTTTAATGCTTTATTTTTAATATTGTAACTGTCAGACTTCCTGACAACTAATCTTTTATTCTTTTTCAAGTATTTTTGAATAGCATCAAGCTGCATACGCTAATACTCTTAAGTCATGAATTCCTCGTTGACTGACATACAGGCAGGTGTTTTTCATTGAGCTGTCTGGGTTTATCTTGATACCTTTTTGCACATCCATTAAAGCTGTTGTGGTTTATTGCAGTCTGATTTACCAGGTTGTATTTCTGTATTTACTGGCTGTATTTCTTGAAGGCTGGATGAGGGATATGTTTAAAATGTTTATATTTCCCTTGGCCTAGAGCTTTAAAGCCTAAAGCAGAACCTGATCAATAAAACTCCGTATCAATTTTTAAAAATATACTTATTTTTTAAAAAATAATATAGCGTTGTTTAAAAATACATGTGTTAATACCTTTATGTACTACTTCTTTCTAAAACCAGGTACTTTGCTGTGGGGGTGACGAGGAGTGGTATTCTTCCATTATAACAGAAGGAAGCATTAGACAGAATTGTTCATCTTCCTGGCCTCAGCTTCTGTAAACTTCTTGTGCAGCCATTTAACAATCAGTTTTGTCCCATTTGATTTTTTTTCTCCTCCTGTGTTAATTGCAGAACAGTAGGAGATGTAAAAGTGTTACAAGAATCTGTGAATCAACAAGTGGGCAAATGAAGTTGGCAATCATAGATTAAAAATTCCCATATGGAAAAAAAATTAAAGCCAAGAGCACGGATTTAAATGAAGTGTTAGTAACAGCGGGATTGTTCCTAAGTAATTCCAGAATTTTGGACAGCTGCAAACCAAATTAAACAGATTTTACTTTTTTTTTTTTTTCCAACCTGGAAAGTGGAAGGTGATTGGAAAGGGGAATTTTTACTGTAACAGGCGTTTCCTCCCCATCCATCCTGGGCTGAGTGGATGAAACAATTGTCATTCTCTGCCTGACAATAGACATGAATGAAGTTACTTCATTTATCAACATAATCTTTTCTCCTGTGGTCTAAAGAGAAAAAAACATCTGTTTATAAAATGAATTGGGGAGCAGAAAATTACAAAACATTTAGTTTAAATTAATTTTTCTTTTTCAAGTTAGTGTAATCCTAACAGATTTGTCATTTTAAGGCATGCTGTGTAATACAGATATATGCGGGCATATATCTGTATCTCCTCCAGCTATGGAAAAGGAATTACACTTTGCATAATAAAGCTCAAACAAGCAAGGAATATCTAGCAGCAGCGTTTCAGTGGAGATATGTTTGGAAGCTCTACAACTAGATGGGCTTCAAATTGAAGGGTGCAAACAGGATATTGAGCCGAGCCTGGGTTGGTTAGAAAGACTTGAGCAGAACAACGTTCTGTCAGTCCACGACACTACCCAGAGGCCCACTTTAGGGTGGGGTACCTTTCTGTGTGCTCACTTGCGATGTCTGTCTCTTGACATGAAACAGCACATAGGAGATTCATAGCAATAGTGTGCTGGCACTGTTAGCCCCATCTGATAAATAATGCTTTGGCTTTTCAAGATGCTGAATGGGATTTTTAGGTAGGTGTACATCCTAGAACTATCTGCAGTTACTTGTTACAGCAAATCGGTATTGAGTATGACCACTGTAAAAATGCGAACTACATTTCAAACACTAAAAATATCAGAACTGCAGAAAGTCACAAGTTAAATATGTCCTGTTGATTTCACATGATCATAGAATGGTTGAAGTTATGAGGGACCTCTGGAGGTTATCTGGTCTGACACCCCCCTGCTCAAGCAGGGACATGTAGAGGTGGTTGCCTAAGACTATGTCAGATGACTTTTGAATATCTCAGAGGATGGGAACTCTAATGTCTCCCTGGGCAGCCTGTGCCAGCGCTTGGTCACCTTCACAGGAAAAAAAGTGTTTCAGGGAGAACCTCCCGCATTTCAGTTGCTGCCCACTGCCCCTGGTCCAGTCGCTGGGCATCACTGGAATGAGCCTGGCTCCATCTTCTTTACACCCTCCGTTCAGGTATTTGCATCCACTGATAAAATCCACCCTGAGCCTTCTGTTCTCCAGGCTGAAGAATCCCAGCCCTCTCAACCTTTCCACATGGGAGAGATGGTTTAGTCCCTGTTCTTCTCAAGAACTCATAGGAGCTCTTCTGTTTCCTGTTTGAGTGATAGCTGTGATTATATATTAAATACTCAACAGAAGAAGTGATCTTATGCCATTTGTATGAGTATTTAATGATTGATTTGGTTTAAAAAAAAATTATGTAAGTCTGTTACTCAGGAAATAACTGCTAGTATCTGAACTAACTGTTGATGTGAGAGCTCTTGAATATAATTTTTATTTGATACGGACTAGATTCAGTAAGGATTTATTTCTTTCCCTTGCTTGCAGAAAGGCTTATACCAAATATTTCTAGAGTAACCTGCTTAGCAGCTGTGCACACAGATGTGTCAGACAGCAGAGATTTGCCTTAGATTTTTAATTTGTTTGGGCCTGGGGGGGAAGGGAGGTGCTGTGCCTTTTTTTTTTTTTTCAATTAAGACTTAAATTATTAACACTTAGAAAATATGCAGATTTTCTTTTAACCCAAGGAATTGTAGTCTGGGCCATAGTTTGTGTCAGAAAGGAAGTGAGTGATAAGTATAATGGTTTAACCAGCAAGTCTTGAGGCAATTTGGCTTATTTTATGCCTTTCGTATGATACTTAGTGCCATATTAATACACTGAGTAGGCATGTAAAACTGCTGAAATTTTCAACTGCATCTTTCCTTTCAGATAGTAAATCTTATAGAAGAAACTGGACACTTTCATATCACAAATACAACTTTTGACTTTGATCTTTGCTCACTGGACAGAACCACAGTCCGTAAACTACAGAGTTATCTGGAAACATGTGGAACCTCCTAAGGATTCAGCATCTTTCTGCATCAAAACTTGTTCTTTAAGTGACACATTCGGAATGATGCAACCAAAATGGGGTGAGGGAACAAAACAACCCTCTTCAGCTTTATTTTTACTTAAAGCCAGTGATCATCTTTGATAAGGGAGAAGAAATGTGACAAGACTCAGAGGACCACTCTTCTCAAGAAGAAAATGCTCCAGAAGAGTTTGCCTGGATAGCCTTGAAAAACAAACACACAAAACCAAACAAAAATACTTGGTCTTAATGAATGTGTATGGTATCATGTATCTCTCTCTGTGGTGTTCCAGTCCACAAGATGAATGCATGTTCAACACACTGCCTTATTATGTAACTGATCTATTTATTACTGCATACGTGTATTCTAAAGTTAATGAGTCATTGAATGGTACTACCAGATGTTGCAAGTAGTGAGGTCCCATATGTGCTCTTTTGATGCAATACTATCAGACTCATAGTAATCTTACTCATGTTAAAATGCCACTTCTTGCAATCTTTCTCTAGTCTCTAAAAGCACTACAATCTTGTTTCCACTTCTGTAGTTCCAGGAAACAAGATACAAAGTTGGGGATCAAACAGTAGTCCTATATTTGTTGCTTCTCTGCCACAGAGGGTTGGACCACAGTCGGTTGGACCGCACGTCCCTGGTTCTATCCATTTTTTGATCTTGACCATGGTAGGAAGTGCACCAGATAGGATTACATGACTTGCTGTCTAGCCTTAGTGAATAAACCAGTAGGACTTTTAACAAAACATGTTATGTATACTGTCCTGAATCCAGCAGCTTTTGCAGCCTACATTCTTGTGTCTGTTTTAATGTTATAAAATTAAATATATATGAGTGAAGGTGTTCTGCAGGATCATTATGAAAGAAGAAGTACTGGTCCTGTCTTCTAAGGAGATGTTGTAGAGAATTCTTACTTTGGAGCTATTTATTACTACGAGTTTCAGCACTCCTCTGCTGCCAGTGTGTGACTCACTTATACCGTAAAATTATTTGCATAACTTTTTTGTTTGTTCATATAGTATATGGTCTGCTTACTTTGTTTTGAGGTTTTCTTTCTGATTTTGTTGGGGATTTTTACAACTGCTAAATTAAAATACTTTGTTTGAAAAGAAAACTTATACAGTTACATGTTGGAATAAATACTTACATGGTATATTGCATATATATGTGTGTATGTCTATACACATGTACATGCACCTGCATATATATATATATATATACACACACACGTACATATGCGTATATGCTTTTTACACTTTCCAGATTTTGGTATTTGTTCAATAACCTGCTTGTGTTTCCAGAAGGATTTCTTGTCTACAAAAATGAGTATTCTTTCATACCATCCATTATTCCTTAAAAATCAGAATCCCTGTTTATGCATGATAAAAAGAGAGCATGTGTACTCAGTTTCACATTAAAGCTCCATGCTTTCTTGATGAAATCATCACCCTTCTCCTGGGAGTTTGAATTCCCCAATGAAAAGGGAAGACAATTTTTAAAAATACTTCTGGATGCAAAAATTTATTCAGGTTTATTAGCCTTAAAAATGTATTGTGTTTCTGGACAGGCCAGTATGTCATGTGTATGCTTATATGCCACATGTAGTTGTATGTGTAGAACTAAACATAGTATCTGTATGAGTTCCTGTTTCATGCACACAGTCTGTGCAGCACTGTAAAACTGAATTTTTACTGGGGTTATTTCTTATTCAGATGGTAAATCCTAATACTGTTTCTTTAAGTCCAAAGAAAATTTTACACTTGACTCTTTTTGAGAGGGTGGGATACAAATTGGATGGGGAACTTTTTTCTTATTTAAAATGTTGTTTGACCACACTCTGCAGGAAGCCCTTCTCAGGCTTCCCAAGAATAAGTGTACCTTTTCAGTAATGTTATGACTCTTATTGATGATTGGCATGAAGCATACTTGAAACGTTATGTTCTTCAAAGTCCATCTCTTAATGTGCAATTGGGGGTGGGGAGGGGAGTGGAAGTGTAATTCTAAACTTAATTTTGACATAAAGAAGGTGATGGTGGGGTGGGGATAGGGGTGCATGTGAAGGGGATAAACTTCAATTTTTATTGATTGTTTTATATGAAAATGTTTGGAAATCTAAAAGCAACCTTAAAAACATTTGGTCTACTAGTGTGTGTTCAACTTCTTGTTCTTTAGCTTTATCAGATACATATGGAAATTTGTCCGTTTTGATTTTTTACGCTAAGCTTTGTGGTAAAAATTCACTGAGTTTCAGGAGGGGAAGAATCCCATTATACTTCTTGTATGACTACACTGGTTTTTTAGAAATGGTGGAATGAATAATTTGATCCATAAAATAACAAATAAGCTTTATTATACACTGAGAACTAGGGTGGAAGAAAACAGCAAATAGGAGAATAGGCATGAAAGGGAGATGACATCAGTTACAGCATCAGTTACTGCTGAAATTCATGCAAACTGTGGATCATATTTAAACTCTTGAATTTTATAATTCAGTGGGAGAGGAAAGAAGACTGCAGTTGTGCGTGTGTGTTGACTTTTTCACAAAGTTCTGGTAGAGTAAGAGTTACTAAGTGTTGATCTCAATTTTAAAATATAGCTATTTTAATCTAATTTTGTATGCAAAACCAAAATAAATCCTTGTTCCTTCAATTTCAGACATTCATATTTCTCTTAAAGAAAAAATAGTCAGATACCTTTTCAAGTCTTTCATGTGTATATGCACTGATCTTTGGGTTGGGTTAAAGTGCTTGGACAATAAATGTTTAGGAGTTTATATCAAGCTGTTTAAAACAAAGCTATATGTGAGAATTTGGATTATTTCTTTGAGTGGACTAGCCAGGTTAGCAGTAAGTTGCAATAGCTAAAACAATCATTTTCAGCATAAGTGGGTCACGTTTACTCAAACAATGTTTGTGTTTAATAGTAGGGGTAGTTTTCATTTTGCCACTTAGCTTTTGACCTCAGAAAGTGGATGTCCAGTTGGGTAAAGTTATAATATCTTTTTAGAAGTTTGAATCAACTGAGAGGCTTTACGGAAATTTCAGTATCATCTAGATTTAAAGACTATCTTAGTCCACAGTAAAGAGAGAGAGCAAGAAAGGAGGAAGTGAGGAGATTCTTCCAAGGTAAAAAACCCCATGTTCAGTCTTCAGCTTTTGGATCATAAGAAATGCTTGACAGTTTCTCTTCTATTTGTTTGGGTGTTTTTAGGTTAAGTCTGTGCTTTCGATTTCAGAAGTAGTGTACACACAGTACAGTGCATTTGGAGAGCCCAGTAGTTTTTTGGGTTTGCCTGATCTGTTGTCCTTTCCCATTCTCACAGCGAAATAAAGTATGTTCACTGTCTGGTTTGGGTCATTGGTAAGTATCATCTTGCTTTCTTAGGAGCTATACTAGTGTTTTGTGGCTTCTTGAACGACCTGTTGATTTCAAGCCCCATTACTTATTTTGCAAAATTAATGGGAAAGCTGTAAAATAGTTTGAAAACTGCCCTGTTCAGTTGCCGTATGCATGATTTTACTCCAAGCACTAGTGGTAGGATATTTGATTTGGCTTATACTGTCTTTGTTCATACACATCATATCCTGTCTTTTACTACTGGCTGTTTAATGGCAAGCAGCGTATCTTTTAGCAAACTATTGTTTCAGTCAGTAGAGGGACTGGTTGTTTTTATGTTTTCTCATTGGTCCATTGATGTGCAGAGTTTGTTGTAGTGCAATGCACTGAAATAGAGACTTCCAGTGAAAATTCTGTCAGGACTTTCAGCCACAGTAGGAGCCAGCAGAAACTGGGAAAATAAGCAGCGTAAAACACGTTCCAAAGTTTAACAAGTGCAAGGCATGTGTTTTTATGAACCTCATTAGTTCTCTTAACTGTTAAGCAATATACAGTAGAATGTAGTGTACACCAGGAAGCTATTATGTATACTGTACCAAGAAAGTTTACTGTTGAGCATAAAAAGCTTATGAACAGATGATGGGGACTAAAACTCATATATCTGCAGTGCTTTTGTGTGTGCTTGGGAGTTAATCAGAGCATTAACACAGCTAAAGCAATGACATTTACAGGGCTGGCTTTGTGACTGAGCAGATAAATAAACATCAAACCACAATCACATAAGAGCCTTGCATTTACTTGAATAGCAAGAAATGCAGCTGTGACTAGACAGGAAAGAGAAGTATCGCCACACTGAGAACAATACCCTTGGAGAGGGATGGGGAACAGGAACAAGACTGGGGAAAAAAATGGTAAAGAGATCCCTTACTAGCTGCATGTGTTCCCTTACGTTAACATAGACGACACAGTTTGCTGGTCAGCAGTTCTGCCTGCTGTAAGATAATGGTGAAAGCTTGCAGAATGGCACCTTCTTTGGTTCACTGCTGTAATGATTGTGTTGTTGCTGACTTGATGAGAGATGTATTTCAGCATCATAGAAAATTTTAAGCTGTCTTGCTGTTTGAGATGCTAATGTCTGTTTAACATTTGTTTGAATATTAGTTCTTACTTGCATTCTGTATTTTACCTCAGCCAGACTGATTTTGCTGCAAAATGGTAATCTTGCATTTTTCATTCTTCATTTTATTTTCCCCGTCTGGAAATTTGACCAGAGTCAAATGTAGGTCTGTGAATACACCAGAAGATGTGTTTTCATCATCAGTATAATTCTGACTAGAAGGAACCTTTTTCTTGAATGTTACATCAAATTGGTTATTTTTTTATGTTCCTTCAGACAATTGATGCTATAAAGCTATAATTTCATTAGTAAACTTTACCCTTCTCATCACAGCGAGGAATAGATGATTACCATTGTAATTGCTTACAGGGGGGTGGCATTCAGAGTCCGAGTCCCTTTTAGGAAACAGTAAGTTTGTGAAGCTGTCAGTTACATCTTTTTAATAAGATCTAGAAATAAAGCCTATTTCCTTAGGGGAGGAAGAGGGGAGGAAAAAATCTGCTAAAAATACTTTCACTCTGATAATGGTGGTTTGTTTTGTTTTTTCTTTTTGCAGTGGCCGTATTCCCCTTTCAAATCCTTAAGCATCTAATGGTCAGTAGACAGACTGCATACAAACCATTAAGGAATCAAAGGTATTGAAAAGAGAAATCAGTTGTAACAAAAGCCTGGCTGCACAAGTAATAAGGTCACAATACTGATACTGCAGTCAGTGCAGGGCAGACATTCCAGCACATGTGGTTTGTGTATCCACATCTGAGTGGGTGGTCTAGAAATCAGTGCAAAATGCCGCAGGAGGGCTTAGCTTTTGAGCAGCGCAGAGGAGACATTCAGGATGGGCTCAGCACCACCCAGGATCTCCACGATAAAGCTGTTTTCTTTCAGCTTTCGTGAGCAGCTAAGTTTTCACTTTGCCCATTCAGCTAAATATTTGAATTCTTTTTTGCAACTGTATTAGTCGTCACTCATAAGTTTGTGCTTGATAAGTTTGTGCTTGTTGTTAGGTTTGGGGCGTGGATATTTTGATATGGTTGTTACTTTATGACAGACCATATGAAGATAGAAGTGGAATATGGTAGTGGCTTCTTCTTTAATGCTGTTTTCTATTTTCTACTTCTGGCCAACAAATACAAGCCTCTGAAATGTTTTCTTCAAAAATTCTCTTATGTGTAGGAAGAAGTTAATACTGCTTTCATCAGTGTCACTTTTTATTGGCACAATGTATATACGTTATAAGAGGATGAGTTAAGATGATGCCTCTGTCAAGGTGTACACATACAAGATTAGATGTGGCTTGATGGAGTGCTTGATGGTCTGTTGAACCACTGCAGGCAGGGTGGCATAGGAATGTCACTTTTATTGTTATTATAGAAATGTGTGAATCTCAGCCTGTGTAGCGGGTGACGTGAGACATTAAGATACTAATTTTTTTACTGTCTCTTGCCTAAGATCCCTTGGAAATCTGCACATCATCTATGTAGAAAATCAATTATTATGAGTGCTGGGATTTTTCTGTGTGGAACGGTTCTTTCTCTTTGCATTGTCAAGGTATCAGGAGTGGGTGGCTAGAGTAGGCGATGCTGTTGTCTTACAGCTATGGAACAGATTTCTGCAGTGCCTTTAAGTTGGTTTATGTTCAGGATTAGCCATGATGTTGGTTGTTCAGATAGATTTTCTTTATCCTTTTTTGCATTTATAGATATATGGTGTGTTTTTTTGGAGTTTTTTTTCAGTTGTTCTCTCTCTCTCTCCATCTATGCAATTTTTTCCTTCCGTCCTGGTTCATGTTCTTAAAATGGTTAACGAGAAAACAACAGGACTCATTCTCTTTCCTTGACAATGTGATGCATTATACAGCTGCTGTACCTTCGATGGCCTAAATCAATACTGTGTCTACAGTTTCTTCTTCAAAAGCAAGGAAAGCGAAATTGATTGTTACACAAAATTGTTGAGGTTGGAAGGGACGTTGAGAGGTCATCTGGTCCAACCCCATGGTTTCTCCCTATAAGTCCTATTAGGCTTTTCACAGACCCTTTGGGAAGCTCTTGGTACAGTGTCTTTCTCATGCAGTGAGTGTCCAAGTAAACGAAATGTTACTTTGAGCATCCACGCACACTCTCATAAACCTTATGTCACTGTTCCTGTAAGAACAGGCTTTTTTTCTTTCTGGATAAGGAGTTTTTCTCCAAGGAACAAAGCTGGTACAGATCTTCCTCTGTTAACAGTAAATGGAAATAATTTTAAAGGAGCCTTTTCAAAAATAGAGATATACCGCCTTACAGTCCACATACACGTGGTTGGCTGTGGATTTTATACTAATGATAATGTTTCTTCTTATGTAATTATTAATACACATATTGCATATTAGAAACACAAAATGGTTTGTGTTGGAAGGGACCTCTGAAGATAGCTGGTCCACCTCTCCCTGCCACGGGCAGGAACACCTTCCACTAGACCAGGTTGCTCAAAGCTCCGTCCAGCCTGGCCTTGAACACTGCCAGGGATGGGGCAGCCACAGCTTCTCTGGGTGATCTGTGCCAATGTCTTACCACCCTTACTGTGAAAAAAACTACTTCCTCATGTCCTCTTTCAGGTCAAAAACATTGCCCTTTGTCCTGTCACTACAGTCCTTGGTAAAATATCTTTCTCCATCTTTCATATAAGCCCCTTTTATCTATTGAAAGGCCACAGTAGAAGGTCTCCCTTGGAGCCTTGTCCTCTCCAGA
This sequence comes from Strigops habroptila, assembly GCF_004027225.2. NCBI lineage: Eukaryota > Metazoa > Chordata > Aves > Psittaciformes > Psittacidae > Strigops > Strigops habroptila. The sequence goes on from NC_044302.2 coordinate 66,324,969, forward strand.
ATAAAAACCCCCAACTCTCTTGGCCTTTCTCCGCAAGAGAAGTGTTCCAGCCCTCTGACCATTTTTATGGCCCTTCTCTGGACCTGCTATAACATATCCTTGTCTGTTTTGTACTAGGGGTCCCAGAGCTGAACATAGTACTCCAGGTGGGGTTTCACAAGAGCAGAATAGAGGTAGAGAATTGCCTCCCTCAGCCTGCTGGTCACGTTCCTTTTGATGCAGCCCAGCATATGGTTGGCTTTCTGGGCCGTAAGTACACACTGCCAGCTCATGTCCAGCTCTTTGTCTGCCAGTATTCCCAAGTCCTACTGCACTGGGCTGCACTCAATCAGTTAATCCCCTAGTCCGTGTTGATATGGTTTGGTGGTGGTCTTGGCAGTCCTGGGATAATGATTGTCTTTGGTTGATCTTAAAGGTCTTTTCCAACCTAATTGATTCTATGATTCTGTGATATTGGGGATAGCCCTGACTGAGATGCAGGACTTTACACTTGGCTTTGTTGAACCTCAAGAAGTTTTTCTCAAACAAATCTATGTCACCACTCAGCTTGGTGTCTGCAAACTTGCTGTGAGAGTACTTACAATCCCACTGTCTATGATGTTGATGTAAATATCGATAGTATTTGAACACCATTTGTTACTGCTTTCCACTTAGCCATTGAGCCACTGACTGTAACTCTGTAGATGTGACTCTCCAGCCAATTCTTTGTCCATCTAACAGTCCATTCATCAATCCCATATCTCCCTACTTTAGAGGCAAGAATGTTGTGGAGGATTGTATCAGGCGCCTTACAGAAGTCTAGGTAAATGACATCTGTAGCTTTTCACTTTTCCACTGATGCAGTCACTCTACTGTAGAAGGCCATTAGCTTAGTTTATCATGATTTGCTCTTGGTGAAGCCATGATGGCTGTCTCTAATCATCTCCCACTCTTCCATATGCATTGTTGTATGTTCCAGGAGAATGCCTTCCATGACATTACCAGGCACAGAGGTGAAACTGATTGGTCGTTAGTTCCCATGTTCTGCATTTTTACCCTTTTTAAAGATAGGTGTGATGTTTCCCTTTTTCCAGTCACTGGAGACTTCACCTCATGGCCATGACTTTTCAAATATGGTGGAGAGTGGTTATGGCTTGGCAACTACATCAGTCAGTTACCTCAACAACCTGAGATATGTCTCATTGGGTCTCATGGATTTATGTATGTTCAGGTTCCTCAGTTGGTCTTGAACCTTATCTTCATGTATGATGGGAGGAACTACATTCCCCCAGTCCCTGCCTTGATGTTCAGAGTTCCTGAGTTTGGGAAAGAGAGATTACAAAAAAACAAAACAAAAAAAAGGTTGAATACCTCAGATGTCAATAGTTCTGCATTATCTGTAAGGGTTGGAGAGGTGTGTGTGTACATTTTCTTTCATCTTCCTTTTCTGACTAATGTACTTGAAGAAGCACTTTATTATACTTTACATCCCTTCCCAAATTCAACTCCAGCTGTACCTTAGCTTTCCTGATTCCATCCCTACACATCCAGGCAGTGTCCCTATATTCTTCCTAGGATGTACATCCCTGGTTCCACTGCATGTGCATTTTCCTCTCATGCTTTAGTTTGATTAGGAGGTCCTTACTCAGCCATGCTGGTTTCCGGCCTTCCTTTCCTAATTTCTTACACATGAGAACCAAGAGCTTTTTCCCCCCTAGGAAAAACGTCCTTAAAGATTTGCTAGTTCTGTTCAGCTCTTTGTTCCTGAGGGCAGTTTCCAGGAGGTTCCATCCACTAATTCCTTAAATAACTGAAAGTTTCTTCTCCTACAACTTGAGGTCCTGAGGTCTACTCTTCACCTGGCCGTATACCTCAAGATTGTGAATTCCAGCAGGTCATGATCACTGGAGCCCAGGCTGTCACCAATCTTGACATCTTTAATTAGTTCATCCATGTTGGTAAGCAGCAGGTCTAGTAACACTTCTCTAGTTGGGCTGTCTATCACCTGGATTAAGAATTTTTGCTTGATGTACTCCAAGAGTCTCCTGATCTGCTTATAGTTTGCTGTGCTGCTTTTCCAGCAGATGTCAGGGTGACTGAAGTTCCCTAGCAGGATTAGTCTGTGAGCATGATGCTTCCTGAAGTAAGAATGCTCTGTCAACAGGCAAAAACACCCCTTGGTTGGGGGGCCTGTAGTAAACACCAGCCACAAGGTTTTTGTTGGCTTGGCCCTTAAATTTTGTTTGTGCTCTCAACATGTTCATTGCTGTTTTTCAAAGATAGCTCTGTGCAGTCAATTAGATTTTTCACATAAAGAGCAACCACCCCTCCTTTCTTTCTTGCCTTGACCATTCTGAAAAGGTTAGAGCCACCAGCTGCAGCACTCGTCGTGCGGTTCATCCCACTGTGTTTCAGTGATAATGGTAAGACAGTAGCTCTCTAGCTGCACAATGGCTTGAAGCTCCTCCAGTTCGTTAGCCATGTTGCATGTATTGCTGTAGAGACATTTCAGTTGTGCAGCTGACCACGTCATCAGTTCAGAGGAGCACTGTAATTACTCTGAGGCATTTCACAGGTGCTTCCCTGTTGGTTCCTAATACATCAGCAGTCCTGGCTCTTCTCTATTGCTTAAAACTCCATTCTATTCCCCCACTATATCATCCTCTGACTGAAGGAATTTGAAGTATTTTGTGCTATTTCAATATTGGATTTCTCCTTGCAGCTTGTGAAAATCTTGCTCACGCTATTGTCAGCCACCTTCACCAGGTGCCAGAATTCTCCTCACCTTGGAGAACCAATTTCATAGAATTATCCTGGTCTTAAACAAACCGTAGTATTTTTCTGGTAGGGATTTTTCTTACAGTCTGCGCATTTGCAATATTGTAGCAGTAAAAATATACTTCTGCTTCTGGAGAAAATAACTAAAATATTTTCTTCACTCCATGACCAAGTCTTCTGTTGGTTTCTTCTGTACTTTGGAAAAGATAGTGTGTATACCAACATAATCTCACCTTGGCATGGGATAGATGACTGTGTCATCGAACTCCCCATGAGTTTGGTAACTTTGATATCTCTGAATAACACGAGCTTGGTGTCCCAGCACTGTGTCCAGCCAGATCTTAAAAATGTTCAACACTGGGGAAACCACCACTTCCCTGGGGAGATAATTCCAATGGCGATTGTTCTGATTGTGAAAAATTTTCCTCTTGTGTCCAGGTGGAATCTCCCCAGGAATAACTTGTACCCATGACCCCTTATGTTTTCCATGTGACTCCTTGTACATAGGGAGCCTCCATTTTTTTTGTAGCTACTCTTCAGATACTAGAATATGGTGATAAGCTGTCTCCTGAGCCTACTTTGTCTAGGCTGAACAAACCCATTTCTCTCAGCCTTCCTTCACATGGCAGGCTTCCCAGTCAGTCCTCTCATCATCTTTGTGCCCCTTCCGTGGAGGCTTTCTAGCCTGTCCACATATTTTTTTGTATAGAGAGGACCAAAACTAAACACGGTATGCCATGTGTGGCCTGACAAGTGCTGAGTAGAGTGGGATAATGACATCTTTATCTGTGCTGGTGATGCCTTTGTTGATGTAACTCAGCATCCTGTTGGTTTGCTTTGCTGCAGCAGCACACTGTTCACTCACATTGAGCTTGTTGTCCACCACATTCTTTTCCACAGAGCTAACTTCATTGCTGTGAAGCAAACAACTGGTTAGTTTCACCACGTATACCTTGACATTCAACAAGGCATTGTGCTGCTTTGCTGCTTCAGTTCTTTTGCTGTAGTAAGAGACTAGCACAATTTTCACCTTCCTTCCCCTGTCATCTTCCAGTGATGAGAAGGCTCATGTGTCTGCAAGGCATTTATAGATCACTTTATAGGTCAACAATATCTAGCAGAATGAAGGTCACAGAGTCACAGGCTGGTTGAGGTTGGAAGGGACCTCTGGGTGTCACCTGGTCCAGCCTCCATGCTGAAGCAGGGACATCTAAAGCCCAGGACCATGTCCAGATGGCTTTTGAATATCTCCAAGGATGGAAACTCTACGACCTTTCTGGGCAACCTGTGCCAGTGCTCAGCCACCCTCACAGGAAAAAAAGTGGTTCCTGGTGTTCAGAGGGAACCTCCTGTTTTTCCATTTCTATCCACTGCCTCTTGTCACAGGGCACAAGTGGAATGAGTCTGACTTGTTTTCTCACACTCAGCAGCATGCCTCACTAGGTTCATGTGCCTCTATCATTGTATAGTGATTGAGTTTAAAATATTTATTGAGAAAGTTGATCATGCTATGTAATCTCTGAAGCTTGTGAAAACAAATACCTGTGGTTTGCAGTCTGTTTTATGAGGCTTACATGGATGTCAGTGGAGTGTTCGTTTGTAGGATCTCTTGTTTGGCCTCTAAACCTCAATGGAAGCCAGAACAAATATAAACCATTTAGTGCACACTCAGTCACTGTATTTCAAAATTGACCAGTATAAAACATCTTGCATTGAGCACTGAGAGCTCAACTGAAATGTGTTCTAAGTTAAGGAGTTATAAGCGTCTAATTTCTTTTAAAATGGGAGGAGAAAATAGAAATGAGACCATTAGAAAACTGGCGAAACCTTTTAGCACATACGGTTCAACAATGAGGCTGATAAGAGAGAGTAGAAGAAATGGTTAAGATTCCCATTTGCAGCATCGGTGCAGTGTGAAGGGTACAGGTACATACAGGAAGAAGAAAGGGGAAGATGCTTTAGTTTAAGGTGTGAACAGTTGTAACACCAAAGTTCAAAACTGATTAATAATGCCCTTTTGTAGTTGTTTCCTGGTGGAAAGGTGGGCACATGGAGTGCTCTCACCTAGGTGCAGTGACAGTAACAGGGAACACTGTCTTGCCTGCAGGCAGACAGGCTGAGAGGAAAGTACTGTGCGTCTGCTAATAAGGAGGGAATGAGTTTTGGCGCTGCTGATTGTTTTCCACGGGAATACCAGAAGAAATCATTAGGGGTGGAGACTGGGCTGTAGAGAGAGTCAGGAATGCAGGGTCTTGACAGATGTGCAAAAGAGATGAGGGAGGATGAGGCATTAACATTAGTGTTAGAATTTACTTTCATTAGAAGAGAAAAAAGGGCTGGTGTGGATGAAGGTATGTTAATTTACTAGTGGGCAAGAGAACAAGGAAGATGTGAACTAAGAAAATAGGTCTTTTTGGGGCTAATCTTCAGAGAATATTTTTAAGTTGAAGACTGTCGGGCACAGTTTTGTGGATGCTTTCAAAATCCCGGTACAGGCGCTTTAAATGTGAAACTAGCACAAATTTTTCTGATGTTCAAAAGCTGAAACACAAATACAGGCTGTACCCTAGGAAATTGAGTTAGTACAGAAAGCTGACAGTATTTCTTCACTTGGTGAATGATGGCTGTATGGAATACATTTCTGAGAAAAGCAAGTTAAGCAGTCATTTAATGAGATCAGGGTATCTTGATTTGTTCCAGGGGAGGTGAAGATGCCAAAGAAGCAGGGTGAAAAAGTTCAAAATTGAGCTTTTGATACATTTCAGAAGGTTTAATATCTTTTCCTGCCACTAAATTTTAGTGTGCTCTTACCTCTGATTAACCTTTTGCCCCTGTTGCATGGCAGAACAATGGTGTCTCTGTTAAACTCTGAGCAGAGCTCTTGGTTTATTGTGTCCTACTTAATGTCTGTTGGTAATCCTCCAGTTTATCTGTGGTGGGGTTTTATTTTCTTTTATCTTTTCTTATCAAAACAACAGAAACAAAAAACAGCGCTCAGACCATTCTGCCTTGTATTTCAACCAAAAGCTGAAATGTGATAGAGAAGTAATTTCTTTTTAACCAGTCTAACATATTCTGTATTGAATATTAGCTTTAAAAGCAGCAAAGTCAGGGCTTGCACTCTGTTTCCTAAGGTGAGAGAAAAGCAACTAGGGATTTTATGCCTCATTGTTCTACCATCTCTGGAAGCACCGAGGAGTAACAACCATTTGAAGATTTTTGCCAAAACAAAATGGTAACATTTTACAGAGTATATGAGTGATATTGACATTACTTTTCAAAAGGGTCCCACAGTCACTGAGGCTTTTACTCTGTTTTGTTCTTCACATGCATAAGGATTTTATGTGTTTGTCATTAGTGGGTATCCTCCTGTATTCTAAATCGTGCCATAGTAGGGGGCCTGTAGAAAAGCACCTATGTGCCTCCTATTGAATGTAAGTTGCCTGAGTATATAACAATATTGTACCATAAGCAACATGACCTCAAGAAACAAAGATACAGAAGTAGGTCTCTATACATTTGATATATAATCCTCAGAATAGTCCACAGTGAGGTTTGATAAACTGAGACTAAAGAAATTAACTAGGGTATCTCAATGTTTGTTTTTTATGTGTCACAGAGCATACAGAGAACTCATTCAATTTGCTACACTTTCTGTCTAGCCTACATACTGGATTTGCAATACTTGTCTGAAACACAGTGCACCTGAAAGTATTTAAGTGTTTTGTCTGCTGCTTTTGCCTAAAGGCGTGGGGTGTTTGGCTTTTTTATTTACTTTTCTTATCGGACAAAGCCCAACCACTCAGTGAACACTTGAGGTTTTGGGGTTATATTTTTTTACTATTGCTGAAAACATTAACTGTTGACTGAGTAGAAAGAAATCTTTCAATGAAAATTTAATGGTTATTAATAGTTAAATTAATGGTTAATAGTGTGGTCTCTTTACAGCATCTGAAACTTTCAGGAGAATTTGTTTCGTCTGTAAATTTAAGTAACTAAACACATGAGATTTTACGGATCTGCAGAGAGCCACAGTAGCTGAAATAGGTTTTTTGCAAGATGTTTACTATATACTCTACAGACTTAACCAAAAAGGTTATTAAATCACTTACTGTCATTGTGTAAATCACTTTTACAATACTTTAGAGATCAAAGTATTGCGTACACAGCACTGTGAGTAGGCACGGCACTCCACAAGTGTCTGAACATCATGGAGAAGTTTACCATCTAAAGAAGATAAAATTCAGCTAGTAAAAAAAATAAATAAAATTGAGAAGCCCAGGAGAAATTGCATTGAATTTGTTGTAGGCAATTTGCCAGTTTCAAAAGCACTATTGTGCCAGGGAAAGTTAGAAACACCAGCCTATTCAATCTGTTTGCTGTGCTTTTGGAAATAAATAGATCAAATGATTGAAACAGAATCAAATACTATTCTCTTTCAATGAGTTCCCATTAGCTCATTGTTTGCTAGCTAGACAGCCCAGGGCTGATTCCAGACAGTGCCATGCCATCACAGCCCTTGGCCTGGAATCGTAAATGCAAAAGTGCCTTCATTGAAAAGGTCTGCAAGGTAAATGTTTTCGTGTCTGAGATTGAAAGCTGAGGATAGTTAGTGATCTTACAATGAAGAAATTCAGTTTGCCTTCCCTGACATCTCCTGTTGTCACCCATCTGGGAAGGATTATCTCATATGTGATCAAAATAATTCCTTTTCTTTTGTACATGGGTTGTAGCCTGTTCTCATGTCTTATAGCAAGTCCTCATCAAAGAAGGAGATCTGCCTGGGTTTTGAAGTGTGCAGGGTCCATGATAAAATCAAAATCATAGAATAGTTAGGGTTGAAAAGGACCTTAAGATCATCTACTTCCAACTCCCCTGCCATGGAGGCATGATCAGTGATCTCATCATCCGGTTACTACAAACCGGATGCTACAAACCTGTGCTATAGCAAAAAATAGCTATCATGGGAAGGTTTTTGGATTTTTTCCCCCTTTCCCTTATGGTGCCGTATGGGACCAAAGTCATGAATCATTTATGTAGTCAACTTAGGTTAATTTTTTTTAAGGATTTTGAAACCTTAGGACTGCAACTATCCTATCCTTGCTAAAATTGCCACCAAGTTACCAGCCCTGCTGAGCTGACAGTATGTTCCCAGCTCACTGCAAGTTTAGTGAAGAGACACAAATTTATGCAGAGCAGCACTGGGTGGGAAGGAGTGCTGGAATTTAACAGTGCTTCCACAAAGTGATCCACTTTGGCTGTCATCAGGCTTTTGGTTTTCAAACGCTCGTTTTAGTGTGGTGAAGTGGGAATATTCCTTTACTTACAGAGGACTTCTGAAGCTGGTTTTATTATTAATTTACAGTCAGTCACTTCTTTCCGTCGTTGCTTCTCAGTTAAACAGTGTGAGTTCAGAGGTATTAGGTGTGCTCAAAAGAGCTACATAACTTCTTGAACACACTACCAACTCTGCAATAGCTGTTGTGCTAGCTGTTTCATCCCGCGATGTCCAGCCACTAATTGCAATGGCGGAAGTCTTTTGATCATTTGCAGCTGCCTAGTGCGACTGTTGCATGAGTCGCAGATAGTCTGAGTTCCTAATTAGCAACATAGGAATGTAGAAGACACGTGGTGCTGTAAAACATTGAGTACTTTTAAGGATTATATGTTGCCAATAATAAAATTCTTACTGAAATTCCCTTGAGTATTGCAAAGTGAGGACTAAAGAGAAAAAAGACTCGAAAAGTACAGAACTTCTGGAAGTTAGAACCTGAACCTGTGTGTAAGCCTAAGTATTTGTTTATGGCACTGCTGAAATACAAATATAAATCATCTGCTAATTATTTAAGGGATCATTTTGTGTGCTTTTCCTCTACCCTCTCATCTCCAGACGCACACAAAGCAGGTTTTCAGAGTTGTTTTGTGACTGAAAATGTGAAGTTATAAATATTTTTCAGAGTCTGTATTTCTGGGTCTGGAAGATATTTTGTGGGCGCACATTTGACAGGATGTGTACATCCCATTCCTCTTCTGTGAAAGTCAATAGCAGCATGATACACAGACGCAATCTTTAAAGGAAAAGAAAAAAAGCTTTACAAACACAGCTTTACTAAGTGTTGAGGGTTTTTTTTCCATCTGTGTACTATCCTAAAGAGCACACAGTACCTCTGGTCCCAATTAATCTAATTGGTTCGCTTATTTGGGCACTGTTTTCAAGTGCCACTAAACTCTCTCAGGCCTTGGCACGCAATTAAAGGAGATGGTTTCAGTAGTTTAAAAAAAAAGGGAGGGGTGAGAGAAAAAAGGAACAATTAAATCATATAAATGTCTTTGTCAGAGACCACGAGTAAATATGTATTCTGTTTACACAGATGCATGTGCAAACATGGGTCTGTTACTGATTTGGAATATTAAGTAGTTTCAAGACTTTTGTCTTTCATTAAAATTTCTTTGAAACATTAATCATGCACTGAGATTTTAGAAAGTTAAGCAAGTTCTTTTTTCTAGCATGCTTTTTTTTCTCAGTCTTCATTCCTTTCTCTTCCCTTTTCCTTTGATTCTTGTCTTTACTGTTATGTCTTGCTCCTGGTTCAAAGACCAGGATGTAAGCTGTCAAGGAGCAGCGTAATAGTGAGGTGGAACAGGATGTGTGGCTTTCTAGGTCAGCTTGGCACTTGCAATGCTCCTGCAGCAGCAGTGGGCTGTGGACATAAAATGAAGAATAAGACTTTTATTTTCAGCTTACTGCTTTTTAAAATTGATGTCTAAGGAAAATACTTAACTGCAGGAGACTGAAAATACTGTGTTGCAATGTCCCAGATAGTGAGTTTATGCAAAACAAATGCCACTGGCCTCTCTTGGCACTGATAATGGTACTTGCGTGTAATTCGGAAGGTTGTTCAGACTTCGAAGTCTTTGTTCGTGGATAGCTGTGGTCTCCAGCTTGCTCCCTCTGAGTAGCAGTGCTTCACTAGTGCCAGAGAACCCCCAGCCATGCATGACCGACCCCTGGCAGCAGGTGTCCAAAGATGTGTTTGGAGAATTGGTGTCACGTTCCAGTCCTGTGCCCTGGTGTGCTCAGGTCTGCAGCTCCAAGCAGCAATCAGCTTGCTTTGCTGGGCCTGGCATTGTAACCCCATCTGTAATTTGAGGAGCACTCTCATGCTGCTCTCATTCTCTTTCCCCCCTCACCTTTCCTCCCTGTCCCTGCAGGTTCTGTGTTTCCTCCAGGCCATCACATGTATCTTACACTGGGCCAAAACTGAAGCCTGGGTAAAATATGAGAGATGATAGACACCAGGTTTTAAATTAGATGAGGTTCAATGGCTCGGTAGGAGAAGAAAGGTCTCTCCTAGGCTGCCACTGACCTTGGTGGGGATATAGAAATTTACTATTGGCTAATAATTATGACCCCACTCTTTCAAAGAGCAATAAAATACAACTGCACTAGGAAACTAGGTGGGTAGTCGGTTAAATGAAATCTGATTTTAAGAACAAACAGTGCACAAATATGTAGGGCATAAAAGGAAGTTACCTCAGCTGATTGCGTTTTTTTTATTGTCCTCTAGCTTTGTTTTACTGGGCGGTCTTCATATGATATGGTATCAACACTGTGAGATATGGAGAATCAGGGTGTTTGAAGTTAATGGCACAAAACACATTAATCTACTTATAGGCATTTTGAATAATGTGAGTAATTCTATGCCAGCAAGTGTCTTATGTTCCTGTGTTACTCCCTTTAGAGTGAGTTCATGGTGTTAGGTTTCCTAAAATGGAATTAGATACCTAGAAGCCTGCAGTTTGTTTATGTTTCTTTTCAAACTAACGGAACAATATGGATGCATTCAATTAAACCTTTTCTTCCAGCCTTTGCAATCTTTGAAACATCTTTGTGATTTTTTGATCCCCATGTAGCTGCGCTTATGCTAATCAGATTCAGCCCTGTACTGGGACTCTGGTGTATAAATGCTAAAATAAGCAAAGCAACCACTCCAATGTTGCCATTGCTGCTGCCCCTGCAGCAGTCTCGAAAGCAAGCTAGTGCTACCTTTTTTGGTGTACATATGTATGTGTAAACATCCATTATATTTTGCTTGGTTACATGCTAATTTTCACCACAACCTCTTAAAAATAGCGTGAGGTGAGAGAGTCTCCCCTTTCTTGCTTGGAGGAAACTAGGAAGTTTAATGTGTGAGACCATGGAGAATATGTAATTATTATACTATTGCTTATTTTAACTGCTTATGATACTGAAATCCTGTCAGGCTGAGATATTTACAGTCCAATACGCTGTTTCTCACAGAAGCCACTGAAAATCCTTGAGAGGAAGGTGAAGGAAACTGCACAGCTAACAAGTAAGGATTAGCTAGTTTTTATTGGAAATCTTTTGGCTTGTGAACCCCACACTTCAGGACACTGTCTTTTTACTCTCCAACCAAGGTGCTGGTTCTCAACCACTAACGATGCACAGGAACAGCTTTTGACTAGTCTGGGGACTAGGGAATAAAACTACAAGGAGGGAAAAAAGACAAGAATGAGTCTGAGTTTATTTTCCTACTGTAATTAGTCAATAAGATATTGTGAGTAAAATGAATTCCACTCACTTGGTTTCTGCTTTCCCTTATTGAAAGAGCTCTGTGAAGACCAATGAAATACACAAGAGGCACACTAATGAAAAGTAGCTGCCATGGACCACTCTTGTGTCCAGGAGCCAGTGGGCCCCCATCTTTGCTGAAGGACTGGCCGATAGTTTGCATGGGTCAGGCCCTCACTCCTGTGAAACCAAATGTCAAAGTTCTCAAGTTCTTGGCAATGTTCCCCATTAATGCCCCTGCAGTGGGTTTTTAGCGGTGTTCAGCATCTAGCTTCACATGTATTTTTTTTTCCTGTTTTTAAAGGCAAAGGAGTCTCTTTTGCTATGGATCACAAATCAAATAATTGTATAGAATAGATCTGCACAGTGAATGACACTGCTCAGATTTTAAATCCCCCTTGACTTATTCTCAGCTACCTCATATTTAATGGAAATGGAGAAGATCACAGACATCTGGAAAGTTTTTTTCCCAAAGAAATGTAGAGTTGAATTTCCTTTTCAAAACTTTTTTTTTTTTTCTTTTTGTAGTAGAATGCCTTAAGGGGTGTGTTCACCTTCTTTGATTTATGAATATTTTACATGTCTAGTCCAGGAGGATAGGAGGATCATTAAAATAAAATGTTAACCAAAGTCTGACTTATAAACATTTTGTTGGTTTTTTGGAGGTTTTTCGGTGATGTTTTTTTTTTTAAGGAGCCATTGACAAAAATTTTGTGTCTTGGATTTTACATCGCATGTATTCAGAGTAATTCTTGTTTCAAAGTCAAAAGCAAATGTTTCTAGCGTTAGTGGCTAAGATCTGAAGAGATGCTTCGTAGGTGGCTTAGGACTCACAAAAGTTAGCTACGGATACAGAGGTTGCAGGACATGGGGGGAGAAGATGTCTCAAGTGAAACTCTCTTTAGTCAGTGGGAGTTTACACTGATAAATAAATGTTAGGAACATTTATGGATCTGGCCACCTATAACTGGCAACGCAGAAAAGTACTGGTCTATTGTCCAAATGTAAGCTTAGCTGGAGGCTGCAGCAGCCAAGGTGGTAGTGGATTTGTCCTGCAGAAAGCTTCTCTTGTGTCTGATGTAAGCTATGAGGTGCAGTTGAAATCTTTCCTGGGGCATTTCACTCATTCATCTGGGAGTTCCCCACATGCAGCCAGCCCTCACAGCCTCCCCATGGCCACAGAAAGAGGTGCTGTCCTTGGGCAGCACTCTGCTTTTCCGAGCAGGGCCCCAGAAACACCACCTTTACACAGACGATTTGTCTTCCCCCAGCAATGTCTCAGATGTTACTCTTTCAGGAAGTGAGGCAGAGTATTTGCACAGATGGCATGATCATTTGAGCCCTTTTTCCTTAGGGCTGGTAAAAAGGTATAGTGCAGGCTTGCATCAGACCCTGATAATGTGCAGGTTACTTAACTAGACTCTAGTTCACTCTGCTGTTTCATCAAATAACATATTTCATGTCAACTGACTTGTATGCTGGTGAAACTTACCCAGGTTTGACGTAATACGTAATGTTATTTATATCGTTTATTTTATTAGTACTTTCATGGTTTTAATAGTGTCACCAAGAATTCTGGAAGGAGCATAAAAAAAAGAAGAAAAGTTCCTTCATGACATTTTCACTATAATCAGAAGGCTACTACTGTAAATTGGTGTGACATGTTTTATGTTCCTGAACTGCCAGAAAGCCTCATTGGTTTTCTCAATTGGTGATACTCAATTAAGACCACAGGGAAATGGTGCATCTTTTAGACACCAAGGGTGCAGAGACTCAGGAGGAAAATGGTTAAATGGTAAATCCCTTCTATGGTTTGTCATATTATATCATGACAGCATTGCACTGTAGAAACAAGAGCTAGCCACACTAGGGGGGTGTTTTTGTGCACTGATATATATATAACCCAAGACTAACAAATTCATTCATGGAACGGTTTTATAGCCATGTAGTGAAATTTAGCTGATAACATCTATTATGCCTTGTGAAGTCATTGCACACTCAGGAGCATATGATACAGTTAGACAGTTGCTGGGCAATCATCACCCCCAGCCCACAGCAAAAATTCAAAAGCCTGTGAGAAACCCACATAGCAACACCACAGAAAATGATCACCAGAAAAGCATGGAATTGTATGATTAGCAAAACCCTTGTGAATAGTTTTGGTGGTTCTACTGCAACTGTTGAGCGTTTGGTCATAAGCTCAGTGAAACTAGTCATGGCGGTTTCATGGCTTTCCATCACTTTTGGATGGAGTACAAAGTACTGTTCAGCTCAAGGGATAGGTTTCATTACCTCAGTTTTAAACAGGTGCAAGCAACTCTGTAAGGCGAAATATTGTGTTAGAGCTAGATCTTCCAATATTAGTCATGAACTTAGAGAATATTTTATTTTGGTTGCCGTACTAAATTTTCAGGGTGTACTTGAAAATCAAGAGAAAAATAGCAGACTGAAGATCATGTAGACAGGTAGTAGGACAACAAGAAGCAAAGACAGGGACTTATGCCCTGTGGAGTATCTTCAGCAGCTAAGAGTGTGAAGACTGTCTACTATAAGCAGTTCTCTCAACTCATGAGCTCAGGAACTTACTGCCTTCTGATTTCCTGACTTTTTCCATTGCAAATAAAGAAATTCATAAATATTTGTTGAAACGTGTGAACAGTCTGAATGGTTTATAATTTCATGCTAGGAAACAGAATACAGTAAAGCCAAGGTTAGTAAGCAGTAGCCTGTTAATGTGCATGTTTTAAAGATAGTCTTGAAAGAGTGTTTACTTTGTCACATGAGATAGTTTTAGGGTTATTATTGATTGAGTCACTATCTTATGGTAAGTGTAAAGTATGGATTCGACAGGCCAAGTGGATGTTACAATCAAATAGTAATCAAAATGTAGATCAAAATTTGGAAGTGAGAGACAGCGTTCTTCCAACTTTTTTTTTTTTTTTTTTAATGTTATCATAAAATCCATTCGTTAAAATCTGGTTGCTTTTCTGAAGAAATAAATAGAAATGGACATTGTTTCTATTGTGTTCTTTTTCTAAGTATTGTGCAGACATTGTACCACAAGCTCTAGTTTAAAAACTACATCTTAAGACATACTTCTCTGCAATGCAAAGATTATAATGATGCCCTGGCTTTAAAAATCTTAGGTCTGTGTAACAAATAGTTTTATTTTATTTGAGGGTATTACTTAAAAGTGTTTGGACAGTCTTGTAAAACTTGTCCTTAGTAAAGATTTCTATTTTTGGTATGTTCTCTATGTAGTAAGCTACTTTCCACATGACTTTCCAGATTGTGGCTGTAGTGCAGGCAGACACATTTCACAAGTTTAGTGATTGTTATTTCTTCAACATGGCAACACCATGTGGTGCCTACAAATGTCTCTCTGTATTTCAGTTAGTGCCCTCTCCTCAGCAGAGGCCTTGAGTGCTAGCTGAATTATTTGTCAGTCCATTTGTAGAACCAGGACTTATTAAATGACCAAGTCTGATCCCGTGGTGAACAGAGGATGAAAATTTTATCCAGTTAATCCTGAACTGAATCTAACAGAGAACACAATACTGCACCTGCTGGCAAAGCAGAGAGCTATCTTTCAACTTCTTGATTTGTGTTACTTGTTTTAGAAGGTGAAAATGAGAAGTAAGAATGTGTACTGCATGTTTTTTCTTTAATGGGAGTGCAGCTCTCATGACACAACTACAAGACAGCAGTAACCTACAAAACTCATTTTACTGGGTGAATTTGTGTCCATACATGTTTAATAGGATTGGTAGTATATGGTGATGTCTTGGACATCTGTCATAACTGAAGTCTGCATTTGAATCTTTTTGTCAAGTACCACTCTCAGATAATCTATGTTCTGCCTATACAATTTCCTATTGTACTTCAAGAGGAAATGATATCCTGCGCTTTTCTGTAGTACTGTGCACTGTTCAGCTGCTGAAATCCTGCATCCCAGACTTGGTCATGTTCAAATAATGCATGAAATGACTCAAAACTCCTAAGACAAAGCACACTAATGTGGCTGCTACCCAGACAGTGGTGAATGGATGCAATTCTTGCTAGCATTTACTCAGATGTCTCCTGTTCCTTGGGAAAGGGAAGAAATTGGTGAAGCATTTTGAAACTACTAGACTGGAATGAATAAATTACCTACCGATGACAGTATGAGCCAGAGCAAGACACGGGTAGGATTAGCATGACTTGGCCATGAGCTGCATCAGACCTTGTCAGGCTGCTTGCTACCACTCTGTCTGTCAGCTATATACAGAGTTCTGGTTTGGAATGTCTGGTTCCTATGCTGGATATGCCAGTTGTGATTTTCCTGCAGTCTACAGCTTCCACAGGATGACTTCTGGGATTTCAGTACAACTGTGGTGAAGAAACTATTAGATTAAAAAACTATTGTGTTGGCCTGCTGTGTTCAAATTGGGATTTAATAAGTAGCAGTATTTTTATAATATCTTTTGAATATAATTGCTGTTTCAAGAAGCTGAGATTTTTCAATGAAAAATTCTAACCTAGGGGTAGTCTGTTAAAAGTAAAGACATTACAGTTCAGAGCATATCAGTATTATCCTTGTTAAAAAAGAAGAAAATGTGATATTTTTTTTTTCTAGTTACCTTATGAAAAACTGATGATAACTAGTATTACTTCTTCAAGCAAGATTAAAAATTCAGGAGGTCAGTCAACCTTGTGATCTCTGGAACACTTCTCAGGACTAATGCTGCAAGTCCTGACCATTTTTGTTTCATAAGCTTTTTGCTATAATACAACTCTTTCTGAAAAAGTAGTCATATGAGTAAAGATGATGTCATTTTTCTATAATATACTTCCTGTAACTCCTGTGATAACAAGAAGATGCAGCAATTCAGCAGTTGATAAAAAGACATTGCATTAATTTTAGCTATGCAGCTATCAGAATTACACTTAGCAACACTCATGACCTATTGCATAATAAGCACGATGAACTGAATAAATGTTTTTGAAGAGCTGACAGCAGTCCATTGAAAACAGTCTGGGAACAGTATTTGCTTTACTGAAATGAACTGATGAAAATCTAATCATTACTGACTTCGGCAGCACTTTTCCTCTCCACTCAGTGCCCCGGTTGTGTTTCAAGTGGATGAAGCATGCAAGTCAGACAGCTCTTTGGGTCCATAAAAGTGCGAAGGGCTGTAAACTCAGCTCAGCTGTACAAGCAAACCTGCTGTCTGGCATCAATTCCACTTGCTGTAAGTAGGAAATCTGAAACAACTGCAGTCCTCATGATAGAATATTCATGCAGAAGGGGCAGTCGGCTGCCCAGATTCCTTATTTAAACCCAGAACACTTTGCAAGTGTTTACCAGCAGCATTTTGCTTTTGAAAAAGGGATCCTTGATAACATGCTCATCTTCAAACTGTAGTAATTCTAAAGAATTTTCTGCATCATATCAGTTCATTTATCTGAAGAATTTTCTTCTGCTTTGTTGCTAGTGTTTTTGCAGTTCCAGCCTCCTGGTGCGGGGGGAGATGTCTTGACCTTGATATTGTGATCCATCTCCTTATGGAAAAGCCTTGGTAAACCTCAATAGAAAGTGTTATGATAGCCTTTAGAACTTAGGTCTTCATTTTTTTCGTGAAATGGTAACCTGCTTTTTCTTGTCCTTGTCTATGTGGTGGGCTAAAGCTGAAGCACATAAAAATTTGTGCAGACCATTTTACAAATACAGGTGCCTTTTGGGCTAAACTTTTGCTATGATCAGAATAACCTGAAGCATAAAATATATTCTAAGCCTTCTCTTGGAAGTAGCTGACAAGAAGCTTTACTTAACTAAGTGAAACAGCTGTGTGCTGCAGAAGCAGATGGGTATGCTTGGGATGTTACATAGCAGAAATCTCGTTTAATGTGCTTATCTTAAAAATGGCTTATCAAAGTGCTGATACCAGTTTTAAATGCTTAAATGTTGCATGTCAGAGTTTAGTCTTACACTGTGTCACTGTCAAAAGTTAATGAAAAAATATATCTCTGCCTTTAATTCTGCATGTAGAAACAGGGTTCTGTTTCCTCTCTCAGGGTGAATTTATAGTTTCTCTCACAGGCATGACTGAAATGCTTTCATTACCCATAGTTCAGTGCAGAATTAGTGTCTCTGAATTTTGACTGATTAAGCAAGAGAACACAAAGAAAGAGAATGGATTATCTCAACTCGTCTCAATTTTTTCATCCTTTCCATGAGATACTACTGACATAGTCTAGCTTAAGAAGTGAGCCTCTGGTGGGAATTCCTTTGCTCTGGTATCTTGAGTTTTAGGTATTTTCCCAACTGGAAAGGGAAAATGACTCTCTTTAATCTGTGTGGGATACCACTCTTCAGCTGCATCCTGACAGGAATGGGCATGCTGAGAGAGGTTTGTCTTTAGGAGCCATTAGACTGACTACTGTTGTTTTGAAATCATGTTGAAAGATATACTGGAAAAGATTACAGACCTGTTTTAGTGCTGGTGTACCAGAATGCACAGAAACAATCCTCAGCATAGTCTTTCATCTGTCTCAAACGTGGAGCTCCACCATGCAAGTTCTGTGTCTTGGGAAAAACACATGGGTGCTTTTCATGATGGAAGGGCAGAATCATCCCTCGTCCCTGGTAGCTGGAGGTGGCAGTGCCACAGTCAGGTAGATGAGTCAGGCTCAACAAGCTACAGCAGGTGAATACAGGAACCTATGCATATCAGTGATACAAGTAATGTAATTGTACCAGCTATCAGAGGTTTAGCTATTTCCTTTTTGTTCCATCACTAACAAAAAAAAAAAAAAAAAAAAAAAAAAAAAAAAGCTTTTTTATCCGTTTTTAATCATCTGGGGAAAAAAAGATCCCCCAAAACCACCAAACCACAGACCAGAATAACTATTCCAACGACAAGAAAAAAAAAGATTTTTGCTTCTGTAAGTTTCCTGTTGCAAATTTTGAGAAAACTTACTGCTGACTAACTGCTGGAGGACACCTCGGCCACTACTTCCTGAGGCTAATCCAAACATGTACAGAATCACAGAATAGGTGAGGTTAGAAGGGATATTTTAATATCATCTGAACCACTCTGCCCTGCCTACAGCAGGTTTAACCACAGCAGATTGCTTGGGTCACTTTCCAGTCAGGTTTTGAGAATCTCCAAGGATGGAGAATTCACAGGGCAGCCTGGTACAGTGTATGACTAAACTCAGCACAACAAAGTGTTTTCTGGTGTTCAGGTGGAATCTCATGAAATTCAGTTTGTGCCCGTTGCTCCTTGCCCTTTCACTTGGCATCACTGAGAATAGTCTAGCTCTTCTTTACATCCTTCCATGAGATATATGTATACATATATATACACACACATGGATAAGGTTTCCGTCAGCTTTATCTCTCCTAGACTTTACAGTCACAGCTCTCTCAGTCTCTCTTTGTGTGTGAAATGCTTTGGTCCCTTAAACATCTTCATGGCTTTCAGTGGACTTGCTCCATTATGCCTGTGCCTCCTTTGTACTGGGAAGCCCAGAACTGGACCCGGTATCCAAATGTGTCTCAGTAGTGCTGAGCAGAGGGGAAGGATCATCTCCCTCCACCTGCTGGCACCTTCCTGTAGTGCACAGGAGGCTGTTGGCCGCCTTTGCTGCAAGGCCACATTGCTGACTTATTGTCAGATGTTGTCCACAAGAACCCTCCAGGACCTTCTCTGCAGAGCTTTCCAGCCAGTCAGCATCCAGTATGTGCATGGGCTAATTCCTCTCCAGGTGTAGGGCTTGGCATTTTCTTGTGTCAAACATCATGAGATTTCAGTCAGCCCATTTCTCCAGCCTGCTGAGGTCCCTCTAGATGGCTAAACCACCCAGCTGGTCTAGCAACTGCTCCTGCCAGTTTTGTGTCATCTGAAAACTTGCCAAATGTGCCCCCTGTCCCATTGTTCAGGACAGTTTTGAAGATATTAAATAGTATTGGCCGCAGTATCCACCCCTGAAGCACATTGCTGGTGACTGGCCTGCAGCTGGACTTTGTGCTGCTGACCACAATTCTTTAAGCCTGGTGGTTCAGCCAGTTTTCAGTACACATCACTTTCCATTGATCAGACCTGAACTTCAATAGCTTGTCTATATGGTTGTTACAGGAGACTGTCGAGAGCATTACGAAAGTCAACAGTAAACAAGACATACTGATCTACCTCATCCACTGAGCTAGTCCCCTTGTAGAAGGCTGTCAGATTGCGTAAGCATGACTTCATAATATTGGTCCTTACTGCATTACAGAGGAACATATTCAAACCTGTGGAGGACTCCTATCTTGAAATTAGTTATTATCTGTGAGACTGGACTGGCAACCGATTATCTTGAGTATAGAAAAAGACAAATTTAGAATTTTTTGCTCCAGATCATGTGAGACGTCAATGGCAGAAAAGGGCCATAATGCAGATTTAATGACCAAGACTTTCCAGCGTCATCTTTACTTCTTCCTAAAACCAATAAATGACTGAGAGTTGCCATATTAAAGTAAAGCAAAACAAAAAAACCCGAAAACCACCAGGCCCTGGAAATCTTGATCTCAGGATGGTTGGGGTTTTCTGGGGGGTTGAGTTCATGCCCCCCCATCTCCTCCCCCTTTAAAACAGTTATAGAGGCTTGCTATTCCTCTCTTCGTTTTCATTGCCTAAAACAGAAGAAGCCATCATCCTTGCAAGCATCCTTTTGCTTTGTCTCTGTCTTTTTACACACCACAAAGTATTGTCGTGAGGTACCAACGTGGTATCAGGCCACTCAATGCTTGAAAGATCATAATTTTGAGCCTTCGGCAATATATGGGATCCTTTCCGTTCATCTACACCCACTTGAGTTCTATCTCACAGCAGACTACTGCAGTTGCATGTGGCAAAGGCAGAGAGCCTGCATTGCGTCAGTCTCACACACAGCATTGTAGCAATAACTGTGATATCTGTGTGTCTCTTGTGGGCATATACAGTCTGATTGCTGCATTCTTATTGCTGCAGCAGTTCTAATGAGAGCTTTAAGACAGCACTGAGGGGAAGAAAAGGCAAGGGCTATAGAGAAAAGTTGCAGTGGTTCTACCGTAATGTACTTCTCTAACTAGCAGAAGTGTCATATGTTCTTGTTTGTTCATTACTGGGTGTTTTCGTAGGGAGAGAAGACAAAATCCTTATCCATCACACCTGGTTTGGCAACGGAAATCTTGCACAACAGCAGGAGATGGAAACAAAACTTTAGCAAGATTCTCCAGAATAGGCCAGAGCAGTCAAAAAGAAAAGTTGAGAGTGTCCAGGCTGACTAATAGGGCACTGTTATATCATTCATATATTCAGATTTGAAAGTAGTGGATGACTACAGGAAATATGAAAGTAGGTAAATGCCACCTGTGCATTTATGAATGTAATATAAATACATTGTGAAGTCGTGATTTAAAAAGGCATTTTCCAAGTTTTATCAAACAGCAGTGTCTGAGATAATGTTATTGGGAAATCAGAGACACGTCTTAGGTTACAAGGTTTAAAAAAACCTCTGTAATCAGTGTGGTTAACATTGCTCCCTATAACTTTAGTTATGATTTTAATGAGTCACTCAGCCCTGTTAAGCTAATGAAACTAATTGGAGTCAACTGAGCAGAATTCAATACACATTGTCTTTGCAATGATACAGCTGAGGAAAGGTGATTAGCTTGGTGCTTCTCTTCGCAGAGCCTGGGGGAAAGTGAAAGGTCTGCATATCACTAATATAACGTGTGTGCATGTTTAGAGCACGCATATAATGTGTGTGCTATGGGAAAATAGAGTCCTGGAAAATAACACTAAAAAAAGGGGAAAAAAAATTAAAAATCAATTGTAGATGATTGGCATGTTGCCAACTAAGAAAGGGAGCAAAATATTATCTAAATGGAAAAAAATATTTGTAGAAGAGGATTCTTACCATCCCTATGAACTGTTGAATATTTGAGTGGAAACATATTTTTCACTGCATTTTGTATAGAAAATAAAGATAGATTGATTGTGACTTCTTTCCACCCTTAGCACAGTAATACTCTGCATTTGCTTTTCAGCAATACTAACTATTCGAAGCAGCATTTGTGTTTCCGTGATTGTTTTTCAGCACAGCACAGTGACTGCTGAAGGAAGACGTGCTGCAGTTGCTGACAGAATACATAGCCAGCAGTTCTGCTCCATCACTGGAAACTGCTAGGAGCTCTGAGTATGAATCAAAAAGAAAAAACCCAAGACAACAACCCCAAATGTGTAGGCCTTGTCAGTGTGCAGTTAGCTTTGGTTCTAGGGAGCCTGGGGGAAGCACTGGCAAATGCTGTGACTTGAAGCATACCTGGCTTGGAACTGGTTGAGACACTGTGGATTCCCTGCTCTTGGGCAGGAAAAGAGGAAGTGTATACCACTGTTTTCTGTTGTTGTAGGTAGAATGTAAAAGCGATTGTGCGCACCTGTGGAAATCCCTACTGAACAGCACCACTAGACAGTGTCCTTCCTCCCTGTGATGTGAGAGTCATTTATTAAATTCAGTTCGTTGCACGATGTCTGTGCAAGCTGAATGTTGGCTTATTTGTAATTTCTGATTCTGAAAGACAGAAGGAAGCTGATAACACTTTGTGTTTCCTCTTTGCTCTTTCCCTCACTTCCATCACACACACAGAGTGAGTGTTGCCTATAAAGCCTACTACAACGCCATGAAAAACTAGCAGTGGCATGCAGGCTGTCTTGGCTGTAATGTGTCATTGTTGTAGCTATCTGTCATTGTAAAGAAGTGGGGGCAGAGACCAGCAGGCCAGGTGTCCGCAATAGGACCTTCTCCCCAGGATACTCGGAGTGGGGAACCAATCCTCGCTACCTTCTGCACACAAGCTCTGCAGCACCCCGCTACTGCACGCAAGCTCTGCGGTACTTTGAAATCAGCTGAAATGAGAAAACTGAGCTTGGAGCCCTGAACTCTTGCTGTGCTTTGGTTCTGCTGTTGGTGGAGCACAGGCTTAACCGACAGCAGGATGTGCCACCTGGAAATGGAGTTTGCCAGAGTCTTTCATAAATTTGAGAGGAACAAGTCTTAAGAGTTGGGGAGAACATTACAGATTACTTGGCCGGCATGTCTGGGTTTCAGCAGAGCCAAAATCAGGTAACAAGGCAGCACTCATGGATTTTGGTGAGGTCTTCAGCAAAAGTTGGTTTACTTGTTTACTGGTTTACTTGTTAAGTTTGTGTCTCTCTTAGATGTTGGACTTGAAGTTTCACAGAACAATAACCAACTGACTGCATGGTGATTATTAGTGCCACAAAACTTCTGACGGATTACTAGGGGCTGTAGGAGAGGCAATTGAAGCTGTGTGTTGTTGTGATTTCTTGTGAATTCTGTGACATGTTGCCACTGTCAGCGTGCATATCCACAATAGTTCAGGCCAGGATACTGGCTGCTGGTTTGGTTTGGGTCTGAGGAAGGCTGATGCTCAACACCAGTTTTGCTCTGGACCCATTGTGACCAGTTTTGTACTGGTTGAATCTCTGCTTCTTGTGGTACTGTCTCTCCTGGTGAGGGATTGGAAAATGTCTGTGAGACTGTCAAGGATTAATCTTCTATAGTTTCTCAGCTTTTACTACTTATATAGTAATGTAGCTCAGTAAACAGGATTGAACTACAATGATGTTTACAAACAAAATATGTTTACAAATAATTGCTTATGGTAACAGTAAAGAAACTTGGTTCATAATAAGGACAGATGCCATTATTTACCTAAGGTGGCCTAAGATAGCAGTAGCCTGTATCAGATTTTTTTATATCAGCAGCATATAAAGAAAAATTAGTTCTTATTCATTTGAAAAGGCTTTCTGTAAATATGTGTAAGAGCTTGAGAATGTTATGTATTAGAATATTTTCTAATGCAGTGCTCTGTTCTTTGCTCTCTCTAATAAAAAACATGGACAATACAAATGTACTTGGTAACTGCTCTTCATGCATTTTTTGAAGTGATACTGTTCAAAACCAATAGATGCTGAACTGAATTCTAATATACTAAATATGTGATTTTTAACCTGCTGACACACCATTCACTGCACAAGGCATTAGAAATATTAAAAGCCTGAATTTGAGAACTGTTTGACAAAGATCTGCTTGTGTGTGATTTTGCATACCTGCACAATCATGTACTTGCATGGAGCATTTTATATAATTGTGTGTGGAACTGAATCACAATTACTTCAGAAATCTCTGTCTGTGGATAATAGGTATGTTCAGATACATGTTTTAACATGATAGTTTCTAGTTGGCTCATTATCCTGAAGAACTGCCTCCGCAGAGCTGCCTGTGAAGGCGGCATCCTTCTGAGGTTTTTAAGCCTTGAAGGAAAAAAGCTAGAAGAAATCTGCAGCCTAGTCTGGCTGGATTAATTTAAGCCATCTTGCGTCACCAGCACGGCCAATGAAATGGAGTCTTTCACAGCCTGGGACACCAGCAGGACATCCTGTTTCAGTTTAGAAATCACCCCCATGGCCCCCCCACCTCCCCACCAATAAAACAAAGGAACCCGAGGAATAATCTCTGGCCGAAGAGGCTGCTCAGGCACTGATTGTCACCCTGGCGCCCAGCCAAGCCCAGCATGCCACAGAAATGGGCCCAGAAGGGGAGTGACTGGAAAGCAGTCAAAGAGCACTGAAAAGGGAAGTCATTAAACTACCACCAACAACAAAACTCTCATTTGTTCAGTTTTCCTTTCTTCTTGTTCTCCCCCCTCTTTTTATTTTCTTTTTTTTTTTCTTTTACTTTTTTTGAAGAATGAATTCAATACAAAACTTTCCCCCAGGCTGTAATGAAAGTCCAAATCCACTTATTTCTATTGCCCCAGTGCTGCTGCTGTTGCTCTTTTGTTTTGGTTGCATTTTTTATGAACTTTTGCATAACTTGACTTTCTTCTTTAAAAAATAATAAATCATGACTAGACCATGAGTTTCTCGAGGAATTAAAGGAAAGGTTTTGTAAGCATGAGTATTGTAACTGCTGCTGTGATGATACCCTTACAGTTGCAGAATGGTTTATTTGTTCTTATTTGGAATATATGGGCAATATGACATTTTTTACCATTTGAAGGGCTGGATTCCTGTTGGTGGAACAGAAGAGCATAAAATGATGTTGATTTATGCTAGAGTCTGTTCTTCAATTGTTATTATTTTTTTAATTCAGAAGAATGTAAATACTTTGGAGAAAGTAATGTTGAGCTGTAAATACTAAGAGTGTGTGTACACTGGGAATTGGAAGGAATGCTATTATAATTAAGATTTCACCTCAGAAGATTAAGAAAGGTTTAGAAGATGCTAAAACCTGCACTCAGTGGAGGTCTGCATATTCAGAAAAAAAATTGACAAAACCCCCAGTGGTTTGTGTGATGCATGGCTCAAAAAATAAAAAAAAAAAGTAAAATAACACCCAGTCTACTTAGCAAAATAAGTGACTTGCATATATGTATTATAACAATAACCAGACCGCATGATAGTAATGGCTTGACAGTAGGGGCCTAATGAACAAAACTAATGAAGCAAGTAATGAGTGTTTTGGCAGATGATGGAGAAAGACGTTAGATAATGTTTACTTTTCATTTTCCTAAATACTGTTTCTAATTAGCATCAGGATGCTTCCTCTGTAGCCATTTGGAGTGCAGCTTTGGGATAGCTCCTTTGATACAACGCAGCACTTGGGGTGGCTGTTTGCTTGTCAGCGCTTGACATTGTGGAGGAAAGATGCAACTTAAGACATTTCCTAACATATGGCCCAAAAGTAAAAGCTTTTGGGGAGGGCAAGAAACTCGGGGTGTGACTGATCAAAAGTATTGTAGTGAATCTAAAAATACCCTCTGAGAGAAGGCTTTTGCCTGGCTGGCACAGCCACGTTGTTTATGACAATCTAGTAAGTCTTCTGAACAGATGAGGAACACCCGTTTGGCGCAGCAAAACTTAGGCTTTTTGAAAGTTGCTGTGTTTTGTATGCAGTGCCTGAAGGGTGGGAGAGGGGAGGAGGAGAGTGGAGGGGGTTTCCATAAGAAGGGAATACTACAGCGACCAATTGTAGGTGTGTATCTTAAGTGCCTCTTATGATCATAGGTTTTTGTGATTCACGCTTCATTGTAGGTAAGATTTATTATAGAAAGTGGAACTTTGCAGTGTAAATCTGAACTTGCCTCTGTGGAGAATCCTTGTTTTTAATACATTTGCTTACTGGGTCCAAAACCCCTTTAGCTAAGGGGCAACGCCGGGTTGAGCCATTTGAAAACCAAAAGTGTATTTGACTGCAGTGCCCTTGAGATATTTCTCAGATCTGCTTCAGATCAACTATTTTGGGCTTCTTGTTCTCTTCTTCTCACTCACAGTTCTTCAAATAGTGATTTAGTAATAAACACTCTCCTGATGAAAATACATCTTATGCAAATTCATTAGCTGAGTGTGTATGATATACATGCAAATGTATTTGTGTAAAAACATTATGGACACCCAGCTTTCCACTCACACCCTTTCCTCCTCCCTCCCCCATCCACACATATTTATCCACCTTCTGGTAGGCTATAAACCTGTGGCTTTTTGGCAGTGGGTGAGGTCACCATGAGTGGCTGCAGCTGCGGCTTTAAAGAGCTCTCCTGGGTACCTTCACTGCAAACTTTTAACTCCTGCTGATTGTAGCCATTTTGTATAGTTTTAATTGCTTCTGGATGTTGTAACATGCTTGTAGCATGGACAGAAGATTGAGGAATGAACGAGGCATGTTTTTCTCCCTGGTATCTTTAGGCTAAGCTAGTGGACTTCTAATGCCTGCACTTTATTCTGATCAGACCAATAGTCCCTGTTCATGGCCTCCTTCTTTTCCTTGTAATAATGAACAATGACGTGCCTATCTTATGGGCATGTGCAGATGAGAATCTTTCAGTTCAGTGTCCTTGATGCCGAAATAGATCAAGTGCTGGTAAGAGAACTGCAATTCCCTTTCTTCAAAAATGTCAACCAGATTCATAATGAAACTTTTCTGGAAGAAATGAAAGAAAGAAGGCTAAAGGGCTGAGGACTTTTTTGTGATATATGTAGACGCGTTCAGTGTGCTAACCACAGACAGGCTGTATAGAGTCAGACTCTCCTCTTAAAGCTGTTCCACAAGCTTCTATCCAAAAATCTGTCTGGACTGGGAAAGTCTTCACCAGGAAAGTTTTTAAAAACCAAGGCATGTCCAAAAAATATTTCCATTTCTGAGGCCTAATATTTTTCCATATGAAACAACATTGCTTGGTTTGTTCTGTTCTGTCATACTTTTCCAAAGCACTCTTTGCTAGCCTGTAACCATCAGAAGAACCTGAAAACACCCTAATTCTAACATCAGCAGTCCAAATGCTCTTGTCATGCAGTTTAAAAAGACTGAAGCAGGAGATTAAACATTAGCTGGAGCAACATGAAATAAATGAAAGTGGCAGTGGTAGAAACAGGGGAAAGACGGGGAAACAGCTGCCCAGGCTTTCCGTCAGGTAGGAAACAGAAGTCTGCTGAGTGCATTTTTACTCTTCCCCTTTCTGCAGCTGTGTTTTCCTTGGCTTGCCATGTTTTCTCACTCCTTAACCTTGCTCAGACTGCCTTACTGTGAGCAAGAAGAATTTTCCCTCTGTCTCCACTGCTTTCCAGGGCCATCTGTTGACTCTTTTTCAGGCCTTTTAATTCTGCTCTTCTCTTCCCTTCTTTGAGCCAGCACTGGAAAGATCAACCAGAGGAGGGATTGCCAGACACGAGAAGGAGGGACAGGGGGAGGAAGACATGCTGCCTTGGTTGTGGCATCCCTGTTGGCTCTTCAGAAGGTAGAGGTAAGATTAGGCAATATGAATAAGGAAAATACACATGATACCCTCCTGTCATGCCTTTAAAACAAATTCTTTCCAGTGTACCTGATGAAGGACTTACTTTTTTTTTTTTGTTTGTTTGTTTGTTGTTCTTTTTTAAAAGTTATCTATCATATCTGTATTCAAAAGAAAATGTTAGGGGAGAAAGCTCAGCCCAGGTTTCTGGAGCCAAACAGACCCAAAGGTCTAGACAGCAGGTTGCCCAGAACACTTCAGGGCATAGTTTACACATCCAGCAAAGTGTTCACTGAATGGGTGATTACAGGGACTCTTCAGGAGCAGTACCTCTACTTATACTATGTAAAACCAAGGCTTGTGTCTTCCTAGTGCCTCTCAGCAACTCTAGGTCTCCTTCATGCGAGATTGACTGCTGCCATTCTGCCTGGGCAATGACAAATGCCAACAATAGCCAATAGCCTCCTTAAGCAAAAGTTCTCATCACTAAGAGTTAGATGTGCTTCTCTGTGGTTTATTTTGGCTTGGTTTCCCGTCATGTCCTGCGTGGAAGGAAACTTTACTTTCTCTAGTCTTTTTGCCTTTTTGCTAGAAATTCCCATTTCAGTGCTAAATCTTCATTGCTTCTGTTTGTTCTTTCAAGAAGCCGGAACTAGATGATCTTAAGGTCCTTTCCAACCCTAACTATTCTATGATTCTATGACTCTATGAAAAGCAATTTCTAGCATCATTATTTGTTGCAGATGATTTTAGCTGTCGACCTTTTCTGTTGAAAAGAGTTGCCTTATTCTTCTAAGCTGTCAAAGAAATGCAACATAGGGAAACACTGCTCCAGAAGAAATTGTTACAAACAGTAGGAAGAAAAGCCTTTCTGGTTTTGTGCAGTGTTTTTGGTCTGCAGCTGTCACTAGAGAAGAACAGGTGAAAAGTGAAAATGTTCTGTTCAAGGCCTCCTGCCAGGCTGATGGCAGAGCATCAACAGTACCACAAGAGCTTTCTGAGTAGTAAACCAGCCCTGTCCCCATGAGTTCCTGCTTCTTCAAGGTACTTTACAACTGATCTCTTATCTAAGGACCTCTGAACTCTGGGGATGAGTAAAGTGAGACTGGATTTAACTCTAAAACTCGTCATGTTGCATGGAACAGTGACCTTCACCAGGAGATGTCTGGGAAGAACAGAATAGTACACTAGTATATGACTTAAAGAACTATTGTGTGCTAGACTGGGATGCCTAAGTAAATATTTCCCTATTGTCCAAGCAAATAACATTTTCATGTATGCCCCTAGATATTTCCAGAAGACGTGCAAAGTCATGCCTCTGTGCTTAAAAATCTGTTCCCCATTAACTGATTCTGACTCAGGTCTATGACTGCCTTACACAGAGAGCTGTTATCTTGTCTTATATCTAGTCACCTCTAAAGGATATAACCAGAAAGTTATTGGTAGCTGAATTGTACTTACTGCTCTCACATTACTGACAGTGCTTTTATTTGGTTTAGATATATTTTACTGACACAATATAATTACTTTGACTTGTACCTATCTTTCTGTGGCCATGAATTATTGGTTATTAGTTATCAAGAGGACAAATGCCAGTATCGACTACAAAGAGCCATGACTGATCTGGTGGGAAGACCCGGGGGTGACAGACCCATAATCATCCATAACCTCACTTTTTTATTTACAGAGTGTCCAAAGGGTTGCTGGGTATCCTCACAATAACAGGCTTTGTGTGTCATCATCATCAGAAGGACCAAAAAAGAAAAAGGCATTTCCCTTTCTAAGAGAATGAATGAGCTATTAAATTTATAATGCAACTTCTAATGCAGGTATTTTTAACAAAAATGCAGAGCGTTTTGCTGACCAGCCTTTTGCAGACAGTGTGTGACAGAGAGCACCTTGGGCATCAGGCTGGTTTGCTAGGTGCATCTTAGCGGCGTGCATGACACTGGCACCCTGGGGATGGCTGGAAGGAAGAATGCCCAGGAAAGGGTGATTGCTGGGGTGGAAGATACAGGAAACACTGCTTCTGCACAGCCTCTGGAGAGAGGCGGCAGTGGTGGCATTCCCAAGCATCTAGCCAGACAGCAGCCTTGCTTCACGAGCATCAAGATGCATGGCATAGTGGGCTGCAGTAATGAATCCAAACTTCAGGAGAAGGCAGGATGAGGTGACCAGAACTGGCTGTGATGGGTGCTTGGGGTGTTTCACCACCCCACTGATGGTGAAACAGAAGGCTGTCTTTGGGAAGGAGGCAAAAGACCTGCCTTTTTCACAACATGACTTGAAGGAAGTCTTTCTGCCACTGTTGCTTTACTTTAAAGCACAGAGAACTGGGCCAAAATTAGGTCTCAGCAGTAGAAAGAGCTTTCTTCTCAACAGTTTCTAACTCTGGAAAATATTTGGCACTGTTTAGGGTACTTCTCGGCTCACCTCCATAACAAACTCATTTGCTTCTAGATGGGAAGAGGCATATGAGAACGTTTGTCTAGTTCTAGTGTACACTGGCTTTGAATTAGTAGACGCCTTCCAAATGTCTTGAACAATTTGTCAGATAATCCATCAGCTATTGCTGTGAGCTACCTCTAGCATTAGCCTTGCTACAGAGGAGTGAAAACGAAAGGAGACCAAATAAATGTTCTTCACTGCCTTTCAGTACTTCATTGGCATCAGATGCTTGACAATAACAGCGATATTTCAAAAAACAAACATGGGTCAGGTACACATTTGACAGATCTCTATAAACCAGCTGGATTGTTTCCAAGATGGAATTTATTCCAGCTTTGACCTTTTGTATTTGGTTTTCTGCCCAGACATCTGCAAGCAGCAGAGCTCTCCAGTTGTTATAGACATGGTCAGGACCTGCCCAGACACTGGTGCCCTGCCCATTACAGGATGCCTGCATGCTTCCCAGTGAAGGAGCACAATTGTTTGAAAACTTGAATGTGAAGCATGACATCACTATCAAATGCAGCCATTTGCAATGAGAAGCTGGAGACTGGCTGTGATTTGCTAGCAAAGGAGCAGCTGAAAAAAAGATTTACTAACAAAACCATGCCTGCCACATGACCAGGGAGATGTGCATAGCACTGGAAGTGGCTGGTTCTGTAATTTGATGGGAGATAGGGTGATATTAACATAAATATTTCCTCCTTCCTAGTAACTTCTCCTTCAGCTCTACCAGTGGAATAGAGCATCTGCCCTAGGTTTAAAATTAAGAAATCTTCTGGTTAAGGTTTTATTTCAAGCCATCCCTTCCCTGACCTAGCTCACAGTACTGAGACTGGAGTTATCTGCAAATGCATTACTGAGAGGATGCTGCTAGGACAGGAGGAAGCACAGGTGACAGCAACAACCATGAGCACCATTGCATGGCTGCTGCAAAGCTCATGCTACCATGCTGGGCCTGTGATATATCCCAAGCTGCACTGTTCAGGATGGGCTTGCAAGCAACAGGAGCCAATGCGCAAGTCAGCTGAGCAATGAAGGCTACATCTCTGCTGATGAACCAGGTCAAGAAACTGCAAACATTCAGGAATATCCTTTTAGTCTTCCACATGAACCCATCTCAGCTGGTTACGTGCTGCTGCAGGGCCACCCTTCCTGGCCTGGTCCATGAGGAAGCGGATAGACTCACCATCAACACAGCCCATTCTGCTGAATTCAGCTGTGTAACATGCTTTGCATGAGTATGCTGTGTGATATTAAGAGCTGTTTGGTTCAGACTGGGATGTGTGTTGTATGGCCTGCAAGTCCAATCTCAAGAAAGATCTTTAAATATGTAAAATAAACCACTTGCAAATGGGCTAAAATTCAGAACTTTGGGTAAGTACATGTAACTTACTGAAAAAACTTTACATAACAATTATGATGGGGAAACTGTTGTCTTATGGATGGTAGTTTAAAACAGGGAGAAACTGAATGAATATTATGCATTATTCACTTTGATTTATTGCAGATATGTATAGTGGCTAGAAATAGAAGAGGCCGTGGCATGGCACACACAGAGCAGTATCTTGAAATAACTCTCAAAATAACACTTTAGCTTTGATGTTGCAAATATGAAATTTAACTCCAACTCGTTTCCAAAAATATCGGGCAGTGCACGACCTTGTTTATGTAAGCCATGCAATATACTTCTTATAAGTATTGTGGGCTGCAAAGGTCATTTCATCATGATTTACTGATTTACAAACATTATTTGTGGCTTTAATTGAAGAAAATGGGGATGACTTATAGGGCTACTTACACATATCCTGTGTATCAGTTTCATGTGTTAGACTATCAGTAACCTTTTCAGAGCCTTACATAATGGTGGACACTTGTGACAATTTAGGGACTGCTCCTTCCCAGTTTAAACAGATGAAAAGTTAAATCTTTTCTTTGAGTGAGCAACATTTTGCCTGTAAAGTGAGCCTCTTCTTTTAGATGAAGTGTGAAATGAGAAAATCATGGTATTTAATGCAAGAAAATGTGGCTTACTTTTGCTGTTGTCTAATTTAAGTTCGAGACTGAACTTAATTTCGAGACTGAACTTCATTTTAACCAAAGAGTCTGAAGTTTATATGCTGGCCTAAGTAACAGTAGCAGGTCAGTGATATGGTTTGCTGGGAAGTATGTGAAAATTGTAATTGAGCAAACATTCTATTTCATGAGTAATAAGCAGGCTTATTATTTCTCTTCAGTAATAGCATTAAAATTCACTGTGTGAAGCTAGAATGAAACAACATATTTCCAGCAAATAATTATACCTGTGGTGCTTTTTAAGAGTTCTGGATTCACGGTTTCGTGAAATCACTATGAGAAATGTGAAGAGAGGACGGAGGAGCCTTCTGGCCTCTGGGCTGTGGACAACTGCAGATAGTCTGCATTGTCTATCTGAAGAAAAGTTATGCATAACCATTGCAAACACTATCTTCATCTGCCTTTTTCACAATGTGACTTGAAGAAAGTCTCTTTGCCGCTGTTCCTTTACTTTGAAGCTCAGAGAACTGAGCCAAAATTAGGTCTCAAGGCAGACCTTAAACGGTAAAGACTGAGTCAAAGCGGAAGGAGAACCACCATCATCTCTAGCGTGAGTTTGTGAACAAAGGCATGACTACCAGATGAAGCTGACCCTGTCAGCCGCCGCACCTCAGCCTGGAGTCCAACAGCTTAGCTGCAAGCCGGTAGGCAGCTGGCACTGCTCTCTCTGTGGCCATCCGCAGCTGAGCCCTGAGCTGCAGGGAAGGTCTCTGCGTGGCCATGCTGCAAAGCAGAAACTCTACCATCATTTAAACCCTTGGGGAGAATTTCCTACCTATTTATGGGGAAATATAGCAACCAAGTCAAATTGCTTAACATCTCTGTTGCCAGGGATGAACTGCTTGAACTTCAACAAGAGTGGGTGGTGTGTTCTCAAATGCAGTCTTGGGAAAGGTGCTATTCCCCCAGAGAAGCTGTGAGCAGGCCATGTGAATCCTGAGCACCAGGCCAGCTGAAGGCAGAACCTTTCATGCCAGTGTTATGTGAGAAATGATGAGCTCTGCAGAGTGCTTCTCTTTCCCATCGAGCACATGATGATTCAGCTTAGTCAGGGCTCTCTGTATTTGGGAATGGTACAATGCCAGAAACAGTGGTGCTGCTAAACAAAATAAACCTAATAAAACACAGGATGTCTGAACAGATCAGACTTCAAGTCCGTCTATTCCAGGCTGCTCTTTCTCATGTTGATGAGACTGTTCAAAGACAGTGATGGAAAACACAACAAGCAGATGTGGACTAAGCTGCCCTATTCCTTTGCTGCCACTGTATTAGGTGTCATTTTGGCCCGTAATAAATATTGGCTTTAGGCCTGAAGTATGACTTTTAATATCTCTTCCAAAGTATTTTCCACTTATTTTAACTCTGGCTGTTAGTATTTCTTTATAAAAGTCTAATCTGTTTAATGCTGAATTAGATTCTTCTAGGTGATTTCAAACCAAAGTTCCCAGTAATCATTCTAGAAGAAATTTATTTTTATTTTTTTGTAACTTTCTGGCAAAATCACTTGAGTGGACTTGACTTGATCAAGAGCTAGTATGCATGAAAACCTTTCTGCTGCTCTCACTAAATTGCTTTGGAATCCAGATTCTGGACTGCAGATAATACCAAAATGTAACAGCAAAGCTGAGGGAACACTAAAGTTCCCTAACCCCACCATGCAGACAGACCCTCCCCTCCCCTCCCCTCCCCTCCCCTCCCCTCCCCTCCCCTCCCCTCCCCTCCCCTCCCCTCCCCTCCCCTCCCCTCCCCTCCCCTCCCCTCCCCTCCCCTTCCCTTCCCTTCCCTTCCCTTCCCTTCCCTTCCCTTCCCTTCCCTTTCCTTCCCTTCCCTTCCCTTCCCTTCCCTTCCCTTCCCTTCCCTTCCCTTCCCTTCCCTCTTTTCTGTATTCCTTCTACCCCCAAATTTCCAATCACACAAGCTCACAAAATCCATTCGTATCCCTGCAGTAAATTCATTCTCCCTGCTAGTAAACTCCCATACAGAATTCTGGGTGGCAGGTTCTGACCAGGGTTGCATACAAATTAGCTTGTGAAAAATGGCATCAAGTTAGGAAAAGAACAAAAGCAAACTGACTTCAAAGAGAATGAACCAAGTGGCATCTATGGTTACTATACACCAGGGGTTTAATAGAGCCCGTGTTAACAAAAAGAAGAAACCACCTACAAAACAAGCAGTAATCAGACCCTCTCTTCTTTCTTTCTCTGATATATGGGAATTGATTTTGGAACAAATGACAATCAAGAAGTAGCTCTTTGATATGCGTTTGGGTTGCCACCACTGCTAACAGCACTTTGTTCTTCCTGGTTTTCCACAGTAATTCACTGCGACTCCCTGACTCACCACGTCTGGACCAGTTTAGACACAGAGAGGGAGAGAGCCTCAGCTGGCAAATCTGAATTGGCTAGCTATAAACGAAATATGGCTAGCTTCCCAGAGATTAGATGACTGGAGATGCTTCCTCTTGCTGTTTTGTTTTTGGTTTTGTTTTTTTTTTTCCCCTTCTAGTCAGACACTAATGTGTGTGTATCTAGCAGAGACACAGTGAACTCACAAGCTGTCTAGCATGTTCTCAAGCTTGTTCTCCCTGTTTCTTTTCATGTGGGAGGGTGCAAAGGAATTTTAAAACAGAGGGAATGTTAACAACACTTTTTAAAAGTCTATTTCCCCCCTCCCCCTTCTTTTGTTCA
Source organism: Strigops habroptila (assembly GCF_004027225.2). Taxonomy (NCBI): domain Eukaryota; kingdom Metazoa; phylum Chordata; class Aves; order Psittaciformes; family Psittacidae; genus Strigops; species Strigops habroptila. Next base: position 66,359,353 of record NC_044302.2, read on the forward strand.
TCAGCTCAGGACATTACAGTAAGAAAGATATTATAAAACCCAGGTCTGCTCTGCTTTACGAGATTCTGTGTATTAAAATGCCATTGCACTTTAATTAGGTCTGTCCGCTTTTGGTTTTTTTCTTATAGTTTATAAGATTCTTCCCTTTTGGAGGTAAAATTACTTCACAAACTGATTCGGAGGCAGCCATTACTTGTGTGTGCATCTGCTGGCTGTCTTTAACTAGGAGGCCACACACAGCAAGTCTTAAACCTATATCAGACAACAGGAAAACACCTACTCTTGCATACTGGAAATTCTGGGAGGGAAGTAAGAGGAAGTGGAGGAAGCAAAAGGTGATAGAAAGACAACTTGTATCCTAAATATGGAGAGGAGTGAGTTCACGGTGTGTGCCTTAGCTCTGAAAAAGGCAAACATCCAGCAAGTTTGAACTTGGGAGCCTGAGCTATATCATAGTCACTTCATCTTATTTTTACTTTTAGGAACTCTCTTGTGTGCAGGGTATGAAACAAAATTGCTAATATGTTAGTCACAGCTTTTATATGGTCATTTTAAGGGAACTGGGAAACTTCTTTTCTCTCTCCCTCATTCTTTACTCCCCCCCCAAACCCCATTAAAATAGTTGATCATCCCTGATTTGTCAGGTGCAAAAGAAGGGAGTTGAATTGCTCCTGGAGATGAAAATGGCTTAGTTGTTTGCTGTGGGGCTCTGGGAGGGGTACCCCACTGTCTGCATGAGGTCCAAATACAGAACACTGTTCCCAAGACAGCTTTAATATCCATTTGTGCCCTGTGTGCAGCAAACAACAGTTTTTTAGATTTCTGCTTGTAGAGTGGTGATATAAGAGAGCATATGTGCACAGCAGAAATCCTCTCCTGTAAGTATGTAACCACAGGAATATAAAATAATTCCTTCTTTGTCCATAGACAGCTATCCCAGATGAGTCTGCTGGACCTGGCTTTGGGATACTTGTTAAGGAGTACAGAGCAAGCAGGGGAAAAAGATTAAAGGGAGAATACAATCTGTGTGAAACAGTGGCCCTGACTCTAAAGAAGCAGATGATCTAAGGGAAGGAAGAGCTTCCCTTTAAACAAGAGACTCCGCATGCAATGCAAATGATCCCATATGCAGCTGCCACTGGCAGGCAGCCACCCGCCTACAGAAGAATAAAGTCAAAGCAACAATTCCCCTGAACCCTAAAGCTCAGTGACTTCAAACAAGAGAAAAAGAAAAAGTGACATGATTTTTTCCAGTGAACTCTTTCCATTTCTAAACTGTATTGATGACCTCATCAGCTACAGCTGTCAACTTGGAGCTTAGCTTATTTCTGTCCAATGGACAACATCTGGTACTATCTGAGTATTTGCTCCTAGGATGGGAAACACGTGGAGCATGCTGCCTCAAAAATATGTAATGAGTGCCTTAAAAATGAACCTCAGCTTTTGCTCATGAGCACATTGGCACATTGGCAAAAGCACATGCAAATCTATTAACTTAGTTGGAGCTACACACAGAAGGAATATTGACATAGACAATTCAGGAACTATTGGCTCATTAGGCAAATTTTACTGACAACTAGCTATGACCAGCTCAGCTTTAAGTACTTATCCGATCCCTACACATAGCCACAGTGATAAAGTGTCTCTCAATTAGCAAGGTAAGCTATCCATCTCTACTCAACTCATCTATCCTCTGAAGAAGTCTGAGGCATCTTGGGAGTGCATCTAGATATTTTCATTCCACTGTTATTTTGTCACCTCAGAATTGTGACCCTTGCCTTCCTTTGGAAGCAAATTTTCAAATCCAACAATGTACTTCAGTTGGCAATGTCTCTTACTCCCCGGACAGGAACATGCAGATGCTTGGAAGGAGCTGGGACCATAGTACCTCTGGTTTTGGGAACATGGAAGGGTTCAGGGGAACCTTCTCCCTATAATGTGTCAATCTATATTTAAATGTGTAATAGTAGTCTTTATGACTCCCCAGCAAACCTCTTGAATTTATAAAGACACTGGATTTCCACGTAGTTCCATGTGGCTGCCAAACTATGAAAGTTGGCAGCTGCTGTCACTTCAATTGCTAAGTAGCACCTTAAAGTGTCCATACAGGCTTAAGTCTTGGCGTTAAGTTCTTTGCAAATGCAATGGGAAGAGTGGTGCCTTCCCGGGAAACTTACAGTGCAAGGACCTAATTCAGCAAAACACGTTTTGCTTTGCCCTCACACACAGGTGTATCCATGGTGAGAAAGAGGCCACTTGAACGAGGATTAAAACCACAGTTTAAAGTTAAGAGTAAGCTTCAGTGCTTTGCTGAATCAACACTTAACAGAACACAAGGAAAAGGAAGAAGAGAGGGAAAATGAGAAGCCACCTTGCTAATATGCAGCTAGAAAGCACAATGACAGCTACCTGCCAGGTGCTTAGTTTTTATGGTATATGAAAATGGATTTAGTGGCAGGATTTGAGGATCAAAGAGTTCTGGAAATGTGGACAGTTCTGGAAAACCTGTTCCCCATGGGAGCAGCTGACAATCTCACAGCTGAGAGTGCGGCAAAGTGGAAGAGTAGAAATTGACTCCCAAAAATACAGAAGTGAGTAAAAAAATCACACAGAGAGCTGCAGAAGCAGCTTAGGAATGAAAAACATTCCTGGTTTTGTCTCTCCATCTGTTTTGGCAAATATGCTGCCATCTTCAGAGAAGTTGAGCCTTTGGAAGATTTTGCAAGTAAGCTTTTAAACATTATCACATTGATCAGTATATTTAGCTGTAAATACCACCCTTCCCTGTTATTTATTTTCAAAGGTCTGAATTTCATGCATTTCATATTAATGAAGAATTAGCACTAAAAGTAAGTGATATAAACCATAGTACAAAGTAAAGGGAGAACACCCGGTAACTTTGTGACTCCTTAATCTCAAAAAACTGTCAATATAAGTGGAGAAAGGGGCCTTCAGTTTTTGAGGATGGGATTTATTTCAAATAAATGCTATTTCAAATAAATGCTATTTCAAATAAAAGCAGAATGGCTGAAAATAGTGACATCAAGTTTTGCTCATGGAAGTTCTTTTCTATCATTAGTCCTGTATTGTGGAACATCTGTTATACTGCTGAAAAAAGCAGAAATAGGAATAGATACAACCACAACCCCAAAATCTCTAATAGCTATCTCTGCTTACAAAGAATAAAACTGAAATGTGAGCACAGATCATCTCGGTGCTTCTGGGTTGCATTTCTGCTGATAGCCCTGCATTTGGACATCAGTGGATTTCAGTGGGTACAGTTAAAAGGCTTTGTATTGTCTGGGAGACTATTTCACTGCTGTCCACAAATAGATCTAATGCATTGAGGCTGGGGAGTGAATGGAATTTATGAATGCAGCTGAAGGCATAATTTGGCCCAAAGGCCAAGAATATAAGTCTGGATTCAATTTCTCTTAAACTTCCCCATTTTTAGATATTAGAACTATAGGAAGAAAAGCAGGTGCTTCATATAAAGAAAAAGACAATACACAGAGCACCATTATCTGTTAATGGCTATTTATAAATTATCTACCTATCTGGTCTTAAATTTTGTAAGATATTAGTCTAAATGACAAATAGGTATAACATAATGCTGCAGTTAAATTCAGCTGAGCAGAACTGACCCTCAAAGTGTTTCAATTATAGGAATTTCTGTAGAAAATTTTGTCTTGAATTTCTAGGATTTTCTAGACATACCAGAAGCAGGGGTAAGGTCACAGTTGCCTTCTCTGCCATGGATAAAACACTCCACTGACCCTTTTTTTCAGCAGTGTGAAAACTACTTAGCTTTGAAGTTGTTCAATACAATCATATATTCTTGCTACTCTAGGTAAATCCTGTCTGTCCAAACTGAATCTAAACGAGGAGCCTGTATATGTTTTCAGTGTCAGAAATTCATACACAAACACACATGATCAGTGAGTGTGATAGGCTTTTTGTATACAAACACAAGTTCCATGCTTTTATTGCTATGTATATGGTACACCTTGGGAAAGTGTATAGTGATATTGTGAAATTTGCAGTAATGACACTTACATTTGCTCTCAGAGCTTTGCCAAAAAAATCTTACAGCTTTGTCAGAGAGAAATTTCATTTTTTCCTTTAAATCCAGGGCCAAGAGCTCAGCTTGTCTTTTTCAGATGAAAAAGACTAGCTTCCACTAGAATTGTGTTCTTTCATACAGATTTGTGTTTAAACCATACAAACAGACATCCTAATATGTTTATCAGTAATGATGGGAATTGTTTTGCTCAAATCTTCATACCTGCCTACAACACCTGAATGTCATTCTGCCCCTGCTATCCCTTTCTATTCATAGCATTGCCACACAGATCCTGCTTCCTGGTATGTCTGTAGATTTCCAGCTATGATTTTAGGTTCACTATTGGAAACATATAGGAACTGTGTTTTCTAGGAGGAATGAATGAGATTCAAAGACCATCTGCAGATGTGTGCCTTATCACAAACTGGGACAGCTGTGAGCAACTTATGACCTGAGGCGAGAGGGAAAATGCGAAATGCAGATCCTTTTTTTTTTTCCTAGATGGGAAAGGACGCAGAGTTTGTTTTATCCTCTAAGAATGAAAAGAAAGTTCAGATGTGAACAACAGCACTTCTTACCTAGTGTCTTTTTCACTGGAATCTCTGGGAAATGTGGCTATATTTTATCCCAGCCTGACAGAGAAAATGGTGTTAATCAGCTATAAGGGAAATATCCCTCAATACTATCCCTGCTAAGAAAGCATTCTGCAAAGAGAAGCTAGAAATATGTATATGTAACTGCGTATTATCAGGTAATGGTGTAGCATAGTCTATTTTCAAGCACCAGGCTTTTGAATTTGGAGAGTGCTTTAGGAAGAAACGAAACCTACTCATTGAAATGTGAAAATAATTTTGATGATGCTGATTTGTCAAAAGACAATTACACAAGATATGCAATGCTTCAGCACTGTTTTGATATAGACACAGAACGTCTACAAATATTGTTTTCAGTCATGTGTATTTATAAGCCAAGTCCACACCTTTAGGGCTGACTTGTGTGCTAGACTGTGCTGTAGTCTTCCTTGAAATGTATTTCTGGTTCACAGCAAAACAGAATCCATAATGGAGTGTAATCTCATACAAATTCTGTAAATTGTAAGAGAGGAAATAGCTTTTTCTTTCTGAAAAAGTCTTTGAGTTTCTACCTAGATAATATTATTGTCATGTTTATTTGTTTTCATGTATTCTTGTTCATCAGGAAATACCAATACAGTTTTTCTTCATGCTTCCACAGGCTTATTGATTGTGGTGTGCTACCAGTTAATTGCATTTCTTCCTGCGGTGGAGATGCTGAGCAGACTGGGGAGACAGAGAGTGGTAGCACACTGCATTTGGACACTGCAATCTACACTGCCCCTCTGGACCAGCAACGTCAAGAACATATGTTGCTGAAAGACAATTTGTATGATCATTCTTCTGTAGCAGTGAAAGTATATCCCAACCCTTCTCTCTCTAGCTATATGGCCTTATCATAAAAATTGTAGAACTTGCAAGGCCCACAGGTTCAGTTTGGGTACATATTTAAGTACTGTAACCAAGTTATAAAAACAAGAGTGAGGTATTTATGAGCACCACGTGGTGAAAAAAGGTCTTTCTGCTTCTCTGTGTGTGACCTCTAGATGGTATCATTAGGATGGTGAAAGTTGTTGGCCAGTGTCGTGCACCAAAGGAGAAAGGAATGGATTTCCCATCGGTCTTCCTAGACTAAATGCCTACTATCTTGTGCTGTGGTGGTCACTGGGATTCAAAAGAGGTTGCTCTAGGATTTCATCCAGTCTTGCTTCTCCTGCATGTTATCGTATGTGCATGGCTAAGACTGACTCTGAGAAAGGCAGGGTCTGATTCTGATCTCTCTTAGTGTAAAGTGCAGTAATCACACTCAAAAAAATTGGAGTAAAAGCGATGTAAGATGATGTGCCCACAGTGATGACTAGAGACACTTAATTTCATTCCCTGCATGAGATCTGGTGCTGGATATACTGTGGTTCAGCGCAGCTGTGAATCATCAGAAGATCTCATGGAAAGCTGCTTGGCTGTGAAATGAATTAACCTGTATCACTGCTGCACAGCAGGGCCTGTGATTAAGCTGTAATTTTCCCCAGATAGTTTCATAGTTCTCCTTTTGCAACCATCACAAACTCTAAACTGTAGCTCTTCTGACCTTAACCCTCTCCAGACCAACAGAGGCTCCACTGGGTAAGACTGCTAATCTTGATAGCATTTTAAAGAACCTGATACTTTCTCCTTTTCCTAATTCATTGTTTCTTCCTGGGACACAAATTTAGGGGAAAACTGAGCACAGGACTTACATCAAAAACTGAAGAGGAGTTTGTAGGAGTACGTCACTTGCATCAAAAGCTGAATTTTGTAGCAACTTTACTTGGGAAGACAAAAGAGGTTTTAGCTTTGCATGCTAAGGATAATACTACGTAGTATTCAAACTCTTTAGGACTCTGGTCAAGCTCATTGTTAGCTATCCAAAGGAAGTACCATGCTATGCTAAATGTAAAGCCTTTAGAAGCTTTCTTTTTGACAAGATCTTTCAAAATGGGTAGCTCAAACAATCTATAAGATTCATAACATCAAACGAATTTCATGGTAGAGATAGATCTAACATTGCTTTTTAAGGCTTCCCCATAAACTAACACTAATGAAAAGTTCTGAAGTTCTCATGGGAGGGCACTGACTTTTGTATTTTTATCCTTTTTTTTTTTTTTTTTTCACTGAAAGCACTACTTTTCCAACATTTTTTGACCTAGGATTTTTTTTTCCCCTGGACTGCTGTGGCTGATTAACCTTGTTGCCCAGATCCAGAAGGCTGAAAATGTTGATTTACTTCATTACAATAGATGACATCTTCATTGTTGGTATGGGAGTTTTGGCCTCCACAGAATAATCAGGGTCTGAGAGTACAAAGATTGCATTGAAAAGCATAAGCAAGTCCCAAATAATAACGTTTTAGGGTTTTTTTTTTTTTTAAAAGAAGTTAACCTTTAAAAAAAATAAGTAGGATATGCATTGCAAAATCTTCTGGTTTAAGAATTTTAAGGACGAAATACTCAGGTTTCCCTGTCTCATCATACCTCTCCAGTATTCCTGAATCTTTATAGTTTGATCAATAAGCATAATATTTGTAATCCACACATTTTCTTTCCTACTCTCTCTGACTCCTCCTCCTTATTTATTTAGGTAACTAAAGGCCACAAATTTCAGATAAAAGCAGAAGAAATGAGCCTAATATATCAGATGGAGGTACGTGTCTTCTAAAACTATCTCCACAGTGTAATCACCAACAACCTGAAAAATGTGGCTGAATAGAACTTTTCTTCTAATGATTATGTTTTTGAATTTTTGTGCAGCAAATCCATATGAAACTGTATATCATAATATCACTTCAGTGCTGGGCTGCTCAAAATTCTGAATGTAGGTGGACACATCTAAATTACTGCAGGTTCCAGTGATGACTCTGCATTTACTCTTAAAACATGTGGTGGCAAACACCTCTATTTGCTGCTTTTAATGAAAGAATAGATCTTTGAGACTTCTTTGACTTTTCTGAGCACTCCAGGGTTTGGTTCATATTCCGCAATATTCAGATGGAAAGGGTAAAATATGTAAGGGAGTAGAAAGGCTGCAGTGCCAACAATGTCAGCATGCCAAGCCTGCATTTAGCTGAATGCTGGCTGGTTGGATTGACAAATAGCTTGCAGTAGGACATGTCTGCTCTGAGCAGATGTGGTGTAAGCATAGTTACATCACTGTTATTACCAGGAAAGCTCCCTGTATTTTCTTCATGAGGAGGTCAGATGCTCATTGGGGTCTGATCACTTATTCTGATCATCATCTAGGAGACCATTGAGAAGCTGCACAGATTTGAACATGTAGCAATTTATGCTCCTTTTTTGGTGGTAAAGTAGGCAGCAGTCTTAATGCAAGTATTAATGTGCTCTGTAGCAGGTCTGAAGACAGCAGCATGTTTTTTTAAGTGCTGGATTAATGATATTTCCACAGCCTGTCTCACTGGAAATGATGCCTAAATTTGGGCACCTGCTGCTAACAAGGTACTGTTTTTCACTGCAGTAATCCAGACTACAGGATTAAATCCAGACTCAATGACAGGTTGTTTGCCATATAATTCCCAAAAAAGAATAATAATTGCCTCAGTAAGGTAAGCATAGCAGGTTTTTAGTGGCATTATTCTTGAGATTGGAAATACTTCCTGATTTTACCTTTAGGTATCACTTAGCAAATCAACTGTTGTTCGTGCACAGTGAAAGAAATGGTCTACTAATAATGAGAGGTCTGTCTTCAATTCAATGAGCCTTACACTTCCTCAAGACAGTGGTCCATTTAACAAGCTCTCAGAAAGAAAGATAGTCTTGACAATGAGGGCAAGACACACAAGTAAGTATGCACTGGAAAACCTGTGACACTAAGTGCTAAAAAGTTGCATGGAGGTTACAACTTGTGATTGCTTGTCTTTTTAAACTCCTTCTGGGTGCTGGGAGTTGAACAGCGACAGATGATGCTGGGAGCCTTGTGATAAGCTCACTGGAAAGAGAATGTGGTTAATTGTGATCTCTCCTCATCACCTAGGTGATCATACTGTTTGAAGCTAGGTAAAGCCTTGTCCAACTTCACTAAATCACTGGACCCCAAGGATGCAGCAATGAATAAATGAGGAAAGAGAAGAATTTATGTTGTGCAAACAATAACTAGCTAGGCTGCGTGGAGAAGTTTCTTCACAGTAAATATTGTTCATGTCTCATCTCTGTGTTCACTGCTTACCAAGATGTTGTCACTATTTTGCCAAAATTTTTGCCTGGGTATTTGCAATAAGAAAAATCTTTTCTGTGATACAAACACATATGCATGTTATTTAAAAGTACTTGACATATTTTCAAGTTTTCAGTGAAGTGGAAATTTTCAGCTGGATACAAAAAAGTTTGACTATTTAAGAGTCCAAATGAAACATTCAGACAGTGGGCAGAAGAGAATAAAGGCATTCTTATGCCTTTCTGGCAATAAGAAGCATAAGTCTGCAGATGATTCAGTGCAATGGAGAGACTAGAGAGGAAAACAGGGCTTTGGTAATCAGGGGTTTCAGGAAGCAGCCGAGAGATCTGAGAAGTGTACAGAAACCCAGTCCATGAAAACAATTGATGATGATAGGAGCTGAAAAAAATTCAGTTACTTTTACAAAAATTACTGGAATTGTACAGGGGTACCTATATTGTATTACAACACTGAAGTTTTACTCTGTAGTCCTGTTCCAGATACCTTGATGGAAAAAAAGGCAGTAGGATTCTTCCCTCTACCAAAACTAACCAGGTAAAAAACTACTTTCCTTTTCATGAGATGGAAGATTATACAAAGATTTCCAAGTTGTCAGCCAAGTCAATTTTTTCCTGTGAATGAAATTCCTGTAAAGAGAATAGAGTCATTTCACAGCTTACCTCTTGCACACTGTGTCTGCCACATATAAATCTATCAGGGACTGTGTGTCTCTCTGTGGGGATTTAATATGTCAATGGTCACTGTGCAGGATCTCAAATTCAAAGCAAATTTTCTGCAGGTTGCTTTGAGTTATTATAGAGCCTGTTTTCAGAAGACATTTGGGCTAAATTTTATGGCCCATTTATCTTTGTAAATACAATGAGGATGATAATGTAGTCTCAGGTTTGTCAGTGTCAATAACACTTACCTATTGCTTTTCTTCTTACTGCTTTTCAGTCTCAAACAAAAGAACTGACTTCCCCAAAAAAGAATCTGTCTCTTCAAGATATGATGTTTTTTAGGTGTCTGTGCTTGGACATCTGTAAGCACCAAAATCTGACTTATGCTACTTGCCTGGGGTCTTTATGTGGAAGCAGCAAGACCAGTTCACACTGAGCTTCCTCAAACACTTCTACTAGCATAACCCAAGTATGGTAGCTGAAAGATCAAGTTAGCAGACAAGGAGGGCAAGGCAATGAAAGGGTGAGGCAGAAATCTTTTGTTAGATCTGCCATGAAAAGAAATGAACCTGAAACAGAATATAGGATTTGGGGAATCCTAATCCTATGCTCCATGCTTTTGACTGAATAGTTTATCTGTTGAGCTCTTTCCACTCTTTGTATACACATGAGAACCAAACACTCTTACGTGAGAAGAAAAAAACAGTAAGAACTTCATCTCTTCAGTCAGTTTTCTATAAAGTAGATATACACCATAATCTTAAGTATCTCATATAGAAACTCAGAATAACTGGACTTATTTTATAATTTGAACTGTGTCAGAAGTACTGCCTTTCACCGTCTTACAACTGATGTCACATTATAGTTGATGTCAGCAATGTGGAGACACTCTTTTAACTTACTAATAACTTACTAATGATCTCTAATTTTCCAAATATTTTATGTTTTGTATTTCCTCTTGCAAATACAGCTTTTTCAGCCTTTATCTTTTCTACTGTGCTATTTCAGGACTGATTAGTCCTTGTATTAGCTAGGGGTAGCTAGTCTCACTTGGTGAGGGCCCTGAAGAACAACTGAAATGTAGAACATTCAGATAATGAGACTAATAGGAGACTAATAAAGACTGAACATGATAGCATACTTTGTGCTTTTGTTCTTTCTTTTGACAACCACAGCAATGTATCCTTTTTGTTTTCATGACATAAACTATCAAAATGTGTTTTTAATGCAACTAATGCACCTATTTTTAACATGTCTATTTGTTCTTTGCTAGCAGCAAAGATTGTAGGGATTTCCTTTTTTTTTTTTTTTTTTGCAGACTACATATTAATAATGTTTTGGTATTTCTTCTTTCTTTCTACCATCTTTGTGGTGTTTTCATCAAACTATTTACTGACTGTAACAATAAAAATGTTATTGAAGTGTTTCCTGAAATGTGCAGCCATGTCTTCAGCCTAATCAAAATTTCATTTTCAATATGAAAAATATTTGATAACATTCTTTAGATGTCAAAAGTTTTTTGTGTTCTGAATGTGTAATTCAGAAAATGTAAGGAAAATATTTTTCTATCCCTTTAGATAATTTCTTATTTTCCAGTTTTGTTATTTGTCAGATTCTGTATGCAATTGACTAATTTGCTGAAATTTCTAATAATCAGTAAGATTTACATAGCCCTAGTGAGGAATGGGATGTATTTGTAAGATCTGTTGGGCTAGGCAGAACAGCAGTGGACATTGTTTTAATCCATGGTCCTTTAAACCTACTGAATACTAGTTTTTGTAATAAATAGCCTTCCTGGAATCTACAGAAGTCTGGATTTTTTCTGTTTACCACTTTTTTAATTTAGTGTGGTTGGTCAATGAAAAGTCTCTTCTTTGTGTTCAGGAAGCCCAACAAAAATAGTCTTCTGTGACCCTTCTATAATTGTTTTGTGTTTCTCTTACAGACAGATTTTAGAAACTGGATTATTATCTTTTTGTGTATGTGCTGGAAAGCTGCCAAAGCCTATGGGTGCAGGTGCAGTGTGATTGCATCACCAGCCCCCAGATGTCTTTGTACCTGATTTGAAGGTGGAGTCCAGCTATTAAATCACCATGTTACCTTAACTGTGTCCAGATGTATCAGCCTTGCTGGGTCGGGGGAGGGAATATCCATTACAGAGAATGGTTCTGTCATGGTTTAGCCCCTGTTGGCAGGTGACTCCCAGCCAGCCGCTCACTCACTCCCCACCGTGGGATGGGGGAGAGAATCAGAAGTGTAAAAGTGAGAAAACTCATGAGTTGAGATAAAGACAATTTAATAGGTAAAGCAAAAGCCATGTGCACAAGCAAAGTAAAATAAGGAGTTCATTCACCACTTCCCATCAGCAGGCAGGTGTTCAGCCATCTCCCGGAAAGCAAAAAAACAACAAATCAAATGAAATGATTCCTTGTGCAAACACAAAAGTAGATTTATTTCTTGTATGCACCATTAGTTTCATTGGGGATTTATAAGATGCATCAGTTGGGTATTTCAGAACAACTATTCTCATAGCATGAAACCATAACAAATAACCAAAATTATTACATGTGGGGAAATAAATGGCAGTGCATTTCTCACAAATACCCACTAAAGCAACAATAATTTATTGTTCAGGCAGACATATTGAATCTTACTAGAGGCAGCTAACTTAGCTTTTTGTTAGTGTGCTGCCTGCCTGTCATTATTATGAATTGATATTTCTGGCTAATGTGTGGGGTTTTTTTTGTTTTTTGTTTTTATAGGTGTGTGCATATATATATGCATCTGCTAGAGAGGTCCATACTAATATTCCATTACTAAACTGGAAAATGTTAATAATCTGATTGTAATGACTCTGCCTGACAGCCTGTGCTGTATCAGCAAAAACCTTGCACATTAAGGTTTCCAGTCTAAATGCCATGACACTGTGAGGAAAGCTACCGTATCCTTTCTGAGAAACCAGCACAACTGGATGCCTGTCAGAAGTGCCTGTCCCCCCACAGCCTGGGGGACACACAGGTGGAATTAGAGGTCTATCTGTGTCTCACGGAGATCATAGAGATGTGGTTGGAGCAGTCCACATGACTGAAGTGCTGCCATGAGGGAGTACAGGCTTTTTAGAGAACGAGCCAGGAAGGTAAGGAGGGGGAGTTTATGTGAGCCCTTTCTGTGATACAGTGGTGGGAATGGATGGAGCTCTCTCTTGGGGTGGTCAGTGAGCCAGCTGAGAGCTTGTGGGTCAGGATCAGTGAGCACACCAACATGTGAGCTACATTGTAATGGGCATCTGCTGCAGATTGCCTGACCAGGAAGCGTAAGTAGATGAGGCTGTCTCAGTAGCCTGCAAGAAGCCACACATTCCTCATAGAGGACTTCAGCCAGCATGGCAACTGCTGGAGAAACAACCCAACAGGGCACAAACAATCCAGCAAGTCTCTCGAATGCATTGATGATTAGTGACTTCCTGACAGGTGACCAACCAGTGGAGAAGGAAAATCCTTTGCCTGGCAGCTGATCTTCTCCCTGTGTGCCCTTCCACCTCAACAACACACTGGTTATCATTGCCATTCTGCCTGGTGTACTGGCTCCTGCTAGGGATATCAGTGTCCAAGTATTGGATTTTAGCTGAGAAAACATTTCTTGACATCGTGACTCCAAGTGCCACAGCTACCAAATGCACAAAATACTTTCCTTATAATCTTTGCCTTGCAGCCACTCATGTTTTCTTCCTGTCCTGCACCCTTTTACCCAGAGCAGACGGTAGTTTGTCTCATCACTTAAGGGGCCATCTTATGACACTGGCTTTCTAGGTAGTAGGAGTGCTCAACTGCCCATGATAATTTCCCTGCTGAGATGATGACTGGTCTGTCAGGAGTGGAGTGAGATCTCACTTCTGTTCTTCCAGCAGGTAGCAGGAAAGAGAAGCAGCTGTGCAACGAGCCATTGCAATTTCTCTTCATCATGCTTCATTATGCTTTCTCCATAGTAACACAGATTCAAAAATGCTTTAGTCAAAAGCCAAGAAGCCTTCCTTTCCGATTCAAATCCATTTCTTGTAACCATGTGTATATTTTCCAATTATCTGTGCACTTCAATTCACCTCGTTTTAATTTCTATGTTGTAGCTGTGAGAGGTGCTACTAGAAACCACTTTCTACTGGACTTAGTAGAAAGGTGTTGCTAGAAACCACTTTCTACTGGACTAGCTCACAAGACTCTCTGGTTGGAGCGTTTGCATGGAAGGTAGATTTCTGTCTTACATTGCTTGTATAAACAAAGCTACGATTGATATTCTTATTTCCTTTATAATGCTCTGCTGTGCATTACATGAAAGAGATACAATATAAACATAAAGACAGTTTGTTTTCTTATTAACAATTCTGGATTTCCAGCTAAGCAGTGTATTTACATGGTGTTCTCCAGCCAGCCTCTACTTCTTATCTGAGTTTAAAGGCTGTGGGTGTGTATCTCATGTTGTAAGCTGAATAATATGTCAAGTTTGCAAAATAAGGATTCTCCCATGTGCCTCATTAAAATGAGGATGCTGCATTAAAATGCTCAGTAAAGACATTGCCTGGCATTGCTAGTATATTTCATATAATTCCTCTTGAGCCCTGTGACTGGATGTGGAAACTACACTCTCTAAGGTCTCCAACCTGCAAACACACACTGCCTTTAATGGCATCATGCTGCTATATCACCTCCATTATCCTTGGAGAAAGAATTCTGATTATTGTATTTGAAAAGGAAAACAAAACATAAAAATTTAAACTTGGGGCTTTTTTTAGGCAGGCCAGGTAAACACTGTGAGAGGAAAGATGTGCAGAGAAGCAAGGTCTCAGGCTATGCTGTTACACTTAGTTTCATGACATTCATGGCACAGAAGGCTCTGTTCTGCCTGTCCCTACTCGAGCAAACAGATTGCCTTACTTGTCTTGTTTTGACACTTCATTGTTTAGGATTTCTGTTCCACATAATGAAAGACATAGAAATATTACTGAAAGTTTTAATTCCCTGGGGAGCTGGATGTGTTCATTCTATGAAGCTGTTTGGAGGAAAAGCTTTCACAGTGTGTCTGTTGCATTCCCTGTTTGATGAAAGGTGTCTTCAGAAGGCAAAAACGTTCCTCATCACCCCTGTTTTGGCTCCGTCCTGTAGTGAGGTGGAGTGACATAGATGGCTGCACTGAAACATTGTCCAAGTTTGGAAAAGGCCCATAGAGGGTTTGCATTATTCCAGCATGTTTTATGGAAAGATGGATTCAGGTCACTTGTGCTGTAAGTCAGCACCTCATGCAAAGCTTTGAGAAGCTGCTGGCTAGCTACCTGGAGGGCTTTACCCAAAGATCTCAGCTCTTCACAGGGAATTAATCATCATCTCCTTCATTTCCCTTCAGCACAGGCAAAGGTAGTAAGAATGAAGCTGGACTACAGTAATAAAGAGGATTTATCTCGTCAACGTTTTCCAAGTGCCTACACTTTATTTGGTAGATAGTGGTGTGGGACAGGCTGTGATTTCCAAGCCTGTGTTCAGGCATCATTTAAACTTGCTTCTCTTTTTGATACCATGACTAGTTTTGGCCGAGGTTCACTAGACTGGAGACAGCAATAAAATTAATTTTATTTATTTATTTAATATTCCTTACATTAAGCTTGTGACAGATCTCTTGGCCAGAGGACAAGCATGTTGGAGTTGCTAGGGTGGTTGCACTTGCAGCCTCCTGAACACCAGATGGCTTTTAACTGCAAAGCCAGTCACTTCTTGTCTCCCTCTGCTGCAGTGCAGGAATCCTGCAAGCCATTCCCTGAAAAGCGCAGCACAGCCTCCAGGAGTGGAGATAGCCTCAGGCATGTCTGAGACTCCACCTCAGGGACTCCCAGTCTCCAGTGGGCAAAATACCAAAATGGCAGCAAGCAAAATTGCCTCTTCCAGGCCTGGATTTTTATTGCCCTCTCTAAAGGGTAGCGGTATGTAATTTTCAGTCAAATGCATCGAGTTGAAAGAGCAGTTCTCTCTGGAAAACACAAACTAATAGCTTTTCCCAAAAAAAACCCAGTCTGAAATAAACAAATCTGCATTCAAGAGAGTCTAATGGTGACAGCCAAGTCCCTGGAGCCAGGGAAGGCTGTCACAAGGCGAAGCACCTGGGTGCTACCTGCTCCTATTCATGTGGATGGACAGCCAGGCAGGAAGCAGTCACTCACCAGGTGAGCCCCAGTGGACACGCGCACGTGCCAGCCTCTTCTGAAGGGACCGAGCCACTGTGCTTTGGTGGGCTCCCAGCCTGTGCCCCAGGGGGTCTGGGTAGACAGGAGCAGTGCACAGACACAGGGAATAGTATGTTTCTTTAGAAGACCTCTTGGAGCCCACATCACTTGCATGCCTGGATAAAGTTTTCCTGCCACGGGGATGGAGAGGGGCCTCACTGGTTTCAGAAACAAAACATTTTCCATTCAATGAAATGCTACACTTGTATTATTGCTTGATTTTTCTTCTTTTATTTGCTTTGGAACATTTTTCAGCTGGGACAGTTAAAGAGTATGAAAGAGATTGTATCTGTGTTGATTCAACTGCTCTCTTTTATAAAGTGCTCAAATCAGCTTTTGTAGCTGAAAATACAGCTGTTTCTCTTCAAATACAGATGGTATCATAGCTGATAAGTCAAATTAAGCCTGAACAAGCAACCCCAGACTATATCTCTGCTAGTTTAAGAATCAATTTTAGAGATTTATAATACCACAGTGGGTAATGTTCTGTATTATCTCGATGTGCAATGATTTACACATTTACTGGCTACTTACCATTAATAACATAGGCACAGAAAATCCTAGCCAGTGAAGTACAAAGCACACTACTGAACTGAGTTCCCAGCAGTGCCATGAGGGCTCCACATAGAAAGGAAAGAAATTCAGAAAAAAATGGTTTTGCATGTCTGTAACTCTGCGCATTGGCATTCATCCAGTGTGGTTGTTTTGACATTTTTTCTTTCTTTTTTAATTTTTCTGGAATATAATAGGTTTCTGGTATGGAGTCATAAGCATAACGGACGACAAGCACAGATGAACAGAATTTGCCTGTGTTTAATATAGACAAATTCTCAGTTACTTCCATTCTACTCTTCACATTAGGAACATTACCGTGTGAGCTTACCTGTTTTTCTACTTTTGGCAGACTATATTGTTACTTATGACCACAACAAAGCTGTGTGTTTGATGCATTGTTAAGCTGAAATTTAGGGAGTCTTAAGTTTTATTCATGATAAGTAGATGACTACATGAAGAGGCATGTTTCTACAGGTAGCATAGTTAAGCTGCAAAACTGTATGTAGCCTCAAGAAAATCAAAGGCTCTCCACAGATCTAATCCTGTCATTCTGGTTTTCTTTTCCCTGCTGCTTTTGGTATGTTTTGCTGTCTGCCACATGTCTAGCCCTCACCAGTGAAGTGTTTGTGAACAGCATACACTGTAACTGGCCTGGAGTTGCCAACTTCACTCCCAGACCACACTTCTCCAAAGAAGTCAGTTTCTCTGTCTATTGCCTCAGCACACCCCAAACCCACTCCGCTTGAAAAGTGGCATTATAGACAGGGCGTAAATGCTCTCAAACTGCAGTTTTATGTTTTCATGCTCATCAGAGGAAATACCTACCTTGGACAGGTCCACCTAAGAAAAGGTGGTGGGGTTTGTGTTTTCTGTGCTGATAGCAGTCAGATGCTTTGGCTTCCAAAAAGCTGGCAGCACACAGTACACTCACAGCTATGGTTTGAATTGGAAGCTTTCAGATGTACTGGGTGGTAGAGGTGGTGACTGGGGTCAGGGCTCAGTGCTGGAGGCCTTCCTTCACCTTACAGCTCTGCCCCAGACCTCATATTCCTCTTTCCCCTTCAGAAAACAATAACTTATCTCTGTCCCTTAGCCTGTATTTACCTGGGTTGTGGGTCCTTTGTGGACCTGTTGTGTGTGACCAGCACCTGTTTTGATCAATCCAAGGCCAGAACTAACCTGGGCAGTGACAACCCAGAAGAAGCAGAGCAAAGCCTGAATGTGATAGAATTTTTACACAAGTCCATTCACTGCCCTGGTTGCTGCTGTAGCAGAAGCAGCCACTCTTGTGTGCGGCTGTGAGAAGAACTGTCTTACCAGGAGAGCTGCCTCAGGAGGACCATCAAGCACGTGCAAACTCTCCATCACAGGGAAAACCCATTTGGGAATTTTGGAGCTCAGTTCTTTGCATAACAAGGAGTTTGGGGGAATGAAATAACTACTATTCTCCTTGTTCTCTCCTTCCTTACCACAAGTGAGCATTAACATTGTTTTAAACTATTTAAAGTATTATTACCATTGAATGATGGGGAGAGGAAGGGATTTATTTTTTATTGGACACATTAATTATGCATTTTTTGTCTATTACTTGTTAGACTGGATAGCTATAACTTTTGAATTAGTTTTTTAGTACAAATGCACCCTTTCATTTTCATAGTTTGCTTTCCAGATTCTTTCTACAACTACAAAAATATTGCCTCTACAACATAAATGTGTTTGCTATTATGCCATTATGCAGTTATTTACTGTAATCCTGCAAGACACAATTCATCAAAGATTTTAAGGGTTCTAAATTCGATTCCACTGAGACACAAAAGGAGAAGCAACCCTATCCCTCCACCATCCCCAACAGTTTACAACACATAGGTGAGTTGGAGAATGTTCGCAGACAACAGCTATGTACCCCACAGTGGAGCAGAGCACAGTAGGGCTTCAAGGGAGCTGGTGCAGCCACGAGCTTCAGACATGCTTGCGTGGGTCCTAACAGCATGAAAACTGAATTACATTTGCCTGGGCTCATTAGGCCTACTACTGATTAGCTTACGTAAAGAACCACCTTGATAAGTTTATATCCTTTCTGTTTCTGGAGTTGGACAATGTCTGTTCAACTATTGCATATTACTAGTACATGGAAAGTCATAGCTGAAGGCAGATATAGGCATAAGAAAAGATTTCTCGTTTTTCGTCTTAGAAAGGAGCCACACTTAATTAAAATCTGGTTCTTATACAAGATTATAGCTGTTAAACCTGTGGTTTATGAGATGTTTTAGCATACAGTTATCTCAGTAGATTGCACAAATATCTGAGAAAACCAATGTAAGCTTTTTCATGTGCTGTTCAGTATTTTTAAATCTATTCATTCGTAGTAGTCTTACATTGCCTCTTCTTACCCTAGCACTATCCCTGCCAAATGTGCCATGACACTTGCTTTGCAGACTCCTTTCTGACCCCAAGACTGCCTCTTGTGCAAACGGGTTTTCAGCAGCTGGTGAGGTGTCCTGAATATGGAAGGAGTTGCAGGACACAGTGTGTAAGCCTAGCCATTAGTCAGGACACCTTTCTTTCTCTCAGGAGTCTGTTTGTACTGTAGTCTTTCCCCTGGAAAGTTTATGATAATGTTACTTAACCACAGACTTAATAGTCTGGGAATACGTAATAGGAGAGGTGGGAGGAGAATAGAAATAATGCACGATCAGTTGCTTCTCCTTTAATAAGGAGTCTATGGAAACAAAATACTTTATTAATATGCAGAGATAGGCCAATTTTATGAAGGTGGTGTTCAACAAAAGCTGAATTCTAATATAAGTACCCCTGCTAGGGTCTTTTCTGGAACAAAATTGACCCTGCGCTAAACATTGTCATAAAGGCCCTTTCTTCCTCATATCGGTATTTTAGCTGTGGGCATAGCTCCAGAGAATACTCCTGTTGTGATAAAGTATTTCTGAACATAACACTCTTTCAAGCTGCAATCTACTGTGAAAACTAACAGCATGCTGTTCACAAACCAAACAACTGCATTAATTTACATAAAGGAATGAGGAATAAATGACACTCTAGGCACATGCAAATACCTTATATGATAGAAGACAGTCCAGTGAGAGCTTTCAACCCTGCATGGCACAGACATGGCAATTGTACCTAGCTTGCCCCTTTGTATTTTAATCCTTCTCTTATTTCTTCATCAATTGTAATGAGGAAAATAAAATTGAAGAAGCTGGCGGCTTCATCTAGAGACAGAAGTATACTTGTCACACTAAGCTGTAACTAATTGCCTATAAAATACAAGCTGTGTCTGGTCATGGTTATGAAACTGCTGTAGGTTTCTTTACAGCAGGTTCCAGACACTGTAGCTTATGCTAACTTAACATCCTGCGAAGATCTGTAGTATTCATTCCTAAACAGTTCCAAAACATTTTAAACCATTCCTCAGTGGTATGCTAAGCTTACTGAAATTCAGTTAGAATTTCTTTCCACTGATGTGTAATCTAAGCCTGCAATGTTCCCCCCTCATCCTTTATTTTTAACAATGCTTTGGAAAATAACAGATTGTTACCTTGATGCATGTATTTTGTTATATATGTGTGATTTCAGACTACCTTTTTAAGTTGCCCATCAACCGAAATAGGCCTGCAGTGTTTCTTTGTCCTAGAGCAAGTTTGGACTGTTTACTACCACTGCACATTAACAATCTTATTTATATGTTTTGTTTAAACTGCCAAGTGATAGAGAAATAAAGGAATTAGACTGTTCTTTTACAAGCTGCTGTACAAAAATGCATGCAAGGCTTTTAAAGATCCTCTACTGCAAGTTCTAGTATATGTGCTCTTTTTCTATTTTTCACGTTGAACACCTGGTTGACTTACAATGGAAGGTGCTTGAGTACAGAGTGGAATAGTTGCTGTTAAAAAATATTAAGTAACACGTGAGTGATTACAATGGCTTCTTCATCCTCTCACATCAACTGTCCTGAACTTCCCATCATGTGTTCCTTCCTCTGTAAATCTATGCCTGCTCACAGTCCACATACCTCTCTGATTGTCAGAACGAAAGCAATGAAAAGGAAGGCCTCCTGGCATGTGAGCTGAAGTAGCTATCAAAGTGATGAATTTGTATTGATTTTATAGAGAACAGAAGATAGATCAAAACCAGTTTTATTTCCAGACCTGGTGCCTGATTTAAAAAAAAAATTGTCTTACTCAGAGGTATGTTAATTTCACCTATTCATTAAATCCCCTGCTCTTTGCAGATTTACCAAGTATTTTCATTTTCATACTTGCTGTTAATTGTGGAAGGTGAATATTTTTATGAGATTAAACTTTCTTTTTTTCCTAGTAAACAGAAAGCTACAGAAAGTCACATTTTTATTTTCTATAGAATTAACTAAGTATTCCCTAACAATCACACAAAGCCACATCAGAACAAACATAAGTATGCATGCTGAAACTCCTTTCCAAACCTTTCTTCACTCAATTTAATTTGTAAACATTATTTTCCATTAGTCATACTCAAGCTTTGAATCAAGCTTCTGAGCACTGAAGGTAGAAAATGCTCCTTTTTATAGTGGTATGGAAAGAAGTGAGGGAGGTGGGGAATAAGATGGGGAATCTATAACATGAATATGAAATTAGAGACCTGAGAAAAGAAGAAATCGAATGAAAAACAATCTGCTCTTAATTTGTGTCAATTGGCAAGCAACAACCATGAAAGCTATTTTGGGAATGGATATTCCCTTTATAACTGAAGCAACTGGATTCAATCCAGCATGCTTTTCCTTATTCTAAATTCTAAAAACATGTTGTACCTTGCGGGCAGAAGCACCAAGAAAGATTGGTTTTCTGCCTTTACTTTTTTCTCCTCTAGTAAGGCCAAATTCAATTAGAGGAAGGATAGCTTAAAAAACCTGAAATCTGCCTTGCAGCTGTCCTGAAAGGCCACTTGTGAATGTCAAATAAATGTGGTTGGTGAGACACAAAATGATTTCAAAACACTGTGTTGGATTCTACTGGTGTGGCATGAATAGATGAAATCAGTGTCCTGACGGTGGGTAGCCATACTATTACAACTGTCCTTTCCTGAATAAAGACTGACTGCTTCATAAATACAGACAGACCTAGGCATTGGCCTAGGTATGCTGTCTATTCCCATCCACTGAATGGAACTGGGACAATTTTATACTTTAAGTGCAAGGGAAAATTGTATGTTACTTTTTCAACTTAATGAAGCTCTTTCAACTGAAGTATCTAACAAATCTTTAGTGTGAAAATGCTATTTCATATTGTAAATCTTTAAGTTCAGGTGTGAAATGAAAAGTAATCCTTAATGAAAGTTATTTAAAGAGAGGTGGTTATCATTTTGATGTGTATTTTGGTGTAGAAAAAACCAGCTTTGCTTGATGTCATTTCACTGAAAAGAAACAGTTTGAACAGCACCTTAGATATATACTTCCCACAATATTAAAATGTAATAACTTCAAATTTGAAATAAAATAAAAATAATAAATATAACTGGATTACATTTCACCATTTTCTAGCTACCAAAACAGAACTAAGATTAAAGTGATATGAATACTTCATGGCACCCTTGAGTCCAGACAGTTTTAATAGTGTCATTAAATTTAACTAGCTAAAAAAATCACTTTTACAAAATCCCACCTTTCAGTTTCTTCCTTTACCCAACTAATGTGATCAGCTCCTTTTCACGTATCGGCAAGCAATAATAATTTTTTTATTCATTTCAGGTTGCTGAATGACTGTCACTTTATGTGTTAGTGTCTGGCAACATCAGACCTTAAAATGGTTGTGACACTACAAAATGTCATGCTAACTGCATGTCATCCATGGCAAACTGTTTTGCTTAGTTGTAGCAGCATCAGACAGGGCTGCTTAGCATTCACCAAAGCCCAGTGACTTGGGATTCTTTCTAGAGATGGGCACCTTGATAGAGTGTTGGCTGTGTTTCACAGGTCTTGCTATGTATATGTCTGTTACAGGCTCATGCTGGAGACAATAATGACCCCCCCAACCTTAAAAAATAAACACACAGGGCTGAGGAATTAATGCCTGAGTAAACGACAGCTGGCATCAAAACCTGGAACCAGTTCCTTAGCCACAGTATGTCAATAGCCATTCATGACAGGTTTGAGTTACTGGCTCTCTCTTGATTCTGTCGAATATGGGAAAAATATCTTAGTGTCCATTCCTGTGTATTAGTGACTCTTTAGACCACCTCTTGGAAATACTTCAGATTTTCAGTATTGACATTATGCTCAGCAAAAGTAGCAGTCTGTCTGCCAAGTAGGAGGCATTTCAAAAGCGTAGGTGCTTGTATTAACAGTGTGTTCAGTTTCTTGTGAAAGCGCAATTGCCTCTCTTTCATTACATGCAATTTGGATGGGAAAAGACCCACTTCACTACTTTTGAGAAAATGCAATGCAAGACTTGGGGGGAGGAGGGTCAGGGATTCTAACACTTGTAAAGTGCATTTTAGTAGCTATTAAAATTGAAACTTCTCTGCAGAAAGCTTTATGTCAGGACTCATTTAATCTGCTACATGAAGAATAGCATAATGCAATATTAATATTGTTTTACAAATCACAGAGAAACTGTAATATTTACTTGAAAGAAAAATGTAGGTTTCCTTAATTAGGAAAACTGGCTCGGAATTTTAGAAGAGAGCAGGCCCCCTCCCCCCTGAAAAATGCACATTTATCTTGTATACACATGGTGACTATTTGACCAGCTAAGTTGGGTTCTATCAAACCTCGGTTGACATCAAAGAAGCTGAATCTATTACATGTCAGCAGGCATGTGTGTCAGTGTTGTAATGTCATCTCTTGCCTTACCCCAGTTTCTTCAAAGAGCAGTACTGGCAGTCTGCATCAGAACTGCTGGTCACTGAAGAGAAGGAAACCAACAAGCTCCAGTCTTGCATTAGTGTCGTTTCTGCTGTGTTTTTAAAGGTTTGGAATAATATTAACGCCATAAGCACTGGGAACTTACCTGAAGGCAGTGCTTTTGCAACAACAGCTTCCTTGAACTTGCAAGCAATCGTTTTAATGAGTTTGGGTTGAGAAATACCTCGTCTTTTCTCCTAGGTAAAGACCAAGGGAGAGTAACTTTTGTAGTGCAGCTGGTAACTCAGCATTATGCACTTTCCTATCAGAGTTAGTGAAATCTGCTGTGTGCATCTGTTCATCTTCATCAATGCATTTAGTTCTTTAGAAAGCTGTTGTTTCCCTTTCTGCTGCCTGTTATCCAGTATGAGTCCCTGCAAAGGTAAACAGTATAAGGTGGCACAAAGCTAGCATCTTTCCCTCTACACACGGGTGTGTGTGTGTCAGGTATATACACACACAACACCCTTCTCTGGCAACCACAGTCACAATGCTTCCTTTACAATTTTGGCAAACTAGATTGCAAAGCCAGAGTGATTTCCATCATGGATTTCAGAAGACAATTCATTGCACTTCACATTATGAGTGAATTCCTTTGGCAAATACAGCCTTGCTTTTTGCTTAATGTTGCTCTAGGCTGCATGAGGGATGAGGAAGAACCTGTGCCTTACAGTGACTGTTGCTTCATGGCTGAAATTAACAATAATGCTCCCATCAACATGATTTTTGTTGCAGCAATAGTAGACTATTTTGCAAAGCAGTAGACTATTTTGCAAAGCAGTTTGCAAAATAGAGCTGAAACTGCTATCTGGAATTGCCATGAAAATCAGTGCAGAAAGATGGCCTACAGCTGTCCTCTCTCCTGCTTCAACCCAGCCATTTCTTCCTAATCTAGGAAAGTTTGTGATACACCATTTCAGAGGCATAAACATGGGTCCATGTGAATTGGTGGCAATAGTGAGTCCTGCTGGGCCAGGGAAGACAAGCAAGGCTCAAAAATGAAGTCTTCATCTGCTCCTGATCTGCTTTTCTACTTTTAATCAGGTTTGTGTGATCAAAACGGTGTTCTGCCTGGTGGCCTGGATTTCTTTCCTAGGTCTGGTCTTCTACAGAGCTGACAGGAGATAAAAAAGCTCAAATGACGTGTTCATCATGTGTTTCATGGAAAGTAAAGAAAATAGCATGAGGTTTTCCTGCATACAAAAACAATCTTCTGCCTTTTTTTTTTTCTTTCCCCTTTTTTAAAGCTATTGCTTTGTTTTCTTTTAATCTAAAATAAGTTCCCATGAACTAGTTTAGAATCTCTTTTTTTTTTTTTTTTTTTTTTGTAGCTGACTGCATTAACCCAGTTTCACAAAATGCCAGCAGTCCCAGCTGCTGAACAGATTCTTTAGTACACAGAAACATAAACCATACATGTTTCAAACAGGTAAATGTTTTGGAGCAGATGCCAACATAATGGGTGATTTAAAACACCATCCCCTCCCTATAATTAAGTCAGATATAAAACATTAATGATTTTGTAAACCTGGGCAAAAGTCCATAATTTTTGTTCAGTAAAACCAACTGTGATTTCAGAGGGAGATCTAATTGAGTTTAAACAGCAAGATTTTAGATGGGAGAGGACTTCATAAGTTAGGAGGAATAGTTGTGGACTGCTCTCATGGTGGACTGGTGGAAAGCATAGTGGAAGGGACTGTTACAGAGAATTATATTGCTTTTCACAAAACCTCATTGGCAAGAATTATATGCAGGTAGGTTGCAAGGCACAAAAAGAGTAGAGGTAGTTAGATGTCTTTCATCTAGTAGGCAGTTAAAATTAACACAATATAGTAAGCCTAGAGCTGACAAAATTAGACTTGCCTCTTCATGAGTTGACCATTTGCATGGTTAAGATGGAAAACAGAGCTTTCAGCAGTATCAGGGACTGATGTGCTGCCAATATTTCACCAGCATCAGCTCTAATCTGCGCCAACAGGATTTAGTGCATTTCCTGCAGACAGTGAGGAATCTCTTAACTTGTTTGCCCTTTGAAACAAAGATGGTCTCTTAGGGACAAGGAAAGAGGCCTTGCTACTTAGCAAACTAACTTCTAGGGAGTTTAATTAGCAATGTTTGTCCTTTGCTCTTGAAAACCAGGGATGGCTAAACTGGCACAGCTGAAATGGGTAAGGGAGAGTGACCATGTCTGGGGAACAGAGAGAAGGGGACTAGCACTTAGAATCTGGGACTTCTGTTCAGTTGAGGAACTTTGTCAATTATCAAATCCTTAATTTGAGTGTGAGTTTCCGTGTGTCACTGGGCCAGACTTCATTCAGTGAGCTGGCAATTGCTGGTGCAGTGCTGTGGACATGGCCTGGGATGCTGGGATGGCAACAGACAGCTATTGTTTCCTTTGGAGAAGAGGCATTTCTGCCCATAGATGGCTGCTTCACCTCTCCACCTCTTTCATGCAGGCTCAACTGTAAGGGCTATTTTTTCACAAGCCCATTGCCCTTGGCCAGTTGACAGGCAGAAATATCATAGCGCAGCCCCACATGGGACTGAGGTGCAGCCCTTAACTGAGGGTTTGCCTTCTGCACCCTGACCCTTGTACTGGGTGAAGTCCACCATGTTCATGTGAGACAGAAGAAGATCGTTTGTTACTCCAGGTTAGCTGGCTGAAAAAGTTCTCGGTTATTCTTCTTTGGAAAAATCTTACTAGACTTTTCCTCAAGAGCCAGGCAGATGAAGAATTAAAGATACTTGTATCTGGGCACTTGGTATTTCTCATCCTAGGAAGTCAGCACACTTTAAAATCAGGCCGTCTCAGCAGCTATTTGTCATTAGACAACCTGGTAAGAAAATATTAGTGTTTCAAGTTTCCCATCTATTACAACTGCTGAGGTCAAGTTCTACCCTTATGTCCTTCTACCCTCAGGAAATACACATAGAGTGAAAACTTTCCTCACACTCACAGAGGCGTTTTGATGATGGGCAGTTTTGGTGCTGACCCTCTTGTTAGCAATAAATAATCTTGTGGAGCATATATAATACATTTCTTCAAGAGAGATCTGAAACACTTTAACAGCAAGTGATAATTCTTACATTATTTGGCAGCTTTTGAGTAAAATGATGTGAGCTTCCAGCACCTTCATCAGTTTTGGGGACAATGGGAGAATGTTCTTGTAACTGAAGCACTGTATTGTTTGGAGATTTGGGTCTAAAAGACTTTCTCTGTGACCCTGAACAGTCATTTGCCTTCTCTGTTCCTCATGTCCATTCTGTAAACAGGTTGCAGACTGTATTCTTGACAGTGTATTACTGTTTTTCTAAGAAGGTAATTTTTTAAAGCACAAACATTTTACATAGTGCAAACCCATCATTTACAATCAAATGTTCAACAGAGTTTTGAGATGCTGGTGTTGTTGGTTCTTTCTGATCAGAGAAAAAGAGGCAGAAGGACCTGAAACAAACACGATATTTTCTAGCTGAAAATGCAGCTTTCTTTACCACTGTATTTCACAAAAGTTTTGGAAAAGTTTTATGTTTGTGCCAATTAAGAAAAATAGCTTTTGAAAATTGGTGACTTACACAGAACAAAATTGTCATCCTCTAAACCATTCTTAATATGTTTTTTTCCCCACTTAGTCTGTCTTGATAATCTGGAGTGGAAACTCTTCTCCCTAAAACAGTTCCTGTCTTCTACCATGGTCCAGATTCTAATAGTCAGCATGACCATTTCCATATCTTTTCCAGTAATCCCATTTCCTTCTACTTTCTCCTTATTTTTGGAGCAATATTGATTAACAGACAGAAAAGGTTTGGAAAAACACTTTTGCTGTGCGTGTGTCAGTCTGAGGATGTCAGTCTGAGGTGTGTGTCAGTCTGAGGATATTATAATAAATTCATAAAATTTTAACAGTGTTTGAACAGAATTTGGTTTTAAACATAATTGC
Source organism: Strigops habroptila (assembly GCF_004027225.2). Taxonomy (NCBI): domain Eukaryota; kingdom Metazoa; phylum Chordata; class Aves; order Psittaciformes; family Psittacidae; genus Strigops; species Strigops habroptila. The sequence continues at coordinate 66,386,521 of NC_044302.2, forward strand.
TTTTCCTTGATGGTGGTAATTGTATTTTAATAATGGTTTTAATAATATTTTTATTTGTGTTCCAGCCTGCACTGTTATTTTCCAACACTTCTTCCTATCTTTTGTATGTTTACAAAAGATGCAGTCATTATGTTAGGTCATCTTTAATGCTTCCCTTTAAACTCCAGGAAAAAAAATTAGATAAATATTAAAAACACATTTCGGGGGGGGGGGGGGGGGGGGGGGGGAGGGGAGGGGAGAGGATCAAACCAGAGTGACTATTTTGAGAGGAGTATTTCTAGAGATGCAATATCTGTAGAGCATGCAAAGGAAGAGGAAGCAATAGAAGCCACATACAGTTTATATTTGGAATTTGAAGAAAAGATCATGTTGCGAGATAGATAGTGCCCTTTCCTTCTGATTTTTTATTAGAATGTTATGACACAAAAACTGCTAGGAGTTTTCAGCTAAGAGGCTCTGCAGGGTAGGTGGACAATTTCTATGTTGTCTTTGCTTGAAGTGGTACAGGTAGATGTCCACATGAGGATGCAGAAAAAGTGTAAGTGAAATAATTCCTTTCCCTTATAGCCTGTTCACTTAGCTGAAAAAGACTTTGAAATGTAGGAGAAGCTATGAGTTGCAAAACCCAATTTGGGTATTAAAGTCTTTTTTTCTCAGAAGTCCCTTGTGGGGAAAAATAAAGAAGTAGAATTTACCCACGTTGACCATCCATACTGGAATGTATTTTCAGAACTATATGTTTCTTTTTTGGTTTTAGAAACTGTTTTCCAAAGGTAACTACTGAAATAACATCTCTGAAGTTTATCCATGTCTCTGTTCTGCAGATAAACGATAAAAGGCCACACACAGAGAGGTTTGCTTTAGGAAGACATCTGCAGTGTTCCAGTTTCTCTGATGACTGGTGAAGCGATTCCTCTGAAGTGTCCTATTTGCCTGTGCTTTTGGAATGTCCAGTGCAAGTTCTGTGCATGACATGGTACTTTTAGATCACACAAAAATTCTTTCTTTTTCTTCTTGATGATGTTTTCAGCTCACTGGATGACAATGCTTACACCATGTGCATTAAAACACTAATACCAATTTATATTCAGGGTGCTGGAGGCCTGAAACTTTTAAACTGCCTAAAAACAAAGCCAATGTTGAAAAATGGACAAACAGCTCCTCTGCATAATGGACTTGTCTTGTGCTTGAAAGTGGGCATGCAAAAAAGCAGGCAGAGCCTCACATCCGCCTAAACCCATACACAGTTACAGCAAAATCTCTTGAAATATTAGGTTGGTCTCTCAATGGTATAAAGCTTATGTGCAAGCTCACAATCTGGCCAACTGCATTTTTATGTTTGTGTGTGGTCAGGATGTGCCCTTAAATTATATGTGCCACTAGTTGGCTGCAGTTGGAGGTGCTTTGATCAGCACCTTTAAAAGTCAGATCACTTTTTTTGATACCTAAATAAAACTTCGAATGGCTGAGGCACCTGGATTTTCACAAACTTTCTTGATTGTTTAAAACCATAAGTAGAGCTGAGATTGTATATATACTCTTCTGCCAGTGAGGAAGTACATCATAGCTCCTACCAAGAACCCTGACAGTCTGATTTTGTTGAACCTACAATATTGGTAACAACACTAATGATGCATTCCTGACCAAATTGTCCTATTAACACATAAGTGTTTTCTCTGTGTTCAGTTTCAGTGGGAAAGTGATTACATTTCCAGTCTCTATACTTTGGACGAAAATTACTGTATTTTGTTGCTTGGTCAGACCCATACTTCAAAGCTAGTTTATTGCACTGTTGATGGGTATTTGTATTATGGCACTCTCCACTTGTGGAATTCTTGCACAGTGCAGTCTAGACACGTGAAATTCCTATCCTCTGTAATGTAGGCTTAGAAGAGCAGCTTTGCTGTTGTAGTGGAGCTTAAGGAAGCGTGAGGCTTTTCTGCTGAGACCTTGTACTGATAACAAATTATAATAATGTAATTAAATCCATTTTCATAGAAACAGCAAGATGATTTTCAGTTGCCAGTGAAGCAGGCTCCACTGAGAAATGCTACCTCTGTATTCACAGCTCCATATGAAGGGAGGGACATTAAAAGTAATAGCACGAAGATGAGCTACTGTTTGGAACAAACTCAGATCTGTTACTGGCAGTCTTAGGAGAGAGAGGTTTGTTACCCGTATGCTTCCTCCAGTCTATCTGTGGCCTATGCACTAGAAAAAAACTTGTTAAAAGAATTCCCGATGTACAGTGCAGGAGACATGCTTGGAGAAGTAAGGCTGGAAGCTTCCCAAGGATGTCTGCTGGCTCTCAATCTGGGAGGCATCTGGCACCTATAAAATTTCAGTTGAAGTGAATAATACAAAAATACAAACAAAATAAAAATCAACATAGATAAATAGGATAGTAAGTCCATGTTTTCCCTCAGCCTACTTGCATAGGTTGTTCATGATGCTGTGCAGTAAACAACACATTTCAAACAAGCTGGGCAGGCTGTAATTGCCCCAAGGATTTTGCATTCAAAGGAGGGATATGAAGACAGAGGTGGAGAAGACAAATGCTAGCAGTAACAGGCAGCCTCGAGACTGGTAACAAGTGGTGTCCCTCAGGGATCAGTGTTGGGACCTGTCCTGTTCAACATCTTTGCCGGCGACATGGACAGTGGGATTGAGTGCGCCCTCAGCAAGTTTGCCGACGACACCAAGCTGTGTGGTTCGGTTGATACGCTGGAGGGAAGGGATGCCATCCAGAGGGACCTTGACACGCTTGTGAGCTGGGCTGATGCCAACCTTATGAAGTTTAACCAAGCCAAGGGCAAGATCCTACACCTGGGTCAGGGCAATTCCAGGCACAGCTACAGGCTGGGCAGAGAAGAGATTCAGAGCTGCCCTGCGGAGAAGGACTTGGGGGTGTTGGTTGATGAGAAACTGAACATGAGCCAGCTTCAGTATGCACTTGTAGCCCAGAAAGCCAACTGTATCCTGGGCTGCATCAACAGGAGTGTGACCAGCAGGTCGAAGGAGGTGATCCTGTCCCTCTACTCTGCTCTCGTGAGACCCCACTTGGAGTATTGTGTACAGTTCTGGTGTCCTCAGCATAAAAAGGATAAGGAGCTGTTGGAGCACGTCCAGAGGAGGGCCACAAGGATGATACGAGGGCTGGAGCACCTCCCGTAGGAAGACAGGCTGAGAGAGCTGGGGTTGTTCAGCCTGGAGAAGAGAAGGCTGCATGGAGACCTCATAGCAGCCTTCCAGTATCTGAAGGGGGCCTACAAGGATGCTAGAGAGGGACTCTTCATTAGTGACTGTAGCGATAGGACAAGGGGTAATGGGTTTAACCTGAAATAGGGGAAGTTCAGGTTAGATACAGCGAAGAAGTTCTTTACTGTGAGGGTGGTGAGGCACTGGAACAGGTTGCCCAAAGAAGTGATAAATGCCCCATCCCTGGCAATGTTCAAGGCCAGGTTGGACAGACCGTTGAGCAACATGGTCTAAAGCAAGGTGTCCCTGCCCATGGCAGTGGGGTTGGAAATAGATGATCTTAAGGTCCTTTCCAATCCTAACCATTCTATGATTCTATGATTCTATGTTTAGGAGCTCAGCTGACTTCCAGAATGTGTGGGCAGATTATTCTGGTGGCAAATCTTGGGGATGAGAGAGAAAGACCTTCTGCTTTGTCTCAGGAAGGGCATGTCAGATTTGGAGGCTGGGTTGCAGTAGACATTAAGGTGGTTGTGTTAGAAGGTGACAGGGAAGCAGGCAGTGCTGAGCACCCTGCCCCACACCAGGGACTGGCGCAAGCCTGCCTCAGCTGAATGCATCTCTGAGGCTTATGCGGTCACTTCCCCTGCTCTTGCTCTTACCTTGTCTTGGGGATATAGGGGGAAAGGAAGGGCTGATGGCCAGACTGCTGCTTCTGGGCAGAAATCACTTTTCCTCCCCATTCCCCCAAAAGATCATGGCATCAGATGTTCAGAGAAAACCTCTGTTGAAAGAGTAACAGACACAGCACATCTCCTCCTGAACCAAAGGGAGCCTTGTGGATGAAGCTCTCACTTTAAAGATCTCAGGCTTCTGGGCATAAGCGTCAGCCTCGTGAGCACTCACAACCCTGACATTTTAATAAAGCTGAGGTTTTGCTTCCCATTTTAACACCATTCCTACGAGAAGGGTGATTGGATGTGTTCACTCGTTATCAAGAATATCAGACTGGATAATCATTGTAACAGGGTTAACAGGTAACTGAGAAAAAAAGAAATTACTTCCATATCACAGCAAATACTTAAACAGTGTCACTCTCCTTAATGAATACAACCACCCATTACCATGTGTGAACAAAAACCCTCCCAATCAAAGGGGACATAATGATAGTCTGAGCTACTCAATATTCAGTTCTCAATAGAGTCAAATTAGTGAGCACCAATTTATTTGATCCCTTAGTGCACAGCAAGATGCTCCTAAAGGAGTAATCGCTAAAGGAACAATTACAAGCATCATCTTCTGCAGAATATTATTCCTTTTTCTTCACAAATCTCTGCAAGTATGAATTTAATAATAATTTGAATGTCTATCGTGCTATCATAAAGCCATCAACATATTCCCAAATTACACTTAAAATTATTCCTAGACATCAGGAGACTTGAATGAGTACAAATTTGCTGTTAATGGATCTGTAATCCTACATTAGAGAAGGAATAATACCAAGAGCAGCCTAGAGCAAAGTTTTCTGGTAAAAACCAGTAAGTTTTCACCATATTCTTTCTGTTGTCATTTCCCAGAAGGGTCATTATTTATGCTCTATGCCTCCTGACTGAAATTTTTATCTTTAAGTAAATTAACAATAGCTATTTGGTGGCAGCCTCTGGCTTACTCCCCCTATAACATCCTCTTTTGCTTATGAGTCATTAGCTACAGTTCTGAATCGCTGTACTGCATTTTCTGGGCCTGCCTAGGTTGATGCTGAGGGTGCTACATGAAGGCATTGGTAGGTACAGTGTTAAAGCTGCCATTGGTTGAAAGCTGTGAAATCAGGAAGAAACGGCTTTTTAGGATGTTTCCTCCCTATACTCAAATCACTTAGCCAAAGTTTCACTAACATTAGCAAGCCTGATCTGACTTTAGAGTTTCCTTTAGAATCTACATGCTAATGGTGACTCTCACCCTTCACACTGCTGGAGCAGATAAAAATATGCAAGATGACCAGCGGGATAAAATGAAAAGATATCTGATTCTTGATCACACTTCCCTTCTGCCACCACCTAAGCCTCCTTCCTTTCTTTCTTCTTTCCTTCCCCATCTCTACAAACCAGGAACACTTGAGAAGCAAGAGAGGTCAAGCATTTGTATTCCAATTAGGAGCGGTACACAGGGTCTCCAAGGGAAAAACTCTAAATCACCATCTAACAAATCCTTTGGCATGCCAGCAGTTAGTTCAAAGGCAAAGCCAACCAGCTCTGAGTATCCGTTAAAGGGCTTGATGTTGTCAATGGATGAATATACAAAAGGAAAATATCTCCAACACCCATCCCTTTTTGGGGTTATGCTTCCTGATGAAGAGTGAAGTGCAAGGCAGTGGAAGGATGTGTGCTGAAACCTGAATTATGTTGTCAGTGGTGCTTTCAGTGCTGACAAAAAGAAGCCTGCAGCCTTTCTCCTTGAATGTGTTCCTGGCTGCAGCACTCAGCTGCAGCTCCAGAGAAAACTCACTGAGAAAATGCGTGGTGTAAATGCAAATGAACATTGTCAGAGAAGTGAGCAAGTCCAGTGCATTCAGTTCAGGCCAGTCTGACTCTTTTCCTCTTGTAAATACTGAGTGTGACTTTTTTGCCCAGGGCTTTCTTCATACAGGAACTTCCTGGCAAATGATCCCTTCAAGCAGTTGTGTTCTTTACAAATTCTTTTACATGCAATGCTACCAAGACAGATTTCAAAGCAATTGGTGCATTCTCAGCCCATATGACAGATAGCTGTTCACTGTGTGGATTTACCATAGAGTGCCTTTGGTAATAAACAGCAGCCATTCATAGCTACCCCCATAGTTAGTTGCTGTAATGCTGATTACTATGTGACAGGAACAGTGAGCATGAAAAACCAACAGCCCTTGAAAAAGCTACATTAATTATTCAGTCTTTTTACTGTGAGAGGTGGATGCACAATAAGTTTTAGATTTGCAGGAGAAATTGGCTCAAGCTCTGTTTGTAAGGTACACATCAAACCTGCAGAACTGGACTGCAGCTACATATAACTGCAGCGAGAAGGATAATTTCAGCCCTCACAGGCCTAGCTTTGTTTGTTTTTCTATAAGCAGTGTGGATTGTACAGCACCAAAGACTTCAGTGCAAGCTAGCAATATAAATAACCACTCATAGTCTGCAGTTGACTTGCACTGCCTTTGCTAAAGTTCATGCTGGTGTTCTTAGGTATCTTAACCACCTTAAAGTGAATCTGTGTGTTTCTACTCCTAGTGCAATAATACCTTTGATTGCAAAGCAGCCTTAATGACATGTCTCTAGGGACTTGAAGAGCCAGCCAAGAGAAAATAGGGTTTGTTTTCATCTCTCTCATCAATTTATTTTGTGACTTGGGACGTATTACTGAATCTCTCTGACTCTGCTTCTGTGACTAGGGGAATACTAAAATTACTTTCCCGATCCTTTGGATTGCTGTAACGTAAATACTTGTGAGATGTCCAGAAATAAGTCTGAGGGTGCATATAAATAAAATGCAAACTATGTGGCTGTACAATAGTATGGAAGTAGTATGGAAATTCCAAACAAAATTACCTTTGAGAGTTAAGTACAAAACCAACAATAATGCATTGATGTAGTCAGTACAAGCACTGTAGAGGGAAGGTGGTAGCTTAGATAGATAGATAGAGGGAAGTGATGCTGGTTATACCTCTGCATTCAGAATAATTTTCCCAAGTGAAAGGATCATGTTTTATCTGATTTATGAAGATAGGCACCCTGAGCAACCTCTATGAGCCAAAGAACTTATCTGTAGTTGGTATTCTTTCTCAGCTATATCAGTCAGTCCAATAGAAGATGCTACCTTTGGTCTGTAAAACATACCTTGCTATGGCAGAATGCATTATTTTAGCAGAAAGTCAAAAGGGACTCCAGTGATCTTTCTGGTTTCAGAGTGCTTAGAAGCATCAAGGGAGTTTCATAGGCAAGAATATTGCACAGAAGCTTTTTACAAGACAAACTTTGTGGCTGGTGGGGATATGTTTTATTAGAATGAATAACATCCATGGTTATTAGACAAAAAAATAGACAGTTCTAGAGCACAGTCTGAGGGAAAATTTTGAGGGTTACAAGCTGGAAAATTACTTTTTTTCAGTGATACTATTAGCCTAAAAAAAATACTTATCTAAAAACCTTGGTTTGCATGTTTTTTTAGATCATTAAGGCTACAGCACAACTATCACTGAGATTTATTCTCATTACTGATTAAACCATAGGGATTGAGCTAGTCAATGTTAATTGCTATGACTGTCACAGCTTTGTGTGAGCAATTGTGGTAGGTACAACAGGTAACCATCTACTGTAAAAAGGAAGGTCATTAATAATGTTAATAATAATACAGATCTGCATTCAATAGCACTTTGGGACTTTCTTTAAGAAAATACTGAACTGTGATAGCCCACCTGTCCTGACCTGGGCTATTGGATGTACTATTAAAGCATGAGTCACTCCAAACATAATGCAAGCAGACTGCTGAGGGGGCAGCAGTCCTTCTGTGGGATGGATTCTTTCAGGACAAAGTAACTGGGGCAGAGTCTAAATGGCTGCACACTCTTTTGAACACAAGCCTATCCTTTCAGGGTAGAAAATGCATCCCATTACAGAGGCCAGCTTAAACAAAAGAAAAGCAGGCAAGTCAAAGGTCACAAAACCCAAGCACAGGAGGCAGTAAACCCATTTCAGCTCAGGCATGATCACTTCAAGTGCTGTCATTATCTGACACCACAAAAAGATTCTTTTATGAAAGTAGTAACAAGATGTGCGTATTTTTTTCCCATTGAAAAGTAGGGTAAAACATAAAGTCTCCACATCAAAGACTGCATAAAATAATAATCAAATTATATGCCTGTGTTTCTGTGATGTTTTATGGCACTTCGTGATTTCTTATCTGCTGATGGCCTTAATCCTTTGTCTCAGTTAGCATTCCCACTTAGCTATAGATTTTATAGTGCAGTTTTTAAGGAGCGGACACCAGTTCCCCTGGAGGAAAGCAAAACAGGTGTAGAATTTGGACACTGTGCCAGTCTGCCTATAGGTATAGATAAATTAAAAAGTATATTGTTTGCCAGGATGATTTTGCTATTTCATTTACATAAAATAAAACTCTTCTGAGGGTGGTGAAAAGCTTCTGGGTTTAGAGCATTCTGAAAAGGTTATTTCTACTAGCAGCTATGGAGCAGACAAAGCAGAGTGTTTATCTAGACCATTATCAAGAAGAATGCATGACCTTAGTACAGCATCAGCATGCAATCGTGCTTTTGAGGTACAGCATGTACATACTGAAATGTTGCTGTCATCTGATCTCCAGAATAACTAATTACATTTGAGTGATGTCTTTGTCTGTCAAATCTGTTTTATCTGGACACTGCTACTGTGCTGAATATTTCCACGTTGCTATCCATATGCCTATGAAATCATGTAATCCTCACTGTGGTGAATAAACAGAAAGGTTTTTATTAGTTGGGCTCCACGTAGAAATTTTATCCTTCTTCAGTAAAATTCATAGCTCCTTTTTCACTGTTCCATCTGGACCTTTTTGGAATTATATTGGTCTCTTTTGGTATTATGTGGGATGCTGAGCCAAAGTTAATTCAATTAGATCATTTTCAAAAATACTCAAAACTTCCTTTGTGAGATCGCTTAGTTAGGGACTGGTTGCCAAAAGGAAAGTAAAGAAGCAAAATCATTCTACTATTTCTGGCATGTAAAAGTAATCTCTTTATTCATAGTACACTTAGATGAACCAAGACAAGGCAGCTCAAAATTGCATCAGAGTAACCTTATATTCCTCAAGAGAAAAGAGCAAAATTTGAATCCTATTTTCCCTTTTGTTCTCATATGCTGTCTTTGAATCCAAAACCCCTTCTGCTCTATTTCTCCAAGAAACTTGCAAAGAAAAAAATCAGATGCCTACTCTACAGATGCCGGCATAGAAGTGATTCCAAGGTGATTTATAAAGGAAAACTCTGTCCAAACCTACAGTAGAGGGGCTCTGCAGAATCAGTTTAACTTTGAAATCTTTCAGTTTAGCAGAATCCACACAGGTAAACCAGAATGAAATACTAACATCTTAGTGGCTTGAAAGTCTGCCTTTTGGGGAATGTCATCAGCAATTGTCCCTTTCAGATAACAATCTTCTCCCTTTGGGTGTTCTTTCTGTTTACTTGCCAGGTATCTTAATATGCCTTTGTAGTTACATTACGTATTTGTCAGTCTTCTTCCTGTATTTGTTCAGGTCATATGCTCCTTAATGTTTTGGTTTTTTTTTTCATGTTGTTCTTAAATTCACATCTGGACATTGTGAATTCTTAATCTGATTATTGTCAATATCTTTTAACCCTGTTGAAGCTATCTGGCATGTTATTAGAATCTTGTCTTGCAAATGATTATTCACTTGGACAGATAAGAAATGACATGTGCCTGAAAAAATTGAAATACCAGATTCATCATCTGGCTAAAGAAAAACACTATCTCTCCCTACAGATCTTGCCTCCCTTATGTTACGAGGCATCATGTGAGCATCCCTTCTTGACTTCAGAAGTACACCATGAATGCAAGCTATCCACACGAAAGGTGTGGGCCTCGGTCTTCACTATGGGGGTGGCATTTGTAAATAATTTCTGCAAGTCTCCCAATGCTATCTTGAATTAATTACCATGATGATTTTTTTAAGAAAGTATAGTCCTTGTGCCCTTGTGCTGCTCTTCTTTCTTAAATATTGATTTAGTGGTACATCCTTTCCTTAGGGTCAAATCCAGGTCTGAGATATGTAAAAAATGTTTGTGCCCCTGCAGTTACTATGCCTCTAAGATTTATATATGTGGTCTGTTGCATCCTGTACCACTTAGGTGTAGGCCTATATCCTTCATTCTGACATCTTACACTAACCAGAAATGTACTTTTCTGAAACACAGATTGTATTGTTATACCAGACTCAGCTTTGTTGGAATAAATCCAACAGGCTTTCTCTTTCTATAGTTAAGGTTTATTTCTGAATTGATACCACCCTCCTTCCTCCCTTTGCTTTTTTATCCTGTGTTATGTGTTTTGTAAGGTGTGTATGTGTTCTTGACAGAGAATAAAGACTTTTATGAATTTTATTTAACCTCTCTCTGTGGGGTTACAATCTCTGGCACTCTCAAAATTATTTGTTCAAAAGCCAAGAGCTAACTGTTTTCAAAATATCACTAGAGGCACAAATGATACCTCTTTCTCTGAGAAGAAAGGAAAATATATATAAGTTGACAGAATTCCTTCAAACTGTGCTTTTCTGAAGTATAGGATTGTTGAGTGAAGAATGGTTGGAAGGGTCAAGAGTCACAGCAAGCCTGTCAGCTGTTTAGAAGTTGAATACTTCAGAAGAAATATGCATGCACTTCAAACAGACATCTTGATTTGCTTTTTTCCTCTTTTTAGGTACTTTTTCCTTCTTGTCTTGCAAAACTCCTTATTCACTCCCCAGAAAAAGCCTTTCTCATAAAAATGCACCAAAAAGCAGGTAGTCTTTTTTAGAGCTGTCAGCACCTGCAGCTCTGAAACCAGAGTTGGAAGATTTTCTTTTTCTTTTTTTCCTCAGAACAGCACAGTATTTCCAACTGTGATTCATAGTTTATTTCTTACCGTACACAGGTTTATTTGTTTCCCTTTTCTTCAAGAATACATGCCCCAGGTTTATTCCTCCCTCACCTTCACCTGCAGTTCTACGCAGCTGGGAAGAGCAGCCTGAGAAACACTGAAGCTCCCTTACCTCCTTTCTTGCTTGCACCATTAAACAAAAGCCTCCAAAGCCAAAGCAGTTGTTGTCAAGGCTACCTGTGCTAAGGCATTGTTTTTCCTTTCTCTTCTGGTCTCCAGTGGGTGATGTGTTAATTTGCAGAAGGATTTCTGGCCTGTGTATATTTATCAACCAACTCTGTCTCTGCTTCTCCCAGGTACTGCGAAGGTGCTCCAGTGTGTCATATCGCATACGTCAGTTGACAGCAAAGTGCTGCGCACAGACAGAGTCTTGCATAAATTTATGGTTTGGTTGGATGTATCTGCTTAGAGCTTTAGATGGTCTTATTTTTGGTCATGGCTTTCCTGGTATCTTTGAGGTGCAGTACAGTGTATTCTTACTGTAATGGGAGCTCACTGTGGCTTTTCTTAAGGGGTGAGCTACACAGGACTGATGGGCTTCCTGTGGCCTTTAAAGCAATGAAAAAAGGTGTTTCCATAACTTTCTTGGAAAGACATATCTGATGTCCTCAATGATTTTGCAGTATGAGGATATTTTATGTATTGCTCTCTTGCATCAAGAATCTTCCTAGGGAAGAATTCCCAAAGAGTCCTGAAGCTGGATGAATTCAGAGACAAAGTGGCCTCAAAATACGACGTAGGTAGTAAGATGGGTGCTGAGACACACCCTGACGGAAAAGTAAATCACTGAGACATATTATTCAAGAATTTAGTTGCGTTTGAATTGGAAATGGAACAGGGCAGAAAGCAACGGTGTCCAAACTGTCTGTGGCACTACAATGTGGCACTACAACTTGTCATATGGTCTGTTTAAACAGGTTTTGCTTGGGTTTGTTTTTTTTTTAACTTCTTTCCTACAGTGCTCTTAGGTAAGAAGCCCTTGGTATTTTAAAAGATGTTTTCCATAATAATTTCCTTGGAAGGGTCACAGTCCATTTTAGGTAGTAATGTTGAACAGATACACTTTATACTAGTGACAAGAAGTATCCTACTGAAGTCTATGTGAATGCACATTTTTGTGAATGCACATGCATGCAAGCTCATACCATCAGCATGCACGAACAATTCTGTGCATATCTATACCATAAATGTTGGGGCATCCTGCTTTCAAGACCTGACAGGAGTGTGCTGGAACAGCACAAAAACATCCTGCTATAGCACCCAGAGTATCAGTTGCCAAGGTACTCATGCTGACATCGTACTATGCTAGACACAGGTCTTCTCTGAAAGATCATATCAGCTTCACAGGCTGCTCTTTCAAGACCACAGCAATGTATTCTCCGTATCTCAGAAGAGATGTAATTAAGACTTCTCTCAGTGCAGTCAGTAGTATGCACTGGTATTTCCATATGTGGTATTTCCCCCCTATTTACAGTAAGTCCAGGGACACAAGTATGTCTTTAATGTTGAAATTGAGAAGGTGTGCATGGCTAAGAACTTTTCAGCTTTAAGCTGAACTTTCCTGTGGCAAGACTAGGCAATCTCATGTACTACTGAAAGATCTGGTTGGGGGGTTTTTTGCTGCTAGACAGAAAAAATACTGTTTCAGCCTCTTGTTATTTTGCTGGTAAACCAGCTGAAACTCTCTGTATGTGATTATTGTCTTGCTGACTTTGGAGGATGCCACAAATAATAATGCTGACGTCAGAAAAGCTGCAACTACAGTGTAAAATCAAGTCTTTTTTTCTCTTGGTTTCTGTAACACCTGCTACAGTACTGTTCCAGCCTTGGCACATTGTAATTAGGTGTAGTTATTACTAAATATAAAAAGTATCAATAACAGCACTTCATATCTCCCAGACTCATGTATTTAATTAAATTTATAGATAAAAGAAATGCAGCTCCTTAGCTCCTGCTATGTTGCTTGCCTTCCCGCATGGGGCCAGACATATTGTTGAAACAACAAAGAGCAATTCTTAAGTTTCAACATTTTGATAGAACTTGGTAGAACTCCATTGCAGGAAAGAAATAATGTACTATCATGCTTGGGTTTAACTATTAAAAAATAAAGAAAAAAAAAAAGAAAAAAAAAAAAGTGTTTGTATGTTTTGACATTGTAGTCCACAATTCTGTAGTCCACAAAGTTCTGACTTTGTGTCTCTTTTCCTTTCACTTCAGCTACATATACATATAGTGGATTATACACCATTTCCTGGCTCCTGTGCATCTGCTTTATGGCTTCTAGGGCAGTAATTCATTGCTAACGTTTCAGGTTGGAGGAAAATGGGGGAAAGTTTGGAGGCTATTTTACAGCTTTAGGCAGAAATCAAGAATTCACTGACATCATTAAAAACTGTCTCCAACTATTTACTGCATGCTTGCTAGTTGCCTAACTGATGGCAGTAAAAGGAAGAGGAGGATTTGAACATTTGTTCATTCTTTGGAACTGTATCGTTCCATTTTTAAAATCCAGCTCTTCATAATAGTGTGGAGTGATGGGTGAAGGACAGCGTACAGAACTACAGCTTTTATTTATTTTTGAACATCTGGACCCAGTGCGAGAAATACACAGAAATGGGCTCAAAGAGCTTGGGAGAAAGCTATATACAACTGTGAATGTTGGTTTTCCATTCAGTTGCTGTGTTATTCTCAGCCAGTGTACACTGGATGGAAAATGCCCACACTTGTGTACACTGAACTGATCTCCAAGTGTAGTTGTTGAGGTTTGCACTGCACTGCCTACATATCCTCAGAAGCTGCTTAAAACTGAGTACAGATTTCAGGTGCAATTATTTTATATAGTTGTTTAACTTCAGTTACTTCAGCACTAATGCCTGTTTTATACAGGTATATGAGAAAGCAGAGCTGGTGCTCTTCTCTAACTCTTCATGCCTTTTCTCCTGTGGAGGGGAAAAGGGAGGGGAAACACCATTAGTAATCTCAAATGGATGTTTTAAGGCACAACTCGTACTTGCACCTTCCTCCAGGATATTCTCCAGAGATGTGTTCAAGTGCCCTTTAAAATTAGCACTAATGTCCTTATCATGTGAGAACCAAGCAAGAGAAAGATGGCAGGAGTTGAAAGGACTAGTTGTCTGGTCTCTAGCCACAGACAAGATAAGTGCAGCAAGAACTCTCTTTTTGTTTTTTAGCTGAGCAATCTTTGTTTTCATTTTCTACCATGCAAAGCGTAAGAGAACTTCTTGCAGAGGTGCATGTAAGCATATTTCAGCTAGCCCAATCCACAATTACATATGAAAAAGTCAGTCTATTGAAAGATTTTGAATCTGAGGATATTAAAAGAAAAAATTAATCTTTTTTTTTTTAAGAAAAACTATCACTCAAAAAGCAATTTAATCCCTCAAACCCACCATTTAAATTTGTTCTCTTGCCTTCACTTTTGGTGTTTGTCTATCATGTATCTTGGAAGCAACTCAGCCAATGCCTACCTGCAAAATGACTGAGGTTGTCCTCAGTTTAGGTTTGTGTGAGCTGCAATTCCATGGCCAAGAGCAGGAATGCCAGTTCCTACCTCTTGGAACTGTGTTGGCAAACATAAGGAAAAAGGGCTTATCTTCCTTCTCCTCCGGTCTTGCTGAATAAGCAAGCATTAGCACAAAAAAAAAAAAAAAAAAAAAAAGGAGAAACCAAACCCCCAAAAACCTGAAACAAAAACGAAGAGCAGAATTTACTAAATTGCTCTTCATAACAGCCATTTCATAGGAGCAATTCTTCATAAGAGCAATTTCCTGTGCTTACATGTTTTTGGGGATTTGGTTTCTCTTTTTTTTTTGAGCTAATGCTTGGGCTGAAAATTTGCAGCAACACGGGTTGAGAAATTACAAAGGAACTCTGTAAAACTAAACGCATTTTACTCTGAGTTTTTCATTAAAGAAACACTTCTGTCAATATTTATATCACAGCAAATTTATATCACTCCTATAGGCGCTAAAATAATAAGAAAAAAAATTGCATTGTCTTCTCTCACACAGGATTCTTCTAGATTTTAGTGGTTTTATTTGTTTATTTAAGACCTAGATTTTTTCCTCCTGAAATTGAGGTTTATTTCCTACTGATCCTGGAGGAAAGTAGTAAGGATTGTTTACATGTTCATTCATTTCATTCAGTGTACAAATCAGTATTCACTTCAGAGATGCAAGTTCAGTGCAGTCAAAAAAGGTGTATTTCTCTTTCTACTCCTGCTGTTTAAGAGGTAAGAAAATAATGGCATGCTTTCTGTCACAATAAGAAATGAAAAACAGTCCATGACTTTAAGCTTCTGTCCAGTGTACAGCAGTTAATGCAATCCAGAAGCTACAATTATTCACAGAATTTTAACTGAGCCACATTGTTCGCATGTCAAGTTTTTCTGTTTCTATTTACCGTCCTTTATGTAAAGCCAGGTTTTCTATTGTGTTCTGCCAGTCGAGCGGTGCAAAGAGTCTACAAAACAGCTAGTCATCATCTGGGGAGCTTTTATCCTAATCTCACTACCTGTACTTAGGCCCAGTGCAGGAGCAAGCTGTAGTAGCATAGCCAGAGTCAGAGATCTCCTTTTACCACACAGGCACAATTGCCACTTGTGTGCTGCCATGCAGTGCACCATGTAAGGGAAAACGACACGCAGTTGTACAGGGGCTAGAATTTCCCAGCTGAAGCACAGAATAAAATGTGACAAAACTGTGTTTAACAAAGCATGTGCTTTGCAGGTAAAGAGATGGCTTTTAACATACAAGCATAGAATCATTTAGGTTGGAAAAGACCTTTGAGATCGAGTCCAGCTGTTAACTAGCATTGCAAAGTCCACCACCAAACAATGTCACTAAGCGCCACATCTACATGGCTTTTAAATATCTCCAGGTGTGGTCATTCAACTACTTCCCTGGGAAGCCAGTTCCAATGCCTGAGAACACTGTCAATGTAGAATTTTTTCCTAATATTCATTTTTAACCTCTCCTGGCACAACTTGAGGCCATTTCTTCTCATCCTATCACTTGTTACCTGGGAGAAGAGACTGACACTCACCTTGCTACAACCTCCTTACAGGTAGTTGTAGAGAGTGATAAGGTCTCCTCTCAGCCTCCTTTTCTCCAGACTAAACACCCCCAGTTCCCTCAGCCACTTTCTCAGAGGACTTGTTCTCTAGACCCTTTACCAGATTCTCTTCCTCAAAGACTACAGCAAAATTCTATGAACTAGAAGATATTTAAGTCACAGCTCACATTGGCCATGACTTACGCAGAACCAATTCAAAGACTCAGGCAGACTCAGTCAAAACTAAAAGCATCAGTTTTTCAGAACTGCTAAGCACCCTCTCCACTATCATTTTTTTTCTATTTGCAGGATCTGCAAAGGGTAACAAAGGAAACTAAAGAACATGAAGTCAGATCAGTTTTGCAGAGTCCATAAGCTTTCCCAAAATATTGTTAGGTGTGTGAAACCAACAAGGGATCGAAAATCACTTCCCTGTTTCCACTAAGAAGTTGTAACAGAAAATCAGGCTGTGTTGAGGAAGCTTTCAAAGAATGAGGAAGTTCTTGCATTTTCCTAAGTTTCTTCATTCCTTCTTTTAATTAGTATTCTGTGTTGGTTGAGTGAAAATTCAGGTAATGTAAATCATGCACATGTAGAGGATGTTCTTGAAGAAAAACCTTTTCCCATAAGAAGACCTATAGTGGGATTCCATATTGATTTGCTGTCCCAACTTTCCTGGGGTCCCCAGCAACCTACAGAGGTAGTCAGAAAGCTAAAGCCTTGAACCCACTTTTCTTTCTTGCAGGGTGGTTGGATTCAATAATATCAGAAGTCCTGCCAGTCTCTCCTCATATACAGTCCAGCAGGTGGACTGCTGAAGGCCTGGGAGCATAGAAAACTGTACTCTTACAAGAAGACTAATCACTTGTTTTGTAGCACCAGACAATGAACAAGTAGCTACAATGGAAATCACTAGAAGATTGTGATACAGATTCTTGCTATTTCCACATATCTTTGGTAATGGCAGTGTTATCTTTTCCTGCACATGAAACACAATACTCTAGTATCTTTGTTCAGACTTGATACCATAGACTTTCTTTGTGTCTCTAGAACAGCTGTTTCAAAGTGTTTTAAACCACTGGGCTGTTGCCAGAGTTCAGTGTTTTATTGCTTTACAATACATTTTTTCAAATTTTTAGTTTTAAACCATTTAATGTACTTCTGTGAACAGCTCACTATGACCTTAGACCAGTGTTTTAGTAGAAATGTGTAACAGGAAGGGAATCTGTGGAACTCTGCACTGAAATGCTTTTGGTAAATAAAATAGATACTATGGAAACAAATTATTTGCATCACTGTTCCATTTATCCTCTGTAGGAGAGACAGACTTTAATAGTGACAGTTGAGGTGATTCTCCCCCTCTACTTCGCTCTCATAAGACCCCATCTGCAGTACTACACCCCGCTCTGGGCCCGCAAAACAAGAGGGACATGGAGCTGCCTAAACAAGCGCAGAGGAAGCCACGAAGATGATCAGAGGGCTGGAACACATCTGCTATGAAGAGAGGCTGTGAGAGTTGGGCTTGTTTAGCCTAGAGAAGAGAAGCCTCCAGGGAGGCTTTATAGCAGCCTTCCAATACCTGAAGGAGGCCTATAAGAAATCTGGAAAGGGACTTTTTACAAGAGCATGTAGTGACAGGACAAGGGGGAATGGTTTTAAACTGAAAGAAGATAGATTTAGGTTAGACATTAGGAAGAAATTCTTCACTATGAGGGTGGTGAAACACTGGAATAGGTTGCCCAAGGAAGTTGTGGCTGCCTCATCCCAGGAAGTGTTCCAGGCCAGGTTGGATGGGGCTTTGAGCAACCTGGTCTAGTGGAAGGTGTTCCTGCCCACAGCAGGGGGGTTGGAACTAGATGATCTTTAAGGTCCCTTTCAACCCAGATCGTTCTATTCTATGGCTTTGTCCAAGGAAGGCAAGTGTCTTGTACCTGGATGCCCAGCATAATGCAGCAAGGCAGACTCTTCACACTACTTCGTGCTTTTTAAGAATATAGAAGAGTTCAGACATTGTAGTTGTTGTCCTCCTGCGAGTGATTAAAATCAAGAGGTGAATATGAGTTTTTGTTTGCAGATGCCTGAATTCATTATTGAAGAGTGAAATACATGAAAGTGAGGCATTTCAACTCTTACTGTTAACAGTGTCTGTGTTCACAAGTCACTAGAAGTGAACCCTATTGGCACATGACCTGTATTGCTGAAAGAAAAGTGTCTACCTAATGTATCAGAGCAGCCTGAGATGTATTTTTGATGGAAGCACTTAAAAACTGGCAATAAAAGCAAGCAGTGCTAATTGTACAGTGAGGTTTACTAAGGTTGCAGGGAAACTCCCAGTGCATGTTACAGCAAATACCATCAAGACAATTAATCAATTACAGGATCACAAGCACAAATAGTGTAATATTGTGTTATCTTAGTAACGTCATTTGGTGGAACTAAAGTGGCCTTTCCATTTGCTGGTATTCTTATGTAGAACATCTGCCCTCATTGTTGGAGACAAAAGGCAAACTTACACCGTAAAGAAACATTCACCACTGGTATGTTTGTGTGTGATCCCTGCCATTCTTACTCTGCTTTTTCAGCTTCTGCATCTGCATTTTCTGCTCCACTTCCACAGTCTCCAGTGACTTAGAGAAATATGTGTAGCCTTTGCACTCTGTGCAGCTCTGTATGACATGCAAGTATGATGTGTTACTGCTTTTCTGATAAAAAGAACAGTGTGTGAAAGCAGTTTAGGGAGATCGATCAAAAAAACTGAAACAATCTCCATGCCTGACGGCTCTCTTAGAAGGTGTAAGTTCAGCTTTGCCATCATTGGCTGGGATTGCAGCCCTGTGTAGAACAAAGTTACTGAATTCTTTGCTCAGCAGAGTATGGGCAAATCTTGATTTACGTTAGCCCGAGTTTCGCTCTTTGTAGAACTAATTCATGCAGTGAATGGGAAACACTGAATCCTTTGGTCACTGTAACTGAAGGAGAGTAGCTTCACATAATGACTCATTCCTTTAGTGCTTACCTTAATCACTATGACAAACCAATGCAAATAGAAGCAGAAAAGCAATAAAAAAAAGTTAATAATAATAAAAAAAAAGAAACCCAAGCAGATATGTAATATCAAATAACCCACGGTAATCCTGTCACTTGAATGGTATTACCTTCAGATCTTCTTCAATTTGTCATACTAGCTCTCTATTGATGTCTCCTCTATGTCTCATTTGAATCTAACTGTAAAACATGTCTGTGCCTCTTTTTTATCCGTGTACCATCATCTGTGGCATTTCTTGAAGAATAGTGTTGTGCAGTGTTGTTTGTAGTTATATTGTTTTCACTGACTGTTTTACTCTGCTTACAGATTAAACTAACTGTTTTGTCTTGATGTTTCTGGTCTATGTTTCTGGTCAAGCCTGTACTATGTGAAATCCTTCTAATAATTTTAAATAAAGTGAACCAGAATAGCCTCATTGTGCCCATTCCTAAGTGACAGGTACAATGTCTGAAGAGTAACCATGTAATTATAATTTGAAACAACAAATGCTGCTAATTTTTATCCTTTTTGATTATTATTACTTACCACCAGCCCACCCCACTTTCATTGTACCCCTTCTGCTCCCATAGAGACATCCTCTAGAGAGGTAATAGAATTCAAAGAAAGGAAAAAGGGAGAAAAATAAAACCAGACAAAATTATGCTTAATGCCTTTATCTGTGCTACCCAACGATGCTTTATTTGACTTTTTTTTTTGCTGTAGCACCATCAAAGTTATCAAATCAGTTTCTGAGGCCCTAATCTCTGCCTTACATTGATGTGTCTTCCTTTTCAGAGTTTCAGAATCACGTACACTGTGGCATTTTTACTTGCAAGTATAAATGCCAGTCAATTGACCTTTTTCCAACTGATGGATATTTCACCTGCTTTAGAGTGTAAGATGAGCGTTTTCTCCTCAGTGGGGAGCTGCTTTCATCCAATTATTGTTGTGGTCACTGTTGTAACATCTATAATATTGTTTTCTCTCAGCATTTTCTGTGAAGAACCTCCTTACTTGGAGCCTATGGTAGCTCAGACAAGCATTGAACTCAGTCCTGGCTTTGATGCAACCAAGAGAGGATATAGAATATTTATTGACATCACCAGAGCAGTGATTGTACTGGAGCTGTTTACCACTGACTTCACTCAGAGGAAGACCTTGCCAACGATCTCCAGCATATACTTCACAGGCGTTTCTTGGGATGCTTAGAATTTCAGTGAAGTTGTTCTTGGCAGAAATTAAGACAACTGGGAAACCAGCTTTTCAAGAAAATTAAGCTGAGTGTTTTAAAAAGTAAATTGAAAAATTAAGTGTATCAGTCCCGATAGAAATTGTTTGTACTGAGCTCTGAAAAGGCTACTAAACAAGATCTGGAGTTGTTTCACAGCAACACAAGGCTCAGCAAGAGACCTCCTAAGGCAGATCCCCCAGTTTTTTACCACAGGATTACTTGTTCATGGACAGTTGTATCAATGCAGGGCCAGACAACCACTGATACTCTGCCTTTTTGCTCCAAGAATCTCCCTGCACTGTAGAAGTCATCCTCTGGCAGACTGTGCTCCCTTTGCCATCTCTCTGATCACTGCCTTTTCTAAGGGGCACACTGCAGGGCAGCGGCAGGCAAAGGTTATCCAAAATTGGCTGTTGTTGAGGAGAAGCACTAGACCATGAGAAGCAAGGAGAGGTACAAAGGTTAGGAGGTAGAAAAAGACAGATTAGGGAAAGTGTGAAGTGTGTCAAGATATTGGTCTAGGCTATATTTTTGTAGTCACTAGTCTCCTGATCTTCTCCCTTTCCTGTGATTCCATGTATAGCTTTGAACACTGGTTCTAGCTAGATGTTGGCTCATGTTTTTAGCTCTTGATAGTCTTGCTCATGCTTCTTAGAAACTGGTTAAGGCAACTGCAATGACTACATAAACATGTACAAACATTTCCCTCATAACAAACGTGATCACAGCCACTGGACTGCACTGCAGCTTTGCTGCTATGATAATCCAGGGTTGGCCTTCCACGGCTCATCTATTCATAGCCTTTGTGAAGACTTGTCCTTACCCACTCTTTCATTAAGTGGATTATCCAAAAGCAGGGTGAGGCAAACAAGTTGGGAGCACACATAACTTCAGGGCTGTTCTGTCCCATACTGGTGGAGACAGGCACCAGCTCTGATACTCTCATGCAGTGACTCCTCCAGTACTGCAGCTGATTCACATAGAACCAGTTCAGAAGATTCCCCAGGACCATATTTGTGTATGGCTCCTCAGCATATGTTCTCTCTGACTGGTAACGCTAGACCAGATCTGTACCCACTTCACCCAGTACAGGCACTGACTGTGCTGGTATATAAGCAATCCTTTAGTATAGCAGATTCTCTTTCTGGATGAATTCATCAGGCTAATGTTGATTACAGTTCATGCCTAAACAGATTTTTCCACCTGCATGTGATGAAGTACATCACCAAAAAGATAGTCATCACCATCTAACAAAGAAAACTGAGGCAAAGAGAGATGACATGACATATGTAACTGTGAGAGAAGGTGACCATAACCTCCTGTGTAATAAGTAGACTAAATATGTAGCTTCCTCGCACAGCTTTGGACAGAGATAGCCACTCTAGCATGTGCTTTGGTGTAGCACATGTTGAATACCGCAGGTTTGACCACAAGCCAGCTGGAAATTGATGGAAAAATCTCCCATTGACTTCCAGAAATTTTGAACAAGTCATAGCAGGCAAGGAGTGAAATTAATCTACTATACATGAACCTCTAGCTTGTTTCATCAGGAGGGGCAGGACTGTACTGTAAAGTGGGTTTGTCTCTGACAGTGTCAACACTGCAGCAATGTTAATTTTCCTATGTCAATATAAATCTTATTTCTCTGTTTAGAAAATGAAGTGGGCACTGCCTGACAGCTGATTGACCCCCTACAGTTTTCCGCTGCTTTTACATTGCATGGAGGACCGGGGCAAGCACATTTTGTTACATGTCCCCATAGGGCCTGGTTTAAACAAGCAGTTGATTTAAGCTTTGTATTGAAGTCTTTCTCCAGGGCTTACAGGCATGAAATAACTCATCTTTGTGGGACATTCTGGCTCAAGAAAAAACATTCCGTGCTCTTGTTCAATGGTGACAAATTGCCACTGAGTTTAATTAAAACCAAATGTGTTTTCACTGCAGTCAATGGAACAACTGCATCTAAGCGTGAAAGAGTTTCTGGCTGTTATGACTGTTACAGTATTCCTGTTACACCTGTATGTGTACAAGAGAGTAGCAGAGAGAAACCAGAGCATAAAACATCTTCTATTTCTTTTTCTGTGCTTACGAAAGAGGCAGGTATCTGTGCAATGTCTGTGCTGATAGAACAATTCAATCCTTGAAAAAGGAAGGCTTTTTTTCCACCCACACTGATAAGGTATAATTAGCTTGTGTTACTCACTGCAGCAAGATATCACGAAAAGTAGGCACTTTAGTAGGATCCCAGAAGGATTAAAGGTATCAGTAGACAATGAGAGTCTCTAGTTTCAGAAGATAGGAAATGCATGCATGTATATATGTGTTAAGAGAGAAAAAGGAACCCCTCTTTTTCACTGATGAATTTTAGGACAGAATGCTACCCAGGAACGGGTTATGCTCCAAAGCGATTTCTGTCTACCTCCAGCGTAGCCTCTGCCACCTAGTATATAGGAGAGTAAACATATGGTGTAGTCCTCTGTATTATGTTTAACGTGAGAAATAAGAAAAAACTTGTGGTCCTAATAAAATATGTCCAAAAAAAGTGCTATAAATACTTTAATATTAGCCACCATAGCTATGTTAATTGTGGGCTAAATTAAATAGACTTAGCTTGCAGTTGACTCAGATAAGCTCCTAGATAAGCTCCTTACAGAAAATGACAAAGCAGAATGGCAGCTGAGATAGATAGAATCACAACCCAATCAACACAACTCTCTAGAGAGAAGATACAATTACAGGAGATTGCTTTGCATGCAGTGTGAGGGTAAGTGACATGCAGTTCCTCTGACTGATATAGCTAAAGAGGAAATTGAGGCAGACGAGACTGAAGGAGGAGAGGAGTGAAAAATGGAAAACAGTAGAGGATAGTGCAGGTGTCACCAGGACAAGAATAGTTTATAATAAACCCATGCACGGAGGTAGAGAATGAGAGGATGTGTGATGATCCAAGCAAAGGTGATATTGAGAGCTGAGTTGTTCCTGACTGTTGAACACTGAGCCTCAGGTCAAATTTATGAAGAAGGTTCTTTTCCAGCACCACTTCTTTCCCTTCACGCCTCCCGTTAATTGTAGTGTTGGGCCAGCTCAGCTATTGCAATACCCGAGTGCCAGACAGAATGATGTACTCATACAGATTTCTCACCCACTTTTATTGCTTCTGAAACAACAGCTGTTGGCAGCTCAGATTTTCTCTCTCCTTTTTCTCCCTTTTAAATTACAGCCTTTAAGTAGACATATAGTTCTGCAAAAATGTGGAAATAGCCATATTATCTGTACATGATCTGTTTTGACTCAGTTTTATTCACTTCTATTTATCATTCTGGAGTTCAGAGGCTCCAGCTGGGAGTGGCTTATCTCTGACTCCTTAGAGCTTTAGTCAGTCTGTGGAACTATATGTGACTAATGCCTTTAGGATTAAACCTTTGAAGGAGAAACCCTTTGCCTCAGATGTCATAAACAAGACAAGACAAGCATGCCAAAAACATTCTTAGGGATTTTTATTTCCTCTTGTCAAGTATGGGATATAAAGATATCCTGGCACCAGTCTTGGAACATCAGGCCTACACCCTGGAGATGTCTACCAGTGTAACTGCATTGACAAAGAGGTCTGTTAGGGACGGCTGCATGTTGATAGATCCTCTGTCAAGGTGGGATAAAGCTTTGCTCCCATTCTAAAAAGTCTCAGCAAAGCATTTTGTAAGTGATCTCTACCAGACAGAAGTAAGTTTCTGCAGGAATTCATGCTCACCCTTTCTCAGTTTGGAAGCTTTCATGGAGCAGACATGGGTCAGTCAGTATTTTTGCTGGTTTAACATTTTACATACAATGCAATGACAGCTAAGAACCTTCCTGTTATGAGTAATTGCCTGGACATACTAATCTGTTTAGACCACATCCTTCTCACATACAACCTTTAGCCTTTTGTAGCTTGCTACCAGTAAAATGAAATATGTAGTTTACCCCGATTTTTCTTCTTTGAAGCATTAGACAGTGTGGGTTACTCCCTATATATTACATCACTACTACACGGCTTCCAGAGCTAATATAAATCTCTGGGCTGCCCCAAAAAGACATACCAATGGCCCAAGAATGTAATTACTAGCAAATTCTCTTGCCTATGTCTTTAATGTATAAAAAAAAACATTCCTAAGCAGACCACGGACAACTAACTAGTCAACAGTTCCGATCAAACACAGATCATGACATTTCACATGAAAATCAGAAACTGATATAGGCTGATTTTCAGGTTACAGATATCCTCATGTTAGAGTGTTTCCTGAAGGCTCTGGGTCTATAGTGATCAGTGGTAAGTACCTAAGCTGGCTGAACGTCTTTGTTTCTTACTTCTTCTTTTAATTGTTACTCATTTCTCTTTTTACCTTCAGCGAAGGACTACCTCTAATCACATTGGACTACCTGCTGCAGTTAATTGGATCTCTCTGTCACTTGTGGTAGGCTACATGGTTGCTATATTTACTATATATAGTACATTACATTTACGGATGTAATTATATTACATTTACAGGTGTAATTTCTGAGGCCATGGAATAGCAGTGCCATTACTGTTAAACAAAAATGGTAGACAATCACTATTTAAAAGCAGATGTTTTCAGCTTGCCGCCAGCAAAGATCAAGACCATGAAATACGAATTCACTCTTGGAAAGGAACTGGCAAAGATTTGGGGGGCCTGAAGGGCTTTTTTTTCTGCCTGAAAATGAAGAGTGGAAATGACGAAATAAGCGTAAATTATCTTTCAAAGAAAGCACAAATGTTTTAAATCCTGTGTTTATAATATAGGCTGTATAACCCGATTTACACCACCTGGTCTTGCATGATATATCTTGCTATGTAATTTCAAGACACGAGGAAAGATGGTGCATGATTAGGTAGTTTAAAATAACTTGATCTGTGGCAGTTTTGGGCTACCAGCTAAGCAGAGCAGTAGCACATTGACCCCACAAGGCCCGAGCTATTTAGGATATCGCATACTGTGAACATCAACACAGATAGAATGCAAGAATGCCACATTTTAGCTTGCATGCATTGAGACTGATGGGACTTTTCCCCTAAATTCAAGGGAATCAGTATAAGATTAACATCTATCTTTTCAGTGCCTTTGAGAGTTAAGATGAGCACTGAGAGCAATTAGAAAACATAATTTCATTTTGCATTCATATCAGCTTTCCCTAATGATTATCTGCTGCCTTGAAAACCAGATGCGTATTTCATAGCTTCATGGAAATGTAGGCTTTTGCTAAACATTGTTTCAATGGAAAATCTGGGATACAGAGGTTTAAAATTAGACCAGGAAAGCAAAGCAATCTGACTGATTCGGAAACTATTTCTGGTCCCAGCAGCTTTAGTGAGATTGACTCTTTCCTCAGGTGCAAGGCTGTCAGCTGTGACCTGGAAAAGGCAAATGGAGGTGATGTCCCACCTAGCTGTATATTGTGATTCTCTAGAGGCAGAGAAAGAGGGTCAAGTGACCAGGGCACTGGTGAGGGCTCTATACCTGCTTTCCGAGCTGCCAAAACATTACATACAGAATATGTCATCAGATTCCAACTCTGGATTTCAGTTGGACTCACAGGCCCCGTTCCTCAGATCTGAGCTCTAGTCTCTTCAGTTCCCTTGCATAACACAGGTTGGTGTAGAGTTTTGCTGTGACTTTGCTTAAACACAAATTTAACCCAAGCAATGTCTTAGCCCCTTTTCCTTCAAAATATAGAAAATTTCAGTCTCTATTAAAATACCTAAATTGCATCTTTGAATAAGCCTGTAGGTAACTAAATGCCTTGATTTGCTCAGCCAAGTGTCTATTTAACTGTCTTTGGATGTTTCAGTAAAATGCAAATACATTTGGCCAGAGAATCACACAGGATGGGTTATTTCATTCCTATTTCTCCCGTATTTTATCACAGAACCTTATTGGCATAAAAAATATTATCCTGAGTCCTGCAAGAAGTTTTTCTCAGGAAGGTTCATGGCAGCTACTACCAAAATTCTACTTTAAACCACTTTCTTCCGCATCCCAGCTACCAGCCTTGAGTAAAATGTGACCCACACCAGCTCCATGCCTGGATTAATCTGGAGTTAGGTGTGCAGGCAAGGTGGGATTTTAATTTTTGCCTGCAATGACAATCAGAGCTCTCTGAAAATGAAGATTAGGAAAGATGGCCAAAGTTCATCAACCTCGCCAGTGTTCAGGGGGTGAAAAGTCACTCTAGGAATTCAGCTTGGGCTCATCTTTAGAAAAATCTCAAGGCCTTTTAAGTATTATCAAAGCCTTCTTCAGTCCATCCCTTACTCCTCATTGACTAAACGAGCAATTAGAAGCCCGTTACTGATTGCTGCAGTGGACTGAAAAAGAACGGAAAGGGAACTTTAAATTCAAAAGCAAACAAACTGTCACTGGGCTGTGGAGAAAGCAGCAAAAGGTCAACATGGCCAAGAGTTATGGGGAGAAAGAGAGGAGCTCCAGCTCTACACTGGGGCCTGATAAGGAGGAGTATTGGGATTTTGTGCTGATAATTGACCCTCCTCTGCGATTGCTGCATGAATATTTTCAAGTTTCTGCAAGCTGGCCCCTCTGTTAGAAAACAGAAGCTCTTTACTAGCAGTTGCCTCTGCTTCTGCTGCACACAAGCAGAGGCCTTTTTTCTGGTCCTGCTTACACAGGATTTGGAGAAGACAGGTATGTTGTTTCAGTGTTTGTTTCCACTATGCAGCTTATAGGTCAGCAAAGTTTTTTACAACTTTTCAGATGGGATAGCTAAATTTGGAAGAGGCATGTTTGATATCTGTGGAGGAAGCAGCTGAAATAGGGCTGACTGATATGTATGTACTGTTGACATGTACGCATGATACATGCCTGACATCTGCTGCGCGCAGAAGTTGATGGAGCAGTTGTGGTCTTATTTAAACAGGGTGGCACACTAAATAAAAAAAGCAGACGTAGTTGCATTTCAAGGGAGTTTGCCAGATGAGATAAAATGCCAAATGCCTCTGTTAAGGAGCATACTAAATCACATTGAGGCATAGTAATGTTTTGTGGTATGTATTAGAACAATAGATCTTTCACTGGCTGCAGGAAATTCTTTAAGGCTTTTCTGAATGTAGAGCAACATTATTTGCATGTCACCCTCCATGTACTAACATTGTGCTAGCAACAGAAAAGGGCCTAGACTGATGTATTGTATCTGAAAAAGGAAAAGGTTTAATTGTTTCACTGTAGGTCATAATTTTTCTAGTATAACTAAATTCTCAGTAGGGATTGTCTGGGCAAAACTAAGCTAATCAAAGCAACTTGTTCTGTAAATGATGGAATTAATGAACCCTCATTTTCAATGGGTTGATATCCTACCACCCTACACCATGCTCACCACAGTAAGTTTAGTTCCTTTGCAGACTTCTTCTACCACCCAGGTCCTGCTTCTCCCACTGCGGCCAGTCCCTTTGCCTATGTCCTCTGCATTGAATGCTAAGTAAGTGTACTGACGGGCTGGGCCAGTGTGATAGCACTGCAGCCTTTATCCCCTCTGTGCACTTACTTAATATTCAATGCAGAGGACCTGTTCCAGTGACTTTGTTTGAATTTAAGGAAAATTAACAACACTGTCAGAACTAACAACACTTCAGTTTTGATATTGCTGCAAAATGTCTGTTTTTGAGATTGATTCTCTCTTCATTTCACTTTTCTCAACTTCAGGAGCATAAATCAAATGCAGATACCTATTTGTTTATGTAGTACTAAAGTTAGCCAAGTCAGAATGAGTGACAAAATGATGCAGGT
This sequence comes from Strigops habroptila, assembly GCF_004027225.2. Classification (NCBI taxonomy): domain Eukaryota; kingdom Metazoa; phylum Chordata; class Aves; order Psittaciformes; family Psittacidae; genus Strigops; species Strigops habroptila. The sequence goes on from NC_044302.2 coordinate 66,414,520, forward strand.
GGACTTACTGGTGGTGTATATCTGGTTTTAAAAGAAACATCTGTAAGACAGAACTTTGCACAGTCAAGCAAGTTACTGCTTTACAGTATACAATATCTGTATTTCCTCTGCTTCAAGTCATTTCTTTTAAGTTTCTTTTGTTTCTGTATTTTGCACAAGGGCAGAAAGGGGTAGTGAATTTTGTTGTTATTGACACAGATTAAAATATTCAGGAAGGCTTTAATCACTTTTCTCAGACCTTGTCTTGAGGACGTCAGCTTTCTTTCTTCATCTCCTCTCACACCACTTCTATTCACATTTGATTCTCCCTTGTCTAGTTCTCAGTCAAGCATAACATAGCCAGCTGGTTTTATCCACGTTGCAAACAATGGTACTGGACTCTGCTAAACAATGTTCTGCCAGTGCCAGTCATGGTTCCCTGTGTCCTTAGTTGGGTTCAAGTTGTGGACCACCTTCCTTCCCATATATAAACACATGTATTTATGGAGGATTAAGATCTGTGAATGAGTGGGAATAGGGGCAGTGGGAGGAGGAGGAGGAGAAGGTCATTCTGGGTCCAAAGGGAATCAACATTGTGTCTTTGAAAACATCCGTGTCTGCTTCCCAGACTGACCATCTGGGACGCTGTGTGGCACTAAATCAACTACAAAGACAAAAAGAGAAACAGGGAAAAGTAATTAAATTAGAAAAACTTTTCCAGGAGCTGCTGTCCAATGAACCTTATCAAAGGCAGAAATTGGTTGGCATAGGTTTTATTATAATAAAGAAGGAGGACACTAACAGAACTTCACTGCCATCAGTAAACAGATATCTCTTTAATGGTGAATCCACATCTTCTTTCCTTTCTAATTACTGCTCTATTTTAAAGCACTTCCTAATAGCCATTATGTCAAGAAGAAGAAATATACTTGCAAACACAGCAAGTAGTGGAAATACACTGGGTTAAGTATCTCTTTCTGAACTCCTGGCAAACTCTAACACTTGGGATGTGTTGGGTAGTCATTTAAGAACATCAGGATTTTCTTTACTGATGTTTATTATGGCTGTTGGTGTAATGTCAGACCCGCAGGACGGGTTAACTGAGACACGCAGGTCTCAATCTATGTGTTCTGCATTCGGAATTTTGTGTTCTGCATTTGGAAACCAGCTGGATGATGTATTTGCATCTTCAAGTGACAATAAAATCTTTCCATTTCCAGCACTCATCCAACAGGATATTCAACAGCAATTTTTGAAGTTAAACACTGTATCTGTGCAGGAACTAACTGGTTTACTCCCATGAGTTTCAAAGGAATGTTGCTGTGGAGCTTTCTAATCGACTGAAGATGCAGAGTAATACATCTCAGTCAATAGGGAAGATTCAGAGTATGGAGGAAAAAAGCCAGTGTTGCACCACTATGCCAAATAGAGTTTAGAGTCTTGCATAAAATGGTGAAAAACCTCAGACAGGACTCTGACAGTAAGTAATCTGGTGCAATTACTGAGGGCAATAAAATGATTTTACAGACAGGAGGTATTGTCTGGCAAACTTGAAAATTCAGATAAGAGTGCATTCTTACTTGCAAAAATAAGCTTGCTCTAATGCACACATAAGATCATGTCATTTTGCATGGATTTATCAAAAGAGAAGAACTATGCTGAATTAATGTAGTATTTTATATAGATTTGTAAAAAATACCTATTGATAAATTTAAAAAAATATTTGCAAATGTTTTGTTATTTGTCAGTTTTCTCATGGGAACAAAAATGCGAAAAGCATCACTTTTAAATTTTGAAGACCATAAACATCAAGTTTGCTACCATTTAGCCAATTCCTTGCAACTGTTGTTTCTTACTCCTTTCTTTTCCATGAATATATGAAGATTCAGATGTGGATTAGTTAGGTTTTTGGTCTCCACAGCTCTAAAGGGAAGTCTGTTCCCAGAGGCTTGTTACTCAGATTATTAGGACTACTGTAATTCCTAGATGACATGCAGGAAATGTCTGTTTCATAGCATTTTTTTTCTCTGAGCTAAAGTTATTCTCTAGAAATAACTCTTCCGCTCCCCTTTAGATTACATATAGACAGATTACATATGTAGACAGATTACACATATATTACATATACATACATAGGGGTTGTTGGCATGTAATGAAGCAGCACAGTATGGAGGCTCACTGCAGACAAAGCCTCTGAATGCAGAAGCAGGAGAAGCTAGTCTGGTGAGAACTAGAGGTGCCACCCTTTTTTCAGAATACTTCAAGGGTAGACTTACTTTGTCTAAAACAGGTGTGGGCTTAGGGGCTGCAAATTGTCAATTTCCTTGTAGATACTTGTCTTTGCTTAGGACTACAGTGGTCATTTTCAATATAAATAAGTTTGTAAAGCATGCCTTTGCATTCCCCTTCTCTGCTCCCACCTTTTCCCTCCCACTCTCTTCCACTGAGTTTTATACCAACACACAACGATGATGTCTGCCTCATGGAAGGGAGGCATATTGGTGGCAGTAATAACAACAGCACTTCTTAGGTCTGGGTTTCATCCACTCAGTGGTGAGGGAAAATCTCTCCCTGGCTATGCCATCGATGCTTAACATTAGAATCTGCCCCTCTCTTCATGTCTCTTTAAGCTCTGACAGTACTTTTCTGTATTTTTCACCCTGACTGCTTTCTTTCTCGATCACTTTTATCCCTCTTTCTTTTCTTCCCTTCCCTCTTTCTGTCCCTTTTTACTGTAATTCGTCCAAGCAGAGGAACTCAGAAACATTTGAACCTAAGTCCATCTTTCAAAGGCTTCATCTGTAAGAAGCTTTTCAAAATCAGGCAAAGCAAACTCATCTATCCTCAAGTACAATTACCAGCCAGAATTACTAGGCCAATTTTCATAAACTGTTGCCATCAGCAATGTGCCTGTAGGGTTTGAAAGAAAAGCGTTCTCCCCACAAATGAATAGGTAAACAGCAAAGCAAGCTCAAGGGGGTTTTTGTGCCAGGCTGAGAGTACAGCCATGTTGCAGAGCATGGAGTGGAGAAGAAATGATCTGGAGAAAAGAGGTCCATCTCTGAGTAGAAGAATTGATCTGTTTAGAAAGCTCCTTCAGAGAAGAGACAGCTTGCTTCTTCCCCAGCTCCATCAACATGCATCCTACCAGCTCTTCCCAGGCACGGAAGGCAGGCCAGTTCATCTCAGGTAAGCTGGTTGGCTGGCAAGCTGCCCCACAGACGAATGCTTTACATGTGCACCTGGATATCACGGAAGAGCTGACCTATAGCAAAATAAAATTATTACGAGTTTGTGCTCTAAGGGATAGACCACATAATTTTTGAGGCTCTTGTTTGACTTTCAGCATGCTTTTTGTGACACTGCTGCCACATCAATATGCTGACCAATGCTCCTTGCTAGATGTTGAAAGAAAGGCACACAAAGAACCTCAGAACTTTGGCTCCTGTAGCTAATGTTTCTAATGTCTGATTATCTGGGAAAATTCGGGGTCTCACTGAGTAAAAAATCTTTCCATATAGGCAAAAGACAGATATACGTCCTCGCTGTTTTAAAATTTTGTGTAAGGTTGTACTAATTTTGATTTCCCGAATGACTTCTCATCATTTTAGCATGTTGCCCCTACTAACTTCTTCTAATCAAGAAGAGGAAACTTTATCCTTACTCCTTAATAATGCTGAAAATAGATTGAATTGTTACATTCTTTTTTTAAAAAAAAGTAATCTTTTTGCTGATGACAAACTTCCTCAGAAATTTCATTTTGAACAAGAATCTTAGCTGACAATGAGGAAATGATGCAATATACTTCAAAAGAAAATAAAACTTTGGCCAGTGTTTTTCCTTTTGGTAACATTATTAAGGAAACAAAAAACCACTTAAGACTATAGTACAAGGATACGTATTCTCCTTATGAACATGCAACTTTCCTGCACAGAACTGAATATAAACACCTTGCTGAATCAGGGTAGAGAAGTTCAATGCTTATTTATTTATGGGTATTTCATAAACCTTACCTGTTCATCTTACCTTTTGAATATCTGCATGAATGCTGGACTTCTCCTTACAGGCAACTGCAGATGGAGGAACCTGACATGAGAGAACCCTAAGAAAAGGTCCAGTTATTAAAAACTATTGGATTTTTAAGAAAAACAAAATAAACTCAGCAAAAGGTATCTCTGTTTCTCAAGGTTAACAGTAAAATCCACTGCTACTTAATGAGCTTGGAAGCAGGTTGGATGTGTAAAACATGCAAGTTCATGAGTTTTGTTTTCATGACATGGTCAAATATCCCAGATGTTTAATGCCAGATGGTCCAGGCTCATTGAAACAGAGCTATAACCAAAATAGCAAGACTTTAGAAGGATTGTAAATATGACAGATATTTCTAGCTTTACCTTAGGTTCATCCTTTGGGACAGAACAGTAATAGGGATGTTGTCCACTTAAGTCTTGTAGAAAGGGATTAGTATTCCTTATCACAGGAGTTGGAGTAAAATCAGCTCTTACACTCCATCCGGGAAACTGCTCACCAGAGACTGGAGCAGCAACTTTCATGGGAGGATCATTCTTGACTGTTGTTCTCCTCTTCAATTCACACACCCATTCCTCAAGAACTGAGGTAGGTTTTCCATCCCACTTTCTCATGTCTTCTCCACGACCCCAGAGGTAAAACCATAGGGTGGCCCGTGGTGTGTACCTCCTATATCTTCTCTCTTGAGCAGTAGGGCGCCTTCTGTTAATAGCCGAGACATGGGTTGGTATACGTGGGGAGCTGGAGTAGCTGCGTTGTCTGTTGTGGTCAGGGTTTGAATAGCTGCTGTGCTTGTCACTGGGGTTGGTGTAGATGCTGTGCTTGAAAAGCTTCCCCAAGAACTACATCAGTCATCCCAGCTTCAAAAGCTCATCTCTCTCGCTTGCTCCTTTCCCCTGTGCTTACCTTCCCTTTCCCATGGCAGGAATGTCCCAGCCTTTCTTTCCAGGACCAAAAAATTTCAGTATTTCCTGTACTGCTAAGAAGCCTGGAATGGCCCCATTTTTTAGGTGGCCTGATATTCTACTACACAAAGGTGGTACTTGCTTTAGTTTTAAAGAGAGGATGGTATCTTTGTGGTTTTTTAATCAACCCTATAAATGCCCCCTTCGCCTTCTAGTTGGCCTTTATTAGTCAAGCTGAACACAGCTCACATTGTACCACCCTCAGCAACACTAACTTGATTCAAGTAGGAAAATTGTGTGTTTCACAAATACAGCTCAGTTATCTCAGGCAGCTCAGTCAGGGTTGGAATGTGGTGGGGTTTTTTCATCTAAAAGCTTATTTGAAAAGTCCCAGTGTGAGAAATATAGAAGTCTCTCCATCCCAAATTTGAACAGTGACTGATGAGGTGCCACATCTCTCATTATATCACTGTCTATAAGGCACTTCAGTTCCATGAAGTATGTGAGGAGCTGGACTTCTACTTGTTCTCACCACCCACCATCCTTCAGTTTTCCTTTTGGTATGATTGTTCATGCTTAGATTCTATCCATGGCTGGTTTAATTTGGTTTTATTACAGAAGAGGGACAAATTCTATCATGTCCTTTTACGGTTTTACAGTGAGGGTACTAGACACCCCATAGAAAGTATTCTGCTTATACTCAGCTACCGAACCACTTGTAATGACATAGAGTTTTAGAAAGAAGATGGTGACTGCCTCACTTAATATTATTTAAACTGTGCTCATTAAAATAGTTTCCATAGTTAATAACTGCAATGCTAGTTGTCAAAACCCACACATTCTACAGCTCTGTTTATTAGCAATTATATTGTAAAATTAAAATAAATAAAATTACATTATACATTTATATAAATTAATATACTAATATATTAATATATTGATATAAATTATTAATATAACTTATATTATAAAATTAAATCACAACAAATTGTGATGGGGTATTGTGCTGAACTGTTTTTTAGAGGGAAATTGCAAGCTAAGGAGACTGGCAATAGTGCCATGCATCTTTTTATTTCTAGGTTTGAATCCACTTCAGAAAAGTTGTGTTTTGATGCCTACAAAGTTTCCTACATGAAAACTCTTTGATGTCAGTCCTATTCCCCGTGGAAAAATATGTTTGTCACAAAAATCCCCACTACAATTCTCACTAATCGATACCTTTATTTCTAGTTTCCGGTGACTAAAGAGACCCTGTATGGACTTAGGTGTTCTCAGACCAGCACTGAAGTGAATGAAAACTGTGGAAACAAAAACATTATTTCTGGTTTTATTTGATGTATAGGTAAAGAGAAACTCTGGCAGATAAATTCAGTAGCTTTTATAAACACACTGAAAGTATGTACAAATGCAAATTTCATTTTATGCTATTGCAGAGGCCCAATCTGCATTCTTTATTCAGAAATAAGTCCTAGTACCATTGATAATAGTAACGTGGAAAGAAAGAATCCGACGGAGCTCTGGGTTTATAAAATTATTTGAAATGCATCTATCTCAGCAGCTTTCCTTGCCCATGGTTTGTAATATATTCCTGTACTATATAATTTTATCTTGATTGTCTAAGGCAATTTGTATATAACAGGCAATTACTAAAGAAAGGTTTGGGGTAGCTCAGTGATTAAATCTCTGGGCTGGGACTCAAGAAACCACAGGCTAACTGTTTGAGGCATGACAAACTTCCTATGAGATGTTGGATGAGGCAGTTATGGTAGAATTAATGCTGCCTATTTTATGTGCTTGAAAGTGAGATGTCTGGTCTGAGTAAGCACTCTTGGCTTGATTTTCAAGGGAGAGTGAGTGGAAAGCAGCTTCAGAAGGGAATTCTACAGTGCAAATGCTTCCTATCATTAGGGTGAATTACCACTTGAAAACACCAGTGTCAATTTCACTGAAGTAGGACAACCCTAACTTTTGAACAGCTGATGTGAGGTGAATCCTACCTTTAGCTCTGCCTGAGCCAGCTCCCAGGTGAGAATGAGAGTACATTGGTCACGTATGTGCTAAGAAGGGAAAAATGGAAAAAGGAAAGCATCATGGTTCCATCAGAGCCTGGTGAGCTCTTGCTGGCCCATGAAAATCTGGGGGAGAGGGTAAAGAGAATTTATCACCTGTGGAAGAAAGGACTGTCAACCCATGAGGAGTAAAATGATGTTGTTAGGTTATGCAGGGAGAAAATTAGAAAAGTGAAGGCATGGCTAGAACTTAATCTGTCCACTGCAGTAAAAGATACTAAAAAGCATTTTTACAAATATATTAGCAATTAAAGGAGGGCGAAGGAGAACCTCCATCCTTTACTGGATACAAGGGAAACCTAGTGACCAAGCTTGAGGAAAAGGCTGAGGTACTGAATGCTGCTGTTGCCTCAGTCTTTACTAGTCAGACTAGCCATCCTGAAGGTACTCAGCCCCCTGAGCTGGATGGCAGAGATGGAGAGCTGACTGAAGTCCCCATAATCCAAGAGGAAATGGTTAGTGACACCCTGCTCCACTTAGGCGTACACAAGTCTATGGGGCCAGATGGGTTCAACCCAAGAGTGCTGAAGGAGCTGGCAGAGGAGCTTGCTAAGCCACTCTCCATCATCTACCAGCAGTCCTGGTCTAGTGGGCAGGTCTCAGAGGACCTGGATCTGGACAGGCTGGATCAGTGGGCTGTGCCCAGTGGTATGAGGTTCAACTAGACTCACTGCCAGGTCCTGCACTTGGGCCATAACAACCCCATGCAACGCTCCAGGCTTGAGGAAGAGTGGCTGGAAAGCTGCTCAGTGGAAAAAGACCTGGGGATGCTGATTGACAGAGCTGAACATGAGTGAGCTTGTGCCCAGGCAGCCAACAAGGCCAATGACATCCTGGCCTGTATCACCAATAGTGTGGCCAGCAGAGCCAGGGCAGTGATCATCCCTCTGTACTGGGCACTGGTGAGGCTGCACCTCAAATCCTGTGTTCAGTTCTGGGCCCCTCGCTACAAGAAAGACATTTTGGTGCTGGAGTGGGTCCAGAGAAGGGCAACAAAGCTGGTGAATGGTCTAGAGAATAAGTCTTATGAGGAATGGCTGAGGGATCTGTTTAGCCTGGAAAGAGAAGGCTCAGGCAGGACCTTATCACTCTCTGTCACTACCTGAAAGAAGGATGAGCGAGGAGGTGGCTGGTGGCTTTTCCCAGGTAACAAGAGAAAGGACATGAGTTAACGGCCTCAAGCTGCACCGAGGGAGGTTTAGATTGGATATTAGGAAAAATTTCTTTACCAAAAGAGTGGTCAGGCATTAGAACAGGCTGCCCGGGGAGGTGGTGGAATCGTCCCTGGAAGTGTTCAAAAACTGTGCAAATGAGGCCCTCAGTGACATGATTTGGTGAGGGACTTGGCAGTCCCAGAGTAATGGTTGGACTTGATGATCTTAAAGGTCTTTTCCAACCTAGCTTATTCTATGATTCTATGAAATACATAAATATGAGCCCCATAGCTATGGCAGGCTGGGAATGACCATTTGAGAACAAAACAGCTGGAAAAAGTGATGTATACATGCACAACATAATACTGCCCAGTAACTTTTCATGAATGTAATTTGTCCTATTGATGTCAAGATCTCAGCTCCCATGGTGGTGCATGCAAGTGCATCTTCAGAACTGGACCCTAAACCATAGACTTTATGGTCCATACCACCTCTGCACAGAGAGAGAAAGATCAGCCTCCATACCACCTAGTATCCCTTCATGAACTAAATTCACAAAGGAACACCTTTCATGGAATATAAAAAACTCTCTACGAATAAATAAAGTAAGTAACTTTATGGGCCAAAATCCTGTGTCACCACACATGATCCCACAGTCGCACTATGGGAGTTTTGGGGGCTCTAGATATCGAGGTGATGGGCAGTCCAGCAGCTCTCTCACATCCAAATTGTACGTGACTGAATGCAGCAGAAGTGATACAAGATAATATTGATTCATTTCTTTCTCATGAACCTCTAGAAAGCAGAGCAAGTATCACTCGTTTGCAGGGGGAATCTTAGCGATTGCAATGGCAGCACGTCTCATTTAAGGAGATGAGGTACCGTCCTCTGCTGGTAAAAGGAGGCAATATTTGCTCGGGTTTTTGTGCAACACAATGCGATGAAGAGCCTGGAAACAGTGGGAACCTTGTCTACCCAGTTTCTTATACTACATACACAGAACCTCATGCTAAGGTCGCTGAAGTGTAGCTTTGCATAGCTAACTTTTGAAAGAAAATGCAAGCCACAATAAGTTGGGAACAAAAGAGAAGTCCAAATACAATGACACAGGAGAATGTAACCGTTTCCAGTTTCAGTTCACTTCAGCGGTGGTCTGGGGAGAACATCAAACCCCGTTTGGTGTTTGTTCAGTCTTCAAAAACCAGCAGCAAAGGCACCTATTAGCATTCTGTGCAGCACCTGTTAGTGCTCTGTGCAGCATGCCATTGCCAGTTTGTTTTGCATGTGTGCTTGCATCTTTTAAAGTCAGAGGTTTTTTGAGATATCTAACACCTATCTGTCTTGATACAGGAAGGTTTGTACTAGGTTTTGCTTTGTTATCATGCTATACCAGGTCAAACCATCGTGAAAATCAGCTGGGCAAGTGGAGATCTGGTTTTAACCCTGCTAGTGCATCCTGGTGCACAGCTGGGTGAGGTCCTGCTTTTTGCTGTTTTGTGTCCAAAACCATGAACTGGTCTCTCAGGCCCAATGTCTTCGCTATATTTGCTCAACTGTTAAGTCACCCTGGCTGGATTTTCTCATCTGTTAAAAATTCAGCGACACAAGTATTTGCTTGGGCTTATTCTGACAGACAATATCTTGACTGTTTTAGCTTTTATCTGTTTATCAACAAAGTAGGCATCATATGTAAGTGCATGGTTGCATGGTGTGCATACAGTCATCATAGTGAAGTATTTGGAAATTTTCCAGCCTCCTGGGATTTTTCTAGCAGAGAATACAAAATACTTTCTCAAAAATACAAAGCTATGGCAATGCTTAGTATCAATTCTAACAACAATGCTTACAATATTCAGAGCCAGCACTATTAAATGAAAATGATTTCATGCCCAACTTCAAGAGATAATTTATCAAAGACAGATAATGAAGCATTCAGATATTGTGATGCAGCATGAGGTGCCTGAACAATAATTGCATGTCGGTTCAGGGCTGTGTAGAGCTGTGGGATTTTTATGGCGTCCCTTACATTTGCAGCCACTAATCCTGATGTTGATATTGCTCAGGCTAAAAAAGTCCATCACTGATGCCATCTTATATGAAGTTTCACTAGTTGTGGAAAAATGCCCATGTGTTTAGAGGTCTTGGGCCACAGTTACAGATAGACACAGACAGACTGACACTGCTGACTGCCTTTCACTTTCTTTCCAGACTTGCATTAGAAATTATACTTAGTTTTTTCTATTTCTGAATTTGAAACACTGATTTGAAATGAGTATTATGCTGAGTTACAGTGAAAGGGAAACAAATGAACAAAAAAGCAACGTGGAGCACTTTAAATACGTGTCCTACAGTGGACTGATAAACTGCATTCTGTTTGGTTACACACCTTACTGTCACATTTCCCAGAGGGGGTGAACTGTTCACTTCTTGATGTTTTTTCCAGTGCTGAAAAGTAATTTCCTGAAAGAATGTCCCTAATACCAAGCCTCAAATCTTGACATAATTTTGTTGCATTCTAGAAAACTGCATTTTTCAGTTTGTTATGCAGCAACATTGGAAAGATGCATGTCGAAGCAAAAAGCCATTTTTACATTTAATTATTCAACATCCAGATTATTCATAGTAGGTTCAGAAATAATTTAGACTTGAGGAGGTGTGACAAAACATTTTTTACAGGTAGGCTGGATGGATCACCAGAAATTGTTCATGGGGTTAATTTAGACTCATTCCAGAATTTAGGTTAATTTTAGAATTTAGATTTATTTTAGATTAGCAAATAGATTTTGTGTAAGGGATAGCACAAGCTACAGTGACCCACCAACACTGCAGATAGGAGAATCTGCAGTGAATGTCCTAACATAAGCTCCTGCTACCTTTAAAGAGGCATAATTTTTTAGATGAGAAATTTCATAATCAGGTGATAATATCATGGAAGAACTTAACATTCATAAAGCCTGGACATTACAAGTTATCCAGTCAAACTATGCTAGCAAACCTGTTCTAAAATTGCTTAAGTCCACCTTGGCACTGTATGAAGGTCCAAGGTTGGAGAGAACAAATTTCATTTCGTAGAGCTCAAATCCATTGTGTCCAGCTTTCTAGCATGTCACCCCATATACTCACTTCACAGACTTGAAAGAAATAGATTAAGGTGTAATTTAGCACCTATCAGGATAGTTAATGCAAAAGAATAAATAATAAAATAACGCATTGTCTGCAAGAGTGTTTCTTTCCACCTACCTGTCTGTCTACCCCTTGAAATCAGGCACTGCTTAAGACCAAGTTGGACAGGTCCTTGAACAACCTCATCCAGTGGGAGATGTCCCTGCCCATGGCAGGGGGGTTGGTCCTTTCCAACCCAAACTGTTCTATGATTTTATGATTTTCTGACAACTCAAGCTCATAGAAATACTGCTGTGCCTTGCTCTCTGTATTTTTATTTTTGATGAAAAACTTTCCTTCCTTCTTTCCTTTTAAAAAAGAAAAAAATATTGTCACTGATTCAGAGAAATTTGAAGTAAAATTGTTCTGATCTTTGTCTGGGTCTGACTGGAGAAAAACCCAGCGATGGAAATATTTCGTCTGTGAACCCCAGAGTGAAATTAAGACACAAGCAAGATCAAGTACCATAATTGATCAGTTTGTTAATTATAAAAAGATAATTATTATAAAAAAGATAGTGATAGGACAGATCGGAAAAAAGATAGAAATTAAGCAAGCAGTCAGAGTGCAGAGAGAGATAGTCACCACTGTGGATCCAGTGGCATCCCAAGGGTCTGCAGTTGTCATCTTCGGTGGTGGGTGTCCTCCAGGGTCTGTAGCTGCCATCGGAGGTGGCTGGCCACAACGGTGATTACCTTTTTCCCCTTTTATTGTGTGTTGGGGAGAGCACCTCAGTTCTTAATATCACGTACTGCACATTCCTGGGGGACCACATGCATCCAGTTTTGCTGGTCTTGCAGCCAGCTCTTCAACTTCAATCCTTGAGATAATGGGCAGCAATTCCTCACACCAATCCTTGAGATAATGGACGGTGGAGTCTTATCTCAGCTCCTTCCCCTCATCTCTCAGGCAATGGATGGTGGAGTCCCATCTCAGCTCCTCACACACATCATCAAGATAGTGGACCTCAGCTTCTCATACCAGTTTTTGAGACAATGGACAGTGGAGTCTGACTTCAGTTCAATCTCTCACAACATTGCTTTGCAATTTACTGTCCTTCCTGTTTGTTTCTGACAAATGCATACTCTACTGAAAAAAAGCTTTTGGTGTTCTGGTTCTTTAAGTCAAAGAAATGTAGCTGGGGGAAAGGGCATTCAGCTTTCTCCAAAATGTGGTTCTTTTTTACATCCTAAATATTGATCTCAAATTCACATCTGTAACTTGTATTGCAAAAGCTCAGGGAAACTGAACTAAGATGTGCTGTGTCATTCTGTCTGTATTTTCCTTATGATACATGTATTTGCATCTAGGACATTTATTCTAAAATAGTTTATTCATAAAATGTAGCAAATGTGAAAATCCATCTCTCTACTGCTTACACTACTGTTCCTTCTGACTCCTTGTTTTTGCTCTTGGTTCTAACCCCCTGACACATTATGGCCTGCCAACAGAAAGTCCTCTGGCTTGCTGATTGTAGTTAGATGTATATGTACTATGTACATCAACTGTTACTCTCCAGGGCTGGAAAAAGAGGCCTTCCCTTGGTCTGCATCCCTACTTTTCCCTTCATTTAAAACAAGAAATTTTGTTAAGATAGCAAATATTTTCAGTTTTGACATAGCTTCCTTCCATCAGTGCTCCAAACGTAGGTTCAAAGTTGTATGGGGAGCCAGTGGTATCCAAACAGCCTCGCGCTGTGCCCTGTGCACAGTCACAGAGCCAGGGGAAAAAAAAACCCCACAAAAATACAAAACAATCCCCCAAACCAAAAAACCCCCAACCCCCCCAAAAAACCCCAACCCAAACAAAAACCAAAACCAAGCAACTGACCACTTCAAAACAGTCATTTTTCCCCACACAAGGTCTGTAAGAACTGTCTTAACATAGAGCAGATGAGTACCATGTGCAAACACACTTCCTCTTTGCTTGGAAACTTCTCAGCTATGTCTCCCAGCAAGATTCTAAAAACTATGGATTCTTTAAAGTATGTCTCACATTCTCCATCTGTCATTCTGTGGTTTGCCCTTTCACACCCACCATTCCCTCACTCTTCCTGCTTGTCTGCAGCCCATGGTTTACCTTGTCAGAGAGCAATCCCAAACATTTTAAAAGGTTATGCAGCTGATCAGGAAGCAACAAGCATTGGTCCTTGTGTGGGTTGAAAAATAAACAAAAGAAGCAAATTAAAAATGACAAGTCAATAGATTTAGTAAATATAAAATGTTTTAGACACTCCCTGGTAGGAACATGTTCCTGTTATTGCTGAAGATGATAGAAACTTTACATTTACCAGATACCTGAAAAAAACATAGAAAATACAGTACAGTGCAGTGCACTTTCTTGCAATGCTAAGGCTGGATCCTAAAAAAGATACTAAGCAGATTTGTTGGATACTTCTTTGACTGTTATTGATTGTAAAAGGGCTTTTTCATAAGATTGCAAAACTGGCGTATGAGCTGGTACTGATTTAAGTATTTTTTTAAAGATCACAGGTTTGACAGGAAAATGGAAATTATCAAAAAATGGGGCAATATCCAGTGGGATTAAATTGTTTAGGAACCTGAAAACCACAGTTCAATTTCCTATTCTGTGTATTGTGTATGGGTCAGGTTTTGGAACATCTCGTAATTCTCTCTTGGACTCAGTTTCGCTGTGAAAAATGGCAACAAAACTATTGCATTGGCTAGTACTTCAGGATATATGAATGAAAAGTGGGTTGGGCATGCTCCAAAGCACTGTAAAGTAAAAAAGAGGCTACCCATCTTCTTGCATGCAAAACATTTCTGTTTCATTGCACTGCTTGAACATATATATTATTATATATACAAATTTAAATATTTTAAATATCCAGTATTATTCCATGTATAGCAAAAAGAGAGATATTTTATTCCTAGCATATACAGCTGAGTTATTCAAGATGTTTCATGGCCTGCCTTATTGTATTGCTACAGAAGAGAGTCCCAAAGAGTTTTCTGACAGGAACAGTTTTTATGAAATATAGGGAGTAACCTAAACTGGATTCATAGCTCACAAAGTAGTACTTCAGCTCCTAAGCAGAGTGAAAATATGCATATTTCTTGCCTGTGCCAACTTTGATTTGGAAGCAGAAAGCAATAAACATCTGGAAAGGAGGGATGGTGGGAGTTTTCATCACTGTGTCAGTGACAAACTGCATCTTCTAAAGGTGTTGCCTCAAAATAGGTGGTGACAAAAGACAAATGGGGGCAGAATAGGAGGCTAAAAGAAAGCTTTTGCTTTTGCCTTGGTGGATCGGTTGTGTTCTAACCATTAATTTCAAGTGCCCTTTTATGTGTCCTTGCAGCAAAATAAAATCGTGGCAGGCAAAATTCTTCCCCCATTGAGGAGACTGTATAGCCTTTGAGGTTTTTATGGACTTAATATTCTGTTCCGCTTTACAGAGTAGCATTTTATCTTTCCTCTTGCACAGTCAGAACACATCCAGTCTCTAAATCTTCCTCACTCATCTTTGTATATTTATAGGGGCTTTCAGGCAGGCTTGCTTGAATGCCATTGACCTCTGTGCCCTATGTTATTGACCAGAACACAGAATCTTCTGCTCCCATAATATATGCCTCATTATATTCCTGAAAGAGAAGGAAATTACTCTTAGAATGACCAGAATCACAATAAAACTTGGAGCTAGTTTCCCAGTTTCCCTTGCATTGCTGGCCTTTGCAAGAAGATAACGTAAGGGATCAACATTCTTGTAAAGGAGTATTTTGAATTTCCTGATTAGACAGTCATTACTTTACTGATGGTCTGCTTAAATACTATTGGCAGTGTAAGCTAATTGCCTATTACAACAGTGAACAGTGCTCTTGAAGAATAAGCTGTATCATAAAACCATCATAGGCATTAGTAACATGCAGATCACCAAAAAAGTCCCTTGCAAGGCAAGATCTGCTGTGGATATTTTCTAAAACTAGTTTGAAACAGATGAAGTTCTACATGTGCTACTACCTTTCCAGGTCTGCCAGCTAAAGTTACCTGATGACTTCCATCTTCCCTTTCCCAAGGTTTCATGTACATCTTTCAGAGCTGTCATCACCTGATGTGAAGCTGGTGTCTTCAAGAAGGAGCAGCTCTCAGTCAGTTTCAGCTTTCACTCAGGAAATCACCACTGAGAACAAAAGACAACATAGCTAGGTATAGTGAAATACGTTTGGTGTTCTAAGCAATTGGCATGAAATGATATAGGTAAATAAGCCATGAATGGACTATTCCTGTTGTTGTGGGAATAAATGTCTTTTAAGAATTTATTTGCTCGTATAGCAGAAAGCCGGTTAGATCATGAGTGCCTTGATGCCAAAGCAAAATTTGAAAGAGTGAGAATAATCATTAAAAAGTACCTAAAAGAAAAAAAAGAATATTGTGCCACTGAAATAATAGTTTCCAAGCAATGTGAAATATACATATCTTACTATCTTATTAACATGTAGCATGTATTTGTGGGCAAAGACATGTATTTCTCTACCTGTGTGTATGTATATAAATGTTTGTTTCCATTTTCATTTAAATCCAAGATTTCTCTTTAATCTCTGGGTTTAGAGTGTCTTAAAACTGGAGAGAGAGAGTGAGATCTTGTTTCCAGGGATGCCTCTGTTTAAGCTTAGGTAAAGGAAGCTTAATTCTCTCTATGCATAAGACAAAGGCATGCACAGAATAGAAGTGATATACAAGATAGCGGCAAAATCACAATTTTAACCCCCTTACTTTTATTTTAAAAATATGACTTTTTCAACTAAAATCCAGTTGACAGTAAAACAGGACATTGTGAAGACAATGTAGCAGATTTTTGTTCTTTTTAAAAATCTCAAAGTTGAAAGCATTATTAGTAACCATATCAGCAATAAAAAATATCTGGCGGTTTGGTCCTAGTTGCATGAACAGTGAGATTTTCAGGAGCTGACAGTGGTAGGCATAACTGGGACAATGTGTTATATCTCCTTCTTTTGTTACTTCCACGTAAGAAACGAACTCTTAGTTTAGGCTTCATGGCTGTAATAGCACCAAAGGATTCTGTGACTGCACTTCTATGTCTTTCCTGAAGAAGCCATTGCTTATTAGAGATTTTAACAGCCTTCCTTCCAGCCACCCTGGCCACTCCCCACTGCTGTATCACGTATCCCCTGTGAAAGCCCATTTTGCGTATGTTTGTGTTAGTCTTGACACTTTCCCTGCAGACATCTAATGAGAGTTATCTGAAGGTGCTCTGGCAGACGTGGTCTGGTGGCCCTATAACACTCGGATGGCCCACAGCAGGAAAATATTCACAAGTCCTGGTAACAGGAGCTTTTTACCCTTCCTCGGGCAGAGATAAGAAGAAAGTCACACACTGACTAGCATGTGATTGAAGTCAAGCACAGCCTTAAGTGAGTAACAAGCGAGGTCCTTAACTTGATTACAGCTGCTCTAATCAGCAAAACTGTTAACCTTTGCACTTTAGTCTAGCCTGGCCTGCATACCTCTGGGCAGCACAGACCTGCTTTATGAGGCTTTCCAAAAGGGGCACGTTGTAATCAGCGTGCTTGCATCCCCCAGGCTGCATGGGTGGAGATAGCACTGCTGTATTAACAACGCTCCGGGCGTCGGTGCCTAGCTATTCTGGAGACAGCCACGTTTGAAGCAGATACCTCTGCCTTGCTCAGTTCTCACGCAGCAAATGTAGCACTGGAGTGTCTTAGCTGGCATTAACAGCTCAGCTTCTTATGCCGCCTTCTCCTTTTGTCCGGAACAGCCTGCTCTGGTGTTGACTGTCTTGCAGAGCCAGTAACAGCAATACAGCAATGTGGGGCTCCCATAATATATGAAAGTTCAGCCTGCCATTCACAGGCCCCTGGAGATTCTGTTTGTGTCTCAGACAAGCAGAATCACATTTCAGGAGCCCCTTGAAGACAAAAATTAGGACATTTATTACACAAAAAGTCCTGGAGGAATACAGCGTGGAGAAGGGAGCAGAGTTTTGAATAGTTAATAATGAACTTTCTTTAATGTCTTATTCTGGTTTATCTTTTGCCAGGTGCTGAGTGAAAAGCTCCCAACTACATTACCTTTTAAATCAGTCAGGATGTACATTTGTTTGGCTGTAGACTCAGACAACTTAAATGCTCCTTTGTCTCCCTTTCTCTTCCCCCCTCAAATACTATGAGTCTTCTCTAAACACTGGATAATAAATGGAGCAGGCAAGTCACATAGCACAATTGCACTGATACCTGATCTTGTTTTGACATTCCTTTTATCCAGAGCTTGAGAAATAAGTCTCTTAACATCATTCATTATGAATCAAAAAAAGGGAAGTATATGCCTGGCCTCGACTGATAGCACCTTCACACAAAGTGGTCCGTATCAGTATAAGATGTTACATTCTTTGAAAATCACTGTTCAACACAGATGGCTAAGCGTGCAAGTGTTATCACCGTAAATGCATTTAACTTATTTATCAATTGGATTGAATACATTTATATAGTTAATGGAATGAGGGCCAGAGTTCTCACACCTTGACTGCCTATGTGTTTTATTGTTGTATAAGCATTACATCATCTTTATTAATTCCCCCATGTTTCCATGTGACTAAGATAGATGCATTTTAGACTTAAGGAGTCTGATCCTGGACATAAGAGATTAACTTACAGTTTCAGAAGAGATCAGTTTCAACTCATTTTTTCCCTGCGCCACAGAGCTTGCAAAATCAATTTCCATTCCCAGGCCAGCAGCCAGTCTCAAATGTTACAAATGCTGGCAGAAGTACCACCTTCTGGTTCTCCCCACACAGTGTGTGCCTTCTGTTCTCTGCTTGTGCTCCCTTAGCCGCACTAGAGCTTACAGCTCTTTGGCAGCATGGTCTCTTAAAAGTAAACTTATTTCATTCAAGGGGTTCAGTGAAAAGACTCTGAGCCAAAAATATACAGGAATATCAGTTTTCCATTCATATCTCTGTTCTTTTTTGATGCTATATCTGCTTGGCAAAACCACTCCTCCACCCTTATTTTTTAATTTTAAATTACATTGACTTTTTTGCAAGATGGGAATACCAAGAATTTATTATCCTTATTGTGAAATTGCTGGTAGTTGAAATTATGACTCTGGATATTAGATGTGAGCTGGTCTTAACCTTGCACATGATATTAAAGTTGTTTTATTGTCTAACTCATCTCTCCAACCTACTTCTATGAAATAGCTTTTTCTGGATGGTACCATGTTTCTGATGCAGGTTTCTGATCATGTTTTCATGATGCAGGTTTTATCTGTTGTCTAGTTTTTATCTGTTTTCCCGGTGATGTTAGGTGCCTGTTTTCTTCCACGCTGTCTCAAATCCTATAGTTAGAAGAGTCACGTCTGCTACTTCAAGCCTTTAATGCTTTACTTCAAATACATTCCCTTATTAACCCTGAGCTCAAATGTTTCTTCTCTGAGTGGCAGCTCTTGGTGGACTGTTTTGCATAATCCTGCAGGGAATAGTTCAATAGGACTTAAGAGAGAAAGCTAGTATTTTCTAATATCAAATGTTTCTAAAGGGGGAGGAGAGAAGGGAGGTCTTGCTATCTGGATGTTTTGTAACAACCTTCCTTAAAGTCCCCAGCTTTGCACATATAACTGTAGGAATGAGGTCCTTCCCTTGCAGATGGTAACAGAGCAGGGGTGGCACATTGCTTTCAAAACGTTCAATTATGTAATACACCACTTACACATTGACAATATTAAGCAGGTTCCTGAAGCCAAAAGTAAGATGAGCAAGCTGCCTCTCAAGTTACAATCCAAGGGAATTCCATTTTTCCCTACATGGCAGAGGTTTACTTTTACAGAATAGAGTATTGCCGTTTTAGCTGGTGTTTCTTTTATTAAATAAAAGGACACAAATGAGTAAATGTAAGTGAAACTATGCTAGTAGTTTCAGTTTTCAAAGTGTGATAATGCTAGGTGCCTTGGTACTTGCCAAGAAGACAAAGAACCCTCTTTGGAAACAGGTAACACATAGAGGGAAATGGTTTCAATCTGTGCACAGAAAAACTTATCTCAGATTCATGGTGTTCCATTTAAAGCCAAAAATATGCCATGAGAAGAAAGAAGCTGTGGACTTATCTGTATAACAAATAAATAACTCCTGCATGTTTCACTGTGTATAGTTATTTTTTGTTGGATGTGGTGGGCCTGTGTGTACAAATGAGCTTTATAGGTGTGCCAACCTGCTACATGTGAAGTGGTGACACAATCCAGGCTTGAGACATAAAGATAGCATCCCACCAAATAGGGTTTTTTTGTGTTTTATCTTCATATTTCAGCATAGAAATCATTGTAAAAAGCCCACCTGTATTCTGTATTTCTCTATACTTACGTAAATTGGAAGCTTTAAGCCACTTTCACACCTTCCACATTTTAACTTTTCCAAGGATGTGGTTTAATATCTGGAGTACTGGATTGCCCCTTAGATGCCTATTTTTTAGCCCAGCACACCCGCCCCATAAGGGAATGGATTCCATTTGTTCCATACAGTTCATTCATCCAATCACAATCCTAATGAAATTTCTGGTCTGGTTGCATCCCCACCTAAAGAAAGGAGAGATAGGAAAAGTAAAACAAAGTGCAGCAAGGGTGATCCTAGGTATGATGGTTTCCTTATGTGGAAATCTCTTTGCTTAGGTGCTTCACTCCACAACGGGAAGGAAAAGAGGAGTATAAAAGAAATATGTAACATCATATGTGGCTGGAGAAGGAGATTGTTTAATGTCATTTTTAATAATGCAGCAGAGGGAGCATCAAATGGAAACAGGAACTAAGGGCTTCAAAGCAAACAGGATACAATCAAACTGGAACTCCTTGACTCAGGCTGCAATGCATATTAAAAGTTTACTCATTTCAGGGAAGAGAAGCTAAAGTTCAGAGTGCTACAAAATGCCAATGCAACCCATCAAGTTCAGAGGTCAGTAAGCCCCAAATCTGTGTGTGAAGTATGAGTGAGCAACCCAGAAAAATAGGAGTACATGCTTGCTTTGTTATAGTCTTCCAGAAGCATCTGCTATTCGTTACACTTGGAACAAATCACTAAACCGGATAGACCTTTGATCCGATGTGATATGACCATTTTCTTTTCCCTTATGTTCCCCATATGCTGCCAGGACATCTGGACAGTTGTATATTTGTTAGCTTCATCTTAAGAAGCCAAGAGAAGTCTACTAATACATTGCTTTTATTACTGCGGCTTCCAGGCTTTACATACAGACCAGTGCAATGCCTGCACTGGCAAGGCATTACCTCTCTTGCTTTCAAATAGAGGCGTTTCAGTGGAGGGGCAGTGTTTTGTGCAGACTTAGTATTGTGGCAGCTGTGTAAAGGAAGCCCCGAGCTTATCGCTGATTTACACGGTTTACTAGGGCAAAAATGGAACCACCTAGCTGTTACGAGGTCCCTAACCACCAGTGAAAATATGTTGGCATACAGTACACATTTGTTGGCTTCCAGATGTGGCTGTTGAACTAGCTTCCCATTTTTACAGCTTAGACCAGGAAGAGGCTAGAGAATGAAAAACTGGTAGCAGAATTCCACGCTCAATAACTGAAAATCTCAGAAATCTGGCTCCTGACCAATTCACCATGTGAAGTTCGAAAGGCCAGTTATATTTTCTATGAATATGTACATTTAAACAAACCAGCAATCAAAATTTGCATCGTCAGCTACTGCAAACGAGAAAGAGAGATGGGAAACGCGCTTTTAAATATGACCCGCGTTGTTCAGAGTGGAAGCGTGTATGCCCAGCTGATGTTAGTGGGAGCTATGCTTGCCGCCGGCGGGGTGATGAACCCCGGTTCTGCGGGACCGGTGCCTGGGGAGGCGGTGCCCGGTGCGGGCTTTCTCCCTGCTCCCCACGGGGTGGTGGTAGAACGCCGTGGTTGTCGCTGCCTCCCGCTCAAGGCGAGGCAGAGGAAGCCGCCTACACTGAGAAAACCTTTCAGGCCTTTTTAAATCCTAAAAAAGGATTTAAAGACGTCCGTACGTCTTTCCAGCCTGCGCTAGCGCCCTTAATCTGCTTATCTCCTTGGCGACTGAAGAACCTTGATGTCTACAACAGCTGCTGGCTCCATCCCCAAAGAAAGCCCTGTAGTGGACCCTTTCTGTACACACCCACACTTGTTGCAGCCTTCAACAACGTGAAAACAGAAAACTGCCAGTGCAGGAGAGATTTCCAGCTTGGCATGGCCTTCATCCCATGCTCTACGCCAAAGCAGCCATGTAGTGAGTAGCTGGCCTTTCACACGGGAAGAAACTGCCCTTTGGTCATGCCAAGGTCTATACACATTGTCTTCCTGCCATCAAAGATGGATGCATCTGGACAGTCACTGCACATGCAGAAATGGTGCAGTGTTTGAAATGCTGCCTGGTAGGGCAGTATACTGTCTCCCATCTCCAAAACATGGGATCTCTTAAAGGATTAGATGAAGTATTTTGTGGGATACATAATAACAAACTATGAAGTGCACAGTTTTATTTAACTCTTTATAGCTTCCAGACCTAAAAATGGAGGTATGAACAAAAGTAATGGGTGCACACATCCCTCTGCAAATGCACCAAGTCAAAAATGCACACCATCAGCAAAACTGCCTCACTCTCACCTCGCCTTTGTCCAAAGAAATAATATTAGAAGTATGCAATGTGTAAATGTACAGACCCATCAAGAAAGCACAGTGAATTTGTAGTCAACATTTATATTACAGCTATATTTTCTTATGAGACACAAAGTACTTCTACTAAAATTTCTGGAGAATGTGCTATGGATTTTGTGCCTGAAATTTTACTGGTTTAGCTGTAGACTTTCACAAGGCCCTAGTTTATTCTCTCTCACAAGATGCAGGGTAGCTGAATACTGATAGCAATTTTTATTAGCAGCCTGGTTTGTTTCCTGGCTTGTAGAGGATAATTTATTTGACAAAGAAGCACTTTTAAATGGCCACATTTATGAGCTCAGTTTTGCCCAGAGGCCACATTTGTTCTGTCTTTACTCAAGGTAACTCAGTACTGTAAGTTAACTAAGGTGCATGTTTTCTAACAGCTACATCACTGCAAGACTCGCCATCACCTTGGGTGACAGTACAAGGTCAAAGCTGAATCCTACAACAGCTAAGAGCACTGAAGAAGAGCATAAGAAGGAACAACATCTAAGTGTCAGGATACACTGCGGCTCTCTGTGAGCTGGGCCAATGTTAAAGATTAAGCTTGTAAATGAGCTGGTTCTAGACCAAGAGCACTCTCTTCCCCATGTGCTCAGATTGTTATTTGTATCCCTGGGATAAAACGGCTTGTACCCATGTGGCAACTGGCACTTCTAGATCGATAGCACAGACTAAATCATTACTGTCTGAAGGCAGCAGGGCCTCTGCTGTTGAAGAGGACAGGTCTTGTCCTTGTTAACACCTCAGGAAGTGCAATCCCATCTGGCACTGTTTAGCTAAAGCTTTACAGAAAGAAGCTGCGTTCTAGAGTTTGTCCTTTTAAAGCAAGACTGAGGAAATACTGAGTTTGCCTAGCATTTTCAATTTTACCCTCTTGTTGGAAAAGGAGAAACTTTCTTTCTGCTAGGCTCGTGAATGACTAAGGCATATCCAGTGCTTCACCCTGAAAAAGAGGTGAGTGGGGACACTCTAACAGAGCCTGTATCATTGTGGATGATGTGAAAGCAGGTTCTAGTTCTGTCAAAAGAAGCCATGAAACAGGCGGCATAAAACTGATTTTTTTTCACCTGTGTCATGAAAAATTCACTTCGAATTTTTTTCAACTGTGTTGTGGTTCAAACCCAGCCGGTAACTCAGAACCACTCAGCTGCTTGCTCACTCCTTCTTTCTTCCCCCACACTCCCGGTGGGATGGGGTGGAGAATCAAAAGAATGTAAACCCCACAGGTTGAGATAAGAACAGTCCAATAACTAAAGTATAATACAAAACTACTATTAATACCACCAATAATAATAATGATAAGGGAAATAACAAGGGGAGAGAATATAAAGCCAAAAAAGGAAGGGAAAAAAAACCCCAACGAACAGCAGTGATGCACAATACAATTGCTCACCAGCTGCCGACTGATACCCAGCCTGACCTCAGCAGCCATCTGGGCCTTCAGTGTGACTCCCCCCAGTTTATATACTGCGCATGACTTGCTGTGGTATGGAATACCCCTCTGGCTAGTTTGGGTCAGGTGTCCTGCCTCTGCTTCCTCCTGGCTTCTTGTGCCCCTCCTCACTGGCAGAGCATGAGAATCATAGAATCATAGAATCATAGAATCATAGAATCGTAAGGGTTGGAAAGGACCTTAAGATCATCTAGTTCCAACCCCCCTGCCATGGGCAGGGACACCTTGCCCTAAACCATGTGGCTCAAGGCTCTGTCCAACCTGGCCTTGAACACCGCCAGGGATGGAGCATCCACAACCTCCCTGGGCAACCCATTCCAGTGCTTCACCACCCTCACTGTAAAGAACTTCTTCCTTATATCTAATCTAAACTTCCTCTGTTTAAGTTTGAACCCATTACCCCTTGTCCTACCACTACAGTCCCTAAGGAAGAGTCCCTCCCCAGCATCCTTGTAGACCCCCTTCAGATACTGGAAGGCTGCTATGAGGTCACCACGCAGCCTTCTCTTCTCCAGGCTGAACAGCCCCAACTTTCTCAGCCTGTCTTCATATGGGAGGTGCTCCAGCCCTCTTATCATCCTCGTGGCCCTCCTCTGGACTTGCTCCAACAGCTCCATGTCCTTTTTATGTTGAGGACACCAGAACTGTACACAGTACTCCAAGTGAGGTCTCACAAGAGCAGAGTAGAGGGGCAGGATCACCTCCTTCGACCTGCTGGTCACGCTTCTTTTGATGCAGCCCAGGATACGGTTGGCTTTCTGGGCTGCAAGCGTACACTGCCGGCTCATGTTAAGCTTCTCGTCAACCAACACCCCCAAGTCCTTTTCTGCAGGGCTGCTCTGAATCTCTTCTCTGCCCAGTCTGTAGCAGTGCCTGGGATTGCCCCGACCCAGATGTAGGACCTTGCACTTGGCTTGGTTAAACTTCATAAGGTTGGCATCGGCCCACCTCACAAGCGTGTCAAGGTCCCTCTGGATGGCATCCCTTCCCTCCAGCGTATCAACCGAGCCACACAGCTTGGTGTCATCGGCAAACTTGCTGAGGGCGCACTCAATCCCACTGTCCATGTCACCGACAAAGATGTTGAACAGGACCGGTCCCAACACCGATCCCTGAGGGACACCACTCATTACAGGTTTCCAACTGGACATCGAGCCATTTACCACAACTCTTTGCGTGCGGCCATCGAGCCAGTTTTTTATCCACCGAGTGGTCCATCTATCAAATTGATGTCTCTCCAATTTAGAGACAAGGATGTCATGTGGGACAGTGTCGAATGCTTTGCACAAGTCCAGGTAGATGACATCAACTGCTCTGCCGCTGTCCATCAGTTCCGTGGCTCCATCATAGAAGGCCACCAAATTGGTCAGGCAGGATTTCCCCTTAGTGAAGCCATGTTGGCTGTCACCAACCACCTCGTTGTTTTTCATGTGCCTTAGCATGTTTTCCAGGAGAAACTGTTCCAAGATTTTGCCAGGCACAGAGGTGAGGCTGACTGGTCTGTAGTTCCCCGGGTCTTCCACCTTCCCCTTCTTGAAAATGGGGGTTATATTACCCTTCTTCCAGTCATCGGGAACTTCACCTGACTGCCAGGATTTTTCGAATATGATGGACAGTGGCTTAGCAACTTCATTCGCCAGCTCCTTCAGGACCCGTGGATGGATTTCATCAGGTCCCATGGACTTGTGCACGTTCAGGTTCTTAAGATGGTCTCGAACCTGATCCTCTCCTACAGTGGGCCTAAGGTCTTCGTTCTCACAGTCCCTGCATTTGCTTTCCAAGACTTGGGTTGTGTGGTCAGAGCATTTGCTGGTGAACTGAGAAGTCCTTGATCAGGGTAAGCGCTGCTTAGCAGCAACTAAAACATCGGTGTGTTACCAGCATTGTTCTCAGACTAAAGCTAAAACACTAAAACACAGACTGTACCAGGTGCTAAGAAGGAGAAAAATAACTGTTACAGCTGAACCCAGGACAACCTGTCTTATGAATAAAGCTGTGGAGGTCACAGCTATGGGATGTTTTTTAATGGGTTTAAGGTGTGACTGCAAAAGCTCATGGGAGACAAACCCAGTGGGTTTAATTAAATGGGAAGGGAAAAAAACCATCTCTGGTTAAGTCCTTGAGCATGAAAACATTGCAGTCTGGGAGTGAATACTGGGAAAATGCTGCTGCGAGCTGACTCTTCCTCACGCAGCCCCATTCAGCTGCTGGGTTCGGTGAACCTCTGATTTTTCATGCTGTGGTGGTTGTTTTCTTCCCGTGGCATGAGGAAATTCACTTTGGGCCATCTTTGGAGACTTCTCAGTTGCCTCTCTGGCAAATTTGTGTGATTATTAATCTTACTATATTTTATGACAGGTTTCTTGCATTTGTTCCCATTGGTGAAATGCAGGAGTACTTTGTAAGTTTTCTAAAGCTTTAAAAAGTAGCACAAGACTGAGATAAAATAGAATGATGCATCATCAGGCAAACCTAAGGTGCTGAATAAGATATATGAGATGGAGTGTCTGTGGCATACGTAATAGTTTAAAAGCTTAGATGCAGTGTGCGCCACCTGCAATCATGTCTTTACAGTATTACTTATTAACAACGATAATAAAAAAATAATTAGCAAAATTTATAATATCACATTACCTACTAGTGGAAGAGAACTAGGCCTTCTGAGTTCAGTTGCTTAGCACTGCAAAATGCTTTTCCTGCCAGTACTCTATTGGCAAACTTAGAAAAGGGTCAGGCTGCCTTCCACCTGCAAATATTTTACCCACTTGCAATTCTACAAGGAGTATGTGAGCACCTGGGGAGAAAATATACTAAAATGTCTCAGCATTTCTCTGTATTTCTTTAACCTTAGGGTTATGGAAGCTCTTTGTGTATTTTGGATTGCTACCATGAAACTGTGCACTGGGCTCACATTGCCAAAGATCATCCCCCTGTACTGCGTCTGTTCTGCCTATTTTCTGCATAGCACAAGGCTGCCTGACTCACAAAAATGTTGTATATGTATGTGCTGTTTGCTGAAGAGTCTTCAAAAGAGCTGAGCTGGTCTGACATTATTCTCTAGATGGCACTGAATATATAGGTCCTATAGGAGTCAGAACCTCAGTGTAATCTGTCATGGGCTCCAACACCCCAAAATTTTGCTTTCAGTAACTGACTCATCTACTGATTAAGTGCCCTCTTGCAACTTTGCCCAGCTGTTTAGGAGACCAGACCTTCATTTTCTCTTGTTCTGGTGTTCACATGTGAGTGGCTGAAATGCCAGCCCAGGTCTTGTCAAGGAAGTAGGTGAACATGACATCACTGACATGGTAAACATCAGGCTAGACCCAGAGTCTTCTTGATCTTCACTGCCTTTTACATCCTGCATCTTGCACCTTGTTTGTGCTGCTAGGGGTGTTTTGCTCTGTCATTTCCACTGAGCCAGCCCATAGCAGATTGAAGGAAAAGACTGGTGCCAAGAAGGCAAAAAATAAATTAAAGTCACTTATTGGTTCCCCGAATGAGATGTGGAGTGTAAGTATTATTACTGGAGAAGTGATCAGCTGGAGGAAGCTTGCTGTGACAATGCCTCTGCTATCTTCAGCCTGTCCAGATGTGTTACAGAAACGAGGCAAATCATATAGCAACCTCTGTAAAATGAGAGGAAAAATGAGCGTGGTATCAACCGGATTCACCTTCATGCACACAAAGTCAAAAAAGGATGTGTGTGCAAGGCCATCATCAATTGATTAATTAGTTGACTTTTTAGTCAAGACCTGAGTAAACAGATGATTGTGTGTGTTGAAGGCTGAGCACTTTCGTCAGGCATAGTCTACATAAGGAAGGAGGTAAGTTCCAGGCTGCTGTGTTAATCACCTCCCAGGACTCACTGATGCACAGAAGAGTTGCAGCTTCCTCCATTACCTCAGCTGTGAGAATGCCAGATACTACTTGAGTGGGACAGAAAGCTGTTAAATATACAGCTGTGGCATGAAACAACTGCTTCGCCAATTCTCTTTTGCATATTCCCAGAGGGTATTCTGAGAAAGTAGACCAACCCCATTTTTAGCTCAGTCTTAAATTATTGAACATACTATACACTAGGCCATTAACCAACAGAAAACATGGTTAAGAAAAAGACTTGCAAGTATAAAAGAACAGAATATTTTTTAGAAAAAGGAGAAAATACTTTTTTGTGTGTGTGCAAGACAGGTATGTTTTTATTTTAAAAATACAAGCTTTTTCATCTCATGAGGATCCAGTTCTGAGTATGGGAAGGATCATTGTGGGGATGGCAAATGCCATGAAAGTCAATTTCCTTTTATAAGCTCTCTCTCTTTATCCCAAGAGGCTCTTCTAGAATGTAATGTTAATTCATGAAGTGCATGGAAATGCTAACAACTCTAATGCTTCTCACACTAGAGGTATGTCTGCACTGCAGATCCAAGGCGTGACTGCTGTTCACAGAAATAATCTGTCTCAATTGGAAAGCAGTAAAGCTGCAGCAGAGCAAGACGCATTCAGTAAGTGGCCAGGAGCTGAAACGTATGGAACCACAATTCTGCTGCTAGTGGTCTGCAAAACATTTCTGCATATGCTGTCACTAGTGGTATTACTGAAGTAATGACCTTAAGTGAATTTGGGCTAATAGAGGGAAAAGAGACCAAAACCTCTGCCTGAGAGTATGCTAGCCAATCCCCAGCACAGATGTACCCACACAGTAACTACAGCCTGGCATTTGCTCTTCCCTCCCTCCTGCCCACTCTGCCTGCGCCATGATTCCCTGAAGGGCCCCAGGAGCTCCAAGGAGAATGGCAGAAAGTGATGGGGCACAGGGAAAGGTACCTCCACTAGAAGGTAAACAGTAAACACAGAAACACCAAGAATTAGGCTGCTTTAAAAGCAGTCCAAATGCATACAGTGGACGTATTTCCAAGTGGCTAACATTCAGCTAATGACAGTAAA
The DNA here is from genome assembly GCF_004027225.2 of Strigops habroptila. NCBI lineage: Eukaryota > Metazoa > Chordata > Aves > Psittaciformes > Psittacidae > Strigops > Strigops habroptila. The sequence goes on from NC_044302.2 coordinate 66,442,897, forward strand.
AAGAGCAATGGAACAATAGAGTAGGACCTTAAAAAGCATAGCTACTTAACACCACTGCTCACTGTGCTGATCTGAAACCAGGTTAAGGTTTCTGGCACCTCAAAATTCAGCCTGACCACCAAGACAATTAAACCACAGTAACTTCCAGACCACTTGCAAAAATGCCATGTCATGTCAGTGCTGAGCTATGCATATGAGAAGATGAATGAATTATACAGGGCTTTTTGAATGCATCTGTGCAATCAGTGAGAAGGAGTTACATAATGCTTCTCTTTTGGATGAAGGGGAAAGCGTTTTTCTTCAGCACAGTTCACCCAGGGACAGGTTCCGTGCAGAAGAGTGTTGACAGGCTCCCTTGTAAAAAATATAGAAAATAAGGAGACACTTTTCTCTGCAATTCTCAAAAATTTCTCATGAGGGCCAAATCCTAGATCCTGTGTCAAAATCCAACAGCTTTTAGGCAAAGGATCTCAACAGGGACAGGAAAGCCACAAAAGCATTGTGGCTGTAGGTCTCCTGCAGGTTGTGCAGTCATTTCTCCCTTTTGCGAAGAAGAAAGCCTAAAAAATAGACATATGTTTTTACAGATCCCCATTCCCATAGTTACATTCCCCTTTCCACTCTGGCATGTACCTTATGACCCTCTATGGCACACAGAAGTGATGAGCCACAGCTCCTGTGTTGTTCTTCAGGAGAACCATTTCTGTACTGCTGCCCACAGATCTTCCTGCATTCACAAATGAAACAGTATCTGTCTGATAGCTTGCAGACACAGGAGGGTAAGCATAAAAATCACCCCCAGTGCAAGGAGCATTTCACTGACTACGTCACAACGCACACTTCACACAGTAGCTGCTGATACCTCATGGCTAATAGTGGGGACAGACACTTTTTCCAGTTGCTTTCAGAAGCTATGAACAGATGGACAGAGAACTGAGATTCCTCTTTTGGGACTTCTGCTTAATATTTGGAGGAGAGGGGGAAGATGCTATTCCCAGAGATGCCAGTGGAAAGAGGTTTATCTCTGAGTAGAGAAAAGCAGCTAAGGAAACTCCTATTCATGCTCTGAACTGCAGTAACTACATGCCGTTTATCAGCAGAAAACCCACAGTAAAGCATGCTAGCCCAGTAGAGACATTTTTTTCCTCACCTCTGCAGTAGGTTAACATGAGTATGAACATGGGCAATTACCATAACTCAGCTACCTGTGGTGGCTTGATTTAGAAAATCACGTTGTGTTTTCAAAGCTAAACTGCAGTAAAAAGTACTTCCTTCTTACATATATACGTGTTTGTGTGTATACACTTTTTGTACTACCTGTGTGACAAGAGAAAACATGACCCAAAAGCGTTCCAGGTAGTAACTAGAATTTTTCACACAAAACCTCTGTGACTGCCACTACTGTTCTCTGAACCTGAATCTTTGTTCTGCCCCCTTCCTATAGCTGAATGCCCGGTTAAACCTGTTGTAACTCTTCTACTGTTTTCTGAATAACACTGGGAAGACACCAGATTTTGGTGTTTACTTCCAGTGCTATTGAAAAATGAGGGATTCACTAGAGACATCTCTGCTGCCTGTGTCTTGTCGCGGACAGACTCCAGCCACTGATCAGAACTCAGTGGAGCAGCAGCACATGTGGGTTGTAAAGCAGTCTATTCATATTTCATAACTAGGAAGAGGCAGCTTTCTTCCTATTTGTTTTTAGCTTAGAAAGAAAGAGACAACAACAAAAATGATCATAGTAATAGAAATATCCTAGTATGGACCAAAGCCCTATTGGAAAAAAAAAAAAAGTACCTCTGTCTCAGGCTTCTGTTTCTGTCTTGACTTCCTTGTTTCTTTTTTATATTTATCTTGTTAACTTGCCATTCATTATCACAATAATATCAAAACCCAATAAGAACCTAACTTCACAGGAAGTAGTAAGAATCCAACCACTAGTAGGAGCTTACTGTTTGTTTTTCATATTTCTAAAACAATCTGTAAGGAAGAGAAATATCTCTGTGTGCGATGCTTCTTTTCATCTCCACCTTTACCCTGCAGTCATTGACCCAGAGAATCCAAACCTCCAAAGCCTCTCTGCCCATTGCACTGCAGATAGACTTACAGTCAACAGAGCCATTCCCAATGGTAACAGAGTTAATGTTTGCAGAGCAAGGCGCTTGTGCTGTGCACCGCCTTGGAGGTCATGTCCCCTAGGGTAGGGATAAAGCTGAGTCCCCAGGTCACCACTCAGCATGAAAAAACACAGCTGTCAGTGATGAAATACCATTCTGAAGAGGGCATCTGCAATAACAAGAGGCCTGTTATAAGCTCTGAGCTTCTGAAAGACTCAAAGAAGAACCAGAAGCTTTGGATCGTAATCATAAATTGTAGCTTATACCCCACCACTCCAGAGCAGAGATGCAGAGGCTGGGACAGCTGCTAGCAGTTAAGCAGGAGATCACTAACATGAAAATGCCAGGCAGGATGGCTACAGTCAGTATATTAAGAGGTCAGAGTATGTAAGCAGAAAGGTAGATGAGATGAAAAAATACTGGCTACCTTGGATGGCTGCCTTCAGAGATAGGCGGATTAGAAAATTCTTTTAATGTATGAGGCTGATGGGACAAATGCAAAACCATATTCTGGTTCATAGATTTTTTTTTTTCCTGTCAGTTTAGTTAGCTTTCTCTGTCTGTCATTATGTTGTTTTTTCAGTGGTAAAACACTTCTCAAAGCTGTAATCACTGTAAAAACTGGCTAATAATTTGCATGGCCATGTGCAGAAACATGGACATGCAAAATCAGTAAAGTAAGTGAAAAGGACTCGCTAGTGAAAGCAGTGCTGAGGACTTGAACACGGAGAAGGCCAGATATTTTCTTGTGCCTAAGGTTCTAGGAAAGGGCTCAGGACCTTACTAAAAAGATAAATATATGGGAAAGTCTTTGAGAATGACAGAGAACATAAAGAGGAAGAGAAGGAAATAGAAAAGGGAAAGGAAAAAGGAAAAATAAAAGGGAAAAGAGGAAAAAGGAAACAAGGAAGAAGAAAAAGGGAAAAAGGAAAAAAGGCAAATCTGTCAGCCAAGGAAGTTATGCCTATTTAGTTACGAATAAAATTAGGACTGATAAAATTCAATGTAAACTTGAACTTGTAAAGGTAATCAAAGTTTTCTGTCACCAGTTCCACATGAAGAAAGAAAATAACAAGAAAGAGATAAGACAGTCCTCTGCAAGGCTGAAGTAAAGGTTAAGGTGGATCTACATATGTTCCAAAATAAAATGAATATTTTGACTTGATATTTTAGTACAGATGATGATGCTGAAAGTGGAAACAGAGAATGTGAATAGGATATAGAAAGGGAAATTGTAGCTCAAGTAGCAAGGTTAGGGCTGAATACAGAGTATTTAATAAATACCTTTTGAAGGTATTTATTACTTATATATAAAATAAGTTTTCAGAGGTTGGTACCATGCAAAAAACGCAGATTCAGCTGCTAGGCTGTGGTTATGTGGTGATCATACGTAGCAGGTTTTGCAGCAGTAAAGATTTGTTAGCCAGATGATGAGTGGCTGCTTGTGAGTGTTTCTGCTGAACATCATGGTCAGTCCAGTGAGTTTGTTTAAAAAAGTATTATCCCTTATGCAGTTTGTGTCTTTTACTGATTGTATTGTAAAGTTTTCACAAATTCTTAACACTTAGTCCTCTGTAGCTCCCACCTAGAGGTTTTTTCCTCACCCTTTCTTAATAGCTACAGAAAGTAAATTTTGATAGAGAGGACCTTACCGTACACGGTGTGCACTTTAGTACAATTTAGCAGTGCAGTGATTGCTGTACTTTCCTCTCCTGCTTTGTATTACAAGCAAGTTTTACTTTGTTTCTATATTAATACCCACAATGCATCATTAGAAGCCCTGGTTGGTGGCAATTTATGTACACCTGATTACTTAGTAAGTCTGATCTCTGTGAGGTCAAGGCTAATCTGTTCTAAAATCCAGATCTTCTGCTTTTGTTTAATATAGCCCACAGAGATTAAAATGGGATTAGAGCTCATCTGATCAGGAGAATAACAACTGCAGATGAACTCTTCTACTGTTCTTTTGCAAAATCGCTAGGTATAAATGGTGTCTTGCAGTGGCCCTGGGTCCTGTACATCAAAATGTATAAGGCATTTGTTTGGTGTTTTTGTCCCTGTGACAATTTTGAAACCAGACTTTGAGTATGTTTTTTTCTGGTGCCAGATCTAAATTGTTACTCTACATATGAAATACATGCATATGGATATCAGAATGGTTTTGGTTTTTTTTTTTTTTTTTTCTCATTCATCTCCATGTATTTTCAATTTGCTACAGCAATAAAACTAAAGTAAATTTGAATAACTAGGAACTATTTACATTTAATACAGTCTTTAAAATTTCACCTGTTTTATTACCAATGTTTCTTTTCATATTTTTTCTCTTCTTTAAACACATGCAAGTGCTAATTGTGCAGCACTAAGATTCTTTCAATTCATCTTGGTTCAACATCTACGTTATAGGTATCACAGAAACAAGCATGTCTACATGATCCAAGTAATAAACCTCAACTTGATTTGTGATAAAGCCAAGCATATAGATTGCCAAAACCCAAATTAAACTAATAGTACTCTTGTTATTTTTTTCCCAGTATTTTCGGTAAAAGCATTCTTCTGTAGTATTTTCAGTCTTGACATAATACTTTTATGTTAAAGTATAAGATTGTGATGTGAGCATAAAAGTGAAAGTAAAAAGAGCAAATTTATTTGGTCAGTATGTTCTCATTATTCAGATTCTGTGAAATGCAGAAATAATAATATAACTGTCAATGCTAAGGATGATATACAGTGTCATTGGTAGCATGCAGAGAAAAGCTGTAGAAGGAAAGAGTTCTGAAAGTCCTATTTTTGCTCAGAGAGGCTACTTGGCTGCTGTCCTGGATGTCAGCCTGCTCTAGGTGAGGTCATGCTGTAGCTAAAGTAATTAACAAGGTCAATCTCACCAGCTCAATATAAACCTGGAATAAGTCTACTGAAGTGTGGAACTAGAATGACTGAGAAAACCTGGGTTGCAGTACTGCCCATGCCAGAAATGATATCAGGTTATGCTGCAAGTAGATTTCAGAACTTCTTAGCTTTGGGAGAATCCTTGGCCACTTCAGCCCACTGTGCTGAGGGTATCTTTTGGCTGATGTTCCTAACAGCAGTGTAAAAATCATCCAACGACCAAGGTTAGATCCCTACTTTCCCTTGCAGTTAAGGTTTGTCTTTGGACCTGTTTGGGTGTCAGAGCAAAGGAAAACCCTCTTAAAAGGCAAAAGTGCATGTTAAAGAGTTGTTTCCGTTCTTAAAAAATTTCAGTGGAAGCAACAGAAGGTACTTTTTAACGGTATGTGTAATTGCGTTTTCTTAACCATATGGGATGAACTCCCATATGCTTTTACTTGGAAAGACAATGCATCCATTCAAAGTATCAAGTATCTCACTAGACAAGAATATCAATGTAGTCCATAAAATTTAAGATTTTAATTTTCTTTTTCAGCAAGTTCAAAATTTATAATCTTAGAGTATACAACTGTGTGAATACACAATAAGATAAAAAAAGAGCATTATTGCTGCCATCAGCTCATTATAATAATTTCTCATCTCTCTCTGAGAAGTTACCTTGCATTCCAACCTTATCAGAAAGCACGGTTAATTAATTTTTTTTCTGGCTATGATACATTTAAGTTTGTCCTTGAAGATTGCTTTTTTCACTTGTAACTTTCAGAAATATTGATATGGTAAATAATATAGACATTTATTTTTCACTGGGTTCGAAAGGCCATAAGAACCTGCAAAGTTATTTTATTTACCATGTTATTATAGAAAAGGTTTTCTATGGCTCAGAAATATTCACTTACTCCATTAGATGGAATCATACAACTACTGTGGTTAGTGTGATAATGAAAAGTGTAGTTACTGAGTAACAAACATTTTGAAGTCTTGGTGCCCACAGGTTGCCCAGAGGAGCTGTGGATGCCCCATCCCTGGCAGTGTTCAAGGCCAGGCTGGACAAGGCTCTGAGCAACCTGGTCTAGTGCAAGGTGTCCCTGCCTGTAGCAGTGGAGTTTTATGTCCTTTATGTCTTTATGTCCTTTGCAACCAAAACCATTCTATGATGTTTTCTTTCTTAATCATGAAGCCAGAAGACCACATGAGCATTGGACCTGCATATGCATGTAGGGGAAATTCCTTTTAAAAGGGCCAAAGCAATAACCACCTTTATCATCAGGAGTGGAAGATATATACTGAATACATATGAACATTGTCTCTGAAATTATTTCCTACATGTAATTTCCCTTTCTTGATTGCTTTCTGTATGATGTGAAAAGCAATGCAGATTTGTTGGTTAGGAGTAAAAAATAAACTTCCTGCTGTTCTAAGTTAGCAAATACAGTCTTTTTTTTTTTTTCTTTTTATACTTAGAAAAAAAAAGCATTTAATGTCAGACTTTGAAGATAGTTAGCACTGTTAAATCATAAGATAGCATCACTAACTCAAGGTTTGCCACTACAGAGGTTTTTGGTGACAGCAATTTGAAAATCAGAGTATGTTGTTAAATTGATGGCTGGAATCTGTCAATTTGCAGAATTATGAAAAAATGGGCAAAGCCGCACCCAATAAAAAACAAACTATTTGAAGTTATAGGAGCTGTCAAATGTTTATATATTTATGATGGAAATTAATGGTTGGAAACCACAGGAGTGTCACATAGACAGACCAAAAGAATAGGTGATAACCTTTGCTTTTAGAAGGAGAAAGGAGAACAGATATGAAAAGACCTGCTGTAGCACATGTGAGAGCCCAAATTTAGCAACACCCACATCAACATAGCCAGGATGTCACATTCCACAGGGGAAAAAAAAAATACACCTCCTGAAAGTCCCAGCAACTGAATTAGATACTTAGAGATCAAATGGAAAGGGTTAAAAAGCTTAATTTGTGGACTAACAGTATGTATTTGACAGTGCATGCTATAAAATGTTTCAGCAGTAATTTGCTTTGGAAAAACAGGTATGATATTGGGAGCTAAAGCTTTAAGAAAATTAGGAAATCTCATGGAGGTCTGCTGTAGCAGTTGAACTATTGCTTAGAAAAGCACATGTTCTTCCAGAGCATTGGGACCTGTAACTGTGTTCACTGGCGTCTGAAAATATACAGCCCCCCGCCCGGACTTTACAGTTGTGTAATGGGTGGCGAGAGCTGTGTCCGTCTGCATGCAGTGGCCTACAAATTGCCATACAGCATCCATGGGCCAGGCAGCATCTCCATGTCTTTGAGAAGCAACAGGGGAGCAGGGCTCCTCTTTGCCTTGTGCCTCCCCGCTGCAGAGCACGAGCCTGTAGCCTGCGCCAAGCCATGGCTGCTCAACCTCTCATGGATCCTTGTGACGGCCCCAGAAGTTCTGTCTGATCAGCCAAGCAAGACCAGCTGTGCAAAACCACCTAGCGTTTCCTCCTTCAATCTCCATTTCATTCTTCACATGTGCCATAGAGCGTGTAGTACTGCTGTGAAAAGGGAAGAACGCTGACCATTATCAATCTCCTTGCAGTCCCACTAACACATTAAGGCTTTTATTCCCCTCTGAGACACATGGCATATGTGGTCTGCTTATTTGTGGGAAATCTGAGTTTGATGGAGGGCAGAGAGAGACTGTTTGGCACTAAAGTGTGTTGATTTGTTAAGAGAAAGCATTAATTTTTGTTCCAAATAAAGTTTCAGAAAATTACCTTTAAATATGAATGTAGCATGCCCACATCAAGAAGAGTGTAGCACGTCTGCGTATTTAATTTTGGTTTTTAAAATGTATTAATCAGCAGTTTAACAAAATTACAGACAGAATGTGCCTGATGTGAAAACAAATCCAGTAAATAATTACACTTCCAGTTTCTATCGCCAGCAAAGTCTTTTGTTTTGTGAGTAGCATCACAAGCAGCCAACCTCTCCCTCTCACTCCCCCAGAATAAAACATCAAGCTGGGATAAAGCTGAGTTACAGCTAGGTTGGCAGGCAGGATTTCAGACACCACACAAAACCTCAGCAATTCAGATAAATACTATGGCTGATTCATCCAGTTTGAACTCTTGGACTAGCTAGGCCACAGATTAAATCTAACAAAACGTATCTCCTGGGCCGTCCAAGGCGGGGTAGAAATCACTCACAGAGGGAACAATTTTGCCAAAGTAATTTTGGATTTTATGTTTTGCAAGCAAGCCCACACAAGCCACTTGAGTGGAGGTGGGTCCGTCCTGAAGGCACCTAAAACTTGAATTCTTTATAAACTTCTACACCAACCCAATTGTCTTTCAACCCTGCATGTGTCCGACGCAAGCTTACTTCCCGCACCTAGAATTCCTCCACAAAATGTGCTTTTAGTAAGGTACAGCCTTTGCTAAAAAATGTTTCTGCCGGTCCCAAACGCTTTTGCATCGATGCATCTGTACATTGGTACAACAAAACAAACAGCCTCCTTGCAAAGGAAAAGGTTTGAAGAAGTATATTTCCATGTAAACCATGAAGCATCAATGCTCATGCTAGGAAAGGCCACACACATCTCATACATATGCTGGGCGGCTACAAGTAATGACAGACCCAGAGCTTCATGCCTGAATGCCAGTGTTGAACTGCTTGACCATACAAGTTCTTGCTGTATACGAGTGGATGAGGATATCCCCTTAAAGGACAAAAGGAAGGAATCAGTCCAAAAAAGGTAGATTTGAAATTTGCTCTTCTTTTGCCAGGAGATACTTCCAGTCTTTTGCTTCAGCTTAGACACATGCAAATCTCCATGCATGCAGCCACCCTTTTCCCCTAAGTGTGCAAAACAGCCACTTAACATGCTCTTCTGTTCATCCAGTGTTCTTCCAAGGAGATGTGACAACAAATTAATTGCTGAAAAAAAAAAATCATACTGTCATTGGCTGGCCTGCTTGATATCTGTCTAGCAGATGCATGACAATCAGCAATACTGTTCTTAGATAGTTATGTATCACTACCATGTGCATTATAAAAGAAAGTGGTACAGCTTTTATCTCAAAACATTCTGTGGTAGATCTGAACAAGCTATTTCAGATTTCAGGTTGTTCTTTTCTTGCACTATGCCAAGCAAGATGACTAGAACCAACTTCAGGCCAGCAAAGGGTTGGCAATCATTTGCTCTGCATGTTCAGGGACACGTTGTATGGACCCTTTTTACCTGGGCCCTGCTGAATGGGCCTCCAGGTGGATGGAGAGTACCACAAGGCACCACTTCTTTTTCTTGCCTCCCTATCACTGTACAGGCACAGTCTGCAGAGGCAGACTTCTTTCTCCCTGTGCAAAGCAAAGAGATGCTCTTAACCCTGAGCATTTGTGGCTCAAACTCTTTATGCAGCCAATATTAAGAAAAGATTCTTTTTCAAAACTGAACCAGAGCTTGTGTGTTGGTGTTGACTGTTGATTTTGTTGAAAGCTTTCCCCTGTAGCTTTCCTTTGTAGCATCAGCTGCATTATCACGACTGTCAAAAAGTCTGTAAAGGAAGTCTCCTTTCTCCCACCGCATGCTGCCTTGAATCTTAGTTCCAGTGATAGCATTGATTAGTTCTACTTCTATCTCCTCAGCGTTTTTACAAGTTTAGCTAAAATGATGGACTTAAGGTTGTTGTAGTCTAGTATCAAGCATAAAACTGTTCACTCATCTGAAGAAACATTGCATAATCAATGTTATACCTGCTGATGATTGATGTCATACCTGTTTCTTTCAAATTGGACTTCCACTTTCAGAAATGATCATTGATGTATGTGATAGACTTCATAAGCCACAAGAATGTCCTGAGTTTTCTTTCTCTTGCTAGTACTGAAAAATACAAATCTTCAGTTTTCCTCTTGCTAGTGCTGGAAAAACCCTTGGTACCAAGTTTAAAAAGGGACCAGCCTGTATTTTATACCATACTTATAGTCCTTGGTTTAATTTTAACAATGTGTGTACATGTTAAATACAAAGAAATCATAAAAGGGCTACTGTTTCCCAGTGATTACAGAAACTGGTGAAGATCTGTACTCATTCTTGGCACTAAAATGGAGCTAAATGGAATATAATTTGTCACACACTAAGTATTTTAAAATATTACTGATATTTATATGTAATTTCATGTCTCTTAATCACAGATAAAGAGATAAAAAAATCTGTCACAAATCAATAACAGTCAACAAGACAGTTCAAATCTGTCTGAAAGCAATGGAAAAACAAGTTTGAGCAGCACCTTCCCAGCTTTTTTGGCATGAAATACTGATCACTGGAGATTGCATTCAAGGTGGCACTGGCCATTCAGTATTTAGAGGGAGATCTGCAGATTCTGCAGGAACTGGTGCTGGTGGTCCAGTTGGAGACAGCTGCAAAAGTCAGCATCTTTTATATCTAACATACAGTAGAGGTTCTCGGCATTATATTCAGATCGCATATCTGGGAAAAACAAAACAAACACAAACTTAAAACAAAAACAGATCAAGTATTTGCATTCTTATGCAAATTTGCATTTGCTTCTTAATTGTTCTCGATGTAATGAACATGTTACTGTGACCTTTAGAATGTCTAATGGGCAGTGCATTTTAGCTTTTTGAATATTTAAGCCACCTTCCAAATTATGTCTCATTTGTTTATTTCTGTCTTAGCCTGCACATTATACTGCATCATGGTCAAGATGGATTTAAAAAAACCCATCAACCTCATATGGTTAATTCCAGATCTCATTACTGCACTATCTTTTAAATCTCAACCATAGCAATAATTTTTTGCTGCTTCTCTTGAACTGCTGTGTTGGCCTATTTTGTTTGTCTGATTCTTAAAAAAGCTGCTGCAGTACACCAAAAAGATCATTGCACTTCATCTACAATCAGAATTATCCTACAGAATACAAGTTTGTAAGCTTGGGAAATTTGGCTAGGTTTTGGGATGAATTTCTGTAAAAAGCTCTTAATGAATGCAGAAGATTACACATACTTGAATTATTTAGTTTGTGGTAGAGAGTCTTCCATTTAAAAAAACCTGCTTATCTTGTCTTCTGAAAGCTTCTCAAAACATCAATTTATTTCTGTTCCAATTTTCCTTTTATGTTCTGATTCCAGATTCTCTTATTAGTTTGAAAGGTCTGGGATTTTTTTCAGTTGATGGGACTAATATTAAGGTGCTGCTTTAAACCACTGTTTTGATTTCACTCTAAAATTCAATATACCATGACTCAGTGCTGTGACCACTACCAAATACAAAGCCCAGTATGTCAGCTGTTCTTTGAAATATTTTTGTTTCTATTACAACCACTGAAGCTTTTGAAACTCTGCTGGTAAATGGGGCCTCTGGTCTATTGACCTTGTCATGTTTTAGTCTGTGGTATAAGCACTTTAAGTACACGTGTGCGGGGCTCTCTAAGTAAGGAATGCTAATTGGCACTCTGCACACAGGTACCTTGCAATGTAAAATGGAAACGACTCTATGAATTTCCTTTCCTTTCATTGGAAATGTCAAGGGGTTAGCACTGACTTCAGTCCTAAAACTTTTTGTCATCTTTTTTTCTTTCATTCTGCCTTCTTTGCACACCAGCTCTGTGAATAGTTAGTTAATCAGCAGATTGCAACACCTATTTTGCAAATTCTCACAATTTCACGTCTCAACGAGGACAATTTTTACCATATATTTATGTCTTTGAAACATTCCACAAGGGTGGAGATTACTTGAAAAGCAAACTACTGCAGAGATGAAGACGAATGGCTTGTAATTCATTAAGTGCACGGAATACGAGAAGGTTGAACGTAAGTGAAAAGGAAGAAAATGATAATTACTGTGTGATGGTATAGCAATGAAGATAATTTAATTTGTGAGAAGAGTACAGTCAGTGGGAGACATTTCTTTCCAGCTCTGCCTGGACAATGGCCTAGTTGGAAATAAATTGTGTAAGAAATCCGAGTTGTAGCTAATACCAAGTTTGACCTCTATCCCTGAGGCACTCTGAAGTATTTCAAGTCACAGGGAGCAGACGTTTTCAAGCTGAGGCTCCAAGCAATGTGATATGTGAAACTGCTGCGAAATAGGCAAGGATGCTGGAGCTCATCCACCAAACCAGCAATTGTCCCTAAGGCTGCTGCCTTGCCTGCTTGCAGGTGTTCTTATAAATGAGGCTTGCAGGCCACGGATTATAGCAAAATAAGCATTCTCGTTGACTTCAGGACAGCTCACTGGGGTTACATTACAGCACTTAGATACAAGGAGCTTTGAACGAGCAAATTATTAAGTCTGAAAGAGAAAGTCATCTGAAAGAGAAAGTCATCTGAAAAAGAAAGTCATTTTGCTCCATCCTGCCATTTTTTGGAAAGTGCAGTTACCCTATAAGTAAAAATAATCATCTGGATATAATATACACAGATCTTTTAAAGTGGATTTCAGTAATGATATCCCATACAGTATTGTCTTCTGTCATATCAGTAGATTTTAGACTGTGGTTGTTCTACTCTGATATGGACCTCTCACGCGTAGGTAAAGAGGAGGAAGATTTGTGCTTTCATTGAAGGAGACTGTCCTTTTAAGAGACTGGCATGCTATGATGACAACATTTATGACAGCCATATGTCTAATTAGTATCTTAAACATTACATTAGAAAAGCCAAAAAAGCTTTTGTCTTAAAGGTATACTCAATTTATGTTTTCCTATTACTGTGTTCGCTAGCAGAAACCGAAATAAAAAAAGCAGTTAGCTTTACCCTTCTTAAGAAAGATGTTTACTGTGCTCATTGTAACTATGCAGAACACAGGTGAAGATTTCTCCTCTTAATAGATTAGAAAACAAAAAAATCCCTCAAAAACTCTCAAAGCTTTTCAAATCAATCATTTGTTACAAAATGTAAATCTGCATTACAACTGATCATGACATGCAGTAATGCTATCAAGACTGTTACAAAAGGCATGTGTTAGCAAGTAGAACTTAACCCACTGCAAGTGAAACAGAAATATCAGATTATCTCTGAGTCTTTTTAGCAAGCCAATGCTTACAGTTGAAAGTAAAGCATATCTTTCACAGCTAAAGCCCTAAGTCTGGTTAGATGTTGGCGTCACAGCAAATTGCAGTTTTTATACAATGATACTAGCCTATATGCCATTTTAGCTTACGGTTTTGACTCTAGTGAGGACTCTGTACCACTGTGTACATGTTCACCTTTTGCTTCCCAATATATAGAGTGGAGATAAGAACAATTTCCTAACTTCAGGCACTTATAAGATTTACTCATCACTGAGAATTTAAAGTAGCTTCCGAATATGAAGTTTTAATAGCCTCTTTAATGTGGGCTGCTGGAAACCTAAAGAACCTTGTTTAATTTTGATCAATGTATTCTTCTCAAATGTATTACTCAGGCAATATAAACAGTTTCTGTCCCTCAGGCATTGTAATTTATACACAATAGGTTGGCTTATTAATACAAACAAGTAAATTATGTAACATACTTTAATGATACAGACTATATTATGTTATTTTATTATTTATGGTAGGACAAGGGAAGGTGGCTTTAAACTGAAAGAGGGTATATTTAGATTAGACATTAGGAAGAAATTCTTCACTATGAGGGGCGTGAGACACTGGAACAGGTTGCCCAGAGAAGCTGTGGCTGCCCCATCCCTGGCAGTGTTCAAGCCCAGGCTGGACGAGGCTCTGAGCAACCTGGTCTAGTGGAAGATGTCCCTGCCCATGGCAGGAGGGTCAGAACTGGATGAGGTTTAAGGTCCGTTCCCACCCAAACAATTCTGTGATTCTATGATATTAGTGCCATGTTGGTTTCGGCTGGGATAGAGTATGAGACTATGGTTTTGATTTGTGCTGAAAACTCTGTTGATAATGTAGGAATGTTTTCATTATTCCTGAGAAGTGCTTATACAGAGGCCTTTCTGCTTCTCACACCACCCCACCCGTAAGTAGGCTGGGTGTGCACAAGGAGTTGGGAGGGGAAAGAACGGGTTCTTACCCACAGTCATAGTCCCTTCAGGAGAAAATCTGCTCCAACATGGTCTTACCCATGGCTGTAGTCCCTCCAGGAATGAACCTGCTCTGTCATGGGTTTATCTATAGCCACATGCTTTGAGGTGTTTCAGCATGACCTCGTGCACAGCCATTGATGCTTCAAGGTGTACCTTCTCCAGCGTGGACTTAACCTTGGGCCACAATCCCTTCAAAGGTAGACCTGCTGTGGTACAGACATAACCACAGCCACAGACAGTTCGAGGTGTCCTGCTCCATGTGGACTCATCCACAGGTCACGTCCCCCTGGCTCAAGTTCACACTGGGGTTCCAGCCTGTCCAGTACAGCAGCACAGAAACAGCAATGATGCCCTGGTCATCTGCCAGTTAGATTTATGGCCACTGCTGTTACCAAAATGTTCCCAGGCACAGAACAGTAAGAGGATAAGCAGTACACCAAGCAGCAGAAGTGAAAAGCAGCCACTAATGACCACTACAATTGCAACTTTGATGTACATAAGATATGTAAGCCGAAAGGTAAGCACAGGAGCCTGTCAGTTTAAAGTTAAACAGCAGCAACAACTATAAATTCAATCTAGCCCATTTCAATCAAACCTATTGTCCCTTGAACCCTTTGTGGCCTAGCTGAGCGCCAAAAAGGACTGTTGTGGTTTCACCCCAGCCAGCAACTAAGCCCCAGAGAGCCACTTGCTCACTCCTTCCCAGTGGGATGGAAGAGAGAATCAGAAGGATCCCAGTAACCAAGGAACGGTTACTCAGGAAGACAAACGCCATCACTCCAAATATGCTCTCTTCTTTTTTCTTCTTCCCCCAGCTTTATATGCTGAGCATGATGCCATATGGTGTGGGATATCCCTCTGGTCAGTTGGAGTCAGCTGTCTTGGCTGTGTCCCCTCCCAGCTCCTCATGTACCCCCAGTGTCCTCACTGGGGTGGTCTGAGGAGTGGAAAAGGCCTGCGTAAGCACTGCTCAGCAATAACTAAAACATCCCTGTGTTATCAACACTGTTTGCAGCACAAATCCAACACATAGTCCACACCAGCTACTATGAAGAAAGTTAACTCTTATCCCAGCCAAAACCAGCACAATGTTTTAATTCTACATTGTCATCTTTTTCACCCTCTTTCAGTTGTTATATGTTGCAAAGTGTTGAAATAATTTTGATATTTCAAATGTCATCTGTTCCCAGCTGCAATTAGCATTTAAAAGCTTAACATCAATTTTCATTCAAATATGCCGCCTCTGTAGTCATGGTAACCTCCTCGTCAGCCTTATCTTCCAGCTTTAGAAGGTACTCGTCTGGTCCTTAAGAGATGTTGTCATTCAGGATTTTTCATTTGGCTCCCTTCTCGTTCCCTCTCCTCCTGCACAAAAGACACTTCTGTGCTTGCTTTTTACCAAGTCAAAGGTTCACAACAGCAAGAGAAGAGCCAACATCGAAACACTGTAAAAAAAAAAAAATAAATAAAAGCCCTACCTCATGGAGCTTCTTGGAAATAGGAATTGGTGAAGCATGGCTTATGATTTCAGAGGGCTCATCACACATGGTGCAGTAAACTAGATATAAGCTATTAAAAACTACATATTCAGCATATGTAAAAATGAAAACCTAATCATATATACAAATGTGTAGGTGCAGAACCCAATGACTTCACACACGTCTTTTCTGTCTTCACTTAAGAGAAGAAACATTGAACCAGCTGTAAGCCAAAGACTGTTCCATTCAAATAATCTAATTATTCTGTATCTAACCAAGACATGTTCTGACATTTAATTTTATGAGGAAAATATGGAATTTATTTTATTGTTATCCTCCTTACATTAATTTAATTGTGGGGGGTTTTGTCCTGTTATCATTATTATGTAGCATCTACGTAAGAAGAGGTCAGCTGATTCAAAATGCTGAAGTTATTGGTAGAGATACCCATCTGTGAGTCACATCATTCCTGTTACAGATTTTATTGTCCTTGGATTGCAATCACATTTATTGCTGGGAGAAGAAGCATGACAAGTACAGGTAAACAGTTGGATATTACAATTCAGATATGTGGACTTTTGCTTAGAAGATAATGTAATTATAGGGGATATAATAACCTAATTATAGGGGATTTTCTACATATTCTTCCCATGGCCATTTGCAAAACTCACCTGCTTCCACTTTTATTTCAGAAACTGGTAGAAGTTGGGGTACTATACACATATGCAGCCCGCCTGTGCCCATCTGTGAAGCTGTGAAAACATCTTTTAAGTATCTTTCAAGTGGCCATTTCTCACAGACTGCAAGCCAAAAATACAGTAGCCACAAGAAGTCATGAAAGCATGTTTACCTTTAATCCTTGTCATCACTGTATAGCAAGTACAGTTTCGACACTTGAGATGTCACCACTTCATCTGTGTCTTGTCTATGTGCATACAGGCTGTAGATCTACATTTTAACTAATTCTTATTTACACGGTGACTCTAGAAGGACGGGTAAGACAATCTCCACATGTCTTGTTGCATCATCCTGAACAATGAGCCTAAACAATGCAAGTCTGGATAATCAGCAGGCACCCTCTATCAGCTGTCAGGCACTAATGAAAACCTCCCAGTGTGTAATGTGAAATAAATGTAAACCACCTGTGCAAACTGGCTTTGAAGGGCATTTTGTATGTGTGAGTCAGCCATGGATCTCACTGGAAATTGCTGAAATTTTGGAAATATCTTCTGAACCTTTTCTATCTCTTGCATGTCCACATAGTCTCTAAGATGCCTATTGTGTTTTGGTCTATCTACTTTTGCCATCTCATAACTCTTTAGAAGAACTTGCAGGTTTCCAATCAGCACCTGAGCCATTTGGATTGCCCTGGTGCTGATTGCGACATGATATATCACAGAATCACAGAATGGTTTGGGCTGGAAGGGACCTTAAAGCTCATCCAGCTACAAACCCCCTTCCACTAGACCAGGTTGCTCAGAGCCTCGTCCAGCCTGGGCTTGAACACTGCCAGGCATGGGGCAGCCACAAGTTAGAGTTCTAAATGAAGAAAGTAGAAGTTGTAAAAATCAAAGTTATTCTTTAGCCCAAAGAGGCTGAGTTCACTGTTCACAGTAAACTTTTTCAGAATGCGAAAAACTGAAAGCAGAGTAGTACTAGCGAGCTGCTTACCAAACCCTTGACAGATCTCACCTGCAGCCCTGTCCGGTCCTCCCCATCCAACCTGTCTGAATCTCCCTGCTCTCACCTGGCCTCTGCATTTTTCAAGGATTTGTACATGGAGATCTTTCCCAGCTGCCTGGGTGCAACAAGGGTCTTCCTGGGATGTTGGCTCACCTACATGAGATTACTTCAGTTTATCGATGGATTGCCATGTGGATTTTTCTAACAATGGCATAGAGTAGGATTCTAAGTTTTATTTCAAAAGAGCAGCACCTGTATACTCTGGTGGATCTACAGCATATAGCACCAGGAATTAGCTATGATCGACCTGCAGTGTAACAGTTCCACTCACAGCCCAGAAAGCCATCCGTATGCTGGGCTGCATCAGAAGAAGCGTGACCAGCAGGTCAAAGGAGGTGATCCTCTGCCCCTCTACTCTGCTCTTGTGAGACCCCACTTGGAGTACTGTGTGCAGTACTTATGTTGGTGTCTCCAACATAAGAAGGTGTCCTGGGCACAGCTGTAACAGTTATTTTTCTCCTTCTTAGCACCTGGTACAGTCTGTGTTTTCAACATTAGCCTCAGAATAATGCTGATAACACACCAATGTTTTAGTTGTTGCTACGTAATGCTTACTGTGATGAAGGACTTTTCAGTCGCTCATGCTCTGCCAGTGAGAAGGGGCACAAGAAGCCAGGAGGAAGCAGAGACAGGACACCTGACCCAAACTAGCCAAAGCAGTATTCCATACCACAGCAAGTCAGGCCCAATATATAAACTGGGGGAAGTCACACTGAAGGCCCAGATGGCTGCTGGGGTCAGGCTGGGTATCAGTCAGTGGGTGGTGGGCAATTGTGTTGTGCATCACTGCTGTTGGGGTTTTTTTCCCTTCCTTTTCTAGTTTTATATTCTCTCCCCTTGTTATTTCCCTTATCATTGTTATTATTGGTGGCATTAATAGTAGTTTTGTATTATACTTTAGTTTTTGGACTGTTCTTATCTCAACCTGTGGGGTTTACATTCTTTTGATTCTCCTCCACCTCCTGCCAGGAGCGGGAGGAGGAAAAAGGGAATGAGCGAGTGGCTGTGTGGTTCGGAGTTAACAGCTGGGCTTAAACCATGACAGAAAGACATGGAGCTGTTGGAGCAAGTCCAGAGGAGGCCACAAGGATGATCAGGGGCTGGAATACCTCCCGTATGAAGACAGGCTGAGAAAGTTGGGGCCTGTTCAGTCTGGAGAAGAGAAGGCTGCGTGGAGACCTCAGAGCAGCCTTCCAGTATCTGAAGGGGGCCTACAAGATGGTGGAGAGGGACTCTTATCAGGGACTGTAGCGATAGGACAAGGGGTAATGGCTTCAAACTTAAACAGGGGAAGTTCAGGTTAGATATAAGGAAGAAGTTCTTTACTGTGAGGGTGGTGAGGCACTGGAATGGGTTGCCTGAGGAAGTTGTGAATGCTTCATCCCTGGTGGTGTTTAAGGCCAGGTTGGACAGAGCCTTGGGTGATGTGGTTTAGTGCGAGGTGTCCCTGCCTATGGCAGGGCGGTTGGAGCTAGATGATCTTAAGGCCCTTTCCAGTCCTAACCATTCTATGATGCTATGATTGTATTTGAAACTTGAAGCAGTTACATAATGAAGCACAATTTGTTGGACAAATAGATGGAGACCAAAAGAGAAAGGGATAGTTGTGGCTAAGAACTTCCCCTGTTCTCTAGGGTGTTCAGTGCATCTTTATTGTTCTCTGTAACAACTTCAAGGCGCAGTTTGGAGACATTTATGTTCATGAGTAAATGAATGGTAATTTTGATTTAATGAGTAAATTAATGATGACTTTATAGCAGACATGTCACCTTACAATCAAACCCAAAATGCAATGTCCTTTTCTTTCATTTACTGATTTTGCTTCAGAAAACACTTGGAATCAAGGATATTTTGATCAGAATACCTCTCCTTTTTAAAATTACCCCACTCCTTGAGACTGATTGTCTTTACTGAATTTTACCTTGGTTAATCAGCTAATCCATCCTAAAGGGGAAAGGAAAACAAACAAACAAGCAACAAAAAAAAAACCCCAAACCACAATAAATGCTTGTCACCCCCGTTCCACCACTGGCCAAGCTGTCCGTGCGGGCGCGGAGGGATGGAGGGCTGGATGGAGGAGGCACGAAGATGCTGCCGCGCGCACTGCCACCCCGGCGCCGGGCAGGGGCGGGCCGCCGCCTGCCCCTCCTGCGCGGGGCGGGACGGGGCGGACCCCGCAGCCACCACCCGCCGCAGACGGGCCGTGGCCGGCGGTGGCCGTTCCCGTGCCCCTGTCGAGCGGCCGTGGGCCGGAGCGCAGTGCAGCGCAGCGCAGCGCGCCTCCGGGTGAGCGCCGCCGGTCTGCACGGGCGGGGTGTGGGCTGCGACGGTGCGGGGTCTCCCCTCCCCCTCTGCCCGCCCCCATGGGTGGTACCCGGCTGCGGAGGGGTGCCCTGTGCTCCGAGCCGGCCGGCCAGTCTTTCAGCGGCTTTCCGCGGTTGGAGCTGCGGGACTCTTCGGGGTGGGACTCACTCCCCTTTCGCAGAGGGAAAAAAAGTTTGTGCAGCGGGGCGCGGTGCGGTGCAAACTTGGGCTGAGTTAGCCGAGGCTCTGCGGCATTTCCGCGGGGGGACGGGGAGGATGGTGCTGGGGGGCGAGGGATGCAGGGCGCTGCGCGCCGCCCGCGGATGAGTCCGCGGCGGGCGGACGGACGGGCAGGGAGGGGAGACAGGGGATGGGTGCCGGGAGCGGTCTGGCTGGGCGCTGCACTGCGAGTTTTTGGGCAGAGGACATCCCGGGCGCTTTTCCCCGTTCCCGTTCAGGTGGTTTATAACGGGCGAGGGGGTGATCGACGCATCCGCCGTAAATCGCGCAGAGCAGCGGTAGCGTCGTTCCGGTGCCTTTCCTGCTTAGTGTTTTTATGACAGTCCGGTGGGCAGTAACTCCGAGACGGAAAATAAAATATCTCTGCTGTGGTGCTGTGTCTTGCAGATGGAGTATAAATCTGTGACATCTTCTTAGTACAGAAGCTGCTCGTAAAAATCAGGAGGAACTGCACATAACTTAATAACTTTTATGTAAATAACTGCAGGGCATATTTGTAATTCTGTATTTGAGAATACAAAATCAATATTCTACTGATAAATAGATTGTTCAGTGTTCAGCCAGTACAACGAATGACTCGAAAAAGTGGTGTAACAAAGTATTTTTTTGACTCCAATAGCAAGGAGTAATAGTTTTATTTAGAAAATATTTTATATTTCCTGTCATAGAAAATGTAACTTACAGTGCATTTCTACATTACATATATTCAAAATCAGTAACCAGAGCACCTCTTATTAAGTAGTGGGGTTTTTCCTGATTTGAAAGTTCTGTTGGTCTAACATACTCAGCTCTGGCATACGTGAACGGTTCTTCCCACATAGATTAATTTTGCACCATTTCATTTGTTTCAGGATCAGGTCTTACGTAAATTTAAACTATTTTTTTAAGGATCTGTAAGATAAATGTTTTTAAAATATATTTACCACATAGGTATTCGTAGTAACTTCCTACATTCATAACCAAATGTGTGACATAAACCAAAACCGGAGGTCTTAGCTAGTCCAAGCTAGTATCCTAGGTCTGACCAGAAGCAAACTCAGTTCTCTGTGTGTAAACTTGAGTCGATTTTGCAGAGAAATTAAACTGTGGATGTATTAGATCTTCATTTCAATCCTATTCCAGCAGCATAGTTGGCATGGTGTTTTACCTACGTATCAATAGTCTTGCTCTGTGCATGCATAACATTTCAGTTAATACCTCCTCAGCTGCCTAAAGGTCTGATGAGATACATGTTAGCACTTTGATTGCTTTTTGATACATTATTGCCCCTGCATTTGAGATTTGGACGTTACATGATCATGATGAAAAGTAATTACAGAAAGTAATAATCTTTGGTGTATCCATTAAAATAGTAGTTTCTTCATTTTTACACAACATTTGGGGACAACTTTTACCTTCCACTAGGATTTTTTGAGGAGAGCAGTGGCTCAGAGGCATATGAGAGGCATAAAATGATCTGACTGTTGATAGACTGTTATCTGCAGGGTTACTGCTGAAACAAACGTCTTATTGCTGTGTCTGATGGGATGTGACAGGGTTTTTTGTTACAGTTGGTAATATTCTGCTTTAAAGTCTAAATTTAACCCAGCCTGTAAAATGCTTTTCAGACACTTCTAATCACATGCTATTTCGCTAATATTAATAATACCTGTTTGTCCTTTTAAGACGACTGAAGAAGTTGCTTCCTATGAAGAGTAAAAGTACTTGATTCGGAGAAAACTCTTAAAGCACTTCTAACTTCAAAGCTGGAGAAAAGCATGAGGGAACAATCCATCTGACTCAGCATCTCACACAGAACACAAAATGGCTCTTCAAAAGAAAACTATTGCTGGTGTCTTGGAGGAGTGGTGTTTGGAGGAACCGCTATTCGGTTGCAGATGGCACCAGAATGTTAGGAAAAAACTGAGACTGGTACGAATTATAGGCCTTCTTGTCAGTGTAGTGGCCATGAGCACTTTCTCTCTTTCAATTAGTGCCTTTTTCAAGATGGAACCACATAGCATGGCATTGGCCAGCAGCCTAGATAGCCAAAAACTGGTGCACGGGCACCAAAGAACTCTGTTGGATTTCACGGAACAGAATGAAAACGGCAGTCCAGACCCATACACTGCTATGAAATATGAAGCTGAACATGACAATGCAACAGATGGTCATGCCAAGGGAGAGTACCCCAAGGACCTTTTCTCTCTTGAGGAGAGAAGGAAGGGAGCAGTGATCCTCCATGTAATTGGAATGATTTACATGTTTATAGCCTTAGCCATAGTCTGCGATGAGTTCTTTGTTCCTTCCTTGACTGTCATCACAGAAAAACTGACTATATCTGATGATGTGGCAGGGGCAACCTTCATGGCTGCTGGTGGGTCAGCTCCAGAACTGTTCACTTCTTTAATAGGAGTGTTTATATCCCACAGCAATGTTGGCATTGGTACAATAGTGGGATCTGCTGTCTTCAATATTCTGTTTGTTATTGGAATGTGTGCTTTATTTTCTAGAGAGATCTTGAACCTTACTTGGTGGCCACTCTTTCGAGATGTGTCCTTTTACATCGTTGACTTGATCTTGCTAATCATCTTTTTTCTGGATAACTTGATCATATGGTGGGAAAGCTTAACACTCCTGACAGCATATTTTTGCTATGTGACTTTCATGAAGTTCAACGTTCAAGTGGAAGAATGGGTGAAGAAGTTTTTAAACAGGAACAAGGTTGAGAAGGTAACAGCAGCAGATGCTGAAGGAAAGGTTGGTCAATTTTTAATTAGGATGTATGTAATAATGTCCTTAAAATGCCGAGTCCTTCTGTATCATACAGATCCCAATATAGTAGAGTAAGCAATATTCAAAGGTTTCATGTTTTTCTAAAAAGGTCTTTTTGTTTAATCCCTTCAATAGGATTGAAAATGTAAAACATGAGGTAGCCTTCTAGTAAATCAATACCTTTTAACTCCAGAATGATCCTAATCACACAGAAATCAAGAAAAAATGCCAACAAAAAGATGTAGACCTTTACTCAGCATTTTGTCATATTGATGAGGTCTGAGATGTAGCTACTATTTTTCCCTATGCTTTTGGATTTAGCAGTAATAATATTTGGGGAGGATTTTGTGACAAAATTTGGCTTTTTGAAGATTTGTAATGCACTTTCTTCCTCAAAAAAGTGAATCACTCAGTATACTAAGGCGTTTTATACATATGTTTTATCTACTGGCACTGATATACAGTATTAACTTCCGATTGTAGTTAATGGCAGTTACATGAAAAAATGTCTGGAAAAACAGTGACCACAAGAGCAAAAGGTGGAGGTCCTCTGTTTAGGCAGGGGGATTAGCAAACTGAGTTTTGGCCTAATAGAAGTAGGGAAGGGAATTTATGCATGGAGGTGTCAGTGGGTCTTCAGCAATTACTACTATGTTTTAAACAGCTCTTTTCTTAAAACAGGGGACTTACGAAGGTGAACCCATAAATGCTGATATATATAGCAGTATGTTACTGGAAATTTAATACTGAAATTGAAAAGTCTGGGTTTATATGGCAGTAGAATTATTCATCAGGTAAGGTTTTATTACCCACTAGTTATTCAGAGCATCAGGGAACTGTTCACTATTTTGTCTCGTTAACAGCCCTTTATGAATAGTTCAGAAGACTCAATCCACCAGTAGATCTGTGCAGGCATATAAACAGAAGGATAGAGAGACAGAGGGGTTATCGGCCTGTGACTCACAGAAAACTGGTTATTCTGCATATATTCCTAACTTTGAAGACAGAGAGTGATATTTTAGCAGTATGGGCAGGTGCGCTCAGTTTTAAGACAAACCACAAAAAGTCCTCCAAAAGTAAACCCAGAAAATTCTCAATTTTTTAAATTGTCTAACCAAGTTTAACACCTATACACTTGTAATTTTATATTTTCCTTTTTGTTTTGTTCCTTTTCCAAAATCAGCATGCTTAGCTTCATTTTTCTCAAAATGTGTAATTGTTTTTTGGTTGTTTTGTTGTTTTTTTTTTTTAAGAAAATTAAAAGAAGGATCAACACCAACAAAGTATTGGCTGTAATTAACGAAGGGCTGCTTTAGCTACATTAGTTGGTTTCTAAATAATGTAATATTTCACAATGCATTGTAAGTACCTTGAGAATTTGTGCTAAATGTGTGTAATGGTAGAGAGACTACGGTATATGAAGGAACTGTTTAATGTGCCTTCATCTGCCCATAAACTGGATTTGAAGGAGGTTTGAATCTATAACTTGTTTCCAGTCATCACAAGTGTGCTATGTCAATGCAAAATAAAATTGTATAAAATCAAATTAGTATATCAAATTCAGAATTTGCAATCTCCGTTGTTTCTAATGGAAATTTCTTCACTTTTTTTTTCTGTACTAGGTCAGTGAATTGCTAGGCAGCTCTCTGAAATTGCTAGGTTAGAGTTGAAAGTTCTATTAACTTTGCTTCTCTCATTCTCTCGTTCTCTCTTTTGTTCTCTCTTTCTTTGAAAGAACTTTATTACAGGAGTATATACAAAATTCTCTTCTTTCCTCTAACCAATGATTCTTCTGCCTATCTGTTGTTGATTCTGCTGTTGCCAAACTGGCAAGTGTTCTGCTAAAAAATTTGCCTGCTGTATTTATCTTTAAGACTGTGTTGTAATCTGAAAGCAGCTCAACAAAGTTGAGACGTCTAAATAAGGAATCATAAAGCTGGATAGTTGAAGGGTTAGATGGCTTATTAGCAAACAAGTGTCAACGAGTAAAAATCTCATCAGATGAAAAACCTCTTGAGGTACCAAAATGTA
Organism: Strigops habroptila; assembly: GCF_004027225.2. Lineage (NCBI taxonomy): Eukaryota > Metazoa > Chordata > Aves > Psittaciformes > Psittacidae > Strigops > Strigops habroptila. Next base: position 66,467,481 of record NC_044302.2, read on the forward strand.
TTTTAATATGAATTTCAGTACTTTTATTATTGAATTATCTTGAAAAGTTGAAGAAAGTTTTACATTCTCAAGGACAGTATTTCCCATAAGAAAAAGGTCTTAGATATGAGATTATTTTCCTGTTTAGCTGTCATTTGCTCTAAATGTATTAATTGGGTTGTTAGAGTGCATATGTATCTCTAGATGTCTTGTAGATTCCTTTCTTTCATCCCTGTTTATAAAACTAAAGCACTTTTTTTTGGTACTAGAAAACTGTGAATATACAAACTGAACTACTTTTTTTTTCCTGATCTCACTTTCTTTGGTGCGTCAGTTACTTTTAAAAATGTGAATGCAGACAGAGTACTACATATGAATTTAATTGTGCTTCCTATTTGCCTTCCGAAGCTTTCAAACAAATACAGCCTGGTTTCTTAAAGGGTACAGGTTGAGAAAATCTGATAACTTGAATTTTGCAACAATTCGGTGACACAGATGAGAACAGACTACAAGGTTTCTGCATTTAGAGTTCATGGGGTGCATTGTTTGAACTGTGGATAGTCTCATGTCCTTTCTCACCCTTAAGGAAGCCTGATACCAATAAACTGCAGAGATCTCTGTGGCAAGGATGGAAAAAAGGAGGAAAGATGACAAAGCAAGACAGCATGAAAGGATGGAATAAAAACCAGATGGCACAGTCCTACAAAGTAGCGTGGCATGTGGCAAATGCAGACCAAGATGGGTCCCTGACAAGTGGCAGTGAACCCTGTGGGCTGCCCCAGATGGGTCCTACAGTAGGTAATGTGATCCTGCCACCAGATACCTCCAAAAGTCCCTTCAAGCCTAATTTACTGTGTGGCATGATTTTTAGGCTTTATGCAGTTATGCTGCAAAGAACAGATGATTTTTTAGGACTGGGGATAAAACTGATAGTATTTCTACATGTTCCTCAGTTGAGTGAAGATGTTTAAAAACAGAAGCTTGAAATTTAGTATAATGGATGGGAAGACAATGGAAAAAGCTGATGTACAAAATTCTTAAAAATAAGACTTTTTTGACCTTCTGCTAAGATTTCAGTCTTTTTTTCAAAGTCTGTAATGGTGAAGACATATTGACTATATTAGATCATGGTAACACATCATGTGAAATTACGTTTTGGTTTTCAAGTACTTTTTTTCTTTAATGTAGCATGGAGTTCACTGCAAAAATACTTGAATCTGATCACTCAGTAAATAACTCAAAACAGTTCTGTTTGGCAACTGGGAGAACAGAATGTGGGTGGCACAGGGATATTGTGCTGTGACATCTGTTTCACTGACAGTACCATTTTAGATAAATAGCTTATGGTATATACAAGACAGTTACAGTTTTTCTACATTTACAGAGAACTGCATTTGGAAAATGAGCTATTTTTACCAACAAAACATAGTTTGACATTATTTTATTGCCAATTTTGTTGTGTTAAGAAACTTGAATAGCTTGTATGTGATATTTAAAGATCTATACTGATCTCAAGTGTTGCCTCATTGTATTTAATGGTGGTATTTGCATTCTAAAGGAAAAGTTTTCAACAGTATTTTTAGGTACTTCTCTAATTGGTTGCTGTATTAACAGTGCCACGACAGTCACTGTTATAATGTATGATCTAATATGTGTTGTTTAAGGAAAAACATAAATTACCTGTATGCATGCAGGAAAAACTGGAATGTGCAGAAGATCCATGTCTGTAGTTGGTTGGAACTCCTGAACAGTTCTTTTTCAGGGTTTCTTAATGTCGAATCCACAGACCCAGTAACTGTAACTCAGTTTATAAAATAGCTCTTCTTCTCTCACCGCCACATTTTAAAGCAATGTTTCATACTTACAGGGAGATTGGAGTTTTATTCAACAGGCATTTCGCAGTCAGCTTACTTGTACAAACGAACGTGTGTGAATACAGAGCTATGAGTATCTGGATCTTGCATTCTAATGTATCCAAGGTGGTTGCATTGTTTTAAGCACTTTTGAAACATGAGCATCATCGCTGTCCTTGTACCATGTTTTGTTTTGTTAAAAGCCTGGGTTTAAGTTATCATAGAATCACATAATCATAGAATAGTTAGGGTTGGAAAAGACCTTAGGATCATCTAGTTCCAAACCCCCTGCCCTATGTTTTATCTGCTTTTATTATCTCAAAAACTTTCAAGTTACTTCTGTGTTAACTTACTTAGTCCAGTAGCAGTGACTGTTAATTTGCCTTGAATATTTAGTATTGTTTCAATTTAAGGCTATTACTGACATACCCAAAGGCTGATACTTTATACCTGCAACCATTAGTACAGTAAAATGAGTACTATTCTCAGTTTATTTTAGTGCTGCTCAGTAATTTACTGACTACAAAGCAATGATTATAGTGGTTTTCACCACTGTATTCTCTTGGTTTTGTGAGTATCATCTACCCTGGTAACAAACAGAAAGTGACAGCGTGGAAATGCAGTATAGATTAAACGCACTTAAATCATGGCCATCCACTAAGATTCATTAGGCAACGCTTGCTAATTGTGCTGGAAAAAGGAAGGGCAAAACTGTGCAACCTTTAATTAACAGCAAGGAGACAACATACCCATCAATATATTTAAAAATAAAAAGCATATGTAATTAAAAAGAAGTCAGAAGTCAAGTCTTCTTAGAGGCTGCACAAAACCAGCTGTGTTGGCTAATGTTCACCATCCTGTATTTCAGAACTCCAGACATGATTAAATTCATTGTGCTAAAAGCTATACAAAGAAAGGAATATGCAGTCCCAGAGTCTGGAGACTTTATAAGTTTTTTTACCTTGTGACATCTCAGTCTTGGATACTTTGGTCCAGATCCTCAACAGGATGTGGGAGCTACAGGAGACTGTAGGTAGAATTTCAATCCCCTGATCAGCATATCAGACCTCCAAATGTCTGCCTGCTTGGAGGCACTTGAACTCTGAGGTAGCTTCACTTTTGAACAGTGAACATCTTCAGATGCTGTAGTTTCGCTTCCAGGTTTGTTCAGAAATGTCAGACCCAGGTGGAGCAGCATGGCACTTCTTTTCCATCTAATCCACATTCTTCTACTTTTTTCCCCAAGCTAGTTCTCCAGATTTACCTCCCAGAATAATAAACAAAATCTAGTGGCTCTTACAACCTTTTCAGATTCTGGTGGTGAGAGTGCTCAAATTTTATGCAATTATATGCATATGTCCCATATTCACTGCTCACTTCGTGGTGCCTAACTCATCCTATAAAAATCTTGTGTGGCAAGGCACAACTGACTCCCCTACTTCTTCTGCTCTTGCGTTAAGAGGCAATAGTGAGCCCTCCACATTGTGTTTTTAAAGGGCAGTGTAGGTAGCTGTCTTTCTGAACTGTGGGATGTGGGTGGTGGAAGCTGCCCTAGGCAGTGCTTGTTGCAGTGTTATTTTGGTGCCACAGTACAGTGATGTTTTGGGCACTGCTGACATAAGGGTGGCCTTGGGCTTTCTGAGTGGTAAAGCTCCATAGGCAGGTAGCACTACAGTGCCAGGGCCACATGACAGAAAAGTAGGTTTGATGAAGTGCTTCTGCCTCTTTAATGATCTGAGGTTTTGTTGGTTTTATTATCAGGAGTAAGTTTTCCACTGCCAATTGTAGAGGTGAGAAAACAGCCACTTTTGGGTCTTTTCTTCTTCTGAAATTGTTTCTAAAAATTCAGGCATCTTGATTTTGTAACTGTAGAATAAGATTATAACCAATTTCAATTTGTTACTGCGTAATGGATAAACAGTATGTTCATACTGAAGAAAATCCTATAACAAAAGCAATGCAGAAGTTTGCATAGTGTAATGGCTGGGGAAGTTCCATGTTTGTTTGGTGTTTGCTGAGGCAGGCTTTTTAACCATAGAAATCAGAAACCTTCTATGCAGAAAGCTTTTGAAAGGACTAAACCTAAAGTATATGGTCTGGGTTCCTATTCTCTGTCACTTGTGGGTGGACATTTATATGTCTTACAAAAATGGTGTAAGGCAATGTAGGATTTGGACATTTATTAACCTTTTACCTCTTAGGTACAGAAAACAAACGTACAAAACTAGTGAATGCTTTCTGGTAAACAGCAATCAATACAGTACCAGTATTTCAAAATTAAAATAGCTTCCATTGGCCCTTTCAACCAAAATTCAGAATCTCATTTTAATCAGCAAAGCAAAGAAATACGGAGACAAAGAACATCTGAAAGTTTACGCTTTGAAAGATCTATGTGGGATGAATGAGTATTAAAAGTGTTTTATACACAAGGTATAGAACAGATGGGAAGATGTATTAGAGATAAGTACAAATAAATAGTTGTAATATCTATGACAATTGATTAAGACATCTCTTATCTATTTAGCAGCCTTTTTTGCTATTTATAAAATAAATTTTAATGTAAAGAATAAGACTTCTTAATTTCTCTGTAGTCACCTACAATGTTTTGCCTAACCTTCAAACTACTAATTCTGTAGAATAAAGAATGGTATTTCTTTTACCTTAACCTAGATTAGCCATATTCCTTTGTATTTCAGCCAGCTCTTATTTAAATATCACTTTTTATTATTTAACTTAATGGGTGGCTGTGTTAATCTGTGCACCAATAAGTGAGCTATTGGCACAAACTAAATTCAAATTCTGTCTTTGCACTGGCAACTCTTTCAGAACCTACAGTGACAAAATAGATGAAAATCATGTAATTGTAATAAATTTATTATGCACAGATCAGTTGTTAATGCATCATAAAGTGAGATAGAGGTGCTTTAGAAAAAGAAAGTTGACTGGCTTTTTAATCCAAACCCCCTCATTAAGTACTTCTCTTGAAAATTACTGTTTTCTTTATCAGTACAAACCAAATACCTGGTTATACTTAGCTGTGCATTTCAAAATTCTGGACTTTAGGGATGTCAATGAGAACTCCTTCTTATAGAATACTCTTGACTCTGTAATGTTCTGTTTTAACACAGGCACAAATGTTTTAGTTATTATTATTTTTCATACCAAAGTCCTGAGATGATAATCTGGTCTCCATCACACTAGGTGCTTAGACAACTGTATGAAATCATAGTTCCTCCCCTCTGTAGTTCATGGTAGAAAAAGATAAATGCCATCTGTGATACCTGATAAGAAGAATACGATTAATCGTTTATGTAATTTTATGTACATTGTTACGTGCTTACCCTTCTATATAGTTAGCATACCGTCAGTCTTTTCCCCATCATCCAAGCTGTCATTGAGTTGCTGATTCTGTGTTACAGATAACGGTCTTGGGGTAATTTAAAGAAATAGTTTATTTGTCTATATGATTTATCAATAGATCTTTTCAAGTATCAGTCAATCTACTAGAAGGCAACATCTTTTGTATAACAGGACCCAAGTCAAAATAGTCATCTTGGTGCTCTGTTTTTGCTTTTTGGGCAAACAGGCAATTCTGATGGTTTGGGTTTAGTTTGGTTTTGCTGTAAATTTTTGCGTGTGAAATTCGTGTAATCGTGGTAGTAAGTGCAGGCAAACTGGAAATCCTAAGTTAGAGCAGCCTTAGGGCTTACTTTGGCAAACCAGTTACATCTGACAAAGTATTTTGTGGTACGTTACCATGTATTTCATTATTTTGCAGGCAATACCTGTAACTATTTCCTCAAAGTTGATATTTGCTGTCATAGGTGGTTAGTCGGCTTACATGTGTTCCTATCTGAAAAGAGGAAGTGAAAAAAAATGCAGGCTTGGAAAATCAGCCGTTGGCTTGCTGGCAGTAGAATTGAGCCTCATGGCTTGGAAGGGCAGTGAGAGTTTTAAGTGTTGATTGTATACTTGTTTCTACAGCAGGTGGAGGGTTCAGAGCTCATGTTGCCTCCAAAGTGGCTTTATCTAATGTTATCACTACTGCTCTGCCTTAGTCAACAGTGGCTCACTTGGGTAATTTTACTGTCTGTCAGACACAATTTCATCAGGGTGGTGCAAAGAATAGTTTTACTGCTCAGTTACTCTGTTTTGCACTATTCCATTACTATTCCACTGTCCTCTGTGTCATTGAAGTTATATTATTTTACATGAATAGCCATAAATAGCAATGATCTTGGATGACTTCTTCTAAGGTGAGTGTGTCAGAATAGGCTTAAAGGTGTGTGTGCAATGATATTCACACTGCTGTAAAGTGCTACACATAACGTATGAATAGATTGATGCAAAATAATTTCTTGTTTGAGGAAGAATGAAGATAGCAGAGAGTTTGTACTGTATACTACACTGACAAATTAATAATAAATTTTCCTCAGGAATTAATCCTGCTTTATCACCTCTTAACTGCTTACTGCTGGGAGTCTAGTCTAAAGTCAGTGGTAATACCAGTGACATTTATTGCATAACCAGCTAGTGTAAACTTTTCACCCTCTCACATTGCTGTAAAACAGCTCGAGCGGATATAGAGCACTAAAGAAAAAGGCACGTCTGCTGTCACAGGCTGTGTTTGGTGACCTTCAGGACATCATTTGAGACCTGTCCAGTTATGTAGGCTTTTGCCTGAGGGAGAAGGTTGAAGTTTGCAGGGATTGTAATGCCAGAAGATAAGCACCTCTCTGGGGATTAATCAGATGTTAATTTTGTAGTTTAATTTGTGGTGCAAGCTTTTATCAAATTACTAATTAAATACCTTTTATTGCTACCAGGCACAATCACCAAGTTATCAATTAGCTAAAATTTATGGCAGTCATATGTTGGAGTGGAAAAAAGCCCCAGATTTTGGAACTCCAGAAATGCTCTGTTCAGAAGTAGTTAGAAATAGTTCATGGTATTAAGTTATTTATATATCCTTAAAGCAGTCATCTGAAGTAATTTGAAAGCGTCATGCTGCCTAGCAGATATTTTTTGTTTCTGTGTAATTTTATTTTTATTTAAATATTCCTATTTTTCTGCTTTATTCTTAATACTGTATTTATTTGCTACATATTGTTTTAATTTAGAATGTTTCTGGGTGGAAGCATATCATGTTTGAAGGCTTCATTTTGGTTGAATTTTAAAATGATGGAATGATAATTGTAATAATCTCTGCAAAATTTGGATTAAGAAATTCATGGTTTTCTATATTGAAAACCATGAAAAACACTTAAGTTTTCCAGTTCATAATGAGGTTTTGACCCATGTTATCTTCGAAGCAGGCACAGGAATTCAGGTTTCTCCCCAGAAGTCACAGACAGGATACCTGAGTCTACTCTCACTCAAAATCAATGTCAAAATTCCTCTAAAATTTAGTCAGAGAAACATAATGGTTTGAATTTCAGAGGAATATTGCCATCGTTTTTTGTGTTCAGTTTCTGAGATAAATCGCTACTTGCTGCCACTCAGAATCCAACTCTACACGTTATAATAAATTAATTTTGTAAACTTTTCATTGTCTTATTGTCAGTTTGTACTGGAACCATTTACCACTTGTGTGTGTGTGTATGTATATGGTCACACCTATGTATACACGTGCACACATAATTGTGAATCTCCAGGGTGCCATGCAGGCCATATAAAAGGTCAATGAGACACAGTGCAGATCCATAGCATGGTAATTTGCATGCTTCCTACATCATTTCACCTGTCCTCTGCCTAGTAACCCATTTCTGTAAGATTTACTCAGATATTTAAAATTTCTGAGCAGCACATTTCTCATAGGTTTTTTTTTTCCAGATTAGCTGTTCAGAAAGTATGTCTGTGTTTTCTCCTTAAATTTGGACTCCTTCCAAGCAACAAATCACTTCTGTCTGAGGCAGAGGGCATGACATACTGAGCTATTGACATATTTTATTATACCTTAATGTATCATATTAGTAATTCTTGCTATCCTGTGCCTCGCAGAAATAGAAACAGAAGGTCTGCATCACTGGAGAGGGATGATTTCTCACTTTCCAGTGAGGTAATCAGGACTTGATTCTACCATGGGAATGGTTCAGGGCACCATTCTTTGCTACATGACATTTCATGCAGAGAAAAGGCCATTTCTTACTCGCATGGAAGGCCAACAGGTGGAATTACAATAACTAAAATTTGTTACATAAGCAAGAAACTGTGCTGTAATTTAGGACATGAATTTGAAGTATTACTTTCTTCACTTAAAGTATCTACCCAGAAAACATAAGTCTTCTTAAGCAAAGGAATGGAAAAGTCACCAAATCCAGTCCTTAATTATTTGCAAATATATTAGTATGTACATTTGCAAATATATTAGTTATAAATATCAATATTTAAACTAAGTATTCTAAAATATATTAGTATTGAAATGACTTAATTATTTGGACAACTTCCTTTGTCTGTTGTTTGCTTGCAAGCAATTCTATAAGCGTATTTAGAAGGTAATATATAGTATACATATTTAGCATCCCCCAAACAATTTAGCATCCCCCAAACATGCAACCTCTTCTTTCATAAGGAGGGCCATGGGAAATAAATGTTGATTTATAATCTCACACTTGGACATGCATAAAGAAAGACAGACTCTGTCCTGGGTTCAACTGTAGTGGTCATTTTTCTCCTTCTTAGTAGCTGGTGCAGTCTACTTAGTCTCGACCTTAGTCTGAGAACAGTGCTGATAACACACCGATGTTTTTAGTTGTTGCTAAGTAGTGCTTACTCCAAACAAGGACTTTTCAGTCTCATGCTCTACCAGTGAGGAGGGCATGGGAAGCCAGAAGGAAGCAGAGACAGGACACCTGACCCAAACTAGCCAAAGGGATATTCCATACCACAGCATGTCATGCCCAGTATATAAACTGAGGGGAGTTACCCGGAAAGCCCAGATGGCTGCCTGGGTTGGGCTGGGTATCAGTTGGCAAGTGGTGAGCAATTGCATTGCGCATCACTTGTGCTTATTGTTTTCTTTCATTTTCCCCCTTTTTAGTTTTATGTTCTATCCCCTTGTTATTTCCCTTATTATTATTATTATTTTTGGTGGTAGCAGAAGTAGTTTTGTATTACACCTTAGTTACTGGACTGTTCTTATCTCAACCCATGGGATTTCCACTCCTTCGATTCTCCTCCCCATCCCTCTGGGAGCAGAGGGGAAGAAGGAGGGGCAGTGAGCGAGTGGCTGCATGGTTCTGAGTTGCCGACTGGGCTTAAACCACGACAGACTCTCATTTTAAAATAACAGCAATAGGCTCAGTAACAGGCGTGGACTGAATTGCAAACTCACGCCTTAGTTTTGGATTTAAGGGTCGAGATGTGGTTCTCTATTTCATTTAATCTTCTTAGAAGCTTGTGGCTTTCAAGCCTTGTAGAACATTGTATGGTGTGCTGTAGGAAGGTTTATTTCTGCTTGCTTGATTGGATTACTACGTGCAAGAAAAACAGTGGTCAGCATATTGATGGCAAAATGGTCTTGAGGCAAGGCAGTACATGTGGCATCTGAGAGAAAGGTGATAGAAACAGCAGTGGTGAGGTGTGGTGGAAACTGGCAAACAAACCAGATACCATATGTGAGGCTCTAATTTAGTGGCATGTTATTTTTGAAGCATCTTGATAAGCATAATCTTGTTAGCAGCCATTTTTGCCAAAGTTTGAAATGTTAGTAGATTTCCTGATTAAGAATTCCTCCCGTCATTAACATTATTGTCCCTCCTTCAATAAGGAAATTGGAATTGAAGAAACGTGTAGGTGTAGATTTTTATGACTCCAAGAATTTTTTTTTTGTGAGGGAAAGGACTAAACTGAGTATAAGGTACATTTGAAGTTAATGATAAGTTTTGCTGTTGATTTTGATGAGAGTGAAATTAAGTCCAGAAGTGGACATTGAGAATTACAATCTTGCTGCTTCTCTAGTCTAATTCCAAGCCTCTGAGCTGCTCTCCTTCCATATTAAACCATCCCTAGCAAACAAACGAAGCAATTTCTTTAGGTTTCAGAGCAAGCAAACCAGGCTTTATCAGCTTTCTGTGCCCTTGGATTTGAACTGGAAAAAGGCACTCAATGTTTCCACAGCCTGATCTGTCCTGTCACGTGGGTAGTTTCTCAATTATTGATGAATCTCAAAGCAATTATTACATGGTGAGCCCATAATAGTTTGTTTTTTAATCAGACAACTCATCTCTAGAAATCACTGCTGCCTTCATTACTTTTAGGGGGTCTGTCTCTTTAAGGGGAATACTGGGTGTGGGTAAAGTCAGTTATTTCTGAAATATAGAGAAGCTACTGTTCTACAGTTAGTTAACAGGCACATTTTTGTAGGTGATATAGTGGAAGAGAACTCTTCTCTACAATTAACCTAGTCTTCCTATGGAAAAGTAGTATGCAAAAATAAAAAGCAGATTAACTAATTTTCAGATTTAATTGATCTGCATTCACAATTTCCAATGAGAAGTACAAGACTCAGACAATTGCAGAATCCAACTCTTGGCCCCACATTAATCTGGTTTAGCTGTCTTGGCTGACCTATGAATAGAGTCTCCTCAGCTTACTTCTATGATCAGTCAGAAAATGTGGGCATTTTTGTAGAATCATAGAATCATTTAGGTTAGAAAAGACCTTTGAGATTGGGTTCAGCTGTTAACCTAACACTGCTAAGTCCACCAGTAAAGCACATCTCTAAGCACCACACCTACACAGCTTTTAAATACCTTCAGTGGTGGTCATTCCACCACCTCCCTGTGCAGCCAGTTCCAATGCTTGACAACCCTTTTGGTGAAGAAATTTTTCCTAATATCCAATCTAAACCTCCCCTGGCACAGCTTGAGGACATTTCCTCTTGTCCTGTTTCTTATTACTTGGGAGGAGAGATGGACACCCACCTTACTACAACTTCCTTTCAGGTAGTTGTAGAGAGTGGTCAGGTATCCCCTCAGCCTCTTTTTCTCCGTACTAAACAACCCCAGTTCCTCAGCCATTCCTCATAAGACTTATTCTCCAGAGCCTTCACCAGCTTTGTTGCCCTTTTCTGGACATGCTCTAGCACCTCAATGCCTCTCTTGTAGTGAGGGGCCCAGAACTGAACACAGGATTCGAGGTGCAGCCTCACTAGTGCCAAGTACGGAGGGATGATCACTGCCCTGGCCCTGCTGGCCACGCTGTTTCTGACACAGGCCAGGATGTCATTGGCCTTCTTGGCTGCCTAGGTACAAACTGGCTTATGTTCAGCTGGTAATCGGCCAATACCCCACCAATATTGTGACTTTCTTATATTATAATAAAGTCACATATATCTTTTATTATAAGGATTAATCCTCTCCTAACCTGAAATGGGACAAAACTAGCCTGGGCTGTCACCTCCAGCAATAGGTTGGTAAAATCTGAAAAGCCATCCCCTGTGCTTTTATAGCAATAGCTAATACATATCATGGTGTTGCCTTTTCTAACACCTGAAATTGCATTAGGTTGTGGTGAGGGTGACAACCTGATGTGTTTTTTGCACAGGGTGACCTTAAAGATAGGGTTGATTTAAAATTACTGGTTTTCTCTGCCACTAAGCAAAGAAAATGCTTATTTAGGTGTTAATCAAGTCTGTGAACATTTCAGTTGCTTCCTTGTTATTCAGGTCAGTATGTAGGTATCACATGTGGTTCCAAAGAGGTGCATGTTGCAAATAAGCTATAAAGTGAGTCTTACTATTATTTTACAGAAAAGTCACTGGCACTGTAGCCAGAGAGACTCTTAATATTCATAGCAGATTTATGGATTATCTTTTTGATAAGAGGAGGTGTAATTTTAACTTTCAGAGAATTACAGTATTAATTAATTACCTAGTTAATTAAATTTTACTTAGCCTTCCATGTGGAAGACTGAACATTTACAATTAATTAATTAAATTGTCTACAGCCCCTAAAATAATAAGAAACACCCATGGTAGGATTCTGCAACTCCAGCTTCCAAAGGAAAAATGAGTGGTTAATTATGAAAATTCAGATTACATTGTTCTTGCTCCGTCTGCTTTTCACTGCATTTGGAAGTTTGTTCTTCACAATTATGTGCTAATTGTTGTATACAAATATTTTACAGTATAGTGAGAGAACAGAGCCTACTGTGAGGAAGCATATGTGCACATAGACCCTTGATGAGAGGAAATGAGGTTACAGTTGTGGCTCATTCAGACTTGTTGGTTGAGTTTGAGCAAGTAATTTCTTTCACCATGTTTCAGATCCCCTCAGACTTGTGAAATCATATGCCTGCATTATTCAGTTGTGGAAAAAATAAAACAACCCTGGATGTCCTTGAATGTCACTGCATTAAAATAATCAGTGCTACGATATCTGTGTATGGCAAGAAGACAGTGGCATTTCACTCATGAAATGCAGAACATCACCTGTTTGTTCCTGTTGCAGTGTGTTCTGCCCACCACTCTTTTTTGACATCATCAATGAATTGTCAAAGTAGCAATTATAGCATCATCATGTATCAGCATAAAGAAAAAGAGTAAGGCTAAAAGAGTAAGATAAAAGAGCAAGGATAGGAAATTGATAATGAGAAACAGGTATTTTTAAAAGGCAAATTTCCTCCCATTACATTAAGGTTTTTATGCTATACCTCATTTTTATATATGTATTATTTCATACTAACCACAGATTTTGCGCAACACTATCCATTTGCCATGGAAAAACTGGCACAACATGGAACTTTACTGTATGCCCTTTGCTGGGCACCTCTCTTGAGAGATAAGTACATTACTCGTAAGCGTAGGCGATGAGGTGTGAAGGACTGGCCAATGCCAAGCCTCAGCCAGTGCTCCCTAACCTCTTCTAGGGCCCACACTGGTTGCAATTTTTCACCAAGCTTCTTACAGCAAAGGGGGAATAAGGAAAACAAGCAGGTTTTGGGCAAGGAGACATGACTTAACCCTTTTTGGCAGCCTATGAAAGACTACATAGCAAAGTGCTTCCTGACGCCAAGAGCAGAAGAACCTATTCTTTCAGGTCCAAGCATTAGCCAGGGATTGCACCTTGCAGAAAGCTGACCAGCAGCGTGAGGCTGGCTTTCTGTTTTGCAGTAGATAGAAATCACCATTGTTGGTTTTAATGGGTTTTGGATAGATTCAGAGTGCTAGAACAGCTTCAGTTTAATTGCAGCATACCCTACAGAAAGTGATGACCATTAAGATGATGCTTGGTAGCAAACATTGTGTAAAGAGAAGCAGGACTTTCAAACTCTTGTTGGCATCCTGTACCTTTCCGACTTTTTGTTTTGGACGAGAGCCTGTATTGTCCAGTATTGACCTCCCTAGCAAGGACAATTTGCTGAAAATCTTTTTTTCTAGAGAAAAACAGAACTATTACCATAGGGTGTGTGCTGTGCTCCTAACGTAAGAAGCTTTCTTAAGTTCATAAAGCTATGTAGGATTAATATAAAGCTTAGTGTTGAGCAGAACTGCTCATTTCTGTGAGCAGAAGTATATACAGAGTGTATCTGTGTTTATGTATGTTACTATTGGTAAAATGCAGCACCATTTCCTGTGAAAAATTTTGCAGCCTTATTCAGCAACTTTCAAAATACGGTACTACTGTAGACAAAATAGTACGTCCATGGCGTGAATTTACTCTTTGTAAAATGCGTAAAATCTTAAAAAATAAATTATATTTTCATATGATTGAGTGTGTGGTGAGTGCTTGCAGTGCTTCCATGGCACTGTGGTGGCAGTTTTGTTGGTTTTGGTTAAGTTCCACTTGGGTATTGTATGCCCAGGACAGCATGAACCCTCCAAATTGGAATTTAGGAGGAAAAGTTTGATTGAGAGCGGAAGATTAGATGTAATACTGAAAAGTTAGACTCCTTGTCAGCAGAAACAGTTGTGTTTCTGATGTTTCGCAATCTCTTCCTTTAGCAAGGTTGTTACTATCTCCAACACGGCATGTATGCCAATGATACACTTGTCATGAAGTAAACTTCTTTTAGTAATGCTACTATTGTAAAAACTCATAGTCAAGATATAGGAGGAGTGACTGTATTTGGTCAGAGGTAGATCCAGTCAACCATATATGGTTTGGGACTTTTTGTGGCAGTTGGCTGTTTTCATCAGATAAAAGTTCATGGCCTGATTTTTTTCACTGTTTCACCAGTTATGAGTTTATTGGAGTATGAGATACAGTTCACAAAAAATGTGTATATGGGGATATGTGGAAAGTAAAATAATAATTTGCTGAGTCTGTTTCTTTGTGCTATGAGTCAGGGAAAAAATAATATGCAGCTTATATAAGGTTTCAACAAAAGTATATCTGAACAAAGATAAAAAAACTCTACAGCCTTAAAGCATTAGGAAGTCTGTATTACTGTCCTAAGTTAGTCTTCTAACATACTTTGGAATTAATCATGACTCACACATCAGTGGATCACTAATTAGTAGCCACAGAAATGAGAAATGGTTTGCCATTATAAAATACAAATATCAAGAGTTGCTCAGGCCATTTGTAAGTGTCATATCAATTAGGAGTCTTGAGGTTAATATTTCTGCTGATGTTTTTAAAGAAAGAGCTGAGGACAGTCAAGAGAGAGGTTCAAATGTCAGCTTTGACAGTCATCTATGCAATCTTTTGCTAATAGGTGTGTAGATGCATTTTAATTAGGTCCAAGGTGCAGCTTGGATATGCTGGCTCTCTGTCAGTATAATTGAGAAAAGTACATATTTACAGTATGCCTAGGGCATTTAATCTCTGTATAATGGCAGCAGAGGATTTCTGCCTACCACAGAGGAGAAATCAGCATAGCCAAATGTGTGTGCATTCCTGCTGTGATGTGTTCCCATTACAGATACATGCTAGTTCTTGAGGAGAGAAAGACATAACTAATAGAACAGTGTCTTCCCTTTTTTTATGTCTGTATTTAAATCTGTGATAGAGCATCTGGTTCTCAGAGGACAGCTCTTGTGGAAGAATTTGTAAAGATCACAGAGATAAGAACAGAGATGCTACTCATCACACTTGCCCCCAAATAAATGTGGTGCTACAGTAACAGTATTACCAGTTCTTCCACAATTAAAAACTTTTTGTGTGCATTAAGAAATCAGAAAGACAATATGTAATAGTGCCATCTGGTGACCTTCTTTTGGATTGTGGAGTCAAAATATGTTATTTACATAAGACATTTCAATTAGAAACAAAAAAAAAAGCCTTTAAACTTAATTTTTTAGATTTAAACTCCCTTAAAGTTCAGAGTTACCAAGAGTGTATATTGATTCAGCCCATTAGAGATGGCTGAGGGTATGCTGTTTCAGCATGGGTATAAAATGCTGCAGATTGGTTGTTCCTCTGATGTCAGAGATACTGACATCAAAAATGTTGAACAATTTTTACATATCCTCATAGGCATATGTGGCTTCTCTCTTCAGCTGTGAACTGCAGTACCCAGGCAGTCTGATGATGAAATGGGATTATTGTTAAAACACACTTTCTCCAGTAAGTGGGATGACATCTCTTGTAACAGGCCAGCCTCGCTGTTGTTGATTAGAGCTGTTTCATCATGGCGTTTGTCATAGGGCTTGATCTCCTGGGGGAGCAGCAAATTCTCCACACTGCTACAAGCCAGAGCACACAGTCACTTGTTTGATCCTTAATTAATGGGCTTAAGATCCTGTTCAATTTCTCAGCTAAAAAGAGCAGAAATAAAATATAGAGGCTCCTAGTTTTGTAGGGGAATGACTTGGAAGCCTGTCTTTGTGTCCTAGCTGTGCCTCCTCAGAGGAAAGACAAGAAACCTGGTAATGTGTCTTGCTCAGCAGCAGCTGAGATAATGAAGGATCATCTTAAACATTTTTTTGTAGATATATTTCTTATTTTCTCCACCTTCGTGTTTTTAGGGAGAGGGGCAGGGAGGAGATACGGTTGTTTTTGTTTGAGCTCAAAGTAACAGAAAACTAGTGCATGTACACTGTAGTTATAATAAAGTATGGTATCACATTTCTTTCCCCATAATTACAGTTACTTTAATGAGAAACATGCTTCACTTTACTATGCAGATAATTAGTTACCCAGACTTTAGGCCAGAAGGTAATAAATTGTGGTGTAGATCAATCATCATGTACATCATGCACAACAAATAAGTTGGTGTAAATGCCCAGATGTATGTTGGATGATTTTTAGTAAGTTACCAAAGTTGCAGGCAAAAAGATAAATATACAAATAAATAAGTACTTTTAGCAGGCAGACTGTACTCACAAAAAGTATGTTTTTAATTTCTGGCAGTAGTAAAAAGAAATACTCCAAGGCACACACCAGCAAAAGTATTTTGCTCTTCAAGACCTTAAATTCTGGGAGTCAGATGCCAACATTGTATTTTTTGAGCTTGAAAGACAAGAATATTATAATTTCAGTTTTTAGCCTTTTTTTTTTTTAATTGAAGGAATCTGATTGTATATATTCTGCCTCTGAGCACACAGAATGTAAGCAAGCTTATTGAAATAAACGGCTTTCCTCAAAGTACCTCTAATGAGGTTCTGCATTTAGAATCACACCAGAGCTGAGGCTGATGCTACCTCTAGAGATTGTCCAGTCCCAGCCCACCTCAGGCAGGTTCAGCTGCTGCAGGTTGCTTAGGGACATACCTGGTTGTGTTTGGATATGTCCAAGGAGGGAGGTTCTGTGTTGTCCATGGGAAACCTGTTCCATTGTTTGACCACCCTCACGGTAGAAAAAATTTCTTGTATTTCAGTCTGTGCCGTTGCTTCCTGTCCTTTCAGTAGGCACAACTGAGAAGGGTCTGGCGCCTTTGCACCCTCCTGCCAGGTATTTACACAGTGTGTAAGCTCCCCCTGAGCCTTCTGTTCTCCAGCCTGACGAGCCCTAGCTCTTTCAGCCTCTCCTCCTATGACATGGTCTGGTCTGCATACTACTCCGAACACCTGAAATGATAAATGGGCAATTATTTTCTTTCGTATGAGCAAATTCAGGAATTCCTAAGACTGAAAACTTTGACTATTTTAGGTCATTATTTTCATATCTGATTATTAATTTTCTGCGGGTTGTCTGAGATCACCGTTAATTTTATACAGACACCTCTCACATTTGTTTTATACATGAGATAAAAGGGAAGCAAGAAATTAAATCAAGCTGAGTCACATACACAGTCCCCGCATCAAGGTAGCTAATTGTGTATCAGGCAAAATTCTTGTTAGTAACCTCAAAGTCTGGTTTTTAGCCACTTTGCAGAAAGAATGGGCATTGTGCATTTGTATGCTGTGTAGTATGTGTTACAGATACTCTTTTCCTAGATCAGTGTTTTAGGTTTTGCAGATTAAATTCTTTCTGATGTATTTCATTTTAAATAGCTTCAGAAAGGGAAACCTTGCTCTGCACAGAGCTAGGTTTGAGGGAATGTTATGGAGAGTCGCTTTAACGTTGGTTTCGTGGACTCCTTGCTGCCTACTTAACACACTTTAGAGAAAAATCACACACACACAAAAAAAAAGGGAATATCAAGAGGAAATAGCAGAACTTAGTAACTGTTGTCCATGAAGAGCATGGTATAAGCCAAAGGAGAGCAACCTTTGGTGTCCCACAAGTGGAGAATGGGGCACTTTTCTTACGGAGTTATGAAGTATAAGATGTTTGTTGAAAACACTTGAGATATGCCCTTTTTAATAGCACAAAGCTATTCCTACAGATCAGTTTGGCTGTCTCGCACAGGTCAGCCTCATGGCTTCCGTTTGCTGGAGAAACTCTGAGTAGTGCAGAGATGCCAGAAAAGATTCAGTCCAGGAGAGCAAAACTCAAGGTGTCCTAAAGCACCACTAATGCCAAATTCTAGAGAGTTTGCATTGTAGAGGTGCTTCAATCTCTCTTGCTTCTTTTGGTGCATGAGCCTGGTACGAAGTATCCTTGAGATTATGAAGAAATAAGGTTAATGGGCACAAAACCTACTTCTATGTGTGAGTATATCTAAAACCAGGCAGTCTAGGGTCAACATTTCTGAAATTTTGCTTTCTTAATTTTTAAGAAAGATTTTAAAGGCTGTTGACACAAGGCAAAAGTTTTTGAGAAGTTTTGATAGCCATTACTTAGCAGGGCAGGTTCATTGTCCATCACAGTAGGAGCTTTGTGATCTGCCCGCAGAAAAAGGCAGCTACACTGAGTCACCTGTTTTCTGGTAAGAAGTTGCTTTCTGCAGTAGACACGTGCAGTTTTGGCATATTGTTTTTGTTGTAGCTTGATTCCTATGAAGCCTCTTGTGTGCAAGATAAAAGCAAAGCACATAAGATTTGTGTGTAAGGATAAATAAATGGATTATTCCGATGAGACATGAGGAAATACAGTTTTAATGATAATAAACTATGAACCATATGAAAAAAATTTATACACAATGCAAACAGTTAATACTTCGCTTGTAGAATCTTACCTTAGTACCTGGCCAGCTATAAGAGAAAATAGATGAAACTATGATGTGACTGTGTTCTAGGAATTATGCTAAGAAATTATTTTTCCCATTCTAAAGTCACATACAGAAACATACCAATCTCTGCTGAACTTTTATTCAGGCACAACATAAAGAAGATCAAAAGGAGTTGTTTGACTGCTTCAGGTTGCCATTATGAGCTGGCAGCACTACCTTGTCGCAGTGGAAGCCAAACACCTTTTCTGTGAGCAGTATCTGAGGTATTAACTAGGACTGACTGAACAGATCTGTCTACCATAGCAGTGACATCTCGTCAAGAACTTGGACTTCCAAGAAACTCTCAACAGCATTAAAATTCAGTTGTCTCCCCCATTTTTTGCTGAAACTACTAGTAACAGAGCCTGTTTCTGAGTAACTGATACTTTTTTCACATGAATTGAAAATAAGTTTATTATCACCTTTGTTTTACCAGCTGTTTCTTCCTCAACACATTTATTCTGTGTGCCTCACAGATTTTTGAGATTTTTCTTCTTAGAATGAGCCCCCTCCCCCCTTATATTTTTCTACAGCTACAGGAGCTTTTTCAGTTTGAAGAGCAATAAAAATGCATGGAAGGTCACATCATCTTGCTTGCACTTACAGCAAGGTGAGATTGGTGTGGCATAAGACTCCTCCAGTACGGGTATTGTGATCTGAGTCTTTTTACATCCCATGAAGAGAAGTAGATGCATCTACAATGGATATCTAAGAAAAATATTGCTGTATTACACCCAGGAAATACTTTTTCTGTTATGCACTGGGAGAAATTACAGATCTTGATCAGACGTTGACTGCTGTATTTACGCAGATGCACCCCATCTCAGTCACCTGAAAAAAGTTTATTTAAAATTCTTTATTCACTGCAAATAATGAGGTTTCAGTCAATTTTAGGACTAATCTCCAAGTAAATTTTCTAGGAAAATATTTATATTTAACTTTTTTAGTGTTAGATTTGGTGGCTAAACCAAAATAATGAATTAATTAAACAGCACTAGCATCAGCTGCTTCCCTTCCATTTACCGGACCATGTCTGACAGTCCCTAAACACAAAGATCTTTTAAAAGAGACAAATAGCTGAGGTGTTTGGTATGTGAGACATGAGGTGAGGTGTAGTGGAGGGCTGCAGCCCACCTTTTTGAGGTCCATTTTGTTCATTACCCCAGCAAGACTCTTTGTAAGCAGCAGTATAAACAGTCCTCAAAGACTGACCAAGGTTACTAATACAGGATTGACCTCTGTCTGGGAGCCTTTAGCCAGCAACCATGATAGTTATGTAGGACATGGTTTTCAGCCTAGTCATAGAATCACAAAATGGTTTGTATTGGAAGGGATCATCTAGTTCCACCCCTCCCCTCCCCCACCACCAGCATGGACACCCTCCACTAGACCAGGTTGTGCATTGCTATGAAGCCTTAAATCTCACTGAATTTCAATTATTGCAAGAAACCGGTGAATACCTTCAATATCCTAATAACAGAGTCATAAGGATTTCAGTTACCACCCCCTTCATTCCCCAGCAGAAAGCACATTGCATCAGAAGGAGTAGAAAGGATTAAAACAATTGAATTGTAATGAGTGACTGCCAAATGCACTGTAAATGATCAAGAGGGAGAGGGAGTAGAAAAATGAGCTGGCAGGCATTGTAGCATTGCAGCATTGCCATTTTCTATCTGCCATTCACTGATGTCCTAAATCTTTATAAACCAAAACTAGTTTACCAAAGATTTAAGTAGGATGAATGGCAGCTATCAAGCAAAAGGGTTAATTGCAGTTTTTAATGAGTTGCTTAGGAATAGGCAGGAACAGGCATTAGCTGCTGTGATCTTGACTGAAGTAGACAAACAAAACAGTTTACTTATTTCAGGTTTTTCTACTCACAGCTTTATGCTCAGGTACTAAACATAGAAGTATTTATATTAAATCGTCTTAAGATACACCAACGCGTAAACTTCGATAGGACTCACAGCACACTCTCTCAGCGCTAGGACACGGTGCAGAGAGCAGTGAAAGCTGTGGTTTGCTGATGTCTGTCACACCAATATTCAGTGCGTTGTAGGGGTTTCAGTTATCTGCAGGAACTGCTGTGGCACTGCACTGGTCTTTGCATTCAGTAAAGGGGCATTTTAAAGTGGTAGTCTAGTTCAAATATGGTTAGATTTAAATTTTTCTTGCAAGGAGATTTATCTGTGTAGGAGTCCTCACTGAATTGCAATTAACTAAGCACTTTGCATACATTATGGTTGGACTAAGTAGGGTTGTGCGGGGTTGTTACTCAGCAAAAGCAGCAGAAACATATCTGTTCTACCACGCACTGTCGTAATATGGATTGTGAAGCAAGAGCGCTTTGCAACTAGGCATACTTGGTCTTTGTAAGACCAATCCCTTCTACTCTGTCGGCTTGTACAGCCAAAGGCAGGTTGCTTCACATGATAGGCAGTGTAAAGGCATTCGGTTAAACCTGCTGTAAACAGGCTTCTTGCTGCAGAAGCCTGCCCAAAAGCAGTGGAGGTGTGTTATTTTGTCTTTGTGCTATGGTATTTTGTCTTTGTGTCTCAACTATAAGATAAAGGCAATGGATGATATTAATAGTGCGTTAAGTCTATGTGACACCTGACTGAAAATGTTTGGGGAAAATTCATTTTTTGACAAGACCTAAATATTTTTGGATCTTGTGTTTATTTCTTCTCTCATGGAAGCACTCAAAATACCTGTGAAGAAGGTCCTCATAAATCCAGCTGGCTATTTGATGGTTCTCTGGGTAGAAGGTAATCGTTCTATTCTCACAGGCAGAAAGTAGTCTTTCATCCTATATAGAGAAAGGTGATAGGAAAATGGAGACATTCAAAATACTACAAAACCTTCAATTTGTGACCCTATCACAGTCTTTACTAGACTTTAATCTTTTTAGATTCTTATACAAGGCTATTGACACTTGTGTATGATAGCTTAGGCGTAGAATGAAGAGAAATATAGCAGTGAAGACAACTTTATTTTACAGGTCCATAGGGAATCCTCCTCTCTTGGTTTAAGAAAAGTAGTTTTCCAAGGAGAAGGTATTTGAGTCCTGAAATCAAGAGTGAATAAACAGCTGGGGCATGGAGCCCATGCCGTTCCTCAGAGTCATATTCTCTAGTAAACAAGTTGATAAATTAAACAGATCTTCTTTTACATATTGACAAAACAAAAGATTTCCTGGGATGCCAATTAATGTGTGGGAGCATGAATGGTTAATGTTTGCAGAAGTTACTCTGAAAAGCAGGTCACTAAGGCTGCGTGTTTAGAGAAGCATAGTTAGACAAGGCAGCTGGAACCTCTGAGCTCATGTGAACAGTCTGCAAATTGCTGTGGGAACAAACCAAAGAAATTGTATTGTATGCATCCTTTGAAGCAAGGAAGATACGGAGTAAAGCTGTTTCTGAGTCAAAGGTACTTTTTTGATGAACAAGTTTTACTGAGTGTGTAGTCTGGGGACACAGCCCAGTTTCAGATGTTTGAATCAGCCCTCAGACCCTACATCATCTTATTCTATGCAAAAATTTGTGGAACAGTGGTGACTCATGGGCAATTAATTTTAAGGAAGCCAGCCACATGGATAATGCTTCCTTTGTCATATTAAAAGCTTAGAAAGCCTAGTAATTACTTCAAGTAAGTATCTACAGTTAGAAATTCAGAGCTGAATTGTTTTGTTAACCAGCAGGTATCCTCATATCTTTCTGGTACCTGCTGATTAATAAAACATTTCAGTTCCGTGAAAGGAGAGAAGATCATGTTTCACAGAATGTTCAATTCTGAGCAGGCCAGTGGGTCCTGATGATTCAAATGAAAGCTGTCTTTTTCACAGACATGTCTTTCTGCAGAAACACTATGTTTTCTAGCCATCCAGCAGGAAGCAGAAATACTTGATTTAGTATCGTTTACTTTTTTCCTACTTTAGGCACCTCTCTTCACCTTACAAAGATTTATTATTCAGCAGCACTGTTATGTAAACTGTTGTATTGTATTTTGTTGAGTGGAGCTCAGTTACACAGCTTGCAGCCGTCATTCCTGGTATCTGAACAAGGACAGCATTTTGTAGGTTTAGCTCGGAATGGAATTTTTGCCACCATGACGAGTGGTTACTTGTTTTTTAATTAAAGTCTATATTTGGCAGCACTATTAATTGGCAAGGCTAATTCTTTGACAAAGTCAACCAACTGTTGAGTAATTACTGAGTCTCTCAATAGAAACAATTACGTTTTTAATCACTACATTGCTGCGTTACAGTACCTGTCATCTCATTTGGGTACTGTGCTAATTTTAGCCATTAGATAAGCCAACTATGATTCTTTTATATTCATGAGCTGATTTTGCTGAAAACTTTAATATCATTTGATCATTCTTAGGTAACTGATGCTAGCCAAGACTGAATTTCTCAACTAAAGTGTTTGTTATTTGAGAAGTTAATTAGGTAGGTCTGCATCCTATTGAATGGGATTTAGGTACCTAAGTGTACAATTTTTGTAGAATCTTAGAATACCAGGTTGGAAGGAACCTCAAGGATCACCTGGTCCAGCTTTTCTTGGCTTGATGACTTTGGTGATTTTTGTAATGTTTACTAATCTTGGAAGGACATAACACCAGTGTTCCTGAACTGCGCATCTGCACATGGATGTAATTCTTCTCTGTCGGTAGCATTCAATAGCTGAGCAGCTAGCTTGTACATCACCTAGACATGGTGTGGAAACTCAGCCATCCTGTGACATACTGCCTGAGGTGTCTCCTTATGGAAGACTTAGGGGTTAGCCAACACACATATGAGAGGTACTTCTCACAAAATGAAGTACCTCAAAGGTTTTCAAGATCCAACTGGACACTGCCTGAATGCAGTGCTGCACTTGCTTCAAGCATGAATTTGACCTGGAGACCTCCCTAGGCCCTTTCCAGCTCAAATGGCTCTATAACATCCTTGGAATTCAGCATCTGCAAGAAGCAAGTTGCAGATCTAACTATAATTTGGCTTGTTGAGCGTCAGTGCTGTCTCTCTTGGCTCCCAGGAGAGCATTTTAACCATCAAACCATTGGGCGCCACACTTCTGCTTCTCTGAGGGAAGGCCTGCCACTGATTTTCTGATGCAAGGATGAACCATGGAGCAGTGTGACTCTCGGCTTGCAGTCAGGACCTCCCTGCTTGTTAGAGAGGGCTCCAACATGACAGATGTCTTATGCATCTTATTCATATAGACTATTTCACTGAATTTTGAATTCTTCAATTCCATGAACCTGGTTTGCTCTGTTTCTAGGCAAGGGAGAGGCAGAGGAGGGGAAAAAACAGTGATGTCAACACAAGGTCAAAGGCCTACGCATGTATTTTTCCTGGGGACCTCAACAGCAGTAGCAGTGGTGGTTGTGTGGCGTCTGTAAGCTCTAAAGTAGCTCGCAACACCACAGTGTGGGCACTTCTGCACTGAAATGTGGCAGAATCAATAGAAGTGGCTTTTCAGCAGGCTGGAGCAATGCCTACCCAGCTATCTCGGAGCAATTGCTGACATTCAGGAGCCAGCCATGAGCTGCACCATGGAAGTAAAAAGGTGTGCCTTCTTGCCACCTGGGTGGAGGTACCGAAATCTTCCTCTGTCCCTGGCCCCAGCCTTGCTGTGTCCTATTGCTTGTATCAGGAGGTTCCCCGCTTAGGGTCCTGGGCTGAATGAGATCCCATTTTGAGGCATTTTTTTCCTGCACTGAATTGGAAGACTCTGGACCTCATTTAGGAATTCAGTTCCAGGTTCATGTGTTCACTGGGCTGAAGACTTTTCTCGGAGCTGTCCCCAAGTCTGTGTAGTCTCTGCTGTGTTTCTGCTAAGTGTATATTGGAATACAGCAACTTTGCTATGCAAAAAGTGTCTGGCTAAGCAAGAACTATTGACATGAGAATAAAGAACGATGTACAAACAGAGGTGACTGAGAGTGACATTACTTTCTGTGGCTGCTAAGTCTGCAGAGGAAGAGCCAATTAACAGATTTTTCGGATTCCTTAGTGATTTCAAGTAGGATGGTTAAATCTGGCCTCAAATAGCTCACAATGGTATTTTCTGCTGCACTGCTGCTGGCAGTGTGCAGGATAGTTTAAATTAATACTCCTGTTCCAATAAAAGAATGACATATTTAATTCCAGAAGTTCTTGGCTCACTTGTGGGCTATGTTTTTAACTGAGGATTTTCCAAATTCTGGGAAGAATTATCAGTATATGTATTTATGAGTAATTTCTGTATGTCTAAAGTATAAGCAGAATTCTTTGCATGATGGTAAAAAGACTATTCATGTTTTGCATTTACTGTTATAATTAATCTAATGTTATGTTTACTTTATTTCCTTGGTCTTTAAGTTGTCACCTGTAATTTACAAACTCAAAGTTGCAAGTGAAAAGTTTTCAGTTATCTAGTGTTACTGTGTGCATGCTCACTTTTTATCTACAGAATAGTGTAGTGTTAAGTAAAATGATTTATTCAAGGTAAAATCGTTTTGCCATGATAACACGTAGAATGCTTCATGTGATTTTCCAATTTATATTCATTGCCTGTAATAGACCTATGCAGATAATGAATTTGTTCCTGTTATTGAAACACTTGCCATAAAATATTCTTCTATGAGTAAGATTACTATCATCTATTATATTAGACAATATGTTGCAACAATAGGCTGATTAGGGCTTGACTTCTTTTATAAACAATATTCTTCATTAAATATTTTAATATCAGTATGGCAAACTGATTCTAAATGAGTCATTTGCTCAAATTCTGTAAGCTATTTAATTTTTGGAAGGTTTTTTTTTAATATATATCAAGTGTTCTTTGGGATCTCTTTACGAAGGGGATTAGTTTAAAGAGAATTAAAATTGATTAGGTGACTTAAAAGTGGCAATATGCACAATAATCCGTGTATTCCTAATCCACACAAAAATTGGCAGTCTCACCTCTTCTCAGGAAAGATTTAGCAGCAGGTTGCTGTAGCCAGAATTCGTAAGTCATTGTCTTTTACAGTGTCTATTGCATGCAGTCAGTGCATTCTGAGATGTTATTGTAAATAATTGTCTAGCAGTGTGCAGCTCCTTGTGCCAGTGCTCTCTGTAGCACCACAGTGCACCTGGTATATGTAGTGAGCTGCCATTCACTACAAAGCTTCCCATTAGCAGCTCTGCTGGTGCACTGATTTACCTTTTCTTCTAGAGAGATGAAATGCCATTTTTCCTAACAGCTGAAGTAAGATTTGAGTACCCACATGAAAGGGTCTCTCCCCTTTCTGCTCATTTTGCATATCTTTTTATCACCCAGACAGTCATGCTGAGGATTACTTGAAGTTTTAGGCTTTGCAGCAAGATATTCATGACATTTATGTTGTAACCACTGGAGTGGAAACTATTTCCTGTGTTACTAAGCTGGGTCTGTGCAGTGTCAGGTAGTGCTTGGAAATGATCGTATTTTAGCTCAATTCATGCTTTCTTACTTTCAGATTCATCAATATGCAAGAGTGGTTATTAGTGCATTTTGTATCTCTTTTGTGAAATAACACTAATGAGCAATTTGTTCCAGTGATGCAACATTCTAGTGGCTTCTGTGGAATAACAACATTAGGAGGTTGTTACAGATGGAATTGAGTCAGCAAAATGTCTCTTTGCCTGCTCCAATGGAAGGTTCTAGAGGAAGGGAGCAGAGCATGATGCTCTGCTCGATCAGAAAGCCATTGCACGATGACTAATGTAGTTGTACCTGAAGCCCATTGTAAATGTAATGAAAGATGAAATCACAGTCTCTTTCTCCAGTCCTTGAAAAAGAATAAAAGACACTCTAAACCATTATTTTCACAAAGAAATGTTCATGGGCCGTGATTTCTGCCTTGGGGATTTAGTTCTTTCATTCTCCTGGCTCTAGAGACAGTGCTATTCACTGCTACAAGCTATTCTAGCTTTTTTTTTTCATCTCTGTAATAGCCTTGATACATGTTTTCCTGGCATTTTGAAAGATGAAAGTGAAAGACTGTTTTCTTGAAGTTTATGTCACTAGCTTAGCCAAAAATTCACTTATCATGCCATCATGTCACATTATCACACGGCAGTGCTACTGCTGGTGAAGAATCTAAAGGCAGAAGTAGTGAAAGAAGTAAATATGCTTTTTTCTCTCAAATATATGTGTAAATTTTAAGCAGAGATTTATCTTCTACTCTTGCTTAAAAGTAATTTTCAGTCAAAGATTAAAAAGAAATTAATTATACATTGAAATGAAATAACTTCATAGGAATGCTGTGAACAGGTGAGTAGATTCCATCATCAAACAAGTTTTTTCACTAGCAAGTAACCTCTTTCTCCAAAAAATAAACGAAAAAAAATGGAAGAAAAGGCGTAGACACTACTACACAGTGGAGCCTGGCAACATCTAATCTCTGAGCTGCAGGGGTTGAACTTTTGCTCCCTTCTGGAGGTGGGGAGGAAGAAGAGGGGGAAAAAAAAATAGTCAAAGTTTCTCCTGATAAAACTTCACCATTTTTTTTTTTTTTTTTTGTCTGAGAGATAAGACCTAAGACAATAGCCTCTGAAGAAGCAGACTGGGGAAGGCAGGGGAGAAGAATACTTGGCCAATGGAGGAAGAAGTATTCTCTTTTGCAATTTAATGTCACATGTCCGGTTCTTCCAAAAGAAGCATCTGCTTTAACCTTCATAGATACTACTTCCAAGCATCTGCTTGAACCTTCATAGATACTACTTCTAAAGGTTTAAACTTCTGCCTTATTAGAAATTTGAGGGGAAATTGCATGAGGTTTTTTGGGAAGATAGGAAGCTCTCTAAGTCAGTTTCCTGGCCTGCCTGCAACTTAAATCATGAGCACCCTTGGATTAGACTGCATAAATGTCTGTGAAGGAGGTTAAGATACCTGCTACACAAGGCAAAATGCCAAGGTACAATGGGTTTAAGGTGTCTTTAACCACCCAGACTCCTTAAGGAACCAGAGCTATGTTTGAAGTTTAGAATACCATCTGGTTTACACAGCTTAATGTTTGCCAGACCCCAATGGTATGACTCAGAATGGTGCATTGAATGATCTCTTTGAAATAGGAAATCCATGTTGGGAGGTGGTGGTGTTTTTTTTTTTTTAAAT
Source organism: Strigops habroptila (assembly GCF_004027225.2). Classification (NCBI taxonomy): domain Eukaryota; kingdom Metazoa; phylum Chordata; class Aves; order Psittaciformes; family Psittacidae; genus Strigops; species Strigops habroptila. Next base: position 66,494,920 of record NC_044302.2, read on the forward strand.
CAAGGGAGAATTACAGAAATGATGACATCTCTGTCTTTTAGTACTCTTTTAAGATACGGTTTCTTAGTGTCACTCTGACTTAAATCTAAGCAGCTTATGTTTAGTTAAGCATAAGGAGGTGCTTTCATACTTTAGCATTACTGGATTTGAAGGATATTTTATAAAATTAACTCATTAGAACTAAACGGGCTTTTATGGGTTGGGTTTTTTTTGGCTTTGTTATCTCTTCAAAACCGTGGACAGCAGTGTGCACACATGCGTGTGTACGTGTGTGCTCGCAGGTGTGTGTTAGGCCAAGGGAGGAGTAAGGGGGTTGCTACGTCAGACATACAACTCTTAGAAGAGTGCTTAAATACTCTCATGGGTATTCAAGTCAGTGCCCTTTCCTGCTGTTTTGGTAAAGTGTTTCATTTTTCATTTGTGTTTGAAGGTCAATATTTCATATCATATCTCCATGGTCATTTTGCATCTAAATTAATAGCTGCATTCTTATTAAGTATAATAAGAACCAAATTCCTTTATAAAATACAAATTAAATAGCCTGGCTTTAAATGGAAGCATTAGGGTAATATTTATTTGGACTTCCTGTCATATAATTTTTAGTTCTGCCATGTGGGATTATTCGCTAAGTGGGTTTATTATGAGAACACAGTAATTGAGTATTGTGTTGTCAAAGTATAATTTTTTATGTAAATCTATTTCACTTTTAATTTTTCATGTAATGTAGTATTTTATTAATATGGCTAAGTATCTCAGTGAACATAGGTTCGGATAAATTAAATATACTAGACTTAGTCAACCACATGATTTCTAGAGGAATGAATGCTGTTGGATGTAGCAACCAAGTGCTACTATAGTACTGTAAAGAATGCCTTTCACAATTGCTAGGATGGGAGCATTTAAAAAGCAGTGATAGAAATATAAACACCTGCTGAGTCCTTGAAGTTAGTTGCTATCTTCTATGGCTTAAGGACAAAATATTCCATCTAGGTACTAGCAGAATGAACAAAAATTTTATATAGCCAGGAAACAGCATATAAGCTTGCATTAACTCTTTTACTTCACGTGCAGTTCTTGTAATAGTTCTGAATATAGTCAAAACCTGCTTCAGCGCACAGTTGTCTGTTTCAAAATTTTCATTTAGCCTACACAGAGAAAGCAGTTATATGAACCTTCTTGCTCTTCCATCCTGAAAATGAGCAGATTTCTCAAAGTGACATGTACAAATCACCGAGGTGCAAAAATTTGCTCACTTTCTGTACTTGAGATTTATCTTTTTAGATAACTAGAGAGCTTTCTAAAGTATCCTTTCTGCCCAGAGTTCCTTCCTGGGAAACCATTTATCCCATTTTATCAATCTTCTCTTCCCCACTTCTATGTTTTAAGTGGTGAAGAGAGACAATCAGATCCTATCCTACCATGACTCTGCAGAACTCTATCAACAACCGCTGAAGTGATGAATCACCCGTGATTCAGTGATGAACAGTTGGCCAGAAGGCAATTCTGGAAAAAAAAATAAAATAAAATAAAAGGTTTTGCTTATTAAAATAAAATGCCTAAATAAATAAAAACCAAATTCTGCTTCATTCTAAAGTGGACTATTTTTGAGGGTGGGGTGTGTATCTGTGTGTGAACTGCTACTATGAATATCAGCAGTTTCCATTTTATCATGAAGGAGGATTTGATTACTTGCACATAGTTATCAAATGGATGAGATGATCTTTTGATAAATCCTAGTAAAATCAGAATCTCCTCCTAGATTTTCATCAGCATATACTGCAAATACTTATTGCAAAACCTGATAACATAGCTCTGGGATGGACTTGTGTGTCCTGTTGCTTGCAGTCAGAGGCAATTCTGTTCTGCTATCCTTTGTATACACTTGTCAAAGCCCCAAGGAAAAGGCAGATAGTGTTGGTGCTCAGGTTTTCACCATTCCCAATATAGAAATCCCTCTCATTTCTAGACCAGTCATTTCCTTGGCCAGTTTCTATCTTTTTGTTCTTTGTTTCACTGATAATTTTTTTAAATGCCTTTGTATTCTCAATCTGACGTTTTTCCTAGATAGAGAAATCAAGCTCTGAAGTCTCCTCTTGTCTCCTGTTCAGCTGTGTGTCCTTCGCAGCATCTGCCCTTATTTCTTCTTGACATATGTCTAGAGCTGTTTACCATCTTGCAGTTGAGCCTTTGTCAGTGCCTTTTTGAAGGGCTGACAATCTCTACTGGAAATACTTTTCCTGACACATACTAGCATTTAGCTTTTCCACAGTGAAAATATGTACATGGCTCATCATCATTCCGTGACAGAATATGACCTTTCTCCTTTTCCATCATTTCTTACTGATAAGCTCCTTGCTGACAGAAGACACTATGGAACAGTTATATTATTTCTTAATGAACTGTGATTCTCTAGATTTTGACCAGTTCCACATGATGGAGGTAATGGAATGCCTTTATAAAACACCTTTCTGTATATGAACATAATTCTAGAGACCTATCCAAAATATGCAAGCTGCTATTTAGCAATGCAATTCCAGTGATTTTCACTGTTCAGTTATGGTGGGTGAGTTCTGAAAGCAGACGGATATTCTTGATTTAACAGCAAGTTGGTGAAAGCAATGAAGACGGAAGTTTATCCATGGACCAGAGTCATTTGAAATCATGATAAAAATTCCATTATAATTTTGTTAAATTTGAACAATGTTTTAATAAATGAAGAATGCTGAGTTTATGAATTTGATGAGCCACCATGTTTGGCTTCATCAGTACTGAAGGGAGTAGAAATGCTTAGGAAGTGAGATAGGGATGATATACCTCGATTTGCAGCTTTCTACCCAGGAAGTGTCTAAGGGCAGACAGCGTGCACAGAATGGTAGTTTTTTTGCCATTGTCCTTTTTGTGAGTTATGAATTAGGTCCTATTAAATGCTTTGAAAGCTTTGCAGATGGTAAAAAAAAAAAAAAGCGAAGCTTATCTGTTAACACATTCACTCACTTTTTCATTAAGTCACAAAACAATTCAAGTAAAAAATACTTGAATACTCATGCCTGAGTATGTCTCTTTTAAGGCAACTTTCAGTAGCATTCTTCGACCTTTCCATGTCTAATGGGGAACATCTGTATTGTTTTCATCAAACTAGAACAGACTGCAGTCAGTGCTGTCAGCCTGGCTGCCTTATCTGCACAGTAAGAGGCACTTCATGACACAGGCACAGAAGGACATGGGCTCATTTTCAGTGCCCCGTTAGTACAAAGAACTCATCAGTTAAATAGCTGATACTGCTAAAAGTGTTTAAGCCTCAATGTTCTTCATGAAGTCCAGCAAACTACAAGATGATAGAAGACAGGTGACAAAAGCTGTAAGCCTGCCTCACATTATTTCTAGAGAATGCAGAAACTATGTACTCAAACAAAACAAATAAAACCAAAGATAAACAACTCTCCATTCCATTGCAGTTGATGCAGTGGAAGACATTGCATAAATAAAAGTTCCACCAAGTAGGACTGGAATGAAGGAGAAAAACAGTGGATGGGAAAGTCACATAAAAATCATAAGAAAATTACCTTTTTGATCAAATCTTTCTCTGTAGGTTTGATAGAAAAATTAAAATTAATGGAATGTGTATATTAAGGCTTCATTTTTCCTTGCATCATATTTTGAACCTTATTGACTTAAAATCAGTAAATAAAGCCAAGAACCACTCAGACAAATGGAAGGTGCACGTGTAAGTTCAGCCATTTTCTGCAGAGCAAGAAACAGTTGTTATAATGCACAGGCATTTTGGTCATTGAACAGTAAACATAAAAAATGCTGGTACAGCAACATCAGATCTAGGAGAAAGGTTTGACTAAAGAACAGAACAGATCTTGATTTGACATTGATGGAACCTGTTATTTTAACATCTGGTGTCATGGTCAACAACTAAGAAAATGTAAGCTAATGTCTACATCCCTTCCTCATATCTCATAATGCCAGCAACCTCTGTGGAAAGATAGGTCCATACAAGAAATGCCTATGTATTGATAATGCTATTGTTGTAATGACTAGAGGTACCTTAAAGCAGTGCATTTTTAGAACTCTGATGATGTCAGTGGAAACTGTGGTAGCTGAGTTAAACCAGGATATTTACTGTGGTTTCATTTCCCTAATTATTATTAACTGTATAGGAAACAAAGATCAAGACTTCTAAAGGAATTGATATGTGCCTTCTACTAATTCTGAGATTTACAAAACTTCAGAAATGTTACGTTGGCCCTCTTAGGCTGTTGAATGTCAGAACTTCTTGTGGTTTGTCAGCAAGATTTAATTTGGAATTTATTCTTCTTTCATACCAAGACTTCAGAAGCGGCACCAGCAAGAGCTCACCCGAAGGACAGGATCCTGCCTTTCTGCAGGATTCTCAAAAAAAAGATTCTCAAAAAAAGAGCAGTATAAATTCTAAGGGTGTGTCCCTATTGCATATATACAGCAGGTTGCCCTGTTGTAGATATTTTACTGATGATTCCAGAGAAAACAATTTCATGCCTTCATTTTGACTGGAAGGGCTTGCTCATTTCTTGATAGGTTTTACCATTATCCAAATAACAGTGTTCCGGCCAACGGCTGAATGCGAAAGCATTGGAGCTAAGGTCTTTCAAGCATAAAATGCTTGGCCTGGGTGACTGACAGAGCCTTGCTGACACAAGCACCCATCTAATCAGTGGAGCAAAGTACACCAGAGAAGAGTTTTCAAGTGGATCTGATCAACTCATCAGCAACTTTTGCTCTGTTCAGAAGATTCCTGCCTCCTAGAAAATTAATTGGAAAATTTACGCTAGCAGCAGAACCCTAGAAAATATGAAAGGATGGTTTTACACATTATTTCACCACTCTGCTGATGATTCTGCTTACATTGATTCAGTCCCTGCTTATAACAGGATAACATGTTGGTACATACTTTCATTGCTATGCAGTTTCAGTACAGTGTTGAAAAGACATTTTGTAAATTTCATAAAAACTAAATAAATATTTCTGTTATGTTAGATTTAGGTTAGACTAAGACATACTTTGAATCTGTTATTTGAATTTATATGTGCATTTCAACAATAAAAAGCATTCTGACCATCAGCTGTAGCTCTTCAAGTATTTTTCATCACCAGCCAAAAACATTGCACAAGATGCATGTGGTTTAACTAGAAGCAGATTGAAACAGAAATAGCAATTGGCAAGGGAACAGTAAAGGTACAGGATGATTGAACGAAATACTTAGCTTATTCGCTGAATTTTCCATGTGTGACTGGCAAAGCACTTCACAAAAAGTGAAGTGCTAAATTTTGCACATGGGGAAGCAAACAGCAATACAATCAAAGGGGGAACCAAGAATACTTCTTAATCTTTTGACTGTTTGATGTGAGTACATAGTGCTTATTTGCAGGAATTGAAAACTCTGTTCTAAATGTACAGTGATAGTGCAGCCCTCTCTAGAAGGGAGATCATCACAGAAAAGATAATTTATGTCTTGGCAGGTTGCTCTTGTTCTTTTCATGTTTTCTGTGGCTAGTCAAAAAGCTGCAGTATTCACTGAGGACCTGCTTTACAAAGTTTTTTAAACACGCATTTTAGTGGAAATAAAGACACACTTCATCAGATTTTCAGTTTCAGAACAGACTTCTCAGCGTTCAGCATCTGGAGAAATACAAGCATTCTGCATGGCGACAGAGCCTGCGCAGGGAAAAAGAATGTGCCAGTTACAAGCAGAAAGTGGATTTGTTCTTAGCTTCAAGTTGCATTACCAGTATTGCCTTAATCCTAATGTTTTACAGTCTTTTGCTTTGATGTACTACAAGAAGCACTTGTAAGCATCTCTGTACTTTTTTCCTCCTTCACCTGTGCTAGGACTGCGCAAGGTCATTCAAGTCTTACCTGTCTTAATAAACAATAAAGCTCTCAAGAAAGCTGAGATCCTCCTACGTACGTCACCATTGTCCTAGCAGGACTAGAACCAGTGGCTTGAAAGCATTTTTAAACCTGCCATTTATTGGCAAATAAAGAAGAGTTTAGATCAGCTCCTGCCTTATAGGAATATAAACATTACAATAGCAATGCTCATCATTGGATCATTTTAAAGAATTAGATAAACCCATATACAAATTCTACATAGGTGTCTGCTTAGCTACTTCTGGACTGAAACATGAGAGCTTGCAGTAGCTGGTAGGACCATTACCTTCCCGCAACCTGTATAAGAGGTTCTGTCCCTGCCTTTGGTCACTGAGCTTCAGGGCATTTAGCAGCACTAGTTGGTGCCATGTGGGTTTGTACCAGCATTTAAACCAGGAATTCAGCAGGAGTATAAAGAATTCAGTTCCATTTTCTGTCTGAAAACAGGAAAACTGGACCTAAATCTACCTCAAGAAGTTGACATATTCTTTGTTAGGGCTCACATTTCTTTCTAGTTCTTCCTTAAAGTGCATAACTGAGACCATGTATCTGTCCAAAATGGAGGAAATGCTAAAACTGTCAAAGACTCTGTCAGACCCACTAGAGCTATTTCTATCTTTATAAAGAACTTGTATGAAGTGCTACTTGCTGTATTCCTTGTGGCCTCTTTAGGGCTTTGTCAGAGCAGTCGCCTAGGTGATAAATCCCAGGGTTCAGCCTTCACTTGGAAATAGCTCTGACCAAAATATATAGATTGGCAGGAAAGTAAGCACTCTTTAAGAAAATGTTAATAAGATATTGTGTACTGAGGCAAATTCTGTAATTATCACATGGGGAGTCTGGAAACATCAAATGATAGCATCATAGAATAGTTCGGGCTGGAAGAGGCTTTAAAAATCATCTAGTTCTACCCTCCCTTCCGTGGGCAGGGACACCTTCCACTAGACCAGGTTGGTCAAAGCCCAGTCCAGTCTGGCCTTGAACAGTGCCAGGGATGGAGCATCCACAACTTTTCTGGGCAACCTGTTCCAATGTCTCACCAGCCTCACCGTAAATAGTTTCTTCCTAATATCTAATCCAAATGTACCCTCTTACAGTTTAAAGCAAATGCCACTTGTCCTGTCACTACATGTGTTTGCAAAAAGTCCCTTTCCAGCTTTCTGAAAGCAGCTGTAGCTTTCTGGAGCCGCTTCACTGTGGCGGAGTTCCTCTGGTGCCCAATTTTCTGACATCAAAGTAAACTTGGGAATTGACATTGTTTAAATAAAAATATGGATGTATTGAGGGCAAGAGATCTTTCTTATTATGGAGCTAGGATTAGGCTCTCTTATTTTATCCCCTCTGGGACTGGTGTTGGGACCAATCCTGTTCAACATTTTTGTCAGTGACATGGACAGTCGGATTGAGTGCGCCCTCAGCGAGTTTGCCAATGACACCAAGCTGCGTGGTTCGGTTGATATGCTGGAAGGAAGGCATGGGATCCAGAGGAACCCTGACATGCTTGAGAGGTGGGCCAATGCCAACCTCATGAAGTTCAACAAGGCCAGGTGCAAGGTCCTACACCTGAGTTGGGACAATCCCAGGCACAGCTACAGGTTGGGCGGAGAAGTGATTCAGAGCAGGCCCATGGAGAAGGACTTGAGGGTGTTGGTTGATAAGAAAGTGTACATGAGCCGGCTTCAGTGTGCGCCTGTAGCCCAGAAAGCCAACTGTATCCTGGACTGCATCAAAAGGAGTGTGATCAGCAAGTCGAAGGAGATGATCCTGCCTCTCTACTCTGGTCTAATGAGACCTCACTTGGGATACTGTGTGCAGTTCTGGTGTCCTCGACATAAGAAGGACATGGAGCTGTTGGAGCAAGTCCAGAGGAGGCCATGAGGATGATAAGGGGGCTGGAGCACCTCCTGTATGAAGACAGGCTGAGAAAGTTGGAGCTGCTCAGCCTGGAGAAGAGGAGGCTGCGTGGAGACCTCATAGCAGCCTTCCAGTATCTTGAAGGGGACCTATAATGATGCTGGAGAGGGGCTCTTCATTAGGGACTGTAGCGATAGGACAAGGGGTAATGGATTTAAACTTAAACAGGGGAAGTTCAGGTTAGATATAAGGAAGAAGTTCTTTACTGTGAGGGTGGTGAGGCACTGGAACAAGTTGCCCAGAGAAGTGGTAAGTGCTCCATCCCTGGCAGCGTTCAAGGCCAGGTTGGAGAGAGCCTCGGGTGACATGGTCTAGTGTGAGGTGTCCCTGCCTGTGGCAGGGGGTTTGGAACTAGATGATAGTAAGGTCCTTTCCAACCCTAACTCTTCTATGATTCTATGATTCTGTCTTCTGGCAGAGTGGAAATCTAGATCCCTCAGGCTTGCAGGCAATGGATATTCTCACACTTAATGTGGGAATAGCTTTTCCTCTTGAAAAAGTATGTGAAAGAGCTCTGAGGCTTTTGAGAGAAAAATGCTGGAGTACCTAGACCGTTACCTTTGTGCAAGCAAGTGTCCAGGGATGAATGAAGTTATTGTTCTTATGGAACGAATGCAAGGGAAGTCTTGTTCCCTCTCTTCTGCCAGGGAAAGTTATGTCCCAGCTGTGTCCCAGCAGCTGACAGGGAGGAATGAGATGTCACAAATTTGTCTGATCCTGCTTATCCTTCCCATTTGCATAGGGGACAGCACAGCTGACCTAAACTGACTGTAAAGCACCTGTGGTAAGAGTGATTTGGATAGCCTAACAATCTTATATTTAAATGCAACTTATGTCTGCTACTAGTTTTATTCTGTTTGAAGCAAAGATATTTATGCACAATTACTTAGAACATATTTATCCAACTTGTCAGACATGGCAAATTCCAGATAGAGGTGGAAGTGAAATTTCATCAGTGTTTCTGTGGATCCTTCAAGGGACTGTAGGGACAGCTTGCAGTTCTTTCCCACTAACCCTGCTATTTGCCTTTAGTGCTTATCATCTGTATGGGAGAAGTAGCAGGTCAGTGTTTGCCCCAGATCCCAGGGTAACCTGCAGCGGGCTGCCATTGTTCTCACTTCAGTGGTTTATAGTCGATGCAGTACAATTGCCTAAGCAAAATTTCTGATATGTTAGTCTAATCTGCTGATTTGTATACGCGTTCATTGTATTAAGATATAGGACAAGAGACAACAATGAGAAGTCCCCAGGGATAATGGGGCTTCTGTCTTTGTACAGGTGTAGCTGTACGAAGGATTCAGTGGGAAGCAGTACATAGCAAGGAATGAAATCTCTCTAATGACGGCATGGAAGTGTTGGGCCTCAGTTGAGATTTGGCTTAGCCTTTTGGGATTTAGGTAAAAAGTCTTTTAATAATAAAACATTGGAAGGAGCAGCTGCTGTTACGTGCTATCCAGAAAAATGTCTGGTTGAGGAACAGTGCAAAATGGACGTAAAGTACTTCATGAACCACTTGACAGATGTGCAAGATGCAGGTGGAGCACAGCAGCCGTGCGGCAATGTACTACAACAGTGTGTGGCAATGTAAATAAAAATGAAGGAAAATATTATGCTGTTCAATAGTTAATATAGACCAAATAACCCCTATCACCAATTTTCCCAAGTGGTTTCTTTGCCTCTCGCTGTCTCAATTATGGTGTCATTTTACAGTGAATTGCAGCTGCCATTCAGCCAGAGGTATCTCAGTGGTAAATAGTGATTTTTTTCGATGTACAGAAAGAACTACAGGCATGAAAATCAGTAGAAGTTTGGTTTTATCACTTCAGGAGCAGGCCTTATGGATTTCAGTCCACTTTCTGAAAAATGCTTTCTAAAATAAATACACAATCTTTACAGTAATTTACATAAGGCTTGGAATAAATGGAATTACTGAAATTTCAGTGTTACAATCTTTAGTCTTGCAAGCCACCTGGCTGAACAAAGCCAAAGCTTTGTGTTTGGATAAGGGTACTTTATGTTAACTTACACCATAAAAACGTTTTTATTCATTTTGTGTCACTGAGACTAAACGTTGAGTACCTGTAGCTGAATATAGTGGAGAAAAAAAGTAAAAATCATCTAATTGTACCCTTAATTGCTTATATAAGAATATATTACAACTGCTTGTAGTATATTCTTTAGAAATCCAAGCTTACCATGACCACTTATTCTGAATAGTGCTCAAGAATAGTGCTCAGTCATTCAGATATTGAGCACTATTTGGTGACAGTAAGAATGATAGACCTGACAAAGGGAATATTTCTCTGTCCTCTCACTTCATCCTCCAAATAAACTTTCTGAACCACAAGTTTTTGTCATCAAAGACTTCTCACACATATCTTTATTTGATATGGGGTGTGGTAATTAAATATCACCTGGCATGGAAAAAGTAAAGGGGGGAAATAATAAAATCAGCACTACTTGAAAAGATCATCTCTGGCATGTTGTTGTATTCAGGCAGAAGGTATCTTCTCTGCAGGTTCTGCTTATTGCTGCAGTGGCTGTGTCTAATACAGTAGTTACATTTTACCCTGGAAACAGACACCTTTTTATTTCGTATCATAATCAGTATTGTTTGATTGGCTTGTCTGTAAAGCTTTTCTTGTCTTTAGATTATAATTGTCTTTGAAGTAAAACTTTTCCAGGCCTGGAAAAGGAAAGTGAAAATTAAAGAAAATGTAAAGAAATAGTTTTCCAAAATGGGGACTTTGCAATTAAGTGAGAAACAGTACATTGTCTTACTGAATGGCTTCAACTTAACCACATTTACTAGAAAGACGAAAGAATGGCATTTCTGTGACTCTGAAATAGAAAAGTGTAGGAGATGAGCAATACCAAACATATTTCTGCAACTAATACTGTATGAATTGGTGAATCCTGTTGCAGAGTGTGATGCATTCATTGCCATTTTCCTCTCATTTGATTATGATTATTTCAAGATATGTGTATGAAATCTCATGTCTGAGAATACGATTCACAATTATGTAACTAAAACTGTAAGCCATTTTCATTCTACAGGTTTACTTACAACATAAATCAAATAGACTGCTGCTGAGGCTAGCAAATGTGCACCTATTTGCTTTGGCAGAAAACCTAGGACTATTGCTTGTGATGTTAGCACATAACACTCAATAAAAAATTCTAAGAAATACATAGTAAGCTAGCTATAATTGTGTGTTTGGCCCTACTTGATATACCAAAAGAATATAAAGTATAAGGACTTTACCTCTTCAGGATTTAAAACCAAAATAGTTAGGATGCAAAACGGTAACCTCCAAAGAACACTAGCTAAAAAGTCCATTTAGTTTTGTTTTGGTCATGGACTTGCCTGTTATGATCAGCACAGAAATTTGTCTTTAAGCACATTTTGAATGAAAGTGAAAAGAATGAAAAAGAAATGAATGATTGTGGAGAACATAGAGCCAATAGTATGGAGCAGTAATGACAAGTAGTAAGTGAAGCAAAGGTGTCCACAGGAGTAGTGTGACTGATGGATTTTGCAGCAGGTGAAACAGTGCAATCATGGAAAAATATAAATAAGCTAGAGGAACCAGCGTATATTATCCTTTGTCTTAAGGAATGAAAAATCCTTTTAACAGAGAAGACATTTTCAAATCTTGAAAGCATAACATTGATTTAAGATGTTGTGAAATTAAAAGAAGTTTCAGGGATTTATACTATTTTCTAACAGAAGGTGAAACATAGAAAATTCTCTTATGCAGGATGATTTCTTCAGACATCTTTATATCACTAAGAAAGCTTCATGCTGAGTATTTAGATTGGATACAGATCAAAATGCAGATGCTTTATTTGGTTACCTTAATAGCTTAATAGGCTTTATGGATTATTACTCTCACAAGCCTTTTTGAGCTTATAAAATGCTAATGTATTTGCTCTTAGAAATTATGAGCTCAGTCCCAAAAACTCTTACTTGCATGAGCCCCTCAACGATTTGCCTGATTTAATGCCATTGATCTATAAGAGTTTGGACAATCGCCATCCTGTGCTTGCAGGGATACTGTAGAAAACAGGAAAGTGCAAGCAATTCCCGAAGGGAGCCAATTACTCTATGAAACTATCATGTTCCATGCCACTTGGTCCCTTCCCAAGGATTTTTGTTCCATTTGCATTCACGCTGTAGCTAACCAAAAAGCAAACGAATTTTATGTGGTAGATGTTAATCAAAAACATATTTATTTTAAAACTGTGGGTTTCAGTGACATTGACAATAAATAGGAGTTAGGAGTTCTTACCTACAGCAGGCACTGCACAGAAGTTAGTTTTCCTATAGGAGTGTCAGGCTACAAAGTCTTTTCAGTTGCATTTGAATTCAGAAAACAAGCTCGTCACAAGCAGGCATAGATCTACTCAGAGATAAATCTCCCCTAGTTTGCCATAGCTTTCCTGGGGAATAAGTTACACTGCCTCTATCCCCTAAACTGCTGGGTGCCCATCCCTTTGGGTGTTATAAAGTTTTCTAGCCTTAGTTGTTGTTTTGCCTTGTGATGTTAATCTTTTCATATTAGACCAAGTCTCCTTGACAATTAAGCTGACATTATGTCTGTTGTTACACTGTCATCCATGGTCCAGAATTGATGCTGATGGGAGTGTTGCCACATGCCTGCATTTCTGGCTAGAGCTCTGAGAACATCTGTGGAGTTAGAAAAAATGCAATGAAGAGTTACTTGTGAAAACTATGCACAAGCTGATGATTCTTCAGTGTACAGGGTTCTCCAGTTTATGGGCTGCAGGCTTTTTTTTTTTTTCTTAAGACTTGACAACTGTCTGTTATTTAGATATTTCTGTGAGCTTTTTCTCCAGATGTTTCTTGCCTTCAATGGTGTAGTTCAGGGAAGAGATAATGACTAGCTATTGCTGTGACATTTTCTGGCTCAAGTAGCATAAGTATATACATTTGGAGTGAACAGACAGGAGCCATAATTGCACCTCTCTATGACAGTTACTCAAAACTGAGCCTGTTTCATCTGCAGCAGATGAATTCGCTGCTGTTGGTGGGGATGGGGTGGGTTAAATAGTTCTGTCAATCTCTTGCAAAGAAGTGACATTTACACTGCCTGGCATTTTCCACTCAGGTATTAGAAGTTCTATCAGACATTTCTGACCATAGCAAAGGTAATATATAACTTTTGGTTCTGAGGTCACTGACAGATCTGCAGAAAATCTGGCAGTTTTAAAGACAAATGCAAGACAGTGAATATATTAGTGGTATAGACCTTATCAAAAGAAATCAGAAAGAAAAAGGGGTGGAGGGGTGTGGAAGTGAAAGCAAGACTGAATCAGAAAATGTTGAGGAAAAAAACCCCAACACAATCAAATGGTCCTTCTGAGAGTATCAGTCTGAAGATCAGACTGGAACCAGACTAAGAATTCTGAATCAAATCTTTTCTGTGGGTGATTTTGAAGCCTTGTATGTGGAATGGCATTATTTCTGTTTAACATCTTAAAATCATGATTACCTTCAAAGGACTTTTAGAAAGCACAGGAAAAATTCATTTTTTTGTGAATTTGCAGGAGTGAGTCACCTACTACCTAAAGCTGAAATTTTACTAAGCAGATTGTAAAAACCAGCAGCTGTCACGAAGCTGATACCTTCTACCCATGGCTTTTTTAAGGAACCCTTGATCTCGATGCAGTCATTGCTGAGAAGTTTTGCGGATACCTTGGGGAAGATACATACAAAAATATAAGAAATAATGTATAAGAAGAAGGGTTGCTTCTCATTGTGTGCTAGACCAGCTTTTGCATGTGATTGATTACACCACACCTTTTAATGCAGGAATAAAACTTTCATAGTGTCATAAAATCATAGAATGGTTGAAGATTTCTCTTCAACTAGTGACAGAAGGGAGCAAATGAGTTAAGAAAAAAATAATGTATTTTTTAAGAAAGAAGTCAGGCACATACACATCACAGTAAGCTTTAAGTCCTAAATGACAGAAAACAAACTTCAGAGATGATTCTAATTCTCCTTTCTGTATAGGAGTTCACATTATGAGAGATAAAATGTCTGAAATAATTAAACAAAATAGTGCTCCAATTCCCAGTAGGAAGAATTACATGAAAATTGATAATGAAAGATTTGCTGCAAAAGCTTTAAAGCACTCTCTTTTAATTCAATAGCAAGCAGAGTAGGAAATTCATAACGCAGTGATGACAATGAAGAAATTTGTCTTTCTAAACAAATTTTATGGAAGTCAAATCCAAATTGCCACATCAAACTTTCACAACTCTGCATGTAACAACTTCTTTTTGCAAAACTTGTGATGCGATTGGGTTTTGTTTGTTGAGATATTGCTACTTGTAGTTCTTTGTTGTTCTGATTTATTCAATTTTCTTTAGCTATGCAAGATGTATTGTTTTTATATTACCAGTTTTTTCACAGTACTTTCATCAGAGACATATGAAATTCCCTTTGTTGGGTATTCTTTTATGGTCCAGGGAGGTACAGTTTACTTGCTCCACAAATGTTTCATAGTCTCTATGATTTTCATACAAAAAGATGTAGTCTTAGATCTCAGGATTAATATTCCATGTCGAGTCATGGTTGGAAAGATTTTAGATCTATGTATTTCTGGCAAATATCTGTCCTGTGTTTCCAAGAGCTAAATAACATAAATTCAGTGTTTCCCCCCCCCCCAGAATAAATGGTTAGAATTCAGTCTGCTCATGAATCTATGGCTGCTTCTTGGGCAAAAAAGAAAGGCTTCCTAAGACAGAATTTTCTTTCTGCCAGTGTATGTTCTTATTTAATAAGAAGATAGATAAGAGAAAAGCACCCCTGCTTCTGTCGGTAGAACAGTTTATTCATGATCAAAAAAAATTGTATTTTTTGTGTTTTAGCAGCAAAAATTTTTTTTTTTTTAGTTTTGTATCTCTTGTTTTCATCCAAGATAGCGTGTCATTCTGTGTGGTCCAAATCAAAGGATGAGCCTTTTCTCTATTAATACAATTGTAACTAAGGCTTGTACAGTTGTGTTAATTAACTTCCATCAGAGGAATGAATATACATATCAGTTCCACAGGATTGGTAAGGAGTATGGAGGGCAGATTTCCCAAAGGCTGTGCAAAAACTATGGCTCTGTGCAAGGTCTTTGGTGAAACAACCAGTCTGCCCCAATGCAGATCTGTACTTTGCTTTTCTCCGTCTGTGCACAGAAGATTGCTAGGCACTGGCAAGGTTGCAACAGATTCTGTTAGTACACCAAAATCTGCTATCTCCCAGGTCGATTCTGCAGTCCTTGTTTCACATATGGCACTATTAATCCAGCAGACAGGACGAGCTCTTGTTTATTCCCAACCTGAACGAGCTTTCAGCTAGAAATGAGACATGAAAGGGTTTGCATCCTGTTATAGTTCCTGCTTTGCTGTCCTTTAATGAGCTCAGTGAGTAGTTTATAATGTTGTCCTTACTTGCCTGGGACTCTGAGGCCAGGAGTGAAAGCAGTGAGGGGTGTGGAGGGTGACTGATCTGGTGTTGTGTAAAGCTGCCTTGGGTGCTGATAATGAGTGGCCACACAGTCCTTTAGCTGGGAGAAACAGTGGCAAAACTCACCATAATTTGACATAGCCATCAAAAAATGCATAGCATTTTTTTTAAATGGTTATTGCTAGCTAAATGGTGAGAGCTGGCTAACAAAGGTAGGACATGAAATTACCTAAATGGTTTTCCAAAAACATTCTGGCAATTGGTATTTTTGGATCAGGCTAAACTCTCCAGATCTCCAGCCCAATCTGACCTTGCTTGTCAGGATAATCAATCTACATCTAGAGCCCCCAGTCTTCTCAGATCTGAACGCTGCAGTGTTGCTTCAGATTGCTGTGGAATAAATATCACATTTCTTCTTGCATGCTCGACCAGAACCTGCTTTCAATTAATGTAGTTTTATGCTAATCCCATAGTTCAGAGTGGTGTGAAATAGGACTTTGAGCCAGCTTTTTTCTATTCTTTTGATCTGCGGGAGGTTTTTTCATGCCAGTACCCCTGTACTTGTTATTTCTTTATAAAGATCGTGATTTTACCTGACCTTCTTAATTTTTGTCATGTAATTGCTAAATCTCTGTGGAACAGAAAGATAATTCAGATTAACTAGAATACTGAAAAATGTGAATGGTTTGAGAAGAGATTTTTGCGATTCTGTATAAGGGAGTTCAGTTTGGAAATGGAACATAGTTAACAGGAATTGAACAGTAACAGTCCTAATGATTCTTTCCCATTCAATAAGCACTGGTTTGAATTAAAAGGAAAAAAAAGATTTTAATATGAAAAGCACCCTTCAGGTATTGCCATAGATATCCACAGTAGGACTGCAGGAATACTACTTATGAAGCATATTAGAAATTGGCAATTGACAGAGAAAGGGAGTGTTAATCTGTGTTACTTCTCATTCTGGCCACACAGTGTTTTACAAATGGAAAGATGGTATTTCAAGAATCAAATACATTTGTTCTCTCTGACTCCGTTGGTCAGCATTGTAAGCACAAAAGCTGGTTAACATAAAAGACCATATGTAGAACACAGTATAATAAAAAGTATCTTAATCATAACATTCTGATTGGAGCCTCACAAACTTCCCCATGTTCACCGACAATTTAGTTTGGTATGGTCTGCAGTTTTCTAAAGTTCAAGTGAATATTGTAAAGAGAATTCTATGTGCATTATTTACTGAAGTTTTTACGTGCTTACAGAATGATTGCAGAGTCATGTCAAAACAGAAACGTGTAGATTCATGGGAATTCTCTATAGAACTTAAGTTTATGGATTACTTCTAGACAGCTTAAGACTGCAAAGAGCGTAATGGTTTCTGGCTTACCTGACCTTACAGTTTTCTTTATGTGTATTAAAAGTTGTATTAAAAGCTTATCCTAGGGAACTAGATTCTTCCCTCTGAGAACAACCAGATTTTTGCAGATCTGGCACTAAGTGCATTACCTGAAAACAGGAATTTACACTGGGATGTCATTAAAGCCAAAAACATGCCAACCCAGAGCATAGCCAGAGGAACTGGAGTTTGGCTGTCAAATAATCAGCAAGTATTTATACTGCAGCTCAGAAAGTAATCTTACGTGTTTTAGTGGAATTCACACCCAGTGTATTTCAGAACCAGTTCCTGGCTTTGCTATGCAGGTCCAAGTCTTGTTTTCATATCCCCTCTGTCAAGGTGATTCACTTAATGCAGGGGCATAGTTTTTGTTGAAGACATCCCCTGATCCTTCCATTTGTTGCACCTTTTTCACTGAAGAGAGCCTAGTGGAGTTGTGCAATATTGAAACCAGTGCTAAATGCAGTTCGGATTGCATTTCTTAATGAAAGCAGATAGCTGAAACTGTGGGAGCATCCGTCTCAGAGAAAGAGTTTCGCCAGCCCCTTGAACAGAGATGTTCATGGTGAACTAGATTTCCATTGGCGTTGCGTGATGTGCCTGTTGAAGAGTTGTGAGAAAAAAAGTCAGCAGGAAAGTCCAAGACATGATGAAAGCAAAAGATAGAGGCTGACTGAACATTTAAGGAGAAATTGTTGGCTAAAAGGAGGCTTACAGCAGGGGTAGTAGCATGGACTTCCGCTCATGACTCCTGCAGTGCTTAGAGAAAAAAAGACTTTAATTTTTTTTTATAGTGGAATGGGATTATAGGAAAGATGGATGGAGTTACTAGGAGTTTCTCTTTCTAATTGAAAGAATTTGCAGACTGTGATTTTGGCTGGTGTCCAAAATAACATGTCTCAGCAAAAGTCTCTGAGAAGTCTTGTGATTTGCAGTGAAGCTCATCTAGCAGCTTGGAGGCGAAGAACTGCTTTTGTCCTAGGCTGCAAATGGGAGAGGTGGATACTAGCCTAAGCTAGGAGTGGTAGCTGCTTAAGCTGCCACCCTCTGTATTTCACCATGAACTCTGTCATGATTTCTTGCAGCCATGGTCTTGTACTACACCCTTCCATAAGTCCTGAGGATCTTCCTAATTCCTGAGGATCTGTTTCCCCTAATGCCTTATTCTCTTTGATCACAGTGGGAGTTCTCCCTGGAGCTATATGTTTACCTTAAATATTAGGAAGCTGTTCTGAAAGGACCAGGCTTTGCCAAGGAGAGCAACAGAGTCACTGCTTCTGCATTATGTGCGGCAGTGGGTCACCTGCAGTCATCTGGTTTATAGCTGCAGAGGCAAATCAATAGTATGAGAGGCAGTGTGAAATAGCAGACCGATGAAGGAAGGTGAGCACAAAGATTTTTCTGTCTATCCTTTGCTGTGCTACATAGGACACAATTCTGCAAATGAGATGTCCAAACATTGATAGCTAAAATAGGGGAGGTCTGATTTAAGCTCTAAATGTTATAACTCTGCATTTAGAAACAGTGCCATTTAGGTCTTTCTGCCTCAGTTTCACTTCCTGGCTCAAAAGAAGTTAAAAGTACCTTGTCATGTGCATGCTGCAGATTCTCCAGAATATGTGCTTGGTGGTCTCCAGAATCCCAGCATACAGGGATGCTTTTGATTTCAGAGGCACAGATCTTCTCTTTCATCTCAATGCAAAGCAGAACATTGTAGAAAAATAGTTTAAAGGTTGGAGAAATCAGAGTAAGGCAGAAGCTGGTCCTTTTTTCTTCACCTAATGTGAAGAAAACAATTTGGTTTGCTTTGTGCTTGTAGACGAAATTTGGAAATTCAGACTTGCTTTTCTGTCCACAGCATTATAAGGCTGCAGGTATGGAAGCAGGTGGTATTCAGTGCTGGTTATAAAGGCAGCGAGCCTGAAATACTGTTGAGTCAAATATGCCAAATTAAGGTATTTGCTTTTAGTAATAATTTGTTTTTTCTTCAGACTTATTGTCTAGTTTCCCATTTTAAAACGGAGAAGGTGTAACCTAAATCCAGTGGTTATTCACCCAGTTAGTGGGTGAATAAAAAAATAAACCCAACATATTTTCATTGGTTTTCCTTTTACTATGTTGAAGAATCAGTCTAACATCCTATTGAATGTGAAAAGTACAAATGCTTTGTGTGCTTTGTTGCATTGATTCTCATATGATCTGGTAAACCCATAGTATCAGACCTGTTTGAGACGTAAGAAGTCCAAAAAAAAAACCCCAAAACAAAAACCAAAACATTTGGTGTTTGTTAGCTAACAAAACATTGTAAAAGGTACATTTTAAAGGATCCTTTATACGTAAAAGGATCCTTTACATATAGAGATGCTGCTCTCAGAGAAGTTCTGCTTTGTAGCTTGTTGCCATGAGCATGTGCTCAGTAGAAGATGCAAGACCCAAAGAACACAGCTAATTGCTGAAGAGAAGGCAGTTGAATCAGTGACTTGCCACTAAAGCAGTCTGCCCGAACAAAACCAGTGTCTGTAGTCCTAGCTTATGGATGAGAAATGGAGCAATGAAAGCCAACTGCTACATTTTACCTATTAGGCTGGTGTAAAACTGACACCCACAGTCCTGCAGCCTAGAGCTGGTGGTGTGCTCTCAGTGAATAAGGATTTTACGTTTTGAAGCAGTTACTTGAAGCATTTATACGTTAAGCATCATCCTAACCTTTTTGGTGGTGGTGCTTTCCTTTCTCCCTGCTCCCTCTTTTTTAAAATGTGTGAGGTAGACCACTTTAAATGTTATTACTGTTTCATGGAAAAGGTAGTCCCACACGATGGATACAGCATGTCTATTGTCTCATTTAAGGGGCCAGCATTCTACCTTCTGTTCTCTGTCCTTTTCTGACACTGGGAAACATCGACTGTTAGCAGTGCTCAGCTAGCTTTCTCAGTATCATTCATTATTTTGTATTTCCCTCACATTTGATTACATTCTTCTTGCAGTCATTATATCCTGAGAGCTAGATCCATAATTTCTGCCCACTGACAATAAAGATGGAAGAGATCCGGAGACAAAAAGTCACCTAAGGGGGAAAGGCAGCTGTGAAGTGAGACAGAAAAGTGAGGAGATCTTAGTGAAAAGGGGATGCGAACGGAGCAGCTGAGGGTGCTATGATTCAGCATTTCCTCCTTACAGGCTGTGCTGGTGGGGTTCTTCTCTACAGCTGGAGCTGCCCGTGTCTTTCAGGATCTGCAGGGTGTTGGAGGTGGAAAGGCAGTGAAACTGCAGCCTTTTTGCCCTTGTGATAAATCCTCTGCAATGTGCAGCCTACTTACTGCAATGGGATTTATTTGGTAGTTGCAAATCAGCATAGCATCAGCAAACACTAAGATTCGTCAAACACTTTCCTCTCTGGAATTATTGTGATTACTTTTAAGGCAAACTCTAAAACCTCCATAATCTGTAGCAGATCCTTTGTGTACTTCGGTAAACAGAAGTTCCAGGACATGCTTTTTTGCTGGCTTCTTATAAGCTGTTTGTGTTTGATTGAATTGTAAGAAATGAAGAGCAGGCATCTCCTGTCAGTAGTCTCAATGGTGTAGCTGGAGTTCAGCTGACAACCTTCTCTGCCCTCTGTTCAGAATTTGCAGTTTCGTTCATGGGTGATTTTAATGCAAACGTTTTTTAAATGTTGAGAATTTAATCTTGGAACACCCATTAATGCTTTCCCATGTAATATTGTTGATAAAGTAGCAGCATATTAAACATTTTAAATCTGGGTATTTAAAGCTAGCCACATAAATCCATACTGAAGTACTTAATCTGTCACTTGTGAACAAATGTTTTGTGTGCATGAGTATTTAATGACTGCTGAAAGTACCTAGCTTTAGTTTTGGTTTGTTTGTGGGGTTTCTTTGGGGGTGTGTGTGTTGTTTTTGTTTTGTTTGGGGCTTTTTTAATTATTCTTTTGTCTCCTTGAAAGTCACGTAGACACACAGAACAGTGGTGCTAATTTATATATTTAAAAAATAGCAAAAGGTGACTTCATTGACAAATTTTGAAATGAAGATAAGAGGACAACTTAAAACTGCATAATCACTTCTGACACTAAGGTGGTTAAAAACTCGTCAAGTCTTTAAGCTTGAGCTATTACATTGCCATCATGAGCCAAAGATACCTGACTTTAAGCAAGTTCAGAGAAGGTAAGAGACATGGGGCAGACCCTGACTTTCTTACACATGTTGAATAACTAAATATCACATGATTGGTCCTACAGGCTGACTGGAAAAGTTCTAATTCATATAATGGTATGCATAAAAATCTGGAATTAAATCAGTTGACCTAACATTAGCATGTGATTTAGCAACTGATACCTTAAACCATCCATTTGTCACTGCTCACATTCAGGTTAAGATGCATCTCTTCTGAACATTTATGAGGATTCACTATGTGTATGCGCATTGGGTAATTGCAGGAACAGACTGAAATAAAAGAGGCAACTGATCTGAATGAACAAAGCCATTCTGCCTTGCCCGGGGCTACAACTTTCACACTAGGTGCCTGTAAACAAGCAGCTGTAAATGCAGCCAGGTATCCCAGTGTGATGGTCCAGCTCAATGTCTTTGAAAGTTCAAGCTCTAATTTAATAAATTCTTCATTTTGATAAGTGAGCTTACAACCTCAATGTAATTTTGGATGTGGTTCTTGTGAATCATATTTATTTTCTTCAATAATACATAAGTCTGCTTCTTTAGGTAGAACTTCCTGTTTACTTTTAGGAAAGAGGTCAAAGGAAGGAAGAAGGCAGGCAAAGTGAAAGGGAATTTTAGTTTTAATTTTCTATAGTGTGCCTACTAAAGCTTTTACCTCCTTAGAGAGGTAAGAGATTAGATAGCCCTGTGCACCATGACTATCACCTGTAATTTACTTCAGGACTGAGAAGCAGTGACTCACTAATAGGTATAAAATTATAGAGTCTGCGTTTGAAAACAGGCATAAGGGAGTAGCAGAAGTTCTTCACTATAAAACATCTTGAGACAATTTAGCAAAATTCTCACTGGGCTCATACTCTACAATAATTAGAAACACCATATTGCAGAAATATGGTGGTAGCACACTGCCAGCCACCAAACATCATGAACTTTCATTATTCCCATCAAACCTGATTAAAAAAAAAAGGCAAAAAGCCAAAAAAAAAAAAAGGGGGGGGGGGGCAGCTTTTTAGTTATTATAGCTGGGAAAGATTTAGCAAGCAGGAAAGAGATGTGAACCCATCCTGTAGAAAGGGTGTTGAAATCCAGTTACATTTTTACCTGCTGCTGTTTGACAGTCTGCTTTTCTCATGTTAGGAGAAGGGGGTGGGCAGTCCAGTTTGTTTCAGGCTATTCAACCTGTAACAAATTCTGCTCCTTATTTGACTGCCATGATGCCCTTTATTTTAAAGGAAAGCTTTAGCTGATTAGCCATGTATTTAGTGGGGCATCATCTCTTGCATGAATTGCTTCAGCACCCTTGTTTCTCAAGAGCATGCATTCCTAAATAATATAAGGAAGATGGCAGGCTTTATCTCTGATGGACTTAGGTCACTGAGAAAAAGAGATGTGTGAAAAAGATAACATAGACCGTTTCTTCATAGCAAGTAGACTTTTTTTTTTTTTTTTTTTTTAATTCTTCCTGAAATAAAATGTTTTAAAACTTTTAGCAGAGGTGGAGCCAACTTGAATACATGATCACCAGTAGAGGTAGGAGGATGGACAAACTCTTACATGCTGCCATGGCAGGCAGGAGAACCAACAAATATTTTGATGAAGTCTCTAAAAAAATTAGTGAACTGTCTCTTGATTAATCTTTTTATAATTGTGATGAAAACATAACAAGGGATTGTGCCCCAGATACCTTTGAATAAGAGAGTATACTAGAATGAATTGTTTTCATTTTGCAGCACTATAATAAATTAATGGTTTAAAATAAATTATAACATATAATTGCAAAGGATATTTTTTTTTTACTAGAAATTCCTTTACAAATATATGTAAGGTACAGATGACATGGAATTTCTGTCTCTTTCTGATCCTGAGGGAACTAATATACAATGGTTGCCATGATTTGAGAGCAAACTTATCTTCTCAGAAAATGTGTCTTGTCTTTAAAGAAATCACTATGGAGTATTTCCAAAAATATAGTTTTCACTCCCAGTGCAAAGAAACACAACCATTTTAACCTTGGACTAGTTTTGAAGTGTTGACTTAAATAAAAGGGTTGTATAAAATGACTGAATACTACATTTCTCTACGAGGGAAAAATGATGCTTTGGAATACTTTGCCTTGCAGTCTGTGATACCCAAATTACATAGCAATGAACATGTAAATGCAAAGCTCACTGTAAACAATAGGAAAAAAAATATTTTGCTATCATAATGGGGACAAAATGCCATCAAATACATAATGTAAACAACAACGCTGCAATTGAATTTCCCACTGCCATAGTTTAAAACACTATCTCAAAGTGTTATTATTGTTAATCCAGGAGATAATCCAGGCACTGTAAGTATTTAATATCACCAAAATGTCAAACCATTGTTTTCATTCCTGTTTTTAAAACTGTTTTAAAACAGCTTCTGCCTTAAAATTATATTTATATTCCAGTCTTGAATGTTTCTTCTAGGATGGAACTTTACTGGCAAGTTATGCTCAGAAATAATTGCATTACTAATCGTGTGTGGAAAATACAATTTAAAAAATCTTTTTCATGGTGTTATATTCCATTCTGTACTGACAAAGAATTAAATTATTTCAGATGTTGTTTTCATTTTTCTTTTATTTCCTTAACTTACATTCAAAATGTACTTCATTATTCTTTCTTTTTATAAGATAATTATCTTCTACAAATTAAATTATATGGTACCAATTATCATCTAGTTGGTTTTATACATTATTCATGCAGCTTCATCCCATTCCCTTTCAAGTAAATGACAGTGCTTTCTTCAATAGGAACTTTTCTTTCAGAAATGCCCTCATATTAAGCCTAGAAAATTCTTGAGGCATGCTGAATGAATGCTTTCAGCTACTTTTGGCCATAAGAAAAGTGACATTCTTCAGCCCTTTTTCAAGTACGACCAACGAATTACTGAAATCTATCAATTATATATTCTTATGTCTTTCAATATTAAAATAAATTTTAAAATTTCCTATTTTCAATAGGCAAAGTCCCAAATAATAATTCTTTAAACTTTTAATTAAGGCTCCAGTTCTGAACACTCATCCACATCTCACAAACTTTACTTCTATATATATGCCCACTGATCTTTAGGATGTGGCTGTCCTAAATTCCTTCTTTTAAGACAAGAGGAACTTTTCCTGGCTTGATGTTTTTGCTTTCTTGAAAATTTTTCTGCAAGATGAATTTTCCCTCCCATGAGGGACCCTCAAAGTACGCACAAATAAATCACAGATTTGCAAGTGTGTTTGTGTATTTGTAGCTGAAAGAGCATGTGTACGTATACTCTATATCTGTATATACGCATTATGCAAAAATTTTCTAAGGTGAATCCACAATTTTAATGACATTTTAGAATACAGATTTTATATTTTCTTTTTCCTTCATTTTCTTTCTACTCCATTGAACGTGCTTTCTGTGCTGGTTGTCTTCAAAACAGGAGTAAAACTTTTGTTTTCTAACCATTTCTCACATGAGGGCAGACTATATTCAGAGGTGACAGGCAGTGCCTTTATCAGAACAAAGATCCTTTCTTTGCCTCATTATCTCTTCTTCAAGCTAATATTCACAGTTGTGGGTGGCTACATTTTTGACAAAGAGTTCTGGTTATTCTTTTACTTATTATGAAACAGGAAGGATCTTCTCTGTTATCAGTGTTTGCTCATAACTGCATGCCTTCCATTGAACCTTCAAGGTTAATTCACTAAATCAAAAGGCAGGTCCTGAAAGTTAGTGTTGATGTATGTCAAAAAACTGGGCTTCACGGCACTGGGTAGTTTTTTCCATAGAGCAGTTGTGACGTAATTCGTTTTCAATGGAATGCACCAGACAAGAGACTTGAGATGGAGGAAATTATTTTTATGCCAGCTTGCGGGGAAGGGGTTATGATCAAAGAAAAATAAATGTGAGACAGCTGGAGTTTACAATGTGTCCTATTTTAATTAGTACTTCATGACTGGAGCTTAATATTTTGTGTATTCTGGTATTAACTTTCCTTCCTCAGGATAAGCAGGATGACTAGAAAAACAACATGCCTTCATCACACAACTTTCAGGATGTCACAGAAAATATTCCATGATGAAAGTTCTGGGTTCGTGTTTAACACAAGTGTTAATTCTATTGAAGAAAAAAGCAAAAGTCAGGACTAAGAATCACAAAATTTTGTGTGTGCTTGTTTTCAGTGCAACTTCTGTTCTCCCTCAGAAGTCTTTCCTAGTGATTCGTCTGGTGCTGTTGTCCTAGGGGTAGGACGTAGGAATCACAGATCATCTCCAGGATATGTCACTTACTTGAAAGCATTAATTGCCTTTAAAATCCAACCAGAGTCTCATTTGCCTCCATGGCAGAGCAGTATGTGCCATGTTGTCTGCCCTTAACCAGAGCTGTCAGTTTGGCCTAAATGGCCATTTGCAGGGAGTGGTTAAACAAAACACCTTTTTTTCATTTCCTCGCCTAGTCCCTTCCTGCAAAATACCACGGTAATATTACTTCTTTTTAGGCTTTTCATTGGACAGCTGGTCAATCCTGAGTTTCTTACTGCTTTTAATTTTTCAGTGCTCACTCTTTCAAAGTGGTTGACATACTGGCATTTTTCCTCCCTTTGTGATTCGTATGAAGTGAACATTGTGATCTGCAGCCTAGCTACTGTATGCCAGACCCTGAAATGACACAGTTCCTGTCCAAGAAACTGACAAGAATAAAAGACTCCTGCAACATTGCGGTGTGAATTTACTCTGATTTACTTGATCACTAGGATGCTTTAATTTGAGTGGTTCTAAAACCTACCACAGCAGCATTCATAGGATCAGGCATCCATGGTGTTCTACTGCCTTTCCATTTTATGCGTGTTCCATCTGAAACTTCTTTTTGTTCTTTTTCCCATTCATGCAGTCACCTAATGCTGGCGACAAGGATGACCAAACACTAACGGTAGGCAGCAATTAGTATGTGTCTGAGCATTTATTTCTCAGGATGGTGATGAGACAAGCCTTGCTTTGGTTTGGCACACATTGCTGTGATTTCTTTCCCTTCCTATGGTGCTATAGAATTTAAATAAATTATTTCTAAAGATAAAATGGTGAATTAATTTTTTTTGTGCAGTTTCTATAATTTTTCAGTTAGTATTTGTATGATACCAAAGATTAATGCATGTACCATGTATTACTACAAAACCCCTTTTTTCTTCAGGGTTGTTTTTTCCCTATAATTGGATTTCAGGGTCTTATTAGTCAGCAGTCTGTTAGCTCTGATTATCCTTTTTTATCAAAACAAGCAGCCAGCCAGCCACAAAGCCATCTTACTCTATGGGATGTATTAAATGCATTGATTATTGTACTAGACAATGGAATGGGGAAAAGAACCTCATAATATCTTTTAAATTTCTTTAAAAGCACATAAAGGATGCTTGTGCATTAGTTCCATTGCTGTAAGAGTCTGTGCTGCCTTAGCACACTTACAATCTTGTTTCTGCAATCAGTACTTAATTGAACCAAATTGAGGAGTATATTTCACTCTGACTGAGCTTTAGGTTATTGACATTAAAAAAGGGTACTGTCTGCCCTTTTTCTCCATAGTTTCAATAATATGCATATTTGCAATATATTGCGGGAATAAAAATTAAAACTTACTTCAGGGATTCAACTAGAAGGTTCTACAAAGAAGCAAACTATGAATTCTTCCTGATGCAAGTATAAGGTTTTTATTTTCTTAACGTTTTAAGAGTTTTCACAGAGAAGGATTCTTTTTCCTCCTGCTCTTTTCCTAAATCATGGGAGACTAATTACTAATCTGATGATCCATCCCTTCCAGAGAAATATTTGATACAGATGTCAATGTTTAATACAGTGTATAATTTAATATAATGTGCTACAGGTGGTGGTTGCAAATGCTTCACTGTGTAGTGAGATGTGGGATTAATTCATGGTGGTTTAGACCTGTTTCCACACAAAAAACAACAAAACCCCCTAAATTCTTTCCCTTATTTTTCCACCTACACCTAGACCAAGCCACGGCTCCAGCGGGGAGGAAGCTCTGCATCTCTCCACAACAGCCTAATGAGGAACAGCATCTTCCAGCTCATGATTCACACACTCGACCCTCTTGCTGAAGGTATTCCTGTTAATTGTTTTGATTTTCTGTTGTGAAAGTGAACAAATGCTTTCCTTTTCCCTTCTCCCCATGAAAGTGTTTTTTGCGTTTCTGTTGTTTTCACCAGTCTTTTCTGAATGTGTCTGAATTTTTGAGAGAGCTTTGCACTCTTACGGCATAGTATGTATACTCCTACCAAGACTTACAATTTAGGAAACATGTTCATTGCAGTGCTAACTAAAACAGATCACTTGGTTGATGAGTATCAAAACTACTGTTTCGCTTCACCCCTGGCTTCAACAGCAGTTTAAAAGTTACAAAACTTCTATTCTCTTGTACTTTCATAAAGGCTTTTTTTGTTTTCTTTCCTGGTTTTGATTTTAGTACCTCAGGAAAAGAAAAGCTGAAATGATGGATAATTTGTCATATGGAATATAGAAAAGAATGAGACTCTGCTGTTTTGGTGCTGGATGGTTTAACACTGACATTAGGAAAAATGCAACAAACATTCCCCTGTGTTACATGCATGTTAACAGTTTGCTTGCTTTAGCCAAGTGTGGGATAATTCTTTATTTTTCTTTGAGAAATTAGCAGGGAGACCATGATTTCTTTGTCTGAGAAGTTGTCAGGAAAACTGTAATTGCTTTGCAAGTGCTGGGTGACACGAATCTGAGCTTCTGATAGAGTTTAAAAAAAAGTAGAATTCAAGGACAAGTGCTGGTGAATGTGTGTCTGTAGGACTACTCTTGCAGTAGTAATAAATGTCTTGAAAAATAGCACTGGGGAAGGAATTGTGAGGGGCTAAAGAGACCTTTATTGTGAGGGACTAGTGAGAAATATTACTGACAGCAAGACCTTCTGAACTTCAGTGATCAAAAAAGTATGTAGCACTTCCTTGCATTTAAGTTCCTTTATGTTTCTCATTGCGAGATTGTATACAGCTCTTTTAATTGCTCTGTATCTCTTGAACAAGGCAAATTTACTTTTCCGTTTCTCTCTTCAAAAGCTGAAGCTGATACTTACTTTGTCAACGCAAGGGCAATTTTAGCCCTTGCAGACTCCACACCATTATTTCTGCTCTGATCATGATTCACATTGCTTCTCTCTTTGGTTAATGCTCCACTATTCACTGCCAAAGTCTGCTGCCTGTTAGAGTGCAGTCATCAATATACTGTGCCCAATCTATTGCCATTCATTGCTGACAGAGGACATAAGACATTTACCTCGGTTATAAATTTGGCTTCCTTTATTTGCATCACTACAGTAGGTGAGCAGGCTTTCTAACTGCTGCACACAGTAAGTCTCATCCTCATCCATCTGGTAACCAAGCTTTTCACTTCCAATCTCAATTTTTCACTTTTTAATGAAAAATTGCAATTTTTCATTACAATCTTTTTCAGTCCTCTTTTCCCTTAAAGCAAAGTTCCTTTGCTGCAAATGCCTCTGTGATGTCTCAAATAGTGCTAACACAAACAAAAATAACAATCATCTAAAGCAGTAAATAGATCTCATCAAAATAAGAGAGAACAGATACAGTTTGGGAAGAGCTCATTAGCAGGGACAGGACTGTTTTGACACATTGAAGACCACATGGAAGCTAGAAATGTTGATTGAGGTTCAATTTCGACTTAACAAAGATTCAGAAATAGGATAGGTCTCAGGTATTTTTCCATTGCTCAAGCTTATTTCATTTCTTTCCTAAACATAACTTGTTCAGCATTCAGATCTTTTCCCACTACTTTTCACCTATAGCAAGCTTGCACCTTGTTCTGTGGTCCATGGGCTTTCCCCTTCAAAACAGCACAGGAATAAAGGGTTTTGAAATCTGAAATTCATCTTGGGAGACACAGAAGCCCAAAACCTAGGTATTATAATTAAGTTTACCAGGTAACTCAGTGCTGTTCATTTTGTCAGTAAAACTCTTGAGTCAATATGGATTGATAGAGATGGTTGTAATAGGTAAATCTTACTTAAATTACTCCACAGTAAAATTTTCTTCAGCGTTTCTTTACTCATAATACTTTGCTGTTTGGGTTTTTTTTTCCTCTCCGAACTCATATAGTTGTCCTGGAATTAATACTCTTAAAAAAATGGAAGATAAAAGTCTTGCAGCCTTTAAAAAAGGTGCAAAGCACTAACAACCTGTATGTTTCATTAAAACTGACAGACTGAGTTAAAAAAGGAAAAAAATAAATCTACTTACATTTGCAGTAAATATAGTATTTTAATGCACAACTTTTCATGAAGAAATGGCCAAGAGACACTAGAAAATACCCTTTGTATCTACAGACATCTAAGTTAGTGTTAATATTAAAGGAGCTAAAATTTCAAATTTCCACCAACTTAATGAAATTCATATTCTAATTAATGACAGCATGAAAGTGCCAATATGGGAGTGCATTCAATATATATTTTTCCATGTGAACTCTGGTTTTATTTTTTTACAGATAAGCCCAGATATATAGGAGAAATGTGAAAAAAAAAAATAATCCACCCTCTTTTCTGTCCCACATTATGGTCATTAACCTTTTTTGAACCACCAGCTCATTTGTAGGAAGATTTGGCTTTCAAGATCTTTTGCACTGCAGGCAGTTTGGAAGGCAGACACAGGGAGTATTGGATATCTGCACCAAACACTCATTTTTTCCTGATATTTTGAGCTTTTAAGTGTCCACATTCATTATTCTATATCAAGATAATTCTGGAAACGTCCATAAAAGAAAAGTTATTTTAGTTTGATGTAAATACTCTGGCTGGCCAAGGTAGGTAATACTAGTTAACAATTTTAGGTGGCATTGTACTTGAATCTTACTTTCAATTAAAAAAAAGGTGTGATAATGGATATGGGTGTCAGCTGTATAGAATATTCATTATCTATGTGTCTCTGTATGAATTTTATCAACTGAATTCTCACCATGTTTTTGTGTTTTAATCTTCCCATGCATAATGAACATCAAACAATCATCTGGTGCGTCATGTTTACTTTAACACATCTTCACCATGCTAGCTAAGTAATTTCTAAGCTGATAGGATTTCACTGTTAAGAATTAAAAGAAGAGGTAGAAGAGGTAGTATTTACCAGAAGTGTCTGAGAAGTGCAGTGCTTTGCTCTGTAAACCTGTCACTGGGGGCGATGTAGAAGTGTAAAAGATTACCTGGTGTCTTCTCTGGCCAACATGGCTTTACACTTCACACGCCCTCTCCAACTACAAATAAACCCCAAACCAAACCCCCAGACATAATGAAGAAATAAATAAGTGGTTTGTGTTAGGTTTGCATTTTGTGTAAGCAAAGGAAATCAGCTCTGGTGCACTCAGGTAGTGAAAGGCAATGGACCTACTGCACGACCTGTGAGGTCAGAGGATTTCTTCCAAATCATTTAATGCAAATATGGATCGGACTCAGAGGAATAGTGAAAGAGGTATTGAGCATTTTTCTGTCACATTTAGTCAGCTTGGATCCCCTCAGTATTTCTGCCAGATGATGACTGTCCTGGGTTCAGCTATAGCAGTCATTTTTCTCCCTCTTAGTAGCTGGTGCAGTGCTGTGTTTTTAACTTTCAGCCTGGGAACAACGCTGATAACACTGATGTTTTTAGTTGTTGCTAAGTAATGTTTATTCCAACCAAGGACTTTCTCAGTCTCATGCTCTGCCAGGGAGGAGGGGAAGCCGGGAGGAAACAGACACAGGACACCTGACCCAAACTGGCCAAAGGGGTATTCCATACCACTGCACGTCATGCCCAGTATATAAACCAGGGGGAGTTACCTGGAAGGCCCAGATAACTGCTTGGGTCGGGCTGGGTATCGGTTGGTGGATGGTGAGCAATTGTATCCTCTCCCCTTGTTATTTCGCTAATCATTATTATCATTGGTGGTAGCAGTAGTGGTTTTGTATTATACCTTAGTTGCTGGACTGCTCTTATCTCAACCCGTGGGAGTTACATTCTTCCAATTCTCCCCATCCCTCCAGGAGTGGGAGGAGGAAGAAGGGGGGGAGTGAGCGAGCAGCTGTGTGGTTCTGAGTTACCGGCTGGGCTCACGCCACTACTTAGGTCAGTAGGTTAAAAAAAAACATTGTGTCATTAGCCATGTTTGTTGGATTTGCAGCAAAAGATCAGTATGTGACAATATTACAAAGTGCCATTCTCAAAGGAAAAGATTTTGAAAGGTGTATATCAAAGCTGACGCATATACAGGTACTCTGGCACACATTGCACTTCGACACACTCCTTCTTGTCCTCCTCCTCTCATTTCCTCTTTCTCCATTTTGCTACCATTTACTCCCTTTGCCTTTGCTCATACTGCATCTCACTTACCTGCACCTAGCTTCTTCCAGCCTCTTCCCTTAAGATGGCTTCCTTAGAGCTTGCTCTCCTTCTGAGCTGCTGGGTCCATCAGTCAAAGCACTTGCCAAGCAGACGCCAGCAGCCCTGCAGCTGGCACAGCCAACCAAACTGGGTTTTCAGTCTTTAGAAAAGCACTTGTAAAGTCTGGGAGGTCTGTGCTTGACTCTTCAGGGCTTCCAGATCAAATGTTGCCATTAGAAGTAAAATTACTAGCTGTTGCACTGCTGCTGGAACATCCAGCTTTTGTTTTTATGTCAGTAATAAAGTTCACTGACACATTCATAGAATCATAGTGTTATAGAATGATTTGGGTTGGAAAAGACCTTAAAGATCATCTTATTCAAACCCTGCTGTGGGCAGAGACACCTTCCACTAGGCCAGGTTGCTCAAAGCCCCATCAAACTTGGCCTTGAACACTTCCAGGGATTCTGTTGAATGTTTTCAAGGAATTATTCCCTTGAATAATTGCAAGAAAAATGGGGGCATGTAAATGCACACTTCTCTGTCAATCAGACTTCTGTGACAAGTCTGACAGACTGACAGGCAGACTGACAGAAAAGAAGTCCCATCTAAGTCCTCTTGATAGCATAAGCAGTACAGACTGCATGAACAGGCTGTGTGACCATTAAAGGTCAGCTTGACCTATAGAATGGTATTGTTATATTAACATGCAATGTACTTATAGAAAACTAGCTGATCATATTTACTCCTGAATAATTCATTTGTGAAGTCAGAACCAACCTCTACTTTATTTGAAAGCCTCTTAAAAATGTGCTTGATTGAAAGTAGGAAAATATGAAGAAAAATTACCTTAAGAAGTTCACACACAATGTAGATAAATGGAGCGATCCTGATATATGATTCAACACTCATGAACCTGTCCTTCCTTTTCTCTCTTCACACAGATGTGGTTTTGCCATGGCTTGTGCCTGTCTTGTGAAAGCTAGCTTGAAACTCTGGAACCACTGGGCTTGCAAAGTGTTCAGCCCACGTCGGATAGAGACCAATACTGTTGCCAGATATTCGGCAGTCTGCATTCAGGCAGGAGTGCAGCCATGCTGTGGATTTAGCAGTCTAGACAAGGGAGGCTTCCCCTCTTCAAAATCTTGGTCTTAGCAAAAGCTTCTAAGAAGACAAGGTTCAGAGAATGTGGGACATGAACTTTAAATTACAGTTGAAACCTCATCGTTCGTTAAAAATGCAAATATCTGTATGACATTAGATTTTCGTTTGCTTTTATCTTATTACAGAAGTAATGACCTTGCTACAGATCATTTCCTGAGGATTAAGATTAATGACTGCTGTGCATCAGCCAGTCATTATTCCCCAGGAAATCCTGTGCCATATTAGCTTCTGCTTAAGTGCTTGTCTGGCAGTCCTTTATTCACCGAGTAGTAAGATGGACTGTTCATAACCCATATGAATAGGGACAGCATCATCAGACCTGCTGTGTTGTTTAGGCCCCAATCCAAAATCCAAGCAACCTGAACGTAAATCATAGCAATCATTTATCGTTTGTGGCCTTTTTTCTTCTGAGTCCTGTAACAGAGATTCCTTTTCCTAGTTTTGAAACAAACACTTATGGGTTAATAAAGTGTAGGATTTACAAGGAAGAGGGCTGTTGTTTTGCAGTGGAAGCAGGTGAAAGTAAAACATAGAAAGTTTTGCATGAAAGTGTCTGCCATGAATAGTTAGCTTACCTTCTCCCTACAAGCTGTAGGTTACTTTAAAGAGTGATTCCTTCAGGATTGTGGAGAGTGGCTTTCCTCTTTGGAGGCTCCTGTGGATACTCTGTTGAAAAGGGAAGATACTGGTGCTGAAGTGGGGATTCAGAGCACCAATGCAGCCTGAGGCTAACTTGCTTTTCTTGCACAGCCTCAGCAGGGTATAGGAAGAATGAGATCTTTTCCTAATCATGCCACTCCTTTTCTGTCTGCTGCTAGGTAGAGTGCCACAGGCTGACAAAACATCTTCCACAAGGAAGGATTTAGCTAGATGCTGACTCCCTTGCTCCTGTGTGACAAGGATATAACTCACACATGAATGGAATTGTCTGCATGAAAATGAGTGTGATATAAATCTCTGTTATGGCTCGGTTCCCAGGCAGAACTAGGTATCTTTGGCAATTCTCTGCTATTCCCACCTCTAGTCCTATTTCCAAGGTGGAAAACTACAGGATGTACTTCTGCAGAAAAGTTTTTGTTTATCTTATATGCTTACCTATTTTTAAAACATAAATATGGTGCATGTTATTGGTGAGAGAAGTAACCTTCTGTTACATAAAGATGAGACGACAATTCTGTCCCTTCACTGAATGCAGAAAACTATGGTACTGCCATTATCTGCTCTGAAAATGAAAACCTATGTTCATGCTTCTCAGGAAAATAAAGAATTATGTGATCTTCAAAGTTTTTTACATAGTAGTGAAGTATATATAATTACTCCCTATTCCTGTTGTGTTCCTAGATCCATAAGAATTTCCCAGCTTTTCTGTTCATCTCAAATTACTTGTCTTAATTTGCTGCTGCTACTTGTGTTCTTTTCTGAGATGTCCTGAAAACGTCAGCTTACCCCAAAGACAGCTGACAGAGGATGGGTAAGCTTCACCTGCCTGGTCACTCATCAGACTTCCAGCTATGGTCTCATTTTGCAAATCGCTTGCGCTCTTGTTCTTCCCCCTGGCTTAGCTAAACTGTACCATCATGTCTGTGCTCACTCACATTGGGAACTCCTTTTGGCTGAAGCTATTTATTATATCCTTGGAGAAGTAAGGCCAGGCAGCTCACCTTACACTGACTGTTGGGTAATGCTCAGCTACTGAGCATTTCTGAGGTGACCTGAGCACTTCCATTTTTCTCGGTTCCAGTGGGTGGATGCTACAGGACTCCAAGCACCATGCCAGAGATGAAAGAAATAATTCTTCAGTGGCTTATAAGCACGACAGCATTTTATCTAACATGAAGAAATATGCAAATCTAGACAAAATTAAAAAAAATAATTATGTGTGCTATCTACTATCTCTACTTTAGATCCTTCATCATTCTTGAGTGTCCTTTAGGCATACCCTTGGGCTTGCAAAGGAGTTCAGCATCCTTCTGCTTGCACACTTGTTCTTACCCAGCTTGTAACAGTTCTTGCTTCCTTGGCTAGCTCATCAGGGAAACACGGCCCTCTGTGCAGGACACTCAGAGCATTTTGGCTTTCTCCTCTGCTAAAGGTTGAAATGTTTGCAAGGAACTTCAGCCGGAGAAGATGGGGGCTCCCTGCCAGACTCACATACAAATTAATAACTGTTCGTTATAACCTAGCATCTTCTATTTATCTCCATCCCATGGTATCTCATGGAATATAGAAGATAGGAAACCAATAAAAAGGGCAATTAGGCTTACCTTCAAAGTGGAGTGTCGTGTCTTACAAAGGCAGATACTCATACCTCCTTCATGCAGATAGCTTTACAGAATTTTTGCTTGTTCGATTGTTGTGACCACTTGAATTGCAGAATTCAGCTAGTCCAACGCCCTGCTCAGGAAGCATCAGCTAGAGCAGGGTGCCCAGGGCAGCGTCCAGTCATGTTTTGAATACCTCCACAAACTGAGACTCTATAGTCTTTCTGGGAAACTCATTCCACTGTGTGACCATCATCACTGTAAAAGGTGTTTTCTTATGTCCAGATGGAATTTTCTGGGTTTTAATTTGTGCCCATTGACTCTCCTGCTGTCAGTGGGCACCTCTGAAGAAGAGTCTTATTCCTTCTTCTTTCCACCCTGTCAGGTATTTATACATGTGGATAAGATCTCCCTGCGCCTTCTTCCCTCCAGGCTGAACAGGCCCAGCTCTCTCAGCGTCTCCTCATATGAAAGATGCTCCAGTCCCTCCATGACTTTTGTAGCCCAGTGCTGGACTTGCTTGGATATGTCTATGACTCTCCTATACTGGTGAGCCCAGGACTGGACCCAGCACCCAGCTGTGTCTCACCAGCACAGGGTGGAGAGAAAGTATCACCTCCCTAGACCTGTTGGCAATGCTTTCCCTAATGGAGCTAAGGATGCTGTTGACTGCCTTTGCTGCAAAGGCTCATTGCTAGCTCAGCTTTCAGTTGCATGGTTCTTTATGCTGTCATTAGCAAGAAGAATGTTTTTTCCTGGGGAACATTTTCAAACAGCTGAGATTGGTGAAGTGATGGGACACATCGCTCCCCAGTGAGGGCTCCTTTCTCCTTTCTTGGAGATGAGTATTTTTACAGAAATCTCCAACATCAAACTGAATTCAGAAACTGTAGGTAGAACACCCCATGCTGCCAGAGTGAGCAGCAGCTTCTACTAGGTAGAGTAGAAAATGTGGGTTATGGGCAGATAAGGGCAGATTTATCTAAATGCAGAAATGGTATTTTAGATAGCCCTGTTAATTTCTGTCAGGAAGTAAAGAGAGAGAGAAGTTAAATAGCTGTTTCCCCCAGTATCACTTAAGCTTTCGAAGCCAAAATTGGATAGCAGTTGAATTTACAAATTTCCATGTAGCACACATAAGATATGTCACTATAACTGCTGTGGAACCTGAGCTGTTTACTAAGATATGTGCTTCTGGCATAGAGAAAATGGTATCTTAGGCTAAAGAAGATAATTTTATTATCAAGTTTTGGTTCATGTGATTTATCTGAATGCCAATCGTAAATGTAGATCTATAACCAAAGAAGAAGACTTTTGAAGTCTGAAGAATTTTACTGAGTTGGTTTATTTAGCATGCATGCAGGGACAACCATTCTTGTCATATTTTGGGGATGTTGGTCTTCTTCTAAAGATAGTGACTGCACTCCCATGACTGTAGGTTGAGCAGGCTTGCAATTTTTATTCGATCCACCCGATGTGCTTACAATTAGTGACAAGTATCAAAAAGTTGGTATGTTTTTGTTATACATAACTTGGGGTGCAAAAATACCATTACAAATTTCTCATAATGGGCAGTTCAATGTCAAAATGTAGCTTTTTGTTGTGATGCTGTCAAACTCTGCAGCAGTAAATGTCATGTCTTCTTAACTTCAGATGTGTTCCAATCGTTCCAAAACGCAGAGAGAAGGTGGCACTCATTACCAGTTTCACTGGTAGAATTTCTAGCTACTCAAAAATTGAAGAACAGGTCTCCCTTTAAAAACTGTAATGCTCTTTGTAGGTAGCATATTTTAAATAATGGAAGTTTTCCGATGCATTTTTTAAGTTTATTTTTGAAAATCTGAATTTTAATCCTTGTGTTTGTTTTGGGGTAAATGTTAGGTTTTACAACAATTTATTTGTGCATGTCATGTTTCATTCTTTTAACTAGAATGTACTCAAGCTGCTCACTGCAGGCAAAATTCTTGTTTCTTATCTCCATGATACTTTCCAGTGATATCCTGTTCTTCAGACATCATATTCTTCTTGGGATTCCCTGCGGAGTGTACAACCAAGACATGAATATTTAAATACAAGCATGATCCCAGAGCAGAGTACATCTGTGCTGACTGTGTATTTCCATGCTTAATCACTTCAGCTTCATATTAAGTTTCTTCCTAACTCTGAATTTCCTTGTGAGAAATATGAACAACAAAGACCATGAATAATTTGTAAACCTGTACAGATCAGGGAATAATAGTAGATATGAGGGACTTTCTGCTGAAACTTAAAGTGGAAGATTTCCTTTAGAACAGTTTGCATATGGTAGATGACTTCATCCTCCACAGGTTGGTTGGCTGGATAGAGAGGAATGTATGCTGCCCTTGCATTATTCTCCTTGGACATGCTGAAAAGCAGAACTGGAATTTACTGCAGTTGGAGTTGTATGTGTCCAGTACCTTAGAATGCATGGACCCAGAGACATTCATGTAAAATCCTGAGCCCATCAGAATCAGTGGTAAAGTTCCCAGTATCATCAGTAGGATGAGGTTTTCACTTCTACATCTTGGAATTCCATTTTCATGAATACTTGAAAATTCTTTGAAGATAATGCTGTCTTCAGAGCCAGTGAGAATTGTGTTTGATCAGGCAGGGTCAGCTCTATTAGATATCAGTTGTCTTCTGGTGTTACTACATTCTAGAGAATGTATGGCACTCTTCTTCAAGATTTTGGTGGCTGATGGCACAAAAGTAACTTACGTGTGAAGGAAGATGGAAAAAGCAACAAAGCCCTGAGAAGCAAACAACTTAATGCTTTTCTTAAATTAAAAAAAAAAAACCCAAAACCAAATAAACCACAACCAAAAAAACTCTCACCTAAAAGTATCAAAAGCAGAGTCTGACACATAATAGTAATTTAAATTTCTTTCTTCTCATGCATGTATTAAAAACATGCCATTGATCACCTCCTTGAAAATATTTGATCTTTAACTCTATCTCTTAAAACCCTCTGGATCCTCTGACAAATTTCCTTTTGTGACCACATAAAGATTTGCTAGACAGTATGGACTGTAAGAACAGTGGGGTTTTGGTCTTCATTTTAAATGTTGCATTAAGAGCAAAGTAATAGACAGACCTTGCTTTTGGGTGTTATGACTATCCTGAGCTTCCTAGAACTCTACTGATAAGATTGCATAAATTTTTAATTATATTTCTATTCACACTCCATTTTGATAAAATTGCAGTAAACTAATTAGAATAAAAGCAGACAACTTTAATAAGATTATTATCGGGACAAAACCACCTACAATAAGAAACAGAGTAAGGACACGTGAGGAGAGAGAACAGGAATAGAAGATTTGAGATTTAAAGACAAGATGAAAGGTAACCACATGTGGTTTTAGAGTTCAGATGCACAAAGTATTACACAATTTAGTTACTCCCAGTGTACTGCCTACTGGTCAAGTACCTGAAAGTCTTCATTCATATGGTTTTCTTTATTTGCTTAGAACAGTTAATAAAGCAGCACTGGTAGTAGCATAATCCAAGAAGATGTAATTCTAAAATGCATGCAACTATTGCTATTTACTATTACTGCATACTAAAATGCATGCAACTATTACTATTACTCAGATTCAAAAGAAGTCACTTTGTATTTTCCACTGCACCAGCTCAGGGACAAAGCCTCTGTTCTGCAGGAACTGGCAGCTTGAAGGTCCACAAGTAAAAATGTAGTCTACAACAATTAATTATAAATTGCATAGTTTGGATTATCTGGAGGTAGTAGGAGAAAAAGTCTTTTGCTTTTTAAAACAGCATTTCTTTTCTCTCCTCTTCATTCTGCAGTCATAATATATACAAAGTCCAACAGCAGTCCAAGTCTATCTCAGATGGGGTATAAGTACTCTATGACAAGGTTGAGAAGGTTAAGAAGTTTATGGAGTTCATAAAAGGTGGGAATCAAATTAAGATGAGGTTCTCCAAGAGAAAATTAATTCAAAAGAAAATTCTTTCTCTTTAAAATTCACAGTGCCTGATACCCTTCAGTTTGTGGGATTATTTGTGTTTTGCCTCAAATAGTCTATGTTCAAAGCCATAATCATAGAATCGACTATGTTGAAAAGACATTTAAGATCATACAGTCCAACCACTACCCCAGCATTGCCAAGTCCATCACTAAACCATGTCACTAAGGGCCTCATCTACATGGTTTTTGAACACTTCCAGGGACGGTGATTCCACCACTTCCCTGGGCAGCCTGTTCCAATACCTGATCACCCTTTCAATGAAGAAATTTTTCCTAATATCCAATCTAAATCTTCCCTGGAGCAGCTTGAGGCCATTTCCTCTTGTCCTATCACTTTGCTACTTTGCAGAAGAAACCAGCCACCTCCTCCCTCCATCCTCCTTTCGGGTAGTTGTAGAGAGCAGTAAGGTCCCCCCTGAGCCTTCGCTTCTCCAGACTAAACAACCCCAGTTGCGTCTTTTATTAAAGATCTGCTAGAGGTTAAGACTCTCATTTTACACCTGTAATGTTAATCTCTGCTAGATCTTTCATGAGTTTTTAGCACTGAGAGTTCTTTGTTCCTAATCTAACATCATTGATGAAACCAAATCAAGCTTTGATTCCAATTTAGATTAGATAGCCACTACAACTTATCTAGGAATGCTTTTGATGTGGCCTCCTTTTTTACTTATGGATAAGTCTCTGATCATCTAATTGAATTTTCTCAAGACCTTGACAGCTAGAAGAAACAGTAATGATTAGGGAAAGACAACCTAGTCATCCTTGATATTATAATAGGAATTCCTCTATGTCCTTCGGCCTAACTCCTCAGCCTTCTTTTTGAAAAATGCAATGAAAAAAAAGGAGATTCTTTTAAGCATGATGACAACAGAAAGTACAAATCAGAGGTCATGTCAAAAAGATGTGAAGGGGAAGAGTGGATTACCAAATTAATGTCTTTAATTATCAAGAATTTGCTGACTTTCAGAATTATGTGTGCAACCTCTCACACAAAAATTCTCTTGTTTCCAATACTCTGTTAGGCTTCATGTCTACAATCTTTTTGATAATTATTTGCTGGCTTTTAAGTTGCAGTTCTTGGCTGCATGCGCATTCTCAATTTCATTATCAGTTTTGAGCCGTTACTCTCCCATTTCACTTCTCCCTTACATCTTATGTATTCAGCCTTTTGCTAGATTCAATTTATGGGTATGAAAACTCAGGAAAAATGTATGCTCTCCATCTGCTTGCTCCAGAATGCCTCACAAGTCCTTTTAAGCTGAACTCCCACTGATGCTGATACAGAATTATGCCTTGACGCCTTCATGATTGTGGAAGTCAAACACAAGGAAGGTCAAGTAAATGCAATGGTGGATTTGCACTGCAAATTCAGGGATTGTCTTCAGTAATTTCTTTTTAACAATTTTATTTTGAATAAAAGATCTGTCAACTTTGTTTAATTACCTTGAAGAAATGTGTCATGAATTGTCATACAAATATGGTTTTTGTGCAAAGTGAAAATGTTATGCTTATCAAAGAAACCCACAATGCATTACTTTGTTTTGAGAGTATGAGTACACATTCTTCATGAAAGGGTACACATGTCTAGCAATGCAAGTTACTATCTGTAAAATAGCTGTTTGTCTTATTTTGAGAAACTCTGAGCCAGGATTATTTCTGACATGTGTATCAAAGATCTTTGTAGCAGGAAAACAAAGAGAAATACTGGCAATGCTCTCCTTATATGTCAGCACTTTTTTAAGTGCTTAAAAAGCATAAATGAGTACTTCACCACAGACTGTACCTGCAATACTTAGTCAGTGAATGTTGAAAATAAACTGATTAATTAGGTAATTATTTCATAGAATGATAGAATCATAGAATAGTTTGGATTGGAAGAGACCTTTAAAGGTCGTCTTGTCCAACCTATCCTGCAATGAGCAGGGACATCTTCAATTAGATCAGGTTGCTCCAAGACCCATTTAGCCTGAATATTTCCAGGGATGGGGCATCTGCCACCTCTCTGGGCATCCTGTTCCAGTGTCTTGCCACCCTCATAGCAAAAAATTTCTTCTTTACATCTACTCTTAATCTAGCCTCTTTTATTTTAAAACAATTACCCCTCGTCCTATTGCAATAGGTCCCACTAAAAATTTTGTCCCTGTCTTTCTTATATTCTCCTTTTAAGTATTGAAAGGCTCAAATAAGGCATTCCCAGAGCCTTCTCTTCTCCAGGCTGCATAATCCTAATTCTCTCAGCCTTTCCTTATATGAAAGGTGTTCCATCCCCCTGATCATTTCTGTGGCCCTTCTAGGGACCCTCTCCAACAGGTCTTTCCTGTACTGAGGACTCCAGATCTGGACACTGTACTCCAGGTGGAGTCTTGACAGAGCAGAGCAGATGGGCAGAATCACCTCCGGGCCCTGCTGGTCACGCTTCCTTTGATGCAGCTCAAGATACAGTTGGCTTTCTGGGCTCCAAGTGCGCACTGCTGGCTCATGTTCAGTTTTTCATCCACAAGTACCCCCAAGTCCCTCTCTGCAGGGCTGCTCTCAATCCCTTCATCCCCAAGCCTATATTGACAGGTTACCCCTGAGCCAGGTGCAGGACATTGCACTTGGCCTTGTTGAACCTCATGTGGTTCCCGTGGGCCCACTTCTTGAGCTTGTTCAGGTCCCTCTGAATGGCATCCCATCTCTTGGGTGTGTCAACAGCGATACTGAGCTTCATGTTGTCTGCAAACTTGCTGACGACACACTCCATCCCAGTGTCTGTGTCATTTATGATTATATATGACAGTACTGGGCCTATTATGGACCCCTGGGGGACAGTGACCACTTGTCACTGATCTCCATCCAGACATTGACCCACTGACCACTAACTCTCTGAATGTGACCATCTAACCAATTCTTCATCCATGAAACAGTCCATCTGTCAAATTCATATGTCTCCAATTTAGAGAGAAGGATGTTGTGGGAGACCATGTCAAAGGCATTACAGAAATCCAGATAGATGACAGCTGTAGCTCTTCCTTTGTCCACCAGTGTAGTCACTTCTTCAAAGAAGGCCACTAGGTTGGTCAGACTAGACTTGCTGCTTGCAAAACCATGTTTTGAATGTAGTTATGTGATTTGAAATTAAAAATAATGTAGCACTTTTGACTAACATTATTCCTGTTTACTTTGACATGGTGTGGTACCTGCATATACATGAGAGAACAGTAGGTAATAAGGCAAATGTTGTAATCCTTCAGGAATGCCAGATAGGATTACCAGGAACCCTCTGTTCTCTTCTGGTGTAAAAATATGCAGAACGAAACAAATAAATTCAATGACTTTGTCACTGTTGAGGATCAGCTGTTAAGCTGCATCCTGCATGCTTTTTGTTTCATGTGACCAGCAGGGATGCAGATACTGGCTGTCAGTCTGGGAACACATAGAATGTTCAAGAAACTGGAATTGTCAAATTTTAGTAGTGTTGGATTTGGGGGTGTTTTTTCAAGTACCCTTTATCACAGTATTTCAGATGAACAATTCCATTTAGAATCACATTTTTTAAAAAGCTGAGAACTTTTTCCAATACAATATTTTTTTCAAAATGTACTTCAATTCAGTTTCAGCTTACTTAGAGTTGTATTGAACAGAATCTTATTATTTCAAACATAAATGCCAAAGATCAGACTTTACAGCAGAAGCCAGTAAAATATATTGGAGTCAGACTGTATAAAAGTAGACCTTTCATGTTGCTGAGCAACACTGACCCAAGTGATCTTGAAATCCACAAACTAATGCATATGAATATGTGCAGCTGATGTTTTCTGGCATCATCATTGTGCATTGCAGTCAGTGGGCTGGTGATTGTATAAAATGTTCTGCCCTGGGTACAGGACTATAAAGGCTTTGAGGAATGCAATCACGAGCAAGATTGGAGTTTTCCTGGAAATAATTTTGCTAACTGCAAGAATTAACCTAGTTTAATCCTTGGCATGTTGAATTGCTGAAGTGCCCAGAATATGATTATCATCAGCGTCATGCACTCTCATGCATCTCTTTATTTCTTTTCTCTTCCATCTCTGTATAAGGTCAGAGTGTCCTTTTCTTCTTCCCTGTTTTTCTTGTATCTCTCACTTCAGATGGGAAGCAAATAGATCTAAATCGGATTGCCATTATATCAAGTGCCCTGCCTTTCTGCTGCTGCTTTTATTTGCTATGGAGATATAGCATAATTCATGATTGTTGTTGGCTTCCTCTGAAACCTCTTCTGCTTCATCTATTAAATCAGAGGCCTCATGCTCATAATCATTCTGTTAATTCTTAAGTTTGTTGCTATGGTACAACCTTCTTCTCAACTTCGTCCTTCTGCACCCTCATCCTTACTCCGTGATTTATACAGCCCCTCCCTGGCAGTGTTGTCTCCTGAATGTACTTCCCTTTCCCTGATTACTCTTGGACTCCTTTTGGCATCTGTTTTCTACTCCTGCCTCATCCTCCAGCAGATGCCTCACCTCAGTTCTAGTAAAGTGGACCCCAGACACATCAAGGCAAAGATCAGTAAGAATAAGTTTAAGCAAAGGTGCTGGCTGTAGAGTCATCAGATACTGGGTCCTAATTAAACAACACATGTGGTCCCGAATGCTTGTGTGCAGGGAAGACCATATTGAAGTTACTGGGAGTTCTTCCCAGATAAGCGATTAAAATCTTTAGGAATAAAGTCAAGATGGTAGGACAATAGCTTCTTTTACGTAAAAGCAACTACAAAGATTATTTTGCAACACTAAACATTTTTACAAAAGAGCATATGCATTCTATATCATTATAAAGTAATATATTAAATTATGTCTTTAAATGACAGCTTCCTTTGCTTTAGGAGAGACAGAG
Source organism: Strigops habroptila (assembly GCF_004027225.2). Taxonomy (NCBI): domain Eukaryota; kingdom Metazoa; phylum Chordata; class Aves; order Psittaciformes; family Psittacidae; genus Strigops; species Strigops habroptila. The sequence goes on from NC_044302.2 coordinate 66,538,511, forward strand.
TAATGTATTCTATTGGGCATAACTATGTGCAAATAAGACACTACATTGTGTGAGCAAGAGTACATCAGTATTTGTAATCGGTTTTGATAAAGTATGTCTATGAAAAAATCATTAGAATCCAATCATAATTATTTTAAAAATGTAACTGTGATAATATCTTGCATTTTTTTAATTACGTGTCATAAAGTGTTCTGTATCTCTGCAAATGATGTAGGGGATGTTCATTTGGCAGACTCAGGTATCTGCAAATACATTAAAAAACAAAGGATCTTCCAAAGTGTCAGATTTGCATATCATCACAGCATTTTACAGTTAAAAACTAATAGACAGACTTCTATTGAAATTCACCTCTGTGGAAAAATATTGAAAGATCATGACGTACATCAGCTAAAAGCAAAATAATTAGACGGCATTTGTACATTTAAGTGCTTAAACTGATTCATAAGCATGAAGAGAGACTATTTCCAAGGAAAACAGCACTCCTGAACTGTTAAGTATCCATTTTTTAATGTTTGCACCTCTCAAAGATTAGATGCTCAGAAGCTCAGTTCTAAGGCTTTACATAAAATGATGAGTCAAATTATCCACAAATTCCTTATACAAATCATTTACAAATTCCTTCTTGTGCTCAATTTTAAAATTTCCTGTTTTGTAGACCTCCATTAATTACTGTATTTTTATATATACTTACACATATAGCAACATCTGAAAAAAAAAAGTAATTTCGAGCAAGATTGTATCACTCAGAAAAATAATAGTAGACTTAAAGATCTGGAGATCTCTGCATTCCATTCTTTTCTCTGACTTGCTAGAATACAGTAATGCAGTATCATCAGATCTATTTAATTATGTAATTAATTTAGGTCTCATGCCACCCAATAAAGTAAATACTTTTTTCCTGATTTTACAAGTGACAAGAGAGTGGTTACATTAAGTAACCCCTCTAAGGCAAGTCAACATCAGCACTCGTTTGTAGAAGCATTATGAACAGTTCCTTATGTTATATATTTTGAGATTTTGGTATTTAATTTGGATGCGTAAATATTTGAGTGCTTGACCTGGGGAATGTTTAAAGAACTTAGTTTCCAAAGTTTATGCTAATTAGGTACTGCTAATATTTATTTTATTTCCTACATAAGGCAACAGATTGGAAAGGCTGGATTTTAGATTTCAGTGCTTCTGTATCTCACTTTAGCAAGTTACTTATCTAAAACCAGTGACTTGTGAAATTTCAGGAGGGGAGGGCACTGCCATTTCTGTAATTTGTCTTTCACTGTGCTGCAGAATTTTTTTGCATAATCACTGTTTGAGTTTATGAAGCACATGCAGAAACGTGTACATTTCTTGAATGTCTGCTGGTTCCTTATCTTTGTGTCTTTTACTGTGATGTTGTAGAGCTTGGATCATATGGAAACCTAAAATATTATGACACAATGACTGAAGAAGGTAAGAAATATTTTAGAATTGTTTGTATCAGCTTTTTTTAAGCACCTTTTATGTGTTGTTTTTCTTTTTTTCTTCATTTTTCCTAGTCCTATTTTCAGTTTCTCCATTTTTTTAAAAACTCCTTTTTGCATGTCTTCATTGATGGTGCGATCAGTTAAGGTTCTTTTTTCAGGTTTTTGTTTTCAGAATTTCAGTTTTGCTATTTCAGATAAGGAAATACAATTAAATGCTTTTATTAAGAAACATACATGCAAAGTTACACTTACAAATTACACAGCATAGTATAACATAGTTTGTAGCTGCTTATTATATGCTCTGTTTTCCAGTGCATTCAAAAAAGATGAATTAACTTATGAAAGTTCAAATCGTTCAGTTTAAGAACAATTAATAAGGGACTTCAGTTTAATGTTTTATTCAAAAGTAATGAACAAACTTTAAAAACTAGACATGACTGTTCCTGGGGTATTAATTGATGCTTAATTGCCGTGCAGAAATTATACAGTTTAAAATCCTGATTCTAACAATCAAGAAGGAAGTAATTAGAGCCTGAATAAGGGCTCAGTGAAGTCTCAGGAATTTTTTCTGCTGATTCAACAGCACTGCAGTTTATTACACTAATTCAGGAAAGCAGTTAATTCTGTACTGAATTTCCAACACATGCTTTCAGTCCTAGTGCAGTCAGCATTTCTATAATTTGGAAGTTTTTCTGGACCAAGACTGATTGTTTGTAGGATAAAAGCCTCTTGTCCAGCTCTCTGATTATAATGCCAGACAGATGGTTTCGTGGATGTTCAGTTTAGGGTCAGAGGATGGAGATAAGCTTGAGGCCTGTAGAAAAGTTAGCTGCTATTCCTACTTATTTTTAATGTTGGGCATGTAAGGCAGGTAACTTAATTCTCTGTTTTTAAAAACACAGTTATTTACTAGTTTAGATTATTCTTGAAGTTTACAAGTTTTTAAGAAAGCCTTTATTTTATGACTTGTGATAATTCCTCCAGGGGATAAAAAAAAAAGTGCTAACTTCTGACTATCTATCTCCCATTGTCTGTATCTGGTGTTGATACTCAAATATAACCATAATATTCTGAGGATGGCTGTAGGAGATGGTTTCTTGCAGCTTTGTGCCTGATATTGGAAGATGCTGTTTACCTCTATAGCAGGCATGAGCTCATTGGGCAGTCCAGCCTCACCATCCTCCTTTGCCCAGATCCACCATCTGAGGCCAAATGGTGGTATCGCTGTTGTTTAAATACACCTCTCAAGCAGCTGAAATAAGACATTAACCCAGGCCATTCAGATACAGCTACCAGAGCTAAAGCTTTCGCAGTGTGTTTTATCTCCATCTTCATTATAATCAAAATGTGAAGGTCATTTCTCATTGTAACCAGAGTTTGGTATGTTAAGGTTTTTGTTTTTACACTAAAGTGTTAAATCTACCATTTAAAAAATAGTCACCGTGTTAGTAGCCTTCTGATATTCATAAATACTCCATTGTCAGTTAAATGTAGCTATTTGTGGGAAAATACCCATGCAAGTATGATACATCCCAGAAGTATTTCAATCAAAATGCTATATTTTGAACTTGCTGTTTGGATCTTCAGAAATATAATCACTGTCACTATGCGTCACGCTTATTTGCATTATCTGTTTTCCTCTTTCTGTTCCTTCTTTTGACTGGCCTTTTACACATTTTGTATGGAAAGTTAGTCACAAGAATATGTAAACTCAGCTACAAATTATGGATTTTTTTCTAATGTAGTACATCCTTACCTCCAGGTCCTCAAACCCCGAGTGGAGGTAGGTAGTCCGCCAGTGGAGAAGCACAGGCACGTCTATTCTTGCTGCAACCTCAGAACAGAGACAAGAAGTAATAGTTAGGTCCCAACATTTAACCTAACAGCCAGAGGGCCATTGTGCTCCACATCTTAGAAGCTGATATGTATTGTTGAATTTGCTCTTGTTTGGTCTGAAAGTGACTAAATAAGTTGCAGATTAATCAGGCCAAACTGGGAGAGAAAATATACCCTACCAGGTGGGAAGAGACCCTCACAGTAATCTTGTGCTGTCAGGTAACCTCCACCTACAGCCTATAACGTGACAAAATTACATACATTTTCATTTGATGCTTCTGCGGGATTTTAAAGTTGAAGGAGAAAGCAGATGAGGTGGATTTCTGAAACTGATCAGTTGTGACCCACTAGTTGAGTTCCACAACTAGCCACAAGCAGGAATGGTAGGTACAGTTCAGATTTCTCAAAAGCCACAGATTTGACACTTTCAAACTCATGAAAATTTGGTGATAGCTGCATACATATAGTAATTTGCATTTGAGACTGAAAACTAGACAAATGGTAATGATTTTTTTTAAATTAGTGAATTTCTGAAGATAAACTATTTTCCACTCAAATCAAACGCTTTCCTGACCCAGGGAATCTGTAGTCTACAATTTAGATTGGTTTTTAAATATAACCAAAAGGATTGGTTTTTAAATAGATCCTTGATCAGGAGGAGAATCTCTGCCAACTGGTGCCAGCTGGAGATACTCATGCAGATCAAGGCATATCTATATTATACAAGACTAATTTGTTTCATATATTCAAATAAAACTAATTTAGTTTTAAGCTACCTTCTTTGCTGGTCAGCTGGCCTTGATCTCTTGTTCCTTCTACCCCATCCTTTGTAAACTAAAATGAGTTTGCAAAATCTGCCCAAGTTCAGTAAATCTAGGTGAATTAAGATTTTTCTACAACAATCTGTCCTATTTTGGGTCCATGGAATCAAGAATTTTCATTCACCTAAACTCTTATGGTACCAGATGGTGTGAAAATTACTCTTAGCTAGTCAAACTCATAGTACAACATGGGACTGTTAAAGAAGAAATATAAGCTCCTACTTTCTTCTAGAAATAAGAACAGCAACATAAAATTCCTATGGATTATTTTAGTAATCTAAAGATGAGAAAAAAGGCATGAGAGAAGATCTAAGATGAAAGCTTTGGGAGGTTCTGTAAATTTGAATGACTGACTTACTTAGAAATATCCTGAGCTGGTCCTTTTTCCTGTGGCTCTGTGCTTCGCCATCGCTGAACGCATTTTGGTTTGTTTTGGAGGAGAAAAACGGCAGGAAAAGGGAGGGAGGAGGCATAGCTCTGCTGTTTTTTTTATATCTCACTGTCTTCATGCAGGCTAGAACTACTGCCTAGAACTACTGCTTTCCTCAGTTTCATGCTTTTCGTAGTCAATATTATGTCTTTTGATCATTTCCTCACACTGTGTTTTACCTACACTGAGTGAATCAAATGGAAGGCCATGGTGTAAAACAATATAAGCTGAAACATGCATGTGCTGAGGAATACAAATAAACCAAAACACAGTTTCTATTTCAAATGTTGAGGTTAATTTCCATGAGAGGGACTTACAAATGTGGAACAGTCTCTAGAATGAAGCAGTAGAACTTACAATGTTAAAAGTCAAGGTAAGAAATTCTTCCGAAAGATGGGGAGGAGGCTTTTGGAAATACGTAAAAAATTGAAAACAACTTCAGTTAAGCTAATCTAAAATAGTGTGCATCTCTGTGGAGACAGTTCCTTTGCAATTCAATAATGGCTCAAATTTTTCTATTAGAAAAACACTAAACCATTTGAATCAATCTCAAACAAAAATCTAGAATATCCTTATACAATTCCGCATCATTTTTACTAAGTTTTTAAATTGAAACTTAGGTTACAAGATCATACACCATCCTGGAAACATGGTAAAGACATGGATGGTTCAGCATTCAGAAAATGCCTCAGTTAGTTACATCATTTGCATCCCTTGCAAAAAGTGCACTTGTGTATTTGAGGCATCACAAGCCAAATTCTCAAGCATATGAAGCTGAGCTGGAGTCTGAAACCTAAAGCAATCCTTTATCAAACTGACATACATGTTCTATGAAAATTATGCAGGCATCTTTTAGTATCTACGTATGTTTCTGGATAAGCACTTTTTAAGTGCCCATAGTGTTTGAAAAGAAGTTAGGAACAGACTTGACTCTTAGCATTTCAGCTTAAAATATTTGGAAATACGATTTGCATTTTTTCCTCTGTTTTTTCTTTCTCTTACCAGATACCCCAAGCAATTCTCTTTCTCTCTCTGTTTTTATTTCTTTAACTCTTTGTTTCTTCTTCCCTTTCCAACGAAAATCTCTGCCACTGGCCCTGTGCACTGAAATAAAGAGATGGCTTGCTATTTATCATTGTGGTTTATGGTTAGATAATCTTCTGCAGGCAATTTAACTCTAGGTGCCGTGTACCAAAAAAAGATAATCTTTGCAATGTATTGTGAATGGCTAATTATTCTTTTCGGAACGTGATGAGTTTGTGAAAAGATAAGGACTGCTAAAAAGACAGTACTGCTTATAACATCTTTGTGGTATTTTTATTACTTTCCAAGTGATTTGCTGTTGACAAATTAATTCCACTTCCCAGCAAATGATAGCTGCTAGTGTCTGTGGACTGTGCATATGTTTCTTTGCATACAGAAGTGTTGGTACAGGGGTTTGAAGCTTCCATTTGTGAGAGGGAAGAGAGGATTTATTTCTTGACTAATCATTTATTCTTGTGTGTCTTTTGTTTTAGCTTGGAAACAGTGACTGTTATCCAACTAACTGAGTTCATTCATGACTTCTCACTGCCACTTCCTACTGTTAATCAATTATGTGATTCCATTGAAAATATCTCCTGGTCTTACGCCTGTGCTGTTTTTGCTGCAGAACACCAACAGTTTTCAATGAATTTTTTAACAAAAGATGGAGAACTAAAACTGCCCCGTGTGGTTGTTAGTGTTCTTAATTAGAAGTGTACTGGTAATGACATTTTTAATTAGAAGTGTACTGTACTATGTTCACCAGTTACACTTTTTTGAATGTTTAAAAAAGACTTACAGAGAAATAGCAATGAGGGTAACAATAAAGAAAGGCAAATATATCATCTTTCGACACTGCACAGACTGTCATAAGCTGTCCAGAGTCCTTACATAGAAAAATCAACCAATGTAGAGGGATTAAATTAATTTCACTTAATATTTGCCATCTTTGACATGACCTAGCTTGAATGTGTCATTTGGACTCAGCTGCCAATAAAGCGTGGGAGGACCTGGGGCCTGGCTTAGGACAGGATGAGTTGCCGTGGAAACAGTCTAGATGATGAACTGCATGGTTAACCTCATAGGAGACAAAAAACACCTGTCAGGTTGAGAAGAAAATTTACCTTTGAGAAGCTATATTGAAGTCATGTGTTCCGGAGATTTCTTCTTCCCCCTCTGGAGTATCTGTAGAAATCACAGGCACATAGTTAAGTGCAAAGAGACAAAGCTGACCAGTTACCATCATGCTATATATGCATTCATCTGAAATTCTGTGTTATGGTACTAATTGAGACCTGAAACTATTTCTGTTTATTTATAACAGCCTATTTCATCTGTATTCATCTTCTGTTAAGCTTGAAATCCTACACCAGCAGTTTTATAGGTGGAACTTTACTGACTGCTTCCAAAGAAAAATAATAGCATTTGTTCTCAATTTCTTGTTCAATTTTTTGCTGAATTCTCATAATAGAAAAGAAAAAAAAAAAACCATAAAAAAATAAAAAGAGAAGTATATATGAGAACATCAGATAGTTTTAATAAAATTTGCTGTTTGAGGAGGGATGGAAATGGATTATCAGCATTGATTTATGGAGCCTAAGCTATGGCAAAGGAACTTTGCTTCTCAAAATGGCTGCATTTAAATAATGAAAATGCTTTCTTTTAGGAAAGTTCAAGGAAAGGGCCTCAATTCTGCATAAGATTGCCAAAAAGAAGTGCCAGGTGGAAGACAGTGAAAGGCAGAATGGAGCTGTTAATCATGGTGAGTGCAGCAGTACAGGTTTATCACCTGTTCCTGAGGGCCTTTTTAACTGTTTTATTTTGCTTGAAAATCTTTAGGGATTAATTTCTCCTTCTACTTCATTTATGCTATGTTAGTAAAAATATTCTGATTCCTTGTGCAAAAGAGTATAAACCTTATGGATGGGACAGGAGTTAAGTGCAAGAATAGAAAGTCAATTGAGGCATTTAAAGCCCCCTGGCAGGGTTGGATAGAAAAAAGCTATGCTAAGTTTGGATATGTATTGAAGTTACAGAAATAAAGAGACAAAAGTTACTCACAGCTTATATGTGATAATTTAAATAATTTATTGAGCTGCTCTAGGAGAATATGTGTTTTATGTGGTATCACCCTTGTTACAAAAGAAACAACCTTCATACTATTTACTTCCAGAATCAAGCAGTTGGATGGGACAGCCATAACGCTGGCTGTGGGGTTAAGAGATGGCACACATGCACTGAAATAATTAAAGGCAGTCTGGCACTCTGCTATGGCTGTGATCTCAGATTTTTAATTTAGAAGAATCACAGAATAGGAGTAATGTAACTAGACAGCTGTATTTACTTCTGTACACAAAAGCACACCATGGGGCATGTTGAACTTAAGTTAGACATTTCATATTGCTATTCCCCATAACTTTATGTTGTCCAAGGGATTTTGGCTGTTGCCAAAAATCTAGTACATACTTAAAGAGGTATTTCGTGTTTAGAGAATTCTGAGATAGTCAAAGAGTAAATTTGAATAAATTTGCCATTGGAAACTAAAGGCCCAATTTTATCCCTTTAATTCCTGTAAAAGTTTAGAAAAAGGACTACAGGATTCTATTCTAAAGATCATCCTCTGTTATTGGATGTTATTAGACTATCCAGTTACTCTTTTCCCACATTTTTGCATGAGAAAGAACATGAGTACAGCTTGGAAATTACTAATTGCAGGGGTTACTGTGTTTTATATAAAAGTTCTGTCTTACTGAATATATCCCCTCACCTGTAAATGCAACATGCTGCCTTCTTTAATGTCTGGGGAGAATGCTATATGTCACTTTTTACCTGAAGGATTAGGCTCAATGAGTCTAGCATAAAAAAGAGCATTGAATATTGCAAAGAATGTAATTTTTTCTAGGACATAGGTACTAGTAGAATAGTTTCTTCAAATGCAAGCTAACCACTCATAAGATTTTTATTAAAATATGTACTGGTCAAATGGAAGACAAAATTTTTGTATCTTTTAAAGGCAAATGTTGGTCCACGGTTAGTATTTGATGGTTTACTTAGACTCAATATATGACAGCAGTTTCACTAATAGATTTGTTACTTAATATTTTGTTCTGTTGTTTTCGCACTCTTATTTATGGATGATGCCACAGAAAAAAGTGCAAAAGTGGAAGTTGCAGTAACACCACCGAGTGATTCAGGACCAGTGCAGAATGGAATCGCACATAATGTTGAAGAAGAGGTTAATGTCTTTTTTATTCTTCTTTTTATTTTCATATTTGTAAATATATTGCATGCTTCATTATGCTTTTCACTGAATGTATACATCTTAATAGCAAGAAGCTGTTAATATGAACTGTCTACAATGTATTTAGTCTTCATTTACAACTGAGCCAAATGTATTGTTTGCCATATATGAAAGCTCTTTTCTTGTGCCCCTGCCTTTCAGTATAAGGCAAGATGGTACTCTTGAATATATTATTTTAGGAAATGTATTTTTACTTATCAGATAAGATGTTCACAGCCCTAAATATAGCTAATAGAAATTGTTTGATTATCGTCACATTGCACACAACCTGTTCTCTTGAAAGAGTCATGTTGTGCTTCATGAGATAGTTAGAAGTAGTTGTAAATGAGGAGCTGTACCCAAACTTCTTCTCTATACTGTCTTCCTTTATCTTGAGACAAGTAACAAATTAAGCTGAATGAGATACGGTATAGTAGTGTTTATATGACTGTTCTTGCCTATGGTTAAAACCTGCAAATGAAGTAATTAAAGACTTAAATATATTTATTTTAACATATACCTTTTGTAGGTAGTAACTAACTCGTAATGTGTCTGTCTTGCACAATGGCTACTAATAAACACCTATACAGTTGAGCTAGCTTCTTTCTTAAATACATTGCAACTCCCAAGAGTAGCTGATTGCAAAATTTGGCCCTGCCAGGCCCTTTCATAAGGTTTTTTTTTTTTTTTTAATTATTAATACCACCTGCATCCCAAGTGGACAACCAAGTGAAAAAATGCTGGTGAATTGATTTTGCTAAACATCAGCACCACTTTTTCAGACTGAGACAGCAAAAGCTGCGTATAGAGAAAGTCTTGTTAAAAATAATCCTTGACACAGAAGCTTCAATGGTTTTGTTTGTACAGTTGTACTTCTTAGCCTTCTCTTTAGGCCATAGTGACACAAGAAATGTACTACAAGAGATGGCTGAGCAGTGGTCTATACCATAACATAACCCTTATTAAAAGTAGGATGAGCTGTGTGGCGTTTACATACAGCAAAATCATGCGAAAAAGGCAATAGCCATGTTTTGAATCATCCCAGGTTTATAGCAAGTTGATACTTGCTTATTTACAATTCAAGAAAATTGTTAGTCCAAGTCAGATATCATCAGACGATGTAAAAGATACGGGTAGATTTTGTATCCTAAATGATCAGTAATGATAATGACTCTCCCAAGGGAAGGAGAGTATAGTAAGAACAGTAAGTCACCTTTTCTGTTACTCTAAGTTGTTCAGAGTGACGTGCCACTTAAAGATCCTGGTCAGCCCAAGAAAGCATTACTTTTATGTAAATGAGATGAATTAAATCTATGTAATAAAGAATCTCAGCACTGCACTTCAACACTCAACATTTGAAGGTAAGGAAAGATAAGTTTTCAGATCCATTTGGGTCCTGTTCTGAGAGTCCAACCTAACCACTGCAGTGAAATACGTCTTTAGACTATTTTTTAACTTCAGGAGGAAAAAACCCCAACAAAAAACACCAAACCAAAAAAACCCAACACCACTCCCCCCCCCCCCCCCCAAAAAAAAAAAAGGGTCCAAAGCAGAGTGGCTTTTAGACTTCTGTTCTCAAAGGTTAGTAAGGGATGACATAGCCTGGTGTAACCTGGTAGGGTGTATGTAAATCAGTCCATGGGATGTATGAAAATTCGGATAGACTCTATTAGAGTTTGGTAGTTTAAGAAAGAAACTCGTCTTGCCTTTGTAAGATCTTTTCCACTGAGGTTGTTCATTGAAAACAATGAAGGAAAAGCAATCATCTTAGGCAATCACATGTCACAGCAATGTCCGTATGCTATCATTTTGCATTGCAATGAAGCAGTTGCTAAGCTTGTTCAGAAATCTGCAAGGTCAAGCAGCCTCATCATTCAAGACAATGGTTTCAATTTCAAGCAACTGCAGGGTAAGGAGGAAAAATTATTGCAAAAGTACACTACTCAGCAATGTCTTCCCCTCATCTCCCTTTAGACATTTTAAACTTTCAGTGAGGCAGGATTTGGAACTTTTCTGTTCATTTCAGCAAGTATTGAAAAACTATTGTGCTGTATCAGAGGTGGTATACATTATTTGTCTTTATCCAAATGACAAGATGTAGCAAGCAAGGAGGTTTGTAACTGACAGAGGAGTGATTCTGCAGATTCAGCTCCATCAATCTGAAAGAAAGGATTTTAGGTGTCTGCTCTCACAATGAAAAATAGCAATTCCCTAATAACATTTTGACATGGCCCATGCTGGGTTCCTCCCCAGTAGCCTTTCTAATTTTGACTTCTTACAGTGATAACCTGACAGCTGCTGCTATCTCAGGCTGTTTCATTTATTGATATGCTGGAATCTCTTCTGTAATTTAAAAAGATGTATTGGAAGTTTTGAAAAGTTTTAACAAAAATAGTCTACTCGTTCATGTAACAAATAAATAGACCTCTATGATACTTAGGAATCTACTTTGCTAAAAGGTTCTCTGCCTACTCTGTGCTGTACGGGGACCCCTTCCTCAACATATTGTCTAGGTTTTTGTGCACAGCTTCTTGATACACTTTCCCAGGCTGCGGCATCACTCTGAAGCTAACACTTGGCTATTCAGTTTACTTCTGCTTTGTGCACTGGCTTCCTGGACGCTAATAGGATTAATCCTGATTTATAGAAGTGTAGGTGATGACAGAATCATACAGCATTCACATGACCTTTTTCTTTGACGAAGATTAGAATTTGAGGAAGGTAGGTTGGTCATTGTCCTTCCAAGCTTTCCGTCTAGTTTTGCCAGACTTCATGCAGACACTACATACCCCCATGTATGTCTTTAAAGACAATGATATTGGTTCTAAGAGCAGCTCTGTTCAGGGAAGTAATACTGAAGGCACAGGGTGGTATGCCAGCCAGTCCTCATCAATAGCCTCTCCTTCTCTTTAAAAAACTAGCTCATTAAAGTTGAGCAACAACAAACTCATTACAGCTCAGTCTTGACCTACAAATGCTCTTGAATTTTTATCTTTTCCAAACAAGTGTTCTCCATTTTACACTGAGAATATAATTTGCTTCCATTTGATGAGTAGAATTCAATCTGGCAGCTTGAATTTTTGATTATTTTTCCTTGCTCCAATGCAAAAGGAAGTGCTGTAGTGTCAGAACTTGGAAATATAGTATAAAATTCCTTCTCTCCAATTTTCCACTTGTACATGGCCAGAGATATGGTTTTGTGACCCATAAGCACTCTTTAGAAAACCTCTTAAGAAAACTTACCATTAATGCCTTCCTGTCCCAGTGATGATCATTTAGAACTGAGAGTATTAGAAACACTGTCATTATTGAGGAACCAAGCTGCAAATATACCTTTGTGGGAAAAAATGTTGTCTTGGAGACTGTGGGCTGGGAAATGGGTGTATTCACATAGCAGGTCAAGTATTGCTAAAACATGTTTGCAGTGAGGATGCAGAAGGGGTGCATAAGGATCTAATTCTTTCTCCTCCATTGTCAAATTCCGCTATGGTCTTCCTGCTTTTCCTTCTTGCAAAATAGGCATAGTAAATTGTGGTTCAGATTAGGATGCCTGGGTCTGAATCCCTAGACACAAGCCTTTTAGTAATATGAAGTTCTGTATGGGAGTTAGAATTGTCCGAAAATAAATACATTAAAAATGTTTGTTCCACGACTACAAAGAGAATATGCAAGTAAGTCCATCTTACTTATAAAACCCCTATTCTTTTGAAAGTCTGATGTGGACCCTTGTAAAAGGAAGGTCTCAGGCTAAGACTGCAGGAAAAAGGGGAAAAAATAGGTTTTATGTTGTATTTTCATTTTCATGTGTTGGTAACGTAATCACATTTTTTAAAAAGTATAATACTTCAAGTGCCATGATCTAATTTTCCATATACCTTTACTGGTTTCTTTGGGGATTTTTTTGTCAGCTTTATGTTTTTTTCAGATTCTCATTCTTCCCTCCTTTCCTTCTTTTTCAATTACGCAAGGCTGAAACACAAGGCAGTGTTGAGGACACTGTCAGTTAATGACTTTCATATGGTTTCAGGAACTGAGTGAATTTCATTTTAATTTTTTTTTATTTTTTTTTTTAATTTCTTCATTTGTCTCTTCCAACCCCACTGTCTTGGTTTTCCCTTTTTCCCAGGCCTTTAATTCCATTCTTCTCACTCCAGTCTCCTCCGGGGAACCTCAACTAACGTCTTGCTAGTCCAAGCCCTTGAGCAGCAAGATAAACTCTGTCCTTGTGCTGCTTGTAGAGTTCAAAAAGGCTTTCCAGAAATTGTCCCTAGCAACCCATTCATTTGTCCCAGACAGTAAGACTCATATAATCTCACTCCCACTGTAAGCAGAAGCAGATCTACACTTTGATAAAAGCAGGATCGTCAGCTGAAGACAGATGCTGTGGTCCTCTTCCCAGCCCCTAGCCAGCACAGCAGGGAACAATACCTCCTGGCACCATACGGTCTGTAAGACATTCCTGTTTCATTTGTAGACAGAAATTGCTTTCTCTTCTGCTGGATATTGCATCTTCCTCGGGGATTTTGTTCTACTTAGAGCAGTCTGTCTCTTAACCTTTAGCAGGTTGCCACAAAGGAGAAAACTCTGTTATATAAAACTTCGTAAAGTGGTACCGAGCATGTATGAGAAAATGAAAGATGACTAAAAGAACTCTGACTATCTCATTAAGTGTTTTATAGGGTGCCCTTCACAGAAATTACTTTTCTGAGAAGTCCAATTGTCTCCCCTCCCCCCACGACCTTCTTAACAAGCATTTCATTAAGTGTGCTCAGTCACAGCTGTTTTAACCTGTAGCTTTCCTAAAAATAGTTTCCAATCTGAAGATAACACCTTTTCCTCCCCCACACACACGCACATACGCACATACACGCACGAGCACACACACATGCACACACTTTTACTTGTTTCCATGGAAACCCCACCGGAAAATGTTTACATGCCAACCATGTCAGACAGAGCTTTTCCATGAAAATAGAAGGCATCTTAGGAAAATGACGCAAATGCTTTATTGTTTTTGTTCGATCTAATCTGCTTACCTGAGCAACAGTGTGGTAAAGCACTTTTTGCCTTCTTGACCAAAGAGCTGCAGCAGCAGCACAGTGTGCTGCGTTCCAGGATAGGGCCCTTAGTGGGGACCGGTCTCCCCCGCCCTGGAGTACTCTGCATCAAATTAGCATGATGTGAATTTGAGTAGTGCTGCATTCTCTGACTCGGGCTATGATTCTGGTCTATATTAAATATTCCTATTCTGTAGGGAGAGGGTAGAGAAGATTAGAGCAGCCTTTGTTGTAAGGCCATGATCTATTCCAGCCTCCCTAGTATTTCTTTGATCAATCTTAAAAATTACATCTTCCAAAGCCCAAATGTTTTCTCAGTTGCCACACTAGCTCTAATGTAAATGTCTGCACTTAGTTTGCCAGTCTAGCATTTTGTAACTTTATGAGAATGGCATTGCCATCAGAAGGGGTTGATCTTTATTTTTCCAAGGCTACTCAGTTGGTATTCCACATTTTTTTCTGCTCTATACCAGTTTCACTTACTTGAGAACAAGAATAATGAAAAATGGCAGGAAGACAAAGGCTTATTCTTCAAATGTATCTGCATCACACCATAGCTGTTACTTCTCCTGGTGGGCTGATTGCAGTTTTGACTATTACGTTCTAAGTATTTCTTTTCAAATTCCCTGAAGAGCGCTGGCATTAATGTGGGCGTAATAAACTGTACATAACCTGCAGGAGCTGTGCTTTAAAGTATTTGTTCAAGAGCCTAGGAGGACGCAAGCAGTAAGAATCTCAAGCAAATACCTACCTTGCTCCTTCCCCTAGGCTCCATTCAAAAGGTAGCTCCTAGTGAGTTTACAGTTGTGGAGAGAATTAGTACAAATTATTTGCCCTAACCATATATAACCATATATAAGCATAAAGTACATAACATATATAAGAGTAACCATATATAAACAATGCATTCTGAAATCTCAGGGATTTAGTTTTACTCCCTACTTGAATTTTACTCAAGAATTCATGAGGAAAGATGTTTTCTGTCTTAGTTACCCTATAGAAATTGCATTCTACTGTATGAGCTTACTATCTCACCTCTTTTACATTAATTATTTTTTTTTTCAGATGAGAGGTGGAACATAAATGGGCAATTCAAGTTACAGACAAGAAACAGAAAGCAGAGACTTGAAGCTGTTCACAGTAGGGCTCAAATTGCCTGTTCTCTGCCTTTCCAGTGAAATAAATTAACGTGAGATTTGCTATTCTAAAGAGAAAAATTAATCTCAATTCTGAATATCTCTACTTACCTCTGAGACAGGTAACATTTTGAGACATCATAATTTTTTCTAGATTCAGTCACTCAGAAGTGAGTGAGAAGCTGGATTGTACAGAGCTTTCCACTTCCAAGAGAAGAAAAAAATACTCTTCAGCTGTCTTTTGCAGTAGTATTGGGTAAAGAAAAAAAAATGCCTTTTTAAAAGTGGTACAATATCAATACTTTAGCATAAGCAAATTGAACTGCAAGTAGTTCCTGTCCGCAGCTTCCTTTCTTCTGGAGTCCTATATGCTAATTCTGTATTGATCAATGAGATCAGAAGTCAAACTGCACATGAAATATACAAGCATGAGAATTTATGGCTCAGCTTTTCAGCTTAGTTGGGCTAACAGAATAATCCTCGGAGTATAATATTTAGAATTCCTATGCTATAGCTGTTGTAGCAATACAGATTAGTTGATAAATAATGGAAGATTCAGTATTTCAGGGAGGTTTGAGGTGTTTCATTGTACTTATTTTCCATTTTTTCCTACTGTAAGGAAAAAAGTATAAAAATGCAATTTGATGTTGTGCCAGAAAAGCAGCTGTTTTTCCTAAGATAATATGAGCATAAGCATCCATGGAGACAATGATTTTATAATGTTTGCTGGAAGCAGTGACTACGTTGTGAGTTTAGCAGATGGAGTTTGCTGTAAGCTGTTGTTTGTAAACAAAATATTTATTAAACATCACCATATGTTTGTATTATTTATATAAAGTGAAACGTACCATGATTTCCTCTGTTTGGAAGAATTTTCTTGGGAGATTGGGAAAAGTTGTCAGACCAGTCCTGAGCAAAACAGTAAGAGATTTCTTCTGTGTGGTTACAGGCAAGTATTATATAGATGTTCTTGGATGAACAGATTGTGAAAGATGGAGCATCCAGAGATTTGGTATCTTTTTTATTGTTTGTAATGAGTTATGTAAAAGAAGAATTGAAGTAGCAAGAATAGGGTTATAATTTACATAGACTCATTTGAAAGAAAAGAGTATTTGTTACATATGTGTAAAACAGAACACAGAGCAAAACATTTCTAATCTCATTTCTTGAAAATAGGGAATCATAACTATATTTTTTGTAGTTTAGAGATGTACCTCATTAACCCTCATATAATATGCAAAGGGATCATCTTTCTATTAGAGAATTAATTTGGTTATCATTGTTGATTAATATTTGCTAGGGTACCATGGCCATCCTATCTAGGCATGAGTGGTTTATGCCTGTGGTGGTCAGCAGTGCACATATGTGTGTAACAAAAAGACAGTCCCAAGCACAAGCAAGAAAAAATGAGGAAACAATAAATAAAGAGTGGAAAGAATTCTGACAGCTAGTAAGAATTTCACAGAAACACACTAATGACTATTATATATGATGATCTGATGTAGCTTATGTCTAATGTCTGATTAAGGGATCAGGAGCACAAGTAGTGTTCTTTTCTGTCCTTCCAGTTGCAGGGAATGACAAGGGAAGAAACAGGAAGAGCTAGCAGATCAATACTTGGCTCTGAGTCTGGTGTCACCAGCAGAATTTTGGGGTTTTTGATAATGGGTTGGTCTACATGATGCCAGACCTTCTAGCAACAGACAGGGTACACCT
Source organism: Strigops habroptila (assembly GCF_004027225.2). Classification (NCBI taxonomy): domain Eukaryota; kingdom Metazoa; phylum Chordata; class Aves; order Psittaciformes; family Psittacidae; genus Strigops; species Strigops habroptila. The sequence continues at coordinate 66,555,270 of NC_044302.2, forward strand.
GCCTCAAAGAGTGGAAAGGAGCTTTGCATAGGAGTTAGTGGGGCTCATTGGAAGAGCTTTACATTAGATTTGAAGGAGAGGAGGGATAAAACCAGGCTCACTGGATATAAGCCTGGGGGAAGTATGCCAGTGCTTTGAGAGATGGTGTGCTAGCAAGGTCCTTAGGTCTCCTCCACAGTGTGCTGAGCACACTGGAGCACGTTTGAAATGTGCATGTACTGATGTGCACAGCACCCTGGCCATCTCAGTGGAGGTAGGGATGGAGATCCACATGGCAGCAAAGACATAAGGGTTTTTGATGTGTTAGAAATCATGGAGCACCTCCCATATGAAGACAGGCTGAGAAAGTTGGGGCTGTTCAGCCTGGAGAAGAGAAGGCTGCGTGGAGACCTCATAGCAGCCTTCCAGTATCTGAAGGGGGTCTACAAGGATGCTGGGGAGGGACTCTTCCTTAGGGACTGTAGTGGTAGGACAAGGGGTAATGGGTTCAAACTTAAACAGAGGAAGTTTAGATTAGATATAAGGAAGAAGTTCTTTACAGTGAGGGTGGTGAAGCACTGGAATGGGTTGCCCAGGGAGGTTGTGGATGCTCCATCCCTGGCGGTGTTCAAGGCCAGGTTGGACAGAGCCTTGGACCACGTGGTTTAGGGCAAGGTGTCCCTGCCCATGGCAGGGGGCTTGAAACTAGATGATCTTAAGGTCCTTTCCAACCCTTACGATTCTATGATTCTATGATTCTATGGAAGCACCTGAGAGCAGTCACACAGGAGTTAAGGCTTCTCCCTCCAAAAGGTGGCAGAATCAGTAGCCCAACTGAAGTGCATCAACACTAATGCACACAGCATGGGCAGCAGGCAGGGAGAGTTGGAAGCCATTGTGCAGCTGGAAAACTATGATGTAGTTGCAATCATGGAAACATGGTGGAATGACTCACACAACTGGAGTGCTGCAGTGGATGGCTATAAACTCTTCAGAAGAGATAGGCAAGAAAGGAGAGGTGGTGGAATAGCATTGTATGTTAGAGGGTGTTTTGGCTGTCTAGAGCTGGACGATGGTGTGTTTATGGCATGTTTATGTGGTAAGAATCAGGGGAAAGGTCAATAAGGCAGAAATCATTATAGAAGCTAACTGCCACAAAACCACATTGTAGACCACCCAACCAGGATGAAGAGACAGATGAAATATTGTATAAAGAGCTGAAAGAAGTCTCGCAGTTGCTAGTCCTTGTTCTTATAGGTGGCTCCGACTTACCAGATGCCTGTTGAAAATACAATGCAGCAAAAAGGATATAGTCTAGGAGGTTCCTGGAGTTTGTTGAAGACAGCTTCCTGAGCCAGCTGGTGAGTGAACCAACTAGGGAAGGAGGCCCTCTTAGGTATAGCACTCATGCAATGATTGATAGGTTTTTATTCTTGTAGACGTAAGAAGCAGGGGAGGCAGCAGAACTGCTACCTTGGACTTCCCTGAGTGCCTATGTCTGGCCATTGCCAGAAGCACAATATTGGTCTAAATGGACCTTTGGTCTTACTTAATATGGCTGTTTCTGTCTTCTTAATTCCGTCAGTCTTACCATATTATAAAATACTGTTGACATCTTCCACTACTTTATCTTCTCCCACCTCCCCCAAATCATTTATTACCTACCAGACATCAAACTTTAAATGCAACCTGGGAAAGGTCTTCAGGTGATCGTGCTGTTTAAGAAAAAGTGATATTGGTGCCAGTCATTTCTGTTAGAAAGAGTACTGATAGTTTAATGGCTATCTAGAACACTTAGAATTAATGCTATTTATATTAACATAAGTAAACTGTTCCATTCTATATTCATTAACATATTTTGGACAATCCTTTCAGACACGTCTCAAATGGACTTGGAAACGTAGGAGAACCATGATTGTCTATATAGCTTCAGGTTTTACTTGACTATAATATGACCTGTGTTTTTGGGGCACCAGTTAAATTTAGGTTCGCATTAAACTTTGTGTGTATATCAGAGTTCACAATGTCAACTAATGCAGCTTTCCCTTATGTTCATTCCAGTATCTTTCAAGCTAATTAGTTGCAAAGTGATAGCAGGGAATGAATTTTGGGATAGGACTCAGTTGTGTGTAGGTGGGTAGGTAGTACCACATGAGCTGGCCTAGAGAAATTGAGATTATTGTATAGTGGTGGCAGGTATTTCATAAACAAGCAGAATATTCTGCACTTCTAATGGAGCATGTGAAGGTCAAGTGATAAACTAGAAGATATTTAAAATGGCACTACCATATGTGTGTTTAGCCAACTGGATTCCAGTGTGTATGTCATGTCATTATTATGCTTGTCTTCTTAGGATTGCAGAAGAGCATCGTTTGAACATTGCAAATACTGAGTTTTCATCATAAAGACTAAAATAAATAAAAAATATAGTTTCAGTATGACATAGTTTAAGCCCAGCCGGTAACTCAGAACCACGCAGCTGCTTGCTCATGCCTTCCTTCTTCCCGCCCTGTTCTTGGAGGGATGGGGGGAGAATCGAAAAGTGTAAATCACATGGGTTGAGATAAGAACAGGCCAGTAACTAAGGTATAATACAAAACTACTACTGCTACCACCAATAATAATAATGATAATGGAAATAACAAGGGGAGAGAATATAAAACTAAAAGGGGAAAAGAAAAAGAAAACAATAAACACAAGTGATGCACAACACAATTGCACACCACTCACCGACCAATACCCAGCCAGACCCAAGCAGCGATCTCCCCCTTCCGGGTAACTCCCCCTAGTTTATATACTGGGCATGATGTGCTGTGGTATGGAATACCCCTTTGGCTAGTTTGGGTCAGGTGTCCTGTCTCTGCTCCCTCCCGGCTTCTTGTGCCCCTCCTCACTGGCAGAGCGTGAGACTCAAAGTCCTTGATCAGAGTAAGCACTGCTTAGCAACAACTAAAAAAATCAGTGTGTTACCAGCATTGTTCTCAGACTGAAGTCGAAAACACAGCATTGCACCAGCTACTAGGAAGGAGAAAAATAACTCTTACAGCTGAACCCAGGACACAGTATTAGTTTCTACAAACTGTGAGAATGCATATTCAGTATTTACATAGCAGATAGGCTGGAGCCAGAGACAGTGCACACAATTTCTGCCATAAATCTGTCCTGAGTCATTTTGTATCACTGCTGCTTAGTCCAGAGCATGACGCTCACATTTGTGTGGTTTTATAGCTGCCAAAATTATTTCCTTTTCATGTCTTCAACCTCAATGGATAGTTCAGCATTACTTTGAAATTCACGGAAGCTAGATTTACAAATATGTTGAACTTCCTTACTTCCACTTATTTTTGGAAGGTCAGCATTTGAAAATCAGATGCTTATTCTGATTTAGAAAATAGGAAATTGAGATCCAGACTGTAGCATCTGTAATGCATCCTGGAGTTAAACTAGCAAGAAAAAGGGTTTCGCCCTACTGCACTGTGAACTCAATTTTGGTCTTATATTTTGAGAATAGTTGTCTCGGGAAGACGGATGAGGCAGTACAACCTTAAGGTGAAAAGATCTCTAACAGATGGATCAAAGTTTCTTAGGAGACATCTGGCAATCTCCATATGTAATTCTTTGTGGTCCTTTGCTCCAGCTGCTCATGTTGCCTGCATGCTTGTGCTAGCCCAATGCTGTTTGACACAGACACAAGACCAGAATGAGACCAAGTGTTGAAGCAACTGGTACAGTACTGCATGAACCATCTTAGGTATTAATTTCCATATATTTTGCACAATCAGACTAATGTAAAGCTTTTATTGTGATTAAATATAGTTTTTAGTCATGGCTAGTCTCTTAAAGATGGCAATTCAGGAAGTACTTTTTCACTCAGTGCTGTTTATGAAGCAGTCATTTGTGCAGCTTTATTCCAGGTGAGTCCGCTGCTTGAATTATACACAGGCCACTCGGAAAAAGTTACCTGGGCAACTCTTGAATTGGTCCTTTTGTGCTCAAATTTTACTTCAGTCTTCTTATTTCAAAGCTGAGCATCCATCTCAGATTGATTTTCCCACTCCAACAACATCTACCAGAATGGGAAATGAATTTATTTGATTTTCAGGAAGTAGCCCCACAAACTCCCACACCAGCCAGGTCCCCAAGAAGTGATGCTTCAGTAGATTGCAACAGTGAAATACAGATCATATGCCCAAGGCAAAAGCTAGCTTCTTAAGCTGATCAGGAGCTTCTTAAGTACTGTGTGGAGTGTGACAAATTCTGCCTATGTACGTTTTAAAATCTTCTAATGATTATACCTGTTATGATCTGTTCACTTTTCTGTTGTCTTACAAGCATGCAACTTGGGAGTTTCAGAAAGTGTAGGAGTTAACAAAATACTGTCTTCTGTTGACATCAACATATAACTGCTGAAGTAGCTGCAGCCTGTCAATGTGCCAGGAGGTAAATAGGGATTTGCTTCCAGTCCATCAGTATCGAGTCATGATGTAAGGGTCTGAGCTAAGAGTTTGGCTTGCTTTTGTGAGTACAGGTCAGTTCAGGTAGCTGAGTAGTTGAACATTTCAGGAGTTCATAATAGTGGCATAATTAAGACTCATTCTTCAATCAAAATCAGCACTAAGTAGAAAATGTCACAACAATACCAACATGCAGTGACATTTCATCAATAACTCTTTGCTTAGAAAAAAATAACTGACGTGGTGATTCAAATGACTGCTTCTCATAGCATTGTCATCAGGCTTATGTAAACAACCTTAAGACTGGGCAATAACTGACAAGAAACCTGTATTATAAATCTAGGGGAAGAATAACTTCCACACTGCAGGGAGGACTGAATTATCAATTATTACCTTTTTGCAAAAGAAGAAAACAAGAGTACTTCTAAATGTATAGCTCATGTTCTCAAACAAACACAGTTTTCACCAGGTACTCTTTTCAGGACTTTAGCTTTCACTGAGCTCTCTAGGAACCTTTCCACAGACTTAATAGGGTTTGCATTACACACATCTAATGAAAGAATCATTTAGACCATTTTTTCTATAGCCTTATTCTGTAGTACAAGTTAGATCCACGTGGAATTCTTTTAAAATTTCAAAATTTAATACATACACCTAAAAGGCTGAATCGTGCTTACTTTGTTTTCTTTTCATGGCAGTCTGAGAGGGCTCCATTTTGTTACCAGGAGCAGCCTAAGGAAAGAGAAGTATGTGGCAGCCAAAAGGTTTTCTTTTGTCAGGGAAGGTCCCTGTACACCTATGCTGTAATAATGGTGGCAGGTGAACAGCATACACATAAAAGCAGACTAGAGATTGATGTGCAAATCAGCTACACAAATAGGAGAGGAACGTCTTTCCTACAGTTTTAGCACCAAGTTACTGAAAAGACTGCTGTATTATGGCTGGTCTAAGCATGACAGGGTCAGGCTGGAGATAAGGAAAAGCCTTTTCCCTAAGAGAACAGCCCAGTGGTGGAGCTGGGGCCCAGGGAGGTTGAATGATCTCCATCCTTGGTGGTTTCACAGCTTGACTGGGCAGAGCTCTTAGCAGCCTTGTGTGACTCCCCCTGCCTGAGCAGTAGAGCTCCCCAGGTCCCTGTCAGCCTGAGTTACGCTATGGTCCTATGAACAAGAAAATGCATATATATGTGTGTATCTATATATATAAAAAAGTAACTGTTTAGGTTACTCACAAAAGCTTAAAAAGTTAAAGATATATATATTCACATGTATTCTATTTACATCCATATATGTTTGTGTGTGTGTGTACACTTACACACACACACACCCCCCCCCCCCGTCTCTGTCTTGTCTCTATCTCTATATATATATCTCCATCTCTATATCCCAATCGCTATCCCCATCCCTATCCCTATTTATTTGTCCAGGCTTGATGCAGTCCAGAACAGTTTTGATCCCTGATTAGACTAGCTCACAATCTAAAGGAGAACATGTGGGAAGGTGTATCAGAGGCACAAAGTTCCCTTCTGAGGAGAAGGCATTAACACTGCTCTGTGCATCTCAAGAGACCACCATCACAGTCAGCATAGCTGCAAGTGGGCATCCTCAGGCAGCCTGTGTTGCAGGGATACCTCATAGTCTGGCCAAAATATTTTTACTGTGTCCTAGGTAATATGTTGTGAGGGAGGTGTGATGGTAATGCAGTGTTTTCAGACCCCATGGGTTCTCACTGAAACAGCACAGTCCTCAGGACTCCTCTTTAAGCAAACCCTAACCTCACTCATCCGCTTTAATATTCCACTCACTTTGGCTTTTCTTACAGAATGAAGAGGATGAGGACCAGCCTCTTAGCCTGGCCTGGCCTGACACCCCACGCAAGCAGCTCACCTACCTTCTTGTGTTACCCATTGTTTTTCCACTGTGGGTTTCACTCCCGGATGTCAGAAAACCTGTAAGTAATTGCCATTGTATGTGAGTATGTTTTGCACAACACAGTGGCTCTCTAACTAAATCCCAGAAATGGACTGTAGTGGCTTTATGTAAAAATAGAGATAATGAATTTTTTTAGTAGTTTCTTCTTTGAAGAAGAGGTCACAGCATCAGTCTTCAAATCTTCACATGGGCGTTCATGGGCAACTGGTTAGTAATAGCTCTATAAAGGTTGCCATTCATATTCACTAATATTTTATGATACAAAGGGAAAGCTCTTGAAACTTCCTTAGGGCCTTCACATCTGCATTTCTAGATCCCCACTGAATATCACATAAGTGATGATGAAGTCTGTCCATCTCCAGTGCACTAAGAAGTATGACTGGAAAGATTTTAGTCTGTCTAAATTTTCTCTGTGTTTCAAAAGTAATGAATATTCTCTTAAATGCATGTTTTACTAGACCTTTCTCTTCTCATCATCTTCTAATCTTCATACTAGAACAAGATACATGAGTCCTTCTGTGTGTAAAATACTTGCTAGTTTTGTCCCAAACACAGCTTGAAGTAATTTAAGATTGATTTTTAATACAAATGACTTATTGTTATCAATTCTTACCACTTTCATATTAACATATACAAATAGACCAGGCTGGGGAGGCTCATGGAAAGTAAAAGATAAAAAGTCAAGAACTGAAAAAATTCATTTGTAGTGTTCTAATCACTTTTCCTGTCTGGATCAAAAAATAGGTTTGAAACTGCTGCAAGAAGGGATATGCAGCTTATAATGTTATAAATCAACATCCTGAATTCTTTTTCCCTCCTCACACACGCTCAAAAACTTTCCCATAGCACACACTGGAAAACTCCAATTCAGTGCAAGAATCAAGCTGAAGTAAGACCTCTGATTTGGTTTTAGGTAAAGGTTTCTGACATTTTCCCTTCCAGTCTTTAAGCTTTATTTTCTTCAAGTTTTCAGACAACTCTAGTAAACATTTCTTGTTTGGTAACACATAAAGCATACTTAATGAATTTCAGGATTGTTTATTTCTGTATCTGTGCCCTTGTTTTATCATTCAAACCCATCCCTGTAATTTTTTTCATAGTTTGGCCCAAAATGAACAAGTACTGCTAAGAAATAATTGTGTGCATTATTTTGTATTTTGAAAATCTGAAGTTGATATCAATAACATGTAGCTTTATCCAATATTCTGTACCGTACAAATGAGAACAGTTGTTACAGTAATGGTTTTGTAAAGCAGTATCTCAAGAAGCTGCATGCAATTGTGTGATGCATTTGATCATTAACAGTAGTATTGTTTACAACAAGACTGGCATGCTGACATCCTACAACTAAAATATCCTGCCATAACACTAAAGATAAGCCCATATACATCAATGGGCAACAGAGGTTTAAAATTTCATTCACTGAAAGGAGTAGCTTTTTGTACAGAAGTAAAAGAAATGCAGTTTGTGGTTACATGCAGTAATAACAGAAGAGGTAACAGACGGTATCAGGATGACAAGCTACTTACTTTGAACATTGCTGTCAAAGAATTAACCAGATGGTTGCATAAACTGTCTAACTTTTCAAGGATACTTCATTAGTGTGTTTGTCTCTAAAGTATTCTCACTTATGCCTGTGTGCCATCCCTGCTATTCCCTTCCTAACAAAAACAAAACCTAGTAACACAGTTCAGCATGTACATCAGAAAACAACTTTCCATGAAATCTGTGAGGCAAAAGTTAAACCTAAGTAATACTTTAATAGATTTTGTAGGCCTATCATCAGGGGGTTGATTTGCAAGTATGGTAATTTTAGTCAGAAACTCAAATTCTGCATCAGGATGTTCAGATTTGCATGTGGATATACAAAATGAACACTTGTGTGCTATATACTGATTTGAGAGACCGTATGGAGCCTTTGACATCCTCTGTGGGTGTCCACTTTTCAAATGGAGTTCTCCTTTCTTCCTAGAATCTCTTTCCTAAAGTATGTTTTATCTGCACATAATGGAGACGGTTTGACTGCATTTACTTTTAGTATACCAAGCTATCTTTACCTCCATGAGACCCAGAAGCTTTAGAAAAATTATTTAATATACAAGGTCTCCAGTTATAAAGTTAGCAAAGTCCTTGCTGCCTTCTGTTCTGTGCACATATACGCAGATTTTTATACACTTAGAGTAGATTACGCATTAGTTCAACTAACTCACAATTGATTCAATAGCTGGCATGTTTTAATGTTTGTTTAGTACCTTAATAATACCTGCTTGCATTAAGCCACTATATATTAAAATCCTTACTATAACATCAATAATGTTGCTGGCAGTACACCAGGTGTAGGTGTGCCTTGGGAAATTTTGTACCTGACTTTTTGTCCAGGTGTTTTGAACAATAACAGATATTTTTCCTGAACTAATAGCTTATTTCCCCAGTGTCTCCAAAAAGGCCACAAACGTAACTGTCCCACCTCCTGCAGCAAGGGCTATTGAAATATTGAAAGGAAATTGACATGACCAAGGTAGCCCAGTGGATCAGTGGCAGATACTGAACACCACCTCTTTTATTATAGCCATGCTGCATTGTCCATCCCTTTATATTACAGGCCATAAAAATGACTATAGGGGCTGTAGTCCTGCTATCACTGGACCCATATGGGGCAGTTTGTTGTAACCCTGCAAATTTCCATTACTAACAAGGAGGAACAACTTACATGAACTCTTGTTGCCATACAGAGATACACTGTTACCAAGGGGACAAGGACAAGATGTTCCTGCACAGCTTCAGTTGCAGGAGCTGATTCTGAGTAAACAGATTTAAGCACTGTCAAGTCTGAAAGGACAATCCCAGCTTGAAATGCAGATAAATTTATGTACGAGATAAACATTCATTCATGTTGAAGGTAAAGTAGATGATAATACTGGCTAACAATAAGATAGATACTTTGCAAATTATTAAACACTCACTGTTTTTCAGTAGTTTTTCAGCTTTTAGAAGAAAAACCTTCATACTTGGATCATTCTTGCTACTTAAAGTCCTGTTTTCAGACACTGGCATGACATCAATACAGAAATGTACCAAGAAAAGTGTCCTTGAAATTCCTGATAGACAGGAACAGTACTAATCCAACCAATCTAATGTGAAACTACAAAATTATTTCTCTTTTGTTAAAAGAAAATAGCATAGGAACTGAATCAGCCATGGCGTTTTCTCATTTGTCTGTTACCATGACCACAACAGAACCAATTGGTAATACACTGGGCGCTCTGTCTTTATAAAGCAACCATGACAACAAGGAAAGGTGAAGAAAGGGGTTGCTGTCTGCTGTCTCTGACTAATTCTTCCAGGAAAATGCTTGGAATTGACATCTCTTTATATTTCCAAGAGCTAGGGAGTTGCAAAGAGGTAAATCTTGAAAAAATGCTGTCATTAGTTACAAAACAATCATGATTATTATTATATTCTGAAAAAAAATAAAAATAAAAATCCAGCATCCAAAAAAGAATCAGCACTCTGATTACTGCTTTTTAAAAGTTTCATCTGTATGCAAATGTCCTGGCTTCAGCTGTAACAGTTGTTTTTCTCCTTCCTAGTAGCTGGTGCAGTGCTGTGTTTTGGCTTTAGTCTGAGAACAATGCTGCTAACACACCGATGTTTTAGTTGTTGCTAAGTAACGCTTACTCCGATCAAGGACTTTTCAGTCTCTCATGCTCCGCCAGTGAGGAGGGGCACAAGAAGCCGGGAGGGAGCAGAGACAGGACACCTGACCCAAACTAGCCAAAGGGGTATTTCATACCACAGCACGTCATGCCCAGTATATAAACTGGGGGGAGGTACCCAGAAGGCCAGATTGCTGCTGGAGTCGGGCTGGGTATCAGTCGGCGGGTGGTGAGCAATTGTATTGTGCATCACTTGTGTTTATTGTTTTCTTTTCCTTTTCCCCTTGTAGTTTTATATTCTCTCCCCTTGTTATTTCCATTATCATTATTATTATTGGTGGTAGCAGTAGTAGTTTTGTATTATACCTTAGCTACTGGACTGTTCTTATCTCAACCTGTGGGGTTTACATTCTTTCAATTCTCCTCCCTGTCCCGCCAGGAGCAGGGGGAAGAAGAGGGGGAGTGAGCGGCTGCGTGGTTCTGAGTTACCAGCTGGGCTTAAACCACGACAGCAAATTACATAGCAGCATCTATGGAGCCCGTTTGTGGTTTCATCACCTGTAATACGTACAAGCTTTAAATTTTGCCCTTTTTGAGTTTAAATATTCCCCCTTTTAAAATAGGTACTTAGACTTCTAAGCCTATTAAGTACTCTTAGTCTTGAACTGCTGCTTATCAGGTAAGTTTACTGGTAGAGGACTAGCTAAAACAGGCTAGGAATACACCTGATGCAAAGTTATTGACATGTAATTCTTAGCCATCCAAAATCTGCGGGTGTCTCACTCAGGCAAAGTCCTGTTATTTTGCAAGAACCATTTGGTATATATAATCGCAGTGACAGAGAGCTATTACTTTCCAGTACAGCTCTTGCTGTATTAGTTTTACATAAGTCAATATATGCTAATATCTTGAGTGTTGTATGGTGATTATTCAAATTGCATTGATAGGAGGTGCTCTGTGTAGATTTTGTGACCAGTTGCAACTGACTTATCATTTCATCATCTCTTTCACCATATATGTTGCCAGAAAATTGCAGTTTTTACAAAGAAGACAAAAAATGTTGAAAGTTGAAAGAGGTGGCTACTAAGAATGGTGGAAAGAAGTGCTAGCTGTTTAGTTAAAAAAAAAAAAAAAAAAGAAAATGCTGGTTAGATTCATTTATCCCTTCCAGACTCTATTCTGCTCACACTGGTGTCAGATCACCAAGAGCCATCTTTGTGTTCCTTCCAGCTCGTGTTCCTTTTCAGACTAAGGTCTTCTCTTCCCCAGTGCATGTAAAGTTTTGATTTGAAAATGAAAAGTACATCTGAATAGGTTTAAACATTTAGCTCATCATTAGATTTTCTGATTAGAGAAAGATTTAGAACTCTGATTTGAAAAAATAACTGGTTGCTCTGTAAAGAGTTAAGAAGGATTTAAGAAGCAGATCAACCAAAGTAGCCTGGGACATTTCTAGAAACAGTGTTTGTGACAGTAATGGAATTTATAGATGTAAAAAAGGAAAATGATGTTTCCAGGTGCCACTGGGGCTATTTGTGCCTATATTTAAAGATAATTCATTTAAAACATCTACTGGAATGATTTTCTTACTCCAACAGAAATTTAATTATTTATTTATATGTAAGGGGTCTTTCAGAGCATTGTTAGATCCATTGCATATTTAATGTCTGTTCCTGTGCATATTCAGTTGTGGAATTGCATAGCTTATGTTAATCAATGCTTGTCCTGAGCTCAGTTTTCAGGAAGGCATTCAGCATTAGGCGAAGAGCCCACAGGGAGTAAGTGTTCTTAGCACAGCTCACAGCTGCTCCTGCTGCTAGGGCAGATATGGACCTTCTAACTGTCCAGTCCTATTGGTGAGTGTGCACAATTGCTGTTGCTGACTTTTACATTTTTCCCATTAGTAACGACCTCATCTTGTTCCATTTATGTCAGCAGAAAGAGTCTACACAATTTCAGTGAGCTGCAGACCAGCCTTGCTCTTTTCTGGTTCTGCTAACAGAGCGTCATTCCCGCATGACTATCTCTAACAACCAGCCCAATTCACTGAGCGCCTCTTACTCCACAGGGACCCATGCTGATCAGTTCCTAAACATGAGGTCCTTCTATATAAATGGGTCTTCTGTCTGTTACACAAGAAAAGATGGCTGTACAGCTCTCTAAACTCTCTAAAAAAAGAGGCGTTTATCATGGCTTGAGCAAACTGAATCAACAAAAGCCAAATAGTATTTTCTCTCTATAAGTCATGTTGGGGAATGCCCTGCAGTCCTGTCTGCTGTCACAACACCTAGGAATGACCTACAGGTTAATGTGTCTGCTGGTGCTGCTGGGGTATGTCTTGCAGTGGAGAGGGGTAATGGCAAGGTGTGCTGCCCAAAAACTCTGGAGGCCCCTCTATAGCAAAAAGTGGAAGTGAATTTAGCGAGGAATTAACAGGAAAAGGTAGTTCAGGATCAAGCAGCAGCTGGAACAAGTATTCAAACTGGTATAACTTACTTCCACAAGCAGTCCTATGGTTATTCATGAATATTTGTAGGATTCTACTAGTGGCACATCAGAACTTGTCTGGGGTAGGGATCTGTGTTCAGAAGGTCAATGCCCATAAGGACTGTGGTTTCATTCAAGACTGGTAGCATCCATTCACAGTACAAGACTTAGTTTTAAACACTAACTGGATTTAGACAGTGGTTGCCTGGTACAGCACTGCAGTTGTGTTTCCTTCCTTTATTAGTTAAGTTGATCTCTTTTTGTTACATTCTGAGAAAAATTAAAAGTACAGCATGTCATCCTTCAACATAGGTGTTCACTGTTTCTCTTTGTTTCTGTTTCAGAAGTCAAGAAAATTTTTTCCTATCACATTTTTTGGTTCTATCAGCTGGATTGCATTTTTTTCTTACTTAATGGTCTGGTGGGCACATCAGGTAAGGACGTACACTGGTACAAAATACAAGCCCTGCATTGTGTTTTGCACTGTGAGAGCTCATTTAGAATCAGAGTCCATCATCTATCTCACGCTGAGTAGTGCTTTATTTTTGGAACTGCAACCATGGATGAAGTAAATTACTACTCAGAAAATGAAAAGTGGTTCAGAGAGCTGTGGTTGTCTTGACCACAGGACTTGCTCATTATGGTAACATCAGAGCCATCAGCAACTGCTTGTCTGTACCTACTGGTTCTATTTGACAATCTTTCTCCTGAAACATGTAGAAATCTGTGAATATGAATAATTCTTCAATCTTGCCTGTATTATCCAAGAGATACTATTATTATTACTACTACTATTACTACTACTACTACTACTACTACTATTATTACTATTATTATTATTGTTATTATTATTTTCTGATTTTACTTAAACCCTTTAGGTTGGAGAGACCATTGGTATTAGTGAAGAAATCATGGGACTGACTATTCTAGCTGCTGGCACATCCATTCCTGATCTTATTACCAGTGTTATTGTCGCCCGTAAAGGTCTGGGCGACATGGCTGTATCCAGTTCTGTTGGAAGCAACATATTTGACATCACAGTGGGGTAAGTCCTACAGCAAGAAGATTGTCTATTTTAACAAGTCTTTTGTTCTTAGCATGTTGCTGTGGTTTTGCCAAGGTGTTGCCTACAACAATTGATGCTGAAAAGTGATGCCATTGAATCTGAAAAGGGAGAATGATGCAAATATGAAATGTATGTTACTGTGCTAAGTTCTCAAAAGTTTTAGACATTTGCATGACAGAATTGTTACAAATTTGTTGCCTAATTCACCCGTTGATACACTGCTTCACAGCAGCTCTAGCGTAACAATGTGTGGCATGTGGTCGGCATTCAGATTCTGTTTTGACCTTTTGAGACCAAGCTAGATGAGGTCCGGAAATGTTGTGGTTGATGCCTCAGTGTTTCAAAAACATGCAGGAAATATACAGACAAACTCTGTCTTTATTCCCACATTTCCATCTTCAACACAGGAATAGAGGCACTGAGAATCATGTCCATACTCTCAGTTTCTCCATCTTTGATTTTTGTTTCCTATCACACATGCAGAAGAACAGGTCTAGTCATAGTCACAGTCTCGAGCAGCCTAGTCATAGAACAGATCATTATTTTTGCTGCTGAAAATATACGAGCAACTGCACAGATACAGAAGGGGATCCTGAAGTTAGAGTGGATTGTAAATGGCTTTTTTACTCGGTCTGTTAGCTAATGGCAGTACCTTTGGACACAGCATTAAAAATGGGCTACTTTTTTCTATTAATCCAGAAGCATCAGAACTGCAAAATCTATGAAAACATTATTCACTACCATGTGCTTCAACTTAGAATGCATAGGGTGCGTTGCAAAACTTTTCTCTTTTGCTATGCTTTCATAATTTTCTTAAAACTTGTAGTCTTCCTGCTAATGTAAATGTGCTTGTCCTGTACCCCTCTGCTAGACCTGGTATATTTACAGCAGAAATGGCACAGTTGAGCTGTAGGCTGGTATAGTTAGTACTGAGGCTGTAATAAATTATTCTCTCTTGAGCTGCTTATTCAAGGGTTGAATGCTGTGAGCTTCTGACAACCCTCTTCATGCTTTCTAAGCCTGCTAAGCTCTGATCAGTGGCTTAAATATTTATTTCAGCTTGCCATCTTCCAGAGGGATATTGCCTCATTCTGTGGCATCAGAGATGAGAAATGCAATGACAGCAAATACAGAAATAGAAATTAAGCAGGAGTTCAGTTGAAGTTCGCATTTTACATAGGTTTATACAGTAAATGTGGATCAAAGCTTTTATGGGACAAATTTTGGGGACAGTGCCTTACAAAGTGCTGATTCTTTGTGGCAAGGACATGTCTTTATATGACCTACCCTCCTGTCATGCAGGTTCGTGGAAAGAGAGTGGAAGTAGTTCTTGCACAGATGGTCTGAAATCTAGAAACAAATCAAAGGGGTCTTCCTGCTCACAGACAGGATTCCAGGTGATTTGGTGGCCAAGGAAAATAGAATTCACCAATATGACTGGTGGAAGAGTAGGGAGCCTAAATCCTGTGTATTCTCCTTTGGAACCACAAGCAAGCTAACAAATCAGATTTGTGTACATACTAGAAGAATTGAAACTCTTCCTGCTTCTCTTTCTGCGGGAAGCCTCTGGTGGTATTTTGAAGTGCCCGCAGAAGCTTTCTCATGACTTTTCCTGCACCTCTGCAATGTTTCAGATTTATTTTTTTATTTCTTAACAGCCTTCCTCTTCCGTGGCTCCTGTATGCTGTCATTAACAGCTTTGCCCCGGTGACAGTCAGCAGCAATGGTCTGTTCTGTGCGATTGTCCTCCTCTTCATCATGCTGCTCTTTGTCATCCTCTCGATTGCTTTCTGCAAGTGGAGGATGAATAAAATCCTGGGCTTTCTCATGTTTGGGCTTTATTTTGTGTTCCTGATTGTCAGTGTCCTCCTGGAGGACAAAGTGATCCGGTGTCCTGTCTCCATTTAGTGAAAAATGCTGTTTCAAGAAAAAAAAAAAATCAAACCCAAAAAACAAACAAACAAACAAACAAACAAAGAAGAAAAATAAAAAGAAAAAAAAAACCAAAGTAAACAACCAAAACCAAACCAAATCAAAAAAACAAAACCACAACAAAACCAAAAACACAAAACAAAACAAAACAAAACAAAACCACCCTCCCTTCCCCCAAACCCATATATATTTATTTAAATATATATAGACTTCAACATGAAACAGCAAAAAACCACAATGGAAATCTTCTATGAGAATAGCCCATGGATTTGTAAATTTCCTCTCACTCAATTTTAAAAGAAAGAAAAAAAGAACGGGATATAAAGGGTGGATCCCAGAGCTGAAGAATGACTGCTGCTGGACAGTCCAATCACCTTCAAAGGACTGAGTCCGGCTGCGCTGAGGTTTTCTTTGCTGCAGAGCATCCTCGCCACTCAGAACCGGAGATGCTGCTCATGCATGGAAACAGTGAATGCTGCTGCTTCTCCTATGAGTATGTACCTATCCACAGAATTCTCATTCTCTGTAGTAGTATACGCAGATACACAGTGTGCCCAGTTTTCAAAGCTCTGATCTTGTAAGGAGAACGTTAATACTAACTTTGTGGAGGCATGACCCCCACACGCACCCTGGGGTGGGGGTTTTCTGATAATCTGCTGAAACTCCTGAGTGGAAAGCAATCACCGAGCGCGTGAGCTGCAGACAGGGGAGAGCTTGCACGTCTCTTCCTAGAAGTGGGTTTATATGATGTGGTTTCAGCAAAGCCAGGGTATTTGTAAATAGTTTCTTCCTCTGTATAGCAGGTCCGTAAAGGCAATTAGCAGGATGTTAATGGTGGTTAATTACATCTTGCAAAACTCTTCAGATTCCAGAAACTCTTACTCTGGCACTGAAGGGGCCACACTGCCTGGGCCTGGCCATTTTGTGATTAGTGCTGTAACTTGTGCATTTTTTTAACTGCATTCAACGCAATGCAGTGGCAAAGACGAGAATGGGGATACTCTGTCTTTAATAGCTACGCAACATGCAGACATCATACAGCTACTGTGTGAACACATCATTTTTTCTAATGCAGCAATACAAGCAATAACAATATTCAGATGCTGTTATCATAATGAGTTTGCCTTTACATGCCAGAAGAAAAAGGTTAATTTGCTTATGCGTAGTATTTCATACAGAAAATAGAAGTAGTTGAAAGTGGCAGCCTAATTGCTGAAGTAGATATATGTTTTACAGGCTTTCACTATTACTTGGAGTGTAAGGACCTTCACAGCTACATACAGTTATTGCTGGAAGAGATTCCCAGCTGATGTACAAAGCTGGGACAGTTCAAATTTGCTCTTACAAATCTTGAAACTAGGTAGGAGAAACTAACAATTTAAATATAGTGGAACTGCAGGAAACATACATCTTTTTTTTTTTTTTTAGTATTGCTGAAAGTGTGAGTGTCTAAAGAAGCCAAGGAAGGAGTGAAAATGCAATATTATTTTACTGAAATGCTGAGAGAAGGAGGAGGTCCCAACCTCAAACAAAAAAACATAAGAAGGGAGAAAGTGACAAAGTGTTTAACTTTCCTGTAGTTTGGATGATTTTAAAAACAAAACAAAACCAAAAAAAAAAAAAAAAAGGACTGAAATAGGTGTTATGAAAATATTTGTGATGTTCATCATTTGTTTGTTCAAGTCTTATGTGCAGTTAGAGTTCATGAAATTTCAGTGCATTTCTGTGACCTGATTCAGCATTGCTTTGTATTCATATTGTGCTCACAATGGCAATGCCATGCTCACAGCTGTGTAACAGAAGGCTCAGCACATTTTGTCTTATCTGTTTTTCTGTGTTCCATTCTGTTTGCTTCTCACTCATCTCCTTTGTCCTTTACTGTTTTCCTGTTACATGTGTTTGTATGTAACAGTATCTGGTTAGAGTGAGGACTTGACAGAAAACAATGGTAGAGAAAACAGTAAAGAAATACATCCTAAAATTACTAAATTGTTAATACCATGTGAATCATGAAAAAAAAATTAAAAAAGTAACATAGCAAGAAAACTAGGAGTTACAATGTCTGCTACTCATGTCTTGTCCTGACTTATCAAGTCCTAGTTACATTCAGAATCAGTATTTGATCTTAACCATACATTTGCAACAACTCTTCTTCTTAGTGCTTGTTAGTGTGACCTTCTCTCATCGTGAGCAAAAATTTGTGTATTTAAGATCTTTCCTTGCTCCAGAATCCTTACCTGTCTTAACGATAGTGCTGTCCACCTCTTAACATTTATTTCTGCGGGTGTACACGATGGAAAGATTGAGGGGACGGTGTATAGATCCACACCTCTCTCTCTCTCTCTCTCTCTATCTCTCTCTCTCTCTATCTGTCTATCTATCTATCTATCTACAGTGCCCTCTACTGACTAGAACAGCAATCTTGCAAAAGCAACTCTAACCCAAATTCTGACCTCAAATGAAACAGGTGTCCCAAAAATACAGAGCTGACTCCGCAGTATAATCTGTTCCAGAGGAGTCACTAAATGCTTTTATTTCTGATGACAGAGCTCAGAACAGGCGATCCTTTCCCAAGTGGGCAAAACAAGACAGAGCAATCTGAAAAAGCGTGTGCAGGATCATGGTAGTTCTGTGTATGTGGGTGCTTACAATAAACTAAGATGCCCAGATTCGCTGGTCTGACATTTCAAATCAAGAAACCAGGGAAGGGCAAGAGTATGGGCAAGAGTATGAGCTCTGTTCAGTACATTACTCTTTTTCTGTTTTGAGTTGGGTTGGGGTTTTGGGTTTTGGTTTTTGGGTTTTTGTTTTTTTTTTTTTTTTTTTTTTTTGGTTGTGGTTTTTTTTTTGGTTTTTGGGGGGTTTTTTTGTTTTTTTTTTTTTGGTTGGAGGTTTTTTTATGACTTCATGGCCAGCATGGGGTAACTCCCATACTGGAAAGGAAACAGCCCTCCCTGACCTTGAGAGCCGTAAGAACACACTGGTGCATTCTGCAAAATGAAGGCAGCAGCAGCAGAGATTACTGCCCCACTGAGGGCAGGTAGGGAGAAAAGAGTAACCAGTGGAAAGCCCTAAACACTGGGAATATTTCAGTCTGAAGCCGGCATCAACAGCTTGAAAGAAGAATTTTATGTGTACGGCTACGGGCTGGTGTCCTGTAATGGCATTTATATAGTGTCTTAAAATATATCTGATTAATTTTTTTCCTATGTCCATTTGCCCATATCAACATATTTATTTTGGAAGGTGTTAAAAGTAACTTTTTCCCCTCAGGAATGAGACACCTCACAGCTCTCACTGCCTTGCATCTGTTGGGCAGATCATTATTCAGATGGCTGAATAACTATACTGTCAGTAGCAGCTCAGCTCCAGAGGTTATAGGATTGATTTCAGTTGTGTGGTGCTTTCTGTGGAGGCTGGCTGTGAAAGCTGGTTATACTTACCAAGGCAGCTTTCTACATAACTGCTGGGGTAAACTGTTTCAGGATGCTTGCATGCTGTTGTGCTCTATGATAACAAGGTAACAGCTATACTGGTAAAGAGAGGAATGGGCTGGAGGGAGAAGCACGGCCCCTTATCCCATATAGGAGGAGTCTGAAAATCTTAACCTGGAGTGCTGAGAGAACAGACAAGAGCTGCTGCAGCCAAATGACTGGAAGTCTATAAGCTCTGCAGGCTCAACACTGCCAAAAGTGCACACCACGTGTTAGGAAACTTCTATTTTACAATGACAGATTTCCCAGCATAACATGTTTCTTACTGTTCATAACTGTTTCAGTGTGGGATCCATGAACATTTCTCAACGTTGTACACTTTGAATTCAAAATTAAATTTCTGTTTCTTCAGTTAAAGTTCTGAATGACTTCACTAGGTCCCACAAACTGCCTAAATTCTACAATGAGTTGATCAGCATTGAAGGCTCTTCCATCTGCTTGTATGTCTGTGCTCATTTATTCAACTGATACTGTTGTCTACATAATCCTTATGAAGCATAAATGAATAATTAATACAGAAATTGGTGTTATGGTCAAGATCCTGTTCTAGCCTAGTGCTTTCAGGGCAACACCAGTTTGGCAACACAGCAAGTAAGATAAGAATGCAAATTCAGGTTAAATAGCCAACTCTGTGGCACTATAACACCTGCACAGAACCAAATTTGGACATGGTTTTTGGAAGGGATTTCCAGTAGCATTTGGGTAGGATTGTGGGTCAGATTGCAACCTGTTTTAAAGATTTGCTGCACTAACTTCATTGGAATTGATGAAGAAAATAGCCCTGGCTGTACAAAATACCACTGGAGTCTGACAAGTACTTGCAGTTTTCCACTAAAAAAAAAAAAAGGAAAAAAAAAAAAATAGCTGACTTCTCTCTCCAGAAGCCACCATGGTCAAATCTGTAGGGTAAATGCTGTAAAACTGCGATAAAGAGAGTGATATGAGGATGATCTCCTCAAGAACAGGGTTCTTATATAGACATGGCAAAATCTTTCAGCAAGGCTCAGTATAGTTTAGATTAACTACTTTACTGAAAGCTAGTGCTTTCTTGTAGTGCAGACAGGCTCTCTGAGTCTGTATGCCTCTGCTTATTCATTCCATTGATGTGGCTTTCTGCATAACCATGAAGCATAAAGCATGGTGAGTGACAAAGCAGCTTATCTAGATGCCCTTTGATGTTCGTAATGGCAATGAACCTACCTTGTAATTTCCTAATATGCTACTCTGAAGTAGTTTATGGTCGTTGTCACTTATGGTACTGTTGTGTGTGGATATGAAGGTCCACAATGCAGTAGGTTAAATGTGATTAATCCAAGTACTGTATAAAATTAGTAGATGCTTAGAAATATTCTTAGTGTTTGGGTGTTTTTTAAGGGATTATTTCTCTGGTTGTCTCTCATTACGTGTTTTGCGAAAACGGGGATATACAACATTTTTAAATTATTCTTCTTTCAGCAGTAATTCCTCAAAATAGCATCTTGTGGTCCATATAAATTGTGTTTTGAATCAAACATGAGTCTGTATCAGGTAGATTTATTTCATTTATAGCAAAGAAATAATCCCTTCTCCAACAACTGGCCCACCGATATCCCAAAGATTTCTGCCATTGACTTGGGAAGATACAGATTTTTATTTTAGGATTCCGTATTTCATAAATGCATTTGCATAACAAACATAATTGTCCTGGGAGCTATGAACAAACAGAAAAATTGGATTCACTTGTATTCTTGGAAACCATTTTATCTCTTGTAAATAACAATGACAGAACTAACTGAGAAGGAGGCATAGTTAGTTCCTTTAAGTAGGTGATTCTTGTTTTCCTGCTATTCCTGGGAAGTTTGATGCAATAACTTGCAGCTCGAAAAAGTGATTTTGAGATTAGCAAATGGGATAGCCTGCACTCGGCAGTGTGGAGAAGAGTCCTGCTCCAGCCCTACAACACTTCTGATTGATGTTAAAATGATCCTTCTTGGATCTGTTGCCATCAGTTACAGGAATATCAGTATTGAGATATCTATCTGTCATTTACATCGGGACTGGGAGAGTAACTTTTCCAGATTGAAGTTATCCAATTCAGTGCCCCCATCAGATACAGAGGTCATATATGGATCACAGCACTGTAGTCCAGACAAGTCATCCTGTGGATCTGCTGTTGCTAGTTGTGAAGTGTGTGGCATTTCAGGACTTGTCTGCCTGGATGGGTGCAGATAGTTTGCGTGTTCTCCTGCCCGTGCTCTTGCCTGGCTGGACGTAAGCCATGTGTTCTCCAAAAGCCACATAACCACATTAGCGTGGCCCTGAGCCCATGCTCCCAGCCAGCCAGGTAAGCCCCAGCCTAGAAGCCACTTGAAGCATGGGTAGGTGAGGCACACAACTGGCCACATTATTCTTACAGGAGCCATATGTGGCCCGGGACCAGACTGAATAAGAAATAATACAATTCAAGATCGGTAAATGAACTCTCATGTAGATTTATTATAAATTCACTGCTCATCAAACACAAAACTAATCCAAACAAATTTTTATGTGTTTTTAAAGATCTTGCACTTTACTATTTTTTTTTATTTATTTTGTGTCACATAGTTGTCTTAACGCAAAAAGAAGCCATAAAAAACCCAGAAGACTAGTATCGGGTTTCTAAATAAGGGGATCATTAATTTTAAAGTAAAGAATCAATTTCACATCTCTGTTAAGGTATAATGTAAAATAATGTCAAATAAATGTACAGTAAAGCAGGATCTGGTTTCGCCTTAGTGAAGCTGTGAGTAAGTTGGGGAGTTTGCTCATACTCTTGAGCTTCCTTGTGGGACTGTACAAAATACTGCACACTGCCTTTGCAGCAGGGGATCAATCCTTGTTCACCCCAGAAGAAGGAACATAATGCTTGCAGAGTCAGGCCCAATGAAGCAATTAAATCATGCTGTTACTCTAATACTTTCTTCCACTGAGACCACAGTAAAGGAAGCTGCTCATATTTTAGTACGTTTATAAGACATGAGTTATTTCTGTCATACCTGTTTTACGAAAGAATTAGAGTTTTCAGGGTCAGGCTATCCAACAGAAATTAACCATTTCTTTTAATCCCCCATAAAAATTAAGTAATGCCAAAGGGGTTTTTCTTGCTTTTGTGTTTATTTCCATTATTGAGATCTCTGTTACACAGTTTTGATTTTGCAATCCTGACACTGAGGAGTTGGCTCACATGAGCAGAAATTATTTCTCTCACTTAAAATGGCAAGATCAGGCCACTGTATTGTCGTGAAAATAATAGTAGTGTGTTGTAACTGACAATCAGATGCTATTTTTATAAAAAAGCTTTTTTAGCTTGCTCCAATTCGTAGTTTTCATACTCTTTTATCTCCCATTTTCAAGTCACTGTAAAAAAAATCTGAATATGTCCCCCATCCTACTCATTTCAAACTTGAAAAAGAAACATTGCCATGGAAGCCAGTCCAGGCCCCTGAAAATTACAGGGTTTTTTCTCATGTGTTTATGTGTATGGATCATTACCCACTAAATGAAACTCTTGTATCTCTGAATCAGTATATTCTCTGTGAATGTAAGTTTGTATATAGTATGAAAGTTACCTTTATTTGTACATAGGCTTTCGGAAATAATCCCTTCTGTCAAAGGTTTTACTTCACTGTATCTACAGAATGTTTCTCTGTGGTGTGTATACTTTCTCACCTTATGATACTGATACAGAACTCTTCATATAGATCACTATGTAATTGAATTGTTTGTTTAAGTGTGAGTAATAGTGACAAGAATAAATATTAATAAAAAGACTTACCAGTGTGTAATTTTGCTTGGTACCTTTTCTCTTAATTTGGACTTGCTATGGCTCTGAAAATAGTATTTTAACTACCTGCTCTGGCTTGAATGAGGATCTGCCGTGCTACTCTTCAGCGTAAGTGTTCAAGCAGCACTAGCTGCCTCTTGCCATGTCACTGTGCTATGTGCTGTGCATATACAGAGTAAGGAAAATGCCTGTGTTCCAGTAATCTTAAAATTTAAACAGGGTTTTTTATCTGTAGCCCAATGTGAATCCACCAGACAGCAGCTTCCTGGAGCTGTGTATGTCTGGAGACCTGTTGTCCTGTTTGGGCCAAGTTCCCCTACATTTCTTTATTGACACGTTTGCTCACAGGTTGTTTTGAATGCCATTCTTTAGTTTGACACCTTCTCATTTAATCTTCAGGCTGCACAGTCTGTCATCCTTGCCAGGTGGGGTGTTTGGCTTTTTCTTAGTCTGCCATTGGATGAACGATACTTTTAAACAAAAGAATGATCTTCAATAAATAACAGCAAAAGAAGATCAGTAATGTTAAAATTTTCCACTAATCACCCAAACTTTCCATCTTCACAAGTTATAAAAGGTTGCAATAGACATTACTGTTTCTCCCATAGTAGCCCCAGGAAGTCATCCTCCACAGTGAATCAAGACATTTTTTATGAGGCATTGTGCCAACCCTAAAGGTGTGACCTCAGGACAGAGACTTTTTGTTCATCTTTAACCATAATAGAGCTTTAAAAATGGGGAAAAAAAGCCACAAAACCAAAAAACCAAACCCAAACAAACTTGAAACAAAACAAAACAACCAATACCAAAATAAATTTACAAATTTACAAGACTAAGAGTGGAGAATAGTGATTGTCTTGAGACATTCATGTCTGCAAAATGGGACAAACAACAAGGTCAGGCACATGCTACAAAAAACAAAGTTGGTGTATGCTACAACTCACAGAGGCACATCTGAGATGCTTTAAAATTTAGGTTGGAGATGGAGAGTTTGAAGTAAAGACTGCGTTAAGCTTTATCCCAGAAGTGAATATGCACACACATACACACACAGACACACAGAGGTGTTGACAGCTGTGTTCTGTGGGGGTGTCTTACCCTGCTGCTTGGCAACAGTTGATTCCTGCCTCTACTGCAATCACTTTTAAACAGAAATAGAGGGTTTAAAATCCTTCATTAACCACAGTAGGCCAAGGTGGTATGTGACTGGTGTGAGCAGGGGAAGGAGAAAAATATAGCAAATACCCTCTGCAGTCCTGCCTGGGGGAGTGATGGCACATTTCCTTGCTACATGTTTCCCTTTCCACAAGCAACTACTTCACTGACTTATCTGAAGGGCTAGAAAAAAAAAATTAAAAAACCAAAACTCTCTTCATTTACTATTACTTTTTCATTGACAGCTAGTTATATTTGGGTGTTTATCAACAATTAAAAAAGAGATGCTATGAGATACTGCTAGCCAAAACTAGCTCTAAAGAGCTTGATTTAGTATCTTACAACATGCAAGAAAAACTTGTTTGGGTACTTGAAACAGCTCCTTCCAGGCTAAGATGCTGTATTGGTCAGCATTTGTGCATCTGTCTAAAGTGTCAGTAAATCCATTTTATGATATATTTTATAGCTTACATTAAAAAACAAAAAACAAACAAAAAATAATTCTTAAAATCTATTTTACTTCCCACTCAGAACAATGATTTTCAGCAAAGCTCTTACCAGAATCTGACTGAAAAGCAGAAATTCATAGAATCATAGAATCATAGAATAGTT
The DNA here is from genome assembly GCF_004027225.2 of Strigops habroptila. NCBI lineage: Eukaryota > Metazoa > Chordata > Aves > Psittaciformes > Psittacidae > Strigops > Strigops habroptila. Next base: position 66,579,838 of record NC_044302.2, read on the forward strand.
AAGGAAAGGACCTTAAGATCATCTAGTTCCAACCCCCCTGCCATGGGCAGGGACACCTCGCACTAAACCATGTCACCCAAGGCTCTGTCCAGCCTGGCCTTGAACACCGCCAGGGATGGAGCATTCACAACTTCCTTGGGCAACCCATTCCAGTGCCTCACCACCCTCACAGTAAAGAACTTCTTCCTTATATCTAACCTGAACTTCCCCTGTTTAAGGTTAAACCTGTTACCCCTTGTCTTATCACTACAGTCCTTGATGAAGAGTCCCTCCCCAGCATCATTATAGGCCCCCTTCAGATACTGGAAGGCTGCTCTGAGGTCTCCACGCAGCTTCCCTTCTCCAGGCTGAACAGCCCCAACTCTCTCAGCCTGTCTTCATAAGGGAGGTGCTCTAGCCCCCTTATCATCCTCGTGGCCTCCTCTGGACTTGTTCCAACAGCTCCATGTCCTTCTTATGTCGAGGGCACCAGAACTGCGCACAGTACTGCAGGTGGGATCTCATGAGACCAGAGTAGAGAGGCAGGATCACCTCCTTTGACCTGCTGATCACGCTCTTTTTGATGCAGCCCAGGATACGGTTGGTTTCTGGGCTGCGAGCGCACACCGAAGCTGGCTCATGTTCAGTTTCTCCCCCAGGTCCTTCTCCGCAGGGCAGCTCTGAATCTCTTCTCCGCCTAGCCTGTAGCTGTGCCTGGAATTGCCCCGACACAGGTGTAGGACCTTGCACTTGGCTTGGTTAAACTTCATAAGGTTGGCATCGGCCCACCTCACAAGCATGTCAAGGTCCCTCTGGATGGCATCCCTTCCCTCCAGCGTATCAACCGAGCCACACAGCTTGGTGTTGTCAGCAAACTTGCTGAGGGCGCACTCAATCCCACTGTCCATGCCACCGACAAAGACGTTGAACAAGAGAGGTCCCAACACCGATCCCTGAGGGACACCACTCGTTACAGTTTTCCAACTGGACATTGAGCCGTTGACCACAAGTCTTTACATGCAGCCATCCAGCCAGTTCTTTATCCACCGAGTGGTCCATCTATCAAATTGATGTCTCTCCAATTTAGAGACAAGATGTCATGTGGGACAGTGTCGATCGCTTTGCACAAGTCCAGGTAGATGACGTCAGCTGCTCTGCCCCTATCCATCAGTTCCATAGCCCTATCATAGAAGGCCACCAAATTGGTCAGGCAGGATTTCCCCTTAGTGAAGCCATGTTGGCTGTCACCAACCACCTCGTTGTTTTTCATGTGCCTTAGCATGCTTTCCAGAGAATTCCTTAAGGTTCATTATTGCTAATAAACAATTTTCCACAAAAAACATGTTTCCTGGACAACCTCTCCCCACCACCACCATCCATCCTGCTAAAAACCTTTTTAAAACCTGCCAGGGTGTTGTGTCCTCAGAAGGACAGGACCAAGCATGGTGGAGCCAAACCTGCCCTGTCCTCAGCCCCGTTTATAGTGCATTGGGCCCCTACACACTGCTGTCCTCTCTGCTTCCCACACTGCCCAGCATCCAAGACAAATGCTGTCACAAGAGGTACCCCAGCAAGTGGAGGCAGGCAATGCTCAGAGCCTGAAGGGCTCAGGCCTTTTTTCACACCTCATAAGGCTTGGGCAGTGGGAAGGATCCCCATCTAGAAGGAAATCCACAGCCCTGGCTAAACAGGCATGAAACGGTCTTGGCATAACTCAGGTTCTCTCCTTGAAGTTTTATTTATATGGAAAAGAGCAGTGTAAGGGACTGATGCCAAATCAATGCTCCTTTGGCAATGCATGACAGGTACTGCCATCCTCCAGGCGAGGCCAGTTTGCCCCAGCTGGCAGCACAACTGACACTACTTTTAGCTGTTTCTGGTATCACTTGGCAGTCAAAAAGAACAGTGGTGAAGGTCCTCTCTGCAGGCACCACCAGGTGTCATGAAAGGAGCAAAGAGCAACTGGTGCAAATAGGGCATCCTCAGACATCTTGCGGTGGGTTTGTGCCAAAGTCTGGATGCCAAAGGAAAGGTAACACTATGTACATGCACCCACTGCTGCACCTGCCCTGGTGAGCTCTACCACTCCTGGCTTACAGAAGGCAAATATAAACAATGTATTGGCATACATATATTGGCATGTATGTGTGCCAATATATTGACATACATGCTTTGGCACCTGGCTCCAGCTTGTCTAGAATAGCTGAAGTCACAGACCCCAGTGCAGACCTTGTGAGCAGACACCTCTGCAAAGGAGCAAACCTGCCAGCCACCAGCTCTGCCACAAATTGCATTAAGGAGAGGTGGGCACAGTGATCTATCTCCTGGAGAGGCACTAGTCGTGAGGGGGAGGTAAGTGGACTCTAACACAAACAAGTCATGCCCTTGGTACACGGTACACTGGTTATTATCTGGATTAATAACCTATTATTGTTACTGAAGCTCTCATTTTCTTGGAATTACATCAATGTCAAAGTGCCCAGCAGCAGGCGTGTTTGCAGGCAATCGTCCTTGCTGACAACAAAGAGATAATAATAAGACCCCTAATGTGGGAGAGAGCAATATGCAGCCAACGCAGGCGCAGTAAGCGTGGTAGTACATTTCCTCCTGTCCTTGTTCCAAATACAGGCTTCTCTTAGTGTTCCAGCAGCTGTTCTCCTCTGCAGTCAAAATCCCTAATGGCCTTCCTTGCTACATATACAGAAAACATGCTGTAGTTTCACAGCAACTGACAACTTGTTTCACATACACCGCCAGAACATAGCTTATGTTGCAATTTTCAGGTGTTCAGTGTTTATGCATTGCTTCCATGTATTAACTTCATCAGACTGCTGTACACCTAAGTGTTTTCCTGGTGTAACTGTCTTGCTTACCTATTTTTTCCAACCTGTGAGTAGTAGCACAGTTTGTTCCTGAGGTTACAGCTCCTCATCTGCTTCTGCCCTCCAGCCAATGAAATGGTTAATCACGTTTTGTTCTGCTGAAGGTCATCCTACAGAGAGGCCCATCTTCACAAATTCTGAGCATTTGCTTTAGAGCAAAACCCTCTTCTGGCATAAGGTCTGCTCTCTCTGGATGATGACAAGAAGAGATACAGAAACCTATGGGAGAGGAAAACTTAGTTCCCTTGCATTAGCAGGTCCCGTTAACATCCTTCTGCCCTTCCATCCTACTAACTGGGATGTGGCAGCTAACAGGATGAAAATCAGAAACAAACACATGTGTTTTCCATGTGCATTATTAGGCTGAGATAGTGTTTACATCTTAAAAATCAAATTACGCTGGAAACCGTATTTCCATTTTTATGTGCAACGTGCTAAATTACAGAGCTCCCACTGCTAAAATAGATTTAAGGTAGGTGGTATCTCTTGACCATAGCATTTCTTCTACCTATTTCTCTTTGATACCACACACACTGGCATGCATTTCAGCTTTCTATTCACAGCAGCATGGCTGAGAACCCATGGGGAATGATTATCTCCCATTCCAGAGACTCCTACCCAAAGCAATCCATTGTGCATATCCATAATTGCCAGTCTTTTTAGATGCCTGTGTCTGAAAGAAGGCATTTCTGTCATGGAAAAACTATATGCAGACCTTGAGGCTGAAAAAGGACTGTGAGCTCCCCTAACCACGGGGCATTACCTGGGTCAAGGGCAATACTGAGCATCATAGGATTCACAGAAGGGGTGGGAAATGCCCCTGGAGTAGCTCTGAAGAACAATCTAATCATTTTACCTTCGGTGCCTTTGTCTGGAGGACAGTGGGGAAAAGTCCAGGCAAGAGACCTCAGTGACAGGGTTCTCTAAAGCCCTCGGACCAAAGCCATAGACAGCACAGTGATTGCCTTGGTTTAACCCCAGCCAGCAACTAAGCCCCGCCACCCCCCAACCGCTCTCTTACTGCCCTCAGTGGGATGGGGGAGAGAATCGAAGGGGTAAAAGTGAGAAAGCCTGTGGGTTGAGATAAAGACAGTTTAATGGGACAGAAAAGAAACAAAATTGTAATAATGATAACAGAATTAGAATATACATAGCAAGTAATGCACAATGCAATTGGTCACCACTCACCCAGCCAGTTCCTGAGCAGTGGCCCCCAGCCATCTTTCCCCCTAGTTTATACACTTAGCATGGCGTCATCCCTTTAGCCAGTTTGGGTCAGCTGTCCTGGCTGTGTCTCCTCCCAGCATCTTGAGCCCCCAGGCCCACTCACTGGCAGAGCACGAAAAGCTGAGAAGTCCTTGACTTAAGTAGAAACGCTACTTAGCAATGACTAAAGACATCAGTGTGTTATCAACATCATTCTCAGACTGAAGCCAAAACACAGCATTGTACCAGCTACCAGGAAGAAAAATAACTCTACCCCAGTTGAAACCAGAACAGCGATGATTATCTCATAGGTACAGACAGAAAAGGTCAGGGAAAGAATACAAAAGAGAGAGATGTATGATGGGAAAGGAAGGTGAGAAAGGGGCATTTCCATTTCTGCATGACACAGTCACTTATATTGTTTCCATGAGGTCTGTATTTCTCAGTCCCCTTTAACTGGTCTGCCTTACTCCTACTGGAGTCTATATTCTCTTCAATTTTGTAGTGCATCTTGAGTTAACGATCAAGCTGGCTTGTTTCACCATCTGAACAGCCTCTACAGGCCTAGTCTCGCCCTCAGTGGTAGCAAAATCTCCATGGGCTTCACAATCGGACATGTAGTAGATGCACAAAGACTGAGCCTAAAGGAGTGACTGTGTCTTAGTCGTTGGACTGCTGCTTTCAGAGGTTATATCAAGAGAAATGAAAGCAAGATAAATCTGTTAGTAAAGACAAAAGATTAAAAACACACACAGATGAGTACAATTTGTGCAGTACTTCTTCATGAACCAAAGGGCTGTGGAGACAGTATATTGAGTTAGAATTCGTTTTAAAAAAAGATAAAATGCATCCTGTGGAACGATAATTGCTGATTACACCTTGCTCAGTCTTGCAAGATGAAACGAAGAAATATCCTGAAAATATGAAGTCTACTCAACTTGAAATAGAGAATCAATAGAAAACCCATTACCCAAATATCTCAGTTGTCACTGTTTCTTTAAAAATCTATTATTATTTCCTTAGGAAACACAGCAGGATGCCTGCCCCTACGCCCTTTCCAGTCGTGACTTTTTTATGTATTTTACTCATTGGCTAGTTTCACTCAGATTTGAGAGAAAGTTGAAGATCTCAAACGCAATTCAGTTCCCATGAGCTTCATGGAAGCAGACACCTTAGCGTGGAGGAAATAGTTGCTATAAAGTGCTTCTGCTTAAAAAGAGATGAACTACCTTCTGCACTATTAGATATAGAGAAGTCATGGGAGGGTGAACCAAAGACTTTATAAATACCTCAATGACATGAAATCTCTCAATTTGTGTGTAAGGCAGAGAACTATAGGAAGTCTAGTTCATCAGTTTGTGGAGCTCCATGCATCCTTTGCTTTACCTGGCTGGCTGGCTTTTATAGTAACTAAAGCCTCTTCTGCAGCAGTAGTCCTGCAAGTAGTGTGTAGGGTTAGGAACAGTGGGGAGCATTGGAAAGTATGAGTCTGAAGACACAGGTTGCCTTCTCCAAGCTCCTGCACAGAGTCCCGAGGCAGCCATGGGCAGGCAGCATGGACGGAAGGACTGCTACTTATCCCAGGTGATCTTTCCCCAGCAGGGTTAACAGTTTGGCAGTGCTGAGTATAAAATCAGTTTCCTGAGAGAAAGAAGTGTAAGAACTTCTGAATGACAGAAAAACTCAACCTGCGTATCATGCTCCAATGCAATGGGGGAACATTTGGGCCATTCCTCTATGTACACATATCTCTCAGATTTATCCTGGCTGAATATGTGTGTGGTTAAACACCACCAAGGGCTAACATTTATCAGAGACCTTTATTTGCTTAACATGACAAGTATCTTCATCTGAGCGGATTGAGCAACTTCTTGTATTTTAGGAAGTATTTCCACACTCTTTATTAAAAACTCTATAGCAATTACATTAAGAAGAAAATTGACATCTGATTTCTCCTGTTGAGGATATCTGAAATGAAACTTGCAGAGGGAAAGGTTACCTTTGTATCTGAACTGAAGGGCTGATACTGGTGGATGATGACATTTTTGTAAAGTCTTCTTATTCGAAAGGTTGCCTATCGGATTAACTCCTAACCTTCTGATTGAAGTACAGCAAAGCATGTTTTGAGGGAGAAAAATGATGAATTCTCTCTCCTTAGTGATTCACTTCAACAGAAATTGTGCTGATCTGCCAGTACCCTTGATTTTCTTATGGACTTCTATCAGCAAAATAATTAAACTCAAAAGATGTTTATTAAAGCCTGAGGCCTCCCTCCAGTGCTGACAGAATGCAGGAGAATCCCTGCAGCAGGTCTTCCCCCTAGCATCCATTGAGCAATGGCCTAATGAGTTTGCACCCATTGAGTTGTTATATTCTTTTAAAGCCTAGCACCTCTTGTAGCAATGAATGAGTAACCTATTTCACAGACGTCCTGCATGTCATCAACAAGATTGATTTTGACATCGTTTTGGCTAAGGAAAAGGGCTTCTTCAAATACATCAGTAAGAGAAAAACTAGGGAAAATGTGGGCCTGCTACTGAATGGAGCAGGGACACTGGCAACAGAGGACACAGAGAAGGCAGTGATACTGAATGCCTTCTTTGCTTCAGTCTTCATTGCCAAGGCCAGCCCTCAGGAATCGCTATCCCAAGAGACCAGGGAGACATCTGGAGATGTCTGTCACTTATTCGAAGAGGATTGGTTTAAAAATCATTCAGTCAAACTTGACATCCACATGTCCATGGGTCCTGACGGTATGTACCTACAACTGCTGAGGGAGCTGGCAGACACCATTCCTAGGCCGCCCTCAATCATCCTTTAAAAGTCATGGCAACCAGGAGAGGTGCCTGAGAACTAGAAGATAGCAAATATCACCCTTGTCTTCAAAAAGGGCAAGGAGGACTCTGGGAACTACAGGCTAGTGAGCATCACCTCCATACCTGGAAGGTGACGGAATAGCTCATCCTGGAACCAACCTTTAAGCACATGGAGGGCAAGAAGGTGACCAGGAGTAGTCAGCATGGATTCACTAAAGGGAAATAGTGCTTAACCAACCTGGTTGTCTTCTGTGTGGGGATAGATGAGGGGGAAGCAGGAGACTTTGTCTACATGGACTTAAGCAAGGCTTTCAACACTGTCTCCCATGACATCCTCATAGACAAGCTCAGGAAGTGCAGGCTGGACGAGTGGAAAGTGAGGTGAATTGAGAATGGACTGAATGGCAGAGCTCAGCAGGTTGTGATCCGTGGCACAGAGTCTGGTTGGAGACCTTTAACTAGTGGTGTCCTCCAGGGGCCAATACTGGGTCCAGTGTTTTAACTTACCCCCACCAATGAAGGTTGACAGAGTGCCTCCTCAGCAAGTTTGCTGGCAACACAAAACTGGGGGGAGTGGATGACGCCCCAGAGAGCTGTGCTGTCATTCAGAAGGATCTAGACAGGCAAGAAAGAGAGGCAGGTGGGAACCTTTTGAAATTCAACAAAGGCAAGTGCAGGGTCCTGCACCTGGGGAAGAATAACCCCATGCACCAGTATAGGTTAGGGGCCAACCTGCTGGAAAGCAGCTCTGTGGAGATCTGCGGGGTCCTGGTGGACAACACATTGCCCATGAGCCAGCAGCAGTGTGCCGTAGTGGCCAAGAAGGTCAATGGTATCCTAGACTGCAACAGGAAGAGCACTGCCAGCAGGTCAAGGAAGGTGAGGGTGACTGAGCATTGGAACAGGTTGCTCAGAGAGGTTGTAGAGTCTCCTTCCCTGGAGATATCCAAGAGACGTCTGAACAAAATCCTGAGCAATGTGCTCTAGGTGACCTTGTTTGAGTAGGAAGGTTGGACTAGATGTCCTCTGGTGCTCCCTTCCAACCTTAATCATTCCATGATTCTGTGACAACAGCGGCAACATGCCAAAGGTAGCTCGAATAAACATACTGTTTTCTAACTTGCCCAGCACAGCCTGACAGAATTTTCAGATTCTTCCCCATGATTCTTATAATTGTAAATTTAATGTCATGGGCCCATCCTGGCAATGGAGGAAAGGTAAAAATACCAGTAACCCTTAAAATCAGACATCCTCAACCCTTTAAGGTAAAAGTTACCACCATCTAAAAGAACAAAATAGTCTCAGTGGTGCTCTAGAAATTATTGCTATACCCAGCTAACCTCACAAGCTATATCTTAGTTGTTCACCACTTCTTTTTCTAGAAGCAAGCCCATTGAAATCTTTCTTAAGCATCCCATTCATCCAGTTAGAGATAATCATACTGCTTGGTCAATTTATGGTTTCCAGGAAATGCTACTGTCAAATTACTATCCTGGATCACAAAATACAGCTGAGTCACATGCAGCTTATACCAACCAGACCATGAAAGAAAAATCGTTGTTGTGAACTACTGCTTCATTTAAAAAGCCTGCCTGAGGGGGGCATAAAGAAAAGACTCTTTCTGCACATCCTATTTGGTGCTGATAAGGTTCATATGAAGACAACAGAGACTCAAATGACAGAAGACTTGAATGATTTGGATGGAACTGAAATGTCTGTCAGACTGTACCATTCCCCATTCTTCTTACTCTCTGAAGAACAGTAGCATCCAGATGACAGTCCTATGGTTGATGATAAATCTAGCACAGGTGAACTCACAGATGGTGCTAAAAAAGAAGTACTATAATGAGCTCCTGACTTCTTGGATTTAACCATCCACTGATCATCTGACATTTAGTCAGGAACTGAAACCACTATGGCCCCCACAGCCTGTCTTTGTCATGTGCAAGGTCAAGTTCCCAGGTTTGTCCACTCTCTTCAGTGACATTTCATGGAATGGGAGTGACCCCTGCAAGATCACAACTTGAGAGAGCGAATCTCTTTCCCTAGAATGGTGGAGGGGTATAGTTCTCACTAAGAGTTTTGGAAGGGGAGAGGGAGTGGCTGGGCTATTTGTAAAGTGCTCAAACCCAACAGCAGGTAACAGCTATAGGTCCCATCCTTTCTTTCTCACACAGCTAATCCAAAACTAGCAGCGCCCTCCACTTCCTTTGGGGTCTGTAAAATAAGGTGTTGAAAGAAACCCTTTTGAACGTCTGCATCCTATCTACCATAGCAGGGTCCCTATCACAGGCCTTCCTAGCTGAGTGACGAGAGCCACCAAGAAGAACTCCTGTATTTAGCAGAAGTGTAGAATCCTCCACTTCTACAAAAAAAAAAAAAAAAAAAGGCACAAAAAACCCCAAACCTCCACCATAGAATCATAGAATCATAGAATAGTAAGGGTTGGAAAGGACCTTAAGATCATCTAGTTCCAACCCCCCTGCCATGGGCAGGGACACCTTGCCCTAAACCATGTGGTCCAAGGCTCTGTCCAACCTGGCCTTGAACACCGCCAGGGATGGAGCATTCACAACTTCCTTGGGCAACCCATTCCAGTGCCTCACCACCCTCACTGTAAAGAACTTCTTCCTTATATCTAAACTTCCCCTGTTTAAGTTTGAACCCATTACCCCTTGTCCTACCAGTACAGTCCCTAAGGAAGAGTCCCTCCCCAGCATCCTTATAGACCCCCTTCAGATACTGGAAGGCTGCTATAAGGTCTCCATGCAGCCGCCTCTTCTCCAGGCTGAACAGCCCCAACTCTCTCTGCCTGTCTTCATACGGGAGGTGCTCCAGCCCTCTTATCATCCTCGTGGCCCTCCTCTGGACTCGCTCCAACAGCTCCATGTCCTTTTTATGTTGAGGACACCAGAACTGTACACAATACTCCAAGTGAGGTCTCACAAGAGCAGAGTAGAGGGGCAGGATCACCTCCTTCGACCTGCTGGTCACGCTTCTTTTGATGCAGCCCAGGATACGGTTGGCTTTCTGGGCTGCAAGCACACACTGCCGGCTCATGTTAAGCTTCTCGTCAACCAACACCCCCAAGTCCTTTTCTGCAGGGCTGCTCTGAATCTCTTCTCCACCCAACCTGTAGCAGTGCCTGGGATTGCCCCAAACCAGGTGTAGGACCTTGCACTTGGCTTGGTTAAACTTCATAAGGTTGGCATCGGCCCACCTCACAAGCGTGCCAGGGTCCCTCTGGATGGCATCCCTTCCCTCCAGCGTATCAACCGAGCCACACAGCTTGGTGTTGTCAGCAAACTTGCTGAGGGCGCACTCAATCCCACTGTCCATGTCGCCGACAAAGATGTTGAACAGGACCGGTCCCAACACCGATCCCTGAGGGACACCACTCGTTACAGGTTTCCAACTGGACATCGAGTCATTTACCACAACTCTTCGCGTGCTGCCATCCAGCCAGTTCTTTCTCCACCGAGTGGTCCATCTATCAAATTGATGTCTCTCCAATTTAGAGACAAGGATGTCATGCGGGACAGTGTCGAATGCTTTGCACAAGTCCAGGTAGATGACGTCAGCTGCTCTGCCCCTGTCCATCAGTTCCGTTGCTCCATCATAGAAGGCCACCAAATTGGTCAGGCAGGATTTCCCCTTAGTGAAGCCATGTTGGCTGTCACCAACCACCTCGCTGTTTTTCATGTGCCTTAGCATGTTTTCCAGGAGAAACTGTTCCAAGATTTTGCCGGGCATAGAGGTGAGGCTGACTGGTCTGTAATTCCCCGGGTCTTCCACCTTTCCCTTCTTGAAAATGGGGGTTCTATTACCCTTCTTCCAGTCATCGGGAACTTCACCTGACTGCTGCGATTTTTCAAATATGATGGACAGTGGTTTAGCAACTTCATTTGCCAGCTCCTTCAGGACCCATGGATGGATTTCGTCAGGTCCCATGGACTTGTGCATGTTCAGGTTCTTAAGATGGTCTCGAACCTGATCCTCTCCTACAGTGGGCCTAAGATCTTCATTTTCACAGTCCCTGCATTTGCTTTCCAAGACTTTCGTGGTGTGGTCAGAGCATTTGCTGGTGAAGACTGAGGCAAAGAAGTCATTAAAAACCTCAGCCTTCTCCAAATCCATGGCAGTCAGTTCTCCTGATAGCTTCTGGATAGGGCCCACGTTGTCCCTAGTCTGTCTTTTATTTGCTAGGTATCTATAGAATCCTTTCCTGTTATCTTTTACATCCCTTGGCAAACTTAACTCTAGCTGGGCCTTAGCTTTCCTAACCTGGTCCCTAGCTTCCCGGGCAATGCTCCTATATTCTTCCCAGGCTGCCTGTCCTCGCTTCCACCTTCTATAAGCTTCTTTTTTCCCTCTAAGTTTCCTCAGCAGCTCCTTGTGCACCCATGGAGGTCTCCTGGCCCTCCTGCTGCACTTTCTTCTAGTTGGGATGCAACACTCTTGAGCACGTAGCAGGTGATCCTTGAATATCGGCCAGCAGTCTTGGGCCCCCCTGCCCTCTAGGACTATATCCCATGGAACCTTATTAAGCAGGTTCCTGAAGAGGCCAAAGTCTGCCTTCTTGAAATCCAGGGCAGTGAGCTTGCTGCACGCTCTTCTCACTGTCCTGAGGATCTCAAACTCAACCATCTCGTGATCACTAGAGCCAAGGCTGCCCTGGAGCATCACATTTCCAACCAGTCCCTCCCTGTTGGTGAGCACGAGGTCAAGCATGGCACCTCTCCTTGTCAGCTCCTCTACTGCTTGAAAGAGGAAGCTGTCTTCCACACAATCGAGGAACCTCCTGGATTGCTTGTGCCGAGCTGTACCGTCCCTCCAACAGATGTCAGGATGGTTGAAGTCCCCCATGAGGACAAGGGCCTGTGAGCGTGAGGCTGCTCCTATCTGTCTGTAGAGCGCTTCATCCACAGAGTCCTCTTGATCAGGCTGCCTGTAACAGATCCCCACCGTAATGTCCCCCATTGCTGTTTTCCCTTTGATCCTGACCCACAAACACTCTGTTACCTCATCACCCGTCCCCAGACAGAGTTCCATACTCTCCAGCCTATCACTGACATAAATAGCAACGCCCCCTCCCCGTCTGCCTGGCCTGTCTTTTCTAAACAGCCTGTAACCTTCCATTCCGACACTCCAGTCATAGAAGCCATCCCACCATGAGAAACAAAGAAATATCTCTGTTAGATGATACTATTATCAATTTCATCTTCCCTATAAGCTAGCATGCATTTTGGTACTCGGACACTGTGGTATTTACAGAAAGCAGTGTCTCACCCATTTTTCTGAATGCTTTGACCTTGTGAGACCTTCCTGCTTTTAAAGCAAGGTCCAGGACTGTACAACCTTTGAAGACGCATGTTTATACACAAATAATGCCATACATACCCGCATTCACCTCAAACAGTTTTCTGATTTTTGAGTTGGCCTTTTTCTAGAACTAACATTTGTGGTCAGAGAAAGGAGGCACAGTGGAAACAGAGCAAAACATGAGATCACTGCAGAATATTCCAAAGGTTTTTCCTATTAGGATGTCCATTCTTTCCTGCCACTGTGGTTATTGCTAGGTACAGTTTAAGGGTCACTCACATATTTCATTATGCCATTCTGCACAAAAAAAGAAACAAAAGGATTGCTCCTCATAGAGAAAGCCTGATGTGAGCTCTCATGGAGCACCTAAGCTGGCATCCAGCTGCAAACCTGTTGCAGTGTTTTCAAAGCTGTTTCCACAGTCTAAGGATTTTTCCAATGTATTTTTTCACACTACCAAGATGCTATCATCCACCAATTCAAGTTAAATGATAGCAAAAAATGACAGTTCTTACTGCATTTCTGTCCCTTCCATTTCTGATTCCAGCTGAGGCACTAAATGAGATGAAATTCCCAAGGTTGTAAGTACTTCTTAAAGGCTGTGTAGGTCAAATAAATAACATCACTAATGCAGCATACAGAGCCTTTTCTATAATACTTTAATCTGCCACAAATACCAGTCAGGGCTGGCAAGTAGAAAGACTTCTGTGGTTTTGCCCAGTCTGTCTTCCACTCTATTCCACATTTTTCACTGTCCTGCCTACGCTACAGCTTTGATTGCTGCAGTGACCAGCAAGATACACCGACAATGAACTGTATCACAAATAGTGTATCTAAGCTCCCCAAAAAGAAGTAATAGTATAAAGAGATACTACACTTCTTTAGTGGTAAATAAGCAAAAAATAAGCTGAGGTTAATTAAAATTTTAAGAATTATTTGCTTATCTAAATGCTAAGCTTGATTAGAAAAAAGCCATAAAGCCTTACAGCAAAAACTAATCCTTGCATCTATTCAACAGGATAAAGCATATATTTTTAAGCTATCTTAATTGTTCTTCACTATTGTAGATAATTATCACCTATAAAACCGCATGTTACAGTCTGAGGATAGACAGATCTTGAGTTGTATTCCTCATTTTTCCTCCCAGTATAAAAATAATGAATCAAAAGATTTAGCACTTCTAAAAAGGAACAAACTGTCATATTTACAATTAAATTCTGATGCTCATAACTACAATGTACATTTGAAGCCAGGCATTCATCACAGTCCAGTGGAGGACTGGCCCTTTGTATAGATGACAGCGATGCACAGCATTAAGGTAACACAGTCCTTAAGCAGAGGCTTAAGCCGAAGCCCTCTTGCAAGAGACATAGCAGCTTTCACTTTAGGTGAAAGCAGAACACTCCTTGTGGATAGGTTATGTATATTATGGCTTACAGTAAAATTTCTTTTCTTTGTATACTTAAGTCTAAGGTATATTAGTGTATACAGGCATTTCTACTCTTAACACTGGCTACAAACTGCAACCACTATTAACAGGTTAGAAGATATTGCGTAGCTCTCCTGTCTATTAATTTTCAGCCCTGCATCACCGGCAGTCATTCAATGGAGAATTAAAGGTTGAGTAACTGCTAGCACAGGTACTAGCTTGAAAGCAAGGACACAGCAGTTTTATTTGCTGCAAAGAGCAAGAGAGAGAGGAAAAGAGGAGAAATTCAAAGAAATGCTGAATTGGACAACCACACAGGGTATCAGGCAAAATAGATGAAGATCTGAGAAAAAAGTACCAAGCAGCAAGGCCAAAGGACAAGGCTGTTGGGCAACATGGTCTCTGATTGCAAAACACCGTAAGCATTCTCACTATCAGTTACAATACTGTGGGTTTTTTATCTTTCCTATGATTTTTTCTCCTTGCAGCACTTCTTGCTTTCTGCAGACGAACTAGAAGTGGTATTGGCAACACAGATCACAGTTCTTTTATGGCACAGCAGGCTTTGTCCCTCCCCAAGGTAATTATCCCTTTCCCTCAGTGAAAATACATAGTGCTGTCCATCACAGTTTGGGAAGTGACACAAAATGAACATGGAGCATGAAGTAAGAACCAAGCATTTGTTAGACAGACAGCAGACATAGTTTCCCCTTTGCCGTGTGCCTCACACTGTGCTTTATGAGGCACTAGTCTGTGTCATTAGCCCTCTCCCTTGTGCCTGTGGAGAAAACATATACCACTTACTTACCCAGTCTGCTCCTCATGACCTCAGATATGCAAAGACTTCCTATGATGGAAACCTGGTGCAAAGACCCTTATTTGTCTTTAAACCTTTTAGAAACCTTTATCTTTAAACCTTTTATAAACCTTTATCTTTAAACCTTTTTGCCAAACCCAGTTTTTCTAGGACTTTTATAATAATGTCCTGTCAGACTGTGTTAGAAATCTTATCGGTGTCAAAATCTAACAGTATAACTGTTCCATAGCCACAAGGACAGCAAATATCCTGTCACAGAAGAAAACTAAATAAGGTAGACACCACTCACTCTTGACAAACTCCTCATTATATGCTGGGAGTTTACAAACTTTTTTTATGGTTCCTGAGTTTGTGAGCATAAAAGTCACCTCTTTCAAACTTCAGTCTTTCTCAGTTTGCACTGTGTTTTACCAACAGTCAGGTGATACGAGATTTCAAATTGCCCCTCTTGAGGAAGTTTCTGCCTCATAAGTTTGGAGAAAAAGGCTAGTCTGTGTGTGTGTAGTGAAGTAATTCCTTCATCTCTGGAACAGAGACCTGTGAAACTCCTTCCAAGTGTAACTGGCTCCTGATGCTGCAGCTGGTATGAGCCACAATCAAAGCCCATCCAGAACTTGAGCATTGCTTTGGTTTCCTTCCTGGGTAAGTTCTCTGTTATTTTAACAACGTGGTTCTTGAGACAGCTTGTCTTAGAGGCCTGGTTTCTCTTCCTGACCATCTGTCTTGCACAGCTTGTAGGAAATTATCTCTAAGGCTCTTCCTCTGTCATATCTGGTCAAAAGAAGCCAGAAGCTCTGAAGTTATCATAAAAATTCAGTGGTATGATGATGTTCTCCTGGTTTCCATGGGAAACCATGTCAATAATCTCCAGATAGAGCAGGCTGAGTAACAGGATGATATATGAGCCAATCCACCAGCTGTTTTTGACATCTTACCAACTGCAAGACATTAACTCTGGGTGAGTAACATTCTTGAATTCTAGCTATGCTTTCGCACAACAGTTATTTCAAACCCAATCACATTGGCTTATGGGGATCTGCAAATGTCTCAAAGAAGGTCTTTTACGTGGAGTGAGAGGAATTGTGGTAAAATGGAAGCAGGAGCAGAGGGGCAGGTGCAAAGCTACTATGCAGCCTAAGTCAGGAGCACAGTGTGGGGTAACAAACACTGAAGATACAGCCTTTGTTCTCCAAGTATGTACTCTGACATAGATTTCTGGATTTGTGGAAACACAGGCCATTCATGCTTAGCCATTCCTTGATACTTATTGATTCATGGGCTTGCAGTTTTCCAAGTATTTGCTTTACCTACAAAAAATCAGTTTGGTCTTTATCTCGTTAATTAATGGTCTTCTATCTAATACAGTCTCCCTCCTCCTCTAAGAGGTAGAACTCCTTTGTGACGGAGGTTATCCTTACTATACTTCAAGGCATTATACTGGCAGCTGCATTCTTCCACAAACACAATGTACGAAAAGGCAAACAATATTTATTCCAAACACAATTTAATGTTGCAAAGTATTACACACTTTCCACAAACATTCGGTATACAGACTTCAGCAGAGATGACATAAAACAAAAACCCCAACACCACTCCTTACATACTAATTGAATCTTAGTGACTCTGAATTGGGCAAGTGTTTGCCATCACAGAGAGCTAAACACCCTTTCTTAAATAACCTAAAGTTTAATCTTCAAGGAATGATGAATATCACACACCAATATACAGAATCTACATTATGCTCAACACACTATTGCATCCCACTAATTAAACTAAAATACTAATTGAACATAAAGACTACAAACCCACACACTTCCTGCCAGCAAGGGAAGAAAGCATTTTGGGGCTTTAAAACCTGAGGGTGCATATAAATCACTTTATACTCCAACATAATACACGTACTTGTGCATGTTTATTCCTATGTATGATCAGGACAGTGCACAAACCCCCTGTATGCCAATCACATACTTCTTTGGGTACTAATATTATCATGAAGGTGCACTCTGTAAACCTGTGAATCTGATAAAAACTGCCTTTTTTTTCTTTTTTGACACAAGTGTAGCTTTTGTCAGAACATGTAAGTTAATTTAACATAAAGTGCAGTAGCTACACCTAAAAATTGTGGGCTGCTGTTACAGTGGAATATTCCCAACTAGTTCTATAGCGGAGATCAGATAGTGATCTTTGTTCATAGAATCTCCTATGAAGAGTACAAAGGCTAGAGGTTAGTTTATAAAAATACAGGAGATGATTCTTGGCCTGTACCTATATTCGCTCACCTCTGCAATAGCTGAATGCACTCTGCCAAGTTTTTTCAATTACAAAATTACTTCTTCGTGAGCAGTCAGACTCTGCAGAGCAGAACACAGCAGTTGATAGCAGGTTGATTAGAGCCCTTTGAATCAAAGGTTGCTTTCAAAAAAATACTAAGTAGGAAGGTTCCAGTAATTTTGCATTATGTCTGCAGTTACTAAGTTTCCAAGCAATACTGAAAATACCTTATTTACCATAACATAATAATTTAGAAAACAATATTGTAAAATCTTACTCAAAGTAGGACCATGTTAGGCATCAACAACATTAGCTGGGTTCCAGCCAGCAAGCCTATCTGTGTAAGGATCTAATCATATGAATTTTAATACCTGAGAAGTGTATTTCATATTTAGAGAGAGAGGAAGGAAAAGGAAAAAGCAGCTGTGTTTCAAAGAGTAACAAACATTACTGTATGAATTTTTACAAACAAGTTTCATATAAAGATTATATGACTGTCAAAAAACCACGTTTCTCTCCGATAAATCTACTACCAAGTGATACAAATCTGCACTGTTCCACTGGACAGATTTTGCTGGTTTTATGATCTGTCAGTCAATCTAACAGTAGGCTACTTACCAGCTTTGAAGTTCTCAAGAAGACAGTCACATCTCCCTCTAACAAAACTTTGCTTTAAGCATAACAGCATACACCTTAGCTCTTGTTTTCTAAGCACAGATTTGAATATAAAAGTTGTCTTAAAAGTTTTACAATGCTTGAAAGTTAATTCACCCCAAAGTTCTTGTTAAAAGTCACCTTCCTAAAGATGACACTGTATAGGGTACATTTTCACATTAATAAAAAACAAGTACAACATGAGACAAACGAAAGCACAAAGGAAATGGTATTTCCTGGTCTAATATTAAAAAACGAAATATTTGGAAAAATATCCAAAGCCTTAACTTACTTACAGTTCTGATACTAGGTGGAATGTAAGCAGACCTTTTTTTCCCAAGACTGCAGCTATCAGCAGCTACAACCGCTAATATTTGAAAAACATGCCTATACTTTGCATCATTTTTTAAACAGAACTAGCATAAATTGCTGCAAAACCCACAGCCATTCCTGAATCTCAACCCCAAAGTACAACCTTAAAATTAAATAGATCTAGACATCCCTTATCTTTACAAAACTGGCTGAAAACAAACAGAACATTTGAATCTATTGTTGTTTTCTAAGAACGCAAGACTCAACGTCACATTTCATTGCTCACTGAAATCTAAGTCTTCAGCTTGATTTTTAAGCAGTTATCTACTTTTTTTCCTAAGTATAACTAGCGGAGCGCTGGACTATTGTTCATGTCACTTTGCAATGCCTTGGTAAGAAGTTAACTCTCAAACTGGATGTACAGGTAGGCACCTATGAGTTTTTGTAGTTTAATCACACTGTCAATCCACGCTGACCTGAGCTGTTACTGCAGCTAATGTTCAGACTTCTGTGTGAACTTCAATAGCAAATTCAAGACCAAATGTCTCTGTAGAGGTAGAGAGGGATTTCTGTGACATTTCTGTAAGAGGGAAATATGCAGCATACAAATGTCTAAAGGTCAGTCTACAGAAAAATTCAAAACCTTTGAACTCCTATTTAATTTTAGTGACAATCTTCTGTCAGCTATTCTCACATTTACACGCCTAACTGCACTGATTCAGTTGCCCAGTTGCAAACACTTTGCACTTGTCTCCTATTGTACTTGGGGAAGTAACCACATACTCTGTGATCCAATGTGATGCACAGCAGAACTCACTGTATACATGCCGGACTGGGAGGAGCACGTGCTTCGAGCACACTCTTGTGGCCATGTGCAACCACACCAAAGTCATAGTTCAGAAGGACATAGGATGGCATGTAGGCATCTGGGACTGGCTTCTTTCACAAACAAGGCCTTAAGCCAGAAGTTACAAATGAAGTGAATCAAGCACCAGAGGAGACATACTCCAGAAACATCACTCCTTGAGCCTCATATTTGGAAGGAGCTTTTATCAAGCGAAACGCTACATTGAAAATAACAGTGAAAAACAGAGCCAACCAGAGTAGGTAGTGGTTCCTTTAGTGTTTGAGGGCCTCTCCCTTCCTGCTTCCTCTCTCCTCTCCAGAGAGGAAAGAACACACTTGCTTCCTCTTTCCATGACACCTGAAGTGCAGCATGTCTTAGGAAGAAGATAAAATACAACCCTATTCAATTATCATTATTTAAATACTGTCTGTGCTGGCATATAAGTTGAATCTTCATTCCCATTCCGGGGCTAACTTCATGTGACCTTCACAGGTGCTTTCTTGTGTGCGCAGAGGAGGGTGACGTAGGGAACCCCAATGAAAGCCCATCTTTCACTGGGCCAGAACTTTATGACAGGGCCCTGCTCAGGGATCTCAGAGGCAGCATCGAAGTAAGCAAAGCAGACGCAGCCTAGGTACGCCGCAAGGCAAATCAAAATGTGCCTGAGAATAGACACCCACCCCCCCAAAAAAAAAGAAAAAATAAGTAACATGACTTGAGTAAAGCAGTCAAACATCTCACCATGCTTTACAATCAGTCTATCCTTCATCTTCTTCCCCTGAGTACCCCTCACAGGGTTGCAGGCTGCCCTTTGCGTGCTACTGGCGAGAGTCTAGCTGAGGGCTACAATGACGATTAGAGGACTGGAACATCTCTCTGATGAGGAAAGGCTGAGAGCGCTGTGCCTCTTCAGCCTAGAGAAGACAACTGAGAGGGGATCTTACCAGCGCACACAAATATCTTCAGGGCCAGTGTCTAGAGGATGGGGCCAGGCTCTTTTCAGTGGTGCCCAGCAACAGGATAAGGGGCAACGGGCACAAACTGTAACACAGGAACTTCCACCTGAATATGAGGAAGAGCTTCTTTACTTTGAGGGTGGCAGAGCACCAAGACAGGCTGCCCAAAGGTTGTGGAGTCTCCTTCTTGGGAAATATTCAAAACCTGCCTCGACACAATCCTGTGCAACCTGCCCCAGGTGAACCTGCTATAGCAGGGGGATGACCTCCTCCAGAGATCTCTTCCAACCTGAACCATGTTGTGATTTTGTAATGTGGTGAGGATATAACACATTTTAATCAAACTCTGGACTTTATACACAACACTTACCATACACAGTGCAAATAGGGGAAATTAAATGAGGACCAGATCTCACAAAATGCTTTGTCACTGATCCAGCAGAAAAGTGCTAGCATCCACCAAAGACCTGAAAAGAGACCCAGTTTGTACACACGCAGGTTTTCACACCTAAGGAGGAAAACACAAAGAAGTTGCTATAAAACAACGCAAAATTTGCCTTGTAATGTCAGCTTGATGCTTTTTGGCCATAGGGTAGGATTTATAGTGCCATCGTTAATATGGCTCCACAATAAATGTCCTTAATAGAGAAACTTTTCTTACAGTAAATATGGCTCTGATGCAAGGCAGTGGCAAGGTAACAAAACAAACCTTTTAATCAACAGATGTGTTTTGGGTATTCTATTAAAGACCAATGTGCAAATGGTGGGCAAACATCAAAGCATTCTTATATGTAGGGAGGGGCATCTAAGACCTAGTAACTAGTGATTAGTTACACATGCTGTCTTGGTAACAACTAGCCACACAGGAAGTGCTCAGATTTGCTTGTATTTGTCACTATACAGAGACTGGTAAAAAAGGGAACTGAACAAGGGGTTTTTTAATTGGTTAGTTGATTCTTTTCCCCCTGTAAGTTTGTATTATACAATGTAATAGTCCCAGAGAACTTCCAAGGTAGGAGCCTCTACCCAGAGGGCCCAAAGAAGCACGCTTTAGTAGATGGTGCAGGCATCCACATCTCAGAATTCCTCATGCTGAGTATGCTACAGTTCTCCCCATCCACAAGGACCCTCACTTGTTCATATAGAGGTATACCAGAAAGAAAAAGAACACAAAACGTTTGCTGTGGTCGCATGCAGTGTGGTCTGTAGTCAACCATCACCGAATACAACACTAGATGCCAGGGTACTTACATAGCTTGAGTAGACCTGTGTTGCACAGGTCACAATTTTATTTCTCTACATGGTGCTTTGTTCTTTTTCTACTTCTTGGAACTGTCCTAACAATTGTGCAGCTTTGCTCAAGAGTAAAATCAGGAAAAAGGTGGCATCAATATAATCTTCAGGTCCCAAAGTGCTATTAAAGTCAATAATATGCTGTCTACCAATTTTGGGGTTAAGCCTCTTGCTGCTAGTAGGTGCAGCTCTCCTTTTACTGATATCTATAAAGCAAAGCTAGACCAGGATGTGACCAGCCCTACATGGCCAAGGGCAGGCATGGCTCAGCTCCTTTTCATTCTGCAAGAACAAAGCTATGACTTAGGATTTCCCACCCCGCCTTTGTTCTTTTGTTGTTAAACTCTTCGTGAATTTCCCAGGGATCTGAGAACTGTTCAGTGCTCTTGGACAATTCTTACGTCACTGATCTGCTCTTCTCAGGTCACTGATATGATTAGTTACACATGCTGCCTGGCAACAATCAGACGCACACGAAGCGCTCAGATTTGTTCGTATTTGTCACTTTACAGAGACTGGTAAAAAAAAGAACTCGATGAGGGTTTTTTTAGTTGGTTAGTTCCTACCTCCTAAAGCAGTCCCACACCTACCACCTAAGCAGTCCCACTATTCAGATGACAGAATAATTTGCTTAAAGTGACTTGTTTGAGGTACATTTCAAGAGTAAACCAAAAAGCCAAATGTAAAAAAAAAAAAAAGTAAAAAAAAAAAAGCCAGTGTAACAGGGCATACTCAGCCTTCGTGAGGGTTGCAGGCCCCTGTCATCTATATTGTAGAAAAAAGAAAGTCAATGCCAAGCACCCCACAATCACCTCCTCTTCCCAAGGTCTTCAAGAGGGGATTCTCTAACCCACACTCATCTTCTACGTCTTACACTTCTGCCATAAACACATTGGGAACGTCTCCATGACTCTTCCTCTCCGGCAGATCACCAGCCAACCCTTCTCTCTGCTCCAAACTAGTCACCACAGTAGGCTTGACACTGAATCACTGATTTCTTCCACACAATTCCTGGGCCAATTCACTGCATCTGGAAGATGAGCAATACCTGGCAAACGGGTCCTTTAAAGGGACACTTCACCTTGTGACACTCATAAGCAATTAAAAAGTGCTCCTTGGAGGAGGAAGCTTGAATAGTCAGACATGTCTTTACTTTCTGTATTGCAGTAGCATTTATGGTCCCCGATCTTTATACACAACTGTTCTTGACAACTGACTAACACAGTGCAGCACAGGCCAAAAAGCAATCTGGTCCTCCTGTCTTCCATGCAAAATACTTGCCAGCCTGAAACCTGATGTTCTCATTTGATATATTTACAGAGTTCTAACTTTTCCAACACTTACTGCTAATTGTCTCTGCGGCCACACACAGCCTACAAGCTACAGGCTACCCTGCATTCAGTGTCAGGGAAGTAATAATGCCAGCTCTGTCCCAAGCTAAAATTTATCACTACACCCTCCAACACGCAAGATGATCTCCAGCTACTCAGCTGGAGGAGGACAGGAGAAGAGAATGACTCCTGCCTTTCTGTGGCAGAAAAGCAGAACTGCCCTGGTACCAGAGTGTAGCTAAGGTATCCTGATTTCAGCTGTAACAGTTAATTTTTCTCCTTCCTAGTAGCTGATGCAGTGCTATGTTTTGGCTTTAGTTTGAGAGCAATGCTGATAACACACCGATGTTTTAGTTGTTACTAAGTAATGCTTACTCTGATCAAGGACTTTTCAGTCTCTCATGCTCTGCCAGTGAGCCAGAGCACAAGAAGCCAGGAGGGAGCAGAGACAGGACAACTGACCCAAACTAGCCAGATGGGTATTCCATACCACAGCACGTCATGCCCAGTACTGCAGGGAGTTACCCGGAATGGACCGATCGCTGCTCAGGTCAGGCTGGGTATCGGTTAGCAGGTGGTGAGCAATTGTATTGTGAATCATTTGTGTTTATGTTGGGTTTTTTTCTCCTTTCCCCTTTTACTTTTATATTCTTTCCCCTTGTTATTTCCCTTATCATTATCATTATTATTATTAGTAGCAGTAGTAGTTTTGTATTATACTTTAGTTACTGGACTGTTCTTATCTCAACCCGTGGGGTTTACATTCTTTCGATTCTCTTCCCCACCCCACTCGGAGGAGTAATGGGAGGGTGAGCGAGGGCTGCGTGGTGCTGAGTTACCCGCTGGGCTTAAACCATGACATAAGGGAACCCAGGTAAGCATTCAGAAAAATTAAAAATGTACACAGAGTGCTCTGTCCAGGAACACTTCTCTGAATATATTGTAGGAGCAGCAGTATAACTGGCACTGGTGTACTGCAACCTAAAGAATTAGCACAGTTTTCCCTGTACAATATATTTTTTTCACTCTTGAAATGCTGTTTCCGTTGCAATTTTAACAGACATTTCAGATTAAGAAACTCCTAAAGATGAACAGAAGGAACCTTTATAGCTACTGGATTAACAACAGAAAAGCTACCAACTGCCTAATCTTGTTGACAGAGGATTTTCTCTAGTGTCCTTTGCAAAAGTTGATTTTAGGATCTGGCATTTCTTTTTTAAGCCATCCCTAAACATATCACATTCAAAATCATCACACCTATCTTTACTATTCAAAAGAGCACTTCAACTACCAGCTAAACTGTAATCCTCTCCACAAGATATCACAATAGTTGTTTTCATAATAAACACACCTACATGACTGCCACAAAAATTAATACTCCACATAGCATATAAACCAAAATGGCTTTTTTTCTTAGGCCTGAATCCTCCAATCCACTTCGCAAGCCACCAGACATACTCAGAGAAGACAGGGCTTGCCCAATGGCTTCCAGATTGTCTGTGCTGCATACTGTAAAAAGGCTTGTTTCCTCTGAAATAGTGTCTTTAAGTTTAAAAAGGCTACAAGAAGCACAAAGAAAAGAAAGAGTAAGGAGATTTTTGAGTTGCCTATCAAGTTGCAGAGCTCAGCTATACAAGTTCTTCCTTATGCTCTTTTATGAGACACCCCAGTAAGAAATACAATCAAGACTTCACATGGTTTTGTAAGTAAAACTATACTGGTAAATCCTCCTCATTTTGAAGGATTCATCTTCTACCAAATGGCTAGAGAGCATGGATCCCTTCATAAAAGATGGGGGAAATTGCTACTGGTCAAAAAACACTGCTGGATTAAGCATACACAGCTTAATTCTCTCCCATTAATGCTAAGGCAGACTTATACTCTTCAATGAGATGCACAACGGTTCATAAGAACAAGAACTGTGACCCAAGCGGATGGGTCAATTTTGTACTTTTGACAGATAAAACTGGACTGCTGTGCTAGGTACTTGTGCATTCTGACAGAGGAAGGGGTGTGTGTATTGAGAACACAAGGGTCTTCCTGGACTTCTCTGAAGGACATAAAGAAACACGTGCAACTGCATTCCATTTAAGATAATACGTTTGGCCTCAGACATCCAGCTCCTTTGTAAGTGACCATGCCTGTCAATATTTGACTAGTTTGAATACCAAGAGGAGAGGAAAATTAACCTGCATGTTTCTTAGGGTTCAAGGCTGCAAAGGAAAACTGAAAGCTTACCTGAAGAAACTTTCCCAGTTCGAGATCAGCCATAGAAATGGTACAGATTTTAATGACAGGTTTGCTCACTACCACCATCAGGTACTACAAATCATTTTTATAAACTTCAGACAGGATGCTGCAGGGTGTACTGCAAAAGATAACTCTAAGGCAGAAAGAGTTAAGCACAATGAGGACAGCACAACCTGCCGGTCTGTGCAAACTCTCAGGTTTTCTGTGATCAGCCATCATAGAGTCTTCAGTTCTTACAGTGACTGTGTTTCAGATGGGCTAAGGACAAGCTTGCAGAGGAGACAGGGGACTGCAAAGCTTCCTACCTGCCACTGCTTTTACTACAATAAGGAGATGTAATGCAAATACCCCCTGGATGCTGGCAAGAGACACAGATCCAACTCATTCCTTTTTTTTCTCAATAGGCACAGGCACTGATCATTCAGACTACCACTGAAACAGAGCATGTCAGCTGAGGGTTTAAAAGAGCTCTTCATGCTGCTGTGCACAGATCTATGACATGCTCCTGTCCTACTCTGATCTGAAAGAAGCTTGCACTTCCACTTCCAACTTTTGCCTACACGATGCACAGTCTTCTTGGTTTAACATAAACAGCAGTTATTTTAATACCATAGTTTCTACAAACACTGGTGTGTCCTAGCCATTTGCTATTCAAGGGACTGCACTGGTACACAATTTCAGCAGCTTTATCTTCCAATGTCATGGCACCCCCAACAAAACACACCAGCTTTTCTTCAAACCAGTGCAAGCTGCTGGAAGTCAATTTACTGCTTGATTCACTTTGATACCGTTATCTCCCTTTACACCCTAAGGAATATTTTACATTTTTAACTAGCTTAGACTTTTAGTCAAGAGAATAAAGGAGCAGTGAGCAACTTGCAACAATGAAGCAGGGATCCCCCACAGCCAGATTTCTAGTAGGAAAATGAAGTATGAATGGACAGAGTAAACCTTCACTGCTCAGGGCTGATGCCAGCTAAGCAACAATATTCTAGCCTCTATCTGCACATAGAGATAGTTAGATGCCTGATGGTAACTCACTGAATAACTCGTCATACTAATTTGATGACATTACAATCTCACTGGTTATTTGGCTTGAACCAGCAAACCAAAGGATCCATATCCACTTTGTCCCTGACACCATCTCCTAGGAGAGCTTTTATGGGGGTCTTTTTATGAAACACATGAAGGGATTTGTTTGGACAGAAATGAGAATACAGTTTTACCATTTTTTTGTCTTTCAAGGACAAGTATGCACTTAACTACCTTTTTTGATCATTTCCCACCCACAATACTTCCTAGCATACACTCTACCCTACCAACTCTTCATTTAAGAATGTAACACTCTTTTATGAGAATACTATCTCTTCATCAAGGACAAGTGAGGTACAGAAAATTCTCATTTGAAAACACTGTTGTTCTGATTCACCAGAATTCTGTACAAGATTGACACCAGGCTACATCAGGAATAATAACAGGGAGTTTTGGCCTAACACATCACAAACGGCATGGAACAGAAGAAACTTCTCTGGAGGCTTTTCTCCTTCCTTCCCCAACTAACAGTTTCACAGATAAACTTTTGCTGCAGACTGCCAGGCCTCAGACGTGTAGCTCTCTAATGACTGTGGCAGTAGAGAAGGGCAGAATCACAGGCATTTTAAATAATACTTGTATTATTTTTTCTACTAACAAAATGGATGAGATGACTTCTCTCTTCCAGGTTTACAAGAATATATCTTACTTAAATCTCCTAGGGATCAACACAGCTTAAAATACAACTCTTAATTATTTGTTTTTTATACTTAGGAATTTGTAAAAAAAAAAAAAAAGAAAACATATTACATCATCCAACACACAATTAAGAGGGCCATATGTCACTTTAGATCCCTTTTTAATCATCAATTCAAAAGAAAGCTTATCTGTGTCCTTAATTCTCTTTCAAACAACAGACAGGAAAACTCCATATTTTCATTAGATATGACCTTTCCGAAGGAGTTTTAAAAAGCAAAGATCTGTAGGCATAACAATTCCTAGATTTGAAGCAATACTAATTTGAAGCACACTAACTGTTCATTCAATTTTCTCAGGAGCTCATGACTGGAAAACTGATATGTATAGAGTTCACATAAATTATTCAGTGCCATATACAGATATCCATTTGCCTTGTCAGTAGTTCCTCGGTACTCACATCAGTGAGACACCTCCACCAACATTCTTCAACTACTTGTCTACAACTAACTTGTGTCCTGTTTCCCAAGCTTCTTTGACAAAAATAAATGCTGCTCAGCAGGATGTCTGATGAGAAAAGACTCATGAACACCTTTACAAAACACTGTTAGCAGACGCTTCCACTGTGTGGAGAAGCAGTGGCACTATAGGGTAAGGTAGCAAACAGGAGAATCTCTGTTCTAATAGGAGAAGTCAGAAAGCAGATATTTAGACCTATTCATTTCTTTTGATGGACATAAGCAATATATACTAGGCAACATAAGTTGTAAAATCCTTCTCAGACACTGGAGAACAAGGGGAAAAGGCAAGTTCATGTGCCGGTACTTGTCTGGTCGTTTGTGCCCCCAGTGAAGAGATTCAACGAAAAAAGTCTCTGTACAGCTGCTGGAATTGCTATCATGGTAAGACTCTAAAATGCTAAGATTAGTGTCAGGTTCTTCTCTATTTGCATTCTGGCTTTGTAGTTTCTAAGGCCATGAGTGATAGTTATCCTCTACAATCTAGTGATTAACCTTATCTTTGTCAGTCTGACTCCATCATATTACACATGTCAGAAGACAAAGTGGTGTAAAAGTCACAGTACAACTTTGAGAACTAGAACATTTTCCACGCATGCTTGGGCCTTGCTCCCCATTCCCTCTAGTGTCTAGACTGTGATCATGCAATCACCTCACCCTTACACAGACTATACAACAGAAATGGTCAGTAGAGTGAAACCCTTGCCCTGATTCCACAATAAACAAAAAAATTTGAGTTAGATCAGGTTGCAGCAAGACATTATGTCGCAAGAAGTCAGCCAATAGCTGACCTAGTATTTGGCCCAGGAGAACAAAAGAAAAATCCTTGTCAAAAATGTCTTGAACTGACAGAGCAAGTTTATAGCAGATCTGCACTTAGCTGTGAGAGAAGCATTTCTCATCTGCAGAAGCAGATCAAGCACTGAAGTCAGATCTACTGTGTTATCACACAGTGACCTAAGGATCTCAGAAGACAACACTGCATACAGGAGAAATGTACTCACCTCTTCAACTCCGCAATGAGCAAAGCTGTGCAGGGAACACCCAGAGTCATTAGTGAGATGTTGTTGATGGCAGGCTTAATGAAGGCAAGGCAAGTAGTAACTCCAGACAGGACACCTACGGCAGCTTTAAATCGGCTCCTGAATAGGATTTTTTTGGGGAGAAAATCTGCTTTTAATTCAAAATTTCTAATTAGTAAACCCACAATTCTTAAAATTATGGTCATAACAGGCTTCTCAATAAACACTTAGCCTTTGAATACTTAAACACCATCCTTAACCACTGTCTTAATTATTCAGATGAAAATACAGCTGACTTCCATAGGTCCACTTTTATGTACACTTTAGGCTATACAAAAGGTAGAAGGAAAGAGGGTTTCTCTTCCTTTATTTTGGCTGCAACTTATGCAAACTAATCACGTAAAGATCTCCCTAGAATCAACATGAACAAACACTTCCAGAGGCAAGTCACCTCATCCCAAGATCTGAAGTTACAGGACATAAACCATCAGCAACTGCAGACTCCCGAATTCTGAAAAAAATGGGCAGAGATCATAGAATCATAGAATCATAGAATAGTTAGGGTTGGAAAGGACCCTAAGACCACCTAGTTCCAATTCCCCTGCCATGGGCAGGGACACCACACACTAGACTATGTCACCCAAGACTTCGTCCAGCCTGGCCTTGAACACTGCCAGGGATGGAGCATTCACCACTTCTTTGGGCAACCCATTCCAGTGCCTCACCACCCTCACTGTAAAGAACTTCTTCCTTATATCTAACCTGAACTTCCCCTGTTTAAGTTTGAATCCATTACCCCTTGTCCTGTTGCTAAAGTCCCTAATGAAGAGCCCCTCTCCAGCATCCTGGAAGGCTGCTATGAAGTCTCCATGCAGCCTTCTCTTCTTCAAGCAACAAGCAATAGGAAGATAACGGAGTGAGAAAAGGTAGTGGCAGCAGTGCTAAGGTTGGATGATAACTCAGTGCCATTATGTGCAGATTTAGGTGTCAGCATAAGAAGTTTCAAGAAACGTGAAAATGTACATGTATGACTGGACGATTACCTGTCATTCCGAAAAACTCTGGGCAGGTATCTCCTAGGGAACCACATGGCAAGAGCACACATCAGGACCCAGAGAATAGCCAGCTCATCCAGCATCTGGCCCAGGAAACTGAGGGTGGCATGAAAGTAAACAGATCCAATTCCTGGAAGAATTGATAAAAAAGGCAACATGAATAGTTGCAGTACTGTAGAGACCAAAACACACTGCTCATGTTCAGAATTTCATAGCAAATGGTTGATCCCATTTGGCCTAGAAAAGATTAAAAAAAACCCAAACAAACCAAAAAAAACCCCAATCAAAACACAAAAGCCAACTTCCCAAAGAAGGCCATCCAAATCATCAGTACCTCATTAATAACGAAGCAAACACTTTACAAAAGTAGCAGCTAAAGATGCCAGCTTCTACTAAAATAGTAGATGTACGTGAAGAAACATCCGGTGGTAAAGTTAAATGTAAAACCAATTAAGAAATAATAGCCAAATGCTGCTTCTGAATTTTCTCAATAGCACAAGAATGGGTAAGACAAAGATCAAAAGCAGTATCTGATGACTACTCCATGATACAGGTTTACAGGTGGAAAATGTCACACTGCCCCAGAGGGCTCAAATGTAAAAGTTTGTAAGTTCCCTGTGCCTCCAGGAATGAAAAGAATCTCACATCCACAAAACAGCTAAGCCTTTGGGCCTTCTCAATGCAAAACCTGTTACCCTCTTCTGTTGTGCTGGTATCACTAGCATGAGCATTTTCAGCTCTCATTTAAGCAACAACAGAGGAAAGAGCGTCAACACTACTGTAGAGTGTCCTGGCCCAGTGACAAGATTAAGCCCAGATATAAACAAAAGAAGTTATGCAAAAGAAGGATAGGAAGGGAAGAGAACTAATGTCAAAGTTCCCACCAACCTCAAATTGCAAAAATCATTTTCATTTCAGAAACCAGGTTGCTTCAGCTCCAAGCAAGTACAACCAAACTACTCCACAAATGTCAGGATAGCTTTGTTTTGCAAAACAATCAAGCACAAGCAAGAAAAACTGATTTCCTCTCTCAGTTCATGCATGAACAGGCAAATGGAGACTAAGCAACTTACCAACCACAACTAGCAGAGTCCATATTAAATATATTCCACTGTTGAAGCAGGTTGCATATTGACGGAACAAACACATACATATGGGTGGTAAAACAAAAAACAAGACGTTGCTTATCTAGGGAAAAAAATAAACAAAACAGTTTCAAAATGACAGAAAATAACAAACCTTAAATACTCATAGGCTGCCTGAGACAATTATAGAAACATTGTGTCATGCAGTGAAGTCCCAGATCAGCAAATTAGAGCTCTCAGTTTCTGCCAAAGATGAGCTGG
Organism: Strigops habroptila; assembly: GCF_004027225.2. NCBI lineage: Eukaryota > Metazoa > Chordata > Aves > Psittaciformes > Psittacidae > Strigops > Strigops habroptila. Next base: position 66,609,872 of record NC_044302.2, read on the forward strand.
TTTTGCAAAGCATCAACTTGTTTAGTATCGTTAAACCTAGTAACAGCATAAAACTTTAAACAATGTAAAACTTTAAACAATGTAAAACTAGTGGCTAGTCACATCATTAAATTATCCTTCAAATCTATTCCCAGAGGAATTTTCTTGGAAGTCTACAAATACTCAAGACTGTTGCAATTCAGGAAGCTTACAAGAACAAGCAGCTGAGGAACAGGATGTCCTGACAAGTGACCTGTCCTCTCAGTGGCTGTCAAGCCTAGCATGTAAAAAGCACTGTAAGTACTGGGTTAATCAAGCTTTGTGAAAGTCAATTCACCGAGCAATAGCTATTGTCTGGAAGCTGAAAAACAAAACCAAGCTAAAAGTTAGAAGCCTTTTCGTGCGGGGTAGAGAGCCCAAAGCTGCAAATTGTTTTACAATTCTTTTTTTTTTTTCTCTTTGTTCTCTATTACAGAAACAACTGAATATGACTGAAAACTGGTTATAGGAAGGTGAAAAGGCTGATAATTCAAACCACTGCTAGGGGCTTTAATTCAATAAGTAAAAGTTCAACAAAAACATATTTCTCTTGATTGTTGCTCTTACCAACAATCTAAAGCATGGTTCTCTAGTTAAAGGCTGAAAACACTTTACTGCAATTATCAGGAGCTGTCACTGCAGTCATCGCTTGGTTCTCCCCAGACGGAGCTGCCAGTGCTGAGGGCCAGCTGTGGCACTATAACTAGGCAGTTATGGAAAGGCTCTACTGCTGGTTCGCAATGGGACAGGATGAATTCGCCAGCCCCAGCTTCCTCACCTTCCCCCACGTAGCCCAAGCACAAAGAGAAAGTAATTCCCAGCAACATTCCCTAAAGTGGATGTAGAAAACAACTCTGGGAAAGAGCACTCTTTTGAGACAAGTCTCCTCTTTGCAGAGACTTACAAAATTTTCCGGACATTAATGAAAATCTGGTAGAGAAAGGATTCAAGAACAACACACAAAAAAAGGCATTTGCTCATTCCCATACTGTTGTCCACCACTCAACATGGTCTGAGTACAGAGCTTATGACGATTAAAATGGACACATCTATTTAACATTTGCAAGGCCCATCAAAGCATACTCCTAGGCTGGCATTCAAAATGACTGTAACTACAGAAGCAATTTCTCAGCACCATCTATTTCACATCTCACACCTTCCCTCATACTAAAGGTACACCCTCAACAGGCGAGCTGTTTCGTTCCAAAGTATTGGCTTTAAGATTTCATTAAAATACTTAGAAAGGGCCATCACCCACACAGTTTAGCTGCAAATACTATGCAAATCTCTGCCAGCAGCACCCTGGTAACAGCACACAGCCCAAGCAAAGACTTGCTAATGCAGAGGGCTCCTTGCAGTCAGGCCAGAGAGCCATCTCCTGCTGGACTGTGCCTTCTGAACCAGTGTAAGGGTTGAATCCTGACAGTTACCAGCTCCTACGGCGTGTTTGTCATGCAGGAATCCATCCTCATAAAGCAGAAGTGAAAAACCTGTGGGGGCACCAAGAGCAATAGACCAAGCACCTCTTCAGTAGGAATAAAAGAACTTATATTATAGAAATCCTTCACCCTACCAAGGCAGCAAATTCTGCCTTTGTTGTTGACAAATTAAGATGGTGGAAGGTTGACAATATGGGCACGTGGCAACGTCAGAGTGCAGGATACTGCACAATCCTGGAGAGGCAAGGTAAAGAACAAAGCATTATTTATAAAGCAATACCCTATTTTAGCATATTTTAAGAGGCAGATCAATTTCTTAATTCATGTAAGATCAAAGCATTATTTATAAAGCAATATCCTATTTTAACATATTTTAAGAGGCAGATCAATTCCTTAATTCATGTAAAACAACCTACACATTCAACCAAACAGGCTCACTTGTGCATCTTCAATTCACAAAAAACTCACCAATTCCACGCAGCAGAGACCGTTAGCAACATTGGTAACACAGCCATGGGCCAGGATCCCACAGTGCAATGTGCTGACACAAGCACAGAATGGGAGGGCTCCCCTCACCTCCAAATAGGTAGGAAGCATACACAGTCACTGACAGCAGGTATGACGGAACATGAACAAGTCCTCTGAGAACTTAGGAGTGCTCTACACATTTTAGGCTTTTAGCCACTGTTAGGCCAAAGGGTGGTGTTAAGGGGGAAAAAACAGATGGTTATAAACAAAGTGGTGTGGAAAAAAGCCTTTCTATCTCTGCAGCTAGAACTGACCAACAAAGAAATCAGACCAGGTAACTGCAGTCTATATAAATTTGGCTAGAAAGTCCTTATTCTGCCTAGTAACAAGATGACAAAGAAAACACACCTACTTACCATACCTGCAGCAATGCAGGTTTATACTAGTCATTAGACACTAGGGAGCAGTTCTGTCCTACGTTAGTGCTCTTCTGGCACTGAACTCCTGTTCATGCTAAGGTCCTGCCTGCAAATGCAAGAAAACCTTTGCAATGTGGATTTGGCCGTGACTCGTAATCTTAGCAATGGCCACCAGGAAGATTTCCTAGCATCGTACACGTTGAAATAACTTTAGTACTGAAATTCTTTTCTATTAAGTTTACAAAAAATGTGATAATTGGGTATCTCTTCCATGCAATACTTAGTTCCACAAACAGTATTTTCCATAAGCTATGTTCAAATCAAGACTCTGGAACATTTTCTGAAACACTTTGCTGAAGTTCTCTTAGTTCTAAGTTCGGTGTCAATTAGATCTCCGCTACAACTGACCTACTGGTTTTCACTCACTGGTATCAGCCCGGCTCCCTGCGAGGACACACACCCTTAGAGATACCACAACTAACACCACCCTTTCCAAGCAAGTGAGGCACCTATCCATTTGGCTCTGTTTTCATGCTGCATGTGCAATTTTTTTACATAATATACAATTAGACCGCATGGTTTCATAACGTATAATTCAAATGATGATACAGTTAAGATCACTGCAACAGTAACAGGAATACAGAGAATTTTCTTTGGGATCTGCAAAAGACAGGGATTAAAAGTTACTGTTCTGGAAAAAAGGTAAGCGGCTCATCATTAACAGTCCATCCTCTGGCTTCATACAATTCTGGACCTTTAGCTTTAATTTCCAAGTACTTAATTGTATGAAAGGAATATAGGACATGAGCCACAGAGGGAATACCAGAGACTTCCTCAGATCACGACCACATAAGTCTACCCATATCTGGCCACAGTCCTGACAGAGGATGTTTCCTGCAGTCCTACCAAAGCTCAAGTATTCTTCACTATCTGGTATGCCTCCCAGACACCAGCTGTAGCATTCACTCACCATAGCAGCACTTATTGCACTAACTCTTTGTGAGGAAAAAGTAAAAATGGACTAAGTAGCTCTTGGTGAGTTCAACAGGTTTGTATCTTTTATATTCTGATCCATGAGCATTTCACTTGCTTACGCTAAAAAACTTCCATAGTAAAAAAGATGATGTAGAGAAAGTACAAGCATTCTTTTACACTCTTAAGACTATTCGATAGCTTTTCAAAACTATGTAAACTTTTTACATACCACTAGGGGACAAAAGTTGAGGAATAAAACCACCGGCAGTTCCCTCTTTAAATGGAAATCTGGCAAGAAATATGTATGACATGCACAGCTGAATGCAACATACTGAACTGCAAAGTACAAACTTTGTTAACGACAGGAGAAAAAAAAAAAAGTTACTGTTTTCAGATGTTTAAAACACAAACAGCAGCTTTTTTTGTAAATAACTATGCACGGGGTAAATTCTTTTTGCTTATATGGGGGCATTTGTTTATGCTCTTGAGTAAGGTTACACTGCATCAGGACACATTACTTCACTCATTTCAGGAGAAAAAAAACCAAAACAACCCAGTTTTCTTATAACTGTTCTTTTAATTTGAGTTACAAAGTACTTGGTGGCATTCTTCCTGAAAGCGTGTAAGACCTGAACACAAAATCACATCCATCTAGCCCATGTATGTTTTAAGAAACTAGTCTGATCAATTTGTACAAAACCTCTGAACAGATATTCTCCTACTGATTTAATCCTGTCGAGCACTTTAGTTTGCTTTTTAACTAAACAGAGTTAAATTTAGGTATAACATATGAAGACTGAGTCCCATCAGAATAAATTAATGATTAAAAAACAAAACAAAACAAAAAACCAAAACCCCAACCCAAAATTAAAAACATTTCAGATAGTGTTCCACTTTTGTGCTTACAGGAATATTGAGTGAGACCTGCACTACATCTCTGACCTTGGCCATGACACTTTAAAATGCGGATTAGCAAGGTTTTAATCTACAGCTTAAAGACCCAAATGTCACATCCTGGTCTACTGAAGAGTCCTTCCTGAAACTTCAAGAGGGTTTGGGTCAGAGTCAGACCTGAACTACCTTAGAAGTATTAAAATTTGGACTTCACTTAAGGTGCCTGTTAGAGTAGGGCCAAAATCTCCCAACTGTCCTCTGAGCATCTGGCTTTTTGGGGGCACAGTTGAACAATGTCATCAATCCACTGTGAGTCACTATCTTAATTTTCAGAAGTTGCTAACGCAGAACTCAAACCTTACAATGACTTGTTACTACTGAAGACAGGCTAAACACGACTACCCTCAACATAGCCTCTTTTTCCCTTGCCTTTCACTGGACAGCCTACTGATTCATATACAGCTGCCACAATTCAGTGGCATTCAGGGAAAAAGTTTTGCTGTGTCTCTCTGTTAACCTGTATGGAACCTCAGTTATTCATCCAGACACACCTGTACCTCCTAGTGTTTTACAAGCTCCTGTATCACTGCTGATCAGCTCAGTACAGTCAGAAGGATACCCATCCCCCTGCACAGCTGACTTCAAAACACACTTGCTGTCTTCAAGAAACTTGTTTATCCTGACCTTTTCCTCCCTTTGTTTTTGATTCTTGCACAGTGACATCAGACACAAAGAAAGCAGACAGTGTCCCCCATACACCCTCAAAGTTCTCCAATGGCACAGACCAGCCACCACCCAGATGACTTTGGTAGCAAACTACAAGAAAAAAACAACAGGTTATCAATGTACATCTTGCACCGTGGAATTACTTGCTCTGTATGTGCAGCACCCCTCACAGTACACACTCCAGTGAGTGAAGCCAGACACCTTTCTTCCACTGGATATTAGTAGTTGAAGAAACAGCTTGAAAGTGAAAGACAGCTCAGGGTGGAATTTGGGAGAAAAGAAAATAAAATACCATTTTAAAGTACAAAAGAGGCAAAGCAGAAGCTCCAGCTCCTCATTTGTGCACACAGCACACACTATAGAACAGAGAATAGACTGGATATTTGCAGGGTTTGCTCCCGTACCTGTGTTTTTCATGGAAAGGCACAATATCAGAAAGTCCAATGCATTATCTCACTCTGGTCAATATATCTGTCACTGCAATTCTTTACTTCGACAGGATGTAAGGAGCACTGCTCCCCTCCCAAGATGTGTGGTACAGGGCAGCCCAGCTCTATTGCTGGGCTATGTTTTCACAAGTTCTCACCATCAGCTGAGACGTACTGGTGTGGCATGAGGGCTGAACCGTGGCTTGCTGGAAGAACATTTGTCCTTTTCCCTCTCCTTCCTCTCTTCAGCTACTTTCTTGAACAGATATCTCTTCTTCTCCCAAAAGTACATTGCTGACTTCATCCTGCAACCTCAGGGCAAGCTTTGCTTTCTTTGAGCCGAAGCTACCTGGATGAACCCCCGTTTTGCCTCCAAACACTAAGGTCTTTTCTTTCTTGACCCATCGCCGCCCTGCGCGCCGTCAAGCGGCTGACATCTGTGTAAGAGGGTACCGGTCGCCGGCAATCCAGCACCAGAAGTTCTGCACTTAGACGCCGCAAGGGCCTGCTGCATGCTACTTACAGAACAGTTTGTCATGAGCCCTCCCTAAACCTCCCGATTTTACACCTACACCACCAAACCGCTCTTTTTCTTTAATTTTAGGCGTACCAGGGACTGGAGAAGGAAGTAGGCAGCGACAGAAGGGCATTCTACAGTCCCATGAAAGCCCTGCGTGACGGACCTGACAGGCAGCAGGACCGCCCTGGGCTCCAGCGGGACCACCCGCCGCTCCGTAACCGGGGCAGCCGCCGAGCGTGGCGGACGCCGGTGCCCTCCCAGCAGAGCGCCCTGCCGGGCTGCCGAGCCCTCTTCTCGGCCCCCCGGCCCCAAGGCGCCCGCCGCTCCCCCACCGCCGGGCAACAGCCGCCGCCACGCACCGTGTTGTAGAACTCGGCTATGGCGGGCACGATGGTGTAGTTGTCCTCGCACCAATCCACCTCCGAGCTGCCGGCCCGCAGCTGGTCCCACCACAGCTGCGCGCCCATGGCGCCCAGCCGCCCGCCCGCCGCTCCGGCTCCGCCGCTCCGGCTCCGCCGCGGCGGCGCTGCGAGTCGGCCCGCCCCACCTGCTCCTACCCCGCCTCTCGCCACGCCTCGGGCCTGCATGAGGGCCGGAGCTCGGCGGGCGGGCCCGCTGCCTACTCGACAGGCAGGGCGGCGAACGACAGTGAGCTGGGTTCCGCCGGGGCCGGGCTGTGTGTGTGCGCGGCGGGACCCCCGCAAGCGGCCGCCTCTCGCCCAGCACCTGGCCCACACAGCCGGCGGTGCCCGGGGCTTGGGGGGTGGCCCGTCCCGCCGCCGTGAGGGGCAGCACAGCCGGGCGGGAGCTGCGCAGGCACCGGGACTCCCCCCCGCGCCCGCGCTGCATGTGCTGAGTGATGACGCCCCCACTTCAGCGGGCGGTACTTCCCGAGCGGGCGGACACACCGCCGGGCGCTCGCCGGGGCTCCACTGTTGGACACCAATGGAGAGCACGCTCCTCCTGAGAGGGAAACCGGGAGGAGCCCCCCGGAGCCCGCCCCCCGCGGCGGCGCCGGGTGCGCGGCGGACCCCGCCGCCACTGACAGGGCCGGCTGCCCGCGCCACGCCCCTCTGCTGGCGAAGCCTCGCTCGCCATTGGGCAGCCGGATCACGCGGGGCGAAGGCGGTGCCGCTCTCGCGAGAGTTGGCGGGTGTATGTGAGGGCTGTGGGCGGAAGTGCGGCCTTTCCTGGGGGAGGTGAGGCTTGGTGAGGATGAAGGTAAGGCTGCGCGGGGCTCTGCGGCCGCGGCCGGGAGGGTTCGGGTTCTTCCCCGCTATAAATGGCTCCGGCGTTATATGTGGGGCCGTTGGTGGGGGGCGATGGTCCCTGGTGGCGGGCCTGGAGAGCCTCTGTGGGGCGGATGGGAGCGGATTGTCGGCGGGCTGATGTGGCGGCCGCGCGGGCCCTGTCCCGTCAGTGGGGCTTCTGGCGTCGGGCCGGGCTCCGGTGGCGGTCGTTACTCCCGTTACAAGGCCGTTTCGTAGTGGCAGCCCTAGCGCTGTTGGTGCTGGGGCCTAGCAGGGAGGTGCCGTGTGCGCTGGAGCTGTGCGTGTGCCGAGAACGGGCCATGCTCTAGGGGAAGTGCCAGAAGGCGTCCTCGAGGCTGTGGGCTGTGCAGCGGCCCCTGAAAAATACAAGTCAGCAACCACGGCAAGTGTCGCTCCCGTTGGGTTGCGTATTCAGTTTTTGGATGCAGAGTATATTGCGATGGGCTTGCAGAAGAGGAGGAAACTGGTTTCCGTTGCTAAGGTAAAGCCAGTTTTACTGTATAACTGAACAAGTAATACAGTCCAGTGTGGCCGAGGACAGCCCTGCCTGGCTGTCTTGAACGTGGTAGTGACAAGTTACGGCTAATAAACATTCATGTAAGCAGTAGGGGAATTTCAGCTTTGAAATTCAGCTAAGATGAACCTGGCAAAAAATGCTAATTTTTGTTTTAAAAGGTCTTATGAGATGCTTCAGTCAAATTTGTGGTTTGGGTTTGTTTTTTTTTTTCCCCCTTCTGCTAGCTGAACATCTCTTTCCCAGCCACTGGCTGCCAAAAACTCATTGAAGTGGATGATGAGCGCAAGCTGAGAACATTCTATGAGAAACGGATGGCCACGGAGGTTGCGGCTGATTCTCTTGGTGAGGAGTGGAAGGTAAGAAGCGTAGAAGGATGCGTCAGATCTGTCTGTATGTGAGAGCCTTAAATTACAACTTTTCTCCAGTATTGAGTTGTTTCAGTAGGGTGTTTCTGTGGTGTACATTTGGCAGGTATGGTGAAAGTTTCTGTTGCTACATATACTGAATTTAGTGATTGGGCTAGCTTGTTCTTCTACTTTGATTTATCTGCGTGTTGTCAGGGTTTTCTTTTAAGCCTTGTGATTAAAGTTTCATGCTGCTTTTTGTGGTAACTTTGCTCTTCATTTGAGTGCTGTCTTGGTATTCAGGAGAATTTAAATCTGTGCCATAAAACTGCTGGTCCCTTCTTCACTGAACAAGTTCAAAATTGTCGTCATTGCATTTAAGGTGCTGCTAGTGCATGGGGAAAAAAGCACATTGGGTCTGGTGGGTGGGCTTGGAATACTTGAGTGCTAATATGGACAATTCGGCTGAATTCAGGTAAGTTGATGTTTTCTACTGCCACCTCCACAAAGTAGTCACTAAAAGCTTTGCTTTTTTTTTTCCCGTGTATTCCTACTCCAGACACTCATGTGTTATATGTAAATTTCCAGTTTGTGACAACAGGCTTTGGTTAGGTTTAGAATTAAGGAAAAGCTGGACAAAATTTCAGTCTGGTGCACCTTAGACTAAACTTTGAATGCATAGGAATTTAATTTTTGAATATATTTTTGTAGATTAAGTAGAGTAAATGTAAATTATGGTATGCAAGAGTATTTTTCATATCTCTTGGAGCAGTGTTGCTTAAAGAAGTTGTTTCCATCAGCAGTAACCAGTATTTTTCCTGAATCATGAGCACAGTGCCCTGTTTTGAACAGCATCTTGTGATACTACTTCTTGAATTAGGAGAAATGTGTGAGCTACTATTACATGCGTATTTCATAGGGCTACGTTGTCCGGATCAGTGGTGGCAATGACAAACAAGGCTTCCCCATGAAGCAAGGTGTCCTGACTCATGGACGTGTCCGCCTTCTGCTCAGCAAGGGCCACTCCTGCTATCGTCCAAGAAGAACTGGGGAGAGAAAACGCAAATCTGTTCGCGGTTGCATCGTTGATGCCAACTTGAGTGTTCTGAACTTGGTCATTGTGAAAAAGGGTAAGAGTCTGGATGAAGAAAGCAGTAGGTAGAAGCAGGTATCTTGAAGGAGTCTGCTTGCTAGTGGCTTTGTAGTTGTGTAGAATGCAAATGCAGTCCCCACTTTTGAGTGTGAATGTAGCTTGAAATTCCCTCTGAGCATTACATTCCTGTAATTTAAAACCTGGTCACTGAAACACTTATATTGCTGCCAGCAGTCTGATTGCATTAAATCGGCAAAAGTGTGCCATGGGGTGGTGCTGTTGGCAGCTGAACCTGAAGGAGCATCTAGTATTATCTTGCATTTTTATGCATTTTAAACTTATAATTGAAATTCATTAATGAAGCAGGTGTTAAGTAGATGCAGGATTAATTGTCATATTTAAACTTATGTTCTTGAAGGTGAAAAGGACATTCCTGGGCTGACAGACACCACTGTGCCCCGTCGCCTTGGTCCCAAGAGGGCTAGCAAAATCCGCAAGCTGTTCAACCTTTCAAAAGAGGATGATGTTCGCCAGTATGTTGTGAGGAAGCCTCTAAACAAAGAGGGTAAGAGCTCAAGTTTGTAAAGTCTTTGGTTTCATGGTATTGTCTGTAGAGAAGTGTCCAGTCTATTGCATTGAATGAAGCACACTACAGTAGTAGATGCAGGAGTTGTAACTTCTGGATAAGAAGAGTTTGCTTGCCCCATTTCTTCTACACCTCTCTGCCCTTTCCCATCTACTTTGGCACAGTTTGTTTTTAAATACTTGATAAAATCTGGAGTAGTGTTTGCTCCAAATACTTACTTGGTTCTAAGAATAATAATAATTGCTAATAAGAGAAGGTTAAATATGAGGTGGAATGTTTGTGGAAGCATTTTTATGAGTGAAGGATAAAAGCAGTATATAGAAAAGATAATAAGATTTTTTTTTCCCCATTACTTACGGCAGCTTCTGAAACGAGCTTTTATTGGGAGGACACTGTGTTGCTTACTACCTGTCCCTTGCATTTGGGTTCTTTGCATTTGATCAGAGAAAGGGTGAGAACTTTTAGCAGAAGAGATATGATAAAGCTTGGGCACAGTGAAATCTTGTTGGGTAAAATGCTACTATTTTCTCTGTCACAGGAACTATTCTGTCCATTAAAGAATATGATCCAAACGGACATGAGACTGTTGTTGGTGACTAGTAGAAGTAGGGCAGCATTGAGTAGTGAAATTTTACATATGGGTGTGACGGTGCGTTTTGTTTGCTCATTATGGGTTATGTAGGTCTGTTTTAGAGATACATGTGTCAAGCCCATGTAGAACTGTAGAGAGCTTTTTGACACTGAAAACATAATGGTTTGATCTGAAAGCTACGTGATGAGTTTCCATATTCTTAACTGTTCTAAGTCTGGGGAGGAATTAAAGACAGGCTTGCTGAGAAGCTAGGAATTTTCACCAAAATGCAGGGAATTGGAGATGTGTTAATGCTTCATTGCTGATAACAAATCATGAACATTAAGACTGTATTTTATAATCAATTATTTTCCTGAAAAATCTGTCAAGATATTTAACTCTACAGTTGCTATAGTATGTAGTACACCAAATACTGTTTGCATGACAGTAAGTGGAACTTACTCTTAAATTTGTTAGATGAGGCCTTTTTGGAAAATAATCTGTTACTTCTGCTGATCTGCAATGCTTTTTTAGGCAAGAAACCCAGAACCAAGGCTCCTAAGATCCAGCGACTAGTGACTCCTAGAGTTCTGCAGCACAAGCGCAGACGTATTGCTCTGAAGAAGCAGCGCACCCAGAAGAATAAGGAGGAAGCAGCTGAATATGCAAAGCTCTTGGCCAAGAGAATGAAGGTTCGTTTGCTCTTATAACTCAGATATATGGAATACCCCATACCACAGAATCAAGGGATTTAATAAGCCTGATTGTCCACTTAGAGCTGCTTTGTACATTTTGAATAGGAATGCCTGAATGTGAGTATAAATGTTGCTGGCCAAATGTTTGAGCATTTCCATCCATTTTTCCCAGTCCTAGAATAGTAGAAATTAAACGCACCAATTAATTTAAATCGAGAGCTGATTTTGAAGAAAAAAAGACAAACAGAGCCTGTGAAGCTAAGTTTTGCAGTAGCCATTTTAGCTAAATGAATTCCAGTTTAACTCGGATGCCCAAGCATTTGAGTGATTGCATGGAGAAACAGGATCCAGCAGTTGACCTGAATGGAAGATAATTTGGCAAGAAGCCATTTGTTTGCATGAGTTTGCTCTTGCACCAAAAACCACAGCAACTGGCAAAGCAATGTTGTTGGAATATTTGGCACAGTACTTGTGTGTTTTCATGGCTTCCAGATGGAAACTGAGAGTAGATAGACCTCTAGTATGCAGTGCACTCTGTATTAGTATTTCTGCTGTGATTTTGGGTCCATATTGTTTAAAGACATGGGTCTGTACAAGTTTGTGTACTTGGAGAATTCTGAGCTGTGAAGAGGGGAAACTATTTTGCTTCATTGACTTAAGGAATCCATTCTGGTAGCTTCCTTCAAGTTGCATTTTTTTCTTCATTTGTAGATGTTTTGAAGCATTTAAATTATGTGTAACGTCTCGGTACTCACTTCATGCTGCTTTGCTTTTCAGGAAGCCAAGGAGAAACGCCAGGAGCAGATTGCAAAGAGACGCCGGCTTTCTTCATTGAGAGCTTCTACATCCAAGTCTGAGTCAAGTCAGAAGTAAAGATGTACATGATACTAAAAATAAACCCTTTTGTGGTTAACTTTGAGTATGAGGCTTTCCAATGCATGTTGTTACCGGCTGTCTCTTAAATATTAGCCTAGACTAAGGGCGTCATGCAGACCAAACTGGAACTGCATACCTTGGTTTTGGTAGAGTTATCTTTTGAGAACTTGTAATAGATCCTCATGTCTTCAGTGACAGGTTCCAGTTTATAATAATCTTGTGAATGCATGTTGGTTTTTCTACAAGCAGGATTTTGCTGTAATGGCAAAATCTGGTGTCATGACCCCGGAGTAGCCACAGGAACTAAATGTAAGCTAATCTTCAGGAGCTGTGGGTAGAAGTTACTTGGTACTGTTCAGTGTTTTAAGTTTTTGGGGTTTGGTTTTTCTTTTTTTTTTTTAATTTAGACTGAGTGTAAGAGTGGTAAAACATAAAGACTTCAGCTGATTTTTGGCAGAATTGAGCCAGTCACTATAACAGACTCCCCGGGAAGTGGAGCACCAAGCCTGTCAGAGTTCAGGGAGCATCTGGGTGATGCTTTGTCATACGGTTTAGTTTTAGGTAGTCCTGCGAGGAGCAGGGAGTTGGTCTTGGTAGAATCATAGAATCAGCTAAGTTGGAAGAGACCTTTTAAGATCATTAAGTCCAGCCATTACCGCAGGACTGCCAAGTCCATCACTAAATGATATCACTAAGGGCCTAACCTGCATGGTTTTTGAACACTTCCAGGAATGGTGATTGCATCACTTCCCTGAGCAGCCTGTTCGATGCTCGATCGCCCTCTAAGGTGAAGAAATTTTTCCTAATATCCAATCTAAACCTCCCCTGGTGCAGCTTGAGGCCGTTACCTCTTGTCCTATTGCTTGTTGCTTGGGAAAAGAGACCAGCCCCCTCCTCGCTCATCCTCCTTTCAGGTAGTTTAGAGGGATAAGTTCCCCCCTGAGCCTCCTCTCCAGACTAAACCACCCCAGTTCCCTCAGCCATTCCTCACAGGACTTATTCTCCAGACCCTTCACCAGCTTTGTTGCCCTTCTCTGGACCCGCTTCAGCAACTCTATGTCTCTCTTGCAGTGAGGGGCCCAGAACTGAACACAGGATTCGAGATGCAGCCTCACCAGTGCCGAGTATAGGGGGATGATCACTGCCCTGGCCCTGCTCGCCGCACCGTTTCTGACACAGGCCAGGATGTCATTGGCTGCCTTGGCTGCATGGGCACAAGCTGGCTCATGTTTAGCTCCATCAGTCAGCACCCCCAGGTCCCTTTATGCGGAGCAGCTTTCCAGCTGCTCTTGCCCATGTGTGTAGCGTTGCATGATCCTTACGGGTCCCTTCCAACTCAAAGTATTCATAGAATCATAAAACAGTTTGGGTTGGAAGGGATATTAAAGCTCATCTAGTTTCAACCCTTTGCCACAGTCACGGACACCTTCTACTAGATGGGGTTGCTCAAAGCCCAGCCTAATGTGGCCTTGAACACTGCCAGAGGTCGGGCAGCCACAGCTTCTCTGGGTGACCTGTTCCAATGCCTCACCACCCTCATAGTGAAGAATTTCTTCCTAATGCCTAATCCAAATTAGCCTCGTTCAGTTTAAAGCCATTACCCTTTGTCCTATCCCTACATGTCCTTGTAAAAGATCATGGATGAATAAAATCACATACACGGAGAGTTGTTGGAAGAGATCTCTGGAGGTCATCCCCCTGCTAAAGCAGGTTCACTTGGGGCAGGTTGCACAGGATTATGTCGAGGCAGGTTTTGAATATTTCCCAAGAAGGAGACTCCACAACCTTTGGGCAGCCTGTCTTGGTGCTCTGCCACCCTCAAAGTAAAGAAGCTCTTCCTCATATTCAGGTGGAAGTTCCTGTGTTACAGTTTGTGCCCGTTGCCCCTTATCCTGTTGCTGGGCACCACTGAAAAGAGTCTGGCCCCATCCTCTAGACACTGGCCCTGAAGATATTTGTGTGCGCTGGTAAGATCCCCTCTCAGTTGTCTTCTCTAGGCTGAAGAGGCACAGCGCTCTCAGCCTTTCCTCATCAGAGAGATGTTCCAGTCCTCTAATCGTCATTGTAGCCCTCCACTAGACTCTCGCCAGTAGCGCCTTGTCTTGTACTGAGGAGCCCAGACCTGGACACAGTAGTGCGGCTGTGGCCTCACGAGGGCAGAGCAGTGCGGGAGGATCACCTCCCTCAACCTGCTGGCAGTGCTTTTGCTAATGGACCTCAGAATAGCACTGGCCTTCTTGGACACAAGGGCACATCGCTTGCTCATTCACAACTTGTCGCCTAACAGGACCCCCAGGTTCTCTCCCACAGAGCTACTTTCCAGCAGGTCAACCCCTAACCTGTACTGGTGCATGAAGTTATTTCTCCCCTGGTGCAGAATCCTGTGTTGAACTTCATTAGGTTCCTCTCCTCCCAGCTCTAGCCTGTCCAGGTTTTGCTGAATGGCAGTACAGCTTTCTGGTGTATCATCAACTCCTCTCAGTTCTGTATCGCCAGCAAGCTTGCTGAGGGTGCGCTGTCCCTTCAACCAGGTCAGTGTTGAATAAGTTCAGCAAGATCAGAGCAAGTCCTGACCTCTGTGGTACAATGCTGGCCTATAGTTTCCTGGGTCCTCCCTGCCCCTTTTGAAGACTGGAGTGACATTGGCTTTTGGCCAGTCCTCAGACACCTCTCCTGATTGCCATGACATTTAAAAGATGATGGAGTGGCTTTGCAATCACAGCTGCCAGCTCTCTTGTGGGTGCATTCTGTTAGTGGGTGTCAAGTTTGTCTTCTCTACTTCCCACCCACCCCGTCACGTATTCAGACATGTGGATGAGATTATCCCTCTCCCCAGCCCACAAGCTTTCTCCAGAATGACCAGTGTTCTGTGAGCCTTCCCTTGTGTGACAGATGCTCCAAGCCCTTCTTGTGGCCCTTCACTGGAGTAATTCTGGGATCTCCAAGCCTCTCTTGTACTAGTCATCCCAGAGGCGAACATAGCACCCAGACATGTCTCACCAGCACTGAGCAGGGGGAAAGGTCACCTCTCTCCCCATGCCGCCAATGCTCTGCCTAGCTCATCCCAGGCACTGTTGGCTTGCTTTGCTGTGAGCGCACTGTGCTGGCTCATGGCCAGGCCAGGTTGGCATCCACCAGGAGCACCAGGTCTTTTCCTGCCCAGCTGCTCTCTTGCCAGTCTGTCCCCAGCCTGTGCTTGTGCACCCAGTTATTCCTACCCAGAGACTGGACCTCTGTGTTTCCTTTTAGACCCCACCAGATTTTCCCCAGCTTGGCAAGTTAGTAACTCCTGCTTTTCTCTAAAGTAAAACAAACTTTACAAGGAAAGTTTGTCCCTACAGAGCTGGGGAGAACTACTTCTAATGAGTATTGTGAGGGTAGCTCTGAGCACATGAAGGATCTGAGCTTCCTTAAGCTAGCTCCTTCTATCACCTACCATAACATTCCCCCAAGTAAGTTTTCCCACCTAATTTTGGCACAGGAGACAGGAGTTCCCTCCTGACTAAAGCTTTAAACCAATCCTCTGTTCATGCTACTTTAGGGATTCCTCAAATGCAAGTTTGTGTTGCTGTCTGTCTGTTAAACTCTCCCTCCTCCAGCCTTCCCTCTCAACAGGCCACATCAAAGGCAGCAAATTAGGAAGGCAATGAAGTATTTTTAGCAGGTGGCATTCCTAAAAAGACCACAGTGATAACAGCATCCAGAGGAAAACAAGCAAAGTCATTGTGATGCTGACAAGATTGTGAAACTCCAAAAGACTGTTCATGAACCTCCTACTTAAAACCAGGCCTGAAACACGAGTTTATTATGAATCTTTCCCACAAACTATCAGTCTGTGCTATGGATATCAGTTTCTGCAGAGAGATAGGTATTTAGGGTTTGGTATTCTTATTTTTACTAACAGATTAATAAAATGGCTGCCATACATGAGGGAGTTTGAAAGATACTCCGTTGTGAAGGCCTGAAGCATTTGACAGTAACTGTCAGTTTCTACTGCTTAAAGTTCATCCCAGCCTCTTCCCTCCCTCCTCCGCTGAAAAAGAAAAGAAAAAAAAAAAAAAGGTTAAAAGCCTGGAAAGTGTGTGTAAACCTCCAGGTCTGTTCTGAGGCAGGAGGTCCAAAAGTGTCTCTTGCAAGCCAGGATGTGTCACGGAAAGCATCACCCTGTGCCCCCATTACAAAGCTATCAGCTTTGTAATGGGGGCACCAGAACTCGTTGAAAGTGATCTACCAAGCACAGCCACCAGCCTGTCCCCACACGCTGGTCAATGACGCTCTTCGTGGACAGCAGAGGGCAGCAGCTCTGCGGTCAGGAAGCCAGGGTCCGCGACTTCCCTGCCAACAAGATCTTCGTGGATTCTGCCTCCCTGAGCCTGGTTTTCAGTTCTCACCTCTGTCAGTTCCCAGGGCTTGCTTAAGGTGCCACAGAGACATACTCTCACGAACCAGATCGATGCGAGTGAATCCCATCTTTTCTTATCCTCTCCCCTGCCCCAACTGCTCCTGCTCTTATCCACTATCCAGAAGTTGCTGAGGTACTATGACACAATTCCCCAAAAATGCATTCGAAAGGCTTTGCTTTTGCCCAGCAATAGGCTGAATTTGCATTTAAGATTAAATTCTGTCAAGCAGGTAAGTTCTAATATCAAAAAAGCTGAACGATTTTTACACAGGATGCATATATATTTTATTTTGGGAAATACATTAAAAATTGTTTCTTAGTCTAGGATATCTATACATAATTCTGAATATGCAGAGTGCCCTTTTAAACTCAAGAAATATTTGTCAAATGTACAAAAACATTACAGAGAAACATTTGTTAATCAAAGCACAGTAAATGGATGCCATTTTTCAACAGTTCAAAACAGTTTCCAAAATAGTGCAAATTTTATTGCATTAAACTTCCCAGCTCACTTAATTCATAATTTATTCACACAACATCCTTTCATCCTCATTACAATACAGTTTATTTTAAGTTCCTAAAAGGAGTTCAATGTGCTTCTAAAAAAACAGCAAACAATCCCTTTTATTTGCACCACTGATGCAGACACTGAAAGACCATCCATTTCTCTCCTCGTATGCATTACAATATATAGCACAGTGGAATACATATCTGGAGTCAATTCAACCATTCAGTTTCAAGACTTAAAAGTTGCAGGGGTGTGTGTGTGTTTTTAAAAAGGTCCATAATGAACAGCTGATATACAGAAGGCATTTTAATGTTTTTATTAGTTAAAAGAAAAAACCCTTTTGTTGAAAATGTACAGTTATGTGAATAAGATGACCTGCTTACCATTTAATCAAGTTATCTGCATTGAAATAATTGTTTAATTAAAAGTTTTAAAAAGATGAAACTATTGAGTGGATTCTTCAGTTACTTACATTTTAACAATTTATTTTAAAAATATAATTTCTATGATCTAATTTAATATACATTTCGAAAATATCCCCTATGTTGCAGTTACTCAAGGAAAGCAGTAAACTCAATGAAAGGTATACTCTTTTAGCTGCAGCAATACAAAAAGCGATTAATTCACAGTTAAAATGGAATAAAAATTACTCATTCACAAGTGCAACATAGCTTGAGCTTAACCAATGTGAAATTCCACTAGGAACAAGGCTAAGTTACTTGCAAAACAAATTAATTTAGTTTGAAACACATATGCTTAATAAAATATTTTCCATTAAAATTGTATTGTCTAAACTGGAGTTATATAAAATGTGAAGACAGGATATGACTATAAGTAACACAGAGATGCTTCTAGTAACATGTAAAAGCTGGTACCTATTACTATGCCAATACCACAGCCATATCAGTCTCCTATAGCCACGGGGTTTTGGAAGATCTTATGTCTTGGTAATGTGGCAGAATATAAAGAACTCTTTGTCACTCAAGAATCCTGATTTAAAGAAAACCAAAACCTGTAAGACTCCGTTTGATGTTTTAATTCTACAAAAAAACAGCTATTTTGATAAACCAGAACATTAACTATAGGTAACGTTTATAGCTGGGTGAAAGGTGCAATCTTCTCAGCATAACTGACTGCAGTTCAATACCTTTAAGGCAACAATTCAAGGAAGCTTCTCTGGAATAATTACTATTCCAACACAAACTTTCCGAGTTCTTGGGCTTACTTGAAATTCATTAACATTTTACATCCATGTATGTAATCAGTTTGGTTTACACCCTCGCTTTGTGCACATATTGCAGGCTTTGAAGTTACTACTGATCTGCAACCTTCTTCTTCATGTTTATATGTGAGAATTCCAAAATGCACACAGAAGAGCCATCTCCTGAGCACTGGCTGTTGAGCTACTAAAAAGAGCATGTGGAGGTAAGAGCTTTGCGAGTGAGCAACATGCATCTTTTTCTGCTTATGCTGAGAGGAAAACAGAACCAAGATCAAGCTTATCCCTCCTTCACAACACTTTGTCCATGTCATTCATGCATTATGGATCAGATAAATTTGGATTACTAGGAGTGGAGCGTCCACTAATTATGAGCATAGGTAGGTCATTCCTATGTAGCCCAAGAAGCGCATGCTGTTTACTAGCACAGAAGAATTTACTATGCCTTCAGAAAGACAAAAGTGTTTGCAATGCACTCACAAAAAACATTTGTTTATTTCTGGCCAGATTTTTGACCATGTGAGTATTGAGCCATGCTATCAATTTTATGCCCTGCCCTTCTCTTTTGCACACTCACAGTTTTTTCAGCATTCAAACTAGGGAAGCCTATATCTCAGAAAGTTTGTGTAGGAAAACGTGCAGTCTCTCTCTGTAGGAGACCCAAAAGACAACAGAAGAACAGGGAGTGCCATCATGCATTTGTAAGGAGAGAAAGCAAGTAGGGAAAAAATACTCAATTCTTAATTCCTTTCAAATTTTTGTGAACTCCCCCCCCCCCCCCAAAAAGCATCTCCCTAGGTGAAAATTTAATAAACAAACTGCTTTCAGAGATCTTACTTTTCTTTTGAACTACAGATTTTATTCAAGAACCAGCTGATTAGTTAGCTATTAAAACTAGGCATTAAAAAAATCCACATTATAAAAAGTAAGCACTTTTGTCATTCTATATTAAAGAATTAATTTCAGTAGGCAGATTCAAGATTTCAAGTAATTACATGCAGGACTTCTACCACTCTGAAATCCAGGTACATACAGAAGGAACATAAGTTAATTTGTAGTGTATAGAAATGCCAGTATGAAGGAACAAATCAAAGCAAGTGCAATCCTGCAGTTGTCCTGTTCCCTTCAGGCTTTAGTTTGGGTTTTTTTTTTTTGTTGTTATGTTGGGGTAGGGAGGAGGAAATTCCTGGTTTGGGTTTTGGTTTTTGTTTTGTTTAGTGTATATACCTGGGGAAAGTCTAACATTTATGACACAACCTGCTTTGCTGTTTCTACAACACTATTGCCTGATTAATCTGTATTTTCAGCAACAGATGGTAAGGTTGTTTTGAAATAAAAGTGATCTCTTACAGGATACAGTTTATAATAATGTTATTTACAATGGTTTAAAACAATTTGGATATCCCCAATTACCTAAAACAGCACTCACTGCACAGATTTTCTTTGTAATTTAATGAGTCAGGAGAAGTTAAAGATAACTAAAATTTAATTCTTTGCAAACTGCATCACATAATCATATGATCTGTCCATTTAACACTTAAAAACTGTCTTTGTGTAGCTGTATGTTTAACATCAGTATAGAACAATACAGGAAAATTTGCTGGTTTGATTTATGTAAGGATTAAGTTGTTTGGACGAATGTTTCACACAGACTTTTACCTTGAAAGGATGGAATTGTGCATGTCAATTATGTAATTGGAGAAGAAAGGAAAATATGAAGAATTAAACTCTACACTTCCATTGTGATGTAGATCAGATATCTGCAAGCAACCATGCATAAACCCAAAGAATTCAGGATGAAAAAAAAAACCCAAACCCCAAACAAAAAACAAAGTCACCGTGTGCTTTCTTGCTTTTAATTGTTGAGAAAGCACAATATTTTCATTAGCAGAGAATCTGTCCAGACAATATCCCCATATTAACTTTGGATCAGCACTTCTAGACAAAATACAAGGAAATCGGTCTATGACACAAATATATTTTGTCATGAATAGTGCAAATCCTTTGCTGTAGCCTCATGAAAAAACAAGTGTTAGGTTTCTTGTTTCATGTAAAAGCTGTTGCAGACAGATCTTCATCCCTCATCATTTTAAGAAAGAAAGTAGTATGAAGTAAATACATTCATACTTGAGATTTGATTATAGTTTTAGCTTTGCTCCTTTAAAATGCTACAAATCTTACTTTTTTCCCCCAACTCTAGGGGGAAAGCCAGAAAAGCCACACCATTAAATTTCACAAAAAAAAAAAAAAAAAAGGAATCAATCTTATCCTATTCCTCAAGTAATAGAAACATTCAAATTGTTGATCAGCATCCAGGCTCTTGCCAAGACTATGACTACTGGAGTCAGTTAGAATGTGAGGTGAGGAAGTGTCTTATCTACTAGAAGCACTCCAAAAGATGGATTCATCTTTCCAGATCATACACTCAAGCACTTCATTTGTGCTAATACTCAATTTGAAGACCACATTTACAAATACATTTTACTTGAAATATTGAATTTGGACTATCAGTGCAAAATAATTAACACACAGGCTAGTGTGAAACCATGGAAAAGGGTGAAAAGGAATTCAAGGAAAAGACACCTTTTAAGCACACATGCATACAGTATAGAGAGTAATTTTTTTTCAGACAGCAACTGTTTAACAAACCCTGTATGTATTCTAATGCCATTTTAAAGCTTCCTAAAAATTTTTTTAGAAAGCCATCCATTTCTGAGCTGCTTCATGTAGAAGCCCATCACTCTCTTGCAGAAAGCAGCACTATGTTCCTAGGATCTTTAATTCGTCAGATAGAGAACACAGAAAAACTGAGTGGTTTTTACAACTGCAGACATACATTATGAGAAGGTCAGCCAAAGACAATTTAGAATACTGGGACTGGGACAAGGGTCAGGAAAAGGGTAGCAATTTTAGGTACTGTGATCTGACAAAAGCAACTGCACTGCCATTTCCAAGACAAGGACTCAAGTATTTACATTCATACACACACACTGCACACCAATAAAAATATCCCTTTACGTAAAAGCAATTTTGAAGTAGTAGTGAAGAATCTAAGTATTCTGTGGCAGGAAAAGTATTTCATTAAAATACGTAAACATTGGTGGCTCTTAAGTCAGCAACTATATGCTGTTCTATCATCACCTTTTTGAACAACTTCATGTTGTGGGAGAAGGATTTGAGGAAGGACAAGAAGTATATACAGCAAAAAAAAGCAGATCAATCACTGAAACCAACTCACCCTATTAATATAGTTTTAAAACATTTTAACACACTTTACTCTCTGTTTCGTGAGATGAAAGACAAAAATATATGATGCATCTCAAGGAAATTGCTTTGACAAATTGCTCAGTTATCACCTTTTGGGATTTAAAGTGTATATATCACCATGCTCCTGGTTTGTTCACCTCTACTTCTGTCACACCGAAGTTTAGTATGTCTTCCTCATTTTTATATTAAAGGTGCTCCAAAGCACTTTCTACAACACTCGACCCTGCTGCTTGGTGGAGCATCTATTTTCTGCATCTTTTCAAGAACTTCCTTTGGTAGATTTTTATGTGCAATTCTGTATTCACTATCAAAGACCTCTGAAATAGAAAAGCATAGTTGAAGTTATTGTAGAAACCCTGTAGAGCACCCACTACATTCCTATAAAATCCTTTTGATGATTTTTATATAATAACAACATTAATTATCTTAACTAGCCACCGATTTTAATTTTTTTTTCCAAGTTCTCCTCTCAGAGAACCTGAAAACTATCTTCACATTGGAGCATCACAACACATCACAGTGGAAGCCCACCACTTCTATCGCAGTTCAGTTTGCCTGTTCGCAGGGTATTTCCCCTGTCACATCCCATAAGGAAGTCCCTTTGCCTGCATAGTACCAAACAGAAGTCAGGGTAGAGGAGATCAATAAGGGGTGAGCAATCAGGTGGCTAGATGACATGTCTAATATGTAGGTCGGAGAAAGATGGACAAAACTGGGAACATGTTTTCAGACATAAGGAATTAAAGCTTCAAGCTAACATATTTGTTTAAAACAGCTGATTACTAGTTTCAAAGCCAAAATTAATGCCCCATCTGAATTACTTTTCCATAAAAGCAACACCTTGAAGAGTAACAGCACAGTACTTTTCACTAAAACACAGCAACTGAAAAGCTACTTAGAAACTCATGGATGAAAAGTCAGCTATATACACTAGTTTTCACATAAAGTATTCATATATTTTACACACAGACACATGCATTTCACAGTATTTTTTACTTACCAATATCAATGTTCTCTCTTCCAAGAGACACCAGAGACAGGAAAAGAATTTCTCTGTAAAAACTCCTACGAAATATTTTGAAGGGCAAGTCAATGAAAGAACCAACTATCCTAAGTTTACAAAGTCAATGTTGAAGATGCTAACCTTTTATTACATTGTTTCTGCAACTGTTCTGTTAATCTTGCTTGTGAAGAAAGTGACTGATCTGTATGACTGCTAGCTTAAGGTTTCCTCATGCCTGAGTATCTTTCCTTAACACATGAAGATACAGTATTGCCAAATCCCAGCAGCATGTTTTCTGTAAAAAACTTCTCTGCCAAATGTGCCATAAAAACTCCAGAAAAATGAGAAATATAAAATTAAGCACCACTTATTTATTAACTCATTCCTGCCTGAGGGTGAAGTACAGGGAGCAGAATTATTTCAGATCACCCATACTTCGTTTTTTGTTTCAGAATGTCACGAGCTACCTCAGAATTGGATATCACTAAACAATTGCATATTAATGTTTTTCATCATGGAACTCATGAAGATTCTTCTATAGGCAGATTACTGCTTTTTTTTTTTTAGTAACTACAAACCACAGAAGCAGAGATGACTTAGCATGATAAACTTCGAATACATCTTACATTTCCTGTAATTTAACTCAGAGGCTTGCTTTTTAACAAACCCCTTTCCTACTTGCACTGCAGATGGCAAAATGTACAGTAGGAGCATTATTTACGTCTCCCTTTATTTGCGGATCATGCTGTATACACTTTTCTAAGCCAGTACTCCAGGCTGGTAGAATTCCAATAGTTTTAACTAGGTAGTTTGGAGAATATTCCAGACACTGCAACAGGATAATGCACACTTACGTTTATCAATTTTCTATATCTGGAACAGCACCAAAATCTGCATTTTTCTTATTAATTTGTAAAATGTTCATTTTGATCAAAGAACTGTATTTATTCATTTGATTTGGATGAATTATGCATCTAGCTACAGAATGCATCTGTTTGTAATCACTGGCATAAACAAATATACATAGCGTTTGGTGGACACAAAATAAAACTGAATATTCCAAGAGGTCCTTACGGAATTCTCATTATGAAGTGTATATGGTCTAATCTTATTTAACTTTGAGCGGGGAGAAAATAAGAAGAGGTTACCCCTTTACCTCTGTCGTTTCACATCTGGCTTAACTTTCTGTAGGAGCAGGTTGATTGGTTTAACAACATTATTGTGTTGAATACTTAGTTTAATGTTCTCCAACAAAGTGTTTATTGCCTGCTGATCTTCTGCCAGTATGGAGGGTCTCTTTTCAGAAGAATCTGGGAAATGCAATAGTATAGATTATTAAACATTAAAGATTTAATTTTTTTTTTTCACTTTAATAAGAAGAAGGTATTTCAGAAAGTTAGGTTAATATACAGAACCTCTACTCAAGCGACAGAAATTTGTTACAATGGAAAGGCTTGTCTGCTTATGGTCTTTATTCCACCACAAAAGTGACTGGACACATCAACTACCCATGTGCAAGAGCTGTCAACATGACAGAGAAATACAAGAGACTGAAGAGTATTCAGCATCAGAGGTTGGCTGTGATGCTTTGTTAGCTCAGATTTATTGTTCTACTTCAGTTTTAAAAACTAAGCTCACTCCAAGAAGGTTATTTTTACACAATGGAAAAGAAGTAGAACAAAAGAAAACACCATCACATTTCTTATCAAAGAAACTTTTCTCATCAAAGAGCATAGACTGAGAAGTCTATGTCAACAAAGGATTTTTGCTGATCAGAAGTAATGAAATCCCAAGTTCTCACAAGCAGTCTGCCTGGTTTTTCCTCCTTTCAAATTAAGTTATGGTAGACAAAGGCTTTCTTGGATCTTACTTTTTGACAGTCAAGTAGGCTGCCGAATGTACATATTAATGGGACTTGTTACCTTCCATTCAGTTATGAAACACAAGATATTTTTTTTGTAATACATTTGTCTTTTTCATGCCCGCATAGATACAACTAGATAACGGAGCTAAACATTCAAATCAGGTGAAGATTATTTAGCACCACATCTAGAGCAAATCCTCCCACCCTATTTATAACCATATGACATATAAAGAATAGATAACATACATTTTTACACAGATTAGTAAGATATTTTCATAATTTGATACTGAGACTATGTTAAGTACCTCAGGGATTGCAGATGCCTCACACACTAAAAAAGCTTTCCAACTTGATGGGCTGTGTACACTTCAGACACTACAAAACAAAGGGGTTTTTCCATAGCTTCTCCTCCCTCTGCTTTCTGTAACATTTGTTTTACTTACTGAGATTTCTCCAAGATATATACAGGGGCTCCCCTGGCTCTTGGTGGAGGTTGATATTGTCCCACAGAAGATGGATGTACACTTGCTTGCTATCTTGAGCAAGAGATGTCAAAGGAAGCTAAAAAACAGGAATGGGAATGGGAGGAATGGGAAAAAATTTTTAAAACATCAGCACAGTCTCATTATTTAAACAATTGCTCTTTCACAAAGAAGGTTTACTTTATTCATCTTGAATCCATCAAACAGGAACAGCTGATGTCTTCTAGAGAAAATTTCAGTCACCCAGACCAAAATCACAAGTACTGCAACATTTAATTGCCTTTTCTAGTTTAGCCTAATGTATGAAGACCATTCAGTTTTCTACAGACATCTGAAGAAAATTTGTATGCGTATGTATAAAAATTGTTTTTTGTGCACTAAACATGTTACTTAATTTGTACTACTTATCATGCCACACCGTAGTATTTTCTGACCTGATTAAGACTTGGTATGCATGTCTTTGTGTTGATCTTCCCAACATGCAGGAAGAATTTGTATTTGCACATGAGTATAAGCCATTTATTGCCATTAAAATATATGGTAAGCAAAACATTAGATCCGTAATTATTTTATAAAATTAAGTGCCTTTGGAATCACTAATACAGTAAGACTTAGTGGGCAAGAAAAATTTACCACTAGTGTGTCAATTTAAAGAAGCAATTACAGATATTAAGCCCCATCTTGTGGTTTACCCTGCTAATGCATTGCATTTAGTATCCTTTAGATTTCACTAGTGTTGGTCTTCAGCTACATTTCCTGGAAAATTGTTCTTGGTTTCAGAGTTCTGGGTTTTTTTGAAAATTGAGGGAGACAATTTTAAAATTAAAGTACACACAAGTAGATAGGAAAATACTACATTTTTGCATGCATGTTAAATTTGCTAATTACATACACAGATCATATAGGTTTCCCTTAAAATGGGAAAAGCAAAATACTCAAAAGATAGCATCTGTTCTATGCTCTATTTTTCCATACATACAGTATTGAAACTCAGTGAACTTCGAATAGCAAAACCTATTAGTGGAAAAGAACAAAAAATACTGAGTAACAACTTAAAAGGTTTATATACTGAAGTATGCAACCCACACTATGTGCATTACAATGTATTGCTATTTGTGAGTTCTGAACAGATACATCTTGTTTCCTTCCATGCATCAGCCTTCTCTTTAATGAATCTTACTCTCTGGCTTTTTAGAAGAGAACAGCTTGACTAGAATTTGAATGCTGTTTTCACTCATCTTACTTCAAGATTCCTTGTGGAAAACAAACCTTTCTACTTACACTATAAAACCTGGGAAACTAGATCCAATTTACTAAGGTATTACTTACCCACTTTTTTTGAACCAAACTCTCAAATGTAGCTTACTTCTAATATCTGCAGCTCTAACAGGAGGAAGCCACTTACCTGCACTCCGTCATTACAGTGCTCGGATGTTAAAATGAGTCCAGGCAAGTTGCTAGGTAGATCCAACCGTTGGAAATACCAAACTAGGTTCCAGAAAATTATGGGGTGTTGATTGATGAATTTGGATGTATGAATTACTTGCTCTCCCTCATTTTCCAACAGTGATTCAAGCTCCTTATGCAGTACCAAAGGGCTCAAGTAGGGCACAGATACAGGGAGAGGATTAGGTCTTTTTACTAAAGGATTCTAAAAACAAAACAACACACACAAAAGAAAACTGTGGGTTTTTACAGAATCAAAGGTTTTTCTTCCAGAAATACTCTTCAGGATTACTTGCCCTGGAAATTCTTCATTGCACAGTTTCTTTTGATATTTGGAAGAAACCAAACACACAATAACTTTAATAGCATCAACAGTTGCGATGACTGAGGTGTTTCTTAACTTTAAAAAACAATCACCTAAGCTCTCTCTTATTTTTTTTTTTTTTGGTCATAAGAACATATGCTTGGCCATTTCCATTCCCCAAATGGACAAGAATGATGGTAATAGAATATTATCCATTGTAAGTTCATTGCATTCAGTTTTTTTCTGTCAACTGAACGTGCAGCTTCTAGACTTACCACAACCTCTTGCAAACTGTTTGGAAGACTAACTGTTGAAATTCCATGAGATGGTCTCTGGGAAAGATCAATATTTTGCAGTGGACCTCCAACACTGTGGCTCCGAGTCAAGGACACTCCCCTTTTTGGTGGATTATTGGCAGATGTCTTCATGGTTCTGGGATCTTTACTCTGTTCGTCTGCCACATCACTGTTTGGATTTTAGAAGAGAATATGCTAACATGAAACTATTCAGCATTCCTACGGCAACAGGAAAGAAGCAGAGAAAGGCTGCCAAGTAAGTATCTCAAACCAAGTTTCTCTATTAATAAGGAATCATATTTGCCCAGTTAGTTCCACAGTATACAGAACAGTATAACAGTCCTTCCAGAAAAGCAGCTAGGGAGAACCTAAGACATAAATCTGAAAGCACTGCAGTTTTGTATAGGTACCATTGCTCTGATACAGCTTTACCTTGCTTAGAAAAACAGCAATGCAGTTTTGTCAACACACAAAGATGATCTTGTTCTGATTATGCTCATTTTTACTTCCTCATTCCCTTTATGTTTACTTTCTCTAAATGTCATAAGCAGAGCAACTGTCATAAGACTTATTACTTATTACAACAAAATGTTAACAAATTCCAGCAAAAAGGTCACAATTCATAGCAGCCCTATTTCAGTTCTTCCCTCTTCCAACATGAAACCTTCTTAATGCTTCTTTCCTCAAACTGTTTCAAAGGTGGTATTATTTTCTGAGTTTCAGTTTTACATCAGTATTATTTGTCATAGAATGTATGCTCTGTACAAGTGTCAAGTGCTCCAAGACTTTTCTCTCAAAAAAGAGTGTTTCAGCAAATGGACTTATTTCTCCCCATAATGCACTGTCCTTCTTGTTAAATTCTAAACACAAGGAAAGGAGAAGTAATGCTTATATTTATGTGTCTCTAAAAGGTGCATTCTAACAATACCTATTTTACCTATTAATCATTAGCAGATAAACTGAAGATTTATTTCTAGATTTGTAGCTCTAAAACTCACTCATTTAGTGGAACCAGCTTACTTCTAATTGATAAAAATATGCTTAAAGCATGCGAAAAGAATAAGAGGAAACAGATGATCATCAAGTTACTTTGTAACTTGTACTTTACCATATGTGGTACATAAGTCAATCTTTAAAGTAGAGGAGAAATACTGGAAGTGTTGATACTCTTCTGACAGAACTAAACCCTTGTTTTACCTACCTCTGCTCAGCTGCAGAGCTAGTTTCTTCAGCTATGGTGTGGCTGGGCTGTGAGTGATCTGAAAAACTGATCAAGTCAGCAACAGCTGGACTGGACAACAGCTTCTGCTCCATGGGATCCGTGGTTAATGGAAGGGTACCACTCTGTAAACTATCTCCTGAAGTACTTTGCTTCAGGAAAAAGCTAAGTTATGACATGAATAGGAGGGGAGAGAAATACAAAGAATAAGATGTAAGCATAAAGTCATTAAAAAAGTTATGAATCTCTAGATTTACTTTCAAAAAATAATAAAAATAAGGAAACAACATTAAAAAGCTTGACCAATGTAAATTATATAGGCAGAGTAAACAAACACAGAATAAACAAACACAGAGACTTGAGCTGCAAAAGAAGAAATCCTATGCTGTAAGTCATTAGTGACCTTAGTTTACCATGGTTCCCCACCAGCAACAATATACCTATAGCTGACACATCACTGAAAATAGCTGTTACTGTAAAGTGACATTACTGACTAGGACACCATACACCATTATAGGTACAAGACAGCAAGAATGTGTCACGCTTTGCTAAGTTTGCACTCTACAGATGTTCAGTTTCAGCATTAGAGAACACTAATGGAAGCTCTGTTCCACAACAATAACCACCACAGTGAGAATCCATTCTAAATTACCTTAAAGTTTCAGCCTTCACAGTGCAATTAAAAAAGGTAAAAATAGTAAGCAGATAAGCTTAAACTGGAGAACTACTAGAGAAACAGTAAGCTGCACCATCTGTAATTAAAAGCTGCTAGTAAATTTAATTTGGGAGTAATTCTTTGCTGACAGATTTAAAAACTACTTTATATGCTTTTAAAGTTCATGATCCATTAGCTTTATTTTAAAAACTAAACAAAAAAAAGCTTATATCTTCTGTACAGTTATGCTTAGCAAGAAAATACGAAAAGCAGAAGTAGTACAAGGAAACTGGTTCTTTGCTTTTTGGCTATTTTACAATGAAATGCAATAGTGTACACGACTTACAATTTCCTTCAGTACAATCATGACCATCAAATAGGCAGACATTCTTGCAAACATCTAGACAAAAATACTGCGAGAGATAACTAAGATCCTTTTGTGAAACAATATAGCCATGTGCAAGTGCAAAGGCAGAAAAGAGAGTATTTATAAAAACCACTAACCTTGCAGAGCCACGTAGGTCTTTAAATTCAATATTAAGTAAAGGTAAGAAGATACTTTTACAGAAAGGACAGGTAGTGTTCAAGTTTGAATCATCTGCTGTCCATCCAGCCATAATTTCTTCATCATAAACCAAAGCACCACAAGCTCTACATTGAGAGCAGCTAGACATCAATACCTAAAACAGCAAAGAATGAATATCATCAGTCTTGTTTCAGGGTTCTTTAATAATTGACTTTATAGGCTTAGTATCCACAGGAGTTTAACAGGTACCAGAATGCCAGCTGGAAGGCATGAGTCCATCACTGCTTATTCACCATACTTGAGTTATCTTGCCCACATAAGTTTTATCTATGAAACGCAAATACTAATAATTTATTTTTGTTTGATATTTTCAGACCTGGAAGAAACATTACCCTGAAATGCCATGAATTTAGCATTTGCAAATGTTCACTTCTATGAAGCCTCCAGTGTATATAGATTGCTTTGAATTGTATAAGTAAATGCATGTCTGCTTCTCCAAAAAAGAAAACAAAACAAAACCAACCCAAACAAACAAAAAATCCCACAAGCAAACTAATCAAACACAAACCAAACATTTATAGTGGTGTGGTGGACCTTGGCTAGATAAGTTTGTTAATCTTACCTCCATTGCATAGTTCTGGAAAATGCTGGATAGGCTAGTATTATGTGAAGAGCTTTGCTCTGACTTCTCAGAATCTTGCACTTTCATACTTCTTGGCAATGAAACGTCACCTGCATAGAAAGAGTCGTGTGGGTCTTGTGATCAAGGAAAGAGTTAATTCACCTATTCCCAAAGAAAATAATTTCTGTTCGACCAAGACAGAAAATTGTACCAGAAGATCTTCAAAGATATGTGTAGCTCTGTAACTTCACTGATACTATAATTACAAGAGAGATGAATATCATTTTTGTGTTTAACATTTAGAAGTTATTTTTGTCTAACACAATATATCACACACTGGTAAAAGAAAAGTACAAAGAAAGAAGGAAGAATGGCAAAGAGCAGTAAGATTGCTCCATATACTTCTAAAAGTAGTTCAAGATTTCTTGAATGATACATCCATATGCAAATAACAAACAGAAGGATAGCACCAGGGAAGACACATGATACCAAATATGTCATTACTGTGCTGAAGTTTTCTCTGGCTAACACGGCAGTAAAAAAAATAATCTTTCTTTGGTAAGGGTTTTAGGGTTATGAGCTTTGCCCAGGAGAAGAGGAAAAAGGAGTTGGAATATATTTACCAGAAGGAAATGGTTCGAATCAGTTTTAGAAAGCTAAACTATCAGCATTACTTCCTCTGACAAGCCCAGTCAAACTTCCTTATTAAAAAAAATCTCTACCAGAGTCTCCTCATCATACAGAAGGCTCCTCTGCTTCTTCAGCTAAAGTTCATGTTTGTGAACAAATTTTACATATTCTGTTGACAGCTGCCACTCTTTATAGTTAGTTCTTATAACCCTCCTAACTAACGGGAACTAGAAGATAATCCTGTCGAGATTTTGCTAGGTAAGGCCAGCTTATCTCCAGTCCACAAAATAGTTCTTCCTCTCTTGATGCACATGGCTTTATGATATTCACATCATTAAAGTACTGCAAAGAAAGGTAAACCAAACCCACGGCTGGTTCAGCATACATCTTTTTCTCAAAATAAGAATAAAATCTGAACTGAAAATTATTAGTTTTACTTCATGCAGTTTTAGAACTTGGGGGAAGAAGGGAAGGACAATTTAGCAATAGGCATATATATTAATCTGTTTACCTTCACAACTTGAAATCAAGTATGCGTCCATTACCTCTCATTCCACAGTAAAAGTTAGGAGTTTTGTGTGTGTGTGCTTTGGGTTTTTTGGCCCTTGGGGCTGTGGGGTTGGTTTTGTTTGTTTATTTTTTATTCCAACTCCCCCCACTGAAAGATCTGCCTCTGTTAGTTATGCAACTATTTGCAGTTTTGCAGTTCTTGGACACTGCTCTGGTTTTCTGTATTAGTATTTCAAGAATTTTCACGATATTATGACTTTCCACAACTGAGCACATGTTCCTGGCTACAACTAGCTAGGAATCTTCCTATCACATACACAGAAGTATTTTTACAGCTAAATCCCTGTGTTTTGTATCAACTTTTTAAACATTCAACAAAGAGAAGCATTAGCTATTTGCTAATGCTACTTCTGCAAGACAGAAGTACAGAATGGAAGTACGAATCTGCTTGTACTTCAGTGTTTGAAATAATTTCAAATTACCATAGTTTCCGTTGTTATGAATCATTTCACACATATTAGTTTTCCCTGTTTCTGATATTACAAACAAGTTATGAGGGGGGAAAAAAAGGACAAAAAAAACCAAACCAACGAGCCAAACAAAGAAAAACTCCCAATCTCACCTGCACTGTAACGCTGTCTTCCTGCATCTCCACTGCTACTGCTGCTGCCAAGACTAGTAGTGCTTTGTGCAAGCTCATTTGTAACTAGCCCTGGGACACCAGTTCTGGATGACAGATTATCTCCTAAAATATTATCTTCAAAACCAGCAGGGAAGTTAAACTCTGGTCGATTGTTTTCTTCCTTTCGTACAAGAAGAAGAAAAATAGTATTTTTGAGTACTTCCAGATAGATTATTTGACTTCCATTTTTATTCTAATAAATAAAGAATTAAAGTAGCAGATTGAGATGAAAACCTGATGTAAAAAAATCATTAGATATAAGATAAATCTACGCAACCCCAAAAATAAGAGATATTGGACAAATCAGAAGGATATCGGAAAAATGAAAGGCTTCATGAACAAAAATACTTAGCTGAGGATCAAACTGAGCAACAAAGCAACTGGAATATAATTGTCTTCATTACATGAGAAACAGAAAAAATGATGCAAAAATGTTCAGTTGGCAGACATTACTGAAAATTAAG
The DNA here is from genome assembly GCF_004027225.2 of Strigops habroptila. Taxonomy (NCBI): domain Eukaryota; kingdom Metazoa; phylum Chordata; class Aves; order Psittaciformes; family Psittacidae; genus Strigops; species Strigops habroptila. The sequence continues at coordinate 66,641,811 of NC_044302.2, forward strand.
GAATTATCAGAAAAAAGGTCTGAGTTAAAGTGAAATTTACAGAATTGAAAAAAGGAATAAAATGCATCAGCTGAAATGATGCAGCAATAACACAGTCACTAAGCCACAAGATGCAATGAAGTACAAAAATTAGGATATTAAAAACAAGAAGTTGCAGAAATAAAAGAGAATTAGAAGATCTTTGATGGAAATTAAATCATGTTGAGAGATTAAAATGTGCTATTAAAATTCTACAGAACAGGCAAGTATAATAGAAAGGCACACAGCAAAACCTAGGTCACAGGAAAAAAAACTTAGGAAAGAAAGTTAATGAGTGAGTTTTCACTGTCACAGTCAAAATTAGGTTAAAACAATACCAGTAAGAAATATTTTTTTATATTTAATAGAAAAGACCCTATTAGTAACATAAGTTAAATTTTCTTCACATAGAAATAAAGCCAGAGAGCTATCTTTCCATTTCACATGTTTTATGAAGGTTGGGGAATGGAGGAAGAATTTGAAAAAGGAAACAAGAATCTATCTTAATAGCCTCAAGAGGAGAGACAAAAGATCCTAAAGCCAAACCAGATCAAGGGGTTAAATGGATCAAGCAGGGGCCTTTATAAGATAAAAAATACAAAACCAACCTAAGTTTGGAGCCACAATAAACAAGACATATATGGAAAGAAGGAAGTTATAATATTCATCCCTCCATCTCCTCTTTCATTTGTGTCATTATACTCTGAACTGTTTTACTCTGAAAAAGACTTTGTTAATCAAGTGTGCTCACACAAGAACCATAACATTTAGTTTTAAAATTCCTGATAAGTGAATTTACTAGATCTCAGGCTGTCCTTTTCTACTTTCAACTTTAATCCTCACCAACCTGACTTCTTAGGTTTCTGATTTTTCATAACCTTTTCTTAATTTTTTAAAATAGAACAAGTAGTATGGTATCATTTAAGATGACATAATTTTGTTCTTTGTAGGGTTTCCTGGTGCAGTTTCTTTAAACATAGAAAAATAAATAAACAGGGAAGGGAGAATGTTGAGGGGAGAAAAAAAAAAAGTTAAATTTTAAGTTTACAGCATCAAGACTATTTAATATGATTTTGTCTGAAAAGTGTTTTTTAATGACAGAGAAAAACTCCACAATACATAAAATGCTATTTGTATTAGCTAATGAAAGTCAATACTTGATAAAAACACCATCTCATGAAGCAATCTTCTGGACACAGAAGTTATGACCTAGCTTTGTCTACCCAAATTTTTCATATTGAAAAACACTTGCCTCATCATCTGAGTAACTATATGCTGAAGTTACAACTCCCCACATCTTACTGGCTACATTGGCAGCCTGCTTCATGCCTGATTTCAGGACATCCATTTTTGGTCCAGACAGTATATTGTCCAGCTTCAGATTGGATAAAGTTGTTACGACAGATCCTAACGAGCCATGTGGAGAAGAACGACCCAGTCCTGTCAAAGATGAAGACCGCTCCTTTTGAACTTGCAGATGGGTTTGTTGCTTTGGTCGTACAGTGAATGTTTTGGATCTGGAGACAGAAGGACTTCTCTGACTTTCATAAGACTTGGAAAACGGCAGGACAGGATCCAAAGGCAGGCTTGACCTCCTTTCTTGGGAGTGACCAAGTGTACCAGAGGCTTCTGCTTCTCTGTCTGGCTTGTGCAGTTCCATGCTGGGAAACTTACTACCCAAGGGGTTCTTCAGATTCATATAACTCTCTATTTCATCTGCCAAATTACGTGCTGCAACTGGTGACACCAACTTTTCCTCAGGTTCTGGATGCCTTGGTTGTGTGCTGTCAGTAGCCAGCAAAGATAAAGGGTCCAAGCCTACTTCAACATCTTCCCTTTCAATAGGCTTAACCACTCCATAAAAGCTATTCCTTTTAGTACTTGCATCTTTGGATTCTGATTTCTGATTTTTGGACTCAACTGACTGTTCAAGGTTCAGGTCTTCCACTGTGGTCAAGTTTTCATCTTTTCCATTCTCAATATGCTCCTGCCCCTCCCCAGGTTCTTCCAGCACTGGTGAAGACCTAGGCTCCAATTCCCAATCACTCTCAGTCGCACAACTCCACGTGCCACTTATGCCAGAAACCTCCTGGTCAATGATACTTTCAAAGTTGTGGGATTTACTCATGTGAGAGGGTGAAGTTTTGGCCCCAGATAAAGCTGCTGTTAGGATCTTGGCATCTGCTCCCATCATTATTGCCAATTCTTTAGAATGCAAGTCCAAGCTGCCTTTTTTCATGAGCATTCCTGCTCTGCTTTCACTGCTGAAACTGCAGCTTCTCTCTGAAAACAGTTTCTGCTTCTTCTGTCTTTTTTCACTTGTTTTCTTAGGAGAAACATCACCAAAGACTGTATCTTCAACTGAATCCTGAGTTATGAACAGTGGGCTAGAACCAGTTTCTAAAAGAGAAAAGACATTTATATGGTATCCATAGCCACAGAAAATGTTTATTTCCTGAAATCATGTGAAATCTCCATATCTCCTTACTGGTGAGAAGACTTGGAGCTCCACAATCTCAAGTTAACCATTAATAAGTTACACTAGCATTAACAAGTTATTTTACTGGCTGCAAAGCCATCCCTGCAGATCAAAAGTCATCTAAGCTTTGACTCCTTGAAGTCAAAGCCTTTTATGGCTTCTACCTCCTTTATCTGTGCCAATACTTGGCACAGACTAGGTACTACATCCATTAACTAAGGGAAAGTACAATTATAAGTAAAGATTGCTCGGGTTTGCTGGGGTTTTTTTGTTTGGTTTGGTTTTTGTTTGTTTGGGGTTGTTTTTGTTTTGTTTTGTTGTGAGTTTGGGGTTTTTCATTTGATTTTTTATTTTTTCCAAAGCTATATTCAGAGTTCTATACATCAAACTCCATTCTAGTTCTAGAAAAAAAACCTGTTGTGTGTGTCTGCTTAACATAGAAGCATTACTTCATTTATGACATAGCCGTATTTAGAAAAAGCTCATTAAATTTAGCATGTGGAAGATATAAACTAAATTTATAAATATTCCCATTTCCTTGGGGAATTGGGAATATTTATTGCCTAGAAAGATGTGTTAGCTACACAAAAACCTCCCTAAGTTGAGGACCCTGATGTACCATATCCCACTACTGGAGGATGTTTGAGTCTCACGTTGATGCTGCTTCTTGACCAGTCATCAGCTCTCACAATTGCCAGAAAGGTTCTGGACAACTTTTTGCCTGAGACTCAATTATTTGCTATCAAGCTACACTGAAGCTGGATTACATTGCCTTAGTCAAAGACAGGCACAAAGGCAGAAAATAAAAAAGAGCCCCAAGATTTGCCTTTTACATATCCATAAGTCTTCTTCATTATAAAGCTCTGGATAGGTAAATAAATTTTGTATGGCACGAAGATAACATCCATTGTTCACAAGTTATACATTGGCAATATAGGCCAGGAAAAAGAGATTTGACCAAGGTCAGTGAGGTTTAAGTGACAAAATCAAGAGTAATTCTTTTGTTTTTCTAGTACATTACTGAAACACTCTTAGTGCAGGACAGGGAAAAATCTTGATTTCAATCTACTCAACAGTAATTTACAATCTAAGAACCGACAGGTTCCTTTTAAGTCACTTGCAAAGGACAATGGCAGAAAGCAATCGTCGTGCAAGATATCTGCACCCCAAATAGATGTTTTGTTTCATTTCATAGCATGAAAAAGATTGCAAAACACTATAGTACAACAAGATTAGGGCTTTAGCAAGCTGTTTCAACCAGTGACTCACCACCACTGCTTTTCCTTCCACTGCTATCAAAAATGCCAGATGGAACTTTCACAATACTGTTACCCCAAGCAGGTGGGTCTGTTGGACTATCAGTTTCTATATTAAGCTGTTGGTTTTCATCAGATTTCTCATTAAAAACCTCTACAAGAAAGAGAATAAGAACTTAAATTAATTAATTTCATTTACACTGTTACAGAAAACATAAACTCAAAACACTGTTCCCTATGTAATTACAACCTAAAGTATCAGTACTACAAGGCTCTGAGCATTTCCTGGAAATAATACCCAGACAAACGACAGTAGACAGTATTATGCAGAGAGTGCTTAGCTGTTCACAAGGTTAGAAAATATGCTAATTTCTTCCCTCGGTACTTTTACAACTAACCAAAGTGGAGCAGGAAGAGCAGTTCACAGATTTTCATGCAGGCTCTTTGTCTAATAACAGCTTTAGAAGCCCTAAGGCACATTAAGGACCTAGTAACACAGATATGGAAGAGATTCAGTAATGAGAACAACAAAATACAGAAAAACTAAGAGCAAAACCTGGATGGAAGACAGGAGATGACCATTATTTTCTACAGCTGGAAAGAGTTTGCAAGAAAAAATAGTGTTTTTTATTAGGTCAACTGAAAAATTGGTCAAGTTTTCAAATACAAAAACGAGAGGAAAGGAATACAAAACACTCTGTGCCCCAGCACTTGTCCAATTTTTCCATCTACATTAAATTAGCCTAATAAAAGGCCTTTTCTACCTATATGTATTCCACTGCTATCACCTAGAGCACAAAAGTAGTCCACCGGGTTTCATACACTCATATTTTGACCTTGGCAACATTATGAATTCAATACATTAGGTATTCATGGTAGTCTACTGCATGAAGCAGATTTATTACAAAAAGCCTTCATCAGTGTAAACATGCATACTTAACCTCCTATTAGGTCTTCAGCTTTAGAAGAAGTATCTTTCTCTACTTGTGTTTCAGTTGCATGAAGACTATCCCCATCATCCCTTAGAAGTTCATCCTTGGATCCGTAGCCCTGGTCTGACTGACCGCCTGCTTGAAGGAATACAAATGTATGCCTCAGATTTTTTTTTATTTCCTAATTATTTTTTTTTCCGTAAGAAAGATAGAAGAACTGAAACTAATCTGTTTTGGGGTTTTTTTCACCAGAAAAGTTCATAGTAAGATTACTAAAGTGCCTAATCTGTGCACAGATTTACTTGGTGATGGTGACAGCAGAGATTACTGGGGAATACAATATAAATTTACTTTTCTAATTGCTATATTAAAACCAAATTATTCCCTATGGAACACTACAGTAACTAACTACTTTTAATGCACTTTATCTGCTTTCACATTTCTTTGTCTTCTCATTAGCATAAAATATTTCCTTGCTGGGCAAGCTAAATTCTCAAATGCACCTACAAAAGAAATTACAACAAGCACAACAGTAACTGAGTAAGCTTCTAATAATGAATACAATTCTGAAAAGAACTGTACCATAAACCGTGCTGCATCTTTGTGGTATAATGGAAAGTATAAAATGTGATAGAAAAAAACCCATAAAAATCTAAACATTTTTTTAAAAGTTTGTTCCTCCATGACACCAGTTAAACTTGACAGCTGTAACTCAATCTTAACAAGAGTTTATAGTAGTCCAAAAGTCTGTACAATCAGGAAACAATCCAGAAAGACACTCTTACCCCTTCTTTGTTATTTTTATCTTAAGTGTTGCTGCATATGCAAAATACAAAAATACTATATGGGGCATATCCCACAGCAACATGTTAAAACAGGATTATTTATATGCCCTAGAGTACCTGTTAGAATACATGAGAGTATTGAAAAAGATCAAAGTGTAAGTAAGTTACACAGCTTGAAAAGTACTAGGAACCTCCATAAAACTTGAGTGACAGACACAATTTACCTACAATACCTATTACTGCTGTTTACCAACAAACAGCAAATGTAAAGAATATTTAAATTTAAAAGTTTGTGCAGCCACCAGTAATTACATTTCGCTACTATATTAAAAACCTTCTATACAGAAAAGTAGGTCCTGACATTCTTCGGTCCTTATTTTTCCCCTACCATCATTTCAATAATGTTAGTATCCCTGCTTTGCACAGAACTACAAACACCCTATCAATAAATGGGTGAATTACCTGCAGAAGTAACATTCAAGGGTAGAAATAGTGCACACGTGCATCCAAGGCTTCACACCATATAAGTCTGCACCCCACACCGTGATAGCCAAGGACAAATGCGGCACCCAAGAGACAGCAAAGAGCAAAAAGCAGAGCAACAAAAAGCAGAGAGAAGGGAAGTTCAGTAATCTAGGCAGGCATATCAGATGAAGCACAGGAATCAGACAAGGTTCTCTTTACAGAAGGGCTTGAGATATTAAAAACATGAAGAATGTGCAAGTACCATTTGTACATTAAGTTTTGAAGTACACACAGAAAGAAAGTTTAGTTGAGACTGTGCACAGGTAGGACATAATCAGTATTAAAGCAGATACGAAGAACTATGAATTTTGTCTTGCCATCTCAAGAGATTAATTTCTTGTGCACTCTTTTACTCCAGTTTGTCTAGAAGAGTGCATACCACGTTTAAGGCAGACTTTTTCCCCAGCTTAACACCCATCTTTCCATTCCCAGAGTGTCTCATACAGGCTGTATGACAAGGTTGTGATAATTTCTGTATTTATTTCCAAGTTTAGCAACTACTAGTAAGAAGCTTGAATATGGCCTCTAAAAGCATAGTTTACTATAACCAAACATCAGATGCTAACTCCAGGAACGCCAATTAGGCATTTCCAGATTACCATAAGGAACACCATTTTAAAGAGTTAGCTTCTAATCATCTCAGCAACTTTCACTCCTTTCCTTTAATGCAGAGAAAGGTTTTACTCACAGAGACTATTATTTCTGTGAATAAATAATAAAATTTGTCAGAGGCTTCATACCTTTTCTGAAGATTAGCATAAAAAGCAAGGTTCATGAGACCACAGCAAGACATTTGTTTTAACAGGACAGTATTTCTGCTATGGTTCACTCCCAAGAAAAAGCATGAACTGAAAAAGCATCATGATCTGTGGTAAAGGAGTAATATTCAACAGGGGTGTATTTCTTTTCTTTACGCAGTTTAACTCCATGTTTCATTCTCTACAGACTCAAAAGGGGAAGGCAGTGATTGTGGAGGAGAAATCAACAGGAGACTAGAAAATTTAGCCTTTTGGGGGTCTGTTAGTATTGAAACCCAGCAGAATCTAGTACCTGTGCTAGAGTGATTATCAATGGAATCAAGCCTGACTAAGTCACTGACGAAGAGAGTGTGCTCCCCACTGTTAGCATCATTAGAACTATCCACGCTACCATGGCTCACCATGTCCCCAACACTTCCACCCGTGGTACTCCGCAGAGCTAAAGACATGAACGAGAGCTGGTTAGTAAGAGAGGACTTAACTTCTTAGTTTTTTTAAACAGATCTAACCTCTTCAGACAACAGTAAATACTTTTGCTTGCACATACAAAATAAGAATATGAAATTCTAGCAACACAATTCAGACAATTATTCAGTTTGTGGAAGATGTTCCAAGACTGTTTCAAGCATCAAGTTGGCAATTATCAATTTCTATACACATCGGGAAAGATTTTCCACTTGTAAATGTCACAAAGTTAGCTGCAATCCTTCAGAAAGCATGTCATGCTCTAGTCCAGCAGAAATAAATCCATATTAACTAAATTATTACCTGATATCAAAGGTACTCGTGGGCTCTGCGTTGATTTCTTTAAGCACTGCCTAAATTGTGCTGTGCCATGAACTACATTTCGTACCTTTGTCCACAGGAATATGCCACTGCGGTTACTGCTAGGCCAAGACGACTCTAAGACCGCCTACAGAAAAAGACATTGCAATAACAAAACCAGTAAGAAAGTTACACTAATAAACACAGTACAGCAAGAAGATCTTCTTTCCATACTCAAAAAACACATTTGCTGTCAACCATGTGAAGAAGGAGAAATATTTGTGGTTTTATGACCTGTTCCCTTTTACAAGCTGTTCCTTTTATCCCACGGGCCTGGATACAATAGCTGAGTAACAACAAATAATGGATTAAGATTTCTTTAAGTAAACAAGATGGGTTTTGTTCTTATTTATATACTTCGGCTGCAACAAAAGACCACAGGAGCATCTCTCTTCCCATGACTTTACAAAGTTTACTTTACTAAGAAGTTTCATCAGGATATATCAGGAACTTGGAAGGAAGGAAAAGGTGGGAGGCTACTTCAGCTAGCCTAATTCCAGCCTTCATCCATCATGGATCCTGCTACTTTAAAAGATACACCTAGAAAGAGACGGATATGACATGGAAGCACTAGAGAGGTTGCAAAACTTGGAAGTGGAAACATGATAAATGTGTATTTCAACAGAATTTTTGGTTATGCTCAAACAGCATAGAGATGTAAACTTAACAGCGTAAAACCATACAGTGTAGATCCAGTGAACCATAATTTCCAAAATGACTGCTTGCCCAGCAGGATCAGCAAATTCAAGTGAAGAGCTGTAAGAAACAACCTTCAAAACATGCTACAGGGGGAGTGACAGCAGGAAGAGAGACAGTGGGACAGTATCCCTCGTCAAGACTTCTCTTACCTTATTGTAATAACCATAGGTGATTGCATTTGGCTGTATTCCAGCATTTTTCATTTCAAAGAGGACTCTCACAGCCTGAACAGGCTGACCCCACAGTCCACAGAGCTGCATTACAACTCTGTAGCAGACCTGACAAGATACAGAAATGCATAAATGGATTGATGACAAGGATTCTGAAACCGTGTAAGCTCTTCCCTGATTTCCAACTTCTACACAATGTAAAAGGGAAAGCCATGTGAGGGCAGCTACTCAACACTCAACAGCCAGAAGAGGGAGCAAGAGTTAAACAGGAAATCACACGAGCTGAAATAACATCAGCAGTCCCATTGTTCAGAATGCTGAATTTTTTTCCACTTGGCTCTCCTGTTTGCAAAATAGAGGAGGGAAGGAAACACCCACACAAAAAGCAGGATAACTTGCTGCTGTGTGCCTGTGCACACCTCTGAAAGAAGGTATGCTGCACACAAACCCATTATTCCTTCAGTTCAGTAAGGCTGTAAAACACTAATTGAAAGTGCATTTAAAAACCAGGATATTCAAGAACTTCCTTCTTGAAGAAGTCTGGGAGAAGATTAGCAACACTAAGTCGGAATATGCGACCCAGCTGACACTACACTGGTGATGAAAAAGGAAATGAATTTCCAGCTGCCCTAGTTAAGCAGACTTCTTCGAGATCATTTCGAGGTGTCTTTAAAATAGGTCAAACTGTAAGTATGCTCAACCTGGTGGTGGTGGTGGTGGTGGTGAAATGCGCTATATTTGCACCTTGTCTTCTATCCCATGTTTTATGATAACAGTTTTTTTTATTCACACTTGCCTCATCTAGTGGTTCCACATCAGTTTTCCTCATTTTAATTAGAACATCGTATGCCTGCTGCAGTGCTTTGACCTTGGGATGTGCAACTCTGACATAGGCTGGCAGACAAATAAACCACAGGCTGTAACTATGACTGAAGAGACACTTTGCCCATTGTGGGGGACTTAAGTAATACTTCTTGGCTAATTTATGGGCTGTTTTTATCTCCTGTAAGGGTGACAAAATAAAAAAGCAGACAAAAGATGTAACATCCTGAATCTAGAAGCCATTACTAACTCAGATACTGGCTCCTTAAAAAGTAAACATTCAGTAACAATGGACAAACATTCAACTTAAGCTCTCTTCTTACCACTGTTATTAAGGCTCTCTGCAAGCAAAAACTAGCATCAGAATCCTCTTTTTCTTCTTTTTTTTCCCTTCACCATTGGAGCACTAATTTTAAATTTCTTCTGTTTTATACTACAGTCTAAAACTTAAAAGTGCTTTTGATAATAAACTGTAACCTCAGATGCTAATTTCTTTATTTGCTGCCTTCTGTTTCTTTTGCAAGTGTTGATTCTCAATAGTTACAAAGACCTAACCTCTAACAATATTAACTTATAAATAGGTAGTGGCAATTTTACCAAAAAACTTTGTATATTTCAGTGTTCATACAGTGATTACAATAAGACTCATCTGACCTGTTTTGTCCTCTTTGCCATAAGTGCTGGACTATTTGAAATGATGCTTCCAGCTGAGTGTCTGCTGAAGGAGAGCTTGAGCTCCTGTGGCCTGTCAAAAAGCTTGAAATCTAGTCGTGGGAAGTTTTTATAGCTATATAGATAATTAGAGAGAGAAAAAAAAAAAAACAGAAAAGAAAAGCTTTTCACATATCTGCTGCTATCAGGAAAGTCATACAAAGACAATTTGTGTGCAAAGAACTGACAAACATGAGAATAAAGAAGCAGGGGGTGGGGGATAGGGAGGGAAAAAAAAAGAGAGAGTGAGGGAAAGAAGACAGCAAGGTCCTTTCAGCCTTATTCTCAAAGATATTACAAGAAGGTGCCTTGGACATTAACTCTCCATAGACAGTGGAAAGAAGAACTAGAATGCCATCCATGCCATGAAGGTCAGGGAAGCACAGATGATGATTAACCAGGATAACAGCTGGAAACAGAACCTTCGTGACCTCCGAGAGAGACAGAAGAAAATAAATCATATGCAGTGTCTGAAACTCCACACTTCCTGCACAGGCCTGGAAAACACTGAATGAGAGTCTCAGAAGCAGAGTGGGTGTTTTGTTCTTTTGGTCCACCAGCTGCAGATCAATAGTACCGGACAGATCCATTACCCACCCCCCTGTCATTCCCACTGTGAAACAAAGCGCATTACAGTTGCTACAAAATACACATAAATGGCTCAAACAGGAAGAAGGACAGTGAAGACATGTGGAAAGGTATTACTATAAAGTTAGCAAGAAGCTACTGAAAAATTAAAACCAAAATCCACATACTCTCAAACATACACACAAAACATTGACTTCCAGAGTTTCAGAAACTTACCAGAATCTGGGCAGTTCCCACCTTTTTAAAGATTCTTCTGAGCGTTATAGTAAGGCAAGATGGAACATCTGCCCTGTTTAACGTCATAAGCAATCTAGTTTCACTAGATTGTGGTTGTTTAACTTGTACCTGTATTTTGGCACTCGGTCCTGTACATCAGCAGCAGGAGGTTCTGGTGGCATTATGAACACCGTGTGTTCACTTTTTTGTGACTCATCAAGCTCAATCAACCGTGCATCTTCGACAGAATCTACATCAACCTGAAAACAGAATTGGTACTCTTAAGTACAAAGTTTGACTTTAGGATAAAACATCCTTTTTAATATTGTTAGTACATGTAAAAATATATTTAATAAATACTGTACTTGATTAATTATATGTAATATATAAAATAAATTTTATTTATTCTGATTATTCAAATGTCTTTTCACCTTTATTTCTAGATCAGATATCCCTAAACATTTTGAAGGACAAAGTACCTTCTCTCCTTTTTCTGTTCCTTTATCCGGAAAGAGCTGGGAAAAGAGAAAGAAAAAAATTATTTTCTTCTCAACTGAAAAAACCAAAACAAAACCAAAACCCCACGTCCTAAATAATTCTGTTAAAGCTGTGTCATTTACTGAAATACTGAATTAGAAACAATAGATTTTCACATTACTGCAGAGGCAAGCAATCTCTTTTCAAATACTTCCTTTGCCGAAAGTAAGAAAATGCAGTAATCAGCATGCTTTCAATCTGTTGACATTATCTACTAAATAAAAAATCCTAAATCTATCAAAGGAAAGTGCTTTCATTCAGTTAAACTGTAAGAATCTGCTATTTTCAATATGACAATTTAAGAATGCAACACATTAACAACCTGCAATAATATCAAATTATTAACAATATTAAACATAGTATAATCTAGATACATACTCTATATCCATACCCCATACTCAGCAGAAAGAAAAATAAAGGTAAAGACACTTTTAAAAACTTATGGTTTAAAAACTTTATGGTCTGTTTACAAGTATTAATTTGATTGGAATCAATACTGAATCAAAGACTAATTCTGTGAGAACGTGGTATGAAAATGAAGGTTCTGTCCAGAAAGAATCATATATACAAACCTTTAAAAAATACATATAATTCTCTTGCTCCTAATTTTTATATTGTGAATTTGGCATTTTACAGATGAAGCTATACACTCAGTAGCCCATCCAGGCTAGAAAGATGCTGAAGACTTAGTTTCAAAAACCAAGACTGGGTTACATCAATCTTTCATATAAAATACAGACAACAAAAAGGGATCTTAACTACATCAATCAGTTTAGACTGCAAGTGGAGCACTAGGTGTGTTTTTCTGGTTTATGTTTAAATTGTGTGAAAAAGAGCAACAAGGCTGAAGACCACTGGTAGATAATTCCACATTAGAGGGAAGGTGATTAACTTTTAAAGGGAAGACACGGATGGTATCGTGCTGAAGTGTCAGCTACTGGTATTTCTCACAGTATCTTATAGTTTAACATCCTACAGGGCTTTAATAAAATTTCGTGCATCAACAAAGAAAATGACGATCATGCAAGAAGATGAAGGAATAAAATAACTCAGCAATAGCCACCCAGAATTACAATCCCTTAAACACTTGCTACAGAGGGTATCTATCTTTACAACTAAAAACCAGGACAATAACACAAAATGAACTGAAGCATATATGAATAGTGTTGCAACATGGTTTTCACCTTTTCTATGCAGTCATCAAAAAATGCCAAGCCTGTATCCTTGTCACTCACAAAACTGCACTCTTCAATAAAGCGGCTGAATATCTGTGTTTTGGTGAGATGTGTGTAGAACTTTGTATAGGCACGGTCTCTGCTTTTTAAAAATCCTGGTTACAAAAAATAACACACAACTGAATACCAGTTACAAGTACCACAAGAAATTAACATATAAAATGTCAACATCAAATATTTAAAGTGATAATACATAAAGTATTTTCTTTATCCATAAAAACAATTACTCATCACTACTTGCATGTGGAAGATTAAAATAACAGCTTTTTTTCAATAATTATTTTTTACCATAGTTAACAATATTTGGCAAGCAGTCACCTCCAGGTATTCTGCTGTGTTTGCTGACCTTTTGTGCATGAAAAAGGAGATGATGACCTTGTACAAAACCAGAAATATCTAACAGTTAAAACAATACTAAAATAAAAATTGTTATCCTAAGAGGGGTGGGCCTGCAAACGTTTAAGACTTTCCAAACCTTTGACTAAAAATTTCTTCTCAAATCTCTCTTCCATTAATTAGAAAACAGAATGGGACAAAAAACCCAAACAAACAAAAAAAAAAAAACCCCGAACCACAACCACCATATATAAAAAAACCCCTTGTGACATTTTATCTAGCATTCAACTAATGAACAGATCTGAAAAGTCAAGGTGATGAGGAAAATAAGATGATGTTTGCTGACAACTGTTTTGTTTGTTACATTTCTGATCCCTGCCCCATTCGCTATTATATTCCCATTTATATAAAGGGCGTTATTTTGCTCTTCATTATCAGGCTTCTGGCATTTTTGCTCTATACAGATTGAGAAATTCTTACATTCCAAAAGATTCCAATATTCCAAATGCCCTTATGGAATATACCTCACAGAGAGTGCATCATGCTACTGAACGATAGTTTTTCTAATACTACAGATACTGCAAAATCGCAGTTCTATGTACATATATCCATATTCTAATCAACTTTGAATAGTTTAACTTTATATAATTGCAATTTTAAATTTTGCTAAGAACTGTACAACCAAAGTGAACCTTGAGCTTTTAAAGTTAAGCAGCTCCTCAACCCTAAAATTATAACACTGCCAATGCTATCAGCAGCTGGTTTGCCTCACCCTCACCTTGATGGTCAAACAAGGAATCAGCAGCAGTTGCTTTATTTGAAGGCGCCTGCGTGATTGGCTTGAGGAATGTTCTGTAACCCTTTAAAATCGATGCCATAAAACGTAGAAAAGCTTCTTGGATCTCCATCTCCAGTTCTGTCATTTTCTTCTGCCAGGAGAAATCTGCCTCAATAGGGGTCATCTCCACTGCAGAGCCTTCTTGAGTTTTCCTGTGAACTAGCAATAAGCAACACACATAATCCCATATTAAAATTCAATGCATTCAAGCAGGTAACTTTTGCATAACTGAAGACTAATTTTTCTTTTTTGTACTTGTCCATATTCAGAAGTGACAAACACTAGAAAATCTGTGATTATTTTCCAATTGATCTGGCCTATATAAAATGCAGGTTACTTCAAGAGGTGATTATGTGTTTTTCTAATTCATCCAGCCCTCTCGGACAAAAGACGATGAGGAGGATCTCAGTTGAGGTAATGCTACCACATACACAACTGAATATACCTTTTCAGTAATATATCAACGCAAATACAAAGCACCATGTTTCCCCTGTTCTGAAGATTGCACATCCAGAAAAAAATGGCCTAAAACTATTTTTCTAATAAAAATTCTAATATCTGAGTGCACTAAAGGGAAGAAACAAGTAGATGACATTCAGAGTTTACTCTTGCACTCTTGAAAAAATAGTAGCAGGTAGTGCTGAAAATTATACTTCCACTCTTTTTATTGTAACAAAAATATCAATTGCCATAAAGTATTTCTACATTAAAAATATTATAACTTGTCCATTATAATATTGCCAAAATAGAAAAAATATCTATCTAAAAAAGACCACTGGTTCTGCTCAAGTTAAAATTAGGAAGTAGTTCTGTATTAGGTAGATTTCATGACATGCCGTGCTGATAAAACCAAAAGAATAGTTGAGCTCTTCTAACATATGAAGTAAAGGTTATCTGAAAAAAAAAAAAAATTAAAAAAAAAAGGAAAATTGAGGCAAGTACACCTACCTCTTAATCAATGCACTTTTCTGTTTCTGCAATTTATAAATTTTGTATATCTTGCATATCTATGAGGCTATACCATTGTGTCTTTCTATGTAATGATGCAACCCAACATACTCTGAACCAGCTTACCTTAAAGAGCTTATCTACAGTTAGAAAGAAGAAATACCAGAAAATCGTTAAGTCACATACAACTTTGATCTCATATGTCCAAGTCAGTAGACTGAAGAGGGTCAGTTTTTCTTTTTCTTTTGACAAAATACTTTGTCAAAATTTAGCTACTCGATTATTTTTGTAGCAAAGTAATCATCTGAGATATTCAGCAGTATCTGCACAATAGCTGAGATATTCAACACCATATTACTCATACCCCCATTTCCTCTATTATTTTTGATCAGACTTGTGAATAGTTATAGATCCAAAGGTGTTTTAGCTGAGTATTTGCTTAAATATAATTTAGTCATGAGTAAAAGCTAAA
Source organism: Strigops habroptila (assembly GCF_004027225.2). Classification (NCBI taxonomy): domain Eukaryota; kingdom Metazoa; phylum Chordata; class Aves; order Psittaciformes; family Psittacidae; genus Strigops; species Strigops habroptila. Next base: position 66,656,961 of record NC_044302.2, read on the forward strand.
AATAAGCTGAAGTTTTAAGAAGTCACAGAAAAGTCTTTAAAAAAAATAACTTACATCACATAGAAGGAATTTCTTACATTTATATGTTAATTATAATTTAAGACTTGTAGGTGTGTATCAGAAAATTTTGTATTTTTTTCTGAATATTTATTTTCCTTGCTTTAGGCAATTTCTGTTCTTACCCCTTCCCATTTTATTTTATATATTTCACCTGCTGCCAGCTGTGGGTGCAGTTTCTTTAAGGTGCTGAGCAGACTTTTACATGGCTTCTTAGGAAATTGCTTCCAGTTAGTGCTCTTCTTATCATCTGATCTAAAACACAGGGATGGGGAAAAAAAGGATATATAAAATACAGACCATATAAAAAAGAACAGCTTCCACAGCCTTACACTGCTTCACTTTCAGAATGCAGTAACTAAAAAAAAAAAAACCACCAGAATTTTGAAAAGAAATCTTGTTACTGTCTCTATTTGTCAAAAATAAAAAACAAAAAAATAGGGGTCACATTACTCAGAATTCAATTTCCTCAGATATAGAAGAGTGTAACTCAAGTTATGAGTATAGAGTTCTTTCCAGTCTGTAAGGAGGATCCGCATTAAGACTTCACTTTGACTTCTTAGTTGAAGTTTCACTTAGCTGATTTCCCTTTCAGAACTTTTATCCATCTTGCTAATATAATTTAAGCACACTAATAAGTGATTACTATGCAAAGTCTATACTACCATAAACCTGCTATACAGCTACTGATACAAATAAATGCAGTTTCGTATACAACATGAAGTTTCACTTAGCTGATTTCCCTTTCAGAACTTTTATCCACCTTGCTAATATAATTTAAGCACACTAATAAGTGATTACTATGCAAAGTCTATACTACCATAAACCTGCTATATAGCTACTGATACAAATAAATGCAGTTTCGTATACAACATGAACTTGTTACTGCAAAATGCTGGAAGACCAATCTGGGAGCTTTATGGTCACAGGTTACACTGTAACATGTCTATGGCAACTCAGTTCCAGCTTCAACCACAGGCTAGCAGGGACTAGGGAAATTGGGAATTCAGTTCAGTTTGAGAATAATGTGGTTGATTAAGCAATGGGGAAAACTGGCCTAAAGGGATGCTTATTTTTCTTAGAAGGACAACTGGTACAATGCCAAAGCTTGTTCAAGTACTTGAATAGAAAGAGTGAGAGAGTGGGCAGTAAATCCTGAGAACTCCTATGCCGTTTTCTGGAAGGTAGAAGGTGGAGGAGAATTGCTGTTAACAGGGAGTACAAAAAACTTGTGGCCACAAGACCTGATTAGTTATTACTATCTGAGCAGATGCTGACACGACTTGTTTCGGTGTTTTGTATTTTCAACAGTGAAATGTTTGTTCCATTATTCTTTGCTCAGTTGGCATCAACACAGAACCATCTTATGAAGGAAGCCAAAGTTTCAGGAGTTAAAGCAAAAAATGCATGCCTACGGATGCCTTTGTCCATTTCTGTTCCCCCACCATAATGGCATGCCTATAAAAAGTGGAAGTGGTACTGTTCCAAAAACACAAGATAAAAAATCTTGCTATAAAAATAAAACAAACTCCCAAAACCTTTGCCCTAAAAAGGCTACTTTTCTTAACCAGCTTCCAATGTAACTTTCACAGAGATAGTTGAAAGCATCCCAAAAAAGGACATTAAGGAAGATGCTGAATGAATAAAAGGCCTTCAGTATTTATTGGAGTAAATAAAGCTTCAGTATATCATAACGAAGATAGCAGCAACCTTGCTTTAAAAAGACACTAGACAGACTGATGCTCTAGAAAACATTGAATTTTTCAAATGTTATTCTTCTATTACACAGTCTTTCAAAGCCAGCAACAGGGATGTCAAATGCTTTTAGGCCAAAAAAAACCCAAAAAAACCCCCAAAAAACCCCAAACAGTATTGCCACAGAAACAGAGGTGCAGAAACAGAAATGGAGGAAATAAAATGGAACATTAATCTTTTCTCACTAATAATGTAGTATTTTAGAATTCTGTATGATATTCAACAAAGTGGAGATGTGGTTTTACCTAAGCATCTCCAAAACTGAAAATATCCTTATTTCCAGGTTAAAAAAAGTTTTATAATGCAGGTACCAACATATCACATTTACCTAATTCAAATGTTACAGATGTCAAATTCCTCTGAAAGTGAATTACGTGGCACAGGTGAGATATATGCAGCAAAAAAAGAAAAAGATCAGTTGATTATTGGAACAGAAATGAACTTCTAAGACAGCAACAGAAAAAGTGCACTGATCTTTACAGCTGAGTGCCTCATAAGAGGTCAGCCGCTGGTAGATATATTTCAGTAATCAATCCAAGTAAGGCTGGTACTTGGTCTTTCTAGCAGTCACCCTAGCAGAATCTCGGCATTTATTTTCCTGCTAAATCCCCCATTTCTACTTCCTTCATTTTTCTGCAACCCAGTCTACAACTTCCATTCCACTTATGAACATTCAGGTATTTTTCACTGCAAATATCTTTATATAACCAAGTTATCTTCCTTGAGTTTCCTCAATACAATCTTCTTGCATAACACCTAGTATAATTATACTTTTGATGGCATAATACGTTGATGTACAGTGATCAAAATGCTTTTTGCAGTGTTTTTAACGGGGAACTAAAGGAAGGAGAAAACAAACAAAAAAATAAAACTATCTGCTCTGTTGATTCATATTTCCTTTGATGCTACTAATAAAACAAAGCATTTCAGTAATGTACAGGAAACATTTGCTTCAGTAAAGGCAGGGTCCTTTTGACACAACGAAAATCAAGAAAGCATTCAACTGACGAATAGATCAAACAACTAATTCAACTCAAGTTAATAAAAACAAATTCAAGAGTTAAAAATATACATGAGATGAAGTAAAACCATATTTTCACAGAGAAAAGATGTGCAGTTTATTCAGTGATGTTCACCCTCATCTTGAAGTAGCTTAGATGCCTGTATTTATGATCTAATTAATTTTAAATGGAAAGGTAATTAATAAAGTGACTAAATTAAACACCTGAAACAGCTGAATTTTCGATTCAGTTATTTGTACTCTCATTTACATATATTACAGAAAAACAGAAAAGTTACTCTGAATTAGCCCCTCTTCAAGAAGGTGTGAAGAAACTGTTCATGCCACACCTTCAACTTAACAAAAGCATTAAAAACATTGTAATTAAGTGAAAATATTTTAGATTTAATGTAGTCAAGATACCAGATTTTGCTTGATTCATCTCACCAAAAATATGGCCCTTGTTACTTGAGAAAAACTTACTAACACTAACATAAAGTGCACTGAGGGCACAACAGCATCAAAAGCTGTCATGTTCATACCAATAGTCACTGAACACAGGCAAACCAAATTCAAAAGTAGTAGGTCAAGGTGAAAATGCAATAAGTGGTGGAACAGAAAAAAAGAAACAAAACCAAAACCACAAAACAAACACAAACAAGCAAACAAACAAAAACCTAAACAAACAGGAAAGAAAACACCAAAACCCAATTCTTCTTCCTCTTCTCTAGCTTTTGGCCCATTTCCCTAATAAGCAGTATTAGAAGTGGAAAAATAAACTAGACCACATTACCATTGTTACTAAACTTAAAACAACAACTACATCACATTTTTATAGGCAGCACCAAGCACTGGCCCTTGACTTAGTAAGTTTTAATTTGCTATGAAGCACTAGAAATGAGAAGAAGAGCACAGCACAGTAAAAAACCAAACCATATTGGATGAAATAGCCTTTGTCAGTTTTATCTCCCGAGCATTTCAGCAACCTCTCCATTTACAGATAAATGTAAAAATTCCATAGAACTTACATGTACACCATGTTTGTGTCTAAGTCAATGCACACAATATCCTGTGGTGGATCGTACAGATCAAAGTATCGTGAATCAACTCCAACAATAAATGGAACAGGGGCACTGAGTACGGTGGCCAGAGACAAAGGGCAGAGTGGGATATATGGACATTGCCACTGAAATGGAAATATCATCTGAAGGAAAAATTAAATGGAATCCATGCATTAAAACAAGACAGCAGGTACGTACAATAAAAAACCCAAGAAGTTACATGCAGCAAATTGAAATTAAATTGCTAAAAGCCTGCCGGAAAAGAGTCATTAAATTTGACCACTTATTTACAGCACATCTGTCAGTTATCTATGGAAAAATGTTGATCATTCTAACAGTTATAATAAGAAGACATGCTAGAGCACTTCAACTAAATAGTTTTGATGGGAAAAATGGTCATTTAGTGTATCAATCATTTTAACTTAAAAAAAGCTTGTAACGACTGCGGAGTTTGAACTGATTTCTCTCTCTACTGCATAGAATACTTTGTACTTACAGATACTACAGCTTCAGCAACTCCTGTCAACACAGCTGGTCTAAGAGAGTGGAGGAGGATCTTGCCTTCTAGTAATACAAAGAGTAACAGAGTGGCACAGTTTTCTGGTCCAAGATTCATGAGCAGAGTGCTAAAGTTTGCCCCACTAAGGGGTGGGTGGAAAGAGAATAAGAATGTTATAGGGTTGGTTTTTTGTTCTGGTTTTTTGTTGGTTTTTTAAAAAGGAAAGAAAGGAAGGAAAGAAAGGAAGGAAAGAAAGGAAGGAAAGAAAGGAAGGAAAGAAAGGAAGGAAAGAAAGGAAGGAAAGAAAGGAAGGAAAGAAAGGAAGGAAAGAAAGGAAGGAAAGAAAGGAAGGAAAGAAAGGAAGGAAAGAAAGGAAGGAAAGAAAGGAAGGAAAGAAAGGAAGGAAAGAAAGGAAGGAAAGAAAGGAAGGAAAGAAAGGAAGGAAAGAAAGGAAGGAAAGAAAGGAAGGAAAGAAAGGAAGGAAAGAAAGGAAGGAAAGAAGGAAGGAAAGAAAGGAAGGAAAGAAAGGAAGGAAAGAAAGGAAGGAAAGAAAGGAAGGAAAGAAAGGAAGGAAAGAAAGGAAGGAAAGAAAGGAAGGAAAGAAAGGAAGGAAGAAAGGAAGGAAAGAAAGGAAGGAAAGAAAGGAAGGAAAGAAAGGAAGGAAAGAAAGGAAGGAAAGAAAGGAAGGAAAGAAAGGAAGGAAAGAAAGGAAGGAAAGAAAGGAAGGAAAGAAAGGAAGGAAAGAAAGGAAGAAAAGAAGGAAGAAAGAAAAGAAAGGAAGGAAGAAAAAGAAGGAAGAAGAAAAAGAAGGAAGAAGAAAAAGAAAGGAAGAAAGAAAAAGAAAGGAAGAAAGAAAAAGAAAGGAAGAAAGAAAAAGAAAGGAAGAAAGAAAAAGAAAGGAAGAAAGAAAAAGAAAGGAAGAAAGAAAAGAAAGGAAGGAGAAAAAGGAAAGAAGGAGAGAAAGGAAAGAAGGAGAAAAAGGAAAGAAGGAGAGAAAGGAAAGAAGGAGAGAAAGGAAAGAAGGAGAGAAAGGGAGAGAAAGGGAGAGAAAGGGAGAGAAAGGGAGAGAAAGGGAGAGAAAGGGAGAGAAAGGGAGAGAAAGGGAGAGAAAGGGAGAGAAAGGGAGAGAAAGGGAGAGAAAGGGAGAGAAAGGGAGAGAAAGGGAGAGAAAGGGAGAGAAAGGGAGAGAAAGGGAGAGAAAGGGAGAGAAAGGGAGAGAAAGGGAGAGAAAGGGAGAGAAAGGGAGAGAAAGGGAGAGAAAGGGAGAGAAAGGGAGAGAAAGGGAGAGAAAGGGAGAGAAAGGAGAGAAATCACTCCGATCAAGCTTTTGACTACTGTTTAGGACTCTGGGACCTTGCTGAGTTTATGTTGTTTATGGCACTCTCATATATGCACAGGCATAATGTCTTAGTAACAGTAAAACAAATCTAACTGGTTAACAACTAATCCAAGCCTAAAACACCAGTAGTTTCGTATGATTGGTTACCTCAGCCAAAAATTATGAACTCGAGTATCTGATGTTAGCATCACAATATCAAATTCTAATACTAGTCAAGTAAGATCAATCCATCATTCTGATAGGAACATGCCTTTAGTTTCTACAGTTTAGACTCCTTTCATTTGTTTGGACTATACACATTTAGAAATCTTAATGACATCTGAAAGAGCACAGGAGTGTAAAATCTGTCCTTAGACAAGTGCTTACATGATACTTTGCAGTTTGGTGGCTGTCTGCAATTTTTCACTTAAAAGGCTGTGTAACAGATGTGATTACACATGGGATTCTTCTGCATACAGAAGATTATATGATAATGTTTAAGGGGGGAGGAGGATTAAAAAAGAAAAAAAAAATTAAAAAAAAATTGTGCTTTCTAACTTCAAACCAAACCAAAAGTCAACAAAACTATACAAACAAAACCCCATGTCACAATGGGAGCTCCAGCCCAGAAGATGCAGGCAGTATCCACAGAGATCCACATCAACCTTCAAGCACAAATAACAATTCTTAGGTATAATTTTGAATTTCTGAAATCTTCGCACATTTGTGAATTGACTGATTTCACCTAACTGCTTGACATAAATGTCTCTCTTCAGATCCAAAAGCAAAAAACCAAGGTAACACTATATCTATGCTATTAAAATACTTCTGCTTACTACACATGTTCTGAAAATGCAAGATATTTAAATTCCTCACAGCCTGTTTCTTCTTTCTTTAGAGTTTCTACAATAATCTGGAAATTCATCTTTATTTCAGGATAATTAGGGATATCATTCTTCCACAAGGAACAGGTCTATGTCAAAAAGATAATACCGTACATTATAAATGTGTATTGAGCTTTCTGTTTCTAGTATCTAATAATATTGCAGTAATGTTTGGCTTCCTTCTATGACTTATTCCTGTCTGCCTCTTAATTTTTCAAGTAGCATACATATAAAGCATTAATAAAGATACCTTAACGGCAATGGTGTAGAAACTGGCTGAGACAGTATTAATGCATCATGGGCAGAAAGCTGAAACACATAAAGTTGTATGTGATTGAGATGGACAACTCCATACACACAGTATAACATTCCAATATAAATGTATATCCATAGTCTCATAAACTGCCTGGCAGACATAGTAGCAATGTCATACGAAAGCTGCAAATCAGAGACAATCTTTGGGACTGGCATTCACTAGGTCAACAGAGCTTGTATTAGTCACTGAAGCAATTCTCAGTAGTTACAGGAAATTGTCTGTGACTCAGTGTTGAACATGAAACTGCTGCTAGGTGATTAAACAGAGAAGCACAAGAGACAGTGCCCTGGGAGACTAACCTCTGACCCACAGTAGTGGGTGGACAAGTGAGAAAGACACAGAAAACAACACCCACCCCACAGGGTAATGTAAATAGTGCCTATAAACTGAAAGGGTAATATAGGGCAAAAATTTCACAAGTGCAAGTAGGACACCACTGCCATCCACAGCACCTGAAGTTTTAAATATTTTCCTTTGCTTAGTTACCTCAAGTTTACAGCAGTCAAAGAGAAGGCCAACCCATCCATCCCCTCCCCTCTCCCTTCCAGCAGATGGGTATACAAAGCTGAGTAAAAATCATAAAGGAAGAATACAGGCTTTCAAAAGCAAGAAAGAGGTTTTGCCATTATTGTAACTAAAACTGGAAGCAAATGTTTTGCTTACCTGCACAAGAATTCTTGGCCTTTGTGGTGAAGGGAAAGGTATATTGTGCATAAAATGGGATATGTGCCTAAAAAGACAAGATACTAGAAAATCAGCACCAGGGACTAATCAGGGACTAAGAACAATGTTAATCACATTTTGGAATTACTGTGGTATCATGTCTTTGAAAGGCTGTTAAGATTTATTTGCCGTTTTGATAAACTTAAGAGCCTATTTATGCAAACTGAAACAAAGAAGTTCCATTCACTCACATTTCATGCATGAAAATTAATACTGGCAGCTTCAGATATGTACGCAAAAGATAAGAACACACTGGCAGTTAGGCAAGCCATTTAAAATTCCAGGAAGTCTAACCCCATTCTACAGAGTTTCTAATGAGGCTTAGCTAAGAGAAACTATACACTTCACTGCCAGACGTGTAGTACAGTTTTGAAGGTAAGATCGTATTTCAGCAAACTTTCAGGACTATGAAAAGCAGTTCACACACACACAAAAAAAGTCTTTCATTAGCTGCAGTGCTTAGAAACAGACACGGATACTCATTGTTAATGCACACAGTCCCTAAGTTTATATTTATTAATCTAAAATGCAAGAATGCAAATATAGGCATGTGTCTTAGAGCTGTGCCATTTTCTGTGTTTGACATAGTTAAGAGAAATATAAACAGGCTTGACATATTCTTGCAGAAAACCTACAGTAAAATCCAGTTCACTTTCCTGGCACTGCAAGAGCCACTACTATTAAAGAGAAGTAGCAATGATTTCTAACAGTACAACATAAGCCACACAGTGCAAGCAAGGGGATGGAGAAAATATACCAACTACATAAGTGTGACATGTACAAACCACATGATTTCTTGAGCTGATATAACTGCCTTCCCACTTTAACTTGAAAAATATTTTACGTACTTTTCAATGGGAAGAGGATGAGGTCCAGAGACAGACAGTTTGTAGATGAACATAAGAAATTTTCGAAATGCTTCAAAGAAAGGCCAATGTGAGAGAAGGCAGATGCATTTGTTGGAATTGATGGACTTGGAAGTAATGACTTTCCTCTCTACAGTTGTCAGGAGACCCAGCTGCAATTGTTGCTTTTCTGTCAGCAGCTCCCGGGAATAAGGCTCATAAAACTGAATAGCAGCACCATAAACCTAAAAAATGAAGAAAACCAGCCGAGCAGACCCAGTATTTAACAGGAGGTTGGGTCAGAACTTTCGAAGCATCGCTGAATCTTTGGTGTTTGTACACATCCTATAGTGCATTATCATTTATGTAACATATACCAAGTATCATTATAAACAATGTTTTGGATTCTTGTGAGTCTCTTCCTCTTTTTCATTGCACTTTCCTCAACAAAGTATTCATACTCAGTAAATTGAAAGGGAAAGAACTCAACTGCGTGTTGTGACAGAACTCCGACCATTACCTGTTATGGTAAAACAAACCAAGAAAACAACCCTCACGAAATGCTTGTGTTCAGCGAACTCCTCTATCATTACAACACTAAATTATAGCATTATTTTAGTTTTGACTTCACTCATTTTATCATGCTAAATAGTGACCGACCTTTTCTAATATTCCTTCCCTATTTGTCAGAGTTTCATAAATAACTGAATCATTGTGACAAGTTTAGCAAAAGAAGAACAGGGAAAGATGGATACCACAGTATACATCCTCTCTGAGAAAAATACTGCCAAGTACTGCATTCCTCCTTGCAAAAGAAGTATTAACATACCAGAGAAATACTTTTCTTGTTGTTCAGAAATGGAGAAGTACATAAATTTCCCTGATAGGAGAATGAAGCAGAGTGGAAGTTGAGCTGTTATCACTAATAGAGCCAAACTGCTGTTTATTAGTCACAGAGAGCAAATCACACATTACAATCCCTTATTCCCTCATGTGGTTCACACACACATGCACACAGTTGGTCAGCTGAAGCAGCAGCTGGGAGCCCAACAAAAGAGCTCCCCTGCTTTATCAGGTGCACCTATAATCCTGTAGTCTGTGTCTGTGTATAGCAGACACTATCTTCTCACATGTGGGCTGAGACAAACAACACATTTTTGGTACCTGTGTGTGCTGCTGACCTTATAAAGATTCGGCAGATGTGGCAATTAAACAGGATCACTGGTCTCGGGACCCCATCAGTTCTTCAGAGCCTCTCACATGCTACCTCTCAGCACATACTTTTCCCCACTCCACCCTGCTGTTTTCTGGTAACTATTTTCCTATTTACACACATAGATACCTACACAGATACCTAGAGACCAATTACACAAATTCACACAGAAGTAGCTTTTAAGGTATTTCTAGCTATTTCCTGTTCTAGTTTACTTCCATCTTACATGGAGGCTTAAAAAGTACAATTTCATAAAGGAAGTATTTAACAAGTTATTCTGTAGTATTTCCCAAATAGCACAGAAACAACACCTATTTACCTCCTTAGAAGCCATCTGAACTAAAAGCAAAAACTAGTCACAGCATGGAGCCATACCTTTTCTGCAGAAGAGCAGGTCAGTACAAATGTTGAGAATACTGGTAGTGGATATTTGGTTTGAGGGTCCCAGCACTCAATAGTAGCTCCCATAGGAAGGCAAAAGAGAGGCACAGATTCCGACAGTGGGAATGACTCGTAGTTCTCTTGAGGATATCTGAAAATTAACCCTTCAGAATGGGAGAAGAAAAAGTAAGCATATTTGCTCTGCAAGTCCTAAATAACGTAAGCAATGTATTTTCCATAATAAACAGCAAAGTCTGTTGGTTATCTGCTCTTACTAACTGAAGACTTTCTTCTTCTGCAGATGTAATCTATCATTTGACAGTAAAACTAAGTCATTCAAGTAATAATTTTAAAATTGTGTATGAATATTGAAACAATTCCTTTTGGTAACTGCTTAAAAAACAGTACATAGTAAAAACTAATTAGTGAAGATTTTGACTTTAAATCAGTTGGGAATTATCTGTGCCATTTAAATGTGCCATTGGAATGGATTTTATTACAAAGAAATTCCTACGAAGAAAGTGGAAATTTACCTACTGTACGAACAGCAGCAATACCTCATTGAAAATAGGATGACTAGCTGACTATCCACATTTTCTTGTAATCAGTCAATATGTTCAGTTTAAACAAAATGTTTATTCAGTTTTCAGAAGTAGATCTAATGCTTGTTGGTGGAAAATAGGCACGCAAGCATTGGTTTACTTTTGTAGTTCATCTAGCTTATTTTATGGTACATTGACTTCATTATCTATGCTTTCCACTTCTACTTGGTAGTTTACTTCTTTCAAAGGACTTTGGTGCATTTAATACTCAGTAAAAACTCTTCTGAAAGTTCTTCTGGACTTCTTCAGAAAAAAAAAGAATAAAAAGTCTGTGGCAATGTATTAAAAATTACACAAGCCAGACTTAAAAGAAAAGACCTTTTGTTGTTTATTGCTCAGAATATTTCCTACTCTTCTCAAATAAAACATAACTGAATTGCTGTGGAACTGAAGGGAAGAAACATATTTAACTTTCAAATTAAATGAAAGATGTTGCACTAGTTGTGAGACATAAAAAGAAATATAAGTAAGGTTGAATAGAATTTTTAATTACTCTTTCTCTATCATCACCAACACAAGAAATATGAAGTCTTTTGTTACATCTGAAATGCTTGCTAAGTTTTCCACTAAAACTCCTAAGCCTGTCATGATAAGAACTAAATTAATACAAAATAATGTATTCCTATTCAGGCTTTTTTTATTATTATCTTTTCCTGGGAAAAAGTGAGGTAATCAAAGAAGGCATTATAGGAGTTGATTTCAACTGGCATGCTCTTGGAACAGAATTCTGACAGACAGCACTTAAACTGTTAAAATTATTTTATTTCAACATGGCATTTGAATCCTTCTGTTAGCATGTTTAGACAGTATGCTTGTAAAATTACTTACCAGCTTTATATGCTAACGAGTTAGAAGCTGGCACCGACTTCTTGTAACAAAGGTATACACTGGAACCCCACTGGAAGACACAAGTTTCATTTTAAAACCAGCAAAGATGACATAGGCAGCAGAGAAATCAAGTATAAGCATTTGAATATATTCCCACTTACAAACAAAGCAGACATTTAAATAAAGAGCGTTACAGAATAAAATAACTGGTTGGCTGCTGAGTGCATGTAAATCATGAAATCAAGCATTCACTCTTTTCACATTTTTTACAGATTACTGGATTTACATAAAATAATCACACTATTACACTACTCTCTGACTTATTCCAACAGGAGAAGGGAAAAGTTAAGCTTTTTTTAATTTACAGCTTCATTTTCTCATTATTTAAAATGAACTCTTATGTGAAACCCAACAGTGGAAGTGAAATTTTAAACATCAACACTTTAAGCTTTTATCATACTTCCACAAACTGGTTATTTATACAGTGGGTTTTTGCAGTTTGTCTAAATACACTCTACCATTCAAATAAAATCACTTATTACAGTATGAGTAAATTAAATGTTAAACAGGCTAAATAAAGTGAACCCATTGGAAAAAAAAAAGTACATGAAGAAACTGTAAGCAGTAATTATCATTCTCACATGTCTTACTAACATAGGCATTATTAATAACTAAGAAAAAAGCATTTGTGATTCATCCCAAGTGTCAGCATCACTAAAAAGGGCATGAGCGGGGGAACAAGAAGAAGAATAATTAAAAAATCCATCACACTACTCCTAAATAGCACCTAATAGACATGAATACGCAAACTGAAGTAGTGAGTAATAAGTAGAGAGGAGTAATTCCTGACATGAAAGGAAATGAGAGCAACAAAACTACAAAACTGAAGTCTCACACAAGGTATATACAACGAAAGAATTACTACGTAGTGATAAAACACAACTATGCTGGTGTTAAGAAGATTTCAGGGAGCTACTCCTTTGGGTTTAAAAAAAAAAAAAAAAAAAAAGACTCAAGCTTTTAAATACTCACCATACCACAATTTAAGTTCTTATCAACTTTGCAGAATGTATGAGGAGGTGTTTCTCCTTTGCTCGTAACAATAACACAAATATCTGTCACTGCCAATGAATTTTGAGGTCGTACTGGAGGAGCCCTTCGGTATGTGATAAAGATCCGCTGAGAGGAAGCCGAACTGTTGTTAACATTAGCGCAACGACCATAAGGAGTAGCCTGAATCACCTCGCAGCCTGAAATGATGCGTTCCTTCCCTTCATACAGAACTCTGAAGGAAGGAAACAAAATATTATGTGCAAAGATATGTGAAGTTACTTGGACAAATTCACACAAATTGTCCATCCATTAACACCCTACATCATCACTGAAACATTCTAATGGGCATTTTATATCTTGCCTTTCATCATGCATGATTTGAGGCAAAGAATATACTTAAATATTGCAAGAAATTTATGTGGGAACAAATCACAGTTATGGGAAAATAAAATCAAGCCATACTGAAAAGGATTTAGCAATAGAATTAGTAGGAATGCTGCACTATCAATGAAAATTAAATACAAAGGAAGCCTTGAACTGCTTGTAAACATGATACCTGATAATTTCTTAGAAATTATTCCCATCACTAAAATGTCTGGAAAGTAATTTCAAGCTTCCCTTTTTCTTTTTTTAAGGAGTACTGTTGGAAAAGATCAACAGAAGACAGACACCTGCTTCCTAGATTAATTTGTATAGAAAAATACACAACCAAACAAAAACTCTACAAACAAACCCAGTAATTATTTACCTTTATAGCTTGAATAACATTCCTTACAGGAAGGGGGCGGGGGGGGGGGGGGGAGAAAAAGAGAGAGAGATGAACTAATACTCCATGCCATAGAAAAGGAAGAAATAATAACTACAGCTAACGGTACTCCTAGAAAGCAGAATGTATAGCTACATAAGCTAAAACTTTACTCTATGATCTTTCCCAAACATACAGCTTGACCATGAGAAAAGACGTGGAAGTCAAACCATACATCACTGCATATTTTTAATGCACAGATGCTATGACAGGACAAGCTTTACTTCCCGTTCCACACCCAAATAAGCAATGGTTCCATTTGCCTGATTTCCTGCAATATGTACAGAGTACTTGCAACCTTCAAATGAATGCTACAATATATGATAACATTCAGAATAAAAGTAACACATTAAAACTTTGTATCTTGTGACCTGTAGCTTCCCACATTTAGTCCATCACAACTTTACTTTAAAATAAAAAATAATGAGGCAACATATCTTCTACTGTCCATAAATACTCTTAGTTAAGTGTTTACAGACTACTAGTAAGTACGGTATTTGAAAACTTCAAAGTCATGTGTATAAGTTGAATGAAAAAATTCTTTTTCCAGATCCAACAATTCTCAGAACTTTCAAAAAAACGTGTATCATTAAACTTCCCAAATTACTTAAATACTACTATCTATATTTAAACTCGAATATGCAAATATTACTGTTTATTCTGATTCCACTGAACAAATCATAGAATCAGAATCGCTTGGGTTGGAAGGGACTTTAAACATCATCCAGTTCCAACCCCCCTGCTACAGGCAGAGACACCTTCCACTAAACGAGGTTACTCCAAGCCCCATCCAGCCTGGCCTTGAACACTGCCTGGGATGGGGCAGCCACAGCTTCTCTGGGCAACCTCTTCCAGTGTCTCACCATCCTCACAGTGAAGAATTTTTTTTCTAATATATAATCTAAATCTACCCTATGCCAGCTTAAAGCCATTCCTCCTTGTCCTGTCACTACACGCCTTTGTAAAAAGTCTCTCTCCCGATTTCCTGTAGGTCCCCTTTAGGTACTAGAAGGCTGCTATAAGGTCTCTCCGGAGCCTTCTCTTCTCCAGGCTGAATGTGCATCTTCTAGTAGTAGTATGTTGTAGTATTGAATATGTGTATCTTGTTGTAATATTGAGGATATACATGAACTTCAGTTCTAGAATACTCTAATAAAGCAAGGAAATTAGATGAGTTGGGAGTACACTGATGTAGCTACCAGGCTGCCACATAAATTTATTCAGTTAGTTCATGGAGGACAATATTCTTGTCCTCAATAATGGATTTGGCTGTAGAGAGTCTAATCATCACAAATAAACAAACAAAAAAAACTCACCCACAAAACTAACCAATGAACTGAACAAAAAAAAAAAATAATTACATTAATCATAAGAGACTATAAACAGAGCAGTCTCCAATGGAAGTTTCAGTTCAGTTTTAATCCAATTTCATGTATTTTAAATGAAATCCAAGAATTTAAAGTTATTGCAGAAACATCTGTCAGCTGACAGCTTTTGAGAAAGAAAACCGTATTAATCCCACAATTCCAGCATTTCAATGTAATAGGTTTACAAGTATTCTCAGAAGGATACTTAGAGACTGAAGAATTTCTCAGTTGCACAAGTACTTCTAGGAGATAAAGGGCTGACCAGTGTCCAAGACTGGTACCAGTGGGGTCACTTCCCATCAAAGGCAAAGAGAAAATGAAAGTAACTCTCACCCCTACATATATACCACCAGAAGTAGTATTAAAACCATACCATTTCCTGACCTCATGCATAGTATTAAATTTAAGAAAACAAGCAAACAGGTGAAAAACAACACCCATGGATCACTCAAATTAAACAATTATTATATGATTCAGACAAAAACATTCAGAAGTGATGCATGAAATATTTAACGTGACACCCTGCATATACAAAGTCTGCCCTGAAAAGGTAAGTTTACTCCTACTCGTTTCAACTTCCCAGTGCCTGCCTTTGCTTTATTATTATTAATTAACACTGATCAGGGTAAGAATTGTTTCCTTCTTCTATGACGTAATACTTTGGCCTGGATCCTAAGTACACTTTATTTGCTACATTATTCTATCAACTTCAATGAAGTTTCATTTCAAGCAAAATGCAACATGCAGTTTCATTCAGATGTTAGGTCCTTTCTTTGTAAGAAAGACCAAAAGGAGAAGAGATGAGTCCTTAGCAAAGAGCCACTAACCCAGCTAAAGCTTCACACAGCAGGTACAACAACAAAAAAAAAAAAAAAAAAAAAAAAAGACAAAAAAAAAAAAAAGGCAAAGCATTTCTTTATTTAGGCAACGCAAGTGTGAGTTACATTACTCAGTAATAATAGAATCATAGAATAGTTTGGGTCAGAAAGGACCTTAAAAATTATCTGTTTCTAACCCCCTTGCCACAGACAGGGACACCTTCCACTAAACAAGGTTGCTCAAAGTCCCATTTATCCTGGCCTTGAACACTGCCAGGGATGGGGCAACCACAGCTTCTCTGGGCGCCTATGCCAGTGTCTCACCACCCTCACAATGAAGAATTTTTTTCTAATATCTAATCTAAATCTCCCCTCTGTCAGTTTAAAGCCATTCCTCCTTGTCCTGTCACTACATGCTCTTGTGAAAAGTCCCTTTTCTAGCTTTCTTGTAGGTCCCCTTTAGGTACTAGAAGGCTGCTTGCTCTAATATCTCTCTGGAACCTTCTCTAGGCTGAACTTAACTATTTATTTAATAATTGAATAAGGAAAAACACACACATTCATTATTTTGCCACCATTGTAACAGCTCCCCACACCCATGCTCCATTTTCTGTTTCTCATAACATCCCCAGCAATTCTACAATGTCTTTATACAAATGAGAGAATTAAAAGTGTTCTACATAGCAATTTAAACAGTACTGTAGTGCTGCAGGAGTTATTACAGACTGAGCATTACATCAATATGTTAGTAGCACAGACTATAATATTCACTACCTCAAGATCTTGGGGGATTTTGTGATCTTGGTCCAATACTTAAATTACAGTACCCTGTAAGTAATGAAATTAGTTCAGATCTTCCCTGCTGATTGCCTCCTGCATTTACTAAGCATTGAACTTGAAGCTTGACTGTATCTACAGTTTTCAAACACAGTACTAGTAACTCTTTAAGAACTTATGCCTCAGGCATCAAAAAGCATTGTTTGTGAAATACAAGCATGACTAGAGTTACCAAGAGACCACATAATCCAGTGTTTGCAGCATGTCAGAACTTGTAAGCAACCTTACAAATATGCTGATGTGACAGTAAGGCAGGCTACAAGATTCCAGGTAGGTACATAATTTTAGGAACTTTGTTAGAGTGTCCTACCATCTTTAAGTGACGCCTTTTATCTTAAGCATTGAAGTGAATTCCAGAAAGTGATAATTTTTGTCTTCTGTAGTCATCACTTTCAGATTAAGCATGTTATATTTTTGGATTTGCACTCTACCATCTCTATAAATTAATTCTGTATTATTCTTTCACCTTTCATAAAACTGCAGCAGAGAACTTAATTTGCTCCATTTCTCTCTCTACATATATATCATATATTTTTAAGTAAAATATTATCATTCATTTTAAAATGACAAGTTCTCTCATTTTAAAATGACAAGTTCTCCAGAAGAATGACACTTTTTTCAACATATTTCAGGAAGAAAATACTACAGATTCACACAATAAGCAATATAAATTCAAAGACAACATGTTTTTAAAAGCTTCCCACATCCGTTTTCACCATCTATGAAGAGTAAGATTTGATCATTATTGAAAGAGGAACTGAATTGTTACAGGAATCTCACCCAATGTCAGTAAGAGGTGGTTTGTCTCGTCCTCTCTTGTAGCAAAGATAAAGTTCAGGACTCTTTAGACTTCCATAGTTTAAGTTGGCTTGAAGGGCTGTAGGGGTGGCTTCAACACAGGTGTATCCCTCTGGGACAGTTTCACCTGCTGATTTAATTATCACAGCAATGTCAGTAATTGGAGCTTTTGGACCAGCTGATTTTGTTTCATGTCGGCTTATTTCTTGGTCCAGGAGGGTTGCAGTATCTGCATCAGTGAGCCCTGCCACCACAAAATAGTCAGCCACTCGTGGACCTTTGTCTTCTATCATGGTTATGTCAGTACTTCCTGGGGAAAATAAAGAGAGATAAATCAAACACTGCTTTCAAGCTGAAACCATTCCCTCAACAAGTATAAGGATTTCAAACCTATAAAGAACTTTTTTCAAACAAAAAAATTCCTATTTAGAGACTTCATGAAAATTCTAGGGAAACTCCGAAACAAACTTTCCTTTCTACTGCTGAAAAAGACAATATTCACAGTAATGGGATTTCAGTTCTGGTACCATAATAGTCATGTTTTAGCACAAGGAAGTTTAAGTGAAATAAAGAAGAACCCAAAGATCCCTACACAGCAGCTACACAGACAATTGCTTGGTGTTAGCTATTACACCATTCAAGTGCTTTGCAGGCTACAAATTAATGCAGGTACCCTTTATTTACAGTATCCATATTTTTCTGTCATTGCTTAGTGAGTAATTTGACATGGTGAAGGAGGAGGGCAAGGGGCCATTCCAATTATAGGCTCATTAGTTTATCTTCTGCATATTTCATCCATTTTCTTTCATAATCTAGACCTAACAATGCAGTCTTGAGACATTCAGCTAGCAACTGTAACATCTGGAAGTCATTTACAAAAATCACACATCCAAACTCACATTTCATCAGCTGATCAGGCAGTACACATCACTGCCCAGCTGCACATTCCAGATCTGGAAAGAGTTGTTTTTCCTAACACCAGCGATGTTCACTAAGCATATGATTTTAAAGCGGTGAAATGCAAATTTCCGTTAACAGCAAAAATAGCTGACAGACTATGCTCAAAGCCCATAGCTACAAATTTAAGTACGCAATCTTATGAAATACCTATCTTTTTAAAAGTTGAGTGAGAAATATTTAAACAGTAGTTGCCAGTAATAAACCAGAACACTGTTATCTCACTTCAGGGAGCTAGGGACCACCTTCTTTTAGATGTCCGTTTCCATCACCAGATTTCTGGGGATTTCATGTAGAAAGCTAACCAGGAATGGAAGTCTGGTTCCCATCTTTGAAAACAAGACTGCCACAGCTGCCAAGGTCACCACCTACCAAGGAGTGGGGCTCCATAGGTATTAACACATAGTAAGTGCACCGAAATTGAAAAGTTTCTTCTACTTAGAATGTAGGTAACTGCAGAAACACTGACCTCTGCTAACAGAAAGGTGGTTTGGTGGGGACAGTATAATCCTGTTTCCTGCAACCTGCTTCCTCTTTCTGTTCTTATCCTGCTCTCTCTTACTGAAATTATACTGAAAAGGTATTTTCCATCTGCACATTTTACAAGACTTCTGAAACTTATTATCAAAAGCATTCCAAGTACTCAGCTGAAGGAAAACTCTGTCATTCATCCTGCATACTTACTAAGAAGTCTTAGCATAAGATTATGCAACTTAGGGGGCCAACCACTATATTGCAAGGTACTGTGGCATGAGATGGAAGTAGAGAGTGAAAGGGAAATAACTTCACGCTAATTGGTAATACCTCCATACTCCAACTAACTCTGTTTTTTATTTTCCAAAACTGAAATGACAACTGTTCAAAACCTTCAAACCTGAAAGCAGAGTACCTACACCCCTTAAAAGACTCTTCTCTTCTGCAGTACTTTTCCACAATACTTTTCACAACATCACTTCAGTGTTCTCTAAATACTTCAGCCAACAGCTTTTGCAGGGTGATCCACAAGCAGGGATCCTGGGAAGAGACACAGAAGTGTTTGGCTCCCCGGAAAAGGAGAAAGCCAAGGAACAGTTACTCACATGACTAAGTTTTCAGGCCTAAAATATATGGATGTCATATCATCAGGAACAATAAAAGTTACATCCAATTTGTCAGGTGTCCAGTACCTGTGTCTCCTGAAAAACCAGCAAATGACTCCAAAGCCATAGCTGCTTGCAAAGCTTCTGAATCACTGTCAGCTAGAGAACTTGCAGTAGTTTACCCCCTCCTACTGTTATAAATGACATGAAATCAGTGATAAATCCCTTTATAGATAAGCTAGTCAGCATGAAATGCAGGGGGAATAGCTTCAACTTTATCTCACAGAAACCGGTGCTTCCAGTAAAAGACCCTCTCTCCGGGTCACTGCTGTTCCCACCTTCACTTTTGTCCAGAACTATAGTTTGTGCAACCATGTGATGAACTAGAACAAGAAACTGCTCTGGCTGAAAGCTAACCTGGCAGAGACTGTTCAGTGTTCAACCGGAGCAGTCCTCCAACAATTCACTGTGTCAGCACAAAAGCAACAGCAGTATGCCCCTTTCAGTAGCGGCAGCACTGACTTGCTCCTGATTAATCACAGAACTGTGAAGTCTAAGATGTTTCAGTTTGCCTCTTAGATGCTTGGACTTGTTCACAGAATTGTAAAAATAAAGAAAGAATAAGCCAACCTCTCCCTACTCCCCTTAGAAGAAAAGAAAGTCCTGAGCCAGAATACTTTGTTATCTGGAAAGTACTGTTTGCACTTGATATATGTAAAATCAGTTACTGGAACAAGCTGCTAAAAATAGCAAAATGGCTGGCACCATATAAATGTTGGTTTTTTTAAACACAACCTTTTTGATCCAGGTTTTTATTACCTGTTACATGTTCACACAGCTCAGTATCATGTTCTCTCAATGCAACATAAAATCATCGCCCACATTTACTTTTAGCACGCAGAGCAGGAAATAAAACAGTAATGATAACAGCATACATCAAAAATCTTGCAACAGCTGTAGTTCCTGGAATTGCACTAATGTTGTCCTCGACTGTGTTTTAAAGTGAAAATTTAGCTTTCCTGGGTAAACTGACGGAAGAAATTTAAAAGGCTGTGAAAAAAAAAAAAAAATGTTAAGATTTGGAAGGTTAGAATGCCAGTGAAGAGAATCCACTCCCGAATTTTTAGCAGGGGAGTTCAAAAAAACTATAGCAATTGGTTGTTCCAGTTGCAATTGGTTGCAAGAGGAACATTCACTTAGATCCATGATTTTATATTTTTTCTCTTAGCTATGCTACATTTTATTCCACAGAAACTCTGTGTAATATGTGGCAGGCAAAAGTCAGAGTCAACAGACAATTCAGCTGAGAAACCTGGCAGATCAAGCCTCATATGTCAGCACAACATTTACAAGCTTTTCAAAATGTTCCGAGTCTTTCAAATCAGCTCCCTTCCTTTTCCACAAGGATAAGAGAAGTAAGGTTTCAAGTAAGCACTGCAACTCAGTTCTTCAAGAATTTATTCTCTAATTTCAGAAAGATTTAAAGCAACAGGATTTTTTAGAAGAGACCTTAAAGTAAGGGCTCTTAATTAAGCCATGGCTATCTTCTTTAATGCAATAGCTTTATAAATATAAATAAGACACTGAACTGAATTAGCACATAGCCACCAAACCAAACAAAACCAGCATAATCCAGTTAGCCCAAGGATATTTTGCCTTCCAAAAGTAAAGTAAAAAATAAACATGTGATTCATGGGGGAACAAGATGAAGCCACTGCCATTTTCCACTATTTTTGTGATACCTTACACAAGTATGCATACTGCTCGTCTTAACAGACACGGGAACAAACATGTTCTGACACCTTCTATCACAAGTTTTATCACGGCAACTTTTCCTCATCATAATTTCAAGAGATGCTGTCCTCTATCAGCCTTCTATGAGTAGCTTTTTCTGTACCTCACAACAGTAATATGAAAACTCAACATTTAGAAAAATATTGACATTTTTATTGTAACACCCCATTCCTTTGCAGGTCAAAACCCAAGTTAAAAAAAAAATAAAAAATATCTAAAAATGATAAGTGTTACATTGGCATTGGCTGATGAAAATGCAGCATATATTCAAAATAAGCCAACACAAAGTCCCATGAAAAGTCTTATTTATTTTAAGTCTACAAAGAGACTTCAATTTCAATCAAATAAACTGAAAACAAAACCTGGGAATTCTCTTTTAAGAACATGAGCAGTACTGCTTCAGAAATTACAAACTTCCAAGTCCCTACAGATCCATAAGGGCTATGGAGAAATTACTTCACGAAGTTCATTTTCCAAATCATTCATGGGCCACAATAGGAAAGTTTGCTATGAGCTGTTTAGGACCAAAATTATTTTTTAAATAAAAGAAAAAATAGCAAAAGGTCTTCAGAATAGAAGATGAACTTTTAAAATCCCCATGCTTTTCTAAAAGGAATTCCATTGGAAGCAATTAGTTTTGCAGATGAAAAACAAAAACAGCCTGTACAGATAACATTTAAAGGCACTTAGTACAACTAGACTAAATCAAGAGATCCTGTAGCAAAAATATGCAGGAGCAAAAAAAGTAAATTATTTTCACTGCTAAATGCCAGAGATACGGCAAAGTGTTCTCCTCTCCCACAGTTCATTTAAGGCTGATTTCTGTAAAAAGACAACAGCCTTTCTCACAATCAAAATGCAATTTTACAATTCTTTCATAATGTTCTATCAAAAATGTAGCAACTTGACTATTAGCTTCATACACGCCATAGCCCTTACAGAGAGATTCCATAGTGAAACAGCTTTGGCAAAAAGGTTTCCATTCTAAAGATCACTTTTAAATTTTGAACAATTATGAAAAAAATACTACATCATTAGGAATTGCTTCACCTTATTGCTGTCTAAACAACAGATTTTTCTTTCACTATAGCTGGACTGCAATTTCCTCTATTTATAGTTGGCTGCACTACAACAAAGTTGTTCTTGCAAAGACAGAAAAGTCTGAGAGCAAGTTACAGGCAGCCACAATGAAGTAAAAATGACAATGTAAGTATACACTGTATTTGTATTTTATTTCATAGCTACATTGCTTTCATCACATAGTTATAAATTTTCAATTCCAAAATAGAGATCATTAATTTAAAGTTCTCAGTCTTCATTTACAGACACTGCCACAGCTGAGGAATCCTATTCTTTATACATACATACATACATATATATAAAAAAATAAAAGTTATCTTCTGCATTACCTGCAAAACACAGAAAAATGTGATTTCTCTAACACATATTCATTTGTGAAACTCTGCTTCCTGTCATAATCAGAGTACTAACAAAAATTTACCTTAACATTGTTAGATTGACAACTATTTTCATTTAAATTTATTAATGACATCTTTTGCTTTACCACTACACTGGCTGTTTGCAGTAAGTAACGTTTGCTTAGAATTCTCCATAATGTAACTATGAACAGCATTTCGTCTCTCAAGCTCATCTAAGGTAAAGACATAGGTGCAGCAGATACGAATACCAGCAAAAATAGTATGCTAAAACCTTAATATCCTAGCAATTTTCATTTATTTCCTAATACTATTAAATGTTAGTTTTAGAAAGCTGGTTAGGGTTTAATTAATGTTATTGGTGGAGGGATGGAAAGAACAACTTGCTTCCCCTTTGTATAAAAGAATCTTCATTGATGCTTGTTAAAACTTAATTTTATACCACAGGAATCAATGCAGAATTTGTTTTAATAAGTGACTTTGCAAATGTCCCTGATTCACATTAAAAGTGTTACATAACATGCATACCCATCAGATGAAATAAGTAACCAGCAAGAAGCATACTTCTTGAGACAAAGCAGTATCACCTGTTCATTGAAACTGAAAATGGAAAGAAATTAAAACAGGATTTGTAAATGCCTTTAAAGGTATGTTTGAAGAAGCTAAATCACTGTCATAAACAGCAAAGAGATACAGCTAGGTTGCATTAAGCCTTCAGCTTGCCCTTCTTCTTTCTGCACGCATTTCAAATACCAGAATCACAGAATGGTTTGGGTTCGAAGGGACCTTAAAGACCATCTGGTTCCAACCCCCTCGCCACAGGCAGGGACATCTTCCACTAGATGAGGCTGCTAAAAGCTCCAACCTGCCCTTGAACACTGCCAGAGCTGGGACAGCCACAACTTCTCTGGGCAGCCCGTGCCAGTGTCTCACTAACCTCATTGTAATAAATTTCTTCCTGATATCCAAGATACACCTAGCCTCTTTCAGTATGAAACTGTTGCCACTCATCCTGTCACTACAGGCCTTGGAAAAAAAAAAAAAAAAAAACCACAAACAAAAAAACCAAAAACAAACAAACAAAACCCAAAAAACTTTATGTTGTATTTTGCAACAGTGGTAAAGGCATGATGAAGTTGGTGTGAAGAGACCTACGACACTGATTTAAGAAAACCTTTTCCGCCCCCCCTCCCCCGAAACAGGTGATCTTGAATCAAAACAATAAAATTTAGTCAGCTGGGAGAGGAGAAGGTACAACCTGGAGGCCTGAACTTAGCAAGTTTGACCAACAGTGAGGATTCGAATACTTAGAGTTTTATCTCTAGGACTGTTTATAAAAATCAAATCTAAATAGAAATGCTAAAGGACTGAAACTACTGTTGGAAAGAATGGTTAGTACTAATATTACAAATACTATTTTTTTAAATTTCACATTAGTGGAAATGCATCAGCAGTCGTGCTTCCTTAAGCCGTGCTTCCTTATTGGTTTTTTAACTATTTCCTAGTTGTACTCCACAGCAATAAAAAGAACACAGTGAAGGTGGTTCTAAACACTAACTGTATTCACTGTATCAGAATAACTGCTTTTGTTCTAATTGCCTCAAATTTTGTCTTTGCTTAACTGGATTTCAAGACATGGAAGCTAATACTTGAAGTCACTTTGAAAAGGAATAATCAATGCAGTCATGGACTATACTTGGCAATGGAAACCTCAGAGTGTCTTTTTTAACCACAAAATACAGATATGATTCCACATACATATAACCACTCTGGCTTATATCTAAGCAGCATATGCAAAGACAGTCACCAATATTATGACTTAAAAATCAGAACACACTGGAATATACACACGGGGTTCCCAAAGAGCTTGCACTCCAATCACTTCTCTATTTCAGCATATATTCGCTATTATCGCTTGCATCAGTACGTTTGTCCATACCAGTCACTTTCAAGCATGCCCATTTCTACTCAGGTAAGGGTGCAACTCCCGCCTATGTATGTCAGTTTGATGCAGTGTAGGACAGTAGAAATCGGACTTTGTGTATGCATCACAAAGGATTTAAATCACTACAGAATGGAAAATTATATACTAGACTATTTAACTATGTTAAATAACTTCACAGACCTGCAATGGCCACCTTTTACCTGCCTGAACACAACCAGCTGTGGAACAAGAATGGTTGGGTGTCACTCGTGCCTGGGTCTGAACATGTACATATGCAAATACAGGACCATTCCTTCACAGCAATTTTCAAGTAAACATTTGAGAATGTAATGGTTGCATAATTCAAATAGGTTACAAGCTACAGACTGATTATCTTATAGAGGTCTATAACATCATGAAAATAAACTTAAGGACAAGGTGAAAGATAAAAGTCTTGAAAATTACATTTACTGAAGTATTCCTATATTTACTGAATACTGAAGTATTCCTATAGGGTGGCTTTTATCTGTTAATTGAACTTCATAGAGAAAACAAGTTGTACCAAGGTCGGGTAATCTAAACTGGCTTTTTGTGTCAGATAGCTAAATTGCTGCAAATCTGTACATATTCAAAGAAAAAATGTTGACTCTGGATTGTTTGTGTACCAGACTCTTTTCTGACAGCATACAAACACAAAAATCAGGCATAAATTGAATGTAATCAACTTGGTGGGAAAGTTTTCTAAATCATTCCGAATAGATCAGGGCACTACAGCAGAAAACTAGCAGAAACACCACATCAAACCACCTGAGGTAAGAAATTCCTATGGAAGAAAAGGCACCAAGCTAGAACAAAATATATTGTTGCTTTCCATTACCCTGAATTTTCTTTGCATTTTCTATATTTTTCTGTCCTGCATGAAATTCCTTGGATTGCTGGAGCAAAAAATGTCAAAGGAGGGAGGTAATTAGTCACAGATTTTCAGCTTTTTATTTAATAAATTGGAATTATTCAGAAAAGACACAAAAGCAAACTAGTAACAACTCAGATTCTGTCTTAGGAAGCAGAACTGCGCTTTTACGCTGATTTTTTTCCTGGTGGTCAGCAAAAACAGTTTCCACTGCTACAAAACAGTGGGACAATGATGTTATGATATAAATGCCTGTGTCAAACACAACAAAGCCTTGAGAAGCAAAGTTCTGCAACAGCAATTTGAACAGCTACTTCTGGATTATAGATGACTGAAAACATCACTAAATTAAAGGACTCTGTAATGCAGGATGCTCAGGAGTTTGAAAATGCCCCTCAGAAAAATCCTGAAAGAAGAAAGAAAAGGAAAAGAAAAAAAAGGGAAAAAAAACCCCTGAAACCCTAAAACCTCTGACTCCAGACTATGCAGTCTACCTCTACCATATTCAACAGTTCAAGTTTTCCTATTGTACAGTAATTTCAAATTGTCCAGTGGTATAAAAATTGGAGAGGTTACAGATATGCAAGGCTGAAAAACAAATTCTGAAGTGACCTAGAGAGTCTGGAGGAGAAGCAGCTGGAATCAATGAAAGCAAGTTTTGCACCAGTAAATTAAGTTCTATTGCCAAGGAGAGAAAACAGAAATGAAAAGATGTGAGAAGGGAAGAATGATAATCAGCAAGCAAGAATGATAATCCAGCTACACTCATATAGTAAACTAATTTAATCTTGTTTTGTTGGTGTTGTACCTAAACTATTATTTCACATAACAGAAGATGGCAACTACTCCGGAGGCTGCAAAGAAAACAGTTCAAAAGAAAAAATATAATAATAATAATAATAGTTTTCGGAGCAAGAGAAGTACATTATTAAGTACACTTTCTGCCACAGTTGCAAGCTTTAAAGGTTAGCCATGCTCAGTATTATGTAATGAGTGAAACATCTGCAGCCCTGGAAACATTCTTTGTTAGAGAACTCTTTCTGTAATTGGAAACTCTAGTGGAACAAAGCCAAATATAGTAGCCTGAAACAAAAATAAAACAGTGGAGAAAAAGTCAAGAGACAATAGTCCACTGGTTAAGCCTTTCCTGAGAGCCCAATCTCCTAGACTGTTTTTTGTAGGGGCTTTTTTTTTTTGTGTCCTTTTTTGGTTGATGCGAGGCCATACTATATATTGGTTTTGAAAGGTCAAAGGAGAGAAGATGTTCTCTTTCAAATCCACCTGAGAGGCTACTCAAAGTAAGCTGTAAGGGTTCAAGATACTCTCCTTCTTGTTGCACTGATTTGCCAGATTACAGAATCATGCTTTAATGTCATTTTTGTTAGCTGCCTACAATACCATCAGCCATACTGCCCTTGAAATCATGTCCTAAGGGCTCCACAAACCCAGAGTGGAAAACCCATTCACTGGTTTTGAGGAACATGATTTTCCTCATTTTCATCTTGCGGGAGGAAAAAAAACCAAACAAACAACAACCCCCCTCCCCACGAAACACTGCAAGCAGACATCATTGTTCTCTGTAGGTCTCTTCATTGACAACTTCGTCACATCAAACATAGGCTGCTTCATCAGCATTTTCAGAGCATCATGGCCTAGCCCTACCCCACTGAACACCTTTCTTGGCTATCAAGAGGAAAACTCCCACTTCTGGTTGGCCTATGACACCGGCCTCAAATTACTCAGTTTCATGTCAGCATTTTCATTCTTTCTCGGCTGCTTTTCAAGCTTGGCAGGAGCTTATTAACACTTCAGAAGTCTGTCTTTTAATCCCCTTGCCAAGTCCTCATTAAGAAACTCTCTTTTGCCAAGATGGCTTAAAAAAGTCCAAACCACATGCTTAACAGCAGTTAGAATATTCATGCTTTTAGTCTTACATTGCAGCAGTGCGGCTCTCACAGAAGGAACTGTCTTTTTGCTTTATATACTGCACCAAGCATACCACAATCTTGATCTGCAGCATATTTTTGCAGTGAGGGTTTGCATTAGCACATATGCAGCAAATGCAGAAAGAGTGTAGGTTAAGACTCCACGTAAACCCTCTACATCATCCACTTTGCAGGCCACCTCTCAATGAAGTTACTACAAACATAAATCACACGTGAAGAGCTTAGGCAAGAGCACGGTTCCTGAAAATTTAGACCCTCAACTTTCTTAAGTGTTATCTGTATTGTCAAACGTTTTCACAAAACTTTCTAGACAAGCTCTCTGCTTCGTAACTAAGCTACTCTTCCTATTCCTAGATAAAGACTGATACAGAAATAGATCTTAGCAATCTAAAAAAGTGCCATAACTGTCAACAATAGCCTCCCACGTATCTTGTAATTTATTTTAAAGAATAATCACAAAAGGACAAATGCAACCACACTCCAGTGGTTGCAACTCCAAAAAGCCAGAACAAAACGGACCAAATCCATCTACAGGATAATAAAGCTATCTTAATATTAGAAGTATAGAAATGGAAAAGCATTCACAAATAAAAGTCATCAACCGGACTGCGTATCTGCAAAAGCATATATGTAAAGTGATTCAAACTCTTCATTATGACTGCAACTCTTGCTCCAGAATAAAAATCAAAATATTGCTTAGGTTTGTACTGACAAAGTTATTTTTTATCCACAGACAAGAAAATTTTGTCATTCTGTGGAAAATCTGATTTGTATTTTTCTTATTTCTTTTCTGTTAAAATTTTCAGCCACTTCTGAGACAACTGGAACATCTGGTTTTTTACACAGAAACTCATCACAAAAGCAAGAAACCCTTCCCCCCGCCCCGAATTCTGCAATATCTGTAAAGAAACATACGTTTCTATCCCTTAAAAGCCCTTGGTTGTCAACCCCTGCTTCTTGCTGTGCTTACTTATATTCCTGAATATGTATATTCAGAATATCTGAACCCATTAAAGCCCGTATTTCAGTCCTCTGGATGTATGTCAAATGTGAGATCACTAGAATATTAAAATGATGTGTATTATATGAACTTCTAAAGAAATAATCACGAAAGATAAGATATTAGAAAGGTACTACTTGGACAAATCTATCAAGAAGTATTTTCCCCAAACACTAAAAAAAGTCATCGAAGGATAGCAAGCCTGAGATTCTCCATCATAAAGCCTTATCACTCACCAGAAGGCAAGTAAATGTGAAGTTTGACATTACACATATTTTGATCCTTCTCATAGTATCTTTATTTAACAGTCAAAATATCTATACTACATTACTCAACACACTGGTGGAATTCTCAGAAAAAATACTCATAGGAAACTTGATATTCTGGGATGAACTACAGAGATTTTAAACAGTAAAAGAAGTGCTTAAGACAGATCATTTCTACGAGCATACCTGCTTAACTACAATACAGAGAGAAGGGAAGAAAAGGTTCTCTCTTATAAAATTTCAGTCAACATTACAAGCAGCCTCCAACTTACCTAAAAAAAAAAATTGAGAAATATCCTTTCAGAGAGCCTAAAACTTACCTGTGGTAGGATTCTAAAAGCAAATTTAAGTATTAAGTCATATTCTCCCTTGTGCAAAGAGAAAGCAATGCGAAAAGCAGTGTCAACTTACTGTTTTATATTGTTGTGCCTTTCATGTTATTACCCTTTATTACTTGCAACATTCATTTCTGCCATAATTTAACAAATGCACTTGTCTTCCTATTAAAAATACTCTTCATGCATGTTTTTCTGTATTTTTTGATACATAATGCTTTGATACATAATGTTTTTATTGATTTCATAATAGATTAAAAATCTGGTTTCCTAAAGCAGGCTATGACCCCTTATGGATATAATTCACAATTTTTAGCATTCCTGTTTTCAGTGTAACCACCTAGGAGTAGATTAATTCCATTTACTCAGAGGACTGATCTCAGCTTTTTCCAGATTGTTTGGAAATTCAAAGACATCCTTTCCCAAGATTTGTTTCCACACAGCTTACACAACAGCACAGTCTTGTCACTCAACCCAATACTCAGTTGCTGTGACATGCACAAAACATTTGAGTCCCCTACGTTTATTTCTCTGCACAGGGTGGAGTGGAATTCACTATTTCTCCCTTTGCAAAAAAAGTGTGACAGCTCTTACAATTTGCTCCCAAGTATATGGCAGTGGAACATCCTCATTCTCCATCACTGATATTGCCCCATTGTACCCTTTAACATATTATTGGCTCTGGGAAGAGGCATGTCAGAAGAGTAACCACTGAAGTGGGAAGAGGCAGGTGGGACAACAGTTACGCAGTCAGAGGAGTAACCGCTGAAGAGGTGGATTACCAGCACTTGAGTGCCTGATCAAAAGGAAGAGCACCACACAACCCTCTGTAACAGGATTTTAATGCTTTACACTTTTTTCTTTTTTCTTCTTTTTTTTTTTTCCCTTCCCTCCTTCTTCCTCTTTCATTTTTTAACAGATCTAGGGCAGCATCAATACTCCATACAGACAAAAAAAGTAGGGATACAAATGGAAGATAATTCTTCACTTATCAATCTGGACAATGCAAATGCAAAGTATTTCAACTCAGATGTTCCAGCAAGCTTATCAGTTAAGGATGAGATTTTTAAAAATGTACAAGAGACAACTAAGTACTTGAGACTCTAAGTAGTTTCCCTTCTCAGATTTGTGCATCATCTGGCTATTAATATAGCTGGGAAAACAGTTTAAAATTAGAGGAGTGACTTACTAAATTACGATTTATTTTTTTCCCTAGCAGAATCAGTTTGAACAAAAAGACTAAGGAGAGGTTTTGAGATTTACAGTGCATACACTGAATCTGAATCTCACTGAAGAAAAGCTGTAAGTATCTCTGTGCAGGATTTGTTCTGTTTTCTTTAAAATAAACTGAAATGTCATATTAGTCATTACATTCACAGTGAATGAGTCATGATAACCCAAAGGAACTCATGGCTTTCACATGTAATTATCTTACAAGAAGATGCCTACAAAAAAAGTCCAAAGCAGAAACGCAGCAACGTATATACATCAGAGTTTGAAATGACACTGCCTTTTTAAGAAAGCATGGGTCTCATACTGTGCCTTTTTTCAAAGGTAAACTTTCTACTTGGTCTGCCCAATTCTGAACAACATACTCCTCTTTTTATTATGCATAACACAGGTTTTGTTTATTACTAGAACTGCACCATCATAGCCAGAAGTGTGCAATACAACTCTGCTCTTCAAAGACACACAGGTATTCTGGTACAGGCCCCTGTGTAAGAACACAACCAAGAAAAACAAAGTTTTTTCCGTTTGCAAAGTCTGTTCTGTTTATGACTTGTGATTGTCATTCTCAGTACAACTTCAAGTTTGTCTACACAGCTTATTAGTATCGGAAAACTTTAATGATATGTTTATACCTTATCCACGTAACAATACATAAACAGTCCTATACAGGGAAAATTTCTACTTAAAGCCTATGGCACAACTAAGAGAGGGTGGGGGAGGGGGGTTATAAAGCAAAAAAAAAAAAAGGAAAGAAAAGCTAAGTAAGGAAGCATCAAGGTTATGCAAGAATTTTAGGCCAGAAGAAATTCAGGTCTTTCACTTCCAATTGCACGAATTCACGTTGAGTCAAGTAAACATTGTACAGGAAACATGCAGACCTGCTTTTTCCAGTCTCATCACACCTTTGAGAACACTGTAACATGTTTATGCAGGTAGGAAGTCTTCTCTGTTATGTCCTGCTTACCCTTTCATATTAAGAACTGAAATCAAACCTGGATGCAATCAGTAGAAGCCATAGTGCTCTCCCTCATAAACAAATCAGATATATACATCACAGTGGTTCATGACTTAGGTTATAAGAAAATAACTTGTACTCTTCCTCCTCCTGCCAAAACCAAATTTTATTCGTACATATTCAGAAAACCAAAGTTAACCTCACATGGTTAGCTCTCCTAGGTTCCTTCCAGGAGTGGAAGAGGAGCTTCAAATCATAACTGAGGGCACCTAAAGTCAGGCTTTCATTGGAAATTACCCCCTAAAAAGTAAGTGATAGACAATAGGCTGAGAAGGGAGCCAAGAAAGATGGGTTTCCCTAGGCTAAAATTAGCTTCTGCCAATATCCCTCTTCAGTCACATCTCTGGTGGTTTCACAAGCTTAATAGGTACAACACACATAGGTGTTACCTACATGAAACATTTCTCAGGCTATCTACATCCTTGAAAGTATTTCCTCTGGCAAATGCACAGCTTATTTTTAATGATTTGCTTTAAGGAAACCTGCAAAAGATATCGTCTATGTCTCCAAAGAACACCTCAGTGTACTTAAGTTCATATTACCTTCAAATACAACCTACACCTAGATACCCCACAGTTTATATTCACATTAGGGTCATTCATTACTTTAAATATTACTGGGAGAACTCAAGTATCACAAAAACAATGAAGGCATAGGCACAAATGACTCCATAGTCTAGGTGAGCTGCTGCTGTTACTTCCAAGGACAGCTGGCTGATCAACTGTTGAGAACTGGCCACACTGGTTTGCATGTTTTGCAATAGTCCCATTCAATGATTAGAGTAATCAACTGAATAACGTGTTGCTGTGACTCAGCAGTTTACCTTATTTTTCCTTTCTAATAACTTTCTCTTACACCAAGATAGACATACTGTAGAAGTTTCAGGACTTAAATATAAAGCTATAGATGCCTTTATTTCTTGCCTTTCCTGAAACATTAATTAAGTGCTTGAACTTCTTTCTCTTCATATGGTGCCCCTAGCTAGCTGCTCTCTAGTTGTGGTTCTCTTTCTCCCAACTTCAACCGCACTTTTATCCCTTCTTAAAGCAGAAAGATACACATAGTACAGAAAAGGTTACACATAATATAGACATGGCTGGAGGGTATCTAATTCGCAAGACTTCTACCTATGTAAGGTTTCTTATCTGGGTAAGAGTACAGTTTCTTCCCCGGAGAATAACAAAGAAGGCTGGAGCCATGTTATGTGACACCGGGAATAGCAACACTGGGCTGTCTAACAGAGGAAGGAAAGAATAAAAAAATAAAAATGAAAAAAAATGAAAAAAAAAAAAAAAGAAGAAAAGGTCTTGCTTTCACCAGTCACACAATGCCTCAACATGAAAGACTTGCAAAGGGGAAGAGAAGCATTGAAGAATGCATCAGTGGCTAGACTTCAGTTTAAGCATTACTGATCAAAGGCTGTAATTAATTATAAAGGCAAAAGCTATTATTGAAATGTGTAGGTTTGGAGGGAAAGCAAAAACTCGAGGATCTTTGCCTCTCTGGTGAAAAATGGATAAGTTTCATAGCAGAGCTGCAGTTTGTTCACAATTGGAAAACACATCCATTTCAAGAGGAAGAAAGCTTCTGCTACTTTGGAGTCTTGTAATTGTAAACTCAGCTTTTGCTGCCAGAACCGAACAACTTAATTTGCAAGTCAATCCCCAATTTGCACTATTTCTAACATCTATTAGACAGAAAAACACAGGCTCTTGGTTGATGCTTGAAAAGCATCAAGTCTCTGTAAGAGAGGTTTTTGAGAGTAAAGGAAAGGAACTGAAGTGTCACAAAACATGAAGATGAAAGCAGAGTAAGGCAAAACTGGCTCACTGCATTTAACTGAAACAAAGTAAATGGAATGTTTAATGACGTGTAAGTCAACCTTTAGGCAAGAAATCATGGGTACGTTTCTACTGTTCTGCTGACAACACTGACTTTGCTGGTCTTGGGGGAAAAAAAAGTGACAACAAATCACATGCGTAAACAGAGAACATCATTATAACCTTTGCTTTTGAAAATTGTTTTCAAGCTTACTGTCTCCCAAAGCAAACAGTAAACATCAGGACTACATTTATACCCCCGAAGAGCCTGTAAGCAGAAACAAAGGACTAGAATGAGAGATCGACCACGATGAAACTTTCTGCTCTATTCCAGCTTGGAATGCACAGTACAGTGTAACTGTTCCTGAAACTTTAGAATAATTTGTGTGTCCACACTTTGTGACAGATGCAGCAACAAGAATAACTGAACACGAAATAGTCACGCTCCACCAGAACCTATGCTGGATGTAGTCCAGAAATGGTCTTGAACTAACTCACTTGGCTTCTAACAACCATTGGCATAGAGGCCAGAGTTGTCAGCCTCTATCTCCACAAATTTGCAGAAAGAAAGCACTCTAATTACCATCATGGGGGGGAGTATTTCCAACACCACTATTTTTTTATCCAGCAGGAAAGAAGCAGCATCACATTTCCAGGTAACTGACAGCAACAATGTCAAAAGAGGGATGATTTTTGTAGCAAGACATAAGATCAAAAGTACATAAAAAAATCCAAATACTTCAGTTTGCAGACTGAAGCATTATAGGAAGAAAGCAGGTATTATGCTGCACAGTGCAGCAAACATTCTCATTTTACAGACTTGAATAAGCAGTAATGGGTAGCTATCTGGGAAGTCACATGGGAAGCAATTCAATAATATCACCATCATTCCCATGAACTATTTCAGAGGTCACCTACACCAAGATCTTTAGTATCTTGAATATTATTCAAGAAAGTAGCATGCTGAAGGTGGGTACCCCATGCCTTGGGATAACTAGCAAGCACAGGGTAAAAAAAAAAAAAAAATTCTACCAGATAGATTTCTACAGTGCAAGCTAAACAAAAAGATGCCAGATTTAGAGTTACACGTGCTTTTTGTTGTTCTTTCAGTCTTAGTCGATCAGAAAAGGAAACACTGCTACATGCAACCACTAAGACTACCAAGCATGCCAATCTTTATGCATCCTGCTATATGCTGCAATTGAAATTTATCTGAAAGCTTCATAAATAAGACACCTGATCTTACATATCAGCCATAAGAATACCTTACCTTCCTCTTACAAGTTTGGCAATATAACTTTCCTATCTCATTCTACAGACACTTTTTTCCTACTGTATTTTTAAGCAAACCCAGACATGTGCATCACGGCTAACACTGGAACTTATTTGTCCTTAAAGTGTATCGAGGTTGAATTCTAAATTCAATTCTCCACTGGTCAAAGGCAGGCCTAAGAAAGAACCAAACTTAAAGATAAAAAGCTTAAAAAGATATCATTTCAAGCACTGTAGTTCAACAATATGTAGCACTGCCATTCCACAAGGGAATTCGTACATGTCGAGTCAGAGGGATGTTACCCATACCACCATCTGGATATCCCAATTTTGTTTGATTTAGGTGGTTTTCAGTGGGAAAACAAAACAAAACGAAACAAAAAAACAAAACAACAACAAATCAAAACAAAAAGTTGATTGGAAAAGAATCCCACACACAATTTCCAAACAAGAAAGCAAACACATAGGAATGTGTCCCTGCCCATGGCGAGGGGTTGGAACTACATGATCTTTAAGGTTCCTTCCAACCGAAACTATATGACATGGTCCAAGAAGATATAAGTATGTTCACTTTGGGCAACAGAAAGCCCAACTTTAACCTAGAAAAGAACAGCCAAATGTAACATTATACTTATCCAAAAGCATTTATAAAAATGCACATCTTAATTTATAATAATTTTTTTAACCAAATTTTTGAGATTTTAGCAGTAATAACTGTGCATGTATGCTAGCAAGCATTTTAACATACAAGTCAGAAGGCAGGTAGGCAAGATAATTTTTACATTTTTGGTTCTTGCTGAACTCTTCCATTGCACTACTCAAGTCAGAATGTATTATTAGCATTTCATAACCATTGGAATGCTAAAAAGCAGCCTGTCAGCCAATTAAGAAAAGAAAAAAAACCCAAACCCAAACCCAAATCAAACCTTAAAAAGGATTTATAGTCACATTTATAATAAAATAATTCTCAAGCCATCAAACAGTTTTTATTATTTTACTTTGTCTCCTTCGTGCCAAGCATTTTAAATATATATATGCTAGTAATAGTATGGTTAGTCACTTAAGTTTGATCATGACTGCTTTTCACAAAAATCCCACAAATAAAAATCCTTTATTTTTCCAAACAGGTATGAAGCAGTTTGCATGCCATCATTATTTTTTTTCCAAAAAACACAGAGAATGTTTACTGCCTTAACTTCTAACATGTTACCCCAAAAAGTGATGCAAAAACTTTCACTAACATTGTGTCTAGTCTACGTAAGAAAATATTTTGAGAGCAAATCATTTTCTTTTCACGTGTCCATGTACAGGCTCCAATTTAGCTTGGTTAAAAACACCTTCATAAGTCAAAAACAATACTACAGAAGTCACACTAATACAGCTTACCAAAAAAAAGAAAGGAGATCAAGTCCTACTTGTTTACAGGCTAGGCCCTCACGCAGATCTAAAAGTTTAGCCACAGGCATTAAGTTTGAAATCAGCACAACAGTCCATGTTTGCAACATGCTTGATGTTAACAGCAAACGACAAACCTGCATTTAAAAGATTAGTATAGAAATATCTATTTAGTTTAGATACAATTTATTTTTATTTAGGTTTTGCATCCTTTCTGAGATTTCAGCATCAAGAAAATACTAAATTGTGCACTCCAGGTCCTTCAGAAAATCATGTTTAGCATTAACAGCGCAGTTAACCAGCTTACATCCCATTTAAAGCCTTCTGACAGCTTCTGTAAAGATTTTTTTCCCCTATTTGACATACGAAGGCCGTAGTATATCACCAGATCCTGTTGCTAGACAGATTATCTGGTCATGCAGCAAAGACACATCAGATATCCCCAGACGATAGTGCAGGTTGATTACAAGTTATGGCTCTAGCTTTTACTTTCTTTTAGTTCCTTTTTCAAATCTGCAGACTAAACTGTACGCTTTATAACATCTTACAGATACGATCAGCTTAGAAAACACAGCATGATTATCAGCAATGGTGCCTTTGCCACTGGGTTGCTGGGCGGGAAGACCCCGCTATTCAAATACGGTTCTAAAAGCCAGGACACCGCCGTTCAGGATCTCCACGTCGGCACATGTAAGACTAAACCCTACCCTGCACCGCAGACGCTGCGCACCAGTCGCGGCGGTCCTCGCTGCTGCCCCAGCGCTGCACAGGAGCTCTTGCCTCGCCTCCGTCCCCCTAAAGGGTTAAACGCGCTGAGGCCGGAGCCCGGGGGAGGAGCCGGAGCTTGGAAAGGGAGAGGAAAATGGAAAAATAAGGAGGGCGCTGGCCGGGGACTCACCTGCAGCGCCCGCCACCTGCCCGGCCGCGCCGCTCCGCACGCCGGCGGCCGCGGCAGGCCGAGCACCGCCCGCAGAGCCCAGCGCGGCCCGACGGACGGCCGCGGCGGCCGGCAGCGGGTAATCTAAGAGTTATCATGGCAATAATTGATATAACTAAGTCAAGGAAGCACCTCCGCCCCCCCCGGCCCCGCGCTGTGCGGGATAAGGATTACTACCGCCAGGGCGGAAGCTCTGCCGCGGCAGGGAATGAGCCCTTCCCAAGGACCGACCCAGCGCCACGGAACACCCCGAACCTCCTTCCCTCTCCGGCTAGGAGCGAAGCTTTCACCGGAGGCGGAAGAGGAGAGGGGCGTCCCTCCGCCGCAGAGCCGGCTTCCTGCCGCTCCCCGAGCGCGGGGTTCAGCGCCCGTTCCCCGCCTGTCAGGCCCCGTCCTCCTCTCCCTCCCGCGGCCGCTCACCTGCCGCCGGCCGGCCCGCCCGCTCGCCGACAGCCGTCGCCGGGCGGCCCTCGTACGCCCCTCGCCCTCGGCGCTACCGGCCCGGAGCCTCTCCCCGCGCCCGCCGCCACCTCAGGAGCCGCCAGACCCGCCACCGCTCCTGTTTGGGGAGGAAGCAGCCACCATGATACTCTGTCCCTCTCGAGCGCCTACAGGCGGGTCTAGGGCCCGCCCCGAAAGAGGCGGTGGCGGGGCAGGGGAGCGAGCGCTGCTGCAACCAGGGGGCGCCCGCGGGCGGCAGCCGCCGTCGGGCGGCGTGAGGGGGTCCGGCGCTCGGCCGCCGCCTCGGCCCCGCGGAGCGGCACCTGTTTGTCCGCCTGCATGGGCGGGCAGCCGGAGGGTGGTCATGAGGGGGAGGGGGCTGGGCCGGGGCCCCGCTGGGCAGCGCGCCCGGGGTTAAGGATCTGTGAGGCGCCGTGCCCGGCTGGCGCTGGCCAGTGCCCGGCGAGTGCTGCTCACCTTATGCGAGGTGGTGTTTGGTACCAGGAAACAAAATGTTTAAGAGGGCCATGAAGGTCCTTGAATGCACTGAGAGGAAGGCAACAAAGCTGGTGGAAGGGCTGGAAGGCATGTCCTGTGAGGAGCGGCCGAAGGCTCCGGGCTTGTCTGGTTTGGAGGAAAGGAGGCTGAGGGGTGAGCTCATTGCTTCCTGCAGCTTCCGAGGAGGGAAAGTGGAGAGGGGGGTGCTCACCTCTTCTCGCTGTGATCCACGGATAGTACACATGGAAATGGTTCACAGCAGCGGCAGGGGAAGTTTAGGCTGGAGATTAGGAAGCAATTCTTCCAGGACCTGAACACTGTAAGAGACTCCTTAGAGAGGTGGTCGATGGCCCAAGTCTGTCAGTGTTCAAGAGGCATTTGGACAACACCCTTAACAACATGCTTTAGCTTTTGGTCAGTGCTTCCTGGAATGCTCAGGCAGTTGGACTAGATGACTGTTGTAGGTCCCTTTCAACTGGAACTGTTCTATTTGTTGTGGTTTAACCCCAGCCGGCAACTCAGCACCATGCAGCTGCTTGTACACCCCATCGTTGCCCCCTCCCAGGCGGGATGGGGAGGAGAATCGAAAAAATCAGCAGGTTGAGATAAGAAAAGTTTAATAACTAGAATAAAATACAATGTAATACTACTACTAATAGTAATAGGGAAATAGCAAGGCGAGATATATAAAACTAAAGGGGAAAAGGGAAAAATACCCAAAACAATAAGTACAAATGATGCACAACACAATTGATCATCACCCACTGACTGATACCCAGCCCAACTCGAGCAGCAATCGGTCCCTTCTGGGTAACTCCAGGAAGCACCTCTGGAATCCTTTGCTCCATTTCCCACTGGCAATGCTTTCTGTTTTGTGACTTCAGTGAGCATGCCTTCATGGGCTTGTGACAGCTGTGTTGTGGGCTGTGGCCACTCGGGTCTTAAAGATCTCCAGGCTCAGGGATTCCACCTCTCCTCTGGGCAACCCACTCCAGTGCCTAATGATCCTCCCAGGGATTTTGGTTTGGATCCCTTATCCCCATCCTGAACCTGTCTAGTTTCAGGACTCTTGCACTTCCACTGGCCAGTGCTGGGAAAAGCCTGTCCCCATCTCCTTGATGTCTTCTCCATGTGCACTGGGGTGTGCAGTGAGAAGCCCTGACGCTCTCGCTGCTCCATGATGAACCAGACCCACAGATCCTTCTTACCTCCTCTGAGCCCCTGGGTTTGTCAACCTCCCTCCTGTCCAGAACCCCAGTTGGGACATACTGTGTGTATGAGGCCCAACGGGTGCTGAGCAGAGGGGGATCACCCTTGTGCCCTCTGGTTAGGGGAGAGAGATAGGAGAGAACCTGTGAGAGTGATCCAAGCACTGCCTTTGATGCCCCATGAGAGAAAGCCAGGGAGCCTAGAGGGCTGGCCAGCACTGCTGGAGCATGGGGAGAGCCTGTGGGACTTTGTCCTGCAGCCTCCAACGACCCCCCTTGCCATATGTGCCTGCAGATGTCTGCCAGAGTGACCTGATGGGGCACTGGGAAGACACAACCTAGGCCTGGGTGACTGGTGTGAAACACCGATGCCAAGCACAAGACAAGAGGTGTGGAGATGGAGAGGGCAGTGACATTGCGATAACCTCAGATGCGTGCGCTGGAGCCTCAGTGCTGCCGTGGGCAGGATGGCCCACTGTGACATCCCGGAGCAGTGAGTTCTGTGCTCACCGAGGGATGAGCTGCTACATCTCCAAGCAATGGACCACGACGTCTCCAAGTGATGGATGCGTAAACACGCATCCCTTGCTGCTTATATCTGGGCACCGAGTCTCACCCAGGTAACTTGTGCCTGAAATCTGACTGAGTGAGTTTGCGAGGTTTGGAGTGTCAAGGGAGCCTTTGGTGTTGTTCAGGGTGCTGTTATTTTTTGCAGCTTCTGATGCCCACCTAGAGCCATCAACAGATTTTCCCTGGCCCTGCCAGGTTCAGGCAGACGGGGAACCCAGAAGGTGTGCTTGCAGCATCAGCGGTGAGCTGTGTGGGGACCCTTCGCCTTGGGGAGCTGGGAGCGTTTCCTTTTTGAGGGACCTGGACATTTCTTCCACTCCTCCCTGGGCCAGCCAGTCACTGTGGGAACTTCTCCCTTTCTCGTGTGACACCTGCTACGGCAGCGCCGGTGGGAGGGAGTGACTAAACATCGCCAGCTTGCCCCAGCCAGCAGATGCCCAGGGCTGCTCTGGGCAGCCTCCAGGCCAACACCTGGGCACCCCTTTTCCATGACCACCCAGCTCTCTCCAGGACCTTCTGTCCTGGGTAGGTCAAGAGCTTTAACTCATATTTGGAAAGTGTCATTTGCAGGCAGCCACAATGGAGTGCATCATCATGATGCGTCCCTCCTTCTCTTTGGACTGGTTGAAGATCTACTGGTCCAGCTGCTGGGGCCCTCCCTCCAAAACCACATGGTGACATTCATGCACCAGCTCATTTATGTTGCAGTGCAAAGGTGCAGCAGGGAGGCCCACTGTCTGCTGGGCCTGGAGGACGGCCATGTTGCTGAGCAGTGGGGAGCTGCACCCAGTCCCACTGCCTCCCCAGGAGGATGTCCACACCTGGCTTGTCTCATTCCATCAGCCCTGAAGGAGCCAATGCGGACGACCTCCCACCACGTCAGCAGCTGTCCTTTGTGGGGGTGCTGGCAGCTCTCCCTCTGCCCCTGTTCCTGCTCCCCAGGGAGCAAGAAGAGCCCCCGGAGGAGTCCAAGGAGGCTGTGGCACATCCATCTGCTTCCAGCCAGGCCAGTGAATGCTCCCCTGGGGAGCCACAGTGACCCCCAAAGGGGAGAGCTGGCAGCCCCAAGGCCTCTGCTCCAGCCAAGAAGAGGCCACCTCACCAGCTCTCCCCTCCCCTCCCCTTCCTCTCCTCTCCTCTCCTCTCCTCTCCTCTCCTCTCCTCTCCTCTCCTCTCCTCTCCTCTCCTCTCCTCTCCTCTCCTCTCCTCTCCTCTCCTCTCCTCTCCTCTCCTCTCCTCTCCTCTCCTCTCCTCTCCTCTCCTCTCCTCTCCTCTCCTCTCCTCTCCTCTCCTCTCCTCTCCTCTCCTCTCCTCCTCTTCCCAATAAGGACTGTGACTTCATTTCTGGCTGCAGATTTTCATCACCTCACAACAGCTCTGAGAGCTATCAGATGTTCCACTAAGCCAGTTTAATTCGCTAACCCACTAGGAAACTCAAGTAGTGCTTTAATGTCTTTATTTTCTTCTGAATTTGTGAGTTGAATAAAGTACCCTAAAAAGCATGCAAATAATTTGTTTATTTTGGGTGCATAGGTGAGGATTCAGAGAGATTGAGTCTGTGATAAGCTTACTTGGAGCCCTTGGGAATAAAAATACCTTCTCTTTACATATTCCTGACTGAGCACTGGGTAATTTCAGACTGTATGATATGGGGTGGAAACTAAAGATTCACAATCTCTTTCTGGCTTTAATCTTCTAGTAAGTGACATACAGACACAGGATAAATACACAGTCATTTTCATACACAGCTTCAGCTTGAAACACATATCTCATTTGTGAGAAATGGTCTCTAGATAAAAACTTTTCTTGTAAAAGCTCAGGGTAGACACAACAGTGAAGCAGCAATTTATTAACATTTTTGCAAAAAACGGTGTCCTAACAAATAGGCACACACAGCAAAAGCAGAACTTTGATTTCTATTTCCTATCCCATCCACAAGTTCTCTCCCTTGTTTCCCCATTGGTTGGATACTCCAAGGTTTACAGCTTATCTGACGCATATAATCCACATGTTAACTGTCCTGCCTCTGTTTACATCTATCTTTCCTTACTCGATTTCGTATGCCCCTTCCTCTTATTTATTTATATCCTTTTATGGTTCAATTTCATAAATCTCTGGCAGACATGTGGTACCCCAACTTACTGTTTAACTACAGAACCAGCTTGCACCATCTTAGTTTCATAGGTTGTACAAAGGTAATATTCTTTTTAACCACAGAGTGTATCTGTCATCCAGAGATGATATTGCCTTTAACCACAGAGTGTGTCTTTCTAAGTGATGGTATCTCAAACCCTTTGTTTTGTTTCCCTAGTAACTTAGCCCCAGCCCCAGTATT
Source organism: Strigops habroptila (assembly GCF_004027225.2). Classification (NCBI taxonomy): domain Eukaryota; kingdom Metazoa; phylum Chordata; class Aves; order Psittaciformes; family Psittacidae; genus Strigops; species Strigops habroptila. Next base: position 66,698,489 of record NC_044302.2, read on the forward strand.
GAAAAATTTTAATACTGCAAAGCATTAATATTGATCTTAAAGCTCTGATATTGTAAAGCCTTAATATTGCAAAGCCCCATCCCCAATTATGCAAAAACAACACTGTTTCCCTCACATCATTCCCTTTAATTAAAAACGTAGCTGTAATTGACAACTCTGTTTCAGCAAAACCATATACCCAAAAGTCACCATTTTGTCTGAAAGCACCAGAATGTCAGTCTAGTTGTGGAAGTATTCTCTAGTTTTCACTGTGTTATGAGGTTGAAACCTAAATTAGACAGGCTGTTCTTGCTGATCTTCCTAAATACCAGCAGGGAAGCAGAAGGATCTTTATACAGTCTTCTCTAACAAACTAATATATGCTGCTTAAAATACTGGCATTCAGAAATACGCTGGTATTATTTATTTTAAAAATCAAGTTATCTTGATCTTCTCTCCATAAAATGTGGCAGGATTTTTTGAAATATTTGTCTTCCTAAGGATTTCTCTGTTCATTTTTCTGGAAACATTGTGTTCCCTTATCTTTTAAAAATTTTCAGTTACAGTCTGTCTGTCCCCAGCTTAGAAGACAATGGGTCTTAGAACCATTTTCAAAATGCTTACAATTCTTTTAAGTATTGTGTCTTGCATGAGTCCTCGGCAGTTGAAAAATGGAGGTTACTCCTGCTAAAAAGGATTGAGCATAGTACCTCTTGGTTCTGGCAACCCATAGAAAATGGGGTTTAAAATAAGCACAAGATTCTTCAAATGTCTGTTTCTGCTAGGACTGTCCATTGTCTGCCCCTTGCCGTTAGCTTTTGCTTTGGTTTTGGTTTTTAGCAGGTTCCTGAGTTTGCTGTAACACAACAGCCACTTGTCTCCACTGAATGTTCCATATGCTGCTGCCTGTCGAACCTAACTGGTCAGCTGATGCAAGTGAAAACGTACAAAAAGACAGGCTTTTTTAAATACACTCAGATTTGTGATTGATGTGATTTTAGATCTGCCAATAATTGCTGAGATAGCAGCAATAGGGTAGGATCAATAATCTCTGCACACACATTTTATTTTAAATTTCGGGTCACTTTATGCTGGCTCACTCTGCCCCTTGCGCCCCTTGCCTATCTGACCTGACTTATGAACTGCAGGTACTCACCTAGGTCTTATTGGCTGTGTTTAGTAACATAACCTTGTCAAGAAAGCTCATTTCTTGTAACCAGTTCACTACCATAGACTCTGACACTCTCGGTATGTTAAGTCTTCACTGCTTTTGTCATCATGGAGATAACTATATTTGTTCCATTTAGACTTTTGCAACACAATGACAGCAAAGTGACTGTGAAATTAACTTGATTTCCCTTTCCCTTGTAATCACACTGTATATGATGTGTGTGACAGATACAAAAAGTTACAGTCAAGGTAAGGAGAATATCCTAGTGAGTTGCGTTAAACAGAAGACATGATAGACTGGGACTGGAATGATTATCTCTTCTTGGGGAATACTGTGTTGCCAAGATATCTATTAGCATTTTATACTGAAAAGGGCAGTATTAGAGAAAATAGATATCTAATCTAGTTTAGAGATATCCTTATCCCTGTCCTTAACAGAAAGATAAAAGGTATATGAATGATTCAATATGCAGAAAGTTTTGTCAATGTTAATTACTTCTTACTGTATGCTAAAATGCTAAGTTGTAAATTAAAACAGCTTTGTTAATTGTAAGCAAGATGTTAGGTTGTAGATTGGGACATTCTGCTGAGAGCAAGATAGGCAGGTGCTGCCTTGGAATATGTATAAAACAAGGTTAGCCTCTGAAGGTAAGGAAGGAGTAATTGAGACAGATGGGGCCAGTTCATCGCCCCATAGTGAACCGGGTGTGAAGATAAGAAAGGAGTGACCAAGACAGATGGAGCCAGTTCCTCAAGATAAGGAACAAACCAGAACAAATTGACCTAAAACACAGACACAATTATAAAGTAATTCACAAGAGTCTTTTGCACATGTGCAAGCACAGATGCGAATCAGCAGACACAGTGGGGAAGACTATACGCAACCACCAGAGATCCCTCGAGACCATGACCCAGCAAAAAAGCGCCTACGTAATTAAAATGCAAATATTACAATTAGTTCCAGGAAATGTAATAAATATGTAAAACATTTCCTGGAAAGGTTGTAAATATGCATAAGTTTGCTGGATATATGGATGCTGCTTGTAGACTCAGGCGCGCTCACCCTTGCAAAATGATTAGCGTGTGTGCCCAGTGCCACAATAATGAATGCCTGCTTTCTAAAACTCCAAATTGAGTCTTGGATAGTTTCTTCAACCGTCTTTTACGATAACATTATTATAAGAATCCAGCTTATGCAACCCTGGGGTTTTTTTCTCAAAACTTACAAAAAAAGATGTTGTGTATTGCATGCATTGGAGTAAATATGGAATATGTGCACAAAAAAAGACCCACAGCATGTCACTTCTTGGCCTGAGTTCTACACTCCAAATTCGTGCCTGGAGAAAATAAAAACCCTGTAAGGTGCCTAATGAATTAGTACATAGATCTGAGTAGCATGCGTAAAGGGTTTTGTTTTTATCCAGAGAATGCATGCTACACAAGTAACTGGTACAATATGGAACATAGCTTCAGTAAGTAAAGCAAAACATAATGACCTGATCTTCACGAATGTAGGTTCACATAGTTCCCTCAAATGATATCAGTCTTTGTGCACTAAGCATCCTTCCTATTATTTGCTGTACAAACACAGTAACAGTCCGCATGCCCTGTTCTTTGGAAAGTGCCATGCTAAATGCTGATATAGCTCCAAGAAAAGCAAATGTCCATTAGCTGTGATTGCAGGAGATGAAGTTGCTGGTGTTTCTTGTTTATTGTTACTGTAAGTCCTATTGATAATGTTATTTTGATATAATGATATGTATCGCTCTGATGCACCCTATTCAGTTGTGTCTTAAAGTAGTGATTATATAGCAAATAAGAGGCAGACAGGAAAATCTTTCCCTTTCTGACCATTAGGTGGAGCTGAAAATCCTGTAAATTGAAAAGTTGATTTCATTTATTTTCATCAAGTTATCCCCGCTTCTATTTGGTTCTGATGTGCTTTCAGTTTTCCTTGATAGAGTTTGGCTTCTTTATATAAGTTCCCCTTAGGAAACTTCGGACACTGAAACAGGTTTCTGTGTTACCTATAAAGCTGAAACTGTTTTCAAAATTTCGGCAATAAAATTGTACAAGTGCAGGCTTCTCTAATGATGGATGTTGACAAGCTGTTTCTTCTACAGCACATGAAATGTGTATCACAGTGTTTTAATACTTTGTGCTAACCCTTAGTGAATCCTTATGACCAACATGTTTTCTAAAAGGAGCATGTCACAAGGGCAGACAGGATTTAAGCATGTTTGTACAGTAATGAAATACCTCAAAGCAATGTGTTTACCTATATTATTTAAGTTAAATGAATGTTTAAGCACTTTACTGGATTGGACCTTGTGCATTCTTCATATGTCTGGATTTCTGCAATGAAATATCTGCTGACATAAACCTGATTACCACATGGACCTTAATACCTGTCTACCTACCTACTTCTCTGATGTAGGTCTTTTAATAGTGAAAACAGGCTAAAATTGAGGATCTGGGAGGTCCTGACACTTCAAATAAATTGAAATATATTGTGTCCTGTTGATGTTGCATTGGCTTTGTGTAGGCAAAGTGTTATTGTACATAGATACAGTTACAATAGTAGGCTGCAATTTGAAACATGAATGTCCTAGTTTTAATTGTAATTTACAGAATATACAACAGTACTGAAGCTGGGGAGAAAGGGGTTGATCTGTGGTTTATAGGATTTATTCTTCCATGTGGTGGTGGGAGAAAGCACAACAGGTTTTAAATGTGTTAGTAATTGTGTGATTTTTGTAGAAAAAGGGAAAATATTTCAAGTTATAGCTACTCCTTCCAAAACTCTGTAAATATGTTTGTGGTTATTATACGTAGACAAAGCTGCTGTTGAAGTTTCTGCTTGTTCATATTCCATTGAGATAATCTGAAGAATTCTTGGCTGTTTGCTCCCATCAACCTTCATACTATAGCTTTTTGTAAAGATTCTGCAGATTTTTTAGTGATGTGTGTGGCATTCATAGAAAGGTATTTAAAATTGTTTAATTGTCTAAACTTTCCTTTCTGCTATGACATATGCTTCTTTTCATAAGTGAGATACAAATGTAGAAACCAGCACTGTTTTAGTATATTTAATTCATGTGTTTTCTTTAAAAAAGTCTGTAAATGGTAAGCCATAAAATATTCTTGAATTGGCTAAATGACACCTCCAAGGCAGAAGCAGGTCTTCTAACTAGTTTTATTGAGGACAAAATTGTGCTTTAGGAAGAAACAGAATTTCTGCAAATAACTTCTTATTCTGTTGTATTTGAGGGACAGAAATTGTAAACCATCATTTACTGTAGTAGTGTCAAATACTGTTTTCACTAAGATGATAATTACAGCCTTCACTGGTTGCCATTTTAAAGCATGATGCTTTATTTTTATGTTTCGATTCAGATCTAAATGAGCCATTTTCTGCCAAAAACCTAAGAAAATAGAATCTTTTTCCTCAGAATAACTGTCATAGAAGAGTGGCCTCCAAATCTTGAGAGACTGATGCAATACCTGTTGGAATCTCTGTCTGCTCTTTGCGGGATGTTAGGCAGCTCACTTGGAGTATAATCCAAAGTTGAGTGAAGTTAAGAATTTTGCCAAGAACAAGTTTCTAATGTATTTTTTAAGTCTGAAAATTAGGACCATCAGAAGTGGAATGGCTGTTTAAGAAATAATGCTCTTCCACTCCTAATTAGGTACTTAGATCCTTTATCGATTGTTGGTACAAAATCATTCTGAGTTTATTTATTACTTAGTGTCCATTACATACATGCAGCATCCATGCATGTGTTATTAGCATCCATGAGGATGTTTGGTCCTCCAAATAGTGTACACTACAATTTGAGAAGACACTTGTGGTTTTGGAAAGTGAATATTTTTTCTTCAGAATGATATTTACAGATGTCCCTGTTAGTGGTTCCGAAATTTGAAAGTTGTTGTGAAACAATAGTCTGGAGCTGGGGGTTTTTTGCTGTTATGAGAAAGACTACATGCCAGTAAAGGAAGCCATGATGTTTGTTTTCTGCTAGAAGCTCCATAATCTTCCAGTTCTATCAGAAAGCAAGCTTTGTAAGTAGGCCCAACTAAAGGGACTTAGCAAAAAATTAAGTAGTGACATTTTTTGCTTAATGGAATAAATTGTTGTATTTCTGCTACCTGACCAGTTCTGTTCTTAATATTTGTGTGAACATAGTTGCTGATCAGAGGGCTGACCAAGTAAAAAAGCATGAGAGAGAAGATACGTTAATTTGTAGGTCTGCTTTTTTTCCTTCTTTTTTAAATCAAGGGCACTGATTTGGATACAAAAGACTAGGAAAGCACAAAAAGGGAAAAAAAAAAAAAAGAGAGAAACTAGGGGAAAGGTCAAAGATGAAGTATGAGGCAGTCCTGGTAAATATGTATTGCAGTCTGGCAATATTTGTCTGACACATCCTGCCATATGACAGAACAGGGGGGAGATGGGGTCTGCTGACTTCACTCAGGAAGCCTGTTGTCTGCTGACTCACTGACTCACTGTTACTTCACATTCAGAAAACATGGCTCTATGGGAGAAGAGGGCTTCAGAATTAGCTGAATAGTTCTGGGGAAAGTCAAGGAAAAAAAAAAAAAAGAATTTTAAATGTAAGCAGTAGTAAAGGAATGGGTTTAAACTTTACAAGTTATGTGGGGTTTTTTATTTTAATGTCATCTTGGCTAGAACATGAATTTTGATGGAGCTAAAAGCATATCTGCAATAAAACCTGCTTGTGACAAAAATAAGAACTGGTGGAGAAGCCTTGGCTTTTGCTATGGATCAGGAAGAAAGAGTAAGTAATGCTTAAGGTAGTTTCCACCTGCTTAATATACTAAGGGGAGATGCCCTCCAGATAGTATTTTGCATATGTTCAGAAAACAGGTCTTCAGAAAATAAGCCGCCTGGGATATTTGTCTTGCTGGTGTAGGAAAGACATGCATATTTGAGTGGAACCCTAACCATTCTGTGATTCTATGATTTGGTTCTAGTACAGGGTTTTACTAATTGACTATCAAGGTACTTTGCCTAGCCCGCATTCAGGCTGCTTCAAAGTGAAATACTAGGAAAGACTATTCACAGATGCAATTTTACTTCATGAGAATGTAATTCTACCAGGTTTTGTTGTATGATGATCTTTCTGCATGGTTACAGTGTTGTACAGGGGAACTTATTTTTGTTTCACCAATGCTGATGAAACAGATTGTTATCCTTTTCTAAGGGTTACCAGGGTTTCAGATCTAGCAGTTCAGCTGTTTGTGTGAATTATTCATTCATTAACCCACATGAAGCAATGTAAGACAAGTCAACAATGTTACTTCAGCTATCTGAAATAGCAAAGTTTATTCTGACAGACATGGGTTGGGCAGTATTACACAATTGGCTTATTTGGCACATCTGAGAGGGTTTTGACATCTGACAGGGCACAGAACAGTAGATAGGTTGGAACAAGTTAGGGTAGCAATTTCTTCTCTGTTTCTTCATATCATTTTGTCTTTGCATTTAATCTGTTTGCAGGGGCATCAGAGAAATACAAATTTGGTGTTTCATTGACTGAATTGCCTTTCAGCTCCTCTTCAGGGAACTTTGTACAGGTTTCAGAGTATTGCGTCATAATATCCTCTATTAAATGTGGTTGCTCCCCTTCCTAACAAACAGGGGATTAATACAGTTGATCCATTAAGTATCTGTGAACTTGCTACAAGTGGATACTTTAAGGTGAGTAATTACCGAGCTATCAGAAAAACTGTAAAGATTCATGACCCATGGAATCCCACCCTGGTGGTATAGACTGTCTAGATGACAGAATAATAGTGAGGTATCTGGAAAAGACCAGTTTCTTTAAACCTTCAGAATACACTTAACAAAATATAGCATAAAAGCTGAACTTCTTCCACTTTCAGAAATTCAACTAAGCTTACAGAGATGGTAGTTTTATTTTAAGTGTATTTTCTTCTCTTTCTGGGCTCCATTTCAGTTGCTGTTACAGGCCTTGGACTATCATGGATAGTGGAAACAGGAGCTGGCAAGGAACAACCTTGAGTGTTTTACTAGCTTTCCTTGAGCTTCAGGGGATAGAACATTGAGAAACATCCTACCACAGCCTAACACAAGTTACTTGTTTTCTGCCTTGAATCTGTCTGAGCAAGCTTAGCTGATCTTGCCAGAAATAAACTAAGAAACACTCCCAGCAAGTCCTTTGCCAATAAATCTTAGGAAAAAGTAACTTCATACAGCAAAAGGAAGACAAGCAGCTTGGGAAAATAACCTCTTCCACTTCCAAAGGTGGATCTGGAAGAGAAGATGCTGGCTAAAGTCTCTTAGCCTTCCCACAGTACTCTGAAATTCGGCTACTGAGTATAATCATATATTGTATAATCAGTGAACATGTACTCCAGTATATGTTTCAGAGAAGCTAATAGATTAAGTACCAGGTAAGTACCAGGCTTCCCACACTCTCCCACTCGTATGAAACCAACAATTTTTCTTCATTAGGATTAGTTTTTAGTTACTTAGTTCAGGCGAAAAATACCTTCTTGCTCAGATTAAGAAAGCTTTTCCCCCTCCTGGAGCAAAGGCAAAACTGTAAGAGTGCCAGATTTAATACAGATGCCTCTAAACTAGTAGAAGCTTTTCCATTGATTTCAGTAGGCATTAATTCAACTCCTAAGCACAGAGTTATTCAGGTGCTTGCTATGGATGAAATAAGGCCTCTTGTGAAATGTTAAATTACAAAAATGTAAACTCACGAATGACCAATAGGTCAAAAATCAAATTTGTGTGCAAAGCTCTGAAACTCACCATCCACCAATATAGAAGTCCTTTGCAACAGAATCAAAATGGTTCTAATGCCTAGAATAGCAACATTTCAGAGCATATGTAGGAACTATTAAGTCTGCCTGGGGGCTATCCACAGATGTCTTTACATATGAAAACTTTGTGTATGACAGAACAACCATGGCAGCATCATTTGCAAGCATTTTCAAGTACTTAAAAATTGAACAGTACATTATTCAAGCCCAGAGATGAAAAAGCCACTCCAAAGCAGCATTTCTGCAGTTCATTAGCCCTTCTCAACAGCACAAGAATACAGCAGATGTTTGGACTGCATTCTGCGGGCAAGACTTCAATCAAGGAGAAATTTAGGTCTTGGGGACTATTAAATCCTGGATTAAAAGATCGAAGTGTAATTTAAAATCATTGCCAAAACAGCTGTTGTTTACTGCCACTTAACAAACCAGATGACTTGAGAAAAACATTTTTTAACAAGCAGATTACAGGAACTCCAGTCTTTCTTCTACAGATACTGCAGGCAGCCCTAAGTTTGTACTGCAGCTGCACTGTTACATCCCTTGGCAGCCTGTGTGCTCTCTTCCTTAGGCAAATCTATTACTCCTAATGCACATAGCCAGGAAATTCAAGAAGAGAAAAGGGAATCAACATGGATGAGCCTCACAGTGGTTAAACAGATCAGTTTACAATAAATATGAGTCACTCTTGGGTGAATCTTGTTTCTCCAGTTAGGAGAACTCACTGAGGTGTTAACATGTGGTTGGTAAGCCTAAGGTTCAGCCCTGTTGGCTCTCAGTTCTCCAGTTGTCCCCTTACTTCTTTTCAGTAACTCCTGTCCCATCTGAAATGCTATCGAAGACAAGAATCTGGTTTATAAATTCCGTTCTTCTTTGGCTTCTTGACGTTCCTGAGCCCCTGCTATGAATTTGTTGGACATACATATCCATATTGGACTGTAGATCAAAACTTCTCCAGAGAGTGAAGGTCACTGAGTGCATCTCACATTTATTTATTAATAACAAAGTGAACTCAGCATTTTTATTTTACAGTTAGGAAAATTTAGGAACTAAGGACTAGAACTCAGCTTCTAAGGCAGCCTGATACTGAATGTCTGACTTGGGCATGCCTTTCAGAGGTGTTAAGTATCTGGGAACTCCAGTTAGAGCTGAGGAAAAGTCTGTCCTTGCGCAAAGTCATGTTAGCTACCTGCACAGACTTGCCAATTTGAAAAAGGACAGCACTTCTTTATAAAGCACAGTAAGATATTGTTCTAAAACCACTTACATTAGCATTACTGGCTTATTGAGTTGACTTTACTGCTCGTTTTGAGCACTATGGGTGAGGTGCTCTGTTTCTGAACGTGAGGAAAGGATCCAGAAGCAAACTACCGATTAAGCCTCACCACACCCCTGTGAAGCATTTTTAGGCAAGATACGAAGAAACAAAGTAACGAGTTCCAAATTCTGTGAGTTAGGGTAGGTCAACAGGGATGGACTCCAGTTCCACAGCCTTACGCTCCAGTCTGACTGGGAGACAAGCGTCTGCAGTCTGGAAGCCATGAGAACTGTTAATGAAATGGAATGCCTAAGCTCTCCCTCTCAATGCTCTCTTTAAATGGAGCTGCTAAGTTTGAAAAGAATAGCATGCTAACATAGTGTTAAAAACTTCTGGATCACCAGTCTTGTGGTTTGCCAGTAGTCTAGGGGAGGCCCTCTGCATTAGCAGTGGATTTTGAACCTTGATCTGCTCATTCTTACTCCCATGCATCACCGACCAGAATACATCATCCTGTGTATACGTGGAATAATTCTGGCATCTTATGCCCGTTCTGCACAGTACAGTTCAGCAAGCACCTAATAGCCTGTTTCAATAGTAGTGTTTGATTTAGCAGGTTGATGAACTCTGTACAACAGTAAAAGATGAGTCATTTTTATAGACTCCAGCAAAGCAGCCAAGTGGAGTTAAACCAGGGTTTGTTAACATTTCCATGCATCAGTTGCGCTCCAGTAGCTCATATTCAAAGCCAGTATCTTGCCAAAAGGACACTATCCAGAGCTCCCCTGGGACACTAACATGCTTCTAAGAGAAAACTTTGTTTAAGAAAGAATCCACAAAGGTGGCGAGCTTGTGGAAACCTCAGAGTAGCAAGGAAAGATATATGAAGGACCAAGAGCAAGGCTGCAGTGGAAGTGTCCTTGGTCTCCAGAAGAAGAACATTTTCCACACTGTCAGACCTGAGACTTGATTCTGTCTCCAAAAGTTTTTGTAGCAATATCTTTTGCAGCTAAGTCAGCATAGAACCCCTGAAGTCAGTAATGCTAAAACGATTTACAATGGCAGTCTGCCATTTTTTCTCTTTCTCTGTCAAGTAAAAGGAAATGCAAATAGAGAAAGCTCAAATATTTTGTAGTGCACATCTCCTAGATTGCTATGTGAACTATAAGAATAAATACCCTTCTGGTGAAGAACCTCTTTGAGCTTAATAAAGGAAACCAGACCCAGATGGAAAAGGTCTAGTTAGTTAGAAATTAGTAGCTGTTTCATAAAACTAAAAAAAAAAAAAAAAAAAAAAAAAAAAAAGAGGATGTTATTTAGGTGAAGAATTACAGGAGATATCTTACCTTTGTGGTGGCAAAGTCTTACATGAGAGCCCATAGGAGAAGAAGCAAAGCTACTGCTCTAAATGGGAATGCTCTTGTAAAGGAGCTACCTTTATCTTTGAGGAAGAGTGGCTGACTGGGTGTCTGTGGAACACCTTTCTCCTAGGACCTTGAGACATTGTTTAAACCTTTTCTTAAAATAAATTACCATATGTCGTGGTTTGAGCTGAACCCATGACACCATGTTTGGCCAGTTAATGTTTTATTTAGGATTTAATCTGTTCTGCATTAGAGATCTCTAGCAATTCTGTCATGAGGAAAACAGGATACAATATAGTATTCTTCATTATTGAGGGAAAACAAAAAGCTATGAGAAGAAAATACTGTTCACATATGATATAAGCCAACAATCAATCCATCTTTTCTTACAGGTCTTTCCCTTACAAGTGCATGGGGCTTGCAAGTGAATGTGACAGAAGTGGCCAAATTCCATCTGTGATAGAGTACCATATCTTGCTTCATTATTTGCTTTGGAATCCTCAGTCAGGGTTCGGCATAGCAATAATGGGATCTGGATCTGACTGTAACAAAAGCTTTTCATCGTAACTTAATCATCATAACAATGGTGATAAATAAGGAAAATCAAAGTGAAAGGATAGGATGATTTGGTATTCTATGTTACAGCCAGAGAGATCTATTTAAATTTTTGTAGGGTTTTCTGTGACAAGATTATTTATGCTGTATTCCTATGTTCTGCATGTTATAGATGTATTCTAGAAAGCGAAGTAAATATGCAGCACTCATATAGACTATACTTGTTTTGTGGTCAAGTTTAATATTTCTTTTTTCAAAAAAAAAGTGATCTGAAATTTTCTCTGAAAGTGAAAATTTCTAGTAGCACTTAATTAAACTCCAAAGGGCAGTAGAGAGGGCTAAATCAATGAAGAGATTCTCCATGAATGTATTTAGTCTTGTGTTGAACTTGAGGAGGTTGTATAAGGAGGCACGGAATGCACTAGAAACAAAGACTTTCCTATTATTTGTTGATTTCAAGACAGCTAACTTGCTGGTATTATTTCAAAGTATGGAAGTGTTTCCATTAGCGAAGGCTTGGGTACTACTTGTCAAGTCAACACTATTAAATGTTTTACTGCTCAAGTGAAGCAATGTAGATGGTGGTGGAATTCAGTTCTCTTTTCAGTATTGCCAATGATCTGCTGTATGACTTCAAATAAGTCACTACTACTTTTCATATCTCTTGTAAATAATAACAGCAACCTCTTTCATTCCTGCACCCTGCCCAAGTGTGTATATGTTACATAGCTTTGCACGTTGTTAGGCACTGTCATCCTAGAGAACAGTTAGGTATTTGCAGTGCTACTGAGCAACAAAGAAGTTGTATTTTCTTTTAAGAAATAGTGTAGATAATGCAATGAGTAATCTCCACCACACCTTGTCATGTTGCAAAGGTCAGGAGTTATATGATTAATGGTAACATGTCCTATGGTAAATCCCAAAAAGTCATAAGACATTGCACACTTACGAAGGGCATCTGAATGTTACTCTGTCTGAAGTATTACGTTACATTGACAGTCGTCCTCTTGAAACAAGGAAATATACTTCACTATAAATAGCTTGAAATATGAAGGAAAGCATCAGATTTCAAAATGAACTTGGCTTATTGAACATATTGAAGATATGGTCTAAATAAAAAGATGGGATGAAGGTTACTGAAATCGAATGCAGGATGTTGTCTGATAGTGAAATATATCTACTCAGGCACTGGACAATGAAGAATTTGTGAGGCAGGTGTCCTTCAGAGAAGACTCTGGGAATTGCAACAGATTGTAGGCTAGCTTGATGCGGTTGACATTGTATAATACTAGGACAGAGGCCCATGCTGTAGTGAGATCCTGATGATATCGATCAACTTGGGAGGGTTTGAGCACAATGTTTCGACTTGAGAAAGACCTGAGGTAATTGATGAGAATGACTATCATCAAGCTAACAAATGTGACCAGACAAGAAGGGCTAGATAAACTAAGTTCTTCAATCTAAAGAAGAGAAGAAGAATACTTTGTTTCTGTCTTTGCAGAGGGCAGAAGAGCCACCAATGTGCTGGAAATGCATAAATACTAGGGAAACCTTATCAACGATATGACACAGATTACCTGTGTGTGATGTGAAACCTGCATTCCCAGAGGGTCACAAAAACAGGTTGAACAGATTTCTGCGAGAAATGACAGATGCTATTGCTCTTCCTTTCAGACAGTGGGGTGAAATAAAAATCTATTGATGTGTCTTCTAGCCCTCTCTTTCTAGGATAACTGTCATTCTATCAGCTGATCTAGAGTCATTATCACCACCTAGAGAGTGGAGGAAAATATACAGATCTCTGCATCTACAGGACTTCTTAAGGGTGCAGATGCAACTTTATGTCAGGGTCGTGAGTGCACTTATAAGCCTTACTTGCTTTATCTGGTCTCACAAGTGACCATCACCCGTGTACCCTCTGCCCATGGCCCAGGAGCCCCATTTAAGTCCAGGCATGAGCATCCCATCCTGGCCTGAGCTGTGTTGTACATGACCTTTCTCCATTCCTGGCCTCTATTGATGCTGAATTGTTTGGATTTCCCGACTTCACCTAAAACCTGATTCATAACTTTTCTTTATCTGATGAATACTAGACTGTTGATGGGACCTCTTACTATCACAAGCCTGAACCTGACCCTGCACGGGCACCCTGTTCAGACAGACCTTATGGGACTGTACTGTGCCAATGAGGGCACTGTATGTGCTGGTGTCAGCTTTGACTCATGCCTTTTTTCCCCTTAAGGAGCAGTCCAACTCTTTTTGATCTCTGGCACTTAAAGCCATTGCCTTCAGAGATATCCTAGTTCTCCACCAAAGTAATTCCTACCAATACCAACATGAAAATCGACAGACCAGCAACCACACTTAATCCACTATTGTTCTGATTTATTAAAATTTCTCAGTGTTGCTTCTAGATAATATAGACTTCACCAACATGAGGGGGTTTGTGCAACTTTTTGAGCAAACATTAGGTTATTGAATGTTATCTGTGTTCCACTATTACACCATTTTTTTGTTAAACCACCAGTTGACAAGTAAACGACCACACAGAAACACATTCTTTTTATGTCTGTTGTCTAGAATGTGCTAATCTTGAATATGAGACCACATCTCTAGCAGAGCAATTGCCAGTATTAAAGTATTCTTCAACCCCTTATCCTTCCCAAACTCACAGATGTCTACTGAAACGGCATACCCTCCTAAAAATAACATCCACTACAGAATGCCTTGAAAACAACAAATGCAATGTTCTCTGTTTATGTTATAAATTCTGACTTAGAAGATCACCTTGCATACAGGCAATGATGGTATTCATAGGCATAGCATACAGAGTAAAAAAAAGGCATTGTGGTGAAGCAGAAATGAGTAAAGTTATTGGAGAGTAAAGGTATCAGGCTTAACAGACTGATAACGTCATCATAGCACAATTCATGTAATATGTTGTACCGGTGTTCCTGTGGCACCAGTCAAATGCAAATGGTAGCTGTTATTGTATGCAGCCTAGCAAATATATCATGATTTTGTTGTCTAGGTTTGTCTGTGGTTTAGGTCTACTGTTATAAATAAAGAAATCCTGACTAAATTCCCTGAAAATGAAATCATATGAAATTCACCAGCCTAATACTGCAAGGACTGTCTTACAGGGACTCTTAGTATGCATCATGTTGAGAATTCTTACACGTCACTGTTAGTACTGATGATAACTATGAACTGCTACAGAGCGACTAATGTTGATGGAACAGCATTAAGTTCTTAAAGAAGAATAACCCATAACTTTATATAAATACACAAAAACACTTTTGGAATGCTGATTTCTTAAGGAAAGTGCAAAGCAGTCTGAAAACTGACAGCTATTTTATTTTTCTTTCAGTAGCACAGACTTAGTAGTAATGGCCGTAATTGCCTTGCTCTAGTCCCTCTTCTAAGGACCTCTGCTGTATGTGAAGAAGTCACGTCCTTGCCAGGAGTGCTGAAGAACAAAATTCTCTGGCCGCTGGTCAGCAGAACAATTTCTGTTGTAGCTTTCAGGCAGCTATAAATTATGACTTCAGATATGTCCCCCACAGACACCTTAGTTGGTGGATTATGGTTACACGTCTGCTCTCATCTGTGTTTAATATGACATTGCCATAGTTTAAATCCTTGTGATGTGCTGTCCTTTATCCCCTAGCAATAACAGGTATATGTCTTAGAACAGGACCTGGGTATTTTTGTCCTGCATTTGTGTTGTATCTATTATAACAAAATCTTCAACCATAATTGCATCTCCTGGGTGTTAATGCAGTACAATTAAACAATTATGGGATTATGTTAACATCAATACAAAACTTCCTGTATAACAATATAATAACTGATGGCACCTAGATAATTGCCAAATACCTA
This sequence comes from Strigops habroptila, assembly GCF_004027225.2. NCBI lineage: Eukaryota > Metazoa > Chordata > Aves > Psittaciformes > Psittacidae > Strigops > Strigops habroptila. Next base: position 66,713,510 of record NC_044302.2, read on the forward strand.
GGATATTTGTTTTTCTTTCTGTTGGTATGTCATTATAATTTGTCTTTTAAAACAGACTGCCGTATTCATAACTTCTGTCATGGCCTCATCTACTACGTTTGGATATGTAAAGCCTGAAAACTTCAGGGCTGTGTGGGCTGATGGGAGTTATATATGTCTCCTGAGACATGAAGGCCTGCTGTGACCTTTCTGAAGGTGCTGCATGTTATCATAACATGTTGTTGCCTAGCCTTCTGAGGACATGTGGCAGGGGTATAGAAAACAGTAGCCAAATTAATAAGAATTTCCTGTGTGGTATGTAGATATGTGTAACTGACTCCCTGTCCCTCTCTAGCCAGCATGAGTTGGTCCCTTTCCCTCTTCTTCTGTCTTACTTAAACATGTCACAGCTGTCGTGGCAGTGGTTCATGCTCACTACATGGGCAATAGCACCCGTCTGCCTGTAACCGATAGTACTTCTGCTTGCCTTTGCCTTTCTTCAAGTGTTCAGAGGAGAACTACATTTTACTCAATTCCTCTCTTTTGAATCAGATGCCAGGTTAACTCAGTTACAGCTGAAGAAATAAGAGGTAATGATAGCTGAACAGCCAACAATAAGACATCAGTAAGATAAATGCATTCCAGAGGAAATGAAGCATGTTATAGAGAAAGCCTGCAGATCACGCTGCTCAGAAACAAAAGGTGAGAGTGCTTTATTTTGGGGCAGACCAGAATAAGGATGCTACCTGTAAAGACAATTAGTGTGGACTCACAAAAGGAGGGTTGTGCCTCACAAGTCTGATATCCTTTACTGGAGAGGGAAAATACAAGTGAATCACAGCAGGGAAACTATTGACTTAACCAAGACCAGGGGAAGGCTTTTCATACAGGAACATACAAAAGGTTTAACCCCAAACCCAAGGAGTAAGGTAGATAGACGGCTGAAGCAGATAAGGAGTTAGCTGCAAGTCAACTAGCTAATGTCCAAGCAAGGCAGGATTATGAAGCCTTGAAATGGGTTACTGTGGAATTGGAAAGAAAGGGGGAAAGTGAGACAGCTGAGGAAAGACAGCCTTGACAGGTGTGTTATTTCACAGATAACAGTTTCAGGGTGTTCAACACAAGTATATCGATACCCAATTCAATAGAATCACCTGCGTCTCACATGACAAGGCAAATTTTATAAACGTGGAAAAGAAAAATGTGCTTTGAATATTAGAAATTTTTAAGGCCAGAGGAAGCATTATAATCGATTGACTTGATTATGTTATGGATCCTGAAGCATCTATCTTTCACAGCTCTGAACATCTTCTTTTTCTTTGTGTCCCTAAGGCAACCCTGACTGCTGAGAGCTATGGCAGTGCAGGTGCTACTGGTAAGAAATTGGGGCACAAAAGACATGTCAGAATTTTCTTCTAGCTCACTCCAGCCTCCAACTGTGGCTGTAGGCAGTCCCTTGAAGCCTATGGCTGTGACTGGACATGCTTTCTTGACAATTCCAATGGGCCACTCTTCTGGGCTTTCTGCTTTGCAGGACAAGAGCATGGATAGTTTCTCCTAATGTGATTAAGAGCACATCCCCACTTCACTGCTTTAAACTGTCATCCTAAAGACTGAGCAAAGACTCTGGTTAGCTATCTTGATGTGGAAGCATGCCTATGTTTAAATAAAAGTAGCTTTAATCTGCTGGGAGAGCTGTCACTTCTTCATTTTTGACTCCACAGAATGTCCCTCCATCCACTAGCTGTGGTGATCCTTTTATCAGGTCTTGTCAATACACTAGCACTCTAGCTGTCAGTCAGCTCTGGCTCAGCATATTAGACTACACCTGTTTGTAAAGGAATAGTATCAGCCCGCTCAAGTCTCTACAGACATTATCACTGCTCTCCCCTTTGGCCTTTCTATCATCTTGTTAGTGAACAGCTGTTACTCTGATCTCATGAGGTTCATAGTTGAAGTGAAAGTGCCTGCAACCAGCTGGAACTGCCTCTCAGGGCCTTGAGGGCACTGACAGAGCATACCGTCCCTGCCCAGCCTCCCCCATCCTGCCACGTCAGCTCCCTGAAGCCATCAGCCCCTGCTCCAGCAACGCCACAGCTAGGCAAGTCTCCGGCTCCCCTCAGCCCTACTGGGCCCCGGGCTGACGTCCCAGCCTCACCTTGGCCCATCCCGGTGCCCACCAGGTTCCCAGTCCCTGGGGCTGGGGCTGCCCCCAGCTGCCCTGCTCCTGGCTGGAGTGGTAAGACCCAGTTCCAGCCCTTCTGCCCCAATGAGGAGCTCCCATGGCTCCCAGCTGCCAGAAAGCCACCAGCCCACACCAGGCCCTGACACTGCAGCAAGAGGAGCGCCTTTCCTCCTCTCTGCTGTACTAAGGTTGTAAGAAAAGCTGGAGAACCTGAATTCTATCTATCGCTACTATCTCAGGGAGAGATACATCACAAAGCTTGTGAAGCTGAGACCTGAGCTACTCCCTGGATTATGGAGGATATTATGAGTTTAAAAGAGAAGCACCAGAGCACAGATATGTTCATTGTCTGGTCCATAATTTCATACCTTTTATTTATTTTTTTTCCCTGAAGTATAAGTAGGTTGACTTTAGTTCTAAAATGTTAATTAAATGGACTTGGATGGATGAATGCGCTGATGTGTTACTTGGATTGAAAGAATGAAACTTCTTTCAGTAGGTGCATTATGTGACTTCAAAAATCTGCCTTCGCTCCATGGAAAGAAGGGCAGGGGATACTATTATTCCCTTCCTCTTTTAGCAATGGCTGGTGTGGCATGATTTGGTGTTATCTGTTACTTCTGCTTTACTTGTTGCTGTCCTGCCTTCCTCTTCTTCACTCGTGACCAGGACTATACCTCTCTCTAAGATATTTGAGGAACTTGGTCCATCCACAATGTATCTCCCCTTCTTTCCCTCCCTGCCTTGTTACCAAGACAAGGTTCTCAGAAGGCAAGTTCCTAGTTTTTCAGAATTTTGGATAAGCCCCTCTGAGTTCACTGAATACAGAAGGGTTCCTGGATGTAATGAAAACCACATTCAGAATCAGAATTCTTAGGAGGGGTTGATACTCTAATTATTGCACTCTGGCAGAGTGTGTCCTGGGCTGCATGAATCACAGGTGTTCCTGCACTACAAATAACGGTGATGCATATTAACAACTAAAATCCCTGGAATACTCTGAAATGCCCAATACAGACACTCCTGACAAAAGCGGTTAATTAGTTTTGTGGTTGTCATGGGTGCGTTAAATGTTTTACACTTGAGAAGCCACATGATTGTGAATGAGAAACAAATGGAGGTCTCAGATAACAACAACTTAAGGAAAACAGTGGAATACCTGTAAAGAGCTTGGTATGCATCCTAGTAGAAGTATAATAAAGCAGTTCAGAGAAGTAAAACTTCCTGGTTTATTCTGGAATAGTCTTCTGTTTGTTCTGCTCTAGAGCAAGAAAAGAGAAGTGAATTCTTTGCAGAAGCAAACTGAGCAACCATTCTGTGAAGGTCTTCTGAAATGGGCTTTCCCCTCCCAACAAAGATAGTGCTTTGTGGGAGCAACGGTCAGAATCAATCCGGCAGTAAGCAAAGGATATTTTAGAATACTGTAACATGTGAGCATACACAATAAGAATAGATGGCTTGTACAGTTTGCTACTAAGGCTTTGCAGGAAGTCTTCTCTTTCTTACAGGTAGCCCTCAGGCTCTTCTTGATGGTCAGACCGATTAAGAAAGATGCTTTCTTTTCCCGACCTGCGCAGATAGTGGTATTTCTTCCTGTACTGCACTGTACTGATAGAATTTGTTGTCTTGTTATATTGTTGAGCAGAAAAAGAGGTCTGTTTGTTTTAAGCAAAAGTTAAAACACACTATGCATGGCCAACTTTTGTTTAGGAAGCAGAAACAGCATAAAGGAGTCTTTGTGGCTTAGTGGTAAGGTAGTTTGTTGTCAATTTTAACCATTAAAAGAATTACAGTTTTCTAGGAAGGAAGTTAATTTCCTTTAAGAAAAATACTTGTGCAAAAATGACCAGCCCAAGATTGTACATGTTTGTAGTGTGTGATTACCCTCAAGGCTTGAATCTTTCTTGTCAAGCTGTTCTCTTCTGACATCCTGTTACTACAGCGAGCTAAATACAACTTTAATTGTAAATATATATTTGCACCTTTGCCCACAACTGTTTTTCCTTGCCATTTTGATATCCCCCACTGTGATGTGCACCTCATTCTTTATAGGTTAAAGGTGAAGCGCGCCTTTGGAGTTACGAAAGTTTACAACATGCCGAACGCGTGTTCAAACCTGCTGAGATGATTATTTCTGGGCACGCTGGAATGAGCCTGCAGCGATGGAGAAGGAGATGGGGCTCGCCTGCCTTTCCCAGCAGGAAGCTGCCTTTGGGATGGGTGGCTGCTGGCAGCCACAGAGCCAGGTGCCCTCAGCCTCAGTTCACCTCGCGTTCCAGCCCCATGAGGGACAAGTGCTGGCGCAGAGGAGCTGGGTGAAGGAGGAGAGGTGATTAATTCAGGACCACCACAGCTAAATCTCTTGCTTGGGGTTTTTCCTCCAACCAGATGAGCTGAAAGGTTTGCACAAGAGAAGACCACGTGCATTCGTAACCCAGGCTACTTGTGGGCCTGCACGCCCCGCCCGGAAGCCTGGCTCTGCCACTCTTTCGGGTGCTTGTGTTTGTACTGAATACTAAGTCCTCTGAGCCAGCAAGTGAACGACAGTCTCCTCTAGGGCTTCACGCTCTGGACGAGGCCCCCGCCCACTGCCATTACGGACACTACCTTCCTACTCCCCGTCCCGCCCCATGGCAGTGGCGGTGATGCGCTCTCCTCTCGCGAGAAAGCGGGAGGCGCGGCAGAGGCCTCTCCCAATAAATAGCGGGGCGAGGCCCGCACTCTGGTGTCAGCGGTAGTGCGGAGGCTCGGTCGGTGGCGGTGGCTCTTCCCCTCGCTTCCCCGGGTGAGTACGGCGGCGTCTCCGGCCCGGCCCTCGCCGGGGAGAGCGGGGCGGCGGCAGCGCTGGGCGCCGCTCGCCCTGCGGCGCTGACTCGGCAATATGGTGTCTCCCACCGGCGGAGCGGCCGGGGCAGCGCTCGCCGTAGAGCCGCCCCCGGCCTTCGTCGTTACCCCTGCCGTGCCCAGGCCCGGACGCAGGGGCGTTTCGGCGAGCTGCTTCAGGCATCTTAGTGGGCCCCCGGCGGAGGCACTGGAGTGTCCCGTCCGTGCCTGGAGAGAGCCGTGGTGGCTTCTGGAAACTGGGGCGTCTTCCTGCCTGGGGCACCGCGCTGAGCCACGGCAAGCTCCTGAGCCCTTGCTCATGGCTCATCCTGCTGCTCTCTGGTTTTTGACTTCGTTCCATAGCGGGAGGCGGGGGGGAGGATATGTAGAAATCAAATCTGTGACTCAGTTTATTCACTTTCGTGTTCGGGATCTTTTACTGTCACTGAAATACGCTTTAGTACCGTGGGCTTTGTTTCAGGCATCTCGCTCAGCCGCTCCAGTGAAGTGGGTCAGGCTTTTGCCAGAGCTGAAACTACTCGGGATCTCCGAAACCACGCAAGATCCTAGCTGCCTTCCCTGCCCCAGAGCAGGAGTGACTTCACAGCCTAACTCAGTCACTATTTTAGTGACTAAAATTCAAACCCATGCTGTGCGTTGCTGGATCTTTCAGGACATGTTACAAATAAATTATCCTTACAGTAAGGGCCCCTTTTCCTTCAGAGGCCAGATTCTGTGCCACTAGCCTCTTCTGTTCTACAGCATACTTTCCAGTTCAAAGTGAAATGCAGTTGTACTCTAGGTAATCTAACTTGTATTGCCGTGTGAGAAACGTGTTTCTGGGGGTATTTCAATACTCGATAGGCAGAAGGAAAACTTCTGTAACTGCTGTAACTCTTGTCTGTTACCTGCTTGTATGATCCACGTACAGTGGTTAATCTCATTACAGGCATTACTTTATGGCATGTGTGTGTTAATAGGTGCAAACATGCCTGCAAAATGTGAACAGTGTGCCTTTGTCCTTGTTTCCCATCCTGCTGTTGGCTCTTTGACAAACCTAGCAGAAAGTCTTGAAAAACACAGTTGTTTTGATGACTGGCTTTTAGCTTGCCTTTCTGTTGCCTTCAATTCCACAGGTTCTTCTGGAACTTAAGTGTCGTATAAAACCAACACAAAAAATGCTTCTTACAGATTTAGTTCAGCCTGCATGTGTGCATAGGATGATAGAGCACTTCTGTGTGTTCTCCTTACGTGGTACTGCAATATCCCTCTCCTTTTATAGTCTTCATATGGGGAGACCTGTTATTTTTCCCTCCATGGGAATACATGTTGGAAAATAATTGAGTACCATAGGCTTGTTGAATGACTGGTGTCTTCAGCCTGTTTCAGTGTGGGATGGGTAATAATTAAGACTAAATTAACATGAAGGAGAGTAACATTCTGCAGTGGGCAAGTCCTATGCTCTATATTACAGGAAGCTGACTTTTGAACAAGCTGAGCAGGGGGAGCTCAGCATCAGGCACAGCACTAGAGGTAATGAACTCCTTCAGTTTAGTGGAGTGACTTGTGAGAATTGAGCTGAGGGTACTGAAATGAGTACTTCAATCTTCCAGTTGTTTTCAAGATTAGCACGGCAATGGTGACTCATGTAAAACTTTACTCCCTTATGATAACAGAAGATCTAATCTGATTAAAGATATTGATAGTGGATTCTTCATCTGATTTAGACATCTTAAATTAGACTTTTAGTGACTTGTTAAGGCTGGCCTTTCTTTGTTCTGGCTCAACAGGTAAGCCCAAATGTGTCTATTTCTTCCAGAAAAATAAATTAATCCACCAGTTGGTAACTCTTAGGTAAATCTGCAATGAACTGCTGTACCTCAAAGCCTGCCTCTTACATGTGCCGTAGTTGTGTTGCCTGAACTGAACAAAGTAATTAGTAAACAAAGTTTGGGATTTTTAAATTGCTGCAATGAAATGTAGTTCCTGTATGTAAGAATGTGAACATCCTAATCCCCTTGATCAATGGGGTTGATTATAAAATGGTTGTTGGTTTCAAAGTCTGGTGACTACATGAAGTGGATGTTAGGATGCTATAACTCAGATATGCTTCTTTCACAGACTTGTGCAGGATTCAAGACCTGAGAAAATGGCATTGGCAGCAATTGATCCACAGCAGGTATGTCTGAGTTAGCTTCATAGATTTTTATGTCTAGTTCAGAACAACAGGCATCAACTAACCTCTCCCTCTCTTTTAAACAGAACATTGTATCGAGGGTTGTCAATCTTCCCTTGGTGAGCTCCACCTATGACATGGTGTCCACAGCTTATATCACTACAAAGGATAACCATCCTTATCTGAAGTCAGTATGTGAGATAGCAGAAAAAGGAGTGAAGACAATTACTTCGGTAGCCGTGACAAGTGCTATGCCTATCATCCAGAAACTGGAACCACAAAGTAAGGCAAAGATGGAGCTGTTAAGTTTAATTCAACCAATAGCTGTATATATCCATATGCACTTACAGTTTAGCATGGCCATACTGGTCTGGAGTGGTGTTTCAGGTAGCTGACTGAACCTGTTGCCTGCCTTTTTGAGCCACTAATTACAGATGGGTATGATGTAACACCACCACCACCCCACCCTCCCCTGGAAAAAAAAAAACCAAACCAAAAATCCATAGCCAAAGCAGAATCCAGCCTTCATAATGCTAAACTGGCTGACTCATCTTGTTATGTGAGATGGTTATATAGTTTCTTGCTCAACACCTTCCTCGCCTTTCACTTGGTTTCAAATGCTACTTTTGTACTTTCTCTCACTGAGGCCAACTTCAGGTTAAATTTGGCAACTGTGTCATAAGTCTGTTGTAACCAGGAGGCTGGTTTCATGAAGTGGCAGAAGGCCAGGTGCTTCAGCTTGTTCTTACAGTTGCTTGTGAAGTATCAAATGGATTTTCTCCACCTGCAAGTGAGTTTTCTAATGGCATTGTAAACCTGCCTTGTTCTTGGGCCTTGCTGTCTCAAATCTCACTGAAAAGGGGAGGAAACTACTTTAAAAGCATTGTTGCTCTGCTTCATGAGGAATTCTCAGTTGGAGTTATGGAGTTATTTATACTAAGGAGAAAAAAAAGCCCAACAAAACAACAAACAAGTTAAACTATTTTTATTTCTTTTTTTAGTTGTTGTTGCCAACAACTATGCATGTATAGGTCTAGACAAAATTGAGGAGAGACTGCCTATACTGAATCAACCCACTGACAAGGTAAGTTCTTTCCATGTCCATATGCTAAGCAGAGTTATCTATGCTTGCTCTTTTCTGTTATCACTAAAAAGAGAGAGACAGATTTTATGCTTGGAGTGCAGCTTAGAAGCAATGATGAGGTGAAAGGTGTTTCTGTAGAATTGTTTGTTGCCTTTGGGAGGCCATTAAGTGTGGTGGGGGTTTTTTTGTTTGGTTGGTTGTGGTTTTTTTTGGTTTTTTGGTGGTTTTTTTTTTTTGTAAAAAGAACAACAACCTTGCTGACCATCTGTCATATCTGCCTGTCTGTAGGTGCTGTTCACTGGTGGGCATCTTTTTAAAAAAATTTGAGTCCTTGTCTGTTTCCTGCTCTGTGTGAAGTAAATAGTACCTGAATTACTGCAGTGAATTACATTCACTTAAGTGTTTGGAGCTGAAGGCTGTGTAGCAGTCTTATTTTGTTTCATCTTGTTCATATTTTCAGGACAGAATTTCTCCTTAGATCACTGATACTTGTACAAGCTGTCACATAAATTTATATTTCCTGGATTACGTAGCTCTTGCTAGAAACGTTTAGTGAATCAAACTGTTTCCTATGGCAGGTTGTTGCGAATGCCAAGGGTGTAGTTGTTGGAGCCAGAGAAGCCGTAACAACCACTGTGTCTGGTGCCAAGGAAACTGTTGCTCACACGATCACTGGAGTTATGGGCAAGACTAAAGAAGCAATGCAAGACAGTGTAGAAATGACCAAGTCAGTTGTCAATGGCAGCATTAACACTGTTCTGGGAAGTCGTGTGGTGCAAATGGTGAGCAGTGGAGTGGACAGTGCTCTCATGAAATCGGAGACCCTTGTAGACCAGTATCTCCCACTTACAGAAGCAGAACTAGGTAAGACCAGTTCAAGATTTGGGTGTTGGTGTGTGGTTTTTTTTTTTTTTTTGGGTGGTGGTTTTGGTTTGGTTTTTTTTGTTTGATTGATTGTTTTTTTTTTTTTTTGAATGCTTGTATTGGAGAGAAGCAAGCAAATTCCCATTAATTACTTACAGTGGGGAATGGGGCATGTGCTTCCCAAACTGCCTTTCGGCTTGCTGGTTGTAATAGCATACTATTCATAAGGAAGCAGGTTGGAAGTAAGGATTTCCATGTATGGTGGTCTATCAACCTACCCTGGTGCTAAAGGACTACTAAACAAGTCCAGTATTCAGCTGTTTCTAAACACATAAAATAGCCTTGGACCTCTTAAGTTTTCTTCCATTAGTCAATTTGCTTCCTTTTTACATATCTAGAGAAAGAAGCAGCAAAAGTTGAAGGTTTTGAAACTGGAGTTCAAAAGCCAAGCTACTACATTAGACTAGGATCCCTGTCTTCAAAGTTTCGCACACGTGCCTACCAACAAGCCTTAAACAAAGTTAGAGATGCTAAGCAGAAGAGCCAGGAGACCATTTCTCAGCTCCACCACACTGTTAATCTGGTAAGTTTAGCTTTCACTTGAGGTATAAAAACCAAATGTTGGCATAGTTTGAGTCCAGCCAAAAATGGCAAAAATAGGCATAGGAAAACTAGAATTGCTCTTGGACTAAAATGCATTTTCTAAGTATAAAGCATTTCCTGTTCAGTGCTTTTCACCATCATTCAGGAGAGGTCCTGAATTGGGTTGAGCTGTAAACTAACTAGCTATTGCTTACGAATTTAAGCATTGCAGAAATAAAAGTGACATGTTGAACATTATATTGCTGTTTTAGAGTGCTGGATTTAACAGGCTTCTTTCAGTGAAGAAAGTGCTCTGCAATTTAGAAACACTTCAGTCCTTTAAGTTCTTGTTAATAAAATGTCATTCTTTATGCCTTGCTCTTCTTGCTGTGGGTATCTCCTGAGTATTCTTGGGTATTTCAGTAGTCTTACCCTAACAATGTATAGTACAAACTGTACATAAAGAGTTACAGCCTTCTATATGCTTTCAAATCCTTGAATAGGATGCTAGTGGGGGAGAGGGAAATAGTTCATGCAGCACTACATGACATTTCAAAACTGCTTGCAGTTTTCTCCTTTGAAGAGAAGGAACACATTGTTATATTCCCCAAACTTTTCTATGATGAACTTTTGAAATATTTAAAAAGGAGGTTACGAAGCCGGTAAGGTAAGGTGGCCCTAATGGAACTGTTTGGACCCTGCTTTACATCTTTATTTGGCTGTGTTTCAGATCGAGTATGCCAGAAAGAACATGAATAGTGCCAATCGGAAGCTTCTTGATGCTCAGGAAAAGCTCTATCAATCCTGGGTAGAATGGAAGAAACGTACAGGCCAAAATGATGGCGATGAACTGCAGAGCGCTGAGGTAAAGAGATATAAACCAGAAATAAATGGATCGTATACTGTTAAGGTAACAGCAAACTAACAGTCTCCAAAGCACGCAGCATCTTAACAGCACAGAAGCTTATGTGCAAATGTGGAATCTCAATGCTGAAGTTCAGGGCAGCTGACTAGTGGCTACTATGAAGAGCAGGGGACACCCAAACTCTTAAATGAGTCTACTTCCTGCCAACGCTCTGGTGTTCATTCTGCTTCCAAAAGAATGATCATCCTGTTCAGCATGTGAACCTGTGTTGGGATATGCGTATCTAGATCAGCTAGGACTTGCTCACCTGATACGGCCAGACCAGAAATAAATTTTTCAGCATAAAGCAGTCTTAGGTGCAGGCTCACTGAGTCTTACATGTAGCTTTGAATAGAGGCTCATTGATCAGAATGTACTTGCCTGTTGTGACTTGTCATCCAGAGTTGAAACAAAAGCTTACTTGTCTGTCGCTGGGTAGAAACTACCAATGTTTCTGATCCACAAAGTATTTGAGCACTGAAGAAATATCAAGTGCTTTAAAGTCTCTGACTTTTTACACTTACACTCTTTTATTATCTGTTATAGCTTTATTTTGTGTACATCCCCTTTACTTTGATTCTTTGTGTATCTTGAGCCACATAAAGCTGCTACAGTCATAAAAAGATACTAATATGTTGTTATGCTTTTTGTTTCCAGCTTATTGAGTCAAAAACTCTAGCTATAGCACGGAGCCTCACTCAGCAGCTTCAGACCACCTGCCTCACACTGGTTTCAAGCCTACAGGGGCTGCCACAGAATGTGCAGGATCAGGTTTACAGTGTTGGGTCAATGGCAGGTGATGTCTACCAGAGTTTTCTGTCAGCATCTTCCTTCCAAGAATTATCAGACAGCTTTCTTGCCACTAGCAAAGGACAGCTGAAGAAAATGAAGGAGTCTCTGGATGATGTGATGGATTATCTTGTAAACAACACACCGCTCAACTGGCTGGTAGGTCCCTTTTACCCACAACTGCCTGGCATTCAGCATGCTGAGAGCAAAGGTGAAGGGGAGAAAAATTCCAGCCAGAAAGACAAACAGCCTGAACACACTAATGAATAAACTGCATAGCATGCATGTACTCTGCTGACTGACCAAACATGTGGCCTTAGCAAGTGTAGCTGTCAAAAAAGCCTTGGAGAAAAATCCGTAATCATAGAGTGCAGGAAATGATGGAGAAAAAAGATATTCTCGCAAATGGCTAAACCACATGGGACAATACTGCCCACTCTACTCAATCTGTCTCAAGTGCCTAAATGTTGGCAGCTTACAGTTGTCAGGATGCCTTGTTTGTCAAGTTAAGAAACTTTGCTGTGCTTATTAATGGTATTAATACCATTGGTCTAAATGAAACCTACCATAGCTAAAAGCATTTGCTTTGTTGCTTAATCTGTACCAGAATGATGTATAAGCCTTACATACTATGAAATACATTTAAAAGCCCTGCAATCTAGTTAGGTATGCTTAAATTCCATGTTTGTTGCAGATCACACATTTAACTGTTATGAATCTGACTCTCAAATTCTGCTGCTACGCAATTCATGACAAAAGTTCTCTGAGTGCAGAATTCCGAAGCTGAAAGCGGGGTTTCTGAATAAGTCAGCTGGAGTTACTTAAATGCTGTGGCAGTATTAAAATTAACTGTATAAACTTCACTATTGTATAATACAGTAACCTGATCACAAATCATAGAATATCTCAAGTTGGAAGGGAATCATAAGGATCATGGAGTATAACTCCCTGCTTCTTACAGGACTACCTAAAACTAAACCATATGACTAAGAGCATTGTCCAGATGCTCCTTGAATTCTGACAGGCTTGATGCCATGACCACTTCCTTGAGGAGCCTGTTCCAGACACTGACCGATTCATTATCAATACTTGTTGGTTTGTGGTTTGGTGGTTTTTTTTGTTTTGGGTTTTTTTTTTTTTTTTAATGCAATATAAAAGCAAGATTCATGCTGTTTGTACCCAAGTGCCTGCTGTTGTGTGGGTTGTTGTGGTGTTGTAGCTGTTGGTTTTTTGGTTTTCTGTTTTTAATTAATTTTGTATGTTAGTAATAAATGCTTCAGTAGCCCAAGTCTCTCTCCATTTCCATGATGTTTAAAACAAATGTAAATTGCTGTTCTGTGACCCCTTCAAATTGGGTCCAGCAGAAAGCAAGCTTGAAATGCCAATGAAGTAGACATGCATTAAAAATGTATTTGTGTGTGTGTGTATGCCTAGATAGGTAAGATATTGCTGCAGCATTTCCTTTTTCCCTTTGAGTTCCTGTGCATCCTTCCATTCCAAGTCTTAGCTTTACTGCTGTTTTTGTGGTGCTTGCTGTTGTCTACCTTTAATGATGACCTAAGCTGTGAGCTGAGGGATGTTCTGATATTGAGAAGAGAAGGATATGGGTAAAAAAAACCCTGTCCTGCCTTCACAGTGGGTATTCGGTGTGCATGTGCTGGCTCCTTATAAACAGTATATATGCCTCAGCTGCAAATGCCAGTTTTAACCTGGTTAACTTCATTTACCCTCTTTTGTACTTGAGCAACTAACATACATTAACACTCAGCTACTTGGGTGGAACTATTCCTCAATAAATCCTGTAAGCTCCTCCCCTGAAAGAGAATTACAGTCACTAAGAAATAAGCTTTCTTGGTTTAGGGCTGTCCAGGTAAATTGCGTCTGTGTTCTTCATGCATGCCCTGTGCAACTCCAAATTTCAATCATTTAGTGTAGCAATGCTGGCCACCATTTTCAAAACAGGTCACCAGCTAGAGTGAGGCAAAAATGGAGTTGAGAGGAAGCTTGTCACCTGGTGACATGTTGCTATGTGAAACAATACCTCCACCTGGCACAGTGTGGGCACTAAAGCAAATTAGATGTAGTCTAGCCTTTTAATGTGAGAGGGCTTGCTTAGCTGTTAAAGCTAGCTAGAAGTGTTAGGAAAACTGTTTTAAGCACAATGTTAAAAAACCCAAACAAACAAAACCAACCAAACTGTAACGAGTGGATTAGATACAGATCCTGTAATTTCTGCCTTTAACTACTTTGGTTTTGTAAGCCAGCTGTTCAAATGACATTAACATGAGATGGTGAGATACTCCTTTCCAGCTAAAGCCTGAGTTAATGCTTCTGGAATTCTTTCAGCAGTTAATTCTGTTTATGTACCTGCTGAATGAGTCCAGCAGAAGAATATCGTTTATCTCTGTCTGTAATAGAATTTATAGAATGCATCCACTGCTGTAGACGTGCTAAGGAACAGAATTGGACTAATCGGGTCTGGGAGCAGCTGGCAGTTCAAAGAATTCCCTTTTCTTATATGTATTTTAAAATCTGATGGCTGTGGGCCTTAATTTTGAGGTGATCAATGAAGTACGATATTCGAACTATTCACTACCTTTTGATGACTCAGAAATAAACAGCACCATCTAATATTAATGCAGGAACAATACATCTCTGCTCTGCCTTAAGTTGCACTATGGGTTTGTGCTTTCTTGGATGACTGTCCAGATTTACTAAATATCAGCAAGCAGATGAAGTAGAAAGCATGAAAAACTGTTACTAGCCTAGACCTTCAACTCCTTTGTCCCTCACCATGTTCTGTTGGGTGGCTTCTATGTTCAGTTACTTCATGACTTCTGACAGCTGACCTACAGCTGGTGGCCACAACCAGAAGAATCAGAGGAATGCCTGGTTAAATGCTTACCTAATGGTTGGGCTAATAGCCTGTTGTACCAAAATGCTGTACTTCGGTTCCTGTATCATGCTATTGTGGTCTGCAGTTATTTGTTGGATCCCCTCTCCCTTCCCCTGCAGTGAAAGTATAATGTTTCTATTTGACTCCTCAATAGAGGAGGAACTCTTGCTTGGAGGGAAAGAGGGCTGTGTAACACCACGTTGGTATGTTCTTGGCTTATTATATTGACATCATTAGACTCTTCTAATAAGGACAGTATTGACTGTTTAAACTGAATTGTAACTGTAGCTTGCATGGGTATCTTCTTGCTGGTAATTTAGTATAGCATATCCCTAGGGTCCAGTTACAAGTTTACAGACAAAATGTCATTGTTTAAAGCCAACAGCCACTCAGCACCATGCAGCTGCTCACTCGCACCCCACTCCCTTCCCGGGGTGGGATAGGGAAAAGAATCAAAAGAATGTAAACCCCACAGGTTGAGATAAGAACAGTAACTAAAATAAAGTACAATCTAATAATAATAGTAATAATAATAATTATATGGGAAATACCAAGGGGAGAGAATATAAAACTAAGAAGGGAAAGGAGAAAAAAAAACCCCAACCAACCACACAAAAACCTCAGCAGTGATGCACGGTGTGATTGCCCACCACCCACTGACTGATAGTCAGCCCGACCTGAGCAGCAACTGATCCCTTCTGGGTAGCTCCCCCCATTTTATATACTGGGCATGATGTGCTGTGGTATGGAATACCCCTTTGGCTAGTTTGGGTCAGGTGTCCTGTCTCTGCTCCCTCCCAGCTTCTTGTGCCCCTCCTCACTGGCAGAGCTTGAGAGACTGAAAAGTCGTTGATCAGGGTAAGCGCTGCTGAGCAACAACTAAAACATCTGGGTGTGACCAGCATTCCTGTTCTCAGACTAAAGCCAAAACACAGCACTGCACCAGCTACTAGGAAGGAAATTAACCCTATCCCAGCTGAAACCACGACAGAAAATGTGGTATTTTTATTTAGCACAGTTAAAGTGACTATTAAAATACCTGCTGGAAGCAAGAATTATGTGGGCACCTTCCAAAAGCATCTGTAACATTTTTTTTGCCACAGTGACTGAAGCTGAAGTACATGCTAGTAACTGCTGAAAACTCTCAAATAGGAGGAGGAAAACTTTAGTGATGTGGTTTAGTGGTGGCCTTGGCAGTGCTGGGGAATGGTTGGACTTGATGATCTTGAAGGTCTTTTCCAAGTTGGTTGATTCTGTGATATATTATCAGAACAAGAGCCATAAATTTTTGCTGCCATCTTACTGGTTTCTCTGGAATTGCCTGTATCAAACAGCTCAGATACACTGCACAGAAATTTGTGTGCTTTTAGTCCGAAACCACTTTTGAGGATATAGCTTAGGCAAGAAAGCTGTGAAGTCTCTCTGGCACCTTTTAAAAAAGGTAAGACCAGATATGTTGAAAATTACAGGAAACGGTCCTATTTGCAGCAAGGCACATAAACTAGATGAAATGGAACAGTGTCAAATGCTCATAGTTACACAAAAACTAGGATGGTAAAAGATAGAATACTGAAGAAATAATTATCACTGGTAAGGTTATTTAGGGGTTTTCTATTTAGAATTCAGAAAATGGTTTATTCTCTTCAGAAGATCACTCACAAATCATTCATGCTAGGTGAAACTTCCCCTTTCCAGGCTAATTTAACAGAGAACTACTATCATTGCTACAAAACTTTTCCTACAGAAGTTTTAAATATAAGCACACATAAACATCTCCATATGGTATAAAAGTTTCACAAGCATCATATAGCAGCATACACACTGGACAAATCCAAATTGTGAAATTCATGTAAGGACTGGAGTTGCAGGGATATAACTAGTTTGCCTGAAACTAAGGACCAGTTTAAAGCATTTGAAATCTCTCCCATTCCTTAAGATGATTTCTTTGCAACAATCTTTACCAAACTGCAACTTACAGTAATACTATATAGCTAGTAAAATAGGTTAAAGGATTTGGAAACAACTGATGCATTATTTCTCTTTATTTTTTATTAAAACAAACAAATAACAGAAACCAAACCTAAATATCACAAACCCCATCCAAAAACTAATTAAAAAGAGGAAATGGAACCTAACTTATTTAAGTATGATCTGTTGGTCATTTGCATGATCAGAAAGTCTTACATGCAGCAGCTTGCAGGAGGTTTTGTGCACAGTGTTTTGTTAAATGTGTTTCTTTTCATACTAAGATGGAAACTTCATTTCTTTTGGATACTACAGTCTCTGATGACTAAAAATAAGTGCTTGATCTGGAAGAACAAAGAAAGAACCATCTCAAATTTCTAGTGGCTCAGTTCTCAAAATGTATTAAGCAAGAAAAAATTGATTAAAGTTAGGTTATTATTGCCATCAACATTTGTATATGAAAACAGCAAAACACTGAAGTATGTTTTGCACTACTCAGTGCAACAATTTTGCAAGTTTTGCACTATTCAGTATAAATGATCTAACTGCATCTTACAGAGAAATGGCACGAAGAGTCATATCTGGCCTTATTCTTTGTTGCAAGAATTGACTTACTGCTTTGTTTCAACTTCCTATCAACTGTGAAACGTGGTATGGAAGAGAAGGTCCTTTACCTAACAAGCCTGTAACACCAAGGGTTGTGCACTGATTTAGTTGGACTGGTGCTATTCTAACACTATTTATCATGTTCAAAATGGAGAGAAATCATACTGCCATCAACACTGTTTTACTCTGAAGCTAACAGATACACACCAGTTTGAAATTCTTTCATGGTTATGAACATATATGTATGCATACATACTTTTAACTATGTTAAGGAGATGAAGAAAGCACAAACTTACATTTCAGAGATTATCCTGTCGTCAGTAGGAACAACATGGATTTAAGTAATGGAAGTGTCTTAAACCTAGGATATAGTGAAAATTATATCTGGTCAGACACCATTACTGAACATGATCATATACCCTGCTCAGTGTAAACATAGAATAAACCAATTTGTTCAAACCATTTGTTTGGACACATTTTTAAATGAGTTTGCATATGGACTACTTGGCCTTAGTTTTGTTAGGATATCCCAATTTGTATTGCAGTATGAAATATGAGGTCATGTGCTGATAGTGGGAAAACTTACTGATTTCTTTAAGTATAGTAATTAGAGTTCTAGGTAAACTGCCATAAGCAGAAAGATGCAAGACAATTCTTGCTGGTAGAAAGATGTATTTCCCTGTTCCTAGTGCCTTTTGATTTTTTAGGAGATTACTGATCTCATTTTGTCCAAGCTTAGGTTCTCAAGTGGTCCACATGTTTCATTGTATTTACACTAGCACCTGATGAGTGACATGCTGCTTAAATTCTTCTAAAGCTCGGCTTTAATATTTTAATTAATATTTCTAAGTCCCCGGTGCCCTATAGCTAGCTGCTCTCTAAGGAACTGAATGGGTGGCTGCAGTCTACAACTGGTAGCTGAAACGGTAATCCCTTTATCCTTTGATGTGCTCTCTGTTCTTCTGATATGTCTTCATAGCAGGCAAAGCATAGATTTGTCTTGCATACTTTCATAAAAGTAAGTCATAAGCAAGGTGTTTTGCAGTTAGGAAATGGATTAAAACTGTTTCTCCAGTCAGCACTGAGCTGAAGTTACACAAATGCCTAGAAGCCTGTTCAAGTTGCTGCTGCTTTGTGCATGCAGAACCAAAGTGCTGTCAGCATGCAGCAGTCATTACGTGCTCACACTGTGCCTGGCTCCAAGTATGCCACATCAACATTAAAGCTAACTGTGAATCAAACTACAGACAAAAGTATTTTTCACTTGGGGGAAAAAAAACCCCCATCTGGTTATGAGTAAATCGCTTAATTATATCCCATTTTTCTTAAGTGCTTAAGTAATGTAAGTCCTACTAAAGGGACTTAAGGGTTGGGACTTGAGCTTCTAAGTGTCTTAGCCAACATTTTTAGAAGTGTGTAACATCCATGTATCCACTAATGTCTCTGGCAATTCCTGAAACCTGGTGCTGCTTAACAGTGCAGAATACTGTACACACAGTTAAATCAGACGTGAGAGTGGGATTGTTTCCCCAGGAAAGGTTTGATGTGGTAGGCAGGCAGAACAGTACACAGCAACCTAGTATCAGGCTCCTCAGGATAGCTTCCTTTGTATATTGCTCATTGCTCCCAAGGAAAGAAGAAAGGCAAAATACATTTTAAAACTTCCTTTCTTAATTTTCTACTGGCCAGTTTCACTAAATACACTCCAGTAAGTTAAGCTCTGTTCCATCTCTCCTACAAAATCCTGTATTCTAAACAACTGATCTGCATCTCGTATAGTGTATGGTATGTCTGAATGCTATGTGATTCTTATGTGGCTGTGCATATTTCACTAGTCAGTATTTCGGGTCTGATTTCTAGAGACGCTAAGCGTCTTTGTCTCCTGAATTCGGTGAGGAATGCTGCACAAATTTATTTAGTTTTACTTTTAAATTGATTGACATTTCATTCCTACGCAGGTTCCAGATTTCACTATTACAGACCTGTCTTCAGAGTCAGATGATATCCCAAACATTCTGGATTTGGATGAAGATGATCAGCAAGACTTTTCACGTACAAATGGCCCTTACACTGCAGGGCAAAGAGCTGAATAAAGAGCAGCACGAAAACATATTTTTGATACAATGTACTTCTGTCATGTTTAACTTAGATTTCTCCTTTTTAAAGATGAACCTATCCTAGTTCAGGGATTTTGGGGATATTTTTTTAAAATCACTACTGTTTTAGTTGCATGAAAGTTATATATATATATATTATTTTTTTCTCTATGTAAGGAATGCATGCTACATTAATTCACTAGCATGGGTGTAAAGCTCACATTCTACAAACCAGATATAGCCTAACAGTGTATCCAACTGATCTAGTGTTTGTTAGTGATTTGTTCTCTGGCTGACAGCAGCCACGAGGACACTCCAGTGCTTTGCATAAAGGGCTGCCAACAAAAGGAGTTGATGAGGATTTGCCCACAAAATTTCCCCTTTCACTCTTCACAAAAAGCACTTCTGTATCTACCTCTTTGCTGCTCGAATGGGTAAGAGACTTTGTCTGTCTCAAATTCTCTCAGGTTCTCTTTGTTAGGCTCTGTACCTAGAGAGCTTAGAAGCTTAGAGCTTGCCTTTGGCAAGAGTGCTATATGCACAAAAGGATTCCCTTTCTCTCTACATGCCTTCCGTGTGCAAACATTTGCGCCATCCTGACATTATCATCCATGGGGCCTGAGACTAGAATAAGGTAAATGCTTAAAAAGAGTTTTGCCAGGAATAAGGATGACAGTTAAAAAAGAAGAGGGAAGAGACTGTAAGAAGTAAGCTAAAAATGGAGGTCAATGAGATACAAACAGATGTGGGCCCAAAGAAAATTGAAAAAAAATAAAGACAATTGGAGGGTAGGGATACTTCTTGTGACAGTGGTGATCTTCCTGTGTTTAAACACAGCCTCAATCAAGTATTTGCAAAGGAACATTGGATCCGCATTTGCTTGCACACAGTGACTTCTGTAGGAGTTGGGATGGATGGAACCGGGCTGGAGGCAGGCTTGTTTGGTTTCTTTCCAAGGATCAGGCTGATGCTTCGCAGAGCTCTGCCGGTGTTGCTGCAGCAAGTCTGGAGATGCTGCACAGTGCTACAGCTGCCGAGGTGTTGTGCTGCAGCTGGGATTGCTGTGAGGTTGGCACCCGCTCTCTCTCATCATGTAATGCTTGGTTGTTGTGGAAACTCTGGAGTGTCGTCACTGAAATGCCTTGGAATAAACGTTTGAACCACACGGCCCACTGTGAGTTATACTTGTTTTCCGTGCTAAGTGTCATGGTCAGTTTGTTGCTGCAAAAGATGGTGGAAGAAACCCTCTAAGACTCAATTTGGAGTTTTAGAAAGCAGGCATTCATTATTGTGGCGCTGTGCGCACATGCGAGTCATTTCGCAAAGGTGAGCATGCCTGATGCTTGCTGGTAGCAGCTATGTATTTAGCATGCTCATGCATATTTACAGCTTTTCCAGGCAATCGTTCACACATTCATGAGATTTCCAGGAACTAATTATATCTGCATTCTAATTACACATGCGTTTTCTTGTTGAGTGGGGGTCTCTGGTGGTTGCTGAGAGTCTTCCTCGCTGTGCTCACTGCATGACCCCAGTGCTTGCGCACGCTCGCAAGGTCCCAGTGCTGAGTTAGCTGCGGCATGCCCTTGCTCCTGTTCTGCTCCAGTCTCTGTTATCTTGAAGGTTAGCATTCTCAGTCTTATTTACTGCCTCCTTAGTTGTTATCAGTCCCGTGATGTTCCTTCCCCCATCAGCCGGACACTCCCTGTTCCGCATGTGAGAAACGCACTCACCTTTAGAAAAATTTAACTGGGGACAAAGTCGGTGGAGCAAAGATTTATTTACAGCGCTGAGTGCACGCTTTCATACCCTACATGCACGCCTGTAAGTACAGAGTCAAAGTTTCTTATAGTCCAGCCTCTTTACATATTCATAGGATTTTTAGGAAGACGAATCCCACCTCACAATGGTTGATGTCATCTTCATTCTTTCTTCCAGGAGGGTTTTTTTTAAGAGGTAGTTGATAAAGGCTGTTAGTCTTCTTTGTTTTATTTAACTCTGTGCCTAAAGCCCTTATCTTATACATTGTTCTGTTGCTTTCAGATTAGATGTTGATTCAATCAAGAATGACTGCCACACATCCTATATACAGCCGCACAAGTCCCTTATTCCTGTTTGTTTCATAGTTTCAGGAATTTACATTCTTCCCATCTGCCTATACAATGCAAAAAACCAAAGATAAATCAAGCTTTTGCTGAAGCAAACTATTCATATTATTAATCACAAACCACCCTTTTTCTATTTTATCCATTAATTTGCTGAACTATTATATGTAATATATTTTTTTTTTGAATTTTTTTGGAGTCTCTCGAGTTTGTTTAGTATTAGGTTAGCTTTTTCCAGTTCATTGTTGTCTCGTTTTTGTAAAATCATTATCTTTTTTGCTCCAGATGCCATGGCCATTTTTGAATTCATGGGCATAGCTGTTAACTGCATTCCTTCCACAACCCTAGAGATTAATCTTATAAAATAGGGTATTAAACATGGCAAAAACAATAGCCCAGCAAGAGCACATAACATAAAGAATCCTAACTTCTTCCACCAGGCAAATCCAAGCATACCATCCCACCAACTAGCATCTATCATTGATTTCCATTCTTGAACTGGCACACAGGCTATTTTGCGAATGTTAGTAGCTATGTTTAATACCGCTTCTGCATTATCGTCTATCTTAAGGCAGCAGTCGGAGATGTTAAATTTTCCACACACCCCTCCCTCTTCAGCGAGGAGATAATCTAAGGCTAACCTATTTTGGTAAACAGCTGCTCTAATCTGAGTCTGCTGATGGGCCAATAGTTCCAAACCAGCTGCTGTCTGATTGGTAATTAACTCGACCACAGCCTGTAGCCTTATAATATGATTAAGCATATAGATAGGGGTGCGATAGCCCCAGCTTCCATCTTGTGCCCAAGTGGCCGGTCCATAAATTTCAATGATTCATTGGGGGGCCACTCGTCTTCTCCCCATCTTTGGGATCCACCCACTAAAGGGCACTTTTCCCATCTCAGGCTCTCATATAAAGGGACACCCAGCCCATCTCCATCCTCTGGAGGTAAAAGAGAGAATTCTGGCTGGATCAATCCCAAAGCACAGCTTCCTTCCCAATTGGCTGGCAATTGAGGATATGCCCGTCTGCCACATATCCAGAATAACCCATCTGGTGCTTTCCAGAACCCTTCTCTGATACTCCCTATTATGTTTCCAAAATTTGGATATAGCTTTTATTCCAGAGAAGGGATTCATATTCTTTTTAGTACATTTATACAACTGTATATTTGGATTTAAATCACGACTTGTTCCATCTTTATTAGACTCATTATATTTGGCCCAATATGACTTTGGGGGTCTTGGTATCCACTTTTGAAAAGTTGAGTTAGTGCTCAAGATCCTCTTACAAGGGCTATTACCCACTGGGCTCTGAAATTTCGGTCCTTCTTGCCTTAGGCATTCTATACCAATAAGAATAGAGTTTAGAACCCATCCCCCTGGTCGTTTTATTCCACTGGCAGTAAACGTGTGATTCCACCTGATCACATCAAATGCACTTAGACTTATACCCCTCCAGGGCCATTTTTCTGTCATTAAAGGCCCTCCACAAATCCAGCAATTTGCTACATTTAATTCCCTAGCTATTTTGGTTGCTAAATTAACAAACAGATTTTGGCCTACTGAGGGAAATTCTAGTTCTTTATTAATTCTTTTTCTTTAAATCTATATATATGTTATCGTGGGTATCGTGTTCTCTTTGTTGTCCTTGCTTCATCAAGTGCCTAGTTATATTTTTGACGATTTCTTCTTTGACTATGTCTTGAACTCCACCTTCATCTGATATGTCCCAGTGTCCTGCTTTAGTAAAGCATAACCATTGCTCGCCTCTGGGGCAACTCAACCCTAGCCTAATTCCTCCTTTTCCCAAATTTTCTCCAACCCAGTATTCTTGGCCTCCATATTGACATACCCCTAGACTCTTTTGATCATAACAGACTTTGTTTATGTGGGTGTGCGCTGTGAAGGTATAGAGTTGCTGGAGGCCATATCGGATTGTCTGGTAGCATTTTTGGCAAGTATCAGGGATCACAGGGACAACCAATACTGCAGCTAGTATCATTGAGACAAGCTGAGGTCCAGTATAGCATATACTCCCACCTCTCATGCCTATTGGGTTGCCACCAAAAGCAGAGAAATGCATCTTCTTGGTGGTGAGTAAAGAGGCTAATCTGGTCTTGCCCTCTCTTGTCTTGTTAATATAACTTCGCTGCAGGGATCAGGGGAGCATCTTGTTTAATTTGGCAAAATCCCACCTTGCCTATAATCAGGGCTCCTTTCATACCAGTTACAGAAGTACTTCAGTGAACCTTTCGTGGATACTTGTAGAGCCACAGGTACCTCAGCGTGTCACCACACCTACGTGACAGGGTTCACAATGAGTACGTAAAAATAGATGGTGTGTTACGACAGGTATCTGTAGAATTTTCCTAGCATTTCCTGTCCTATATGTTATTAGAACCGTAGTTCCCCGTCTTTTCCACAGCATACCGCTATTAGTCTAACTTGTCTCTCACTCTTCTCCCAACTGGACCAAAGTCTGTCCCGAGGGCAATAAATGTCGTCCCCTTCCCGTATCCATAGGGTTTTGCCACACTCTTTATCTTTCTGAGCATCGGGGGCATTGTAGCATTCTACCATGAATAATGGACTACAGTCATTATTAGGGTGTAGTGGACACCAGTAGTTCTGAACAATGTGTGGTGGATACCAGTAGTTTCGAACTCCCAACTCCAAACTGGGCTGATTTTCTTCTGATGATTCTGGCTCCTTTCCTGTCAAAGCAAGAATATGAGGCCTCTTTTTGATAGTTAATTTTAAGGGATCTTTATGCGGATATATGGCCCACCCATCCGGAGGATCAACCTCCCCCTTTTACTTGAGCAGCATGGGTCCATCCCCTTTCCTTCATCCGTATTGCTGCAGAGCAAATACTTTAATAGGTTCCTCTATTGCTGCCTTTTCGGCTTGTTCATCTGCCAAGTCATTCCCTCTCGCTTCAAAGGATGGTCCTTTCTGACGTCCATTAATATGCACAACTGCAATCTCTTCTGGTAACTCCAAAGGTTCTAATACTTCTATAATTAGTTGTCCATGTATTAATCCTTTACCTCAGGAAGTAATTAGACCCCTTTCTTTCCAAATTTTTCCGAAGGTATGTACCACTCCATATGCATATTTGGAATCAGTATATATTGTTCCTGCCTTCCCCTGCATAAGCTCCAAGGCTCTTTTTAGAGCATACAATTCGCATATTTGGGCAGACCAATCCCCTGGTAGACGTCCTCGTTCTATCACCATGATTTCTTGCCCATCAACTATAGCATATCCACTAAACCTTTTCCCATTCACACACCTGGAAGACGCATCCACAAATAGGGATTTCCCATAAGGGAGAGGACTGTCTAATAAATCCTCTCGAGTCTTGGTCTGATAGTCTATTAAATCCAGGCAATTATGTTCTGGCTCCTCTTCTACTTCTTTTCCATATAACAACTGAGAGGGATTCAGATTCTTATCTACTACTAGCACCAAGTCATCTTTTTCCATTAAAATGACCTCATATTCTAAGATTCGAGAGTCAGTTAACCATCGACCTGATTTCTGGCTCAGAATTGTTCTGACGGTGTGGGGGGTAGATACAATGAGAGCTCCTCCAAAAGTCAATTTCTGACTTTCCTCTACTAGTATTGCTGTGGCTGCTACAGCCTGTACACAAGTAGGCCACCCTCGCGAGACTGGATCCATTAGTTTCTACAAGTAAGCTATTGGCTTTTTCTGACCCCCCCATTCCTGAGCCAATACCCCATACGTAATTTCCCCTTCCACATTCACAAAGACATGAAACGGTTTTTCCAAGGAAGGGAGGGTTAAAACTGCAGCTGTTAATAACTTCTGTTTTAAACTTTCAAATTGCTCCTTCTCATTTTCTTGCCACCGAATAGGCTCTTCCGCAACCAGTTTTTCATATAGGAATTTGACCAATTGGGTATATTTATCAATCCGTAATCGACAATATCCTAGTAACCCCAATAGCTGCCTCACTTCTCTTGTTCTTGGCAGCATTAAAGATGTAATTCCAGTGATCCGTTCGGGATTGATTCTTTGCTTTCCCTCACTAATTAAATGACCCAGGTATTCCACTTCCTTCTGTCCAAATTGTAACTTGGTTTTTGATACCCTCAGTCCTCGGTTTCCCAAAAAGTTCAGCAGTTGTATGGATGCTTCTCTGACATTAGCTTCCTTCTTACCTGAGACTAATAAATCATTTACATACTGGAGAATTTTTTATTCCTGGTGGAACTATAAAATGCTCTAGTACCCCTTCTAAAGCCTGTCCAAATAAATCAGGAGATTCTGTAAACCCCTGGGGAAGAGAAGTCCATCGAAGTTGCTGCTTCCTTCCAGTATCGGGATCTTCCCATTCAAAAGCAAATAAATCCCTACTGTCCTCAGCTAAGGGGCAAGCCCAGAAGGCATCTTTTAGATCTATCACACTGAACCACCTATGTTCATGTGGAATTTTACTTAATAAGGTATATGGGTTTGATACTACTGGGTGGCGTACTTGTACCATTTTGTTTATCTCCCGCAAATCTTGAACCAGTCGGTACGTCCCGTCTGACTTTTTGACCGGCAAGATGGGAGTATTATACGGGGACATGCAGGGTTCTAATAATCCATCCTTTAGCAGTGCCTCAATTACAGGTCTCAGTCCTTTTCTTCCTTCTGTTGATATAGGATATTGCTTCACTTTTACAGGTCGGCTAGTCTCTTTAATTTCAATTGGTGCCATTTGTAGTCCTCTTCGGTTTCCCTCTCTGACCCATATCTGGGGTTGAATTTTTGCTTCATCTTCCTCAGTTAACTCAAAGAGTTTTACCACTACCTTACCCTTCTCCGGAACCACTCCAATGTTTATTTCGGCTTGTAAGTCCCTACCAAGTAAATTAAGTCCTGTCTGTGGGACTAGTAAAATGTCTGCTTCTGTATCTTTTCTGTTGCCCCAAATTTTTACCTTTTCTATCACTGGGACTTTAAATCCTTCTCCTTTTGCCTCTACCACCATGGTAGTCTTTTGTCCCTTCTTACATCCTGATGGCAGGGCTGTAGTATACGTTCTTTCAGCCCCTGAATCGACTAAAAAGATAAATTCTTCCCCCTGGGGTCCTAATTGCAGCTTTATCAAGGGCTCCTCATGATTCCTAGACCCCAGGAGGTAGGGCCCATGACACCCCTATTCCTCACAATATTCCTCTTGGTGGCTGATGGTAAACTTTGCAAATCTCTTTCTCGCTGTGGGCATTCCCTTTTGAAGTGACCCTCTTGCCCACAGTAATAACATTTGCCACGGTTATTCTGTCTTTCTTCCATTCCCGGTTTCCAATTGGTCTGACCAACCCTTCCTCTACCTCTTCCAGCTCCAACTTTACTTTCCCTTCCTTTCTTCAACTCATATCTTACCCCTCGGGGTGTTCCAGATGTACACTTAGTCATTTGATGTACTGTGGCTACCATTAGCTTAGCTTTGGCCTTCTGCCTTTCTTCATCCCTCCTCACATATACCTTTTGAGCTTCTCTTAACAACTCATCCAACCCTCGGTCATGCCAATCCTCCAATTTTTCCAATTTTCTTTTAATATCTGGCCATGCATGAGTAACAAAATTAACTTTTAACAACTCCTGGCCTGCTTCACTTTTAGGATCTATTCCTGAGTACTGTTGTATATTTCGACAGAGTCGTTGTAACCACTCTGTTAGGGACTCCTCTTTCCCCTGTTTGTTGTCAAAAGCTTTGCCCAAATTCAGCCCCCTTGGGGCAGCTTCTTTAATTCCTTTTACAATCAATGTCCGATAATCAGACATGTTTCTTCTCCCCTCCGCATCATTTTGATTCCAATTTGGTCTTACAGAGGGGAGTTTCTGTTCTCCTCTTATCCCAGCCTGCTGATTTTGTCCTTCCCAAATCCTCATTCCAGCAGTTCAAATCATCTGTCGTTCTTCAACAAGCCGCATAGTCACTTTCTTCCTCACTAAATGGCTCCTTAGCATTCCTTGCTTTATCCTTTCCCCTGGTGCAGGATGTACCCTCCTGCCCCCATTCCCATAACATCCTCCCTAACGGACTGTCTGGAGGTATGTCTGGGAGACGTTTCCCCTGTCCCCCTTTCTTCCCGGGACCTCCTTTACTGGTCCCATTTCCCAGGTTCCCCGGGGATTCCGATTCACCGTTTCCTTACACTTCGTCCCTTCACCGGCCGACCTCCTCGCGGAGGGACGGAACCGCGGTTAGCACACACTCTCAATCCCCGTAATCCCAGCCGCCCGGATAGTACTTAACAGTCACTTTTCTTACCCGGGTTCTGTGCACAGATATTATCGGCTGCCGCGAAAATACTGCCTCTCTTTAGTCCACGAGTCCCCTGCCGGGGTCGTCACCGTCGATCCTCTAGCGGCAAGGAGGGAAAACAAAAGGACCGCTGAAATCAGCGGGGCGCGCCTTCCTTCAGTGACCGTCTCCCCACCGCCGAGGCGAGGTTTCGAATCTCCCGGACGAGCCCCCAAATTGTGAGAAACGCGCTCACCTTTAGAAAAATTTAACTGGGGACAAAGTCGGTGGAGCAAAGATTTATTTACAGCGCTGGGTGCATGCTTTCATATCCTACATGCACGCCTGTAAGTACAAAGTTTCTTATAGTCCAGCCTTTTACATATTCATAGGATTTTTAGGAAGACGAATCCCACCTCACAATGGTTGATGTCATCTTCATTCTTTCTTCTAGGAGGGTTTTTTTTTTTAAGAGGTAGTTGATAAAGGCTGTCTTGTTTTATTTAACTCTGTGCCTAAAGCCCTTATCTTATACATTGTTCTGTTGCTTTCAGATTAGATGTTGATTCAATCAAGAATGACTGCCACACATCCTATATCCGGCCGCACAAGTCCCTTATTCCTGTTTGTTTCATAGTTTCAGGAATTTACATTCTTCCCATCTGCCTATACAATGCAAAAAACCAAAGATAAATCAAGCTTTTGCTGAAGCAAACTATTTATATTACTAATCACACGCACGTGCGGGCAAGTTGAAGCACTTTGCTGTATTTTACCACGCAGCTTAAAAGCCACACTCGTTACCGTTCCTTTGAGCCCCCCGTCCCACCGCGCACCCCGCCGCCACGCACCCCCTCCACCCAGCACAACCACCCCCTCCGGCGCGGCTGGAGGGGGTGTCGGCGCATGCGCGAGCGGGGCCTCCGCGATGCGCATCGCTCCCGGCCTGCCCCGCGCGGCCGGCGTCAGGTCTCGCGGCGTTTGGGCCTCCCGCGGGAGGGCGGGGCTGGCTCGCGCGCGCGGTTTCGGCGGGAGGCGGGTGTCGGCGGTGGGTGCTCCGGCAGAGCGCCCGGTGCTATGGGCCGCCGGTGGCAGGGACGGCACCTCTGGTTCTACCTGCTGGCCCTGGGCTTCAAGGAGGAGCCTCGCCACTGCTGCCACTTGGTACTGGGACCGTAAGTGTGAGGGAGAAGCGGGCTGGGAAGGGACGTGAATGGGGCCTTTTGCAGCCGTCGGTCGCTGAGCGGGGTCTTGGGTTTCAGCAGGCAGCGCGCGGCCCGGGGCATGAAGGGGGGGTAAGCGGGGGGGAGGGGGCGGGCAGCGCCTGGCAGCGGAGGTGCTCTGTGTGGTACGTAACCTGTAACACTTTGATGCAAAGCACTACTTGTAATCTTGAGCGATCAGTAAAAATGCTGTGCTAATTCGGTATCGTAGCTGCTTCTGGTGTGGCTCTTTCTTTGTGTGTTAGGAAGATGTTCAATGTACCAAATACCTCTGCGCTTCACGTTGTTGCCACCTTCTTGTTTAAAAAGCTGGATCCGGCTCGCGCGGCACTAACTTTCAGGTAAATGTTGGGCTTGTGAGGTCACCGCTGTGCTGTATGAGGTGACTGTGTAAATCAAGAATGCGGCTTATGCAGCTGCTGGGAGGGGGGTGTCTCTAGGGGAGTGCCGCGGAAGAAGAATATGCAGTCAGAATTTGTTTCCTTTTGATCACAACTCTGCAATGTGTCAGAAACCTTGCCTTGACTAAAGTTGTTTCTGATAGCGTCTGTAACTTGGTGAGTTATAGACACCACCTGTTGGTAAAAACTTTCATAGCCGCAAAGTAATCTACCTTTCCCATTCATTTCCCTGACCAAGGAGCGAGTAACACTTCCCAGTTATGGATTGCTGCCAAGATCTTTAATGAGGCAAGAATCCCATCTTCCTTAATGCTTTTCCTCATATAGCTGTGCCATTTTAGCTTACACATTAAAAAAAGTGGCTGGAGAAAGACCAGTGATATGAAAATTGTCAGTGTTCTGACCCTTCCTTTCTCTTGAGTTAAAAAGAGCTGCGAACAAATCTGTCTCTGAAATAGACTGTAATTATCTTATTATGGAAAGAAAACGCTGTCATTTAACAAACCTTTAGCTATTCTTGTTGTAGGCTATATCCCCTTATTTTCTGACTCCTCCAGGAGGCATCCCTAAGAAATCTTTGTCTTAGCCTTATTTTTAAAATGGTTAATTAGGTAACTTAATATTTGTGCATGTTTTGAAATTTATATTTTTTTTTTAATTTCTTCTTTTTCCCCATCGTTTTTAAATGGAAAGAAACTGTGGCTTTGCAGGTCCGTGTTTTGTGAAGCAGTGTTTTATATGGCTAAAAGACATTGAAGTGAGTATTATGAAGAGTGGAAATTGATGCTCTCCTGTTTTCTGTGTCCTCATTCCTTTTTGAAAGAACATGTAGTGCTTTTAAATAAGAGTTTTAAATAAGGTTGTTTTACCAAAGAAGTCAGTTTTATGTCACACAGCCTTATTTTACATAGTTTCATCCTAGACTTTTTTGAGGAAAACAATGTGACATGGTGGAATTTAGATGACAGAGACTTAATCTTAGGTCTTAAAACTGCTGTGGCGTGCTTCTGGATAATGGTATTAGAGTAAACAGAAGTCCAGAGGATACCTCAGCTCTGGATGAGAATAATTTTCTTCACCTTGAGAGAGGCTTGCCTAAGTTGCCTCAGAGGGTGTTTATTGTGAGAGTGGTTTCAGGTGCATGAAAAATTTTTTGACTCTAAGTCTTTATTTTACGGGGAAAGGGGCTAAACTTGAAGTTGAGCTTTCTAATGGAAAAGAGACAAACCAAAACTGATGGTTTCGGGTATCATTAGTTATTATGTTATCTTCTCGTGCTGCCTTCGTTTTAATGACAGTTCTAGAAATCAGGTCTTTGTATACTGGAATGCTTTTATTTTTTAGTAATAATGGAAAAGATGAAAGCTAGCAATGTAATATCTTTGAGTAAGATAAAAGCAGAGCAAAGAACACTCATTAATGACTTCAGGAGAAAATATGAAAGAAAATGTGAGTATTTTTTTAAAGGTAGAGATTACCAGTTGCGGGTGAGGAGGGCAGAGATTTCTAACATTTACCCAACACTGATTTCAGTCTGTGCATTGAATCTGTCTTTCACATACAGAACTTGGGATGATGGGTGGAACATTCAAAAAGTTTTAGTCTCTTCTGCTGAGAGAGTAGGTGTCAGCTGTAGTGGTAAAGTGGTTAAGGTTTGCATCAGCCTTGCTAACAAGTAGGCTGTTGTTTAGGCTTAATTTCTTAGATCGATTTTATGTTTAAAAACCAATTTAACTTTTCTAGAAGAAACACCAAGGCTGTCTTCAACAAGTTACATCGTCCTCTTTAATTTCTCCTGGTGGTCCTAAATTTATTCGTATGTTCTATTCATTTGCAAGACATGTACTGGTTGAGGACATGAAAAAGAATTCTGTAGGTAAGCTGTAATGAAACAATGAAAATGCTTCATTTGTAATGTTTGACAGTGAATCCATCAGGTCTTTAGTATATGCCAAGAGTTTTAAAGTAGTTCTGAGTTGAGTGGTCAGTTCAAAATCTTTCATGGGATTC
The DNA here is from genome assembly GCF_004027225.2 of Strigops habroptila. Taxonomy (NCBI): domain Eukaryota; kingdom Metazoa; phylum Chordata; class Aves; order Psittaciformes; family Psittacidae; genus Strigops; species Strigops habroptila. The sequence continues at coordinate 66,744,467 of NC_044302.2, forward strand.
CATCTACTTCCTGTCGGCTACTGCTGATAGAACAATGCAGATTGTTTTGCTTTCTGTTGCTTTATGGGTCTTGCTCCAAGGTTCACCTGTGTAATGCTGTTCGCCCTTACCCACTCAAGCAGTGGTCTGGTCCAGAAGTATTGGACTGTTACGCTCTACTCTTTCTCACAACCTGAGTAATTCTGAAGGATCAGAACTGTCTATTCTTGGGAATCTTGTGTTGTTTTATGACCTAAGAATAGGGAAAAGGAGTGACAGTGAGGGAATGAGAACGTATACAACAGAAAGAACTGGCAAAAAGGCAGTACACTGCATACTCTATTTCAGTTTAGGTAAAATGAGCATTTTGATTTGTGATTCTTTCATTTCAAACTAGATAGATTAGAAAGTTGTCTGTTTGCTAAAAGTGAATGATGTAATCCATCCTAACTTTCATTTAGGCGCTGATATGCTTATTGCCAAAGCTGTAAAGTTGACACATCGGAATATGTACATGGCAAAGGCAAGATGCAGAGTTGCATACAATAAACTTCTGCAAATTTTTGTAAAGGAGCACTTGGTTATTCAAGAATATCAGAAAAAAGCATGGTAAGTGATATATTTTAAAAGGGAATGTTTTCATAAAGTCTGCCTTTTGTGTGTGTGTTTGAAAGGATTTGAGGAGGCTGTAGCTGCTTTACATCATGAGTTCTGTTGAGCTTCTCCCGATTTTCTTCCACTTTACCTCCTCTAGTTGACAGTTCTACTGTTTGTAGGGTCTTTTGTGACCCGTAATAGTCTAAACAAATTGGTTTTGCAGTATAGGAGATGCTGTATTTTGAAAGATATGGTTACTTGGGCATTAAAAATGATCAGGTAAATCCGCATGTATAGCGCTATGATTGCTTAACATCTGACGGGTCATATCTTAGAATATAACTGTCTCAGGATGAATCATTTGGTCTTTGCTTAATCACTGCGAGACACATTTTATTGACATAATCCTTAATTATTTCACTGAAATTATGCTAGTCTTTATTTTTGTGTATGGAAAACATTCCCAGTTAGAGGAACAAGAATAACTGGAACTTTCTGTGCAGGCACAGACTTACATGTCAGTGGAATTTACATAATTTGGGTGGAATAATTTACATGACTGGAACACTGTGATGGACAGTTGCAAGCTGTTCGTTAAATGGCAGGAAGGGAGAAAGAGTTGCACTGTAGGTAAAAGAGCAGTTTCAGTGCATATAGCATAGCTCCATACCAGAGGACTGGTCTGTTTCATTGCAATAGAATAAATGACGGCTTAATCGCTTAATTTACAAATATCTTAGTTTCCTGGTTGTCTTTCTGCACAAAGTCACTGTGAGGAAATCAAGTGTGTTGTGTGGGGTTGTTGTGTTGTGGTTTTTTTGGTTTTGTTTTGGTGGTGTGGTGTTTCGTGTATGGGTTGTTTTTTTTGGTTCTCCTCCCCCCACCATGATTCCAAATCTGCCTCAGTGTGTGGATTTGGAAAGAATGTACATGATTAGGTAGTGGTTGTAAGTAATTCTGAGAATAGCAGATTAGAAATTTGGATTTTTCTTTAAAAATCTGTAGTAACTTAACTTTTTTCCCTAGGCTTTTAATTAAAGACAAAAAACAGATACAGTCTGAATATGCAGTCCTCCAGACACAGTCTTGGAAGTAAGTGTTTTTCCTTGTGACTAAGTTGGCATATATATAATCAATTTCTTGCTCAATTTTGTGAAATATGAGCTATACTTCCATTGTAGTCCATGTGAATTTTTGTTTTGCATGTGCATATAGGATGGAACGAAATGTCGAAAACAAAAATGACAAAACTGAGAGAATTCAAAAGGTGAGTATCTTTTCTGCTGTGGCAGCTTAGTATATTTCTTATGTTTTTGTAGCATTTACTCTCAGATACTGTTAATTCCACTTGTTTGTTTGTGATTATGCTAGCCCCTTCATCTGCCTTTATGCTGTTCTGATACTCTGTCATTATAGGTATTATGCCAAACATTTTCACATAGCATTTTTGTCCTTCTTGCCTATTAAGGTCCGCAGCATGTGGACACTTGTAATGGAAATGCTTACATCTCTGAAAAAGGAAAAGCAAGTTGTGGATTCTGTACTTGATGCACTTGAAGATGGCATTAGTCAGTGCATTTTGGATGGAACTAAAGTTGTTGTCAGTGTTCCACAGCTGTTGAGTCACAGAGTGGAAAATGATGTGTACCAAGTAAGTAATTTTTGTCCTTTTTGCTGAACTGTATTTTTTTTTTTTTTTTTAAGTCACCAGGGGTGTAATCCAGTACCTTTAAAAAAAAAAACAAACAAAAAACTTCACAGGTGGTAAGAGGTCATTGCTCAAGGGTGGATAGAGTGTCTAGTTGTTATGTAAAAGTTTGTTATGATTATGCTGCTGATTTGTATTAGTTATGTTTCCACCATGAACGTTTTAAGTTTAACTTCATTGATAACTCTGCCTCATTAGTACTTGATTTTTTTATTTTTTGTTTTTATTGTTTAGAAATTAAAACTAGGTTGTCTAGTTCAGCTGTTGTTTTAAGTAATGGACTTTTGTTTCCAATGTGTAGTATATGGCGGTGTTTAGGCCTGCCGTATCTTTTGGGACAGTGGTTAAACAATACCTCATTAATGAAGTTTTCTGAGTTCATATTGCTTTATAGGCTGCTTTAAAGCAGCTGATTCTAGAGAACAAACCTTAAGGCTTAAATCTAGAGTATTATTTTTTTGAAACATGAAAGAATCAGGAACTGAATCAAAATTTCAAGTGTAACTTTGTATCCCTCCTCTGACTACACAAGACACAATTTTCTGATACGGATGCTGTTCACTAATTTTTTTTCTTTTTTTTTTTCTTGCTATACTTCAAGCGTTGTACAGGGAATGTATATGAAGATAAAAACCTCAATTTCTTAACAGTCATCCAGTTATTAAATGAAGCTCTCAGGACATTGAGAGATGAACACTGTCAGTCTGAATTGGAAAAATACCTTTGTGTCTTTGAGAATAGGCTTATGTGCCACAGGAAGTCACTACAGGGTTTGAAAGTGAAGAGGTAATTGTCTGGAAACTCTATCTGGTTCCTTGTTCTTTAGTCTATAGATCATGTCTTCCTACCTTCGAGTCTTTCCTAAAATAATAGAGTTTGTAATGAAAACATAGTGGTTCAATCTTTGTCCTTTGTATCTGGAAAATTCACATTTGCCTTGATTAACTTCTGAGATTCTTTTCTAGGTAGTTTCAGCTTTTTGCCCTTGCTTTGCTAATATTTTCAGCATTGTTCCTGGTGACCTCCTTTGCTAGCATCATGGTTTAAACCCAGCCACTAAGTATCGTGCACCTGAGCAGGATGGGGAGGAGAACTGGAACAATGAAAACCTGCAGGTTGAAATAAGAGCAGTTTAATAACTGAAATAAAGTAAAACATAGTGATAATAGAAATAATATAAACAATAACAATAATAATGATAATAATAATAATGGGGAACAACAAAAATGAAATAAAATGAAAATTCAGAAAACTCAATTGATGCACAACACAATTGCTCACCACCTGCCAACTGATACCCAGCCTGACCTGAGCAGTGATTTGCTCTTGTGGGTAACTCCCCCCAGTTTGTATGCTGGGCATGATGTGCTGTGGTATGGAATACCCCTTTGGCTAGTTTGAGTCAGGTGTCCTGTCTCTGCTTCCTCCCAGCTTCTTGTGCCCCTCCTCACTGGCAGAGCATGAGACATGGAAAAGTCCTTGATCAGGGTAAGCACTACTGAGCAACAGCTAAAACATCGATGTGTTATCAGCATTGTTCTCAGACTGAAGCCAAAACACAGCACTGCACCAGCTACTAGGAAGAAAATTAACTCTATCCCAGCTGAAACCAGGACCTATAACTGATCTGATTTTTACTTTGTTTCTTATGTTAATCAGTTCTAGGATTTTAAAATTTTATCTGAAACTGGCTTAGGGAAAGCTCAGGTGTGTATCTCGTAGTGTGTATTTACTTTAATACAGTTCTTCGAATGCAAATGTAAGAAACATGAAGACTACCTAGCAGCTCCTTTTTAGGTTGTGAATTTCAATTCTTAGTGCATGCACAAATGCATCAATAAGTTGATGTATATTAAAGATTTTGCAGGATAAGGAGGACATGTAATGCTATCCATCTTTATGCAGAACTGTTATCTCCACCAACAGATATCTTATGTTCATTTTCCATGCTCATATGTTACAGGCTAGAAATAGAGCAACAGCGTCGTGTATCAAGTGAATCTATTTCTAGAGAACAGGAAAACTGGGAAGTGAAGTGGAAAAGCTTTCTTGGCCTGTGTCCTTTTTATTTCAGCTTGAATCAGGATCGAGTAAGTAGTCTTCATCAGAATCTGATAAATTGAAGAGAAAGGGTGAAACTAAGAGGATGTACATCTAAGCTGGTGTGTTTTTATTGCAAGACTTAACCTTTATATGCGAAGTTACGGAATCAGATAGCACAGTACAGCAGAAATTGCTTTATGAAGTAGTCTTTCTTAAAGAAAGTACATTTGACTTGATGACAGCTGGTGTCTTCATTTGAAATGGGGGATAGAACCATCTTGTTAAAGCAGAAAATCAGCATAAGAGCAAGTTAATTTGGTTTTGGTTTTGTCCATGTCTGTCCTTCTGTGGAAACTGAGCTGTCATGTGCTGTCAGTCTGAACAACTGCTGAGTTCTTTTCCCTTTTATAGTGATGGGCTTGATGTTAGAATGGAAATTATTTTTCAGTCATTTGCACTGATACAGGGATCTGAGGTTGTACCCTTGTCTAGCTACCCAGCAGAAAGGAAAATTTTCATGTTGAGTCTGACAACTGGCTTGCAGAAAAGCTGTTGTAAATAGTTGTCGATAAATTGCTGTTGACATGCAGATTTTCTCAGACTGCTTGTGTAATTTTTTTTTTTTTTTCTTTTGAAAGGACTCTGGATTAACAGCTTTTCAACACCATTCTTCTAGAGTTGCAGAAGAAGATGAAGTCTTTTGTCAGCATCTACTATCAGTTTCAGGTCAGTGAACAGAAGTTTTTTTGGGTTTTTTTGTTTTGTTTTGTTCTTTTCTCCACCCTGCCACAATTGTTAAAAGTTACTTGGTGTTGAAAAGACTCCTTGTTGGGTTTGCAAGTATCTTTGATAGTCTTTGATAATCTGGTCCCAAATGACTCTTTGCCACAGTTGCCTTAGATTTTTCAACCTTTTTGTATCTCAAAGATCACAGAAGCACAGAATGGTTGAGCTTGGAAGGGACCATCAGGGATATGTAGTCCAACACCTCTGCTCAAGCAGGGTCATCTAGAGCATGTAACTCGGACTTGTGTCCAGACGGCTCTTGAATATCTCCAGGGAAGGAGACTCCACAACCTCTTTGGGCAGCCTATTCCAGTGCTCGGTCACCCTTACCGTAAAGAATTTCTTCCTCGTGTTTGGGTGAAACTTCCTATGGTTTAGTTTATGCCTGTTGCCTCTCATGCTGTCACCCAGCACTACTGAGAAGAGCTTCATCCCATCTTGACGCTCTCCCTTCAGATGCTTACACACATGGATTAGATCCCCCCAGAGCCTTCTCTTCTCTAGGCTGAACAGGCCCAGCCTTCTCAGCGTTTCCTCATCTGAGAGATTTTCCAGACCCTTAATCATTCTAGTAGCCCTTCACTGGACTTTCTCCAGGCATTCCATGTCTTGTAGTAGGTAGCCCAGAACTGGACACATACTTCAGGTGAGGCCCCACCAGGGCTGAGCAGAGGGGGAGGACTGCCTCCCTTGACCTGCTTCAGATTCTCTGAAGCTTTTGGTATGGCAAAAAACCAACACTGGATCTGTTTGGTGTGGTGTTGTTCTTGCAGTAAGGATATTGAGACAGATTTCCATGTGTAAGGATTCATTGATGGATTCTAGAGAAAATATTTGACCGTAAAAGTTGATTCAGGTTAGAGGAGTAATAAGAAAGAGAGAAAGAAGGTTAAAATTTTGCCTGTTGGTCAGCTAGGAAAAGAAATCAAAGGCGGTCCTCCCAGGTAAGCATCTTTCCCTGGTGCATTCTGAAATGGTTTATTCCACAGTAACTGTGCTATTCGATCAGGACCTTACGTGATCTCTGTGTTGGTTGCTTTTGGTCATTAGGTTAACAATGCTGATTAGAGCTCGCTTTGATCAGACATGGATGTTGCCCATGCTAATTGGCTGATAAGATGACTGTATTTTACTCCGTAGTGCTCATTAACCAAACATTGACTGTCACTAGTGTAGGGTGATAGATAAGTAGGAGCTGAAAAGCAAGGGTGGAAAAGGAGAAAGATAGCTTGAATAATCTGTCATTTGCAGGCCCTTTTAGGAAAAATGGTGTCGTAGATACATGTTGGAATTGCAAGATGCAAAGCAGTAGGGAGATGGCGAAAGCACTGCTCCAGTAGCCTAGGGGTATGTAGGTATAAGGCTAGAAGCTGCAAAGAAAAAGGCTACAGAATTGCAGATGGAAGGTAATTTTCCTTAAATGTCAAAGATGAAAGCACAGTGCAGTAATGGTGTGAGCTTCTGGGAATATTGGAAAGCTTGAGACAAACTGGTGTCTGTAGCATTCTCTTCACTCTGTGGTTAAGTCACCCTCACAGTCTTGTGATCTGGCGCTTGATCTGAGAATCCAACCACTTAGGAAAACTAACTTTCTTCTGGTTAACATGGTAAGCTTAAAAAAAAAAAGTTGATATTGCAAACTCCAAGTAAGCTTGGATTTCTGAGGTGGTGTTGAGGTGAATACAAAAAGAAGTGCCATTTATGTTTACAGAAGCTGCAGTTTAGGTTTAGTAGAGAATGCTGAGGTTAAACTTCGGCTGTTTATCCAAATGATGTGCCAAAACAGATATTTATTGTTTGAGAGAGTCCTGAGCCAAGAGATACATGTACCTCTGGTAATGTGCAAAACATTTCCTTATGGTGTGCCTTGCTTTGCCTGGGCACTTGGGCTGATGCAGCATTGATCAGAGGGATGAGTATGTCCACACAGATATTTATGGATAAATGCAGATGAAGATGGTGGAGAAAATATGGGTGGAATTTGCTTTTGTAGAATTGATGTGCCACACAACCGATCCATATGTGGAGAAGAGGGGATAATGTGTGGCTGGGACTGCAGTTTGGAGGGAGGTGGAACACATGTTCAGGAACAGCACAAGTAAGTACTGGCTGCTAGTGATATCTGTGGCTGCAGATGGTACCTGAGCAAGAGAATTGATTACTCTGTTCTGCTTATGTATTAATAATGTTCATAAAGCCTACCGTGCGACTAGTCTACAGAGGTGGCCTGAGTCACTTGTGTTGCCTGGGAAGCCTGAGTGGAAAAAAGTGGAAGCAGTAATAAAACTCTTGACTTGCTTTTCTAGATGTTTTTGACTCTGTTACTGAAGAAAGTTGCGAGAAAGATGACTGGGCATTGGAAACTATGATGGATAAGTCAACACCACCATGGTAATGAGATAATTGATTAAAAAAAAGCAGCAGGGAAAAAAATAGAAATTTACTTGTTGGAGTTGAATATATTGCATCTCTTGATCCTTAGTGCAATATTGCAATAGCCCACTCTTTACACCCACCTGATTTAGCAGCATAGTCCAAAAGTAACTGCCACTTGCTGCAGCTAGTGACTTATTGATCAGTTGGTTGCTGCTGAATAGCATGTGCAGCAGCAAAGTTGCAAGGTTTTTATCTCTCATTTTTTAACTACATTCTTTTAAGCTTTAAGAGACAGGTGGAGAAAACAGTTTTTGGTTCCTGAGGCTTGGTTGAAATAGGCAATATGTTCAGTATAGCCTGAGAATTAAAGAGACATTCACAGAAAGAGCCCTTCCTTTGTGTTTTAAAAAAAAACCCAACAAAACAAACCCCAAACAACTAAGTCTTCTAAAATCACTTTGTACTGTAGCTTCTCTTACTGCAGTTCCAGTAAAGGATAGAACACAGAACAATGATATTCTAGAAAGTTTTGGCCTGTTGGCATTTAACTTAGCCCAGGAAAGCTGCATAACCTTCTGAATAACACTGTATGTCGTTCTTGAGAGTTGCCTAGTAGGGGACAAAGGGAGTTGGCAAAGGAAGGTTGTACTGTACTTAGACATCAGTACATGTAGTTGGATATAAATCTCAAAGGTTGTCTAAGTAGTTAAAAACCAAAGCCTGGATTTCTCTTAGTGACTTTATGCAGCATAGATTTTTTTGTTGGCTTGTGATTCTAAAGACAGATAACAGCAAATATTAACGTTTTAAGGTACTTTCTTCCTAAAAAGTGGGGACTGTATTTTACTTTTTAGACATCTATGCAATTAGCACTACACTCATCAGAAGTTATGAGACTGAAGTTTTTGATACCCAGGTAATTGTTAAATATCAGTAAGTTCACATAAGAACATACCTGTGAGTGCCACAGGGGATTCAGAGGAAGAGTATCTAGGGAAAATAGGGAAAAGAACATGAAGTCTGCAGAAGACTTTGCAGTTATGTTTTTCAGTTATATTGCAGAATATAGAGGACTTGGTTATAAAATGTATTACAAAACCTGTTTCTGTTTTTTAATCAAGGGAAAAGTTTCATAACTTAATAATTTTGGGAGGCTGATACACAGCTAGGGCTAAATCTGCTCTAATTGTCACATGCTCTCCCTATAGTAAAATTGCCTTCTGATGACCGGGACGAATTGAGGGAAATCGTAACGGACAGATACGGGGCACATAATATGTAATGGCCTTCTACTAAGACTTGCATGCCACTTGCTTTATTTGTCTCTAAAATACATTTTAAAATTTTTTTTTTTTTAACGCCTTCCCCCCACCCCCAAGGATCTCTTCAGTGCCTTTGGAGATATCAAAAGCATCAGAAAACACAGACTTGTTAACTGAAAAGGTAATTCTTCAGTAACTTCCTACCTGTCAGAGAAGTTAAGATATTTGCTTTTTACATTGGCTGAAACCTAGAGTTAGTATTTGAGGGAGAGGGCTGTCAGTTTTTATCTTTTTGGGTTGGGTGTTTTTTTTTCATGTTATTTTTTTGTAAAGTAGTGTTTTTGCACATCTTGAGTCAGTCCTGAAAAACTGTAAAAGCTGTTGGGGACTTCATCAAGCGTTAGGAAAGGACAGGAGGAAGTTGGCTTCAAATACAACATTTGGTGCATCAGTGATTCTCTGTGGCTTGTTTGGTTGTCTTTTTGGTGTGAGCAGAGATCAGAATTCGATGTTTAAGTTGTGTGCGAACTCAAGGGTTGCAAGGTGCCTAAAAGCAACTTGATTGTATAGTGTCCATTGCACAGTTGTTCACTGTGGTATGTTCAAGGTAGTTGCAGGTGAGTCATGTGTGTTCTGTGCAACACTCTATCCTAGCCACTACTTGCATCCTACTTTAAGTACAATTCTAAAAGTATTTAGTTAGAATTTAAGACTGAAATATTTTATTGACTAAACACTGAGGCCATTGCTGTTAAGAATTTGCACAGTAGTTTCTTTTTCATTCTAGTATTCTGACACTTGAGTTTAAAATTTTGACAATTCCTGTGTATTCCTTCAGGACTTGCATATTGAAACTTACAAGGTGGAAAAAAAGCCTGTGTCTCAAGACATACTAAGAAATAGAAAGGATGAGTCTGCCATTTCAGAAATAGGGGAGAATGCAGGTTATCCTGTCAAAAAAGAAGATCCACTTGAGAAAGCCAGAGATGAACTGGCAGAAGAGGTTAGGAAAAGTCTTTGGGGGGGAAGGGGTGTGGGTTTGTGTGTGTGTGGATTTTTTTGTTTGTTTGTTATTAAATAAATGGTCATTAAGTTCAGAAAACCAATTACTAATTATAACATGCCTCTTGTAATCTGCATATGTCAAAGTTACTTTTTTCTGCTAGATACTCATCAGCATCACTAACTCTTAGGGGTGACTACCCAATTAAGTACACCCTGAAAGCATGGAGCTTGTGCAGTTATCATAGAATCATAGAATCATAGAATCGTAAGGGCTGGAAAGGACCTTAAGATCATCTAGTTCCAACCACCCTGCCATGGGCAGGGACACCTTGCCCTAAACCATGTGGTCCAAGGCTCTGTCCAACCTGGCCTTGAACACCGCCGGGAATGGAGCATCCATGACCTCCCTGGGCAACCCATTCCAGTGCTTCACCACCCTCAGTGTAAAGAACTTCTTCCTTATATCTAATCTAAACTTCCCCTGTTTAAGTTTGAACCCATTACCCCTTGTCCTACCACTACAGTCCCTAAGGAAGAGTCCCTCCCCAGCATCCTTATAGACCCCCTTCAGATACTGGCAGGCTGCTATGAGGTCTCCACACAGCCTTCTCTTCTCCAGGCTGAACAGCCCCAACTCTCTCTGCCTGTCTTCATACGGGAGGTGCTCCAGCCCTCTTATCATCCTCGTGGCCCTCCTCTGGACTCGCTCCAACAGCTCCATGTCCTTTTTATGTTTATCATACTTGTAAGTCATTGTGACATGAATAGAGCTTTCAGTGGAATCATGGTACGATTTAAATAACTTCTTGTATGTTAACCTAGATGGTGAGGGTACTTAGAATTGAGTTCTGATTTCAATCCCCTATCTTAATTTTGTGTTGGTACACCGTGGTCATTGTGAGTCTAAGTACTAAAAGACAGAAGAAGAGTCAGGAGATTCCAGACTCTTCCAATCATTTAGACGATGGATTTATTTTGAGCCATAACTGACAGAAATAAAGAGGTGATAATTTTGCTTTCTCAGGATTTCCCTTTTCTAACATCCTACAGGTTGTAGAAGCAGTGGTATCTGAGTCGACTCAGAGTGGTGAAAGAAAAGAAATGGCATTAGAAGATCTCATTAACTCATTGTGTTTTGACCCGTTTATAACGAGAAAACAAATTCCCCGAACTCCAGAAAATCTGCGTAAGTTCTATACTGACTTCATAATACCCACTGGTGAGAAATGTCACTAGCTCATTGACTTTGTACATGTCACGGAAGATAACTATTTCAGTGAAGCTGCAAAATATGCTAATGGCTTACCCTGGAACACAACATAGTAGGCCTAATGAAGCGATGGCATTAAGGTACACTGTGCACTGGTGTCTACTAGAGCCTTATACAGCTGTGGGTCATCTGATCCACACAGTCCAGTAAACCTGATTGTCCCTCTCCTCCACCTGGCCCCCCTAAAAGTGATCACAAGATTCTTCACTTCTTGTACAAAGTGATAAGCATTTCTATTCATAGGAGTTGGAGTAAAATCAGCTCTTCCACTGCATCTGCGAAACTCTTCTCCAGAGACTGGAGCAGCAGCTTTCTTGGGAGGATCACCATTGACCATCGTTTTTCCTTTCAATTCATGTACCCATTCCTCCAGAAGTGGGTGGGTTTTCCATCCCACTTTGTCATGTCTTCTCCATGATCCCGCGGGTAAAACCATAGCGTGCTCTGTGGTGTGTACCTCCTATATCTTCCCTCTTGGGCAGTAGCACACTTACTGTTAATAGCTGATCTGTAGGTCTATACATGTGGGAGCTGGATAGATCATCTCCCAATTGCTTGAACTCCTGGGACAGTAGTTTTTCCACAGCTGTGTCATGGCTTAAGCCCAGCTGGCAACTCAGAACCATGCATCTGCTCACTCAGCCCCCCCTATCTTTTGCCCCTGCTCCCGGCAGGATGCGGAGGAGAATTGAAAGAACGTAAATCCCACAGGTTGAGATAAGAAAGTCCAGTAACATATAATACAGTAACATATAATACAAAACTACTACTACCACCATTAATAATGATAAGGGAAATAACAAGGGAAGAGAATATAAGACTAAAAAGGGAAGGGGGAAAAAACAACCGATACAATTGCTTACCACCTGACAACCCAATACTCAGTCTGACCTGAGCAGTGATCTGCCCTTCTGGGTAACTCCCCTCAGCTCATATACTGGGCTTGATGTGCTGTTGTACGGAATACCCCTTTGGCTAGTTTGAGTCAGGTGTCCTGTCTCTGCTTCCTCCTGACTACTTGTGCCCGTCCTTGATCAGGGTAGGCACTACTAAGCAACAACTAACACACTGGTGTGTTACCAGCATTGTTCTCAGACTAAAGTTGAAACACAGCACTGCACCAGCTATTACGAAGGAGAAAAATAACTGTTACAGCTGTACTCAGGACAGTATCCACCCCTTCCTCCATGCCATTTACATCATGCTTAGGTCCCACATATTTTTTTCAACATGCCATCACTTCTTGTGTCTTGAGATATATATATATACACACATGCATATATACATACACACACACATACACAGAGGCAGATGTAATTCCTTAGTCCATAGACCATCCCTATAAAGTTTGCTGGGTTCATTCAGTCCATGATGTTGGGCTTTATCTGTCGTAACAGTCTTTCATGGCAGGAGAGACTTTGCATGGTGTTGGATTGTTGCCTGCTGACGACACCACTGAACTTGTCTGGTCTCATCAAAGTTCATTTTTCTTTGGGGTGATGACTGAAGGGAAGTCAGGTTCAGTTGATGGTGACCTGAGGCGAGTACTGAGAGGCTCCCACTGTTGCTGCTGGCTTTTCCCATGGCTTTATTCTGTGCTGATGATCATGACAGCACATGCTTTCTTTTCAAAGCCTAGAGTGGCAGAGATGGGCATTTAGCTGCTATAGAAGTGTTACATAGCAGGCAACAGCATATAATTGAGTTCATTGGCTGTTTTCACCCAAAATTAAATCCCTTTGAGGTACACACCCGACTTCCCCATCTTCCCGCATTACCCACCAAGTATATCCAGGTCCCTGAGCAAAAGCAACCCCACGAGTGGGTTTGTCTTTACCTGAAGCAGGAATAACCCAGACTGTCTTCTCCAGCAAATTCTTTATGTGCACCACAGGAACTTTATCCCCCTCTACAGTACATAAAAGTTCTGATTGGGCTGGGCCAGCCCTGTTGGCAGATCCTGTGGTGTTGACCAACCAGGTGGCTTTTGCTAAATGTGTATCCCAATGTTTGATAGTCCCATCACCCATTGCTCTCAATTTTCCCAGAGGCTGGTGCATGGTAGGGGATGTGATATACCCACTCAATGCCACGCTCTTTGGCCCAAGTGTCTATAAGGTTGTTCCAGAAATGAGTCCCATTGTCTGACTCAGTTCTCTCTGGGGTGCCGTGTCACCACAAAACTTGTTTCTCAAGGCCCAGGATAGTGTTCCAGGCAGTGACACAGTGTATGTTTCCAGCCATCCGGTGGTTGCTTCTACCACGGTGAGCACATAGCACTTGACTTGGCGGGTTGGTGGGAGTGTGATATAGTCAATCTGCCAGGCCTCCCTGTACTTGTACTTCAGCCATCGTCCTCCATACCAGAGAGGCTTTAACCGCTTGCCTTGCTTAATTGCAGCACATGTTTCACATTCACGAACAACCTGGGCAATAGTGTTCCTTGTTAAGTCCATCCCTTGATCATGAGCCGATCTGTATATTGTATCTCTACCTTGATGGCCTGAGGTGTCATGGGCCCACCAGGCTGAAACTAATTTACCCTTACATTGCAAGTCTAAATCCATTTGAGCCACTTCAATCTTAGCAGCTTGATCCACCTGTTGGTTGTTCCGGTGTTCCTCAGTGGCCCAACCCTCGGGTACATGAGCATCCATGTGGCGTACCTTCACCACCAGGTTCTGCACCCAAGCAGCGGTATCTTGCCACAGTGCAGCAACCCAGATGGGTTTACCTCGGCGTTGCCAGTTGCTCTGTTTCCATTGCTGCAACCACCCCCACACGGCATTTGCCACCATCCATGAGTCAGTATAGAGATAAAGTACTGGCCATTTTCTCGTTCAGCAATGTCCAAGGCCAGCTGGATGGCTTTCACCTCTGCAAAATGACTCGATTCACCCTCTCCTTCAGCAGTTTCTGCAACTTGTCGTAAGGGACTTCATATGGCTGTTGTCCATCTTCCATCTCCGATGCTTTCCCACAACATGGCACGACCCATCAGTAAACAAGGAATATTGCTTCTCACTTTCTGACAGTTTATTATATGGTGGGGCCTCTTCAGCACACATCCCTCTCTGGTGGCATTCCAAAATTTCACAGCCAGTCCATGATGACTTCTGGAATTCCTGGACAACTGGGATTTCCTGTTCGAGCTCATTGTGTAATTAGTGCAGCCCACTTTCTCCATGTAGCATCAGTTGCATGATGTCCATCGTATTCAAAAAATCCTGGCAGTCAGGTGAAGTTCCCGATGACTGGAAGAAGGGTAATATAACCCCCATTTTCAAGAAGGGGAAGGTGGAAGACCCAGGGAACTACAGACCAGTCAGTCTCCCCTCTGTGCCTGGCAAAATCTTGGAACAGTTTCTCCTGGAAAACATGCTAAGGCACATGAAAAAGAATGAGGTGGTTGGTGACAGCCAACATGGCTTCATTAAGAGAAATCCTGCCTGACCAATTTGGTGGCCTTCTATGATGGAGCCACGGAACTGATGGACAGGGGCAGAGCAGCTGACGTCATCTACCTGGACTTGTGCAAAGCATTTGGCACTGTCCCGCATGACATCCTTGTCTCTAAATTGGAGAGACATCAATTTGATAGATGGACCACTCGGTGGATAAAGAACTGGCTCGATGGCGGCACGCAAAGAGTTGTGGTAAATGGCTCGATGTCCAGTTGGAAACCTGTAACGAGTGGTGTCCCTCAGGGATCGGTGTTGGGACCGGTCCTGTTCAACATCTTTGTCGGCGACGTGGACAGTGGGATTGAGTGCGCCCTCAGCAAGTTTGCCAACGACACCAAGCTGTGTGGTTCGATTGATACGCTGGGGGGAAGGGATGCCATCCAGAGGGACCTTGACACGCTTGTGAGGTGGGCCGATGCCAACCTTATGAAGTTTAACCAAGCCAAGTGTAAGGTTGTACACCTGTGTCGGGGCAATCCCAGGCACTGCTACAGGTTGGGCAGAGAAGAGATTCAGAGCAGCCCTGCAGAAAAGGACTTGGGGGTGTTGGTTGACGAGAAGCTTAACATGAGCCGCCTTCAGTGTGCGCTTTCAGCCCAGAAAGCCAACCGTATCCTGGGCTGCATCAAAAGAAGCGTGACCAGCAGGTCGAAGGAGGTGATCCTGCCCCTCTACTCTGCTCTTGTGAGACCTCACTTGGAGTACTGTGTGCAGTTCTGGTGTCGTCAACATAAAAAGGACATGGAGCTGTTGGAGCAAGTCCAGAGGAGGGCCACGAGGATGATAAAAGGGTTGGAGCACCTCGCGTATGAAGACAGGCAGAGAGAGTTGGGGCTGTTCAGCCTGGAGAAGAGAAGGCTGTGTGGAGACCTCATAGCAGCCTTCCAGTATCTGAGGGGGGTCTACAAGGATGCTGGGGAGGGACTCTTCCTTAGGGACTGTAGTGGTAGGACAAGGGGTAATGGGTTCAAACTTAAACAGGGGAAGTTTAGATTAGATATAAGGAAGAAGTTCTTTACAGTGAGGGTGGTGAAGCACTGGAATGGGTTGCCCAGGGAGGTTGTGGATGCTCCATCCCTGGTGGTGTTCAAGGCCAGGTTGGACAGAGCCTTGGACCACATGGTTTAGGGCAAGGTGTCCCTGCCCATGGCAGGGGGGTTGGAACTAGATGATCTTAAGGTCCTTTCCAACCCTTAGGATTCTATGATTCTATGTGTAGAGGAGACCCTGTCTTTGAACATCTAGCCCAGCACAGGCAACTGGGGTGCCAGGAGGAGCTGCGCTTCAGTTGCAGTCACTTCTGAAGCAGCTCGGACCCCTTCATAGGCTGCCAGTATCTCTTTTTCAGTGGGAGTGTAGCTGGACTCAGACCCTCTGTATCCCCAACTCCAAAAGCTGAGGGGTTGACTTCAAGTTTCCCCTGGAGCTTTCTGCCAGAGGCTCCAGGTAGGACCATTCTCCCCGGCTGCAGTATAGAGCACATTTCTCACATCTGGCCTGGCCTGGACTGGTCCAAGGGCTACTGCAGGAACTATCTCTCGTTTAATTTGTTCAAAGGCTTCTTGTTGCTCAGGGCCTCGTTTAAACCGTTCTTCTTCAAGGTCACATGATAGAGAGGGCTGTTGCGTGAAAGGGTAAAATAATTTGGCAGAAAATAAACCCCCTTGCTTTCCAGCTGGTCCTCAGACATTAGAGGGGCTGGGTGCGGCTAGGCTTAGATTCTGAGTGATGCCCAATTTGCCACTGTCAGTCCGGTCGCATTCAATATGTTGAATAATCACGATTCCGGATGCACTAATAGTGCACTGCACCTTCAGTCTAATCGTGCTCACGAACTAGCACGGCCACACTGAGGGAGCTGGTCGCGTTCAATGAGAGATTTGCGATTAGCTACTTAAACAGTGCAGTTTATTAAAGCAACAGATACAGGTTCTTGTGGATTGCCGGTGATAAATACACTGTCTGCAAAAGCACGTGCAAATAATAAGGTATACAACCGCGCGGCAAAGTTATGAATAATACAGCCTGGCTTTAAAGTATAAAAGTAAAAAGTAACTCTATATAGAGATTCCTAATTTTCCCGGGGAAGCACTGGATACAGTGCAAGTCTTACCCAAAGGCGTCCCTATGGGGGGGAAGAAAGGTCCAGCCTGTCGACCGGTCCCAGGAGTCGAGAGTAGTCAGCTGATGGGGTCTTCCTCGGCTCGTCCATGATGATGTCTTCCCTAAAGCCCCCCACTTTTTGGGTCATTTTTATACTATTTTTCACTTCCAAGGTGGAGCATGAGTGACTCTAGTCATACATACCTTTATTATTGGTGTAAATTTTCCTCGCTTCACTTTTAAAGGTATATGCCACAAAAAATTCAAAGAGCATGCTCAAAGAGGGGTGATCTCACTTTGGAGGCGGGTAGCATTGGAGGTGGAGGTGTGTTTTCATATTAAAATGCATTATAATGAAGCAAAGTTCACACAAAGGACAGCATTTTGTCAAAAGATGACAGACCGTTGGCTCAGGGCAGCAAGTATGCAGCTTATCAGTTTTAAGTACCACCTAGTTCCCATCTCTATTGGTGTTGGGACAGAGTTTGGCCGCAGAATCTCCACTCTGCTCCATCCTCCGTCAAGCAATGTTGCCACGGGAACCACTGTGGAGTGAATTCCTGGCATACCACGTGCAGCTGCATCTTACCCTGAAAGTCCGTTTTTCCTTTATGTGTGAGCAATGCTACATTTTTAAATATAAGTTTAATTTCTAAATCATATTCAGTAATTATCCCACAAGGGCTTACAATCAGACTAATTTGGGATGTGCATTCTCCAGAACCCCACAACACCTAAGAAAGCTTGTGTTTCTTTCTTGTTAGTTGGTGGAGACATTGCTGTTATCTTGTGGATCACATCTGTAGGGATCTATTGCCGTCCATCTTGCCATTTTATTCCCAAAAACTGAATCTCCTGTGAAGGTCCCATTTGCTCACACCTCCCTCCTGCTCCTCCCCTCTGGGAGGGATGGGGAAGAGAATCGAAAGAATGTAAACCCCACTGGTTGAGATAAGAACAGTTCAAAAACTAAAATAAAGTACAATATAATACTATTACTATTACTAAATGATGATGATAAGGGAAATAACAAGGGGGAAAGGAAAACCAACAATAAACCCAAGTGGTGCACACTACAATTGCTCACCACCCAGTGACCCAAACCCAGCCCTACTCCAGCAGCAATTGGTTCCTTCTGGGTGACTCCCCCCAGTTTATATACTGGGCATGACGTGCTGTGGTATGGAATACCCCTTTGGCTAGTTTGGGTCAGGTGTCCTGTCTCTGCTTCCTCCTGGCTTCCCGTGCCCCTCCTCACTGGCAGAGCATGAGACTGAAAAGTCCTTGATCAGGGTAATCGCTGCCGAGCAACAACTAAAACATCCCTGTGTTATTAGCATTGTTCTCAGACTAAAACCAAAACACAGCACTGCACCAGCTACTAGGAAGAAAAAAAAATTACTGTTACAGCTGAAACCAGGATAGAAAGTAATCAAGTAATGAATTTTACCTTGATTTGTTCCATTTAGTAACAGAAATCAGAAGATCATGGAGAAAAGCTGTTCAGACTGAGGACTCATCAGACACAAAGCTGAACCTAACTGAGGTAACAATAGAAGAAGCTCCAGTGGATGCTACACCTATACTGCAGAAGGTGGCAGACTCTAGATTTGTGTGCTTTGACCCTGCATCTCCTGTACCTGACTTTCATCCTGCCTTGTCAGAAAGCAAGTCCCAATTAAGTTATACAGAATTTAGACCTCAAAAGCAGATGAGGGTAAGTCATATTGAATCTCCAGTTTCGGAAGCATCTGGAATGCAAGTAAGTGAGAGAACCGAAGCACAGGGATTAAAAGACATTGTTTTGAACAAAAGTTCTGTAGATGATTTAGAAGAACATACTTCTCAATATGTAAAGAGCATCATGAATACTCCAGACGTACGTTCAGAAAACAGTTGTGGAACGAATGTTCTACCTTCAGACCGTTTTCAGGGTTCCTTAGTGGATGGGATGCTGCACTGGAATGTATCTTCATTGTTAAATTCTGTCAGTGGTGAAACTGCCTGCTTGGGGATATTGGGTGAGACACTTGAAGGGTGTCTTGAAGGAGAAGAATTTAGTAATGCAGATGCCAACAAATCTGCAAGCTCTGCGTCTGATTTTGATGTAATGGACAGCCCATATGTAACAGGGGTTTTGAAAAATGAGGGGGGTATTAAAAGATCACAGCTAGATCTACAGTCCCTGTTCAACCCACATAAAGCGCTGAAAAAGACTCTATCTACAAGTGAAGAGGAGCTGCATCAAATACTTAATAGAGGTGAATCTGTAAGCTCTGTATCAGCCCCAAGTCTTGCACCAGAAAAAAGAGAAAGAGATGAATTCTCCAGTCCCCAAGAGCTCTTCTTCTTGGATGAAGAATTTACCAAGACGCCATCACCAAAATCCCTTAATGAAAGAAAATATTCCCTGTCATCTTTGCTGGTATCCTGTCAACATCTGGAGGAAATGGCATCAATGCTACATGAAATCCCATTAGACTTAAAACATAAATTGAAAGGTAAGTGTCCATCTGCTTTAGCAACAAGATTTTGTCCTTTCTATTACTGGGTATACTACCATAAATAATCTGCTCTGAATAGCTAAACCTTGCTGTGCAAGTATAGGGAGACAGATTATTTGTATGCTTATTCCGTATGGTAAGTGAGAAATAAAAGCAAGCATGCTTCCTTTACTTATATCACCATCTTGCAAGTAGGAGGAAAGGTGCTTGTCTGACTTTCTGATGTAATCTGCAGCTGTTTAAAAAAAAAAAGCCTTAAGGTGCATTAGCAGTGGAGTAATCTGAAGTTCAATTTTGAGAATTCACGAAATTAGTTTGAAGTAGTGCCTATATTCTGAACAAATGTGGTTATTTAGAAATGTGTTGTGGGTCGTTGGATTTTCTTGTGCATTTAGTCAGGAGTTCATTGTCTGTAATACTATTCATGTACTTTTCATTATGAAATATATTCCATTCCAGGGGGCCTGCAGCTCCCTCGCCCAATTTCCAATGGAAATGTCAACTTTGTTTAACCAGTAGTGCAGTGTTTAGTTACATGTGAGGTCATTTTTTGAAACGCAGTAAGAAAAATGAGCTAGTAATGGTTGTACAAAAGACTTTCACCAAAACAGTTGGTATTTAATGGAATACTAGGAATTTAACACAATAAGGTAGTCTGAAGGAGTAGTGAGATTTGTACTTCGTGCAGAGTCTTGCTTCAGTTTAGATTGTGGCTGTACTGATAGCAGATGATTTACTTTGAACAGTTATCCAAATTAGAAGTAATGTTTCATATATGCTTTTTTTTAATAGGTGCCAAACACATGTGGACTAGCATTTCTGTCAATTAATGAATATTACAGAGTTCTGAGTGATAACTAATACAATTTTTCTTCCAGATAAAGAGCATTTGGATGAGGAGCCAGCCATGAAGGAACCATCATCAGGATAGAATTATGGTTAAGGAGAAACGTAACCATAGTAGCACAGTTATGGTTCACTTGAGAGTGTAACATCTTCTCCAAGCACTACCCGGATGGAGAAGTTGCACTCCTATTTTTTGCAGAGGCTGTATTCCAGTCTCCTTTTCTTTAAGCATGTTAGTTGCCTGTTCTTGTTCTTTTAATATGTCATCCATAGTAGAATTCTATGTACAGCCCCTCTTTTAAGTATAGAACTGTTTTTAATTTTTATAAGTATGAGATGAGTAGGTGGCATAATCCTACAAAATGTAAAGACAAAGTCGCTCATAAAATTTTGTTGTCTGTATCCTTCCTTATTTCTACCCACCTTCCAAAACCTACCTTTCCTCCCTTCCCTCCCTCCCTTAAAACTAGCCTGAGTTTATTGGTTCCATGACACTGAAATTGGCATAGTCAGCAAGGTGTGAATAGAGGAATCGTGACAGAGGCACAGATGTGCCCCTCCTCCCCCAGGTGTGCACTGGGCAAAGAAGTGGTTCGGTACACCAGTGCTGGTAGAGAGAACCGAACAACCCGTGGGAGATGGTAGTGACAGCATGTGCCCCGTTGTATTTAGTTACATGTGAGGTCAGTTTTTGAAATGCCTTAATGAAAAAGAGCTAGTAATGGTTGTACAGAAGATTTTCACTAAAACAGTTGGTATTTAATGGAGTACTAGGAATTTAACAAGCTAGTCTGAAGCCTGTCGTGGGTACATGCTGCGCACAGGCGCAGGACTGTTCTTTTGGAAGATCAGGAAGGGATGATTTGGAGAAGCAGGTGTAGGTAGTTTAAAAGAAGAACTGAAAAGAGAAAATGAACGCGTTCATTGGAACAAAATTGAAATCTACTGGCAGAAGCAAACACTCACACCCCATATTGCTCAAATTCAGAAGCTGAGTGTGGTCCCAGATGTGGAGGACTGGGATGGAGATGTCTGGGCACATTCTAATGAGAGTAGTTCTGAAGAGGTGGAGTTCGAGGAAAGCTCTTATCAAAACCAAAAGGCAGAGGGGTCTGCAAGGTGGTAACCCAGAACCACGGTCCACACGATTCCTGGGACAGGACCTGGGCTCAGGGAATTACGAAGTTTTGGCATAAGCTGGGCAAACAGCAACAGTTTTTGTGGAGTCTCTGTGATGAGAGGGTATGTCAGGTACTGTTCGGTGATGAAGAAGCAAGCGAGTTGGGGTCCAGAGTGGCTCGTTGAGCCGGGACACAGACCGCAGGGAGAGCGGGGAGGGAGCTGGTCCCGAAGGGAGAAGGAGCTGTGGGAGCTAGTACTGAGGCTGCTGCAGCCAGGCAGTGGAGAGCGAGCTGCAAGAAGTCCCGATGGCCGCCCCCCGCCGGTAGAGCCCTGCCACGCCGCCTGCTCGCAGCGTTCCCAGACGCTCCGAGAACGCTCGTTCGGTCCCTTGGGAGGCAATTCGGGCAGCGACCGGCGCGCGCGGGGAGATCCGCACCGCCCCCCGGGCACGCTTGACGCGGGCGGAGACGTGACACAACAAAGTCATCGCCAGGCTGGGCCAACCCCGAGGGCGGCGCGGGCGGGTCCGAGCGGCTGGTGCCGAGCCCCGCCGCGGCCGCGCCGCGATGCGCAGCCCTCCGCGGGCCGCCGGGCGGGGCCCCGGGCAGGAACGTGCTTCGGCCGGAACCGCTCCACCGGCGGCGCCCGAGCGGGGCTGCGCGGACAGAGCGCTGCGGCCGCGGCCAGCAGCCGGCGGCAGTGCGGGGGGGAACGGCAGACACGCAAACCGACACGCTGGGCCCGGGGCGGGAGGACCCGAGCGGAATGAGGACGAGAAGCCGCGGTGAGGGGCTCGGCCCGGCGGTGAGCTCCTGCCCCGGCCGCTGACAAGGAGCCCTGTGCTCATGTCCCCGGGCACGGAGCGAGCGAGCCTGAAGGTGTAATGGATGCGGGGCCCGGATGGTGTTTTAAATGAGCAGCAGGCGGAGGAGGAAGGACTTAGACCGTCACAAGGAGAGCTGTGGGCATCGCGGGTGACTGGTGGAGCAGAAAAACTGCCCTTGGCTCGAGCTCAGCCCTGGCTGCTGGGGACAGGATGGTGACCGCTGCAGCAGTGCTCACCCTCACAAGGAAAATCCATTGCGATGTGATGTACCGTAGGCCAGCGATGGATCTACCCCGTGGCAGGGTGCAGGCGTTCGGGTGCAGGGAGGCAGAAGCCATCTGTGAGGCTTTTGCAGGCTGCCCCCAATTGCCGCAGTCTGGAGCAACCTGGTGTGTTGGTGGAGACAATAAAGAACAAGAGTGGGGCAAGTGGCTGGAGCCTTTTGGAACCTACCGAATAAAAATGGGCCGAACGTTCCACCCTCCACATGCCCCAGTCCTTGACAAGAAGTTAAATTCTCTGGGGCTTGGGGGTAGCAGGAGCTGTTGCAGTACCTGACGATAACCTGTCAGACATTGAGGGACAATCCCCGGGTACCACAACAGAATTGCAGCAGTTGTTGGGCAAATTAGGTTATTAGAGAAAACATATATGCCCGACTTTTGGGTACTTGCTCGCCCACTGTACAACTTTCTTCAGAAAAATAAGGGATGGGACTGGAATCCACAATTCCTGGATGCCCTTAATGCTCTGAAGGATGAACTCAAAGCCTACCAGAGACTGGGCCCACTGCACTTGCAAGACCTGTGTAAGAGTGGAGTGGAGATTAGTCACCTATGCTTCATATTGTGGTATTTTCCAGAAGGGACCATGGCGACTGGCTAGGCCTATACTGTTTTCTTTGCCTCTTTTAAAGAAACCAAACAGCAGTATTTGGATTGGGAAAAGTGATTTTTAATCACTAGAGTGATTAAGGAAGCTGAAAAACTGCACACCACAAGATGTTATAGTACAGGGTCCTTTTCCCCTTCTGAATTCAATTCTTAATGGATTGCCTCCTCCTGAGGGAGTAGCTCCAAAAGCTGCAGTTCGGAAATGGTATGCATACTTAGAAGGAATTAGTCCAATTACTTCTGTTAAGAGAGGGTCAGGTCAAAGTCTCCAAATTGCATCAACCCATAAATCTAGACCCAGGTTTCCTAAGTCAACCATGTAAGCCTTCTCCTATTAAAAAAGCGCCTGAGTGTATGGCAGGCTCAGACACAGAGGGAGTGTGGTTTACCAGTTGTCATGGTTTGAGTCCAACCAGTAACTCGGAACCATGCAGCTGCTCGCTCACTCCTGCCTTCTTCCTCCCCCCGCTCCCGGAGGGATGGGGAGGAGAATCAAAAGAATGTAACTCCCACTGGTTGAGATAAGAGCAGTCCAGTAACTAAGATATAATACAAAACCACTACTGCTACCACCAATAATAATAATGATAGGGGAAATAATAACAAGGGGAGAGGATACAATTGCTCACCACCCGCCGACCGACACCCAGCCCAACCCGAGCAGTGGTCTGGGCCTTCCGGGTAACTCCCCCCAGTTTATATACCAGGCATGACGTGCTGTGGTATGGAATACCCCTTTGGCTAGTTTGGGTCAGGTGTCCTGTCTCTGCTTTCTCCCGGCTTCCCGTCCTCCCTGACAGAGCATGAGACTGAGAAAGTCCTTTAGCAACAACTAAAAACATCGGTGTTATCAGCGTTGTTCCCAGGCTGAAAGTCAAAAACACAGCATTGCACCAGCTACTAAGAAGGAGAAAAAATGACTGCTGTCATGAACCCACGACACCAATGCATCTGCTCTTTGAGTGGGATTAAGGTGGCAATATAAAGCAGTAGCATTAGAAACTGGCAGCAGGAGGGCAGTTGAGGAAGAGGGTGAAGATAGGAGATCTGTGAGCTCTGCTGGCCGCAGAAAGTGGCGCTAATGCCATTTACATCGACTCCTGTGCAGCGTCTTCTGGAGACTGGAAGATCCCAGCCTTTGAAGGTGGGATGGGTAAAAGGCCACGCACAGGTTAAAACTCCTGCTGCAGAGTGGAACCCACAAGTAGATCACTTAGCCCAGATCAGTGTAATGACCTGTGAAAAGGTAGACTGGGATCACTTAAGTGAATGGTTGCATATCAAGCAAGGCCACTCAGGCAAGGCAGACCTCTGTTAGGAATGTTGATCCTGAGGCTGGCCAGTGCCTATGAAAACCCCTGAAGCGATCCTCACAGCTTGCCCACAATGTCGGATGAGAATTAAGACCAACCACCTGAACCAAGCCCCTGCCCAGCATATTAAACAAGACAGGACTCTCTGGAACGCCTGGCAGAGCGATTACATCAGGCCCTTGAACCCATCCAATCGAGAAAAGTATATCTTTCTAAAGTAGTATTGGGATTGTCTGTGGCTACATCTGGATCAGATGGTCCAAGGCTTTGTGAGAATGGTTCAGTGTTTTGCCCATGCCTCAATGTATCCAAAGTGATAACGGTTCAAATTTTATGTTCGTGGTAGTGCAAGATTGGGCACAAGGAGAGGGTATAAAATGTTTCATACACAGTATTATCCTCAAGCCAACAGTATAGTCGAGTGTTCTAATGGCCTAGTTAAAAGACATGCTGATGTTTCGCGCCACAAATGGGATGTACGACTGTCACAAGCAGTCCTCATTGTCAATAACCACTGGGGAAATTATGGGAAACCAAAGATTCAAGTATTTTGTCCTACTGGGCCATTGATGGGTGACACCCCCATACCTGATGATCAAAGAGGTCAGTTCCCATTGAGAACCCATGTGGGATACCTGTTTTGGTGAAACTGCCCTGTGTTGGCATTGTGCCTATGACCCTGGCAAAACCCAATGCAGTATTGACCCAGGCCTATATGCCTGGGAAGCCCTAGACGGGACCAGGAAGACCCACCATATTAGTGCCCAAAGGGTAATCCCTGGCTTCTAACCCTGAAGCCCGGTCTCAAAGTTTCGAGGCCTAGGTTTTTTTTCCTTATAGAGCAGAACATGGAGATGTGGCTCACTCCAGTGCTCCAGACTCTCCCCTTGGGTTGGGATGCCATCCAATGTGACTCCTCAAAGTTACTCCCTTTATTCGATAATTGTGTATTTTGGATCATTGGCCATAAACTTTAAGAATCAGCAGTGTGGTGACGAATCCATGTGACGTCCTGAATCTGTAGCTGATGTTGGTGGAGTTCTGAGTTTCAACAATAGATTTCATGTAGCCTCAATTTGTTGGTTAGGTGACACTGACCTCTAACATGATGTTTGTTTTACAGAGTTTGGAGGCATTGCTAACTAAAATTGGTTTTCTGTTCTGGTATATCTTTCTCTTCCTTTCTTCCAAAACAGTTGCAAATAGGTTTTAGGAAAAATCTCCACCTGTATTTGACATCTTCTTTATAAAGCAGAATTTGACAAGCTTTATGAAAAGATATTTATGTGGCTGGTCATTGGAGCTATACTGTGGCTGCTAACATGTTAACAGCTAAGAGGGAAATGCTTCATAATAGCCTGTTTACAGGTTGATCTTATCAGGATCAAACACCTAGGAAATTGGAAGATTCGACCTTAGCTATATCAGCTGTCTGGAACAGGCCCAGCTGTGTTCCTTGCAGACCTGGGCTCTAGTCTGGTGACTTCACAAAAGGTTACCCAAGTGGTCAAGGCTTCCATTCCCTGGTCAGACGAGGCTTGAAAGCAGAGCTCCAGAACTCTGGTTGCCACCAGAGGAACCTGGGCATCCTGCCCAAGGGAAGGAGCTAGTCAGCTGTGACATGTAGTGCAGGCTGTACCAGTGTCTTATGCCGTGTCCCTGCTTATGGAGGTTCCTAGATCATCTTAATGATATAATTATTTTCAGGAGCTGCTGCTGAAGAGTGGCGGGTTTTTTTCTGTGTTTGTTTGGGGTTTTTTGTTTTGCTGTAGACCATGTCTCCTGAATCAGCTGAGCCTTTGCATGTAGTTCCACCCTTGAAGAAGTGCATCTGTCAGCTGTGCTCCTGTGGGTACGTAGTAGAGGCTGGGGGAAGGAGCTTGAGGTAGTGGTTACTTGGCTAGCAGGCTACACTGCTATTTTCTGCTATATGTTGCATATGAAAAATTATAAATGTCTCTTTGAGCATTTTTAAAGCTTTAAAACAAGAAGTATATTTTCGCCAGTTCTGCCTGTCCAACTAAGTGGTTCTTGGGTAGGTATTGCATTGAGAGTTCTGGATTAAGAAGTGACAGCTAAGAATTTTGAGTTTCCTCTGAAGACCTGGCCTCAAATTCTATGTGATATGTGTAAAAGCAGAAATGAAATACCTGTGTACTTTAGGGATCTTTACTGCTTGCAGATTTAGTGCAACACTATGGCTTTTGTCTTATAAGTAGTAGCTCACCTGTCCACTGGTCGTGGCAGATACTTAGGAAGTTTTGGTTAGGCTTATGTTAGAAAGCCATCATAATTGTACTGAACTTCCAGACAATTTGTGATTTGTGCTCAGTGAGGGGGAATTGGGGAAACATCAGGGTATTACCAGCAGCTATGAATACAACTTTGTATGTATTTATGTCACTTCTTTAAAACTAGGCATTTGCTGCAGAGGAATACAGTCTTCATACTGTACAGTGTTAAGTGTCGTAAGATACCTATCCTGAAATACCATTCAGAAGTACTTGACTGTTAAGCTCAGGAAATCGATTTTCTCAGTAACTTCCTGATTAGGAGATTCTTCAACATCCTAAATATAAGGAATTTTTAGGCTTCTGAAGTTAGGTGTGCTGGATTGTCATTAGCTGAAGTACACAGTGGAAATACCTCACTTTCATCTCCAGAGGAGAATATGCCATAACTTGGTGCAGCATGCGGAGCAGTCAGATTTCACAGTTTAGGCTTGCTTGTCCTTACCAGCTGAGTTTCAAAAGGACAGGAATCTGGGTGTTGCAAAGCATTGCATTTCAAGCAGTTTTGTGGCTTTCTAGGTCTGTCTGGCTGCTGGCCTGCAAGTCCTCTGTTAGTCCTGGCCATTGTTCAGTGATGTGTTTTCATTTGACAGTCTTTCAAGAGCATTTATTTTTGAAGAAAAATCAAAGCAGGTAGAGCTGTTGTTTAAATAAATTTGCATTTGTTGCATATTGCTTTTCAGTTCAGGAATATGTTTCATTCTTTTGGTAGAATTAGTTTTCCTGGCAATAAACTTCAGCTAAATGTGAATGTGTGTTTTCTGTGACAGACAGCAAAAGTGGAGAAAGGGCTGGAACCGATACTGCATGATGCAGAAAAACATCTTGTTTTCACTGAAAAGCCTATGTAAATATTCATTAAAGATGTGGAGTCCAGCAGCTCTTACACATATTCTGTAGTATCTTTAATGAAAAAGAAGCTATGTTAGTCAAATATGTTTTTTACCCTGTAGCTGTAAATTAATATTCACCATAGTAAATGTTCAGCATGTTAACAAGCACAAAATGTCAGTTAGATACATTTATGATATTTCAATTTTCAGTGCATTCAAATATTGCAGAATAACTTCACCATTGACATAAAACTGCTTCTGAAGAATGTTAAGAGAGGAAAATGCAGGTAATTTTCTTAGATGAGAATTAAACCACTACATCCAGCCAGTGTGATCCATTGCACCATAGCTTGATAAAACTTAATGCCAAACCTTTGGATTTCCCTATGTGCCTGAGTTCCTTTAAGGTATTTAATATGGACAGACACATAAGAAGAGGTTAGTTGGCCTAAGGTCACTTTGGCTTGCCCAAACCCAGTTGTCAGCTAACGGAAACAAACTGCAGACTGAGTCCAAGATGCCACAGTCTAAATATTACATGCTGCTGCCACTTACTCCCACATGCTGATTCCTAATCTACATCCATAACAATGATGTGCCTGTGCTGTTTTTAATGACCTGTTTACAGCAAAACATGCTAACAGTTCCAAAACAAACATGCAAAAGTAACAGATATAGAAATTCTTTCAAACTGTGGCTCTCAAGCGAGCTTTTTACCTGTGGAAAATTTGATGTTTGATTTTGTAAGCTAAACTATACCATACTCCACATCAACAACAGGGCTGGCCTGATCTCCTACAGACAATGGTAATGACAGTGTTTCCTTGCTTTTGAATGCTTCATTTTGCACCTTTGGGTCCATTAATTGTAGTAAGATCGAAGTATTATGTGTGGTGCTAAAGAGGAATATTACATCAGGAAACTTCAAATTCTGTCATTTGAGAGCAGCCTTTCCAGGTGTGTTTATGAAAAAATAATCACGACGTTGTTATCAAAACAATTCTTTCAGTATGCAAGGTGGCAGAAGTTCATTCATTCATGACATTCAGTTAGCTTAAGATGTGCTCTTGCATTCCCAGAAGACACCACTGGTGGAGCTTTCAAGTTTGTCTGATGACCAGCTTTGCACAAAACAAAAGCCAGGAATGAAAGATGTCACATTTTGAACATTCACATATATTTTTATCATAAATCTTATGCACACTACTTAGCATAAAAGGCTGAGCAGAGGTGAACTTTCAATCTGTTCTATTTGTTTTTTAAAGGAACTGAGTACCTCTGGCAAGGGAGCTATCATTAGTTTATGTACCTGCAAGTTAATGCAGTAGTATAAGGGGGCTTTAACATGCCAAAGACACAGTGTATATTTTGCCAGGTTATTCTAAAACTAGTACAAGTTGCCTAGTTATATAACTAAATTGATCACTAAAGGCAAAATCCAGTTTTCCAAAGTGGCTGTTCTTCCTAGCACTTCGACAGCACTTCTCTCTCACTCTTCTTCCTTCCCACTTAAGTCATAGAATCATAGAATCATAGAATAGTAAGGATTGGAAAGGACCTTAAGATCATCTATTTCCAACCCCCCTGCCATGGGCAGGGGCACCTTGCACTAAACCATGTCGCCCAAGGCTCTGTCCAACCTGGCCTTCAACACTGCCATGGATGAAGCATTCACAACTTCCTTGGTCAACTCATTCCACTGCCTCACCACCCTCACTGTAAAGAACTTCTTCGTTATATGTAATCTAAACTTCTCCTGTTTAAGTTTGAAGCCATTACCCCTTGTCCTACCACTACAGTCCCTAAGGAAGAGTCCCTCCCCAGCATGCTTATAGGCCCCCTTCAGATACTGGAAGGCTGCTATGAGGTCTCCACACAGCTTCCCTTCTCCAGGCTGAACAGCCCCAACTTTCTCAGCCTGTCTTAATACAGGAGGTGCTCCAGCCCTCTTACCATCCTCGTGGCGCTCCTCTGGACTTGCTTCAGCATCTCCTCCAACAGTCCTGGGTATCCTTTTACCTGTGACGGCTTTTTGTAATTCCCTCTAATCCTTTGATACCCCTCTACACTGTCTGTCCTCTTGTTTAAGGCCAGGAGGTGCCTTTATTGTCTTCCTATGTAGTTTCTCCCCAGCCTCCCTCTAAGCATATTTTCTCCCTCTGGTTTCAGGTATTCCTCTTTGCTGTCTCCAGCTACCAGCATTCTCTCTTCTCTTTATATGTCTGAGAGCATCTGCTCTCAGCTTGTAGCTTTTTTGTCTCCACACACCTGACTCCTGCAGAGACTTTTTTGATGGGGAACGTTCAGGAACTGTGTTTTCAAGGTTAATGAACAAGGTGTAGCTTCTGACATCCTAGCTGGCTGTCAAACGGGCTGGAGGAGGTCCTTACTGTGCTGACAAATTATTTATGTGCTCACAGCCTGCTTCTTCAAAATGTAAAAACCCTAAGAAAAGCACCTTCATGTTTCCTACCATTTAATCTCTCCCCAAAAGGGCTTATTGTGTTCTTATTTTATAACTCTGGAAATATGGAAGCCCACGTATCAACAGTGAAAAATGACTGGCTGTCCATTTTTCCATTTCCAGAAATGGAAAACTGTCAAGAATTTAAGAATTTGTGACAGCCTCCTCATGGCTGGATTTCTTTTTTACAGAGAACAGTTCAGCAAGAAACTAGATTTTTCCTGATGCATTACTTACTTCATTTGACTTTTTTCCCATCAGAAGTTTTTTTTTATGGCTCAAGAGCTTCCTTGGTGACAAAGCAGCGTGACTGTCTCTTTTAAAAGTTAGCCAAAATTTGCCTTCAATTGTCTAAGCTAGATGGACTCCTACAGTAGCTTATAATGTTTCCATGCTGTTTATATTGTCAGATTGTATCGCCATGTTACTAACTAGACTTTTCCACAGAATTTCAGGTTGCAAATATAATACAAAAGTAGGAGGAGTGGAAAACTGCCTTTCCTTTTGCATGGGGAGTGACAATGTAGGAGTGAGGGAGTTGTTCATAAATACTCCTCCCCCCCTTTTATTTCTCTGCTTGCATTACGCAAAATGTATTATTAGAAATGACATAGATCACAGAAGCAGATGTTGGAGACCTTCTGGTGAAGTTTTATCAGCACTCATGCTTCCTGAAAGATGGGGCAGTTGGTGAAAACATGCTTTTGGAGATTGTTTTGGAGAAGCCTTCATTTTTTGCTATGAAATCAGGCTCAGGTCCTGTTAAAAGAACACAAGACTTACTTCCCTCCCAAGTACTCCTGTTATACACCAGTTTAAATCTATTGCCTGCAGAGGAACAGCTCCTCATTTCTGCAGGGCTGCTCTCCAGCCTCTTGTGCCCCAGTTTGTGTGTTTTATGAGGATTATAGTATTCCATGTGAAGAATCCTGCACTTGCACTTGTTAAATTTCATACAACTGGTGATTGCACAGCTCTCTAGTCTATCCAGATCTTTCTTTAAAGCCTCTCTACCCTCAAGGGAGTCCACAGCTCCTCTAGTTTAGGATCATCGGCAAACTTAATGTGCATTCAAGTCCTGTGTCTAGATCATTAATAAAAACATTAAAGAGCACATACAATTGAGCCCTGGGGAACCCCACTGATGAATGGCCACCAGCCTGATGTGACCCCGTTTACTATAACTCTTTGAGCACAACCTGCCAGCCAATTGCTCACCCAATGTATTATGGACTTGGTATATACCATTTAATCTCTCCCCAAAAGGGCTGATTGTGTTCTTATTTTATAACTCCAGAAATATGGAAGCCCACCTATCAACACTGAAAAATGGCTGGCTGTCCATTTTACTCGAGCCCTCTGTATCTTCTCTTATCTTTTTGTGCTAGTTTAGAAAATGATTCATTATATGAAAGTGTGCTCTTCAATGTAGACTGGAGGTTATCTGTATAAACGTAGGTAATCAGACATCTGCTGATCCTAAATTGCTGAACATTTAATTTAATGGATTAATGCAAACTATAGAAGCCCTTTTAAATGAGTAATTCGTATCTGGACTAGATGTAGCACTGGAAAACATACATCCAGTAGAGAACTCTCTCACTTTGGCAGGAATGATGTATGAGACATAAAACCAGAGGCCTTCTCCTCTCACTGTAATTCTTGTGGGATGGTTCCTAAAGTCATTAATTAGCAACCTTCGCATTGACTTTAGTGGGTTTGACTCAAACCAGAAGGGGACATAAACTGTGATGTCTCTGGAAAGAAACCTGAGGGTGGAATCCCAAACTTCTCTTGGACAGAATGAGCATTGCCCATCCTGCTCTGGCCTGGCCCCAATGTGGGAAGAAGGAAGTCAACGATGATAGATGATCTGTGGTGTCATTTTAGTTTTGGTCAGAAGGGAGCTTCCTCAGAAAACAGTTTGTTTTCACTGTCCTTGTTTTGGTGCACATTATAGAGAGATCTTGCAGTACCCAGACTGCATTGCTTTCAGAAAGAGAGATGGGCAGAGCAGTGCTGCCCAGGCATGAGTGAATAGAGACTCCCAGACTAGTACCCTTTAGCTCACTTACTTACCTACACAAGTAAGCTCAATATGTGGGCAAAGTAGGGTAGTAAATTTATGAGAAATGGAACAAAAGGGACATTGGAGTTTCTAGTCCAGCACAATATGGCACACTTGGCTGTATCTTTAATTAACTTGCTTTTTTCTTCATCTAGGTGAACTTGTTTTTCTTTTTTGTTGTTCATGGACTTTTTTGACTGCAGGCTGTTGTCGTAGACAGAAGCAGCCCTTTCTTTGTGCAGGTTATGCTTTTGCGCTTTAAATACTTAAGGCTGTAGCAGTCATTGCAGTGCCCATTTATCCACTATTCGTAGCTGCAGTCTGCAACCAACTTATGCAATGAGGTATTATTAATCAGCTACCTGTGACCACTAACTCCTGTGCTGTTTTTTTCCCTTGCAGATGTCACCGTTGTCCACACCTGCCCTCCAGGCCCTATGACAAAACTGAGAAGCCATGCATGCTGTCGGAGTACAAGGAGCAATACCCCCTTCATCCTATCACTGCTCCCGAAGACTCGTTTAAGCCAAAGACAGTGTACAAGGCAGCAGACGTACACATGGAAGGCACCTCAACTACAAAGTACGAAAAATAGTGAAAGGCAGCGACTTAGATAATGTGTGTGAGAGGGATGAGTAATAGAGAAAAGAAAAATCATTGGTTTTCACAAGAGGAGGCTGAAAAGAATGATGTTATGGTTGTACAAACCCTCATGAGGGCTCTCTGAAGGAGGGGTGAAGATTTGTCTGAGGCTGGTTTAGTATGGAGGCAAGCAGCTATTTTTTTTTGCATTTCTGGAGGCTGGGATGTGATATGATCAGAGGATACATGGGCCATAGAAGCACAGTCATGGTCTTGGCTTTTGCTGATTTTCTGTTTTTATTTGGGAAACCAGCAGAACTGTTATCTGGGAAAGTATGGATGTTGTCTGAAGACTGTTTTTCTTTTGTTGTGTTTTGTGTGGCACTTTGTACACTGTAATGTGCGTGACTGGCTTCCAAGGAGGTGTCAATATTGTAGAGCTTGATGATTGGAAGGAGTATGTGTGTTTTCCTCAAGGCAGTCATCGTGGATTGCTGAGCTGTTTCTGCTTCTCAGCTGTGTTGTTCCTCTGTGTTGGGGTTTAACAGAAATCCTCACACTTGCACTGTGCCAATTTCCCTTATGGAAGTAGCTTCTGAGGCTCTTCCTTGCTGCTGGCAGAGTGATGTGCCAAGTACTTGTCCACAGAAGGAACTCATAAAAAATAGGAATCTGATCCATTAATATGAATCTGAGAGCTTCTCTTTCCCAAACGGCAGCTGCTGCCTGATCTAGATGTGTGCTTCCTTTGTCACCACAAGCACAGTCAAGAGCAACATCACTCTTGCCTTTCCTGAACTGAATTAGAGACCTAGGAAATGCCAATGGCTATTAATAAAGTCTGAACAGCTAACACCATCCATTTGTCCTCACAGAATTATAGAGTCATTTAGGTTGGGAAAAAACCTTGAAAATCATTGAGTCCAACTGTTAACTTGACACTGCCAAGCCCACCACTAAACCATATCCCTAAGTGCCACATCTACATGTCTTTTAAATACCTCCAGAGATGGTCACTCGGCCATTTCCCTGGACAGCCTGTTTCAATGCTTGACAACCCTTTCAGTGAAAATTTTTTTCCTAATATTCATTTTGAACCTCCCCTGGCTCAACTTGAGGCCATTTCTTCTCATCCTATCGCTTGTTACTTGCGAGAAGAGACCAACACTCACCTTGTGACAACTTCCTTTCAGGTAGTTATAGAGAGTGATAAGGTCTCACCTCAGCCTCCTTTTCTCCAGACTAAACAACCCCAGTTCCTTCAGCCACTCCTCACAGGACTTGTTCTCTAGACCTTTCACCAGCTTTGTTCTCCTTTAGTCGCACTCCAGCACCTCTATATCTGTCTTGTAATAAGAGGCCCAGAGCTGAACAGATTTGAGGTGCAGCCTCACCAGTGCCCAGTACAGGGGGATGATCACTACCCTGGCCCTGCTGGCCACACTATTGCTGATACAGGCCAGGGTGCCATTGGCCTTCTTGGCTACCTGGGCACAAGCTGGCTCATGTTCAGCTCCATCAATCAGCACCCCCAGGTCCTTTTCCTTCGAGCAGCTTTCCAGCCACTCTTCCCCAAGCCTGTACTGTTGCATGGGGTTGTGGCCCAAATGCAGGACCTGGCACTTTGCCTCGTTGAACCTCACACCACTGGCCACAGCCCATTGACCCAGCCTGTCCAGATCCCTCTGCAGAGCCTTCCTACCCTCCAGCAGATCAACACTCCCAGCCAACTTGGTGTCATCTGTAAAATTCTGAGGGTACACTCCATCCCCTCATCCAGATCATTGATATAGATATTAATCGGAACTGAGCCCTGGGGAACACCTCTTGTGACTGGCTGCCAATTGGATATAATTCCATTCATGACCATTCTTTGGGCTCAGCTGTGCAGACAGTTTTTTACCCAGCACCAATACACCCATCCAAGCCATGAGCAGCCAGGTGCCCCACGAGAATGCTGTGGGAAATGGCATCAAAGGCTTTACCAAAGTCTAAGCAGATGACATCCAAGACTGAAAGTGGCTTAGTGAGCACTTCTGCAAGCTCCCTCATTACCCATCCTCACATGGAAGCTCTGCATTCCCTCTACCTCTGTCTTTTTAAGAGTTGTCAATTTGAACATGGCTGGTGAAGTCTGAAATGCCTGATTTACTCACATTCGGAATGCCTCTGTCTATGTGGGAGCTTTCAGCAATCACCAAAAGGGTCAGAGAGTTTCAAAGAACAGACTTCACTTCTGTATATGCCTTCTATCTCCAGTATGAGCCAAAGCAGCTAGACATCTTTGTGTCTGCTTATAATTAAATCCTGGGGTCAGTGGTGTCCTCTTTAGATAGGTGAGGAGGGCAGTGGCCATGTGGGGTCTGTCAAGGAGTCCTTGCAAACTTCCTGTTCAATCAGCAAAACTCTCCTTGCTCAGACAAACAGTAACTGGAGTTCAGTACAGCTTCTAAAAAGCAGACTAGTAAGCAAGTGCAGAAACTACTTACACGTGCTTCTTCAGAGCATGCACTCTACCAAGTGTAAAACTTGCCCACCCTTGTAAGAGGAGAAAACACAGAACCTGAACAGTTAGCCATCATATTGCAGGTTTTTCTGTCCTCTGGGCAATGCTGGTAAGAAAATACACCAAGAGTGAAAGTACCAAGGCCTAGTAGAAAAGTGCCACCACCTATTGCAAGGCTGCTAAATGTTCTGGTTCTGTGTGGCGAAATTCAGAGAGAATGAATTGGCGGAGTATATGAGAATAACTGCACGAACTGTGAGGCCAGCAAACAGTGAGTTCTCACCAGTCTTTTCTAGTAACACTTCACTGAGTGTTATGTGTCATACTGTTACAGCAGGCGCCCTTGGTAAAGTCTAGGAGTTGCAGGCAGTACTGTTTTTCATGGCATCTTGGATGCAGGTTGCCACTGATTTATCAGCAGATTAATCTCTCCTGTGTGATTTTCACTGCAGGTTCTGTTGATTCACAATAGTCAGTGTGGGAAAAGGTGCTCTACTGCCAGAAAGCTCTTGATCACGTGGTGAAGAATTGCATGCGTGTTACTTGTTACTTGCCTCTAGTACAGGCTTGGCTGTTTCAAACAGGGGATTGTGCAGTGTACTGTGAATGGCTTGGGAAAGACCCTCTCCGTTACTGAGCCCTCCTGCTACGGAGAGTGTGACATGCCTTGTATTCCTGTCTTTTCTTGGCCCCTCTTAAAAAGTATATTGGCTTTAAATTGCTGACAAAAGTGTGCCAAGGGGCTGCAACAAGTGTGAAATCTACATAAATACTCTTGATGCTCTTGTATTTTTTTTTTTCACTTCTACATTTCTGTTTTCACACCTATACCTAATAGTTTGCAATGTGAATTTTCTTCTATTCTGCTCCACACAGACTTTCGAGAACCTTGTTTATTTGCTAAAATATGTAACTAATACACAGTATTTTCTGAGGCTCGGGCTCTTGCCCACCTAGCATCACTCCAGATGCAAAGCGCAATATTAATATTAGAACAGCTCCCATACTGACCATTTCTCCTGGCCAGCTGCCAATGGTGTAAATGGATCTGCACACCAGTGGAAAAGTACTCTGACATTAGAGACTGAATTCGCTGGTGCTAGGCAGCATATTCTCTACCCTATACCAAAGGATGTGGGCAGCGAAATAGATTCAGGTTAGTGAATGTTGGATGGTTGGATGTTATTTTCTTCTCCACAGTGTTTCTGTAATGTTTTGTTGAAGTTAAGTGACACTACTCTAGTATCTTATAGTGCTACCTGAGAAAAAGCTGTCTGTCTGACCACGCTGTTGTTTTTTTCCTTAACTGGTGTTTTGCTGTAAAACTGTTTTGCTGTTACCTCCCCATCCTAGGCTGAACCGTTTTACATAGTATATCTGCAAAGGCTATTGTTGCCTCTCTTATATATTTCCCATACATACTAGATAGCCTGCTATAATTATTGAGCTTTTAAATGGAGTTGTAACTTCTGGTGTAACTCCGCTGTAGAACAGAGATATCTTTGTGCAAGGCCGTGAACCTCACTGGGTGGAAAGAGGGGAAAACCTGGGCTGCCTGAGGTTGTCCAGAGCTCCCTCAGTTCATTTCTCAGAGTCCAGGCTTCCAACTGTGAAAGGATTGTGTATTTCATTAACTGCTTGATTCCTATCCTGACTTTCTTAGGCTGTGGAGATAAGAGGAAGTATTAATTTCTTTGTTGGTCTAGAAATAGAAATATATGGTTTCCTTCAGACAAAGGACGTAATAAAATTATTCTTCACAGGAGAGATTACATAGCTCATGAAGTGTCGCAACGGAAACTTAAATCACCTCGAAAGCATGTCAAGTGTGATGAGACTATGGTTTGCACCACCACTTACAAACAAGATTATAACTCCTACCCTATCTCTCAAGTACCTCCATGCCTCCCCTGTGAGACGAAACACATCCCCAATGTCAAGATGAATACAAGAACCACTTATGAAGGTATGTGCCCTTGCAGCTTCTTTCAGGACTTTACCATAGCTTCATTTTTGAAGAGGACAGATTAAAACAGTGTGCAGTTGTTACTCCTGTCTATGTATGCCAACAGGCTGCTCAGGAACCTCACAGACACAAATTGCTGGGAATATAAGCCTGTATTAATGGTAGCATTGGGATCTCTCTGAATTCACATGTCTTTGTGAATGTCTTTGCATGTCTGACGTGTACAGGCATCCTAAGTAGAAGGAGGTCCATATGAACTCCTGTAAGTGAGTCCAGCAACATCATCTTTAGGATATACTGAACATTCTCTTGGTATACTGCAGGGCTGATACACACAGCCAGTGGATCAGCCACATCTAAAATATGTAGAATTTGCTAGATCTGAGCAGGTCATGAACTATGGGACCCTTTTTGTGTGTGCTACAGAGTTAATCTGTGGATGTGCAAGACATGTATATGGGAATTATAGACACACAGAAGTTCCACACAGATGTCCAAAGCACTCAAGCTCTGCTCCTGTTAAAACAGGTTAACAGTGCATCCAACTGTGCCGCTGTTTCTCAGTAGCAGCAACTTGATGTAGTTGGTTTGCCTTCGTGAGGACTTTGTTCCTTCATCTCCCAAGGCAGGAATTCTCTTCTGCGTGCACTGGGAGAAGATTTTCAGTTACACTGTTATACTAGCAACTGTACTAGTTTTGGTAGTGAGTCCTAAGTAGAAAATCAGAGGACTTTGCATCCCCTCTGCATACCTTCCTGCTATCTATCTGCTAGGCAGATAGCATTTGTGTATTTCTTAAAATAATTTTTAATTATTGGTTTTATTTTAATTTTCTTTTTATTATGCTGTGCAAATATAAAAGCTTATGATTGGTGCTGGCACTGAAATTTGTCCCAATGGTCAGAAACACTTTTTTTTCTTAAAACTCAAAATGACGCAGGAATTAAAGAAATAAGAGGTATGCGAATCCAGTGTTAAGATTGGGCGAGCTGAAATGACTGAAAATCAAACTTTAGTGCTGCTGCATGTTTGCAACAGCATAAACTGAAATGTTTATATTAAGCACACAGGAAATACTGTCCGTTTAGAATTACTCGAGTCATGAGGACTATGACCCACAGGTGCAAAATACCCACGTTTACACGATTTTGAACACTTTGTTTTGCATAGGCAGTGTTGCCAGATGGTATTCATTGGAATAGCTTCAGTGAAGCCAATAAAAAAAAGCCGCTTTGCTCAAGCGGAGGATCTTTCCTTCTGTGTTTAGATATCCTTGACTTCTCTGTGTCTGAACCAGATGTATGTCTTTCTCTTTTATCAGTGTTTAGGTCAGCACCTTAAATGTTACTGCAGAACTCTAATAAAATGTATCACAGCCACATTTGGTTATAATTTGCAGTATTTTTCAAAACACTGCAAATGGAAATCTTTGTCCAAACCCCCTCAAAGATCAAATTGCATGCTGAAAGAATTCCCCTTTAAAGGCCCAGGTTCACAAAAAGTACAAGTTTTCATGGTGCTGTTCTCTATTAGGTTTTACTGGTTACTATTCAAGTGTGAAATTTTGAAACATGCTATTCAAATAATTATCGTAACGCGTATATTTAAGCAGCATATAAAACAGTGCTGCATTGGTACTAAATTACCTTTCCTACTGTATTGTTAAACTCCTTCCTGCTAAACACACCATACCTCAAATGACACTGTAGGTTTAAGATAATGCTATTGTATATCACAATGTCAAATGACTTTGCAACTTAAGGTTTCAGAATTCTCTTCTCCTCCAAGCTACACACGTAGCTGTTTCTATCTGTCTGCAGGTACGTAATCCAATTTTAGTTTTGTCTTGCTTGGTTATAAACAGATGTGCCTATCCCTCCAATAATATATGGTTCATATCCTCCATTCGCTCTTGTACCCCCTAATGTTTTCAAGATTGTGCTACATGGGAAGCTATTAATATCTATGGGAGAAGAACTGGAATTACAATAAAATTGTAACATATTTTTAAGGAATAGTAGCACTGCTGGCTTACAGTAGGTAAAATAAATTCATAATGCCTATGAGGTCTCCAAATGTGTGGAGCTAGTAAATTTTTAAAATTGAAGACAGATGGACTTGTCATATTTTGAATATTTTGCAAAAGTTGTGGTTACATCCAAAATGCACAGACTATTTTCCAGCAAAGATGATGGGAGAACCTAAAAAGCATTTTGGTTACTCTTGGTTGGCATCTGAAATGTCAGCTCTCTGAACAAGCCTTTGCTCAGGGATGGGCTGAATCTCATTAGCTTCTCACTTTTAATGCTTTATTAATACATCCTCTGTAATGACACATGTCCATGTATGCCTGTGGATCACCCTGCTGGACCTCAGGAGAATGATGTATCCTAGGCATGGGCGCAAAGTCAGTGTCCCACCAGTGTGTTGGTGCCTGGGGCATTTAAACGCTTCTGCACTAGCAGGGCATGCAGCCTGGGCTTCAGTGGCACCAAGAGTGGCAGATGAATGTCTATGCCAGCGCACACAGGCAGACCCATGTTCTCAGCTGACAATGCTAATTAGCAGTATGAGGTTAGCTCTGTACCCAAGGGCCAGGGCACTGTCTGGGAGGAGCATGGCACCTGTGGCTGCTGCTTCCTCTCTTGTGCCAGGGCAGGCAACTTGATTTGAACCAGAAGGACTTTAAATGGACACCTAATTGGTGCAAAAAGTTGCTTTTTTTTGGTCACCTGCACACTGTAATGAGCACATCCTTTGTGTAATTGTGCCATTCTAAAGGAATGACTCTAGATTGGAGAGTTCAAATATCCTGATACCTAACTGCACCATTTACTCTCTAGTACTTTGAAATCTAGACTTCCTTCCTGTGCAGAGTCAGCTGGAAGCTTATTTGTCTCATGACTCCCAATGTGGTTTGAAAGAAGGGAAAATTAAAAAAAAAATAAAATAAATACTTGGGTTAGCTCCAAGACTATTTCATTTCAACTTCCTACCAGTAACCATAATGCTCTCTAGGGGAAGTTGCACAAGGTTACTAGGAAGGGAAAAATCGATGGTCTTGTGGCTGCAGCACTGGTCAGAGAGTTATTGCAGCTTTGCAATAGATTTTTAATGTGACTGAGTGCAAATCTTTTAAAGTATCAGTGCTTCATTTTTTTCCTGTGTTCTGCCGAGGAAGGAAGACATGAATGTCTCTAAAATGCTGCCTTAAATGTTTTCTTAGTCATGAATTTGGATAGCAAGTATGGACCATCTCTGTGGTATGATTCACTGCTTTAGATCAGCGTAGGCTTGGTCTGCAAATTCCAGCACATTTTTTCAAATAAGGAAGAATTGGAGACCGAGTTACAAGCTCCTTTTGGTTCCTGCTTGTACTGACAGCAGGAGTGCCACGGAGGGAAAAGCCAAGAGCTGAGGAGATGTCGCACAGCACATCTTGCTGACACCAACATGGGCTGCAAAAACCTGAATTCGTCAAACAGTAGGCAGCGTCACATCTGTGTAGCTGAGGAATAGGTCATCACCAAATGAGAAGGTACAAAGAGGAAGGGTAGCTCTGCAACTTGGCCTTCAAAGGGGAGTGGTGGACATCTCCTTGCCCTAGAGATACTGTGGGAGACACCTGAACAGCCTTCTGCAGACATAGGCATACTTTACCTGTGCTCCCAGCTAGCCACAACACAAATACAAAAAGGTAAATGAAGGGAGTCGAAATCAGTGCCATGATACTCCACTTTCATGATTTCTGGTTGACTGGGCATGAGGACAGCGCCCGCCCTGTCACCTGCAGTCTTTGCAAGACTGAGAATGTAATTTAATCTTCCCACATTGTATTTCACCATCTCTGTAGGTATGGGTGGTACAGGACTATTTTAATTCAATTTTCTGCGTAGATGCTAAGCATTTCCAGGGGTTAGCACACTAGTCTATAAGGTGTTCTGCAGCAACTCTTTTAATAGGATTTTTCATTACAAAATCAACAAGTATTTATTACAGTAGAAAATATAATAATCTAAACATAATATGGTATAAGCCTGAACTCACCAAAGAACTTCAGTTGAGAATTTAGATATGAGTCCTCTTACAATTCCTGTATTTCAGATGACTATGTGCTATGGAATGAGCCAAAGACAGACCCAATTAGACC
This sequence comes from Strigops habroptila, assembly GCF_004027225.2. NCBI lineage: Eukaryota > Metazoa > Chordata > Aves > Psittaciformes > Psittacidae > Strigops > Strigops habroptila. Next base: position 66,785,424 of record NC_044302.2, read on the forward strand.
AGACGACAGGTTTCGCCCATCAGAAGAAAAATTTGACCACAGAACCATTTTCCAGGATGACTATCTCTACAGGGGGCCAGTGGCTACTCTAAACTTCAAACCTCCAAATCAAGTCCAGAAAACCAAGGCTCCCGAGTATATAACTAATTATAGAGTGAATTATGTGCCACATCCTCCGGAGAAGCGTTATGTCTATGAAAAAGAGAAATATAAGGCCAATGAGGTCCCATTTGATGGCCTCACTACCCACAAAGTTTCTTACAAGGGGATGGCTGGGCAGCCAGCCAAACTTGCAAAACCATGCCAATCGAAGTGTCTCAATGATATTCCATTTTCCTCTACAACTGAGTTTCAGGAAAAATACCAAGCTTGGCCACAGGCCCCCATATTCACCAAAAAACCTGTTGTATATCTTCCTCCTCTTGAGAAAATGGACCTTCAGACCACTACTAAGACACATTACAAATACCCAAATGGCAAGCCAGCCAAGATGTGTCAATCTGTGGCCCAGATAACTAAAAGTTCTGGGCCATTCAATAGCTCTTCTACAATGAAAGAAGACTATAAGCCTTGGCTGTGCAAGAGGCTAAAACCTATCATTCATGCTCCAGAGCTGACTTTCTCGGCAAAGCCCATGGATTGCGTGACTACCTTTCAGACCCATTATGTGCCTCATCGGCCCACAGTTACGAAGAGCTATAAACCTGCCTGGTCAGGCCCAAAGGATCAAACTCCACTACAAGATAAAACAATCTACGCTACCAGCTACACACCAAAAGCCTTTGTTAGATGCTTAGCCTCTTACAAACATCCACCTGGTTACATCTTTGAGGGAACTAATGCTGATGGTCACAATCTCTATCTACCTGCTTCCAAGAGTCGAGTGCCTGCAAGGTTGACACGGAAGGAAGAAGAGAGTGGATGCAGTCATCTTGGTAATGGATTCAAAGAGCAAGGCCCCCGTGAGCTACAAATGAAAGCTTGATTTTCTTTGTAACCTTCTTTCAAACCAGTCTCTGATTCTATATTTGGAGAGCTCTTAAAATATACTTAATTTCCAGACATTGACTTTTTCTGGATCATTTGTACGAATGGAAAAGAAAAAATCAAGAGAAAAGATACGTCTATCCTTGTTTCTCTAGATTTTCTTTTCTTTTTTTTCTTTTCCCCAGCTAACTCTTGCTCTTTATTTGAGACAGATATCCTCCTAAGACACTAAAAGAGAGATCTTGCAGGGTTTTTTTTCCCCCTAAGTACTACCTGAATGTATAAAAGTCTTATTAAAAACAATATATGATAACACTAAGGAACAGTATGAGTTCACTTGAATGACTAAAGGTGTGGTTCCACAGAAATTAAAGCTGACTAAAGCTTGGGCTGCTGCTGTCTCACCTTTTTCTCCACCTGCAGCTGCATGTTTCCCCAGTTGTCTCTCTTTCTGGTAAAAACATCAGCATTGTCAGACTGCATGATGGACTGGATCAGGAGACTGGCCTGGCTGAAAGCAAATCAGTGTTTCGTAAGGTTAAGACTTCTTTTCCCTGAACCTGTGCATCACACAGTTGCACAGTTACCAAATCAGGTGCAGGACGTCAGTGCAGGAAGAAACAGGAGGCTCAGGTAGCTCAAACTTAGCTTGGCTGGAACTGCTGTTGAAGTGCATCCCCCCTTCCCAGATAACTTGTTCAGTGCCTCTAATTTGAGTTGCCCTGAAGCATAGCCTTTGTGTGCTGCCTGACCTTCCTTAGAGGAAGGTCTCTGTCAGGCTCCTCTTCTTCTCCTGGGTGGACTGGTGATCACAAGGTGATCTACTGCATGGACATGGCTGCTGTTCTCCTCCTGGCCTTCTGTGCAGGCAGCAGACCTCTCTTTGCTCTGCAACACAGCACTGTCTTCCCAGCCTGCAGTTCAATTTCGATTAAAATGGTCAGTGTCATTAGAAAATCAGCATAATAGAGAATCATAATCTGGGGGAGAATTGAGGTATTTAACACAGAAAATAAAGATGGGCTGCACTGCAGTACACAGGATTGAGTTACTATTTTCATGCAGAATGAATTTATGGAGAAAGATGAACAGAAGTTGTTTTTACCTTATGTTTGTGCCAATTAAATTTAACTTTTTCTTAGAGTGGTCACACTCTCAGAAAGAAGAGTACATATACAAGTTAGAAGCCATGAAAAAGAGCTTAAAAGGTCACTATTTGTGTAATTAAAAAAAAAAAAAAGGAACCACACCTTTAGTTTTTGAAGTTACATACAGGAGGAGGAAAAATAAACTACACTTGTGTGCAGGGCAGAACTAGATGCTAGTGCTAGAGGAATTAGCAGTTGTTCAGAAACCTCTCAGATGCTCTGTGGTGATCTTGCCTGTTTTGTGGAGCAATAATGAGTGAAAAAAAAAGGCTACCTGCCTTTAGGCAAGCTTCCAGTGTTTGGAACAACCCTGAGGAGCTGATGAACCTTGCACTTATGATGCAGCACAAGACAACACTTCTCATCCCATGAACAAATGGGTGGAACGAGGGGAGTCAGGTGTAATCAAACTCCTATTTCATTCACTGGTACTTTCTAAGACTGGATAATGGCATGAATACCTAAACACTGGCCTAAGTACAAAGGATACTACTGAAAAATGTTTAAAAAGCCAAAATGCAAGGATGAAAGCAAGGGGTTTTGTCCTTGGCAGGGTTGAAAAAGGCATCCAGGAGATGCAAAAAAGAAGGATTGTGCTAAGCAATAATAGGTGAAAACTGTCACTGCCAGAGCAGGTTACTACACTGGTATCAATTACTGTAATCACTGCCAATACATGTCAGGGGTAGTCCCCTGTATGTACACTGCAGAGCCTATTTAGAGGGATAGCTTCATCCTGAATCCCTGAAAACATAGAGCTAACCAGTGCTACTGATCTCCTGGGCAAAGCACAATCTGTTAGGCAAGTCTTAAGCGTGAAAGCTGAATTAGGGAGACACATCGAACTAAATTTTAGAAGGGTAGCATCTTCCTGGGAGGTCCTGAATGTCTGCTCAGCCATTGAGCAGGCAAGACTATGGAAAAATCTAAGCAAAAATACTTCATTCTCCAGTCCTTAGCAGGAAACAAAGTGAAACAGGAAACAATTCTCAAAGAAATGAAATTATCCGGAATAATGGGGAGATAACTAATCAGTTCAGTTTTGACTCATGTGATACCGGCCTTTCAACCACACGTGCCTGCAAAGACAGCAAGCCCCAGTGCCTCACATCTGCAGGAGACAGTTACTCCATCTGGAGAAGATATGCAGTTGGCAATAGGTAAGACGTCAAAGCAATTGATAAGCTATATATTTATGGTCTACAAATTTGATCAGGCAGCAAATTTGTTTACAAACTTTTTTACCACAAACTCTAGAAAGGGCTTCACCCAGTGCTATAGATTGCCAGAGAGAGCAAATTGTCAGCACCTCAAGTGTTTCAGGGCTATGAAGAAGATGTCGAAAGATAAGTGGTATGCCTCAGCAAGGACTGAGGACGTTCCTACCACAGAAGGAAGGAATACTCATCCTGGGCATGGTACTCCAGAGACAGGGGGCAGCTGAACTTTACATATGAAAAAGCAATTCCTTTCTTTGCAAGGCAAAAAAAAAAGGACTTTCCTGGGGCATGGCTGAGATGTCCCCAAGGGAGCCATGTCCTCTCAGTTAGCAAGAAGCATTTGGGCAGAGAACTGTGGTCTGGGTTCACTGGGATGGGAAAATTCCCTAACAAATTTCCTGAGCAGTGTTTGCTTTTGGCTGATCCTATTACAAATCACTCTTCCCCTATTGTGCTAGTGTCTTCTTCTGCCTCTTTCCCACACTGGAAACAGTAGTCCCAGTGATTTGTTCCTCTCTTCTTGCTTTTGTGGGGAAATACGGTTTTGGGGCAACCTGATTTCATTTCTCCATCTGGCTGCAGATGTGTCCTACACGTTTAAGGCTGCATTCAGCAGGTAAGGAACAGGGTAACTGTTACAGAGGCAATAGTGTGTTTGGCTCTATATTCCCTGTTTCCGCCAGCTCACTAGCACTGTGCTTGTTGGTCTGAACTGTCCCCAGCCAGGCGGGAGGGCTCACACAGCACTCCCATGTGCCATCACACAGGCTTGAGCTTGTTGCTCTGCTGGGAGAGCAGGCCCCTGCTCTGTTTGCCCTCTGCTAAAAAAAAGAAGTGCCTGTGGGATCCTCCCTGCACAGCTGGATTCGATTTGCTGTGATTTGTATGTAGTGGGTTAACAGACAGATTTTTCTTTCTTGGTAATAAAATCACTAGGTTATATGCTATTAATTGAAAACTGACTCCACCAGTGTTTCAGTAGGTGAGGTGTTTAACAAGCATCCAACAACCTCATGGGCTATTTATTTAAACTAGTAATTTAGCAGCATGTTGAAAAGGGTGGGGGAAGTCTCCATGTAGCCCAAACCAAATTAAGCACTCTTCTCAGCCCAACCATTAAGCACTTCTTCAAGAGAAACCTGTCCTAGCTCCTCACTTGGAGACCAAGCTGTTCAGAGCCTGTCTGGTGTGATCTTTCTGGTTCAGGTTTTATTATTGTGCTTTGCCACTAGCCCCAGGGAGTTTGTAAATGAAGTGGGCTCAGACCTCATCCAAGACCTAGAAGAAGCAGGCTACTTTATAGTATTAAGGAGAGTGGTAGGGAGTGGTTTTCCATGCCCATGTCGTTCTAAGCATGTGTGGATAACTATATGCTTTCTGTGCAATTGTTCACATCCTGCCACTGCTTAAACAAACAGTGTTTATATGTAGCCAGACTACAACCCTCCAGTGTCCCCCTCACTTTTAGCCACATAAAACTGCATACGTTTATTTGTATCTGCATAAATATAAAGCTTTTCTTTGCAGAGGGCTTAAAGGCTTAGACAACACTCACTTTTCCCTTTTTTTTCCCTTTCTTAAGAGGTAAGCAGTGTTAGCAGGAAGAATAGACAACTGCAGCCTGGACAAGCAGCACATCATTTGTTCATTGCTTTGGCTTAAAAGCCCTTGTTATCAGAGTTTTATGAACTCTTTCCCTGGCTCAAGGCAGCTGAAGTATCTTCCTGCTCATCCCAGAGCACTTGCTTTGCTAGCAGAGAGAAATCTCCTGCCTGGGCTCTGTCCAACTGGGGCCCCCACTGGTGCAGTCCTGCTGTCTGTACTGCAGCCCTCCTGTAGGCACAGGGACTTACCCAAATGCCTGGTTTTGCAGCTGGCACCTGGGAAATATGTGTGTCTGGGCAAGCGTGGGGGTGCCCTGGCAGGCAATAACCATGCCTCTGGTGAAGGATGAGAGCTTTGTGGTACCAGGGTTGCATTTGTTGTGTGAGCTTAGTGATGATGCTGCAGTAGCTTCACCGACATGCTGTGCAGAGTAATCTGGGAATATGGCCTTTAGAAACATGGTGCCCATCTTCCACAAAAGCCACTGCTCTTGCTGACAGAGGCAGTGATTTTGAAGGGAGTGGTGAAGGAGCATAGTAGGATGGAGTGTCTCCTTGGAAAGAAGAAATGTTTAGCTATTAAATTTAGTCATTAAATCAGCTGTCAGATCAAAGACCTCCAGAGCTCTTTGGAGCTACGTGAGCAAGTGAGGGGTAGAGAAGTAGCTCTGGGCTTTTATCACTGGGACAGTGAGGTGCCACGGAGAAGTGGGTGTGTGATGGGTGAAGTTAGGAATGGGAGCAAGCATTGTAACTCAGTGAAAAGGCAGGTGAGGTTAAAAGTAAGTATTGTAAGAAATAAGTATCACAGTTAGTATTGTAATCAGAAGAGGAGATGCAGAGACATGGCTTTTCTTACAAATCTGGATAAATAATGTTGGCTGCATATTATTGAAATGTCTTAGTGAGAGCTTTACATAAAAAGTTTATTAAAATGACTATGTGTATGACCAGAGGGGAGATTTTGGGTTGAGAAGATGAAACACAGTGTAGCTGAAAATGATGATTAGCTAATATGTAATGGGAAATGTGTAAGAGGTCATCCCCTCCCTCAAAAAAAAGTGCAAACTAAAGTGCTTGACATTTTCTTTGGTTTAGTTTCCACAAATAAAAGCTGAGTGTGGCAGTTAATATGTGACACTATTAATAAACATATATACACCTTTAAACAACAGGATGAAGGGAATAGTTAAATTGATGATTCCCAAAGTGTGGTCTGCAGCCAATATGGAGGGCCATAGCATTAGCAGTTCTGAGCTTCCCAAGTGTGTACAGTGATAGCCTGTCAGAAAATCTGAGATTCAAAACAGTTTGAAAACTTTTGTGTTAAAAATTAGATAACTGAACAAATTAAGTTAATTCATTCAGCTACTACCTGAAATGATCAGTGACTCACTGGCAGCTGACGTTAAGAACTGATGAGGACTTCTACAGTCCTGAAAATCTGGAAGAGGGTAAGATTTTGGTTCACCTTTTTCTACGAATAGAGGTGTCAGCTTATGCTGATATAGGATAACCAAATAAACTTATGAATCAGTGTTTGGGCACCTAACAGATAGCAAGGTAATCATTAGCTTTTTGTTTGATATGGTGATTTGCAAAAAAGATTGTAACTTTCAAGAAAACAGGCTTTGATTGCAGCGCATATGGCCAGATAGTGTGAAAAGATTTCCAGCTAAAGGTTACTTCGGAAAATTCTGCTTATGGCTTCTGTGGTTGTAAGACCACATCAACGGAGGTAATTTCCACCCTCTATTCTGCTCTCATGAGACCCCACCTGTAGTACTGCATTCAGCTCTGGGGCCCCCAGCACAAGAAGGATGTGGACCTGTTCAAGTGAGTCCAGAGAAAGGCCACAAAGATGTTCAGGGTTCTGGAGCCCCTCTCCTATGAGGACTCTCGTGAGAGAGTTGGGCTTGCTCAGCCTGGAAAAGAGAAGGCTCCAGGGAGATCTTAGGGCAGCTTCCAGTGCCTAAAGGGGGACTACAGGAAATCTGGAGAGAGACTTTTTACGAGGACATGTAGTGTCAAGACAAGGGGGAATGGCTTTAAAGTGCCAGAGGGTAGATTCAGATTAGACATTAGGCAGTTCTTTACTGTGAGGGTGGTGAGACATTGGCACAGGTTGCCCAGAGGAGCTGTGGCTGCCCCATCCCTGGCAGTGTTCAAGGCCAGGTTGGATGGGGCTTTGAGCAACCTGGTCTAGTGGAAAGTAACCCCTCATGGCAGGGGGCTTGGAATTAGATGATCTTTAAAGTCCCTTCCACCTCAAATCATTACGTGCTTCTGTGTTTGCAGACATACATGCCTGGAGTAGTTTAGCTGTGCTTACCTTGCCCTGTAACAGGGGGCAGGAGTAGATCTCCTGTGGGGAACCTTTCAGCACTGCATTTTTCTGCTTATTGCAGAACTGTTTTTCTTCCTTGAGGAAAATTAGTAGGGAGAACAAAACTGGAAGCTTACTTTCAAGGTTTTGAAACCTTTTTGGCTTGACTGGTAACCAGAGCCATATACATAAAAAGAGAATAATTATTCTTTTGAGAACCTAAGGTGGCATGCTGTTCATTTTACATCAACACCAGCTTCTATACTTGTATTACTCAAAATGAATGACTGAATTCCCATTGCCTTCAGTACTGCTGCTTGGGTGTCTCAAATCTGGTCTTTGGCTTGCATCTGTGTTGTGTTTATGTATGTGTGAGTTGTCCATACCTGCAGCGTAGGTGTTTAAACAGCATACGCAGGAACATGATACTAGAGAAATTGTCAGTAAATCAGAGCAAAATCACTGTTCCCTTTTAGGAGAGACATTGTATCACTTGCTTGAAAAGGGCAACAGCAGGATCAGCTTAGATTTCAAAACCTGATTTTGTCATTGTTGAGAGAAAATGCTATTGCTTTTATTTATTTTTTTTTCTTTCTCTCCTCCTAGTAATTCTGACTGTTACCAGGTTTCTTTCTACATATATACTTGATGCTTCGAGGAGTTGGAAGATCCATTGCTGAAGGTAGCAGCATCTTATAAGGAAAGACTGAAGTTGTAGGGTTTGCTTCACTTGCTTCATGCTCTCCTCAGCCATAGGTTGCTGAGGAGAGTTACAAGATGTCTTTAAGTACTGCTGTGTAGAAAGACAGGAGTATACTTTTACTGATTTTCATGATCCTAGGACCAGGAATGGTGGCTTTATACTTCTGAAAGAGGCATACAGGCAAGATATTAGCAAAGAAGAGTAAAGCAAGGGAAATGAAGAATTAAAACAGATATGTAAGACAGGATGCAGAATCTTAATGGCTGGAGACTTTTAAAAACAAGTTAAGACATCCTCTTTCCCCAAGGCAGGTAGATCATTTGCACTTTGTGTAACAGCTGTGTGCTGTTATCATAATACAGAATGAGGACAGAGTACTCCAATAGCTTTGCTACTTTGTTTGGCTTTTGTTTTTAAGATTAATAAACAACACGTCAGACAGCAGTAGTTAAATAAGTAACTTGCATTACTTGTACAAAAAGTTGTATAAATACAAGTTTGTGGTTTTGTTTTCTTTTTAGAGAAGGAAAGCATCCTTTCATAAAATACCCAGCAATCCTTACTGAGATGCTGCCAAGTCACAATTAAGAGGACAGACATGTGTAAATAAATCTACACTGTGCAGAGACAACATAGTGGCCCCTCTGGGTCCTTTGTGTTTATCCTGTGCGCTATTACACAGCTACTATTCAACATGTGAGCATCTGAATATGTTTTGCTATTAAACAAATGAAAATACTTCCCTGTACTGCTTTTTGTTGACTACTGTACTAGAAATATCTGCATCATCATCATCGTCACTATTGTTATTAAGGAACTGTCCTTCATTCCATGCATAACTATTATTTCACAAGTTAAAAGCATCATCCCTCCCTCATGTCATAGTTTATAAAGCACTCTGTGCACAGTGAAGCGGATCCCCAATTAAATGCATGTACTATTAAAATTAAGAGAAGTACACTATTACTGTTAATTATAGAGGAACAAAATTCTGGGGAGATTTAAAAAAAAAAACAAACCCAAATAGTTTTATCTGGACAAAATAATGTACAATTATTAATATTGCACTTTTTATACAAGAAATCCTAATAAATATACAGAAAAGATATACATTTACATACATAGAAAGACATTCTTCTTTTATTAAATAACAAGTTACACTGATGCTTAGCAACACTATTTCTTGAAGACCCATTTATAAAACATTCACTGCCAGATGTGTTTTGAAGTAACCCAGCTTGAGACAGTTTAATGTCATGAACCTCGCACTGACCTCAAAAGTAGACTTCCAGCTTTGCTGGAAAATCTACATGTCATGGAAGCTGTAACACAGCAGTACTCAAACAGCATTTCATTAACGTACCACAAGACATCAGCCCCACTAGGGGTGACAGGAGAGACCTTTAATTAAGCCTTTAATTTAGGGATGGTCTTGTAACAAAGTCTCAGGCCCAGATAGCTCTCCTGTAAAGTTTCACAATGCTCAAATGCTGTACTTTGCAGATTTACTCTAATTTTAGGGCCCTATTCCAAGCAGAGCAGAGAGTGCCCAAGAACTAAAAGCATGAAGTACATCACTGGTTGAATAACCGCTGCAGTTGGCCAGGGGAAAGACTTACAGACAGCATGCAGAGTCATGCTGTGGATTTGATGTTTGAGCCTCACGTTTTAGATTGTATCTGCAGAGTGTTATACATGGGCTTAAAAATGTGCTGCTTTATAGTGCCTGTTTTGATGTGGAAGGCAACTGGAGAGAAGCAAGTTTGTTAAAAAGTATTTGTTAGTCCTCTAGGCCTGATGCTGAATCTGTTCTGTTTCTACTGGGCAGGAATAACCACAAGACATCAGAATACATCTCTTTTCTCCTTCTTTTCTACTGCTTGCTTGTCTGCCAGGAGAGAGAAATTTCATGTTAGCAGGATAGGAAAACACACTTCCTCAAGTTCCTTTCCAAAACCTGAGGTTTGAAAGCATCTGAACTCTGGGAACTACTACTCCTCTCTTTTCAAGTAAGTGTTAGTAGGATGCAGTATGCCAAGTAGCTCCTGTTACCACAGTCAATTTCTGTTTTTCCTGCCTGTGCTCTCTACAGGACAGCATTTTCAGGTTTGTACTACAGTCTGTCAATAGTAGATCATACTTTATCTCCTATAATTATCACCATTACCTCACCTCTGTGCTGAGGACAACCCTCCTATCCCTAATCCTCCCTCACAAGCACCACCTGGTGTACTTCAGGCTCACATTACACACCATTTTCAACTTCCCCAGGCACCAGATCCTCAAAGATACCAGGATCTCCCACTGAAAAAGTTTGAAGACCTGGCATGAGGAGAGAGGGATTTAGAAAGACAGAAAGGAATCTGATCTCATCTGTAACAGATTTATAAAGCAAAATCATATGCTTACATTCTCAAAGTCATCTAAGATAGATGAAGTATCTATATACCACATAGCTGAATGTTTAGTTTTGCCTTTTTTTTCTTTTTTTTTTCCTACAGTAGCCCATGACCTGTCAAGCTGTTTGGGTATTTGATTCATATTGTGGTGGTTCAATGTGATGTTTTTACTCTGATCCATTTCCCCATCTGTCTGCTAGTGTATCTCCAGGCATGTACATGGATTATGGGATAGCCCCACTCCTCTCAGGCCCATTGCTGGTGGCGTGGGACTCACTGACTCTTTGTGGTCTACCCTCATGATCATGTTTTGCTGCAGGATTTCCCAGATTCATAGAAGGGAAAACTGGTCAACAATGATTTGGTAAAAGGTTTTCTTTTTTTTTTTTTTTTTCCTTTTCTTTTTCCTTTTAGGGAAATAAATAAATAAAATGAAAAAAAAAAAGAATTCCATTCCATTTATACTTTCTGTAAAAGTCCTTGCATCATTGAAGCAAAGTCTGTGATCCCCTTGTTCCTCCATTTCCACTAGTTTTGTCTTCAAGCTTTTCCACAAGTTCCACAGCAACGTGACTTGAACTGGGTGAGTTGGCAGAGTTTGAGCTGCTTCACTTTCTCGCAGTACCTTGTGGTGTCTCTGCACTCCACTGCCGAAGGGGAAACAAAAAGGAGAAATGGTGATGAAACAATAAAAGAAAGATTTCTTACCTGAAAACATTTCCTGCAGTGGCCAAGAGGGGAACCAAGACAGCTTTGTGTCGGGAGGTCTCACTATGAGCATGAATTTCACTTGCAGAGCAGGACTTCAAGCGGCGAAAGGCTCAAAGGAGGATGTGGTGGGAGCCTTCGCTTTCAGGGACTGGGAAGAGGGCTTGTGAGGCTGCTCCAACACTGTCAGTTTGTCACCCACCAACATTTTAAGGAGGCTTTAGGAGTTTCAGAACAATTGTTAAACCAGAGATGAAGCACTAGATAAAACTGGAAACTCAGTTTAACAGAGTAGCTCAAAGGCACTTTGGCCAACCTTTTGTGCTTGAAGAGACAGTGTGTGCAAGTGTTATCTCAGCTGAGCAGGTGTTGTGTTTGTCACAAGTGCATTCCAGAGCACAGCTTGGGGTGAGGATATTAAGACACTTTTTGAACTCCCCTAGGAGTTTGGTTCTGGTACTATTTCAACGATTTTGGAGGCCCACAGCCTCCTGCTTTGAAGCTCCAGATTGGAAAATCATCCAGCATCCCTGCAAGACATTGTGTTGCCTGAGGGAGTCCTACTTCCCATGTTAAGGCTGGAAAGGGGATCATCATACGACATATATATATAGCAGGAAGAGACTGCAGGGACAGCAAGGGTCTTGTTTGGTACTTGTAAACTCCCTCAGCCCTTCCACTTCCATTAGGGCACCCCAAACTGAACTGAAATGTTTGGACCTGTGGAGTCTGCTTTGTCTCTACTGAGATGGAGCCTCAAGAGTTGGCACAGGTGCAGGCAAGCATAGGTGGGTTCTGCTGCTACTTCTGTGATGACTGCACAGCAAATGGCTTGCATTCTTGAGGATGGGATCTGCCCAACAAAATCAGCCAGTGAAGTGGGAGCCAGGGCAAATGAGAAGATAGCAATTTAAACTTGGTGTTTCCCAAACAGACACTGCCATAGCGGGGCATAGCTTCCAAAGAGGCACATCATCTGTCCTTTTTTGCTTTTAAAAAAATATTTGTAACTTATCATCTAGTCTTTCGGCAGGCCCAGTTAGTTGCTTGTCACCTGAAAGCAAGCAGTCTCAACTCCGGGAATTCCCATAGTCAACCTAGCCACTGGATTTAGACTTACTGTATTTTAGCTATAGCCAGCAGTCTGTTTGTGATCGTGCTTTTCTTTCTGTCTGTACCATCAATGGAAAGTTAAGACTGCATCGGCCATTTTAGACAGTATTAGCAAGGGGATGTAATCCCAGCACTAACACTATCACCAACAAACCACAGTAGGCACCATTCCCTGCTGGGCGCTGAGTTTTGGACATTGCATTTTGCACATGTTTGGGCTGGAGGTACCCCAGGATGCCCAGCTATAACGTTCAGTGCTGTATTTCTGAGAGATGGCTCTGCCTTCTTTCCTCCGCTCGCTGCCACACTGGCTCCCCTCCTCTCAGCAAAGTACCATTTTCACAGGGCGTGATGTTGCAGCGCTGCCAGTTGGCTGGCCGTGGCCTCCAAGAGCAGTGATGCTCCAGCACGGGCTTGTTGGTGCGGATGTGCATGCAGTCAACGCGCCGGGACTGGAAGCCGTAGTTTCCGCATGTAGCTGTGCAGACAGTCCACAGGCTGACCCTCCAGTGCACACCACAGAGGTCGGTCCAGCAGTTCTGGGTACTCAATGGCCTACGGGCAGGGGGAGAGAAGGGTGGCCTGTCACCATGCTGCTCAGGGAGCAAATGCACACCACTCCAGGTGTCATGCAAGCTCTGGGGACAGCAAGCCTTGCCTATCCCAGAAGTAATTCACTCAGAGAACCATATGGGTCAGGTCTTCAAATGGTGAAGTGGGGGTAGCTCCAGCGCACTGAAAGGCAGTTTGTAACTGCAGTCAAGGCATGCACTAATATAGCACTACTGGAGTTAAATGACCACCTGAACTGTTTAAGGATTTGGCCAAAAGGTCCTTTCCATGAAGTGTCAAACCAGGGGTCCACTGAGAAGAAGCAATGAGTGAAGTGGTGATCAGTAAGACCGAGCAGGGCTTTGTAAACTTTTTATGGCTTTGCAGTCAGTGGAAATAAAACCGATTCTCTGAAACCCTCTTTTTCCCTTCTACACAGTCTCACAGATGATGCATAAGCATACTTAATTCCTTCAGATAATGAAAATACGTGACTGGGAGCTAAAGAGCCAATTATATTAATTTTCAGTCATGAGCAGGCATGATTTACATGTAAATATGTCTTTACAATGTTGACTGTGGAGTTTATCTGCAGGAAAACAAAAGCTGTGGAGTCCCTTTTTTCCCCCCCAGTTAGAGTGTTTGTTTAAATAAGTGAGAAGAAGACTGGCAGCTTAAGAAGACATAGCACAGACTTTCAGACAGGATTTAGCATGCCTAGAAGACTTTCCCCTTGCTGGCCAACTAGTGTTTTTTTTCTGGGGCTCGTAGGAACAAATAGTGAAGCCTAGGGTTAAGCCTGGTAAGATTTGCACCATGTAACTGTATGGGTTGCAGCATGACCTCTTTGTTCCATGAGGGAAACCCAAAAGTTGCCTGTTAAGTCACGAGCCCATTCAACATCTCTGCGAAGGATAGTGGTTTCAGACATAAGGGAGTCCTGTCCTACCTTGGTAAGGCACTGCATTGATCAGATGACACAGAAGTCCCATCTTTGGTCTGGCAAAATACCTGTCTGTGCTGTACAGCCAGCCGTGGTCCAACGCAAGGCCCGTTACACTAAGAAAACAGAAAAATCACTGAAGGGAGGTAAAAGGCAGGACGTGTCCCCCTTTTGTGAGACTGCTTGTGAAATAAATTGCATACTGCCGTTGAGCTTCGGAACACTTCCTGCAGCTCCGCAGGCTTTGAAAGCTGAGCACCCAGTCATCTTCTGCCCTACCTCGTTATCCTCCAGCAGCATTAAAATTGCATTTCTAGATCTGCTCTGTAGATTCATTACCTCTCTTTTTCAATAATTCAATCTTAAATGCATCTGTTAGGACAAATAAAATACTTCTATGTCCTTAGCCAAGAGGCTATGATTCGTATAGGAAATCTCAATGCATTCCTTTTATTGTGCATTTTGCAGCTTGTACTATCACAATTTATGGGCAAATAGTTAATAACTAAGAACACATTGAACCAAGACCATATTCCACTCCATTTAATAATTTAAAAGCATTGCAGGACAATAAACAAAAGCAGCAAGCATGACAAACACAGCAGATCTGCAAGCTTGCTACAGTACTGAGGTTACCCTAACCTATTCAAGCTTACCAAGCACATGTTACTGTTCAACTCTTCTAATCCTCTCCTTCAATTAAATGATAATTAGCTATAGGTATGAAGCATGTATTTGTGTCCTTTTAAAATTATATCAACTGTTAGGAAAAAGTTGTGGTTGTTCTTTTTTTTTCCTTTCCCCTATGTGTCTGGAAATTATATTCAAGAACAGACTGAGAGTTGAAGAAAGGGACTTTAGTGTGGGGGAGGAATTTTTCCAGGGGAGGGCTGCTGACTCATCCCTCTTCCCCCTTCCCGCTTATGCTCCCCATATGCCCTACTTCATATGCACTTCTCACATAATACTCCCTTTCTGCTGCTGTTTCTTCCCTCCCTGACAACTGGGAGAGAGAAGCAGTTACTGCCAGATTTCCAGTTGCTCCCTGTCAACCCCCTCATTGAACAAGTGGATGGAAATGTCTTTCATTGGAGTACATAGAGTACTTCTGTTGTATCTGCAGAGGCTAGCATCCTTCATCACCAGCAACCCCAAGTCACTAGTTGTAAACCACTGTGGGATTACATAGCAGAGCTCAAAATGCCACTGACATTAAACGAAGGAAAGGAATTAATTGTAGAAGTGGGGGTAGGGTAGGTAGTCCATTTATTTTCTCTGTGACTTGGGAAAGTTGGTCAGTACCTGAGAAACCGCGACCCGTAATACTACAAGAAGGTCACTGATCCATTGAGTCAGTGGTATGCTCCTAGCTGTAGTTAAATAACAGTCTTGTGGCTTGGAGACTGAGCTGTATAGAATCATTTGGGACTTGATTTTTTTTTTTTTTTAAGCTATGAAGAAGAAATATTTTATTACAATGCACAGGGGTTAGGTCTAGAAAATTAATTTAGACCTCTCTAATTGTCTCAGCTGAGTATGCTGTCATGAGAAACAATTTAGCCCATAATGATCTACAAAATAAGGATGACGTAATTGGCTTTTTGCAAGGATAATCCAGTCCTTACCTGGAATTCCACAGGGAATGAAAAAATTTGCTTCTTTCATATAAAACAATAATTCCAAGCTTTACTCATAAATGTAATACAATAACTCATTCACCTTTCATGGGAAAAATTTCCAGTATACACAGGCAAGAGTTAAATGAAGCTGTTTTGAAGTAGTGAGCATAAGAAGTTCTGCTAGCTGAAGACACTTCTTAATACAAACACTGTAAAAGATCCTGATGCAGTACAATGTGTTGCGCATATTTGCCCAAACAAATATAGAATGCATGTGGCTCTTAAAAACAAACTATCATATTACTCTAATCTCTAATAAAATGACATAGCATTTGCCATTGTTTTCAAACTTACTTACACACACTTATTAGAAAAGGAGGCAAAATGTTGCATGATAGCTCGATGTATGTCAAGACTTACAGTTATTAGTCTGGGTAATTATTTCTTACCCTCTTCTTGCATGGCAAGAAGTCTTGCTTCTATACCTTTACTTGACTCATCATTTCAATTAGATGTATGACTACTTTGGCTTTGTCAAACTGCTTTTCTTCTTCCCTTTGAAAATGTTTCTTTCAACAGAAGTGACATTAAAGTAGTATTGGTATCTTGCTTTAACCTCAAACAAAATTGGCTTCTGTGGATTTAACCCTGTCTCTCACTCACCCTGGAATGCTATACCCCCATGTGAATCACCATTCTGGAAATCTCTGGGCTGAAATCTGTGAGTTTCTACTGCTTAGTCTGGACTGTAGCAGGCTCATCAACTTTCACATATGGCTCAGTCAAGCTGGAGTGGAGAGCAAAGGCAGGAAAGCATGTAGTAATGACCGGTCTCAGGTTATAACTGATTACATATTGACAAGCATCTTTTCAGGAAATCTCTTAGCTCACAGAGGGACAAAGACATAACTCTTCTGTGGATTCCCACAATAAAATTATTTAACTCTAAATACTTAGAACATTTGGTACTTATGGAGTGAAGCTTTTTAACATCTGATCATTGTATGAAGCTGCAAGGAGAGAATTTGAATATCTGCAAAACAGCATGAAGTAGTCTGAAAATGCAGTTAGCCCTCCGCTCTGCTTTTCATCATAAAGCAAATCAAGAAAGGTCCCACTTCTTTAGCATTCTTAGGCAACATCAGCAACTTTATAAAACTGGGTTATTGTACAACCCCTACCCCTAACCTATCACGGTCATCAGTCGTGACTCCTGCAAGCCGAAACTGAAGCACGCTCAGTAGGTGATAAGGGAAATTAAGATTTGGAGAAGGCTGTTTCCCAGATGTGTCACCTGTCACTATAAAGAGGAGTTTCAAACCTTTCCACTGGGGATGATACAGGGGTTTCCAGTAAAAGTCCTGTATACAAGCAGCACTTCTAGGGATCATGAGAAACTACAGAAATCCAAGCATGCCATGCATCAGACATTGAGCTGAAAGAGCTGAGTAGCTTAATTGCCTCCTGAAAAGCCTGCAGACTGTAAGATAAAGACACCAGGGTGCAAAATCACTCCTCTCATTTTCTGTCTTTTTCAAGCCCACACTATTGAGGCTGTCCTTGGACTCTTGGCTTGTCTCTTACCTGGCCCCAGGAGGAGGCAACCCACTCAACACAGGGCTGCCTGTTACAGTTCTGTGTGTCCACAGGGCGCTTCAACACCTGGGCACAAGCCTCATTTGACACTGGGATAGAGTTGCCTTTCACTGTCAGGCGCTGACATGTCACTCGCCGAATCTGGATGCCTCCACCGCAGCTCCGTGTGCAAGGAGACCACGACGTTACCATCCATCTGCGAGAGAAAGGAAAATATGTCAAGGAGCAGATACATGTCACCATCTGCGGGATCACTGATGTCAACAGGTCTTTACATATTAGACCAAAGAAAGGCAACAATGGCTGGTTCATTTAGGGTGCAATCCTGCAAGGTGCTGAGTACCTCAGCCTCCCATAGTAGTCACTGAAAAGTGCTCAGAGGATGAAAGCTGAGAAAAGAGCACATTTTTAATTACACTATCTTTCTCGAGGCTCTTTGGGCCCAGATTTAATTTTCTAGCCTTTAAGGCTGTTTGTAAAGGCAGAGTAAGTATTCCTAGCCCAGGTACAGGAGTTGGACATGGCTGCTTTTACGCCAGTGTGCCACAGTGGCCTCCGCCACAGGCTACGGTCACAATGCCAGCATTGAGTAGTCCATTTACATCCCCTAGCATGGAAAACTATGTCTCTAAAGTTGCTGGAGTAGCTCACAGGCCACTTCAAAATTGCTGCTGACAGAATAGCCAAAAGCCTGATGGGTCCTGCTGGCATCTGCCTGCCCTGTTATGCCCCTGACAGCTAGGATAATCCAGAAAAGCCTGAAGGGTTGCTCAGAGATGGGGCTGATGCACAGTGAGCTAAGGGACAAAGGACACCTTTCTTCTTTCCTTTTGAGCTGAGATCATGCATTTGCCATCTGAGGCTAAGGCTCTGAACCTCTATGTGCTGGGGTTTAAAAAAATCTAGTCTAACTAGTAAAGGCCTGTAACAGCATAAAATAATAGTCCAGGTCCAAACTCTTACCAAGATGGACAACACATTTTATCTCTTTAAGGATCATGAAGTGAAACACTTATACAGTTAGGTTCAGGAAAGCAGTAGGTAGGAACAGGAAGGATGCAACTGATTAATTAATAATAACTGATCTTCAGTTTCCTGAAGAGTTTTATGGTCAGGTCAGCAGTTTGCTTCGTTAAGTTTCAGGATATTCAATAAGATTTGTGTGTTACTAGGAGGAAAATAGTGCCTGTCACATCTCTCACCAGCAATGTTTATGATCACTTTACAAAATAGGCAGTAGGTGGTTTCCAGTCCCACGGAGAGGCATCCGTTGCTATTCCTCAGTCTTCTGCAGGTGATTAAGTTCCGTGGTCACAGAAACAAGTATATAAACAAACACATTCCCAATGTGGAAAACAAAAACACTGCTGCTTTTTTCATGCAGTTTGGTGAGCTGGAATCTGAAATTTCTACATCCCTCATAAAGCTCTGCTCTGCATTTCAATCAATTTTTATTTCCAAGATTACATCTCGCTAGTTTCTCAGAAGCTGACAGAGGACTGTGGGCTGTGTTACAGTTCAGGGAAGGTATAAAAAGACATAAACCATTCCCATGGAATTTACTGCCATCACCAAGCAAAACTGCTGCTAATGACCATGTTTCATATTTCATGAAATCTCTTTTGGTTTCCATCTTATGAGTCAGCTGGCAGCTCAGAAAACATTTGCCTGAAGAGACAGTCAGGATATATTTTTAAAGGCAATTAAACAGAGCCTTACCATATACTCAAGACACAGCAAGAGTGGTAAATCTGGCCACTTACTTTTCATCAGGTTACTTAGCCTTTCCTTGCCTTAGCTTAGACTCTTTTTTAATGCGAGTCCCAAATCATTGTTGAAGAAGAGAAGTTGTACTGAATTTCTCTTGAGATCCTGACTACTTTTAAGTGCTTGTATACTGAAACATACCATGTCCACAGAGGAATTCAGGGAGAGGAGGGAGTAGAAAAACAGAAAAATATGTAAAAGCATGTTTATACATCTCAGCTAAGGAGTCACGGAATTGTAGAAGTAGGACATTTTTAACATGGAGGAAGTATAACACTACACTGACTCTCTGGATAGGCACTCAGGATGTATTTTTCTTTGCACCAAAGGGTATCAAAGAAGGAAAGTGTTTTGCATGGAGAGGAAGCATCAGAGAAAGACCTAAAGTGTAGCCATAAGTCTTTCACACTGTCCTGGCTCCATTGTGTTAAACAGTAACTGAAAACCAGGGGATTACAGGGGCGGAGAGTTAAAATCCCAAGGAAACCACAAGCTAGCAATCCAAAAAATGAGGCAAAACTCAGTCTGACCTTGCTTCATGCCCACTAGATCTGATGGGATGTGCCCATTTTACAAAAGACATTCCACTCTGCTAAGGAAATTCTTTACATCTGCAGCTACAGTCCTGCCCATATTGATGTTCAGGCAACATAAGAACTTAGAATAAAGCTCCAGAATAGCTCCTAAATCTTCTCCTCTGGTATATTGTTGGAATAAACTGGTGTGAAGCCAAGTGGAATGCAAAAAGGATGTGACCATACAATCCCCACATGTATGCAGCCCAGAACAGGCGTGATATTCACATCCAACATAGGCTGAGGCTGGAATCTCCCAAGACAACTCTAGCTGTGAGCTTTGCTAATAAAGAGTAGGCAATAGCTTCTTTATTTTTTTCTAACCTAATTACTGAAGGAGTAAACTCTCTTTCTACCATGTACTGTCAGTTTTCCACAAATGTTCCTACAAATTCCCAACTGGTTAGATTAAGCACTCATATATTCCCTTTTAGCCATGACTTTTCTCCAGACAGGCACCAGAGAGGCTGCAATGGCATCATACCCAGTTCAAAGAACTCTTCAAGCACATCTTAAAACCATGTATGACATTTTAACATGAGACAGACAAACCGTGAAGGGCAGTCTCTCCTGTTGCATGTGACAGGCTGCAGGGCTGGCTTGGGCTTCTCTTTGCAGTGGGATATGTTGACTTCGGCCCCATCCAGTAAGCACCTCAGCTGGGGCAGCTGTACGCCTTTGTGGCCGCAGGAAGCCGAACAAGCCATCAGCTTGTCCACTGACCACTGGTATTCTGTCAAAGTGTGGAGGAGGCATGTTAACACTCAAAAACTGCCATCAGGAGGCCCTTAGAAAAGAGAGTTAGAGGTATTCTCCAGGATTAAATATTTGGACTCATGTGAAGGGGAGCTACCTATGCCTACAAGGCACCAGTCAATGAACAAAGATGGAACAGAATTCCAGATAATGTAAGCCACTGTCTTTCATGTAAAAAATGCACCAATTTTTTGGTGCTGAGAAGCATCAGGCATAGAAAATGAATGACATGGTAGAGCAGTTAAGTGAAACCAGAGGCCAGTGATGCAGGACATTACATCTAAAGTTTTAAATGGGTGTGATTTAGTGAAGATGTGGTTAATTGCAGTTACCAGCAGTATCTGTGATTCTGTGATCTTACAACAGTGTGTTTCTCACCAGGTAGATCATACAGATCATCCATCCTGAAGATGAATGAGGGAGTTGCAACACAATTTGATGACAAAATTTAAGGAAAAGTTAAATTCTTCACCATCCTTCATCCCTGATAATTGGAGCCATGAAAGCTGCATTTTATGTTCTAACCCATCTGCACTGCTCTGTTCTATGGCTTTATCACCCTCAGCTTATTTCTAGGGTAAACATAACAGTTGCAGCATTTTTACAGGTGAAGGGTTTTCAAGCAAGACAAGACTGCGAAACAGTGACTTTATCAGATGAACACATAGGCTTTTTAATTTTAGGGGTTCAAATTATGACATCTTTATCTTGAATTTCTATACAAGATAGTTGCCCAGACTCAACAAGCGTAAGCACAGCTTGAATCAATATGGTGTGTTTTACGCTCAGCAGGCCAGAAATATCAGGTATTTTGGTAAAATAAAACCTAAGAGACTCTAAGGTACCTGGTAGTCCTGCAAATCTATATTCATAGCAGCAAAACATCAAACATCTATTTCCTGCTGCATATGACAGTCCTGGCTTCAGAGAGGAGAAATCTAAGGTGAGAAAGGCAGTGAAGAGAAGTCCATGGCAAGAGCTTCACAGGGCTTCACTGAAACTGCTAAGTTACCTTGTATAGCCAGGGACGTTTTTTGTGTAAGCAAGCCAGCCTCATTCTGAGCAAGGCAGCTGAATTCACCATCCAGATCATCACTAACACTGAGTATCTGAAGAATCTGTCCCGCTGCCAGGAGGCGATGTCGCAAACTGAGTGGCTTACCAGAGTAAAACCACGTGATGTTTGGGGTTGGATGACCATCCACAGCACAACCTAAAAACAGGGACACGAAAGAAACCTGCTGAGTACTGAACTTGCTGCAGAATTACATGCTTTGAAGTGGTCAAAATTCGGGGAAAAGATCAATTCCATCCCATTTTCTCCTCATTTTCTCACTATGAGAAATAGGAATATTGTGATAATGAGTACCTTCTCATCAGTTGAAATAAACAATTATCCAAAAGCCCGTTAATCAGCCTGTCATGGTTTAACCCCAGCCAGCAATGAAACACCACGCAGCCTCTTGCTCACTCCCCTCCAGTGGGATGGAGGAGAGAATTGGAAGGGTAAATGTGAGAAAACTCATGGATTGAGATAAAGACAACTTTATAGTGAAAGCAAAAGCCATGCATACAAGCAAAGCAAAACACGGAATTCATTCACTGCTTCCTCTGGTGAGGCAGGTGTATGCACAGTTTGCATATCCTGGGAAAGACTGATAAGATGCCTTACTTATTCCCTGGGGAAAAAGAAAATCTAGGCTATTTCTGTGGTGCAATCCATCCACACCAACTGCAGGGATGGGGAGCCAGAAAATCCGTGTGCAAAGGATGGTATATGTTGGGCTGCTTGTGGCTTAGGCTAGTACTTCACTTCCAGGCATCTCGCTTCTACACAAAAGGTCTGGCTAAGGTTCTGTGAATGCAATCTATGCTGATTGTTATTTTGTTATACTGCAGCTTCTTCTTGTTTATATTAGTATGTATGTGTAATGAATTACTTTATTGTATACAAAATACCTTCTGAAAGAAGTGTATTATATAAACAAATGTAGCATGAGCATTCACACTAGCACTGTTCAAAAGGAACTGGATATAGAAAGGAAGAGTACAAATTCAAAATGCTAGAAATGGAAGAGTGTTCTAAGATTAAGGAAGAACTACATCAGCTGGTATTTCTTCATTATCATCTCCATGTCATTTGATCATTATTTATTATTCACTAAGACAAACAAGGATATGAATATGATGCCTTTTCAGCTGCATTACACAATGAACAGGCACTGAAATGTGACTTTTTGTTACCTTTTTTCCTTTCATTCTTGTCTGTCCACCTGAGGAGATCCTCAACTAACATATACTCAGCAAGTACAGTTCCTAATAAAGAAGATGCCTTACAGTTACTGCAATCAAGCTTTTTTAAAAATATTTCATTTTCCCTTAAAAGTTTATCTATACCATACTGAGATGCCTATCACTGCAAGAATAAAAATACTATTTTCATTAATCTACCCATGGAGGCTGAACAGTTTGATTTCTAGCCATTGTAAAGACCAGATCTTCGTGACTTGAGCAGCACATTACCTTGTTTAGGAACCCTTGCTACCCTTCTTTTGACTTGGGTCACTAACTAACACTGGGGACTGGGCTTCTATATTCTTGCCTGCCTTTTGCCCCTAAGCATACCTCTAATTATGCTATTCTTATGGCAGAAGATGCTGCCTTGCCCACAAGAATTTGAGCTTTCTTGCTCATATGAAGAACTCATACAAAACGGAAAAAGTCAGTGGTTACCCATGGCATGTCCCAGCCATTTTTATGCTAAGAGGTAGATACATCGTAGTGCAGAGAACCCATCTGCTGCCTGGGAGGATAAGTACTGGGCCTCTCACTGCTGCAGTGGCTACACAGCTCTTTGCTGTGTCCCCTGTTGTGGGCAAGCCCTGCCTGCCTGGAAGGGTGTGGGCTGCATAAGGCTGCCTTTTGTGGCTGGTTCACTCTCTGTGCAATAGGTATTACAGAGAGCAAGGTCTCCCGGGTGGAAGGCGAGTGATGCACACAGTAGGCACTGCAGTTGCGATGACAGTGTTTCACTGGTAAAGAAATAGTTAATGCAGGTGACTATTAAAAAAGAAGGAAAAAGAGAAGTAAAAGGCAGAATGAGAGAGTGCACACTTCTCACAGTAGTCTCCCCTCTTCCCTTTTCCCACTTTTATTTATAAGGCAAAAGAGCCTTTGCTATTTGTTTTAATTTCCTTGGCAAAGTCTAACATAGTTTTACCTTGCAGTTCTCTCCCCAACGCTCACTTCCTGACCACAAAGAACACAACTTTGTTTGCTGCTCAGTCCTTTTTCCTACTTTTGCAAGCTATTTTTTGATGCTATGCTTCACTTTACATTATTCCTTTTGTCCTGAGTACTGACATTTCCTTTTCCTACTCTTACACCAAAAGACAACCCATCCAATTTCCAAGCTACTAATTTTCAAGTAAATGAGTCATGTGCAAGATTTCAGCCTCACAGGTTTAAGGCTGCCTAAGTTAAATACAATGGAAAACAAAGGAATATTCAGGAAATGGACAAACTTAACAATAAGAGCCAGTATGAATTTGCCTACAGTATTCTGATTTTTTTATATTTAGCTTGTCTTTTCAGATAATTGCAGTGATTTCCATAGGTCAGCCTATAGCCATGACAACTGACAAAGACATGCTGTGAGCTGGGTTTTACTGTTTGCAAATGCAAACAGTCTGCACAGAATCAATGAAGAAAGCAGAAAGGTCAGTTTGATGAGGAGGAACTGAAATTGACTTCAGCGTGCAAAGGGTCCTAGTTCATACCTGTTTTTCTTTAAAATGTTTATTGTCAGACAAAAGAATATAGTCTTCCTAGAACTGACTATTTTATTTGCCTTACATATTATTTCGTCTTCCAAAACGTATATATAAAATACAAGCTAAAGAAACAGCCAGCAACCAATAATATGGGGGACCCCCCAAACACAATTTGCTAGATATGTTCTACCAGTGAGTAATTATTATTTTTTCTAATATTTACTATAAAACTTTACTAACTCCTACCAATCACATTTCATAAGTGACATTTCCTATATGTTTTCCACATGTATGGATGCATAAGCTGCGGGATAACGTTTTATGCATATTAAATGAGAACCAGAGTAAAATAAAAAACCAACTAACACTTTCATCTTAAGAAATTGTTTCCTATTTCTGGGTAGCATAGCCTGGGTATAAGCATGCACTGGTGTGCAGTTTGGGTTAATTGGTATTAATGAGAAGGCTGCATGGAGACCTCAGAGCAGCCTTCCAGTATCTGAAGGGGGCCTATAAGGTTGCTGGGGAGGGACTCTTCCTTAGGGACTGTAGTGGTAGGACAAGGGGTAATGGCTTCAAACTTAAACAGGGGAAGTTTAGATTAGATATAAGGAAGAAGTTCTTTACAGTGAGGGTGGTGAAGCACTGGAATGGGTTGCTCAGGGAGGTTGTGGATGCTCCATCCCTGGCGGTGTTCAAGGCCAGGTTGGACAGAGCCTTGGGCGACATGATTTAGTGCGAGGTGTCCTTTGCCCATGAGAGGGGGGTTGGAACTAGATGATCTTTAGGTCCTTTCCAACCCTTTCTATTCTATGATTCTATGATTCTATGTTTCTATGTTCAGCTATGTGCTTGTAGTCCAGTTTTACACACTTGCTATTCATCAGTGATCACTCCTTGCAAAACAGGCAAATGTTTGTGCTGCTTTAGCTCAAAATACTTTGAATCAACAAGAAGGACAAAAAAAGGCTGAATTTGAAAAAAAGTAAGCATCTCAGTTGGTTAGGGACTGGATGTTTCAGGACATCACTAAGAACAATAAATGTAGCCCAGGAAGTTCACAGGGAACTTCAGCTAGACTTACAAACCAGAAGGCCTATGTCCCTGCCTCTGCAAGTCACAGACATGTACCGGCCCAAACACAAAATTGGTAGATGAAACACGACTGCTGACTACTATCTGAAATGCCTGGTAAAGGAGGAAAGAAGAGATTCAGTAGCAGAACTATTAATTATATTAAAACTGAAATAAAGCAAGCTAAAAAAACTCCATAATTCTGTGTTTCTGTATACATTTTACTGAACTCTGACAGAAAAATGTGGTAGACCACATTAAGTGATAAATTATAATGCATTAAAGTGATAAATTATAATGCAGCTACAGGAAAACCTGACAGTATTTTCACTCTCATCTCTACATTCAAAGAGTTAAAATATGCTTTCATAATAGAAACAAGATTAAGGATGAAATGAAGAACAAAATGCTTGGAACAAAATGCAGAGAAGCCACAGGTCAGTCTAGATAGATACAAGCTTGGTGTTGAACTACTATGTGTAGTTCATGTTATACTACTGTGTTCACACTATATAGGTGGGATCAAACTGGCACAGAGAAATACTTCCCCAATTTCCTGACATACCTGATTTTTCCCTTACGTAACTGAAATGAGAAATGAGTGTTAAAACTAATGGAGTTAAATTTAATTCCATTCTGTATCTAACATAAGAAGATTTGACAGGATGTATTCAGCTTTTTAAAATGCTACCAAACCAAATGAAGGTAGGTAAGATAATGTCTGAAAATCATATTTATTTAAACCCGTCTTGCTGAAATGGGAAAACTAAGAGAAAAGTCTTTACAGTTTTTCTTATGGGGAAAGATTTTTCAGTGTAATTTAAACAGTGTTAATTTAAACAGACACTTAACTCAGGGTTTTATGCAAATTACTTCTTAGTGCTTTCATACACTAAATGAAATAAAGCTTATAAAAAGTAATGTGATCCTGAAAATCCCCAAAAGAAAGAATTAATGTTAATGTAAGTATAACCTTTAATAGTTTTAAGGAAGTCAAATGAATGTGAATTTATGCTAGACAAGGAAACCCATGTACTTGGGCATTCCTGAAATAGGCCAATTCAGCTGATGACAGTAGGATTTTAAAAAGTAAGTAATTAAAAGGACTATTTATGGCTCCAAAGAAGCAGTTGAAACTTACTATACTAAACATATGACATGTTTTTTAAACAGTTCTCAAAACACCTAAACAAGTTACCCAATGCCACACATGTTGCTATTGGATATAATTTACATAACATTGTAAATTTACACCATATTCAACAAAAATTGAGTCAAGCCCATTCCCTGCCACACAGAGACTGTAAAAAGTGTTCCCAAATATACAGCCATATGGTGGGCCCATTAAAAAAGCAAGGAATTTTCAAGATCTGGTACTAATACTGTTTTAAAAAAATTACTCTGACAACAGGAATCCTACACACTGAGAAACTTGCATTAATAAGGATTGGGCTCAAAACAATCACCAATGGAAAATCATGAAACCAAAGCCTGTGAGAATGGATATGGCATGCTGAAATGACCTCCTGAGCTAACTTTGATGGGTTTATTCAGAGTGTAACAAAGATGGAAAAGGAGTACCCGTAAGCATAAACTTTTGCCCCACCATTGCTACAGCTCCAAGTTGTACAAGTACACTCATGGGAGAAAAATAACACTCCAAAGAGGTGTATGGAGCAAGCAATACAACACAAGGAGTTCAACAAAAGACAGAGCAAGAGCTAACGCGTAACACGATTTCCAACCCAAGTTGCAAAGGCCAGTGCTTTCTGTATTTCTTAAGCCAATATCAGCTTGCTACATCCCAAGGCATCAGCAGCTCAGGAAACTAACAAAGACAAAGCAGAGGAGGTGGGGGACAGACAGGTGCAGGAAAGCCAGTGCTGCTCGTTCCAGAGAGGCTGTAACTTCTGCCCTGTTTACAAAATGCTTTAGCCATTTGGGAGAGGTTTTAAGAACCAACATGGATGGAGAGGGTGCTTCAGAACTTAGAATGCGTAAGTCCTTTTGTCAATAGATCAGAAACTGGCGGTATTTGAGAACTCCCTTAACACTTACTCTAGAGCAAAGCTTAAGTTGTGCAAGAGGCTAAAAGATCTTTTCTGTGAAGGATCTGGCAGAATGACAGGTCTTCAGCCTGGGATACCTGTGACAAATCCAATACCCCTAGTTTTTCACCGAAACTTGCTTTGGTGGATTTCTGCATCGTTTACATCTATGTTAGAACAGAATCTGTCTCAGTAATTGTGGAAAAGCTTAGAGACACAAGTTCAAGGGCTGCAACTCTTACCACAAACCCAAAATTAAAACAGATGTTGCCTAGAGGCCAGTGATGTTATTTTATGTGGCAGCATTTTGGACCACTGCTGTAGATCGGTGGTTCTCAGATTAGCTCATTCATGGCACCTAGCAGCAGTCAGGAAAAAGCTCCAAGGCAGCAGATTGCCTAGAGGACCTTGTTCTTTTGGCTGTGCTTTCAGAGTTTGGCAGAGACAAGACTGGTGTCTGATTGCCTGGAAAACAAACACTAGGGCTGGTGTATGATTGCCTGAAAAACCACCGCTGTATCAGTGTGGTCAAAATGTTCAACTGAGCAGGGGAATCTGCTTGTGCATCACATGCTGTATACACTGAAGTGTGCACAGTATGCCTGTGCAAATGAAAAGCCACACATTTCAGTGAAATGCTACAGTGTAGTCTGATGTGGAAGGAAGATACTGCAATACTGTATGATCCTTATACAATGTTTACAATGTAATCAACGTGTTGTTAGAATATGATTGGTGAATTAATTGCAATGATAATGGCATACTCTTGATATTAATTTTAATTCTTATTTTGATAGAAATGTCACTTAAATGGGAATTCTCGTAAATAGTGTGACAAGGCAGAACTTCCACTGAGACAAAAATGGAAGGAATTAGAAAATACAATTAACTCGACAGATTATCCTATGAATGCAACTGGAGCTTTATCCTCATCACAGTGGATTATTAAGGTAAAATGAAGTTTCTAAAAAATATTCTATAACATTAGAACTGTTTGTCAAACATGATGGCCAATTTATTACAGAGAGTGAAGAGGAAAAACAAGATGTTGTGTAAAACAACTTCTCAGATAGCCATGATTTTAACCCTTAAATCTGCAGGTAGGCAAATACTAGCCATAGACTTGAAGCGGTCCCCTATGAAAAAGAAGGAGACTGAAAAACCCTCCTGACCTTTGGGCTTTGGCTTTAATGTAGTGGGCTCTTTCAGATTAAGTCATTTATTCATACTGCAAAAGCTGGTCATTGCAAGCAATGTGGCACCTGGGCACCTGGGCATCTAAGTGACTCTACAAGAAACCGAGGGGGATATGCTATTGACTGTAAAAGAAAAACGAGAGGGAAATACTTGCTTTGGTAAGGGGAATCCTTTGCATCTTTCATGCGAAAGGGGGCTTTTTATTACTTTGTTTTAACAAGAGCTTAATCGCTAAATAACATTGGTGTTTGCAGAACAGGAATTTGTAGTCCAGCTCTTCATCTTCTGAAGCAGCAATGAAATTGGCAATGAAGCTGCTCTAACTCTGTGGTCACTGGCGATAATGTATAAAACCAGAAAGAAATCTGCTTTCTAGGACTGTGCTTGCAGTGCTTGCAGCTAGTACAATCAGGTTCTGATTTGTGAAGTGAATATATTTGACACGGACGTCATCAGGGAGAACACAATAAATATGGAGCAGCAGTATTTTCTCTTTTTTTCACAACTGACTGTACTTTTCTGGTCATAAAAAGTACACTTTGCTATCTAACTTTACAGTTGTTCTCAGAATCTCCTACAAATAAGGACTTTTTTTTGCTAAATGCACAAAACTGGATAGATGTAGTGCAGCCTGGAAAAGTGAAGATTCAGAGTCCTATGCTGGGGACAACAGCAGGTTCCCAGTGAATAAACTGGAGAATATGTAGTCAGAGAAATAAAAGGGATGAGAATCAGGTTCCAAATGATTGACTAAGCTTTTGCCCATAGGTTTAGTCATATCTTCAGATTGCCTAGAATAACCATTATAATCCAGGATTTGCATTGCATTTATTTCATCCAAAGAATAAAAACAGAATAAAAGCCAAGACTTTATATAATGATGATACCTCCTCTTTTGTTCAAAAAAATTGCTGCTATTTTTTTTGCCAAAATGTGAACATTTGATCAGGATACAGTGAGCCTTAACTATATATATTGCAGCTATACACAATAGCTATTATTATCTCAATATTTAATTCTTGTTGTTTGTCTTTTCTCTTTTAAATATATTGCTTAAGTTTTGCACTGTGCTAACTAAGAACTAGATTTTCAGTTCATTTCAGATCCTAGCCATCTTAACAGTTTATGCTCCCATTTGTCATTAAATTCATGGGCCTGTGCTGCAATCAAAATGAAAATGCATCTCGTCGGTGCCTCATACAGTCCAAACCCATTATTTAATTATATACATTGTGCAATGCAGCAATCCGCCATCTCCTCCTTCCTTCATTATGCATATTCTCAAGTGAACATTGTGTTTTCAGAAATCACATACAATCAAGATTTCTGAACCCACCCCCCCAAAAAAAAACCCTCAAAAGCCCCCAAAAACCCCAACCAAAAAACATGCAGGACATGGACCTGAAGCTCTGGGGAAAAATCTATCAATCAACTGTGTTCACAGACATTTTATGTGCTACTCAGAGCTCATCTACCACTAAACATTTAAATAAAGCAACAGATGACAAGAAATACTTGCTGTTACAAGCAAAGTACTTTCTCTTTCAACATTTTTTTCCTTCACTATGACATTTTACAGGTAGTCCCACATTTCTAGATTCCTAGAAGTATTCATTTTTGACCTTCTTCCAATGTTCCTTCACGAATCCTCACTTAAATGTAAGCAAGTCAAAGTCATTAAAGCTTCAGCTTTCACTATGGTAAATATCTGCACTAAATACAGTATTCTTCTGTGCTAAGGAGACATCTTTATATCCTATTTTGTATTTTTTGACAAGTCTGCTGAAGTTTCCAGTAATGTCACAGTAAATATGAGAAATTGTAGTGGATCCCCACCAGGATTTCCAAGATCCTCAGACTTTCTCACTGAAATGTCTTCAAATACAGGAAACAACAAGTTTGAACCCAAATGAAAGCAAGTATTCTTGATAGGCCTTCTTGAAAGGCTCAGAAAAAGCCTTTTCTGAGTGTTAGAAGTCAGGGATGCCAAGTCCTACAACTTCAGTTTTGTGAAAATTAACATTCACAAAGCTCAAGACCCATGGAAATGTGTCCAGGGAGTTGTGTAAAAAACCACAGTGATACTTGTAGCATAAATAAAGAAACTATTGAACTTAGGACATTCCTTTAAATCAAAAAGATAATTCCACAAAGTAATCAGGACTTACAGAAGTCAAATGGTTATGAATATTCTTAAAAAAAAAGGTCTTATCAGGTGACGAACAAAAGAATTTCTTTCTGAGAAAAGGGTGAAAGTTCTTGTAACACTTTCATTACCAACATTCAGGAAACCTGTATTCAAAATCTTAAAAGTCTGAAAGACAGAAACCTTACAAAGACTAAGGTCTAACATGAAAACTTTCCAAAGAAATAGAAATTGGTGTCACTTCAGAAATTTACTGTGTTTTATACTATGTGTGATACAAAGTCTTCTTGTAACTTTCCATGAATCAAGGACATCAGAAAGTGCATGATGGTCTGTTGCTCGCCACTGGTTGTCAGTTTGCACTACTGTAAAACCCAGAAATATTCCTAAACTCATGGGTCCTAGCTTCTCCTTTAAGGGAAGTCCTGTCCTTCAGATGTGTGATCTGCAGATGACACAGAAGTGTCTACTACACAGGCTGCCAACAAATGTGAGGTCTGGGGATGACTGCAGTGCTCTACATGTACTTCCAACAATTGAGAAGAAGGGTGAGCATCAGTCTGTGTAAGCCATTATCATGCTTTCTAACTGAGTGAAGAGCTGGGCTTAGAAAGCTAACTGAAATCTCAGCCCTTTAGAAGGAAAAGTAAAAAGTACATAAGACAAAAAATGTTCCTGTAAGTTCATGCAAAAAGGTATTTTATATTATATCTTAATAGGTAGGTTGCTGATTCCATTGGGCAGGGCATGGGTCCTTAAAAGATCTTTCCCTCTATTTCCGTAGTAAAGGCACACAAATGACCACTCGATTACCCTTGACAATGAGAAGACCTCTAAACCAGGTATTTGTGTTATGGCCTTGACCTTTACCTTCTGTAAACCCCTGAAATTTGTATAGAAGAAATGCATAGGACCTGACTCCAGAGAGCAAGTTCGTTGTTTCAAATGGTTGAAAACATAGTGAAAGTATTGCACAAGTCCACTTTGTAGAATAATGTGCATGTCATGTATGATAATCTCGAGGCACCAGTTCCCTCCTTTTAAGTCAGCTTGTTAATTGTTGTTATATTTTATACAGTTGTTAATTTCCAAACAAGTTATCATTTGCAACTTTAATTTTCTGTTGCTCCTCTATTTTCCCCTTCTCTCCCTTCCACCCTCCCCCTCGCATCTCCCCCCACCCCGGGCACAAATCCAGTGTTTAATGCAGTTTTAATTCCCGTTTTTCTCAAAACATGGTGAATTCATACTTGAATTTGTTTCTAACATCATTTTTCAAATTAGATTTTAGCTCCTTTAAAACACAAAGTTTCGCCAAAGCTTAGGTATCACTCCTTTTCTTCACACTTCACTCTGTTACTTTGCACATGCCCTATTTTCCTTCTCTACTCTACAAATCCTCATATCCTTAGATTTCCAAACATCAAGTCTAATTCAATGCCTTCTGTGTCCCAAGAGATGCTGGTACCTGTCAGCAGCAGCACAGACAAGGAACCCTATACACAGAAATTTTTAACGCCTTACATGGGGCATCCAGGCATGTAGAGCAAACACCTCAACATAATAAATGATGAAAGACTTCACAGGATTAAAGTCAACTGGCTGGGTGGCAGAATAGAAAGAATAAGTGGACAGCTTGAAGGGGATGTTGTGGCTAGAGGACATAGACGTGGGTCACGTGTTAAAAAGTTGACAAGTTGTTCCAAATTGGTGTTTGCAGCTGATGCTTAGAAATACATGAAGATATTCTTTCCAGTGTAGCAATATTTCAAGCAAAGGTTGATTATGAAGGTATCAGAGTAGTCCACAATAACCTTAGCCACTCTCCACTGCACTGTGGAGTGTGGGAGTAAATTAAATTTGGGAGTAAATATAGAGTCTTCGATTGTAATCCATACTCTCATTAGTATACAGAGTAAACTAGACATTGATTAAGAAGAAAATATCTGAGAGATGAGTCCTTTCTTTTGTTAGCATACACGGAAGCTGAATGCTTTGTGTATTTTTTTTATTGATACAACATGATGCAGCACATTGGACTGTAGCTTTCTAATTGATTAGACAGCCCACTCCATGCTGATTTTTCATTAGAAAGAAACCTCTCAGGAGGTTTCCGTAGGTAGTAATAGTAATTGGCCCCAAAAGCAGGTCAGTAAAACACCAGTCAAGTGGAGGGAATTGCCTCAAGAATGAGTCTGGTTTGCTATTTTCCTATTAAGATTCATGGAGTTTCCTTGCCCCTGAAGTGGAATGGCAGGGTGCAGGGTGACATGGCCAAATGAAATTAATTTTGAGGTGATTATATACAGGCAGTGCAGAATACCCTTTGTGGTTCAATTACTGCTTTCAAACAAGAAAAATATCCCTACAACTACTAAAGCCCTCTTTTGGAAACCTGAGGGGAAATGGATGTAACAGGAGTGTGACATGGTCTTATAACAGTAAGTACAATAAAACCATACTCAAAATGATTTATTTGATGCTAATAAATACTTTCAGATATTTCCCTCACTAAGGACTATTTCAGTGCAATTTTTGTGCAAGCAGAAATGTAATCCAGAGCTGCACACTAAAAGCCAGTGCAAATATATGCATATGTCAGCACTGGGGAAAAGTAAAACATACAAATCTAAAAACATAAATAGAAAGCCTGCACTGTGAAAATAAAATCTTAAAATTGCTACTAAATGTAAGCAAAGAATGTTTTGGAAGTTGTAGAGACTAGAGCTATAAACACTCAGGCCATCTAGCAATCCTTTGCTAAAAGTTTCAGATCCCTGGCTCTAAAAAGATAAAGAGTGTCCTGAGACTGCATTACTTGACAAGATTTCACTGTATGCAGTAACAAGAGCATTAGAGAAGCTGTTAGCCTACTTGAGCCTGACAGTTAGTAGAGGCCCAAGATCAGTGTGAGAAATTAAATTTAGAAAAGGCTGAGATTCTCCTCGCAAAATAATCATGCCCACAGATCTGAAAGGACTTTAAAGCATGTAACAGAACTTGCAGTGTAAAGAGGAGAAACTTATATAAAAGGCAGAAAAGGATGAAAAAAAAAGCATTTCATTGGGAATTACTTCCTTACATGTCTTTGTGCAGACATTGGTTTTGTCATGTAACAAAAAGGAATAAAACTAACAATGCAACAGAGACCTTGCAAAAGAAAAGCATGTTTAAAGGGATAAGCAAAACTCTAGAAAAGGCTCTGAAGAAGAAGGACATACAATATGAATAGCAGACATATGGAAAGTGTTGTACACAAATGCAGTGAAAAATTAAAACGTAACCACAAGCATTTCTTCTTTTAGATAACTGGCACACTAGTTTGCCACGTCTTGCATTGAATGACATTGCCAGCCCCTCAGAGCAGGCACTGCTTCTTCCAGGGTATAACAAAGTGTGGCACAATGGAGCCTTTATCTGCATGCTGCTTTGGGGCTTTACACTAAAAAGAGGACTTCCTTTTTATAAATGAGCTTCTAAGTTCTGAGAATAATTTGACAGTGATTATGACTGACAATGCACTGTTGGTTTGATGTCTTTTGTCCCAGTGCTCCGTGGCTGGATAACCAGATGCTTAACTGTAATGGATAACCAGATGCATAGCTATAATCAAAACTGTAAACAGTTTTTAATTTAAAAAAAAATTTAAAGCTCTTGACTTACCTATGAGAGCAGAGCTCCCTGGACTGACGGTCATGTTTGTTCCTGAAGGAGAGGTCAGCACTGAAAGAGTGCTGGTCCCAACACTGGAAAGCACCGCTGTTAAGTCTTTTAGGTAAGGAAGAGGTCGTGGAGGCTCTGGTAACAGATTGGGAGACGGAAGTGATGAGCAACACTATAGCAGAAAACATCTCAGGGACATCAACAAAACCATCACCAGCTATTGCTTCATTATTTACTATTCTGCAATATTACCATTTCAGAGGGGCAGTCTGAGCAACTTTGGACAACTACTGGAGGTGTGCTTTGCCTCATGTTAGGTAAGGCACTAGAGAAATCATTAAAATAACATCTGGATCAGTATGACCACGAAATAAAATAAATTTTCTCTGAAGGCTATCATGGCATTCTGGTTGACCTTTGTATATGATGAAGGTACATGGTATCAAGAGATAAAGCAGCTTGGATGAAAGAAGGAATTTATAGAGCATAGAAGCTGAATCAAATGTCCATTGCACTCAGTAGCAAACTTTTTAATGTCTGCTACAACCTGGATCAAGCCCTAATTAAATATGGTTATAACTATGCCAAATCCTGTGGTATACTTAGGCAAAGCTCCAAAGGACTTAAGGGTTCAGAGCTCAAGAGGATCAATCTATGCTGAGAGCTGCAGGATTTAGTTCTTTACTATCCATCATGCTGTTTTAAAAATCACACCATTTTTATAATTCCCAATTCCGTTTGTCATGGAAATGATGGGATATTTGATTTAAGTGAATGGTGGCTTCATCCCCTTTCAATTAAATCATGGCAGACACCAAGCAAGTTTATTATTGCTGATCACACTCACCACCAGAAGTATGAGTCATGGATGCTTGAACTGTTTCTTTCCATCAAGGAACTAAAAATGTCATTTGCCTACAAACATAAGCAGCTCGCATAACTCACAGTAACTTTCTATTTTTAAAAACTAAGCCATTTCTAAAGATCAGAGAAGGATTTAAAGATCTTGTGGGAGTGCTTATTTATAGGTTGAAACCCAGATGATAATTTTTTTTCCCCATTTTTTTTTACTGAATTTCTAGAGCCAGTCTGCATTCACAGGAAATCATGTGAACATCCATAAAGGGATTTTAGTGTTGTCTGTGAAACTGAGAAATCTCACTTTAAAACTTCCTTTGGAAGCTGCACCATCCATGGGACCTGTGCTCACTCTAGTCATGAAAGATGAGAGCTGTAACGGATGCTTTAATGGTATTGCACCAATAACAGGTACTAGGTTTCAAAATTTGAGGCTTCACTATCAAATGTACAGAAGCACTTACATAGTCTGGCTGGATCATTCATCTGCCAGGCATGGAGAAATGGTAGAAGATGAGTTACTAGGAAAGGAAATCCTTTTCCCACACATCCAATTACTACCAGGTAATGCTTCCACCCATGCTTCACAGCTGACATTGTCTTTTCAAATCACCTAGCTATGCTTTCTGTCTGTTGTTTAGAAACCCAAGAAAAAGTAAACTTTACTAGTCACTGAACTTCGGAAGTGCTTTTTAAAAGTACACTTGGTTTATGCATCTTATAGGTGTGAAACATACCAGTATCACACAGACAGGTACAGAAAGGCTGCTCAGCAGAGGCATAGAACTTCACAGGGAAGAAAGTGGCATCATTGTCATTTCAAGAAAGACACTTTAGAAAACAGTTAATAAATGCTTTTCTTAACTGGTAAGTCTATAAGAATGAAATTGACTATCTCAGGACTGGGAGGTGCAGTCCCTGTGCTTAGACATTTTCTCCTTATCCATCTTCCTTTTACCATCATCTTGTTTCAAGTGATGCTGCCCAGAGAAAAAATGCAGACTGATTATTTTCTTAGAACAGGGCTGCCTCTACGCCATCCCCTCTTTCACATCCTCTAGTTAGTTCTGCAGGCTAGATGTGCCAGCAGCCATCTTACTATTGCTGCAAGTGCAAGATACCCTGGACTTACCAAGAACCAACAGCTGGGAGCTTTCAGTTACCTCCCCACGAAGATTGGCTGCCTTGCAGGAGTACAACCCCTGATCTGACAGAGAAACATTTGGAATTAGCAGCAACCCATCATGCAGATGGTGAGCAAAGGACAGCTTGACCTTGTTCTTAAACCAAGTAACTTCTGCTTCGGGAACACCTGCAAAAACATTGACAAAACATAACACAAGTAAGACACTATGGCTGCTCCAGACAAAATTGTTGAAAGAGAACAAACAAAATGGGGTTTTAACATGACTTCCAAGGAAGTCATGTTCATTTTTTTGCAGTTCAGAAGTGTTTAGTCAGATCTTTCACATTGCCTGTCTTTATCTTTCTTAGATCCCTCTGAGACAGCAGAAGAGTTTAGGCTAAATTGAAGTTTTCCCTTTCAGTGTCCCAGAATTGTACAAGTGAACTCTGAACTCATCACTCTTAAAAAACAAGCCTCTATTGGATCAGAACAAGCTTAATCTAGCTTAGTATCCTGTCTTTGGAAGAAGCCATAAGATGGTGCCTCTCCCAGCCCCACATTAGTTTCAGCTCAGGAACTTTCTGAGCCAGAAGTAGTTTCTGTGCAGTTAGGAGCCCTCCACGACTTTCCTTTTATTAATTCATCCAATCTTCCATTTTGAAGTTATGTAAACAATTAGAATTTACATTTTCAGAAAAGCAGTTTCACTGGTCTCACCAGGAGGCTTCAGAAAACATTGTTACAGATTCATAATCCACTATAGGAAGAATTGCTTCCTTTTGTGTGCTTGGAAATAAGGTCTAGCTATCTTCGCTGGATAACCTCTTGTAGGAATGGGTTCTGATGTGCAGATGACAAGACCTCTCGTCTTACGGTAGGTAGTGTCTTCTTCGAGGGATTTCTACTTCGATTTAAATGCACACCGGATCAGGTAATTTAGTATCACTAGCTACTAAAAAATTGGCTTATGTGAAAATGGTATTGGAAGTCTCAACAGATGGGACAGACATATGGACCTGTGCCTGGGAGGATCCTGTGCAGACCCATGACTGTAAGTAGTAGAGTGTTACTAATCCTGGTAACTGCTGGAGTGCATGATCTCCCATTTGTGGTACCCTCTGTATGTGGAGGCAGTTAATCTCTTTCACACAAACATGCAGCTACCTTGTGTCTGCTGTACATATGCATGCATATGGGAAGTTATCCTTAAGTATCTGGTACCTACTGCAATCCTTCCCTGCCTTATATCACAGCAACATGATCCTCTGCCCATTTCTAGCACCTTTCTAATTGAGCTTCCATGTAAAAACCCCCAAACCTACTCTGTCACTTGTGTGGCCCTTGCATCAGAAATACCTCAGTTGGCTGTGCTCACTGAATACGACCACCCATTTTTCTGTATTAATAGTGACTGCCTGATTACAGGTGTCTCACTAAGAATGTGCAGATGGAAGTGGGAAAAAGAGATTTTCTGTATTCTTCTACATCAAAGCATTGTGGCCTTTTTTCCTCTCCCATGGTGACTTTGCCAAGACATCTGGAATAAGTATGCCTGAGCTTGGCAGTCAGGAAGGAAAACTGAAGCCCTGTAAGGGCAGAGGGTCTTGTCTGTATTCAGAAAGCAGCAGGCAGCAGCCTGAAAAGACTGGAGGGTTTTTCTCTCCTTTGTCCGAGGGTAAATAGCACATGCTAATCTGGATTTCCATGGCATACCCAGAGAACTAATCATTCTTGTCTACGACAATGTTTTGCAAAGGCTTACCTGCTTTTGTGCTGCTACAACTAATTTTTCTAACAAGGATGAGCTGTTGGCCTGTTTCTGACCACCTGCTGGTGGTACACAGCTCCCCATCTGGCTGCTACTCTTTGACCTATGTGGTGTGGGTGGGCTGACCATCACTTTAATCCTCACTCAAATTTCTTCCAGAGCATCCACACAGAGTCCTCAGGGGAGTTCAGAAAACCACTGGATAGCAAACAACCCCAACGCTAGAGTTTATTCAAGCCTGAGTGCTTAGTGTGTTTCCGTTGTGGGGAAAGGCATTTTGAGAGGTGAGCTCTCTAGAACAAAGGAGAGAAAATGGAGTCTGTACCAGTTCTGCAGTGCCTGAGATGGAAAAACACTCACATCCCAGCACTAGCCCTCCCAGTGCCACCCTAGAGAAGGGATGATTCTCTCTCGCAGTCTAAGCTACTTAGGGTACACAGATTTTCACATTACGGTTATTGTGAACTTAGGCATGGAAATATAAATAAATGTATCTCAGAAATAATCACAAGATTATAAAATTATAGAGCTTTCTTTAATTCCAGCCAGGGCTTATCTTCTTTTTTGGTTCTGAAGACTAAAACTGGGGAGAGCTTTCAAGTTCTTCTTGAAAATAATGGAAGATAACTGCAAATCGTGAGAGAAAAGGAAGGGATGAGGAGTGCTGAGAAGGGTAGAGAAGAAGGGAAATAGACAATGAGGATTTGATATGACCACAGCCCTCAAAAGCAAGGACTCCAAACAAACAAATAAATAAATACGTACAGAGAGACAGAACAAAATAATTTGCTTCTTAAAAACTGCTGCTCAGATAGTCTTAGTCCAGAAAGGCAGGTTCCTCTTGTATACGCTTCACTAGCAGAAGTAGCAACAAAGGGTTAAAGGTAAGACTTCTTACTGTTTGAGGTATTACTGTTGAGTCTAGGAAAAGTGCACTGTACCTACAGAATGTCCAGCAGCTCTACAAAAGCTTTTTCTGACTGCTACTCTACAAAGTGTGTTGTTCCTCTGTCTTTAATGTGAAGTTTCCACACTAACAGGAAATTATTTGAAAATAACCTGTACAGCTGTTCCTAGAATTTGGTTTATGGAAGATAGGTAATATATGTCAGTAAGCCGCAACTTTGCTTTCTTTTGTGCTTCCACCTTTAGTGACATATAAATCACAAGACAGGAACAGGAGGCAGCCAGTAAAGGGATGAGCAAACCCATCATTGCGCAGCATTACCACAAGGGGTAGCAAGAGCATTTCAATCAGTTTTGTTGGGTAACAGTAAATGACAGAGGAAAGACGGCTGCGTGTGTTGCCTTGCAGAAACAATCACAGAGACTGAAACTCTGAGAGCTGCCATCTGGAAATAAAACTCACCTTGCTAGGCAGCCAAGACTTTAAGCGGTAAACAGGTACTCAAGTCTATTCTTCTTCAGCTTTCTCCTCCATCACTGTGCATATATCCAGCACAAAAAGGCTACCTGGGATATGTAGCAAGCAGAACCGTATGTCCCAATTGAAATAATTTTGCTAAACCAGGAGCTCTTGGGGAAAGGAAGCATAACAACACAAGGATCTAGAAGTGCTGACTTGTTTTCATTGCCACACTATTCTTCAAACAGTGACTTGCATGTCAGAATCTGGTCTAGCTGATGAACAAATATGGGTCATAAAGCAAGGAAAGAACTAGAAAAATATAACCTCCAGCATATAGATTAAAGACAAAGCAAAGGAAGGTTTAAGAGAGTTGAAAAAGCTTCAAGCTGAAACATCAGAAAAAGGACGATATATAGGGCTGGATGGTAATACCTTTTAAGTCACTCTTCCAAATGCATTCTGACTCAACAGTGACTAATGGTATATGACACTTTGCATACAGCTGCCTATGTTAGAAGTCTTACAGCCTGAATGATACCACTGAGAAATGTCTTAAGAACTAGATTTTAAAAATTGGTTCCCCCTTTCATGTTCAGCTGTATTTTCAACAACAGCTTTGGCCAGATTGATTAAGGCTTCTGGTATCTGAATGAAGACCTGCACAATTCCAGTGGTGGAGTTAACAGAAAGCTTCCTAGGGATACTGATGTGATCCAAACTGCTCCCATCTCCCATTTGGAAGTGAAGCTGCACACAGCAATCAAATTGCCCACACTAGAAATGCAGCTGGCTTTCTGAAGCTTGGAGAAAATCCTCCAGGTGGAAGTCACAGGCATCTGCAAGACTCCCGAGTGACTTTTGCATAGGAGTTCCTTTAGGATTAGTTTTGGAGAAGTCTGGATTAACCACAATCACCTAACCAAGTTTAAAAAATATTCTTTCACTTCTATAGACAAAATGTCAACGTTTTGTCAAGTGAAATAAGACTGAGTTGTGTTCGACACTGTCCTGCACGACATCCTTGTCTCTAAATTGGAGAGACATCAATTTGATAGATGGACCACTCAGTGGATAAAGAACTGGCTCGATGGCCGCACGCAAAGAGTTGTGGTAAATGGCTCAATGTCCAGTTGGAAAACTGTAACGAGTGGTGTCCCTCAGGGATCGGTGTTGGGACCGGTCCTGTTCAACATCTTTGTCGGCGACGTGGACAGTGGGATTGAGTGCGCCCTCAGCAAGTTTGCTGACGACACCAAGCTGTGTGGTTCGGTTGGTACGCTGGAGGGAAGGGATGCCATCCAGAGGGACCCTGACACGCTTGTGAGGTGGGCAGATGCCAACCTTATGAAGTTTAACCAAGCCAAGTGTAAGGTCCTATACCTGGGTCGGGGCAATCCCAGGCACTGCTACAGGTTGGGTGGAGAAGAGATTCAGAGCAGCCCTGCAGAGAAGAACTTGGGGGTGTTGGTTGATGAGAAGCTTAACATGAGCCGGCAGTGTGCGCTTGCAGCCCAGAAAGCCAACTGTATCCTGGGCTGCATCAAAAGAAGCGTGACCAGCAGGTCGAAGGAGGTGATCCTGCCCCTCTACTCTGCTCTTGTGAGACCCCACTTGGAGTACTGCGTACAGTTCTGGTGTCCTCAACATAAAAAGGACATGGAGCTGTTGGAGCGAGTCCAGAGGAGGGCCACGAGGATGATAAGAGGGCTGGAGCACCTCCCATATGAAGACAGGCTGAGAGAGTTGGGGCTGTTCAGCCTGGAGAAGAGAAGGCTGCATGGAGACCTCTAGCAGCCTGCCAGTATCTGAGGGGGGTCTATAAGGATGCTGGGGAGGGACTCTTCCTTAGGGACTGTAGTGGTAGGACAAGGGGTAATGGCTTCAAACTTAAAGAGGGGAAATTTAGAT
Source organism: Strigops habroptila (assembly GCF_004027225.2). NCBI lineage: Eukaryota > Metazoa > Chordata > Aves > Psittaciformes > Psittacidae > Strigops > Strigops habroptila. Next base: position 66,826,370 of record NC_044302.2, read on the forward strand.
TAGCTATAAGGAAGAAGTTCTTTACACTGAGGGTGGTGAGGCACTGGAATGGGTTGCCCAGGGAGGTCGTGGATGCTCCATCCCTGGTGGTGTTCAAGGCCAGGCTGGACAGAGCCTTGGGCGACATGGTTTAGTGCGAGGTGTCCCTGCCCATGGCAGGGGGGTTGGAACTAGATGATCTTTAGGTCCTTTCCAACCCTTACTATTATATGATTCTACGATTTTGAAGCTTGAACAAAACCACAGCACCATCTTTGTGGTATAACCAAAGTAGAGTTTCATCCTGACATTATTTATATCACAGGCCAATTAAACTCTAATGCATTCACTTGTCCTACAGCTAATATCTACAGAATTCAGCTCAGAATGCAGATTTTGACAGTGCTTAAGGCTTTCATAAGAAGTTAAAGACCAATATAAAATTACTCACTAGGCACTGGTAATATTCTCTTTCGTTCTCTCTCGTTTTTAAGAAACCTCCAGGCTTATCAACACCTGTCAGCAGCAAGTGTATATTTCTGTCCCTTGACAGCAAAAGCAGTTTTAGAAAAATGTTATAACTGATCCTTATGATATTTATTTCTCTTACAAATATTTATTCTGCTGTCCTGCTGACTTTCACTAGATATGTGTCCTTACATGAGCCAAGACATCAAGATCCAGCACATGCATGATCTTGTGCTGCAGATGATACAGCACAGTGATAGCAACACAGCTTATTATGATGAGATTAACAGGCACCAAATTCTGATCTGGAACAACTCTCAGTTGCTGTGCTGGCTCAGGGCATCCTGAAATGACTAGAAGGAAAGTACTAGAATGAAAGACTATAGCTTTACAAAGTTGTGTGAGGAGTTTTTTCATCTAGTCTCCACATACTTAGTGGATATGTTAGTTAGCTTTTGAATTGTGTTAAATTCATTCTCACAATCCAATTTCTTTTGTGAAGAAATACATGCAATAACATTATCAGATGTTATTGCATTAACTACTACATATTAGCTTACTGTGATTTGATGGCTATTTCATTGTTAATGCCTTCTGGGGAACTTTGGCAAACTACATAGCTGTAAAATTCATTTACTTTGAAGAAGTCACTAGGATACGACATGTTTGCTGACTAAAGCAATAGTGCATGCTGCTTTTCTCCTTAGAGTCGATCATTCTAAGTAGAATGGTAAAAATATATTAAAAGATTGGATAATCAAAACCCTGATGCTAAAACAGAAAGTGCTTAGAACAGAAGGAAAATGACATTTATTTTCATATTCTTTAACAGATTTTATTAATTGTATATTTTCCAGGCATAGGAGAGACAGTTGATCAAAACCACTCTGTTCCTGGATCTCTTCTCATACATAGTTTTGTTTGTGTGTGTTTGTTTGTTCGTTTTAATTACTGCTGTTGAATTTATAGCAGTATTTGTATGAAAATAGGATTCTAGTGCCTATAAAATATTTTGGCCCTCATTACCGACTCTCTTATTCCCTGTGTAACATCACAGCTTGAGGTTTATAAATTTATCAAAATTTCAACAGTAAAATCTGGTGTCAGTCACAGTTGACATTTTCTGCAGAGGCAGAAGATAAACACCCATGAAGACAATTATGATTTAGGCAGATTTCTCCTGAATCACCAGAGAATCCAATATACTTAATGCTACTAGATATCAAAAAAGCCTTCTTCTGGGAATGAAGACAGTGATTCTGCTGTGACAGTACTAAAATTTTCCATTGTAGACGTACATTGTCACGGTAGGTTGGCTTCATAAAATTGCTAGAGATTATTTTCCTCTCAGAAAAGGCACTGAATCTGTGCCCCAGACTGTACTGTGGTCCCCTGCTCTAGTCTTCCATAAGAACTACGGCAGCTTTGCTCAGCTATATCCTGTTCTTTTCATGATGTATTTATACTTATGGGAAATGGCTGCACTTCTTAAATCAGTAATCACCGCCTACATCTGTGGGGCCATCCCAACTGCAGCTGAGAGAACTCAAAGAGAGAAATCCGAAATAATTTATGTCCATATAAAGCTTAGTCTCTTTCAACACTACCAGTGCAGGTGGCCATTTAGGGGCCCGGGGAAAAATACAACAGCTTTCATCTCCTTCTTCCTTGAAAGACACTGGACATCAATCTGATTGCAAGAAAGTGTCTAGTTTCTGTGTTGAGAGGGCAACAGAATTACTGAATTCACTCCCTAATGAATTACTAGGAAAAATAATACTGTATATTTCTTTCGTTAATCCCACTGAGCCTAATTAGTAAATTGGGATCCCGGTCTAGTGTTTGCACAGCTATTGCGCATGCTTTGCTAAAAGACAGATGAACAAATTAAGAAACTTGAGCCAAATACTTTTTTCATTTAAGAATTTGCATAGGAGTGCGGTTGGCAGCACTTGAAGAAAAAACTGACAACCGCTAAGTGATTACAGTGAGCAGAAAGTGTAAAAAAGAAGGACATCTGTATATTTGCAGAGCAGATGCTTATTCAGTCATCTGAAGTAGCTGCTAAGGACAAGAAGCTAAAGCAAGGGTCCAAGGGACTTCATATCAGTCTACTAGTCCACTCCACACATATCTCCAATGCAGATATTTGTGCAACACTCAGCATGGTTCAGTCTGTGTTTTATAAGCTGCTCCCTTCCCCTTCTATTCCCCCTCATACTATGCACAAAAGTGTAATGAATCAAAGATCTGACCCCGACTTTTTAGAGATTTCCCAGGTCTCTCTCTTCCCTCACGCTCCTCCCCATTCAAAGACCACTGCCACCAACAGCCGTAGGACTGCAACACACAGATTGGTCACCACTGGAAAGAGGCAACTACCGTTGTGAGATTGAGGGACATTCAGTCTCTGTCTGAATAACAGTTCCAGGAAGAACTCTGTTTCAGCAGAATTCCTCTGAACTCCTGCACTCCCAAGATGAAAAAAGAAAAATCAGAAATCGAGTGTGCTAATATGTCCTTAACTTTAAAAAAAGTGTGGAAGGAAAAGAAGGAACTAATCCGAGTGGGCTTTGAAAACTCAGTCAATATGGAAATGAGTCATTCCACGCTTATATATTCTCACCAAACATCCCCAACAGGTAGGAATGTGTGTCAGATTTGTTGTATCCACATCACACTGTGCATCTCTAACAAATGTCTTGTCGTATTGTCTCAGACCAATTTTCGTAAGCCACTACACTTTTCCTATTGGTATTGATAAAAGGAGGACTACTTCTATGCTAAGAATTAATGCAAGCAATGAAGTTTGCCCAAGTCCTAAGAAAATCTTGCAGTTTCACCCAGCTGCCCCTGAAGACACCAATTTAGCAAAGAACACCACAGAAATTTACAGCCAAAGGCACCTGCATGAGAGATCAAACAATTTCTCACCTGCAACCTGGCAGCTAATGGTAACATTTGCTCTCTGGATTGTTTTCACTGTGCTTCCAATATCAACAGTGACCGCAGGCGATTCAGTGTTGATCACAGTAGCTCTTGATGCCTTTATCAGTGGCTTTCCTGCATAAAAAAAGCACCATAATTACCAGATCAAGCACCCTGGACTGGCATGGAACAGATGGTCTGGTACACTCTGTGTTAAAGTACCTACACAGGACAGGTGGCTAAGGGAAAATGCTGGAGTATGAGGCCACTTTCTCTTTATGATATTATAGTGTCACCAAACTCCATGGAAAAAGCTGTCTTTTTTTTTTTTTTTTTTTTTTTTTTTTTTAGAAATGGCATACTCAGAGCAGAGGCAGAATAGCATTAAAGCCATATGGACACACATGAGAACCAGCTGAATCAATAAACACTGGTATCACTGGAACTGCAGCAAGATGTTTGCCTTGTACTGAAACCAAAATACCACCTTTTGCCAAAGGCCAAACGCAAGAAAAAGAAGCCTGAGTGATGGCTACGGGCACATTAATAGTGCAGTAGGTTTAGAGCAACATGCAAGCTGTTTCTACAAATCCATCATGTTTTCTTTAACCAAAGGAGAAACACTTGGATTGAGAAGACCAGACAATAACCTGAAAATTTTCTTAGAATGGCTAGTGTAAGAAGATTTGCAAACTCATCTTTATCCAAAAAGACTATAAACACATTTTTTTTCCCCTTTAAATAAATGGTCAGACACAGAACAGGTTCAGATATCATCATTTGCCTGTAGAAGCTGCAGTTTTAGGCTAATGTCTACTGCTGATTTCATTTGTGTGTTGATCTGAAGGTGATCAAGGAAGAAAAGATGAAGGAAAGAAAAATCATTCGGTTTCATTGAGCTCATGGAGAGTCCTGAAAATTGAATTCAGCCCTAACTATAAATTATTCCATATAGATATATTTCCAGGGCTTTGAAAAGATGCCTTTCATCTGGAATTACTGTCATAATCAATTCAGGCTTTTTTGGTATTTTCTCTTGGTGCTTTTAATACCTAAGAATAGCAAAGTAAAATATTATATTTTATTGTTGAAATATCTCCAAAATTTTTGATGCTTTGCATCAAGATGTAAAGAAAAGAAAGTAAAATTCTTCAGCTATCCATCAGCCTTTTATTTTCCTGATTGGTTTCCACTATCACATCAAAAGACTAAAAATCTTCTGTTTAGCCCACAAATGAGTAGCAAATCATTGAGAAAAACGGACGCATTTTCCACTGTCTTTTTTTCCATGCGTGTGTTAAACTAATCAGAAAATCCTTCAATGGAACAAGCTTTCAGCCCCACTCCTGATCCCTCTAAAGATGGTTTCAGCTTTCCAGTTTTGGTTTTTTTTTTTTTTTGAGAAAGTACTCCATTATGCCAAAAAGGTTGTTGCTTTGTTCCAAAAACTGCTCAGTATCTCATTTTGATATTTATGGCCTCATTTTATAAGATGTTCAGCTCTTTGCCTTGGATATGAGATAGAAATGCATACCAGTTCCTAAGCAGAGTTTAGTTTGAGTCTGGGATGCATGAATGTTAATTCAACTAAAAAGTTTAAGCTACAACCTTGATAATTAATTATAATCAAAAAGCCTTCCTGTGCCACATATATACCTAACACCAGTTTATTTTTCTATAGCTTCACACGAAATTGTCTCCACAAGTTATGTTGTACAAAGACTACAGCTTTTAAACTTACTGAAGCAATATAGACAGAATAGCAGTTTTCACTGATGATTCTTTAACCTCATGTTCAGCTTATTGCTGGTGCAACACAAGAGGTTTACTGTGAAGTCACTCCTTATAAAACACTATACTGTCTTAGCAGCAGCACCACTGCTTCACTGCCTAGGATTCAGCAAAGATATTCCTGATCTGCAGTAGTGTAATCAGGATCAGACTCTGGTTTTGCCTACATGTAATATATAGCTTTGATGCAGAGCTTCCTTTTCCACTCTGGGGGATTCAGTGGTTCTCCTTCTAAGGGACAGAAAAAGTCTCTTTCCAGCTGGTTTACTGATCATCAGAGCTTCACTGCTGGCCGTTGCTGCATTCCTAGATTTCTTTATGCTCCTCCTACCTGAAATTTTCTCTGCATTTTGTGTAAGAATGTCAAGCTTATCAACATCTATTAATTCCTCTCATCATACATGCATACATTGGCAGCTGATGGTCACTGCCTGCACACTGGAGGCCTCCAAATGTTGCCACATTCTGGATCAGTGAGATGAAGAGGCCTGAAAAATCAATCAGCTTTCTAGCATTCCTAATGTGTTTCCTTTTGCTTTTGTGATAAATAGGATCCTCCTCTGAGACCTCTCTGCCTTCTGTGTCTTCTGTCCCTTTGTCTTACTCAACATGTCTTCATTCACATTTGCTGCTCTTTCCTTCTACTAGTCCTGATGTGATTGTGAGCCTGCTGATATTGCCTACCAAAGAACCTTGAAGAAGCTGGATTCATGCACTCCCTCCCATTTCCTTTGGCTTTTATTTGGGTGACTTTTCTCTAGAAATGAAATCTAAACTAACAAAGGATATTTAGTCTGCTTTAGAACTCAACCATTACTAGAGAAATAGAAACATAGAAGTCAATTTTATGAACCTCTCTTTGCCAGCAACTGAAACAGTGTCAGCCATGCTTCTGCCACAATGGATCAAATATGATACAGGGTTTGATCTTGCAAGGGGCCAGCTCTTCAGCTCCGGTATTTTTCAGGCTTGCCTAATGTACATGTGAACAAGTCCTTCAAGCAGTCAGTTAGACTTGAAGAGATCAGCAATAGGTTTAAAATGAGGCATATGAATTATGTGGCTTGGACTGCACTGCCCATATAGGCTGTGAATAACCAGGATAAGCACTGTCTTGAGAGCATGTCAGATGCAGAAAGTGAGAAAAAGCATTCATCTCTTGCAGAAATGCACAAATCTCAGGAACTGTCTGTGAAAGCTGGGTTTTATAGCTCAGGGTTTTCCAGAGTTCACATCCTGTGTTTTCACCAGTGTATGTCTGTTGACGCACCTTGCCCACCCAGCATCACATCAGTTTCTGCCCAGGATCACACAAGTGGCAGGGACCATGCTGCAATCACAGAAAGTGAACTGTTACCTGCTAGAGTAACAGCAATGGAGACAGAGTCAGATCCCAGGGCATTAGATGCATTGCAAGCGTAGAAACCCACATCAGCTTCCACAGGTGCTAGAATCTGCAAGGAGTCATCAGGTTGAAGTAAGATCCTGGAGTAAAGCAGAAAGAAAGACGTAATGGTCTCTTAGTTTGTGTAAGCATGAATACATTTACATTTCTTTTTTATTGTTTGGTTCAGGCCTTTGGGCTATATTTAAAAATCTTTGAAGAAATTTAGTCTTACATTGAGACTATGAGCTGTGATTAATTAAATCAAATTTTAGTCTAGTTCCCAGCATGTGTGTATTAGAGAAAGATTGCTGAGTACGTGGGATATCTGCCCATGGATTGTGAAACCTCCTCCTCTGCTGTGTCACTTCGTGTATCGTGTTGAATGGGTTGCCTAGCCTTCCTGTCTCCCAGTTCTGCAAGTACGAGTAGCAATAGTAAAGAAAAAGCTGAATTATTGCAAGGGAAAAAAAATCACAAAACCTGCAGAAGCTAGGCAGAAAGAAGTGAAATGAACCACAAGCTCAGTGTCAAATCCTGAAATAGGCTCCAAATTCTTTGATTGCTTTTCAGTTTGTAAAAATTCAGCAGTCTCACTGTTCCCCTAATAGTCAGTGGAGACAGAGAGGAATACTCAGCTTCTCCTTGGGCTGAACCAACTGTTTCTTTTCTCTGCCAGTAAGAGGAGCCTACTGTGATCTCAGTGCACTGCTCATGGTTAAATGGGATGAATATGGCCTTAGAGGTCTTATGAACTGCTTCTTTTCGCAGTCTGGTTTTGCAGCAGTGTAACTCCATCAGGTCCCGATGTATACCTGTTTAACCAAGAATTCATTCCATGGGCTGTTGTGAATGCTTATGTACCCTTATTTCCACTATAGTGTATTTCATAATTATTTTTCCTTTGTCTTAATTTTTTAGCTGAAACTGTTGTTAAGATCTAATGATAAATCACTTTTCTCATCAGCAACTTTCAGTAGCTGTTGTATGTAAACTCTTAGTTGAAGCTGTGATTGATAGTGACAAAGGTAAAAGTGGGGGAGGGATATGCCTGTAAAACACATGCAATAAAAGTCTGCTCACAGATCCTGGAATTGATGAGTTTCTTTCCATTCCCACCCTCTCCTACTCCCCAGTGAGAACTGGTGTGTCATGGGCCAGAAAGAAGCAGATACTTGATCTTGCACAACAGTGTGGGTGGTAGATCTCTAAAACAAACCAGATTAAGGCCACCCATCAGAATCTATTATAGGAAAAAAACCCCAGAGTTAAAATTCATTTTTTTGACCTTTTTTGAGTAATAATAATAATTATTAGTAGTAAAAGGAAAGAGCTGCTTTTTGTCAAGCAAGTTTTGCAAGTGCCTAGAAAAATGCACATTTGCTAAATAAACATTAATAATTTTTAAATTGCATCTTTGCTTGCACAGCAAAAAAACCCCAACGGTTAAAAGAATTCCCTCCCCACTTCTGCTTTCGAGGATCTTTTCCTTCTTACCCCTTATTTATAAACAAGGCAGACTTCTATTTAACCACTGTTAATAATGCTGGCAATTAACAAATTTATTTACTCACAAAACTAGTCTTAGTATGCCTCAGTATCTCACACATAAATCTTTTAGTTTAACACTGATTCAATCTCAACATGGAATTCATTAAAGCTTCAAAATTTGTCCCAAACTATACTAGTGTATAACAGTTAAAAGCTGTGTGTATTCTGCCTGCATGTATGCAAATATAGTATGTAAGCTGATCAGTCAGTTCTACAACAAACTAACACCTGCAAACCCCCAAAAAAAGTTTTTATGAATTGTTTCTGTCACCTTTAGGTTGAGGAAAGACCTTGCTTAATATTGCACCTTGTGAAAGACAAGGGACCATAATTTGTTTGTTATTAATCAACTCTGCTGACGTAAATCTCTTTGCCATTTTAAGCAACCTCAAGATGCAGCTCAAATATTTCCAGCAATAGAAATAGGCCAGGTAGGTACCTGCCTTTAAAAAAAAAAACCCAAAATACAATACAGCGCCATCTTCCTATCTTTTCAACCCAAGTGTTAATGTCCTTCTCTAGAAACAAAGCCAGTGTCGTCTTCTTTTCAATAATTCTTTTTGCTATTTGTGTGTCACAATTTGGCATAGCTGCTTTTCTTGAAAGCAGAAATTTTATTATCCCTCTTTGTATAGAATGATTTTGGCTGGATTCCCTATTTGCTCATTGATTGCTGTTTTTGTTAAGTATTGAGTTGCTTTTCAGTGGCGAACAAAATACCAGTTGTAACAATTCTTTCTGTCAGCAGCCTGTCTTCAGAATCTTGTTTATGTACTTAAAATAAACAGCTTAATGTTTAATCAGTCTCATCTCAGTTGCTCCACACTGCATTGTCTCCAAGACAAAAATGTATTTTACAGGACATACATACATCAGTGAGCAATTCAGATGGCACCCTGCAAACACTTAACTCTGTATCACCTACTGTTTCCATTCTGCTTCATGTCCCTTTATAAAATACATTTCTGTTTTAGAAAAGTTGAATTATCAAGTAAAAATGGGTTCATACTGATGAAAATTATGGCATTCTTGGAAGGCTTACTAAATAACGCAAAAATCCCTCAAAGATTTTTCACTTTTAAAATTGATTCCTAAAGAAGTTAATCTGGATTGTCTTTGAAATAAAACATTTTCCATCATTTCAGAAGTCTCTAGACTTTGGTAGAGATACTAGGTTCTGAAACTCTGAAGCTGCACCTAGAACCCGTGCTGGTATTAATCTGACACTTTAACCTTAGGAGAGAGTATGGACACTCCTAACATTCAGCCTGAGTGCATGTTAAATATGCACTCAGGCTGAATATGCAGACTCAAGCCAAGGATCCTTTACTGGAACCACACAGCTATGTTTAACTCTTGAAGCTTTTTGTTTAACTCCTGAAATGTCATATGTTTTCATTCTATTGAGTAACTGACACTTTTCGGGGGGGCCTGTGTTATGTCTTTTAGTTTCAGTACCTAGACTACAGCTAAAGAAATTAAGTTTTGCAAGTGGAGCTATGTAGCAGGAGTCATAAATACTTTTAGGTGGGTAGAACAGCTCATGGAAGGAGGCAATGGGAATAGAGCCATTCGTTACCAAATCACTGTTCTAGACAAAGTCCACAGCCACAACTCATAAATGTGAGTGCCCTTATCTCAGTATTTGGTAATACACAATACAGATAGCTATCACCCAACCTAAACCCAGCAGCCCACATTCTAAAAGTCACAATACAAACCAGATATATTGAGAATTTCATTATACTGAGTAGGGCATGAGCTAAAGGACTTCAACAAAACTCTGACATTCCTAGCCAAAAGTGTCTCTCTTTCTTTGATACTAGTGAAGAAAGGCCTATCTATAGTATTTTTTTATTCCCATAAAGAGAGAGGTTGGCTGGAAAACTTGTTTCTCTTCTCCATTTAGTGGCTGGCAATGTATGAAGAAGACAAGCTGCAGAGCTGAAAGACTGCTCAAGCGTACCAAACGCCACAGCATCCAGATGGCCTTGCAGTTTACAGCAGTATACTGTGAGACTGCTTAAACCGTGCCTTCCATCTACACAGCTGATTGAAAGCCATCAAGAGCATTCTGAGCCAAAACCAGAATACTGCTGTTAAGAACCCAGCAAAACATCTACAGCCCAGTTTTTATATGCACCATGATTTCTAAACAGTAACTCCAATATTACAGATGCTGAGTATCTCTGGAGCCCACAGCACTGCTCACTTCACTCCCCACCCACCAACCAGGAGGAACCATAAGTGATGAATACAGAAGGAAGTTCATAAAGTGGGAACTGCCTTGACTTGTAGAGAAAAGCTGTCAATGAATAACATTACTAACTAGCAAACAAACTATAATTCCCTGAGTCTTTCTGATAGAAATTTTAAACCACATAGTTGCCTGAAGATTCAGAAATACAACACAGCATTTAATGCTATTTCAGCCAAACTGAATGGAAACAAAAAGGTTGAAAGGCATTGTAAAATAAAAATAAAATAAAATAAAATCAAAACTAAAATTTCAGAAATTGTAAGACTGTTTTATTGTCAGCTAAATGAATTTGCCTGTTGCTAAACCATGGCTGCTTATATGGTGTAAGTGTATAGTGTCCATCATTAACCACATGTGGACTTCATTTAACTTTTATTCTCTTTCAAGTATACTACAGAAATCAAAGTCATTTCAAGTAGAGGGGAAAAAAAAAAGTCCCTTAATGGCAAAATTCACTGGCAATGAGATTCTATATGTGAAACTTCTGGGGGGCCATGAAGATATTTTGATAGGAATATGGCCAAATAAAGGGATACTACAGGCCCAAGTTTTGATTAGGACTGCATATGATTTCCACAAGAGATATGTTCCTGCTTTTAGTGTGCCCCCCCTGCAAAATTTACAATTTTTTGTGTGAAACCTAATATGCTTACTAGCCTTCAGACACAGAGATAGACAAGAACCAGGAAATTCAGTACATTAAAAAAACCCAATGATTTTGGAGAGATTCAGTTGCCAAAGTGAGAAAGGAGCTAATAAACCAATTGTATAACTGTGCAGAACAAGTGATTGTACTGAAGTCAAGACTTTACTGGATGATCCATAGACACCACACTGGAAATTTTTCCCTTAACTCCATCTTTTCTCATTTCCCAAGCTGACCTTACGAGTAAATTCACATATCCTAACTGAGGTCAGTATCTTGTGCAGAAACAGCTGAAAGCAGATCTCTGGACTGTTTTATTGTACCATGTTTCTTAATAAAACTGCCTCTTACACTCTCTACTCATCCTTTCTCACAGAACAGAACCAAATTATAAAATCTCAAGTATACACGTGAGAAAAATGTATGTTATCAACACGGTTATGCATATAACTAGCATTGAAAATAATCTCTTTTGGTGTGCTCTTGCACACGAATAACATGGAGTGACAGGCAGGTAAATTCTACACGAAGGAAAACCATCATAATTTCTGTGGTGCTCTGATAAAAGTATTTTGTTACTCAAGTTTACGGGGTACACCTGAGGCCATATGAGCATATGAGTTTGAATAAATGAGGATGCAACCAACACATATCAGAAGACTAATGCTTAGAGATTGGTGTGCTGAGATGACAACACAGCTGCAAATAGCCATGAAGCATGGTTCCACATTTTCCAGTCTCTATCAGAACTACACAGAGAATGGTGGTTGAAGTGCCCCCCTGAGGTTTATCTGGGGGCAGTTTTAAACACAGATACACATGTGGAAGGCAGAAGGCTCACTCCCTCCATCTTCTGCTACCACAGCCATATCAGACAGACCCTGCTGAAGCACTGTGCGAAATGCCAATTCATATCCCAAATGACGAGACACCCAGAGGATAATAGTAATAAGCTATAATTTTTATATGTCAAAACCAATCTCCATAGCAGAAACCTCCACCTTCAGATGGGAAAATACACTAAGAGTCACAGCCTCCAGACAGGGTGTTGACTGCATTAGGCATTTATCTACTTTAGTACTTTACAACTCTTCATCTTGCTTACTGAAACAGAAGTAAAACTCTCATTTGCTACACCAGACTGACCCAGTATCCAGACCTTGCTGAAGAGTTACAGTGCCCTATTTACCACTTCACATGTGTTAGCCCTTCTTTTCATATGAAACCAAACCATAGGAAAATATGGTTTTGTGTGGGGGACTGACAGGAAAACTGAAGAGTCAAAATATCGGTTATTTTTTAAGAAGTTAAATAACACGTTTTACCTATCGTTGTATTTCACCTCCTCTCCATTCTTAGCCCAGCTGATGGTGGGCTTTGGGTTTCCCACTGCTTCGCAATGAAGCAGCACGCTCAGTGTGCCGCTGGCTAGGACCACTGTCTGTCCCAGGTGGGTAACAACCTCTGAAGCAGAAAGCTGTTGTGCTGCTGAAATCTTTCGTAGGATGGCAGGCTTTTGATGAGGTCTGCGCAAGCCTTTTACCAGGTCTACAGAGGTAGGAAGGAATGCTTCAGCAGATGATGTCCTCAGGGAGCTGGTAAATCCAGAAACATGTCTGTGGACAGGGTGCTCCACTGAGGTTGAATCTATTCCTTTCCTTGATGCTCTGATAACAGATTCCTGGTGCTCCAAGTGGCTCTTGAAGACCTCATGAGCCAGCTGCACAACAAGCTGCTCAGTGTAGACATCTTTAAGCTCCTCAGGCTGTTGAGACAAATTACTTATGATATCATCCAAGCGTTTCTGCTCTGTGACCATAGTAAATGGCAGGCTATACTCCCGGCTCTGGTCCTCCTCTGACGATGCATTTCTCTCTGTGGACTCCTGGGCTTCCCAGGACGCCAGATTTTCCCCTGGCCAGCCCCTGTGCTGCAGCAGCCTTGAGACAATATAATCATACCACCTGACGGGGTCCACAACGTGCCCTCGCTTTTCAGCCTTGCTCCCATTGAAAAGAATCCCATTGATATGTTTCTCCTCTGTTCTCAAGGCTTCATTTAAGCTGGGCTTTCTCATAGTCTCTTCTTCCCTCATACCAGCTGGTTGCCCAGCAATGATCTTGTTGCTTCCAATTAGTTTAATTACAAAATGCTCCTGGACTGGCCCTGCTGTGCAGGTGTATGTCCCCGTGTCTGAAGGCTTCAAACGGTTGATTTTTATATACCCATAGGGTGTAATGGTGATGTGAGCTGAGCTGGTGAGCCTCTTGTCATCCTTCTCCCAAGTGATCATTGATTTCCGGAACCTCCTTGTAGGGCATCGGAGAATTACAGAAGTTTTGGGCAGCAGGTAAGCATGTCCACCCACAATAAAGTGTAGTTTCTTCTGCTTCCTTGTCTGGATGTAAACTTTGTTTATGGCCATAATGTGGGGGCTTTGCTTATGAGCTGGCCTGTTGAGCCCTGAAATATCATTAAGTCTATTAGTATATGATACCATTAAACAAAACAAGCAGTTTACTTTGGTGCTGGCAGCATTCAACCTATTAAGAGATAATAATGGGAGAAACTGGCCGCCAGCTGCTGAACATTAAGTTGGAGCAATCAAAATAACAGGAATAACAAGGTGCCTTTAGGAATGCAAAAGTAGTCCTGCCTAGGGTACATGCAGAAACCAGAGAGTCAGAGACAAAATCTTTATGGGAGGGAGAATACTTCAGTGGAAATGTAGTTCTTGTTGTTCAAGTATTTAAATGAATACTCTTGATTTATAAATGCATTGCAAAGACATGTATTTACCATCTGAACCCTCAAAGGCAACATGGTCTTGCAGCTCACAGCAGCAAGGAGAGTGAAAGTGCTGCTACCTCAGGGAGTAATGTTGAATAGAACAAAACTGTCTGGACTAGGCTTAAAGACATGGTAAATAATATCGAAGTGCACTAGTTCAGCATGTCCTTCCAGTTTCCAGATCTGTATGACAGAGATCTTTGTTATGAAACTCTAAATAAAGCAGTATAGATATATTATTAGTAAATACCATGCAACATTTTTTCTTAGCTTTGCTTCTGAATGTCTGATCTTCCTTTCTCCTTAATATACCCAACATTTAGCAGTTTCAGTGTTCATAGCCAGCTTTAAGCTGAAGCTAGGCTGACTTTCAAACTGTTGCACATCTAGTTGGCTTACTATGAGCCAGGGAAAGGCATATAGGGAAACTACTGCTCTTGTGAAGGGCAACAAAAGATGCATGAAACACCAACGTAAAATACATCTAACTTAGGTTGCATGGTTCATTAGAAATCCCATAGACGTCATAGAGGGTTCCAAGTGACATAATGAAATACATTCTTAAATATCTTCAACAACATCCCTTATCAAACATTTTCTTTGCAGCTGTTCTAACAGAGTTTATTTGCAATTGCCCTCAGACTGCTGTGCTGTATCTCTGAGCCTCTACATTCCAGTTGTGAAATTCAGATCTAGATTTGGGTCAGAATTTTGAGCCAGTTCTTCCAGAAACTAGTAGCTTCCTTCCAGCATATTGGCTCAGACCCAGCTCCAACAGTAAAATTTATAGCTCTCAGCCACTGGCTTGCCTTATTGCTAAAGCATACTTGTTCACAGACAGAAAAACTTAGCAGCAACAGCCATTCTTCAAGACCAAGTAACACTAGTGCAAGAGAAGGTTTTGGAACAGGTGACAGGATGGATGTCTTAGTGATAGACATCCAAGCCCCCTTTCCCCAGACACTCCTGAGCATCTTTTCCACTTACTTGTGCAGGTGCCTAGAGCACAGATCCTGGTCAAGGATGAGAATGGCAAAGGTGAGCACAGTGAGGAATTTATGATGACAAAATGCCCGGTTTTCAGCATCTTTCTGCAAATAGCATTTCGACTCTGGGTGCCCTCTCCGCAGGTCACTGAACACTAGGCACAGAATGAGAAACATTAGGAACAAAGTGTATTAAAAGCAAAAGGTGGTCCTGTCACACACCCCCCCTCACCTCCCGTATCCACACTGCATACTCGTACCATGGAACAGATCTGTTATAGCTTTCAAAATGTTGCAGTGGAATAAGGCAGAGCAGCACCCAGCCATTCAGTTATAAACAGTGTAGGCACAGTAGGGAGACAAAAATCTGGTATTTTCTGGCTTTTGAGGCTTTGAATCTTCCCATGCTCTCTTTAGTACTTTTTCTATCAGATGGTGTCCCTTGTATTAACAGTACTGTGCTACAGTACAAAGCTTGTCTTTGCATTTTGTTTCTGTATTTCTGCATCTGCTTGCTGGAAGAACTCCTGCTCGTAGCCAAGAGCAGACCACATTGGGTTGTACTTCACAGATACATCCTGTTCTGCTAAAATCTGGCCTAAACTTAATATTTGAGCTTTACTGTTGCAGATGTATTACAATTATAGAATCATAGAAGCATAGAACCAACTAGGTTGGAAGAGACCTTTAAGATCATCAGGTCCAACCATTGCCCCAGGACTGCCAAGTCCATGACTAAACCATGTCACTAAGTGCCTTGTCTACACGTTTTCTGAACACTTCCAGGGATGGTGATTGCACCACTTCCCTTGGCAGCCTGTTCCAATACCGGATCACCCTCTCGGTGGAGAAATTTTTCCTAATATCCAATCTAAACCTCCCCTGATGCAGCTTGAGGCCGTTACCTCTTGTTCTATCACTTGTTACTTGTGAAAAGAGATGAGCCACCTCCTCACTCATCCTCCTTTCAGGTAGTTGTAGAGATCAATAAGGTCCCCCCTGAACCTTCCCTTTCCAGACTAAACAGTTCCCTCAGCTGTTCCTCATAAGACTTGTTCTCCAGACCCTTCACCAGCTTCATTGCCCTTCTCTGGACCTGCTCCAGCACCTCGATGCCTCTCTTGCAGTGAGGGGCCCAGAACTGAACACGGTATTTAAGGTGTGTCCTCATCAGTGCCAAGTACAGGGGGATGATCACTGCCCTGGCCCTGCTGGACACGCTATTTCTGATATGGGCCAGGATGCTATTGGCTGCCTTGGCTGCATGGGCACAAGCTGGCTCATGTTCAGCTCCATCAATCAGCACCCCCAGGTCCTTTTCTGCCAAGCAGCTTTCCAGCCACTCTTCCCCAGGCCTGTACTGTTGCATGGGGTTGTTGTGGCCCAAATGCAGGACCTGGCACTTTGCCTCATTGAACCTTATACCATTGGCCACAGCCCATCGATCCAGATTGTCCAGATCCCTCTGCAGAGCCTTCCTACCCTTCAGCAGATCTACACTTCAGCCAAATTGGTGTCATCTGCAAAATTCCTGAGGGTGCAGGAAAATTCCTGAACCAAATCATTGATGAAGAAATAATAAATAGATGAGTGTTTCAGATACCAGTGAGTTACCTCAGGCTGGTAGTTACCACACATGTCATACAGAAAGGAGTATTAATTATTATTAACCTGTGGTGCACGATGCACTGGTGGGCGTTGTTAAATGGAATTCAGCATGACTATTTCTTTTTATATTTATGCATACAGCATCATAGAAAGTGAGAATACAGACAGTGCCATTGCACTAGGACCCAGGCAGCAGTCTGTAAAGGTGGTGGAAAGTGGGTTGAGTGCTGTAAAGCTGGAAGCACAAAGATACACATGCACTTCTGTAGGTGCAGGAGGTGTGGATAACAGGAATAGGAGACGAAGCGAGGTGGAGAAAACACACTAAAGGTAAGAACATAAATCATGTTGCAACTGCTTGTGAAGGAGGACAGATTGGGAATAGAATTACCATCTTCACTGCCAGAATTGCTATGTTTCTCCTGGCAGCAGACTTCATGAGAATATCTACTTATCTGACTAAAATGTCAAAATAGATCAACATATAAAGAGTGTAGGTGGGACAGCTCTTTTAGGTAACTGGTGTTTCTTTCACAATTAATACAATTTCCACCTCCTTACATGAAAGAGAACTAGGAGAGTGGTGGCAGAGATTGTAAGTAAGATGAGGAATGATTTTCATGCTTACTATCATTAAAAGGTCAAATTATATTTTCAGTTATACTGTTATAAATATAAAAGAATTTTTTCTTAAGCCAGTTGGGGCCAGAAAGGGAGCCTAGGGAAGTGCAAGAGAATTCAGTAGAGTGAATTTGTTCTGCCAACCCTAAATTGAAGGAAGGAAGTAGCTAGCTAACATTGCATATGCAATGTCCTAGAATGAAAGAGGCTTGGAGTCTGTAATGATGTGACTATAGCAGACTGCAGGAATCCCTTCCTTCTCTTCTCAGCATCACAGAGGAAGGCCCCAAAAGGAAAAAGCTATTGAAAACAGAACAGCCAGGCTTTGGGAAGAAGAAGCATTTAGCCTGGGGGAGTAAAGATTACTCTTCATTGATACCTTGGATGAACATAAGCATAGTCATGGACAGAGGCAGGGATTTATTGTTTTGAGCATGGGTTGTGTTTATGCCAGAAGGGAGGTCTTAATGGTTTGGCTGGATGGCTAAAGCACATCTGTGGATGCAATCTCCAAAAAATAACATTGAGCTAGTGATCACGTCCCCTACCAGGATGACAGGGACAGATCACAGGACAAAATTGGGAATAACACGCTTTGTGCAGCCTAAACTCATTTGGTTCCTCCATCCCAAATGAGTGACGAACTTCATCACCAAGAACAGCACAATACTCCCACATACAAACAGCATACCTGCGTCCAGTCAGCGAAAAGCCACTCACTCGGACAATCCTCATTTTTGCAGACTTGTTGGGTAACTGGTCTTGGTGTGGAGCAGAAGGTTTCTGGCAGTTCTAACAAGCTTCCATCTGCCAGATGCTGCTTACAAAGTGTATCTCGCTTCTGGACACCACCGCCACATGTCTGTGAACACTGTGGGAGATTAAAGTCAGCCACACATCATTCTTGCACCATGGCAACTTGCAGCAAAAATTACTTGTGAATTTGGGTAGAAATCAATACTCTGGCCACGTAGAAAATATATGTTTAAAAAAATAATTCAGAGATGTCAAAGCAGACTTCTTTTATAAATGTCAAAAATATTTTAGAAAGTGGAAGCAGCGTATTTTGCTAATATCTAGAAAAATTGCTTCAGTATTTCTGAAATGTGCTGTTTTCAGGTGTTTGTACAAAAGACATGGAAACAATAGGTAACAATGGCAGTATGGACATGGAAAAGTTGTCCTTTCCTGGAAAATGAGACACTTGCACATCATGTGGAGGATCTACATCCTAATATCTCTGTCTGAGCTCTGACTGTGCTACTGACAGTGCTGAAGAGAGTGGAAAAGTTGTCTCCAGCAGCAGATGATTCAAGACCTTCATTTCCAAGATTCAATTATAAATATTAGATAACAGTACCTATAAACTAAATAGTTAGCCTGAAGTACATATTCAAATTTAGCTTTTTAAAAAAGGCTTGTATTGGCAAGAAAACAAATGGATATTTGAGGGTGTGACAAAGAAAAATTTCCTCACTTTATCACTTTGCCTTTTCTGCTTTTTGTAATTTTCTCATTTCTTGTTTCTGATCTGCATGAGGTCTATTGCTAGTGCAGCTCAAAACTAAACTGTCCAGCCCAGAATTCCTGTCCTTGAAGACTTCTTTCATTACAGCATTTCTTTGATTTTTAATTCATACAGAAGCTGTATATCAGCTGCAACCTGCTATTAATCCCAGTAACTGGTTTATAAGGTTAATATAAGAAACCATTAGATATCCATGCACTTCTTTTATACTTATGGCTGTCATGACAGCAGTGTGTACTCTTTCGAAAAGGTAAGGAGGAAGGTTTATTTCCGTCAAAGTGAATTGGAATTATTAATATCCAGAGAACCCACCTCCCCTCTTTCTTTAATCAAATATTCCTTTCTGTATCCATTTTCTAACCAAGCAGGGCAGGAAGTTTTGAACAAGCAGATTTAATAGCTTTCCCGAATCTTTTTTGTAAACTTGGTTGCTCAGTCCTTTCTCCTGAGGGTGTTTTTCTTGAAACTGATAAAAGCCTCCCAGTTCTTCTGCTCAGTCCAGCTAGCTCAACTCTTTTTCTCCTAGCAAAGAAGAAGAGGGAGCTTGCACTACAGTGATGTGACCAGAAGTTGCTTATAGCTTGCAACATGGGAGTTATGCTTGAGAAACAGAAAACCATATGAAGAAGTATTAAAACTTATAAGCAAGCAGTTAAAAAGGGACTGTTTTAGAAAATCTTGCAGTCATAAAGGGTCCTTCTCTCTTACATCTCAGGCAGAGATGCATGAACTTTAATGCTAGCCTACTTATTTAGAATATACATTTTCCTTGAAAGACAGAAAGAGAGTGCAGAAAAAGATATTTATATTCAGTTGGATTTGCTCTCTAATGAATAAAAATAGCTTTTTTCCTACTTACTTAAATGCTACAAAGCTCAAAGGCTTAAAAAAGTTAAGCAAGTAAAATAATACTTTAATTTTCAACAAAACATTTATCAATCTTTCATTTGAAGACATTTCATTCCTGAGGAGAGAGTAAATCAAGAAAAATATGATTAAAAGTATTACTGTAGATTGCCTAAGGACTGTCATCGCATATCAGAGCCAAAATGGGTTAGTAACTGTACGAATAAAACAAAAGTATGTTCCTTCTGTCAATCAGTCAAATCCCAGGAAGTCTTCATATCCTTCCATCACTACTAGACAAAAGGATAAGACAGAACAGATCTTTTCTTGCTTCTTGCCTTTCAGTCACTTACACAGCTTTGTTCCGTGAAGAATAACTTGCTACTCAACACCAAACTCTATTGGTAAGTGTCAGAGAGAGCCAAATGCAGTAATGTGATTCCTCCTTGTCTGCAGGAATGCTCTTCTAGGACAGTCCTGGATTACTGCACTGGAGCTGTGCCTGGACTTATATTTCACCTCTGGAGCCTGTGCTGCCCCGGGGTCTTTGCTGATTTTTCTCTAGTGCAAGCCTCCAGCCCTCATGTTTTTCCAAGAAAAGGGGTAATCAATAACAACAACATCTACTTGTATTTACAGGAAATTTGAAACAGTAGTTTTTTGAGGATCCTCACTCAGACATTTCCCATCTGAATAACGCGGTCTCTCTGCTGTTCAAAATGACCTCACAGCACTGTTACAACAGAGAAAAGTACTGTATCACAGGGTGCGTGTATCACAGGGTGGTTGCATCTCACCCACCCAAGTAGGTAAAGAGTGGCTGTACTACATCCCCTGATATTCCTGCTCCCCACAGCTTCTGAGCAGAGACAAGCCCAATATCCCCTGACATTTCTTCATGAGGGATCTGAGACTTTGACAGGGTACCAACTACCAGAGTGACATCTTCCCACACTGCTCCCTGATTATTCCTAGTTCAACAATTAGCTAAAGCAAACATAAGGCAAGGCAGATAGCAAAGATGAAAACCCATAAACCCAAGTCTGCTAGCCAGTCATTCCTGGTTTTGTGCTGCCTTTTCCCATATGCTGGCATAAGCATTTGTGTGGCTGTGTAGTGAACGCAGATGTGGGAAACTAGTCTAGGCTAAAACTAATCATATTTCTGTCTAGCTTTAACCAGGACCATTGCATGATTGCGCAGCACTTCTGGAGATATAAGGGAGTGGGTGCTGTAAGGGCAAGCAAGAGATCCCCGCAGCAGCTATTTTCTTCTTTTGCAGCATGTATCCTAAACTGCTGGTGAAATGGTGGCCTTGGCACCTCCCACAGCAGTCATTCCTTTGGTGTCTGTTCTGCTCATATAACGATGTGCAAATGATAATTAAAATTAAGAACTGATGGTCACCACTGAAATCAAAGAGGGAAAGCAGGACATCCTTCTGCCTCAGCACATGCCTATGAGCATCTATGCACATGCATACAATGAAGAGGATTAAGGCAAAACCATCATTTCTATTGTTTGGGAGGCAGGGAAGCTAGTGTCTTCTCAAAATTGTGGAAAAAGGCAATTATTAATGAAAAATAAAGGGCTAAGCAACTGTCTCTCAGCATGATAACTGCTACCAGTTTGGGGCAGTAGCTGAATGTTTGAAAGTATGTCATTTTATGGTAGGCCTGCCTACAAGGACAGGTGAGGAAAGGATTGCCCTACTCCTCATCTCTCCCAGGCTGTTTAATTTTGCACTGCTATCTGCTCAAGGTGGTGGGACTACAGCAGTACATGTTTTGGCCTTACTCTCAAAAATGAGTTCTCTGCTATGACTCTACAGTAACATAAAGCATCTGCAAAGTGAGTAAACATTTTTCTCTCAGCAGGTCTTCCAGTCGCTTTCTAAGGCCTGACACTTAAAGATTTAGAAAGGACTTCTTACAATATTGAGAAAAAATAGCTAGGGAAATATCTGAAAATGTTACTTGTTTTCCTATGCTGACTGTGTTGTCGAGCCATTGTTCTAATTATCTTTGGAGCATAATTATTTTTGGAGCAAAGATATCCCCAAACACCAAAAAAAAAAAAAAAAAAAAAAAAAAAATGCAGAGACTTAAGCTATGGCACTTATTCAGTAACAAACCAAAGGACAATGAAGATTTAGTAGAATCATATAATCACAGAATGGTTTGGGCTGGAAGGGACCTTAAAGATCATCTAGTTCCAACAGCCCTCCCACAGGCAGGGACACCTTCCATTAGACCAGGTTGTTTAAAGCCCTGTCCAACTTGGCCTTGAACACTGCCAGGGATGGGGCAGACACGACTTCTCTGGGCAACCTGTGCCAGTGTCTCACCACCCTCATAGTAAAGAATTTTTTCCTAGTATCTAACTTAAATCACCCCCTGTCAGCTTAAAGCCATTCCTCCTTGTCCTATCACTATATTTCCTTGTAAAAGTCCCTCACCAGGTTTCTCGTTGGCCCTCTTTTCGTACTGGAAGGCTGCTGTAAGGTCCCATAAGCCTTCTCTTCTGCAGGCTGAACAAGCCCAATTCTCTCAGCCTGTCTTCATAGGAGAGGTGCTCCAGCCCTCTGATCATCTTTGTGCCCCTCATCTGGACTTGCTCCAGCAGGTCCATGTCCCTCTTGTGTTGAGGGCCTCAGAGTTGAATGCAGTACTGCAGGTGGGGGTCTCAGGAGAGCAGAGTAGAGAGGGAGAATCACCTCCTTTGACCTGCTGGCCACACTCCTTTAGATTCAGTCCAGCATACGGTTGGTTTCTGGGCTGTGAGTGCACACTGAAGCCGGCTCATGTTCAGTTTCTCATCGCTCAACACCCCCAAGTCCTTCTCCTCAGGGCTGCTCTGAATCTCTTCTCTGCCCAGCTGGAGATTGAGATTGCCCTGACTCATATGCAGGACCTTGCACTTTGCATTGTTGAGTTTCATGAGATTGGCACTGGCCCACCTCTCAAGCGTGTCAAGGTCCCTCTAGATGGCATCCCTTCCCTCCAGTGTGTCGACCACACCACACAGCTTGGTGTCATCATCAAACTTGCTGAGGGTGCAATCAATCCCATTGTCCATGTCGTCGAAGAAAATGTTGAAGAGTACCGGTGCCAATAATGTCCCCTGAGGAGCACCAGTTGTCACCGATCTCCATATAGGCATCTGGCCATTGAGACCAACTTTCTGAGTGCAACCATCCATTTACTAATGGATGTCTCCCATTTGAGGTTTGCAGAGTAGGTATTGCTAAAGACTTGTAAAAATGTGTTCTGGGTTCAGCTGCAACAGTTAATTTTTCTCCTTCCTAGCAGCTGGTGCAGTGCTGTGTTTCTAATTCAGTCTGAGAACAATGTTGGTAACACACTGATGTTTTAGTTGTTGCTCAGTATAACTTACCCTGAGCAAGGACTTTTCAATTTCATGCTCTGTCAGTGAGGATGGGGACAAGAAGCTGGGAGGGAGCAGAGACAGGACACCTGGCCCAAACTAGCCAAAGGGGTATTCCATACCACAGCACGTCATGCCCAGTATATAAACTGGGGGGAGTTACCCAGAAGGGAATATCACTGCTTGGGTTGGGCTGGGTATTGGTCAGCAGGTGGTGAGCACTCGTATTGTGCATCACTGCTGTTTATTGTTTTTTTTTCTTTCCCTTTTTAGTTTTGTATTCTCTCCCCTTGTTATTTCCATAACAATAATAATAACAACAATAATAATCATAACAAAACAACAATAATAATAATTATTATTAGTTTTAGATTTTACTTTAGTTACTGGACTGTTCTTATCTCAACCCGTGGGGTTTACTTTCTTTCAATTTTCCTCCCCATCCTGCCTGGAGGGGGTGGTTAGGGGGATGTGAGTCAACAGCTGCATGGTTCTGAGTTACTGGCTGGGCTTAAGCCATGACAAAAGGAAAGATCGTATCCACTTTCCTCCAGAAGCACACTACTGAAAGCAAGATAAACATCCTAATGGATTTAGCTAAGGAAAAGAACTATTTAAAAACAAATAGTCTTGATTCTGTAAAGAGATATTTAAAAAATCGCTTGGAATGTTACAACACTGATAATTATCATGTGTTTATCTGCCAAGAACACTGGGACTTCTAACAGCATTTAATTCAGACAACCCTTCCTTAAGTTTAAATCTTTTGTTTTGTTTGTTTGCTTGAAACTATTGTGAGAGAGTGCTCTGAAAAGCATGACAAACTCCAAAGATGAGACCAAAGACATGGCTTCAAACCAGGCTGTGTGGCGACCAGATGATACCCTCTAGTGTTGGTGAAGTTTTAAATGACCTTCCTCAGTGTGAGGAGAGCACCTTCCTACATGGCCCTCTGTCTCCCCATACGTGGGAAACCCTCTGAAGGATCTGGGATGAGGGGAGGTGTTGTGGGTCCCTTAATGCAAAGAAAGAATTTCTCCTGCTGGAGGGTCCATGGCAGCTCTGCTGCATGACTGGAGCTCACCTCCAAGAGAAGTCTCAGCCACTCGCATCTTGTTCAAATGATCTTTTCCCTCACACATTCTAGGAGCCAACAGCTGTAATAACCCCTTGGTGCAACAGAGTCTCCTGATGGTGAAGCTTTTCACATGGAGGTCATTCAAGGGAAACCTGTGTGACACTGAACTGCAGGGCCTGGCCTTCCTACAGGGTGGAGATAACTGTACAGAGGTTGGTGGTGTAAAGAAGGAAGACAGATGTCCTTAAAAATGAAAGAATGGAAATTAATTTTGATGGATTAGGCCTTTTTTTTTTTTTTTTAAATTTATTTTCCTTGCACTATACTTGTCTAAACAGAGGCAGAACCCAGTAAGTAGAGAAGTACATTTTTTGTGTGGTTTTCTCCTGGTGAAAGGTAAGCACAGGAAATACTCAGTGCCCAAGTGGTGAGGAGCTATGTACATAGCTGGTCAGCCTGCAAAGCCTGTGGAAGAGCAAAAGAACTATGACGTGACCTTTGTTAAGCTGCAGCAATGACCTGCAGCTCAGGTTCTTTCTCTCCACTCAGCCAGAGACGGCAGCAGCTAAAACAAAGGTGTGAACTGAGCAGTTTGATTTAACTCATGATTAATATGCTTATTAAAGCCTTCATAATTAATTGAGGTCCCTCCTCCCTAAGAACTGCCACACCTTTCAGAAAGACAGCATGTTTGAGAGCAGATAAAAGAATGGCCAAAACATTACTTTAGACAGGCAGAAATATATGTATTCACACAGTTGAGGAAGATGTTCAAATGTTGAAAAATGTCTGTTTTAAAATAGCTCTAGTGGTAACTATTTTGGTACCATTCTAGGATGGCTTATAGCAAATGGTCATTGTTAGAGGAAAATCAATTTTTCAGCAAGCTGTAACATATGTCTCTTCTAATTGTTCACATAAACTTGTGGAAAATTTATTTCTGCAAAGACTTTTTGGCCAATTATAGGATTTTAATGAGCATAGGAACTCGTTCTAGCATATGCTAACTTTGAAATGCTTGCCTTTATTACGTCGTGTGCTAGTAGAATATTATTTGCTATTTACAAATATAGCATTTATGACTATAGCTAGAAACAGTCAAAAGTACAACTAAGCAAATACGTGTATGTAAACATCAGTAGACAAATTAAAGCATGAAATATCACTGAATTCTTTGAAACATAGGACTAATGCTGTAGGCTAGTTACCTCGATTCAGCAGAACGTCAGTGTGACACAAATCTTTGTTACTGGGTTGGCTGCCCAAACCCAGAGATGACCCATGAGTCAGACTTATCAACTTCATTCAGTGAGTACATTAACATCTCCCTGGCTGTTAAGAGGGATTTTATAGATGGAGAGTGGGTAGGCATATGTAAGCACCATATTTTTCT
The DNA here is from genome assembly GCF_004027225.2 of Strigops habroptila. Classification (NCBI taxonomy): domain Eukaryota; kingdom Metazoa; phylum Chordata; class Aves; order Psittaciformes; family Psittacidae; genus Strigops; species Strigops habroptila. The sequence goes on from NC_044302.2 coordinate 66,851,614, forward strand.
CACAGGATGAAACGAATCTTTGCATCCAGTAGAATCAAAGATTTAAATAGGCCTTTTGCTTGCACCTCCACCACACAGCAAATTTTTCCTTTACTCTTGACGACAGGGCAGGATCCTTTCTTCCTGTGCAATATTATATCCAACAGAAGCATCTCTAAGTTTTTTTGAATTATACGAGTGTTATTATTTGCAACCAGATGGCAGCAAATAAACTAATTTCAGGTTGCATTCCAAAGATGGAAATCCTTGTACAGATCCATTGAGTAGACAAAAATTTTTAGTGTTCTGGTAATAAGGCATCCATCTCCCAGAGGGAAGTGCCTAACACTCATTTGTGACTCTGAAGGATGAGGAGCGTTTCTTGTCCTGAACTGAATTATTATTTGAGAATATATGGAATACACAACACACTTTAGAGGTTCTCTCCTCCTTGATCCTTATAGCTTTGTGTTCCTAGAAACCTTGACATTGCTAAGCCAAATCCACTCACGGCAGCTGACTCTTATATTCCAGATATTTTTGTCTGGAATCTACAGCCAGATATTAATAGTTTACAGTAACTTTGCATTTGAAGTAGCTATAGTCATTATTTACCTCTGAAAACGATGCATTTGCAAAAAGGCAAACTTTTTCAGTTTTTGAATGGCTTCTTGGAGTGATTAATGAATCCTCTTGATGGGCGAAAGCAAAATGCTGCATCCATAATGCATTAATGGCTCCTTTTAACAGTCATAAAATGAGATTGCACATACATTCTTACCTCTTGCCATTCTGTAGGATACCAGGATGGTGGGCAGTCAAAGCGATTACAGGCTTGCACAAGGGATGGCTTCGGTTTATAGCACAATTCGTCTGCCAAAATGACGGTCTCATTAGTTTCTCTTGACAGCAGGTGAGAACAGAAGACATCCCGTGTCTGCAATCCAACCCCACAAGTAAGACTGCAGGTGCTCCATTTCCCAATCTCCCATCTGTGAAGGGGTCAACAGAGAAAAACCTTAAGCACAGAATAAGGTAACCTGAAATTTTCTTTTTGTAATGACAGATGGCATGAAGAAGCAGTAAATGAAAGGGAACTCTTCTTGGATCACCATCACCCTTCTTGTAGCTGCAGGATGAGGTGGACTATTTACTGTTCTTTTGCATTTTCAGTTCTTGTCAAAGGCTCTTGGACTTCAAGTCTTTGGGACTCCTGCAATATCATGGGAATAGTTTTGTGTCCTACAGAAAAAGTTTTTGGTGTGCAAGAGCCTGGCCATTGTATTTCAAGACTGAATGATTTGATCAGCTGGCTTTTTTTCTGTCTTTAACACCAACAAAAAGAAGAAGATATTAAGAAAGTCCATAAAAGAAATGTATCAATGCATTGCTGAGCAGGAATTTCTTCCACAAGATCTGGTTGTTGTGCTCCTGACTGACTTTTCTTTGCAGTGGAGGTAGGGAGTGCTAAGGCCTTAAGAGATGTAATGGGAGAGCAGGGGGATAGGTCCTCTTCAACTCCTGGGTGAACACCTGCCACTGAGCTGGCCTGTCTCTATCTTAGCTATGTAAATCCTGCACCAACAGGATTGTTGATGACTGAATTTCAGTGTCTATAACATTAAAACCACATTTTGCTCTATGAGCTTTATTGAACACAACCTCTAATTCTTTCAGCCGTACACAGAAAATTGTTTAAAATATCATGTTTTCCACTCTTGTTCTCTACAAGAATGCACTTCAGAGATACGCAAAAATATGCACACAAAAAAGTCCTACATTCAGAATGAGAATATAAGAAAATAATCTTCTCATCAACTTTACGTGAAACGCTGCTCTGGCCTGGACATACTCCCACATGTCAAATGAAAGTGTGAGAGCTAGACTGCCACTTTTTCTAGTCCTGAAGAATAGCTTCCTTTTGTGCATGACATTATTGAAACTGATTGCTGGGGGAGCAAATTAAGCATCCAGGACAAGGAAGGCTCAAAGAACCTGCCCTTGAAGAAAGCAAAGCCAGGCAGAAACTAAAGAGACTGATCATGAAGAAAGACACCCTCAGGCTCCATGAAGAATTAAGACAGACAATACAGGAAAGTTATGAAACATGCATGAATCATGAAGCATGTTTCAGCAGCATGAAGCAGAATTTGTGGAAGAAGCAGAGGAAAATGACTCTGGTGATTAGAGATCAGCCGTTGACAGAAACTGTTCAGCATATCTAAAATGCATCATGTTAGTAAATACATTATGGAAATAATCATTCAGGGTTGTTCCATCCTACAGTCACAGAACAATTCTAACTTCTCTGTTTTATAAAGTTATTTTGAGCATTTGTTCCCTCCCTCTCAGTAACACCCACAACAAATTGAAACCTCTAGTAGGTAAGAAATATTTTTTCCTTCCTATGTGATAATGCTGATGGACCAAAAAGCCACATTATTCCCCTTCTGTGCACCATCTGCTCATGATATTCACTGATTTTATAACAGGACAGGGAATGTCCTGGGCATCATCATAAGCAGTAATGACACTGTAGTTCTCTTTTAGACAACAGCCTTGTTTCTACTGGTAGCAAGGACAAAAATTTGTTTAACCCTTTCTAACAATGAACACATCCTGCATACTGAGTTAGAAGTTGCCATGGTCACTTTCCAGGCCATAATACACTAAAGGCCACTAAAGCCTGATATAGGCACCGGGAGCTACTTAGCGGTGGAATAGGAGTGACATCTGGCAGCCAGTTAATCTGGAGTATGTTCTCCATATGAATGATCTTGGGGGAGAGGTCTTCCCAGATTTTCCCATAAAGTTGTCAGTTAGAATTAATGTGGATATCAGCTACCCTTCAGTTTTGGCATGGTCTAAAATAACATATTTGAGTAGGTGCTGAAAAGAAGGCATTTTCTTATTTCAGAATCTATTTTGATACATGGTTAGTTGCCAGAGTTGCTTATTCAAGTGATGGTAATAGCTGTTGCCTCCAGCAACTTGCTGTTTGTCACTGGTGTTAAGTGCACAATGTCTCAGTGGCTAGCAGGCCACATAAACTCTTTGGACATCTTGGCTTCTGCAGAAGGTGGTGTGTGTTTCTTCTTCCAGAAAGAAATGCTGTGTTTCAGTAAAGAGAAAGGGTTTGTTTTTCCAGTGTTTGAAATTTCTTTTGCAGGTTTCATCTATTGCCCTGCTTGTAACATCGTTTTGTTCACAATTCTTTCCAGCTGCTTTAAACAGGAGATTCCTTAGAGGTGCTCAGGAAATATGAGGTCACATTCTTTCTTATCCTTGTACTTTCATAGTCCCCAGTGTCTTTTATGGGCTTTCATACATGGAAAGTAAAGAATGTAGAGATGTGCAAAGTGGAGCAGGGTTGTGCAAGTAACCAAAATCATAAATGACATATATGATTGGCAGAATTTCAAGGTCCTAAAAAGCACAAGAATATCAGTGATAATTTTACAGAATAAAATCACAGGGCTGCAGCATTATTTATAACAGGTACAAGTGCTTGCAATACTTTGAACTATGATTATCCTACTAAATTTACAATTTCGTTTTTAAACTACTTGTACTGTTGGAGATTTTTTTTTAAAATACTGGGTTTTGGGGGGTTTTTTTGGTTTTATAAATAACGCAGTTTTACCCTTACTGTACAATGTTATGTGATGCTAACTGAAATAATTCCTGTTTTATTTCACGTGGTCCTTCTCTATGCTTTCTTCTGTCTCTTTTTGATTTTGGGTGTTTCAGCCAAGCCGAAATACATCTTCCAATATGTATGGCATACAAAAAAGAATGCCATGATGTCCTGCATGCATCTGACAATAACAGAATTAAAAATCAAGTAGGAAATAATCCTATTCTTAAAAAGGTAAATATGGTAGTTACAGGATCAAGCTAAGAGAACCTTGTGCAAGTGGAACTGGCATCTTTGTTAGCTCACCATGGCTGTTTTGTTCAGATTTTAGGAAAAATCTGCATACTTGCTAGTTTATAACCCAGCTAAAAGTCATCAATTTGGTACTTCCCATATTGCTTCCCAGATCTTGGTGAATAGATTGCACAGTTTTGGTCTGAGACATTCTTTTTATGCCTATTTTTTTATCCTCCACTAGTGCTGAAAGCTAGACAAACGTGTAACAACAGAAAGAGAGAGACTATGCTGGACGTTGTCCTCACCAACAGGGAGGGGCTGGTAGGGAATGTGAGCCTGGAGGGCAGCTTTGGCTGCAGTGATCATGAAATGGTGGTCTGAGATCCTTAGGGCAGTGAGGAAGGTGCACATCAAGCTCGCTTCCCTTCAGGAGCGTGGAATTTGGCCTCTTGAGGGATCTACTTGTTGAAGCACCATGGGATAAAGCCTTGGAGGAAAGTGGAGCTCAAGAAAGCTGTCTGATTCAAGGATAATCTCCAAACTCAGGAGCTATGCATCCCAAAAAAGAGGCAGTTGGGCAGGAATGCCAGGAGGCCTGTGTGAATGAACACGTGGAGCTACTGAGCAAACTCCAGCATAAAAAGGAGGCCTACAGAGGGTGGAAACAAATCCAGGTAGCCTGGGAGGAGTGTAGAGAAAGAGTCCAAGCAGCCAGGAATCAGGTTAGGAAAGCTAAAGCCCTGACAGAGCTCAATCTGGCCAGGGACATTAAGGGTAACAAGAACAACTCTGTAAGTACTTTGGGGATAAAAGGAAGATGAGGAAAATACGGGCCCCATCCAGAAGGAAACAGGAGACCTGCTCACCTGCGACATGTAGAAGTACAAGGTACTCAATGACTTTTTTGCCTCAGTCTTCACCGGCAAGGGCTCCAGCCACACTGCCCAAGTCACAGAAGGCCAGGGCAGGGCCTGTGAGAATGAAAAACTACCTGCTGTAGGAGAAGATCAGGTTCAAGATTATGTAAGGAATCTGAAGGTCCACAAGTCCATGATGAGATAAATATGTAGGTCCTGAGGGAACTGGAAGATGAAGTTGCCAAGCCATTATGTATCATATTTGAGACGTTGTGGCAGTCCAGTGAAGTTGGTGCATAAAGAGGTTGGAACTAGATGATCTTTAAGTTCCCTTCTAACCATTCTATGACTCCGTGATTCTATACTCTCTTACTCTGTCTTTCTTTACTGCCTAGCACAATGGGACTCTCAGCTCGGAAGCACTGTCTAGGCATTAGTGTGTTACAAATAACAACAGAGACAACAATGCCTTTTGAAATGTCCCTCTCGCTGCTGCAAGAATTGGAGCCCACGTAATAATTTTGCTAGATAGGCAGACCAGAAAGTGACACCAGCTAGTAAGCAGGTACCCAAGCCGGGAGAAGCTGCTAGAATTAGAATTCTTGTCCCAGTGGAGCCATGAGCCTTCAGAACAGAGTACTCTTGCCCCTGCATTGTCAGTCTGGAAAAAGTAAATTATGTAGGTTAAACTTGAAAAACGCATAGTCTTGAGCCAAAACAGTATGGAGCCAAGGGCTTTGGATCAGTCTCTATATGCACAGTATATATGGTCATAAACAAAGCATTCTAAGCTGTTAGGTTCTATAACTAAAGTATATTTTCTAGACATATATGATTTCATCCTGACAGAGTCCCTTCAAGCACTGCCAAGAAACCTGAACACTGCAGAGGAAAGGTAAACACCCTTCTGTTCTTAGACCTCCCAAACTAATTCTAAAAAAATTAAATTATTGTCATTTTTATGTGGTTAAACCATATGAAAGTGATACAAAATAGCTCTTCTTATTTCTAAAATAAACATTCATGAGTGTGGAGAAAGGTTTGCCTGGAAGTGTCTTACTTAACATCTGACACCTGCCTGCATAGAGACATTCATCAGCGCATAAGGGCGGGGTGGTAGCTGTGTATGCACATGCAACAGAATGAGTAAAACACATGCTACGTCAATACTGGCTTCCTCTTGCCCTCTGTCAACCTGTCTTTCACTGGACCCTCCAGACTGAGAAGTCTACTCAGGGCCCATACATCTTCTCCCTTCATTTCTATTGTTGATCTGGAGCTGTGCTTGTGGCAAATCTTCCTGTTTCATAGATGTTAAAGGCTTTCTTGAGGCTCCTTAAGCAGATTTATCTTGGATGAAGCCAGTATCCTCAGATCTTAAATACCATACAGACTGTGATCTCAAACATTGGACTACAGAGAGAGTTACTTTGGATAGCATACTTTACTGCAGTGAGGCTATAGGTTTGAGGTGAGGACTCCTAGCTCAGTTCCCAGCTTTATAATCAAACCAGTCTCAAAGAAAGTGCTATAGTAAGTAAGAATTTTTTGTTCAGCTAATTTTTTATTCAGCTGTTACTCACAGTAAAATCATATTGCTGCTTTGAAATGAAGTGTGAGAGCTAAGACCTTCTAGGTGTTTAAACATGGATCTGGGTCTCTAGGAAGTGATCTCCCTACTGCTATGGTTCAGTTTGTGTTAGAGAGAACATTACAAATATATGTTCAGGATACACACACCTCAGAGGAAAACTGAGATTTTTAACTAAGCTTTGAAAAAATTAATACTCGATTAAGGGGAAAAAAAAAAAAAGAAAAAGGCAAAGTACTTTTAAATTAGTATTAGCAACAGAAAAATTATTCACACTTAGCTGCTGTTCAATGCCAGCCGGAGAAAAGCTGTTGTTCAGTATCACCAATGTGACACGGAAGCTAAACAGGCAGGAAAGGTTTCAGGTGATTATTGTGCACGAGAGACGCTGAGGTGCTTTTCTTCAAAAAGCATCTTCCTTGCAAGTGAAGGGAACCATTAGAGAAATCCCTGAGCAGCCAACATATGCAAGCAGATTAAAGGCTCAATGACAGTGCTCTGGGAGCTGGCAGAAGTGGCCTGCATTCAGACTACAGACTTAATGATATCAGTTAATATTGCAGCTCATTATAGCTGAACATGGCAGGGAGCCAATATTTATATAACAGAGCCAAATAGGGGAAAATAGAGGAGGAACTCACAAGTCAGAGAAGAACAGAGGGTAAATGGAGCATGCAACATCTCTACAAATGGCAACTTTGGTTGCTGGAGTAACCCTCTAACATGCTTCAGGCAATACATATAGGGTGCTCTCCATGCTGGACTGTCTCATAAGCCAGCATCTTTTCTTAGGCCACGTGGAAAATGTTAAAAAACAGCTGTTCCCAAAGGAGAAATCATCAAGCTTATAGACACCATAACACAAAGAAAGAAAAAGCTCAGCAGGTAAAAAAGATGTGCAATGAACTGATTCTCTGTAATCTGAAATACCATCTAAAATGAAGCATTTAAAAATGAGATAGTTGAAAATGCATATAAATGACATTGAAAGAATATACAAGAAGCCTGACTTCACAACCTGTAAGATAACAATATTCATGAAAAATGATTTTATCCCACAGAGTCACAAGACTCTCCTGAAATCTAAGGATGTCTATGCTGAATGATCAGTGCAGGAAAGAAGCAAAGCAGGTATCACTGGAATGAATGGACAAAGAAAGCAAATTCATGAATGGAACAGTGTTCAGATAACGGCAAACAGGCTTAAGTAATTCTCTAGCAAGTCCAAGTTTTATGAGCAGTACTGCCACAAAACCAGCAGATAACATGAGCTTCTTGCTGACCCAGCTGGCAGTATTACAGGGATAATATTTTCATTGGGATGAACTGTTCCTGAACTATTTCACCAGAGCAGAAGGTACAAACAGGCTGCCTCTCAAAATCAGGCATACGAGGTTTTTCTCTATATTTTTAGTAGGAGAAGAGGAGAACAATTAAAGTTATATATATATATCTATATGCTACTTTAACTGAACTCAGGAAACTCCCAATGCCTGCTTATGTTTGAGTTCCCTTCAATGCCTTTGTTGCAATACACTGTTAGTAAGGCAGTGCAAGTTCCAAGTGCATATCCAGATCAAACCTTTCCTTTTTATTTTCCCCTTTGAGATCTTGAAACTGTGACTGATAATCTATTCAGTAATTCATTCACTTTTTTGCAGTAAAAGATGTTTTTCCTCAAATTGACATGAAGAGATCCAAACATGCAGGAGCTCCTCAAACAGAGTGAGGAGGCTTTAAACACATTTTCATTCGTAAATAACCAAAACAACCATGGTAAAGTATTCAGATTTATGCAATTGTTGACCAAGATGTGATTCTGATTAAAAAAATCCATGGAAGGAAAAGTTATTATATTCAAACCAACATTGCCAAAAAAGTTACTAGGTATATAGTCAAACTTGTACTAATAATTTCATATTTCCATCCTAATAGTTATATAAATACAGGTTTGTGTGCAGAATCCACAGACTAAGGAATGGTGACAGCACATTTTCAGCAATTAGGGCTATATTTTTGATTCTCCTTTTACCTACCTATCTTTTCATATATAAAAATTTATTACTTTGAAAGTATTGGGTATTCCTCAGACTACTGCTATAATAAGTTACTTCAGCAGTTCTGTAAATAGAAGATATAATGGTGCTCTTCATTTCACCCCTTTTTAAAGGAAGTGATAGAAAAATCAACCGTTTGTAAGACCCTGTAGCTTATTTCACAGGTTAATGCTGCAGTGAAAAAGTTAATTCTGGCCATTATGCTACAAAACATATGACTTCATATTTGGCACAAGAGCAAAGACATGCTCTTTGCAAGGTGAGATTATTTCAACACAAGGGTGTACTAATTTGGGAAAACTGAAGATCTGTGTAGAGGAAAAATTATATGGGTATATAGCATTCTGAATAAGAAGTGTGATCTACCATTCTTTGAAGTAAGAAAGAACTATAAGTTATTAAAAGAAATATTTACAATTGCGCTTTAATATTTTACGAACATACTAGTCTGAATGGAATATAAACTGAAATGGAGGAAAATGTTTATGAGTGAAATCTAGTGAAGAAACAATCACATTATGTAAAAAAGCAATACAGCTGGATAAGAAGTCTGAAATTTTGATCTAGAAGAGCTGGAGGAAGACTGCGAAGGAGACCCCAGAGCTGCTCCATTGACCCTGGAAACTTGCAAGTTATTTTGCTTCACATTTAGATATGACACACATGGCGGAAAAGGACCACTCCGTGTGGAGTCCCCTTGATGACTTCACTGTAACTGCTGTTCAGAAATGCTGAGGAGCATCAGTTACTGCTCCACCACTGGTGATGCATCCCGTGAGAAAGGGGAAAGGTGGGCTGTCAAATACATTCTGGACGATCCCTTAGCAACTGGAAAGGGTACACAGGGGGAGATTATGTTATAAAAAAGGGAAGATAAAGATAAATGGTTTTAGGTCACAGACTAATATATTTTAAGGCCAGGGTGGTGTTACAGTAATGCAGGGTAGGCATGCAGATAATGCAGGTACAGCATAACAGAGCTGCCTAGGGATGGCAGCTTGTTTAGATGTCTGTACAGTCCCATATTTAGCAAAGTAAACCTGAGCAACAATGGCATTATGTTTCTGTCACTGAGCCCATGACTCCTGTTTGAGCTGGTTTTCAATGTCAAGACTTCAAATAAGGGTGAATCTACCCTGTCTGACAGCATATTTCTTCTAATGTCTGATTCTCCAGCCCACTCCATCAATGATTCAAGATCCCAGGAGGCTCTGTGGGCTATATTTTAAGAGGCTGTAAAACATATTATCAATGCACTTCAGTTCAAATTAGACTTACACACATCCCACTTAAAAAAAAATAAAAAAATGTCAGGAGCCTGTGAGGGATTGGAAATCTTTCTGTGGCTCAAAGAGACAGTAACACCATCATTTCCTCATTAATGCTAATTCTAACTTACACCTCTGAGAAAAGGTGTAACAACAAAACAAGAACGGCTATCTCCTGCCAGTAAGGCTATACTGCAGTATCTGTAGACAAAATGACTTGCAAATCTTCTAACCTTTTTCATGAACTAGACAGAGATGCTCTAATATTTCACTTGAGCAATGCATAACACATATGCATTGACACCCTTCCAGACCCAAAGGTCATCCTTAATGGATTAGAGAAAGCTCTGGCCCTTCCACGCATATTGGATTCATTTCAGATTGTCACTAGGAGCACATCTTATACTAAGTCTGACCTATCACGTCCCCAAAAGCATCAAAAAACTTGTCGATTTTTTTCTCCTTTATAGTTTGAATTCATCTGGGAAATGAAATAGAACAAATGAGATGGACAACATTGCATTCACTAAATAAACATTAAAGTAATAAGAAGTAATTTATTGCAAACTCAAAACAAGCAGATGCAGGGGAGAGAAAAAAGAAAAAGAAGACAAAAAGAAGGGGCTAGACCCTAGCCTAGCTCAGGCTATCTTAACCCTGCAGTCAGGTAACAGGACCACGCAGATGCCTTCCTGTCTTTTCTTGCTAACGAGAGGTTTGAAGGAATAACGGGAGAGTGTTGGGGTGAAATTGTGTGCTATTCTTAGGACTGTCTGCTTTTTCTTCACTGTGGTGGGTTTTTCTGGTTTGGGGTTTTTTTTGTTTGTTTGTTTGTTTGTTTTTCTTGATTTTGTGGCATTCAGCTGTTCTTTGTTGTACATAAATAAAGTTCAGTTTTGAAAATATGCAAGAACAAAGCTGTAGAATTTGCCTGGAATTTCCTCCATTTTCAGCCATCTGGCTTTCATTGCTCTGCTTCTCTCTCTACTCCTCCATACATGTTTACCAAATCTTTTCAATATGCGTTGACCAAGCTATTGAGAAGTTATAATTAATGATACAGTTACAACATTCTCTTTCACCCCTTTGGTAGAGCCTGTTGGCTCACCATCAGGTGCTCATGCTGTTGCTGTTACAAACAAGTGCAATTATATCTGATTAAATGATGACTGCCTCTGTATTTTGGGCTGTGGAGGCTGAGGAAAAGACATTTCAGATGGGAGTCATTTTGTTGTTGAAACCAACAAAAGTAAAGCCAACATTGAAACAGGTTTAAAGGTTTTTTTTCTCATTGTTTCTGGAGCAATTTAGAATACAAACATAGCAATTAGCAAAACTGAGTGATCTGCCATTCTGTTTTTTGAACTTAGAGAAGAAACTTCTAGACATTGAACAGCTATTCTGCATTTACTTCTGGGAAGACTGTGATTTGCTCAAGTACTGCTGTGTAATTCTGGAAGTGATATAGCTTGATCGACACAAATTACGTAACTGAATGACTGAATCAAAATATTTATAGTCTTCATTCTTCTTTTTTCTGGAGAAAGCATGCTGGATCAAAACTTCAAAACATCCTATATCCTTTTTACAGAAATATCAAAAAAGGGCATTCCAAGTTAATGATACGAAATTTTACTCTGTACCTACTGTGCTGAAAATCAATTATTAGCTCCCATCTTAGCAATCAGCTCCACAATGTTTCACTATTTCTTAGTTTAGTGCAAAATGGAAATTTTTGTAATACTGTTTTTCAGCACAAAAGGGAATGGACTCTTTTTCTGCTATTGTTCTTGAAGCAAGAAGCAAAAAACTCTCTGCAAAGTGTGAAACCACAGGAAACTCAGTTTCTTGGGATGTGAATACGAATGAAGTCTTCCAATTTTTGTGTGCAACTCTTCTTGGTTCTTCTTTCTTCTGTAAGAATTTAAGGGTGAGATTTTGCTGACTCTATACAGCTGTGAATATTTGAAGACAGATTTCTACGGTTTGAAGACAGATTTCTGTCTTTCTTCAATGGGCTCAGAATAGTAATGCACTAAGATATTAAGCCAGAATTTCAATGGAAATTATAAAGCTCTCTCAGCTGCTATATAAGCACAATCACCCTTCAGTGTTTTCATAAATCTGAAGTGTTGCCGGTCTACTCTAGCTTTTACCATATTTTGTTCCAGCAGAGACCAGAGCAATTAGGAATTGAAGAGGATGACACTACCACAGATGAATTTCAAGTTGAAGCATCAAGTGAATAATGAAGTCTTCTAGTCTATCTACATTTATTCTCAGTAAGCAGCAAAAAGAACAGCAACAGTGAAAATCCCTTTAGCAAGTGTCCCACATGAATGATGAAATAAAACCATAATGAAATTACTCTTCACCGACTACTCCTGTAGTATCTGTCTTGAGGTATATGCCTTCTGACCCTCCAGAAAGGATGTCTAAATTCTGTGGCTCAATGCATTTGTTTATCTGTAGTAAACCAGATAAATCAATTGCTGGCCAGGAGAAGCTTACAAAACTAACCCTTTGAGACGCAGTGGAGAATGCCACATGTAACCATCAGTGCCTGCAGCAGAAGTAACTTTAAGCTTGGAAATAATAATTTTTAACTATTATCCCTCTTCAGCTAAATGAGATCTTGAACTGTATTAAATTCTAGACATACATATTAAATTCTAGCCATGCTGTGCGGTTTCGTTCAAGAAACATCACTGGAATAATTTGTCTAAATACACTAGGAGGAAATTCTTATTCTTTTGGGCAAGACTTCTCAGCTTTTTCTTCATGCTGTGGACAATATTCTCATGTCTCCTGAGACATTCATCACTATCTCAGTTGCCTTTTCAGCAGACTGCCTCCTCTACCCACCACAACTGCGTGCTCCAACAGTCACTTACACATCAAGGACATTTTAGGAAAGTGGTTTTTACTTTTTTAGCTTCTGTTAATGCACTTTAGCAGATGGAAAACAGAGAGAAGAGCCAACACTATGAGACCAGCCAGCTCTTTCTATAAGCTGTCAGTGAAAGCTCTGGGAAGTATCAATGGTTCACAGATTGCATTTTGGAAACTTCTGTAACAGGCATCTTAGTTCACAGCTATGGTGTATTACAAGTTTTGGACTTGTCAGTCAATAGCAATGCCTTCATCAACATTCATAAGGACAGGATTTTAGCCTAAATTTCCATCAGATTCCTGGATCAAGTTTTCTTGAATAAGAATCCCAAAGCATCTTATGATTAAAACAGACAGAAAACCATAAAGCTCTCTTTTTTCTCTCCCCCCCCCCCCCCCCCCCCCCCCCCCCCCGTATTGTCTTTGGAAGCCTAAAGACTTAATGATTATAAAGCAATACTCTTTACACACTAAATACTGTCAGTTTAATTGCATTTAATTCAGTGGCATTAGCAGATGTAGCACTTCAGAAGCTTGCAGGAAATAAGGAAGTTTTCATGTCACAGCCTGCCTGGGAGACACAACTTTCCTTCTAGCCTCTCTTTCCATTATCCAAGCTGCCTGCTGTCTGCAGCCTTGTGTTTTAGGCCTCCTTGTTCTTGCCAGAGGAACCATTTTGCAGAACATGTGCTGTTCTTCACCCCGTGCTACTTAAATCCCTGCAGACAGGTAATTTCCTCCAGACTGAGGGGGCTGGAGGAAGAGAAGATGTATATACAGGGGAGGGAGTAATTTCCCCTTTGCTCAGTTGCATCCCTACAGGTGTCTCTCCCCCGCCACCTCAGTTCCCTTTCACCTCTGCTTCACAGCCTGATTCTCACTTACAGCATGATTATCTTGTAATCCATTGAGTGAACTACATGCCTGAGGTTGCATTAAACTAGCTCCACCCTGGCAGCGAGGTTACCATAGTGGTACGGATTATCACACACGCTAATTCAAAAAGCATTCACCCAGTTTCTCAGACTACTTTTGTAACACAACTCACATAAATACTGGCCTACATGAGTGTGCCTTATATTTTCTTAACCAGTGAATATTCATTTTCCACATCAGAATCAAAGGGTGATCAATCACCCACCATGCACTCTCATATCCAGTGATGTTTCTATATATCAATTGCAGCAAGGTGTTCACCTACGAAGTTCTTTTCAAGCATTAATATAATATTTGTGTGTTATTGCCAGCAGTACAGACAATTTAAGAACATCAGGGTTGCAATACCTTCATAAGCAATTCTTGTAAATCTTTTGCGAAACGTGTCAGCCTATTTGGCTTTGCTTGACACAGATTCAAAATCTTGATCATTCAATCAAACCATTAATTCTGTCACTATCATTCTTTGATGCTGAACATGTTAGATGCCATATTTGATTTTTACTGTGAACCTTTTTTGTGTACCCAAAATCTACTAATATTCATAATGATATAACTTTTTACAGCCTGCTGCCATATAAAGCATACATACACCTACCAACATACACTCTAAGGAATATCTACCACCTGGGCAGCACTGTTTTAAATAATCCAGAGTTATAAATCAATGTATTTAATATGTGCCGCACTACCAGAAGAGAGTAAATCCACCTGTGTACATCTGGGAATAGAGACAATATGTATACAGTATATCTTGAAGTCTTGACAGGCCCAGGTCTATTTAAACAAACCAGACGAACCTCATGACAGCTATTTTCTGTCAGAGAGGGTACAGATGTAAATCTCTGGGAGCAAAGATATGCTATTTTTAGGGTCAGAAAGGAACAGGTTCTGTAAAATCTCTTCTGAGAGAGGAGGTTGAAGAAGTCTCCCTAAACTTGACAAAAACAATTCATAAACTGTCTGCCTGCAGAACCTGAATAGGCAAGTGGTCTGAAGTTTGCACCTCCCGGTCAACATGACTGTGGCGTAGAGAGGCTGTAAGTCCCTGCAGTCTGAGAAAGAACATTGTGCGAGGCAGTTTGTGACTCCAGAACAAAAAGCCTTTGAGTCTGGGGTCACAACTTATTTAAAAATCCTTTTTTCATACTGCTGGTGTTGTTTGAATGGCTTTAGGCAACATACTGGGCACAGATCTGCTGAGCTCAGACAGCTGAGTCTGTGGTACTGCAACCTGGGGAGCCATCTCAGGCTCTCATCTGAGTGTTTTACTCCAGGAATCATTTCAAGAATGCCCAGATCCAATGTCCAGATCCAAGCATCCCTAGCTCCAAATGTCTTAGATTCATGGGAAGCTTGAAGATCAGTTTCTCAGCTTCATTAGCAATCACATCTGAAGTCTGGAAAAAACACGTAAGCCCAAGATATAAGAAGCCTACCTTGGGGGACAGGGGTCCAGGCTACAGGCTTTCAGCAACTGTGGAGGACGACGGCTGGTTACACACAGCGTCTCATCTGCAGTCTCCCTGGTTTGTTTGTTCAGGCAGGTCACCACAGCCTCCTGGACACCTGCACATGAAAACGCATGGTCACAGCCAGCTCTCTGTACCTGGAGGCCCAGCCATGGGCAGCCATGGGCCTGGTGGGGCCAGTGAGGCTGTGCTGGGGCTGTGGCGTGCAGGGAAGCACAGCCTCACAACCAGCACTGCCAGCTTGGGGGCTGCAGAGAGGATGGGGGCTGCTTCCCACATGTCAGTGAGGTGTTTGCTGTCCCCATCCAAGTGCTGTGCCTGATGGTCTTTCAGGAGTATGGTATGAATGCCTACCAAAGGGGAATGTTTCATGGCACAGTGTACCTGACTGACTATGGAAAATAGCATTTCCTTTTCTCCCTCCTAATCTCTAACTTACTCTTGCAATTTTCATACATTGCTTACTGCACCTTTTGTATCCTGTTCCCCAGACAGCTGGGATATCGCCTGACCAAAACACCACCTGAGATTCTGGGCTTTTACTTGTCCCTGCTGTCAGTCTCACTAGCTGTCTCAGTTGCAGTGAAAGGTCCCTAGGTTCATTCACCACTTACCTTCCACACACAGAAAATTGCCCAGTGTTCTCTGGTGACTCATCCTTTCACTACGAGTGAGGCTGTGACAAATAAACAGCCTCACTGCTGTTTAGCCAGTCACACAGGCTAATGCGTGAAGACAGCTTTGGCTTTGTCATGCTGTATTTTAAAACAACAGAATGATTGCAAAAGTGAAGTCAAAAAAGGTCAGACAAGTCAGCTGCTCTGTTATCCTTCTGCATCCACAGACCTACACCTAAACTGAAGACACAAACCTGTAAGGCATTAAATTCAGCATCTTCTCCATTTCTCTTACACTGATGGTTTGTTTTATCACATCCATATAGCCATGCTCTTACAATTTTCTATCTTTTAAAGGTACTGGTAGAACCCGTAATCTTGCCTGACAGTACAGGTATTGAAGAAAAAGGCTCCTGCCTGAATTTAACCAGTGTGTGGTTGCTGGACTGCGTGTCGACAGAAGTTTCTGGCTCTAACACATTGGGCCAGTGTCTAAAAAAGTAAAAAAATAGATCTGGCTTGCTCCAGAAGAAAAAAGTGTGCTCAGAATCGCTTTCTTCAGCTCCTCCTTAAATCTCGCACTGAACATGTCACAGCACGCTGATAACAACTATCTCTGGTTTTGATAGGTCAATGCAGCAAATGGTTATAAGCTTTAAATGAAGGATGGATCCATGAATATTTAGAGAATATAAAGAATCATAGAATCATAGAATCATAGAATAGTAAGGGTTGGAAAGGACCTTAAGATCATCTAGTTCCAACCCCCCTGCCATGGGCAGGGACACCTTGCACTAAACCATGTGGCCCAAGGCTCTGTCCAACCTGGCCTTGAACACCGCCAGGAATGGAGCATCCACAACCTCCCTGGGCAACCCATTCCAGTGCTTCACCACTTTACAGTGCTTCTGTAAAGAACTTCTTCCTTATAGCTAATCTAAATTTCCCCTCTTTAAGTTTGAAGCCATTACCCCTTGTCCTACCACTACAGTCCCTAAGGAAGAGTCCTTCCCCAGCATCCTTATAGACCCCCTTAAGATACTAGAAGGCTGCTATGAGGTCTCCATGCAGCCTTCTCTTCTCCAAGCTGAACAGCCCCAACTCTCTCAGCCTGTCTTCATACGGGAGGTGCTCCAGCCCTCTTATCATCCTCGTGGCCCTCCTCTGGACTTGCTCCAACAGCTCCATGTCCTTTTTATGTTGAGGACACCAGAACTGTACGCAGTACTCCAAGTGAGGTCTCACAAGAGCAGAGTAGAGGGGCAGGATCACCTCCTTCGACCTGCTGGTCACGCTTCTTTTGATGCAGCCCAGGATACAGTTGGCTTTCTGGGCTGCAAGCGCACACTGCCGGCTCATGTTAAGCTTCTCGTCAACCAACACCCCCAAGTCCTTCTCTGCAGGGCTGCTCTGAATCTCTTCTCCACCCAACCTGTAGCAGTGCCTGGGATTGTCCCGGCCCAGGTGTAGGACCTTACACTTGGCTTGGTTAAACTTCATAAGGTTGGCATCTGCCCACCTCACAAGCGTGTCAAGGTCCCTCTGGATGGCACCCCTTCCCTCCAGCGTATCAACCGAACCACACAGCTTGGTGTCGTCAGCAAACTTGCTGAGGGCGCACTCAATCCCACTGTCCATGTCACCGACAAAGATGTTGAACAGGACCGGTCCCAACACCGATCCCTGAGGGACACCACTCGTTACAGTTTTCCAACTGGACATCGAGCCATTTACCACAACTCTTTGCGTGCGGCCATCGAGCCAGTTCTTTATCCACTGAGTGGTCCATCTATCAAATTGATGTCTCTCCAATTTAGAGACAAGGATGTCGTGCGGGGCAGTGTCAAACGCTTTGCACAAGTCCAGGTAGATGACGTCAACTGCTCTGCCCCTGTCCATCAGTTCCGTGGCTCCATCATAGAAGGCCACCAAATTGGTCAGGCAGGATTTCCCCTTAGTGAAGCCATGTTGGCTGTCACCAACCACCTCGCTGTTTTTCATGTGCCTTAGCATGTTTTCCAGGAGAAACTGTTCCAAGATTTTGCCAGGCACAGAGGTGAGGCTGACTGGTCTGTAGTTCCCCGGGTCTTCCGCCTTCCCCTTCTTGAAAATGGGGGTTATATTACCCTTCTTCCAGTCATCGGGAACTTCACCTGACTGCCACGATTTTTCAAATATGATGGACAGTGGTTTAGCAACTTCATTTGCCAGCTCCTTCATGACCCGTAGATGGATTTCATCAGGTTCCATGGCCTTGTGCACGTTCAGGTTCTTAAGATGGTCTCGAACCTGATCCTCTCCTGCAGTGGGCCTAAGGTCTTCATTTTCACAGTCCCTGCATTTCCTTTCCAAGACTTTCATGGTGTGGTCAGAGCATTTGTTAGTGAAGACTGAGGCAAAGAAGTCATTAAGAATCTCAGCCTTCTCCAAATCCATGGCAGCCAGTTCTCTCGATAGCTTCCGGAGAGGGCCCACGTTGTCCCTAGTCTGTCTTTTATTTGCTACATATCTATAGAATCCTTTCCTTTAATTAAGAGATAATTAAAAAAAAATATGTGAGCTTCAGGAAGTTTTTTTGCCAAGTAATTGAATTCTAAACATTATTTACTGCACAATGTTAACCGAACAAAAAGCTGTCTGCTTTAGAATTGCTTTGCCTGAAAAAAAGAAATCAGTTCTCAATAGGAAATCACAGAATAAAAGGCTGTAAGGGTGATATGTGAATCTAGGCAATTTAAGTTCACTTTCAAAATACCATCAAATGAGACTTTTTGTGTTTATTTCTACCAGAATAGAATAATTGCTACATGATATTCGATGACAGCTCTGGGAAATGCAGCCACTAACAGCAGACTGAAATGACTAACTAATTCCTTCTGGTTGCTACTTCTGGGAGGTGAAAGGTTACTTCTGCGTCTATCCAATTTCTTCTCTTGAGACTTCAAACCCAATAAAATTAGTTTGGCCAGTCTTGCACCTATGGCTACAAAAATATCTGACTTAGTGTCTGCTAATCTGGAAATTTTGGAGTTGATGTCACACAGAAAGAAATCTTGGCTAACAATTTTTGCTAGCAATTGAAAGACATTAAATTTACAAAGCAAAACATCTCTGTCATAACACCTCTGTGAGTTATATTTGAAAAATACACAAATAGTCACTATATTCAAAGAAAATACTTGATTTCAGGATGATATTTATAGAAGGTATTCAGGTTTCAGTATCCGCAGTGTGTGACAAATGGTTACTGCTCACTAGTAGCCTCCATATATGACAAATACTCCTGTTGTAAAGTCACTGTTCATTACCACTTAGCATAAACTAGTGCCATATTTTTTATGTATGAAACAAAAAAATAGTGGCAATGGTCTGACAATCCTCTGTGACCTCCTCTAAACACAGACTACTGCCATCAAGCTAAGAGGAGGAATAGAAAATCTTTCAATTATTGTCTACTATATGTTTTTTTGAAGGTTATAACTGATTGTAACTGGTGAATCTGTACAGATCACACTACTAGACATTCCTAAAGTGCTAAGTGGTTTCCAGTTCTACAGTATCTATTCTGTATTTATCTATAGTAATCCTTTTTAAATAGCCTCAAATTTCTAATGTAAAAAGCTGGAGAAGCCTAGGTTTAATTTAAAAAATACCACAGTGTTCATATTTCTCAGAACTGGCTAAACAAAATGATGGGAAGAAAAGGGATAAGAGAGAACTGTGCATTAATAGTCTATAACATGTGGAACCTGAGACCTTGATTAACTTTGAGAAACTCCAAGTGCCAAGGCTGCTAGCTTCAGATAATCACACCATTAGTGCTTTTTTACCATATGTTTTCTTTTTCACTGGGATCGGAGCTAATGTCACTTAGCGATAGGAGTTAGGGAACCGGCTGAGCCCTTAGAATATCAATAATTTAATGCATCTGCTATGAGAGAACAATTCACTTCCACATGTTTATACTCGCACAGTACAAATCAATTGATAAAACCTGAAATGACACATGATTCTTAGTCTGTATCACCAGACCACTTCAACATTCAGGTTTTTGGCTTGAGTGTGGGAGTGCCTTTTAAGTGACAAGCTTATGTAAGGAAACAGAAATATGTCATACATTGATCACTTAGTGGCAGCCTGAGCATGGAACCTGAAAATCCTGGGCTAAAATATGTTGTGTACATGTTGGGTTTTTTTTTCCATAGTTTTCATCCATGCTTTTTTAAATATGGTTGGACTCAATGATCTTATGGTTAAACTTGATGACCCTACAGGTCTTTTCCAACCTAAATGATTCTATGAATCTAAACAGCATAGCAAAGCAGCATGTCCATGGGTGTTAAATGCAAAGCACATGCTTGAAGAGGGAAATCAAACTCAGCACAGAAACATTTCACGCTTACCTCCTCCACAGGACTCTGAACACTCCGTAAAGCCCTCATACTCCCAGTCATAGAGCTCATCAAACTCCTGCAAGCTGCCGTACAGCAGCTCAGATTCCTCTGGGGTGTATTCGGTGGCCTCCCCGCTGCAGGGACCACTGTAACAGGCTCTCTGAGACACAGGCTTGGGACCTTCACACTCATCGATGGGCAAGTCAGCCACAGACTGAGAGAAAGAGAGGAGCACTTGACATTTCACAAGCCGCACTTGGCTGCCCACTCCACAGGTGACACTACAGGTGGACCAAGCCTCAGGAATAAACCTGTGGGAGGAAGAGAGAAAGGCAAGTTATGTCCAGAAGTAGCCAGGCAAACAAAAGCAGTATATTCCTGTCCAGGTCAAATTCTGTTCAATAAGAAATAAATGCTTCACCTCATCATAGAGCTATTATGATACACATATAAAAGCCATGACGTATTGTTGATAACTCAATGGCAACAGTGGATAGGTTCTCAAGTATTCATGTGGAGTGTCTCCTTAAATCCAGGAAGAAAGATACATGCTTAGAGCACCTGCCTTGATCCTAAAACATCTCAGTGCAAGGCATCCTGCAATCTCCCAATGTGCATCATCATTTGACTAGCTACTTTTTGCTAGTATACAACATAGATCATCTTTGCCTTAGTTAATATCACAGTTATATCACTAGTAAGTAATGAGCATGTTGCTGTAAATAGCTAGTTGCAGTATTATAGGGAAAATAATTTCAACCATTGTTCCTGTATTGCAGTAACTATTTAAGCCTTAATTTGAAGTCGTAACAAAGATAACGGCAGCATTTCTTTAGCTGCCTTTCCTCCCCCCCCCCCCCATAAAACATCTAATTTCTCTTCTCAATAAAAAAAGTGTTCCGTTTCTATTCTGGATTTCTCTGGCTGTTGCTCTTGTCCCAGTGATTAGGAACTCTTACATGCTCCAAATTTTTGTCTCTGAAAGTCCATATATACATTAATAAAAGCACCTTACAGTAATCAATACAATATGCAATATGCAACCCACCCCTACCCCCACATATATGTACCATGACCTCAGCCTGGAACAGCATAGTCTCCTAGAGCAGAGACTGTGCATCTCTATACCCACTTTTTGTGGGTGTTTGTAACATCTTGCTATAAACCTGATATACACCACTATAACACTATAAATAGGAAGTAATAGAAAAAGATGGATTGAATATACTATTGGAACATTTCAAACTATTTATAATGCTTCTACAAAGATCAAAAAAATTATTTCTGGAGCAAAGCCCTTGAGAAACTAATGATACAAAGTAATGCCATTTCCCTACTCTGTGACAATTTATCTTAAAAGATTGGTCAAAGATGATATCCTTCATTTTGAAAGGATTATACTCTTTAATAGTATAGGTCGGCTACTCATCTTGTTTTCTCTAAGGATCTGCAACTGCTGCAATACTATTTTGAAGTGGGAAATCTCCTGTTACAGATTAAGCAGTCTATATCAGCCACTGTGACTTAGATATTTTGATACTTTAAATGTATAGCTTCTTGAATTAACAAACTTAGAGGAAGAAAGAAAGCACTGGTCTGCATCAGAAGCTGTCTTGCTTATATTTTTTTAACATTATGAATTGTTTTGTATCTGTGCTTTGTTGCAGAGCTGCTGCATTCCAAACCAAGAGGGATGATATTTTGCCAGGTATTAGAATTGCTCATTTAGAAATCCATATGCTTTGTATACTCAGAATATTTACACGATATATATCACACACACAAACACAGGAACAAAAGAAAAAAGAAAGAAAAGGGAAGTAGGAACATTATTAAGGCAGACTGTATCCTTTTTGAATTGAGGCTTGATCTATAAATGCCACATATTATTTTACCCTAGTCAGCAACTCATAATGAAAACACTGGAACATCTTCAGGAAATTATGTTTTATTCAGCTTTCTAGGCCTAATTTCTATTTTTTAAGTGACAAATTGGAAAATATATTTTAATTCTAATATAACTGTTGGCTGCTGAAGAGGAAATTGATAGAATCAAAAGAATTGCAAGCAGAAAAAAACGGAGGAAAACCCAAGAAAACCCTGCAAACTCAATCTCTATGTAGGACTTGTCATTAGACACTGAACATTTTTGTAATGTGAATGTATATCAATGGTTCTAAATTTTCCACCATCCTAACCCCAGGCAATTACATAGCTCTCAAATATATTTGTACGGTCATTAATGATTAATGTTGCCAAATGGTGAGTACAAAACACAAAAAGTATGTGAATAAAAAGCAGTAAACTTGATGGGTTTAAGGTTATTTGTTCTGCACATAGTGAACCATTCACTGCACAGAATTGTGCTTTTCTGTAAACTAGCATCTGACTTTTTTGAGAATGGAAGTAGAGGAATAGATTCACTGAGAAGTAATATTTTTAGAAAACAGGAAATGATGGAGGTGTTTCAGTTGTTATTGCATGTTGTTTAATTAATTCCCACTGTAATAATAGTCCCCATAATAATGACCTTAATAACCAAGACAGAGATAATAACTAGTTCTAGTAATACGGCAGTAGTAGCTGTCAGCAGAAGCCAATTGTGCTAATAGCTGTGCAAATTAAAAATAAAAATGTGCCTCTTGCCTCGAAGAGATTACACTGAGTATTTCATAGCTCTTAGCATACTTCTCAGTGATTAGCATGTTGCCATTGCATCAAAGATCATCTTTTATTCCTCTGCACAGCAGACAGAATGCTTCTTCCCCAAAGGAAAACTACAGCAGTGTGTTTTCTGGTAGTTCTGATGAATATTTGCTCCTATTTTAGAGAGATCACTACACAGTGGAGAAGTGAAAGCTGGAATGAGGATCATGACGTTGCTTTCTTACGACTGACTTAACCGTGTTTGCTGTCACGCAACTCCTGGAGTGCCAACTATGTTACAGCATAGTTGTAACATATACTCTTGTTTCTTGGCCTGTGGGCACTTTTATAGTGATGGATCAGCAATCTTTTCCTATATATGAACATCCTTGCAAAATAGTGAGTTCTGAATTTAGAAAAGGCATTGTAGTTTTCAGTGGGTTTTGTTAGCTGCCAAGGTTTCACAATTTGCCCAAGATTCTATTCAGCTGAAGGGACTATTGTTGCACCATTTGTCATGCACATTAGCATATGCTGGGCTGCAAAACGTGTTCTAGGAATAGAGGAAAAGAAATGTAATCTACTGACATCATTGATGAATTTCTGCAGGAAATTCAGATGTGGTACTGAGCTAGTTTTGGCTCATTTCTTTTGTAGTGTACTAAAATCACTGAAAATATATTTTAAGGAAATTTTAATATGATTGAAAAACCAACTTACCATGATTGTACATAAAGCGCTTAATACAAAATATTGGTCAAATATGAAATGCACAGCAGTCCAGCCTTCAGGCTGCACAGCCAGTGAACCTGCAAATACAAGTGAATTGCAACTGTCCACAGAATTTCATCCACACATGAACACTGAGAAGATACCACTTGCCCAGCTCAATTTTGCAAGGACTATTTGCACTTCTATATATTATTATTCTCATTTACACATGAGAATGCCCCTTTCAGACAATAGCGTGTCTTGTGTTTTTAACAAAAGTCCTGTTTTAAAATTATATGAAGAGGTATTGTAGACTAAAATGTGCTATGCAATGATCACTTGTACATAAGGCAGCAAAAGTGATGTCAAAATTTGAGAACAGCAATGACAATGGCAGTGCTCAGTCTTGGGAAAATTATACTTTTTTCTTAAATCTCTGGGCACAGCTAAGGATTGATGTATATTCCCCTCCATACGGCAACATACGTGTAATTGGGAAAGTCAGAAGAAGAGAAGCACAGAGTCAGTGCTCAACAATGGGAGATATCCCACAGTAGGTTAGAGTGGGTTCAGGGTGAGACCCATGGAAAGCTCTGCTGAGTTTTGTGAAGATCTCCAGAAAACTTGATGTAAATAGCCAAAACCTCTTCTGACTCAGACTTGGGTTCCTACAATGTGTGCTATGAAGAAAAAACCCCAACTGTATATAGACTGATGTCCTTTGAGCTGTAGAGAAAAATTGTTCATTTTATTCACTGCTACTTAATTACATATTGCAACTACATATTGCACTTAATTTTATTGCTTAATGCCCTTTTTTTTTTTTTTTTAAATCTGTTGTTAGGTAAATCCATGGTTCAGACAAACACTGAGGTTTTGAGAACTGCACATATCAGTAAGACGGAGTGTTCAAAGGCGCAGACATCCACCTATTAAGGCATCTGAAGTCAGATACTGCTGGTGAAATAAAATGCTCAGTGGTTTATTCAAAGTCTTAGAAATTTTCTATGGTAGAACCTAGAACTGAGCTCAGACTTCCAGACTGCTTGTCTCCAGCTGAAGTCCTTTTTCTCCAGGAGAGGCCACCTTTCCATGGGTTATAAGGTGTAGATAACATCCCAGGATGCTCATACACAGCACTGGGTAGCTGCTGGTATCATTGTTCAGGGAAGTGAAACATGTCATGACCACTCCACAATAAAATCTCAAGGTTCCATCTATAAAGTAATGGCATCAGCACCAGCTGCACAGATGCAGTTCCAATCTGAGTGATTACTATCTGTCCCTCTATAGCTTCTTTTCAGTTTAGTGCGAATGTGATTTTTTCCTTCAGCTTTGTGTCCCACCATTCTATACTGTTGCTGCTCTCCATAAATTCACCACTGCCTTTCTCCCCAGGGAAAGATAACCGCTTCTGCCTTGTATACATTACACATAAATCTTGAATAGAGGTGACTGTCTAAAGAGGCTCCTTGAATCAACAGATAAAAATTGTTACCTAATGTTAGGCTGCTGCACTGCTGATCTTTGACTGATCACACAATTTTTTTTGCCATTAGACCTTAATATGGAGAAGTTTCCCTAAACTTCCTTCTTCCTCTTCACTGCATGACACTGGAGTGGACAAGCAACAGCCTAGCAGGTTGATTGTATATGTCCTCACTTTTTTGGCAATCCAATAATTACGACATGCTTTATTTTTAAAGTAAAATATCTGTAGGAAGTTTTAAAACTACTCATTAACCTGTGAAGCAAATACAAACATGGTGATGGAAACTATTTAACAGGGAAAACCAAAATAAATAGCTTATGTGTCTTTGGAAACATAAATATCTTCTGAAAAGTAAGAAAGAGATATTGAGTGACTCTGCCATACTGGCCCCTCTGTCCATACCTAGTTCCCTGAGGGCTTTGTCTCCCCACTGATGCATGTCAGGAATTTCCTTTTGTTTTTTACTGAACTTGCCCCATCACTATGATGGTGCCATCTGGCATCCAGATATTATTATTTGCCCTTTCCCCCCCCCTCCTTTTTATGGCTAGCACCAGGGTTATTTATGGCAGTATGTTAAAACCTGGGTATGGTGCTAACATACAAAAGCATTTTTCAAGAGTTAGAGACAGAAATCTTTTAAACAACCCTCTACCACCCACAAACCCAATCTCATTATACATAGAAAAACCGATACTTTTTTAATCATGACTGCTGGTCTTTCTGACTCTGGCTGTCATGCTGTGATGGTGTAATGAGCTCCAGTCAAAGGGTCAGACAAAAAGATACTGTGGCTTCTCCCTCTATTTCTAGGGCCTGGTGAATGGTGACTTCAGAGATGAACAGCAATAGGAGAGCAATCTGTACAACAACACAGGACAGCAAGGACTTCTTACTCTAAACCTGTGTCCTAACAAAGATTACAGCATTTTCTTACCAACCAACTTAGAGTATTTCATAGTAGTTCTGACAGCAATTAATATTTAACTGACCCCATCTAGGGGTGCAGCAGGTCAGAAAACTCAAACATAACTATTCCCTCTAGCCTTCAAGTGGCTGGACTGGTTATAATTAATTCTTTCAGCAGCAGAACTGATGAAGACTGATTAAACATGGGTCTATATTTGAAAGCTAAGTGTCCAAATGGATTCTCTGGTATCTCTTAAGGACTAAACTCCTTTAGAAACCTTTCCTTCAACTGAGGAATTGTAGGGTGTCAGTTTTCTACCTAGTCATTTAGTTCAGTGAAACATTTGGAAAATACTACCACAGAATTTCCTGGTGAATATCAATGAAATTTGACAGAGAGGTAAAATTCTCTTGGATAACTTTATACTTCTGTCAAATTCAGTTAACTGGAATAAATTCAGACATAACTAAGAGAAGAGGAAGGCAACTGACAGATAGACATATACAGTCAAAATTGAACTGTAAGACTTGCTTCCTTTAGAAATTCCTGAAGAAATAAATAATGGAAGGCACTACATGCAGATGGAATAAAAATGAGCCATCTGCTGCTGTTGCAGCACGTGTTAGAAAATGATCACAAATGACAGCTAGAAGGACAATAAGTGTAACTTTATAACCCATAGTATGCAATTTCATAACAAAAATTGTATTCAAGAGAAACTCATAGAAGTCACAAGACAGCAATGCAGAGATTCACAAATATGAGGACTCCATGCGTAGGAGAAATCTGCTGAAAACTTTCAGCTTTAGTTTTTAAACTTCCACTCAAGAATAAACTTAGAGAAGGACAATAGAGTTGCTTATAGATGGGGATTGCTTTCTCTGCCTGAAGAATGGTAAGGTAGAAAGGGTGGCAGTGGTAGGGAAAGAATGGTCTTCTGGCTACAAAGAAAGGGTCTGTCTTTGGAGGAGATTTGGCACTTGGTGGCATAAGAAAGCTCAGGAACAGCCTCAGACGAAGTGGGAAGAGTCCTTACTGACATCTCACCTAGTCATGAAATTGGTAAGTATTGCACCAATACATAGTGAATAGGAAAATCACATAAGCACAGCTTATCTGAAGAAACTTCCATTACTCCAACTTCAAGCAAACATGCTCATGAACACATAACACTGCTTTTTCAGCACCTGGCCTACTGGGCCACTGGAGGCCTTCTGCTGTTTCTCCTGCTCTACTGTCTCTCCTCTGCCCATCGTTCCCTCCCTGCTGAGTAGAGGAGTGGTGTCTCAAAGCAAGTCTATCCTGGCTGCCCAGCTCAGCTCCTACTCTCCAACCTTGCTGAACCAGAGAAAATAAATGGCTTCCTCAGAGAAAGGGAAGCAAGCAGTTAACTTTTTCTTTTATTTTTTATTTTTACAACCCCAGTATATGTTCTGAAAATACTTACAGTGAAGTACACTCTACAACACACTTAGGTGTAAGACAGTAGGAAATTGATGGTCATGTTCTAGTTACTCCAATTCACAGTCAGCAAAATAGCTGACCACATCACACGCTATCTTCCACCTGCTAGTGCTAGTGCTTAATCCAACATTTAAAAACTGTTCCAACCTGCAACTTAGCATGCACCTACCGTCTGGACTTATCATTCATAAGCCAAAACATGTGAGTGATAGCTTGACACCTCTCAGCATGGTAGGCTATGGAATATTACATTGAGTCTGCAGAGGTGCAGAAACACAGGCTAAAAGGTGCATTATTATGTAATATACCCTGCTTTTCAACTAGTTGGTGTATTCGAAATCCCTACAGCTGACTGAGGACAAATGATGGTCTAAAACTGGCATCAAAGTTGATTGTTGATTGTATATTGGTGAGTTCTGAATGTTTTGTCTCCTTTTCTACAGAAAAAACTGTATGTAATGACAGAAACAATCTAATAATCTAATCTAATAAGGACCTAAAACCCGTAACTGTTTAAAGGTAGACATTACTGAAAAATACTATTAATAGTGAGGCACCAGAACCAATTTTATGTGGAACTTCACTTCTCAAGTCACTGTCAACAGATTAGATATTCTGAAACAACATGCAGATGGCTATTACTGTTTACAGACGGGGAGTGCATGGATGGCCCTTTCAGCACAAGGTTTCTAAGTTTTTGTTTGGTCTTCCTGTCTCACACCTTATCACTAAAATCATCCAAATCCAAACACAAGGCATGGATATCTCTGAGCTCTGGGAAAGTTTGCATAAGTATCCTGACTTTGTGCCGTTTATTTCAGCTGTTAGTCAACACATATAAAAATCTAGACCTGAATTTAATTTAATGTCATGCTGATTTCTCATCAGCCTAAAATAAAGATTATACATGTTCCCGGAGCTGTGCTTTGCAGAGAGAGAGAGAGAAAAAAATGTATAAAATGTCACCTCATGGCTGAATGAATCTAGTCTGGACTGTGCCCAACTATATGTTGATATGTTAGTACCCCACTGGTATCACTGAAGTGTTGTATGAAACGGGGTAAAAAGATGAGAATGTCTTTGCAGAACAGGGTTTTTTTTTGCAACAGAGCAGTGAACTATAAAGTAAGGAGGTGTCATAGATACACTAAAAACATTTAAAAATTCTTAAATACCTTTCATTTTATATCTCCCAATGTGTGTTTCAATCACAAGTAATATACCCATAAGGTTTTCCAGAATATTTTATTAAAATACACATCATGATAAACAAAAGCCTCTTCATCTTTCTCTGCATGTTATGCCTATTCTCTACAAACCCCTTTTTGTTAATATTTTAAGCTACATATATTAATATATATACATATGCATATTACTATATGCTTTTTCTATGGTATTGTCAACATTGTTCACAAAATTTATCAAAAAAACTTCTGTGTGATAAATTGTTCCAATGACCACATTATCAGTATGATTCCTTTCGATAAACTTCCTGATAATACATCCTACTTTATGTATGCTTCCAGGGGTTATTTACGTTTGATAAATACATGTTTAGATAAGTGGTTTAGTAGTCTCAAGAAGAAAATCACAAGAAAATAAACCATACTTTACAAACGAAAAATTAGTACATTCACAGATATTGAATTTTCTAGACTTTGACTCTGAATGAATGAACTTACAAAATCTATGGAACACCGGAAACAGTTAAACAGCCCATATTACATGCTATATCGCTACTCATGTGTATATATATACACACACATATGAATACGTGCATTTGTATATGCGTGTATAAATGTGTGTATATACATGTATGTATGTGTTTATGTACATATATGGCACCTGGATTAAAATAATTTTTATTTTCAGAGCTTTATTATATATGTCTGTAGCTCTATTTCAATGTTTCAGTTTCAAATTACTTAAACTCAAATTAACCATGCCAAAATTGCAATCATATTACATCATGAACAATGCTTTTAGTCTAATACACAGCTGTAGTTGCAACAAAAGATGCTGTATGGTTAGCTACAATGAACTGGATACTGATTAAAACTCTGTACAGAGGTTATAATTACAGCATGCATCTATCTCAATTCCAGAATAAAAAAATCCAAAACATAACAATAATAGTATTTTTAATTTCTCAGTCTCATTGCTAAAGGCATATATGGTACACCAGATTTACTGCAGCTTCCTTTTCATTGCAATTTTATTAGGCTAAGGAAGACTAATTATTCATAAATGCCAATAAAACTCAACTCTGAATGAAATTCTGAGGGTGTTTTAAAACCAGTTATTTTTTCTAACTTCTTCTACAGTCCTGCTATTAACAAAATGAAGCACACATAGAAACTGCTAAACTGCATTTTCAATGGCACTGTGTGAAGAACCTGACTACACCAGGTCAGATTCATGCAGTCAGATTTTCTTACTGATATATTAAAATGTCAGGTATCAACTCTAAGTGGAAGTGTTCTTTTCCAGCTTTTTATTGTAATACTTTTTCTTTCATCATTACCTGTAACTATTTTATGCCCTCTACCTCTTTCTATCTCAGTGGTAATTTCTTCACAAAACAGAATAAAAATGAATAGGAAAGAGAAAACTTACAGTTAAGGATGAGATAATTTTACGTATTTAAGAGGAAAATGTACAGTTCTCATAATTTCAGGCAGCCCTAATGCAAGGGGAGTGTCAATGTGCGTATGTAGGCCAACCTGCCATCCAAGAGCGTTTGCAGCAGGAGGAAAAGCTACTAATGGGGTACAAGGTGCTGACTGAGATCCATCTTGCAAAGGTGCCTGGGCAAAGACCATGAAGTAACTACAAAAGCAGGGAGGCAAAAATCCCTGAAATGATGAGGTGGGTGATAATAAGGCAATCCAAACCATAGGACTGAGGTTTCTAATTTATTTTCTGCTAAAATTGATTAATTTTATTTGCTGCTACTACATATCTCCTGGGGGCGGAGGAGAGGGGAAATCATCACTGGCTGCCCTGTATTTTACCTCTTAGTTCACAGGAGTATTGGAAGAATAAATAAATGTACTGAGCTATGGAGCTACAGCGGTAGTGGGCAGCATATAGCTATGTAGGTAGACAGACTGTCACTATAATATTATTGTAAATGACCTTAAATTAAACATGCATATATTTGCTCAAATTAAATCTGCATTTGCCCTCTTGAATTCTGTCTCTTACTATCTAAAAATAATACAGATTTATGCTCACTGATTTCCACAGTCTTTGGTTTAGCCTTTACACTCTAAATGTAAGCCAAACAAAATTTTAAGACACTGTTTCAGTTCAGCACAAGCCACAGATCTCCACATCATGAGAACCTGCTATAAGCAAATTTTTAAGACTTACGATGGTTCTTCAGACACCACTGCTCCTTCCTCCAGCTCTTGAGCTTGCTTATACCATGGCAGCTTTGCTTCCACAGGAAGTTTCTCTATGGAACAAGCACAAGCATGTGAAACTTGGAAGCACACAGTAAAGCTGCTATATATACCAGCCTCCCCTCTCTCTGTGATGCACATGTGCCTTCATCTGCATGGAGGTTGAGCACAAAGAAGAAAGAGAAAGGAGAGCAGGAGAGAGAGAACGAGCCTAGTCTTTGTCACCTGGACTATAAAGCTTACAAGGTTATATGATCACATAGCTCACTGTTGCAGCTAGAAGGGCTATTCTTATAAAGTCAGAAAGGCAAATTAAATCACTTTTCAGACTATACAATTGAGCTGTAAAAGTAGTCACTTTGGAAAGTATTTTTTGCAGGGAGCTTTCCAAGTGTAACAGGCCTCCACTGACCCTGCAAAGGCAAAATGTATAAAATCCCCATGTTTACCCTTAAATTTTAGAACTTCAGAAGACACATTAAGCTTGTTTTTGATAGATTACAAAAGGAAGAAAATCCTGATTTGATGAGCGATACCACAGAACAGAGAAACTCTAATAAAATGGCCCAGCTATGCTTTTCAACTTTATCAGTTCATCAGCTATGTGGATTTAAAAGAACGAGCTTGATACTTTTTATGTCATTTCTGATGGAAAACAGTAGAGCTGCTTTTCTTCCCCTCCATGATGTGCATGCAGCATAATGAGCTGCTCTGCTTTGGGGAGTGCAGGGCCATGCCGCTTCACGTGCCAAACTCTGCTTTCATGTGGTGTCAAAGTATAGTATTTGAGCTGAAGGCAGTAGAGCTGTTTTAGCTCTACATGGGTATAAAGCAAGAGAAAATTTGGCACTATAATTTGAGAAGGAGCTCTGCATTTCAATAAAATGTCCTGGGCTAGGATCAGGGGAAAAAACACAAATAAAAGGGGATGAGACTCAGACCAGATCTCTTTGCCACTTACAAATCACCTAAGACTTTTGTGTGTATGTAATCCGTGGATTTGTACTTGCCAACAGGAGCAGATTAATGTTGTTCACACTAGGAAGTTTCTATGACTGTTGTACACAACAGTAAACATTTCACATATGGACACAAAATTTCCCATCTGTCAGTTGTATCGTAGAGGAACAACAGCTTATGACTTGGTTTCACAGCTACTGCAACTTTAGTGAAGCAAATTTTCTTGGAGCAAGTTATTAACTGAGGAAAAAAGGGACAGTAATAGAGTTACTATGTCTCTCTCTCAGAAATAGCTTGCCAAGCTCTTACTTTAACATACTTATTAGGGCCATTTAAAGATGATTATTTGCCAGCACAGCTCTTAGTTTATTCTATATTTTGCTGCATTTGTTATCCAAAATACGTAGAAGATATTTCTATTTATATGTTCTGCAGCTTGTTTTATGGGTTTTGGAAAGCCAGATCTTACTTCTGTGCTTTTTTGCTTGGATGCAAGTGCTTGTAAAAAGAAAAAGCTCTTGCGTACCATTGCTTGTTATGTGACTTTTTTAATAACTTTGCTTTTTTAGAGGTGTAGTTAATTATAATCTACACTGTAAAATTTGTTAGAGGATTAGAAATGTTGATGTTGTGCAGCATGCTTTGACAAAAAAAAAGATTAATATAAATCACTCTTAACATAAACTAAGGAGGAATTTTTACCTTTGGAGATTAAAGTGAAATGTCTCCTTTTCTAAAACACTTCCAGTAAAAACACTTAAATCCTTTATTATACAGAAACTTATATGAGATGAATACACCTTCTCTATTAAAATTGAAAATCATTGCTTAATCCAGGGGTATCCTATGTTTTCCCATTATTGGTGTACAATAAATTGCCTCAGTGCTTAAATGAAGTAAAATGAAACAAATCAAATGAACTCTTTGCATTCTAGTTCTGTTTAGCACAGTGTGTTAAAAGAAGAGTGAATTCACATTTTTGGTCTTACTGCTTCAGTCACCTTGGAAGATTGTTTTTCTGCTTCCTGTTAATGCAGCTCCAAAAGGAAAAAGCAGTCTAAGATTAAAGCATTCAGTAGGGGAGATGTAATTCGCTACAGGTAGTGCTCAAAATTTCTAACTCTAGATTTGTGAAATAAAAAGGAAGAAATTCCAGCACATAAATAGAATAATTTGGATTGGAAAAGACCTCTGGACATCACCTGGTTCAACTAGCTTCTGAAAGTACGACTCAGCCTTCAGGCACATGCGTCTTCAAACACTACCACTTGCATTATGGAGGGAAAACTGAGAGCATTGCAGAACCAAGATGAGGAGTAAAATCAAACCCAAGCAAATCAGTATGCTTTATGTAGGACTTTCAATCCCATGGGGAAAAAATGGAAGAAAGAAATAATTATGCACAATCAGAAAATAATCATGTATGTACTGCAAAGGGCAGCATAAGAGGTTATCGAGAATAAAGGCGCCACTCTCTTGCAAGGGTGAGCTTCCAGCAAACAGCAATTTACTTTGTTCCCAGACAAGCCCCATTGGAAAAGGCTGGTCTGGGATGATGATGCAGGCAAGCAAAGATTTCCTAGCTGGTCTTGCACCCTTCTCAGGTTCCCCAGTCGGAAGTTAGTTGCAGGTTTGCAACATCTGATTTTTTGGTGTCTTACTAGATTTTGCTTACACTGTATGTTGCAGGCAGATAGGATCTTGCTTTACCTGTGCTCTGAACACCATAAACAGATAAAAGTCCTGTAAGGGCAGCTGACTGACTGAGCCCAAACTCACTGAATCTCTATAGGAGGCTCGGTCATGCTAACACAGCCACAGGGTCTTTTTTTTTAATCTTGGAAGGTGGACTGAGTGAGCTCATGTTGGACAGCAAAATACAGTGCAAACATAGCCATTGCTCCCCAGAGGACCTGTGTCTGGGTTTCACCACTTTGGTGGCTGGCAGACACAGTAAATTCTCATGGTCCAGATCAACTAAAATCTTGAAACTTGGCAAGGATGCCCATCATCAGCCACTAAGTGAAGAACTGAAAATTCCAGATTTCACTGTTCCATCTTGGATCAGCACAAGGTCACAGGTCACTCTTATTTCACAAGGCTTCATTATAACTGTTATTAATATGTATTGCAATAGCAATTCATTTTTAAAAAGGAATTTATTTCTTCTTATTGTGGGGTTTAAGTCTCTAGTTTAGGGAAATTAAGTTCACCTGCATTGCTGTATCCCAGAAGTTTCTGTAAGTTAGTCAGCATATGTCACAGAGGTTCTATCGATAGAACTGTATACATGCACAAACATATGCACGTTTATATACCTGTAGAAGCAGTCAAAAACCTGTGTCTTATGCACCTGGCCACTGCCCATTAGTCCAATCCAGTCTCCAGGACTTCTACTAACATTCTCACCCCATAAGAACCTCCAAACAGCTGCAGATGTATTTTCTCCTTCTCAACAAAATATGGGGGATTTACCCCAGTATTACTCTCTGAGGCCCAAGTAAAAACCATTTATATACAAATCGTGAGTACTCCTTGCAATAAGATGTTTCAAGTCTAGCAGTCTGCCAAATTTTGCAGCCTTGCTAGTAGTAGGAACTTCATGTTGGGATATACAATGCTTGTTTCTGACTTGTTTCAAGCTCAAAGTTATGAACAGGTACTTTAAAATTATGGTTATATTTATCTACCATAAATGTTATTTATGCATTTGATTCCTTTTAAAATACAGGGTAAATTTAGCCCAGACACAGTCAGTGAGGTCAAATGTGCTTACACTATGGTAAAATTTACATTTATATTTCTTGGTCTGCTGCACGACAAATTAACAGTGAAAAATCTAGAGCTCTCAAGAAAGAGGAAAGCGCCAACATTCACTCCAAGTTGCTAGCAGGCAAACTGGAATAGGAATGACAGGCCATAAAGGTGCAAGTTCACAATTCGGTGCAGGTGGAAACAGTGTTACTAGCACCAAAAACCCCCCCAACTGCTCAACATGGAGGAGCTCTGAAAGATATATGAGAACCCATTTGCTTCATTACCTTTGGGTTTGTAACAGGGAGTCGGTACAATGCATTCTTCTTTTATGTGTGGCTTTGTTTTAGGAGTACAGCCTCCTGTATGCATCCCCCTGTGATCAATGCAAAGGACCACACGGTATCGGAGCCCTTGTCCACAGGTCACGGTGCACTGGGAAAGAAAAGAAAAACAAAAGGTGCGTGTGATATCTCACGGGAGTGAAAAATAAAAGGGAATATGCATACAGAAGTATGCATATATCAGAGACTAAAACATGAGGCAGAAACACGCAACCTTGAACATAAACTATTCATGATATTTGGTAGTGATGGATACAGCATAAAATTTTCAGAAAGTTTTGCCTTTTTGCTCTGCACATTAACTTGGTTTGGACATTTTGCTGCTGGGTTTCTCTTGCACTGTCACTCTTGCAGCATTGGTACTTGGCTTGTGGCCATCTATCCCATATTGGATATGCTCAGTAACACCCTGTCAGTTTCATCTGGAACCACTCTGCTTTGCTTGGACAAAGTACTTGGGCTTATGGGTTAACAGGGGAGACACTTGGCTGTTTTGGAACATGGCACCAAACGGAATGGGAAACTATTTGAGTTTTCTTCACTCAGACACTTTCTTAAGTTTTTTTGTGGGTTTTTTTTTTTTTTTTTTTTTTTGTAAGGTACATAAATTCAGTCCCCCCATCTCTCCGATACAGTTTGCTTCAGAAGTGATCGCATGGTAGAGGATTCAAAACTACAAACCAGTGGGGAGGGCTATGGATACTACCAATATTACTTTGCTCTTGGGTAGCAGCTTTTATCTGGAAATCACTAAACACTTTGCAATCAGACAAGAACTCCTCACCTGTGGGTGAGCTAGTTTAGCTTCTAAATCCAATTTTATTTGCTGAGAAACTGCGGTGGTAAGAAATGACATACAAGATTAAGTCTTTATGTACAAAATCAAAGTACTTTTCTACTTTTGTAGAAAGACATCTCAAAGGCATTTACTTTTGTGCAAAAGGAAAGATGAGTCAGGAACAGACAACTACAAGCATCAAACAGCAGAGTCTTTTATGGCTTTACGTATTTATGGACGTTTCTCAGCAATTCACGATATTCCATTCATGGCCGAAAAGCTGTAATAAAGATATACCATTATATGCTTACTGCTTTTGTTTTGTGCATGTCATTTACGTTTCCAGATTGTTATTAGTAGAAAGTCACTAATTAACATTACAGATCCGTTTTCTTCTTGCATTGTTCCCCTTAATCATGTTAATCTTACTAATACATTATTCCTGAGTATTTACTTTGCGGTTAGACAAATTGCATAATTTAAAACCGAGGTTATGGTAATAAGGAATGAAAGTAGTGAATGTTCATACTTCCACAAGCTCACTAAACTGTAAGTTAAGACATACTCCTACTGTGTTGAACACAAAGCCAACAAATCTAAGCTGATTACCGGAGACCATTCCTGAGCAAGCCATTTTGGGCAATCAAATACATTGCAAGGTTGGACAACAGGCATCTTTGGAGTATACATGCATTTCCATTCTTCCACAGGGCTGATATGCCCCTGAATGTCTTCCTCCACACATGAGACGCTGCGGCTTTGAATGCCTCCTCCACAGGATGAGGAACAGGCAGTCCAGGGTGTACTTTCCCATCTGGGAAAACAAAGAGGCATCAGGAAAAGGAATCCCTGCTACCTCCACCCCCACCCGCACTCCACAAAGGCATAAACTGCTATCTGCAGGACGGATTTTTTTTCTGATTAATGTCAGTAAAAGTTAATCATATATGTATTTTCATAAATGGCCGTAACAGCAAAACACTCTCATGGTTTCTGTCTTTAAGTCACAGATTAGTCATATGGAATTTCTCTCCCACTAACCGAATGACTACGACCACAGAAATTCTAAATACTTTTAACTTCATTCTTTCTTTTCTTTCTTTAATTGATGAGATTATCATATCTTCACAATTTGTCATTTTCTGAGGAGTCTTTGACACAAATCACTGGAAACTGAGTGTGCTCTGAAGTTGATGCTCCTTTTGCACTAACATACAGGGAAACAGCAGTGTTTCTTTCCAGGGAAACAACTGAGATAAGATAAAAAAAAAGATTGGAGGAAATTACCAAAAAGAAGACATGACTGTACTGATGGGATGTGTGGCCTGTAATGGATAAACTACAGGGACCTTATTTCCTTACAGTGGAGGCAGTGAGGGGGACCAAGAAATCATCTTTTCTTTACAAATGCCATGTGAGAATGCAATGACAAATGCACAGAACAATGTGGTTGTTCTAAGAAGCTATACATACTTATGAGAATAATCCTTTTTTACAGAGATGGATGTATAATAATGTATGTATTGTTCTATAAGTGTACATGTCTGTCCACATAAAATAGTCTGGTATTTCCTCTCTTATACTCAAGCCATTGACACAGAGAGGATCTGGGACCATTGTAATCCTGTGCACGCCTGGTGGTCTGATGGTATAAAAATGCATGTTCTATCTTCCTAAAAATATTCCACAAAATCTTTTTTGTAGTTTTTGTCGTTGTTGTTGTTGTGTTTTTTTTGTTGCGTTTTTTTTTTTACCCCAAAAGCAAATGTCCTTTCATAAGGCCATTAAAACTAATGCTTGAAACAATTGATTTGTTCACAGATTTTTTTTTTTTTTTTTTTTTTTTTGCTTAAAAAATGTTTCATTTTTTGGTTGTTTGGTTTTGTGGGGTTTGTTTTTGTTTTTTTGAAAAACCCTACTTGTTTCCTCTTTCCAGCAAGAGGAAAAAAAGTGAAAGGTGAGAATTTTTTCCTCCCAGTTAAAATAAAGGAATTATTTTTATTAAGTAACAATTACAGGATCTCCAAGATTGCATAGCAATATGAAAAATATTTATCTTTCCCTCTGATTCTTCATCATATCAACCTATCCTTTTCTTATCAGCTCCAGTATATGTAAGCACTACCCACACTTGGCTACTGGCTGGAAGTGCCGTAAAACTCAATGTGAAATGGCTTATGCTAATAGCTGTTTATGAATGGTAAAGCCACTGATTAATTCTATGACTTCTCACAAGGAAGTGGTGAAACCATATTTACACCAGCCATATCCATTATTATGTGCCCAGCACAAGCCACATTATGTCACGAATAGGTAATTTTAGCAATGTTTTTAGTTCAAACGTGTTACCTGTGGCTCTGCTGAACAAGTTTCCCAGCTTACGGCTAAGGTTTCTCACTACCACAAATCTAAATGAAGAGGTCTCAAACTGAAACTCATGAACAGCAGAAATGGCTGTAGCCAGCCTGAGCCAGCTTTTCCCAATCATAAACAGTGATGGATCCCTGGAGTCTTTGGGACAAGTTTCCAGATACCCTAGGCAACCTCAACAATACCAAGCAGCTTAAGTCTAGGCAAGTAGGTTTGGTCCTGAGGATTTGTGTAAGTGTAGGGTAGGAAGGTGAAGTTTTTCTGTTGCACTGCTCTGAAAGTAGGTGTCTCAGCTCTTTCGAGATAGTAAAGGTGCAACATTGACAGAGAATTTGTGAAAGGAATTGGTGGTGTATTAAAAACAAGCACTGTATCTGCTGAACCATACCTTTCACTCTTTGTGACAAAATTCAAGGCTGAGAGGTTGCAGTAGGCAAATCTTGCAAAGATGTCTTGCCAGATTGCTCTCCACTTCTCCTGGAGTGTTTGTCGCTCTCCTTTGTCCCTGGTACTAGGTGCCAGTCTCAGACAGGTAATGCAACCAGGGCCTCTCTGGTTTGGTTGAGGTTTTTTTTTTTGGTTTGTTTATTTGGGTTTTTTGCCTAAGCTCTGCAGGTGCAGAGGAAAGACATTTTTTATTGCCCTGACTTGGCCCTAGCTCATGCCAGCCTCATGGTCTGTTCAGTTTCTGTTGCCTCTGAGGTTTGGAGGAGAGAAGTAGGGAAGCAGCAGTGAAAAAGCAGAGAGAAAAAGGGGGGCAGACGTCCCAACCAGCAGTTGCAGCCTGAGCAATTGATTCTGTGGAGAGGGGGTGTTAAAGGAGAATAGTACAGCTGGGAGAGTGGATGTAAGGGGACTGTAAAGGGGTGAGACCAAAATCCAGAACAGCTTGAGAAACAGTCTCAGCCTTTTGATCATTTTCAGGGAATTAATTTTTTTTTTTTTTTTTTTTTTCAGTGTTACTGAAAGCCAAATACCTCAGGGCATTTTGATCCTTTATTTTGGATTTCGTTCAGCAGTAAAAAAGCTTCTGCACAGCTGCCAGCTCAGGATGCTTTTTCCTTCAATACAGTCCATCCACTGTTAAGTACTGCTGAATCATTCTTTGATATAAAATTGTTCTCTGTCTTTTGTCAATGCACATGCCCTTTGTACACAACTGTAATAAAATCTGTTTTATTCAAAGCTAGAGTGTTAAAACCCTGTATTAATATTCTAGCTTCTATATTCTTTACTAACAGAGGTTTATTTTTTGAGGTTAGGAGGTATGTACGTGATTCTTTAAAAAACAAAGAACAGAAAAAAGTGTTTTCCATAAAAAAGGAATTAGATGCAGGGATATATTTTATAAGTGTATCTCATGAGTATTTTGTAGTAATGACTGTGTGTACATAATCATAAGCACTTAGCTAAGGAAGGGAAAAGCCTAATCCAAATGACACGGATCATTGATAAAGGGTGTGAACATGAATGGCAGTGGCAAAGCTTGGCAAGTAAGCTGCTCTCCTCCTTGTATTCTCACTCATAGTTTGGGGTGGGTCCATGATTTGGCTGGGGACTCTTGAACAGGAAATACACTGTGTTTGCACACTGATGCTGAAAGCTCTCTGCATTAGGCCTCACCAAGGTTTGAGGGAGGTTGTTTCCTCACTAGGATGAGACTACAAGTTGCCTAGGGGGGTATTTCTGTGATTTCATACTCTATGACACAATAAATTAATGAAGAAGGAAATACAGCACAATACATGTGCAGGTGGTATTTCAAAACCAAAAGATACCCTTCAGATACCAAACATTTTCACCAGCACCATTCTTATTCACTGCTGTAAGAGTAATTACTATATGATTATTTCCACGAGAATCTCAAATCTTACATAGAACAGGTTGCACAGAGAAGTGGTAAATGCTCCGTTCCTGGCAGTGTTCAAGCCCAGGTTGGACAGAGCCTTGGGCAACATGGTATAGTGTGAGGTGTCCCTGCCTATGGCAGGGAAGTTGGAACTAGATGATCTTAAGGTCCTTTCCAACCCTAACTATTCTATGATTCTATGATTCTCTGATTAAAGACATTTTAATTGTGAGATAATGATACAAATCAGGCCTTGATCCTATTAATGATCTCCGATATCTTAGAAAAGCCAATGGATTAATACGCCTGGGGAAGGCATTAGCATGGGTTTGCAGGATCAGAACACAACACCGATACTGTCTAAACCCAAAATCTCACCATTAATAAGCATGCAAGAAGCAGCAATGCAAGAGAGAGAGAAAGTCTGATTGTTCATTACAAAGTCAATGGTTATAGTTCTGTTCAGAAATGTGTGAAGGGAAGAAAAAGGAAAGGTGTGAGAGAAAAGAGGAGGTGGGGATGGGGGCTGAGGAGTGGAAGAAAGGGACCATACACTCAATAAGTCTCCACTGCTGCTTCACCTAGAATATCGTTTCAGTTCTGCATCAACAGAATTTATAACAGGTCAGCACTTGAACATCTCTAGGTTTTTCTGCAGGAGTTCAGAGCAAGAGGAAAGAAGCATCTGTTAACTTAGTTTGAGAGCAAAGCAGAAATGCAGAGAAGAAGAAAAAAGAAGTAAATGTATTTGTTAATCCTAGCATCTGTTCGACTGTTTTACATACCGAGGAAGGGGATGGTAGAGGTCATAGGGCATGATCTGCTTGTATCCATCACTGTTAGGAACAATAATGCCAACCCTCTGAGTAGAAGGTACACATAATAAAATAAACACTAAATGATTACATTATACAAATTCTTTTAAACAATATAAAAAAAAAACCCAAAACAAGATATTTTACCTAAGTTGCTGTCACATTTAAACCAAAGCTTATGGTCCCATCCTACTGTTTCTGAGTCATTCAAAGAATAAACCACTGATTAATCCTTTATTCTTATGAATACATTACTGTTTGACTGAGAAGCAATCCATTACCAGAAGTGATCCAAATGAGTTGTCCATTTATTATTTAAATTTATGAGGTTATTATCTGTCATAAAAAAAAAAAAAAATCTACACTTCATACTGTCTTGGAGCTTGGATGCAAAGTCACTGAAGAAAATAGAACTTTGATGTGCTTCAAAGAGGTCTAGATCAAACCCTTTCCTAAGTTATTTATGGTTGTTTCTGCCCTCCAGATAAAATTTCTGCTTTTACACAGGCTGGGATTAGAAATTTGGAGAATCCCAGTGCAAGAGTTCAAATCTGTAATTTTTGTCTCTCCACCTTAAATCAGTCCAATTTCACTCATCTTCAGAACCTGCTTTTTATTTGGATTTTTCTGAAAGAAAGAAAGAACTGAAGGGAAGAGTAACATGTAAAGCTGGTTGGATTTTTTTGGTGTTGTCGTGACTGGTTAGCTTGGTTTGCTGCAGTGTTTATTGGCATAATATCTAAATAATGTAACATCTAAGGGTTATAGAAGGCTATAGCATAGATAAGAAGTTGTAATTATCTGAACCATGACCATGCCAGTTATGTGTGAGATGGATTTCACTTGACTTGTTGGCAACAACAGGGTCTCACTGAATTGCTAGTCTAGAACTTCATCTTTTGTCTGCACATTTTATAGATTTTGACTCAGAGTAACCATGTTGTCTCCAAGTTATCAGGCATACCTATTAATATCGAATAGATGATCCCAGAGTATCTGATGTGTCAGTTTCATCAAAGCCACTGTGTAACAGAGGACTTGG
This sequence comes from Strigops habroptila, assembly GCF_004027225.2. NCBI lineage: Eukaryota > Metazoa > Chordata > Aves > Psittaciformes > Psittacidae > Strigops > Strigops habroptila. The sequence continues at coordinate 66,893,093 of NC_044302.2, forward strand.
ATGGGGCAGGTGCGCAGAACCATTAAAGAGTGAATGCTAACTGCATTAAAATAAAAACTGTGTCCCTACCCGAGTTACAGAGAGAGGAAACTCTACAGATAGAGGAGGCTGCTATGGATTTCTGCAAGGAGGAAGTAGCAAAGGAGAGGGAAGGGAGAAAGTATTCGCCATCCTCAGCACAGTTCACTGAAAAACACTGTATGCATTCAAAGAAGTCTTGTCATGGTAAGGATAAAGGGGTCTATTCTCCTTTCAATCAACAGGGTTTTGATGTGCATAACTTGTCCACGATAGCAGAATGGATCCCATTGTGTTTTCACAGTGAGGAGTCAGTGCCAGGTCAGTGTGCTGGAATTTCTTAGCTAAAGCAAGGGAAGACACTGGAGCCTTGGGAGTGTGTGACGGGGACTAGACAACTCCCTCCAAGATTAGCAGCCTCTGTAGTCACAGGAGGCCTCTGCACGAGTATGCATGTTTGCATCTTCAGAGAGCTGCCTGTCTCCACAAAAATCTAGGAGAGGCAATTTTGGCACTGAGAAACTTCAGAGAAGACAAATGGGTTATTTAGAGCCTAGCCAATGAAGAAGTCTTTTCAAATTTAGCTTGATGGGTAAAAACTTTTGGGGATTTCTGCTGCCTTCCTGACCCTCCAACTAATGCTGCTGAAGTTCCATTCCGAAGCATTTTGCACTTTCCAGCTCAACAACTTGCTGAGGAGCAGTTGGAAAAAAGATTAATATACCACCATGTTCAGAAATGAAATAATTATACTATAAAAGCATCTACTGCCTAAGAAAGATTTCAGAACATTTCTCACTCACTGCAGTGAGAAATGTTTTCTTTCTAACAAGCATGATCTGTATGCATAATCCAGGTCTACATGCATTAGGATGCCTAATATCCAAGGCCATTCCAATGGAAATAACCATACCACATCCAAATACTGTTAGGAAGATTAAATAACACTTATAAAGCACTAGATTAATATTGTCATTGGAAAGGTTTGACCCTCAAAGAATTTTGCATACATAAACTGCATTTCTGTAAATGGTATAGAGATCTACAGAATTACTGATGCTGTCCTTGTGCATATATGAGAGGCTGCCAAAGGCTCGCATTCTGTTAGTGCAAGATGATGATCCCTAGCAGCATAAGTCCCATAGTCACAGAGAGGAAAAAGACCCCCACAATAATACACAATGGCTTAATTTATGACTTTAAAAATCATCTTGAAGGTACAACTGAAGAGCAGATGGTCATTGTACCATTAACAGCAACTGCATCTTTCCAAGCCAGTCTCATGTGGTTTTTTGGTGTCTGTTCCACAACACCATCCCCCCCCCCCACCCAAGACTAAGTTAACTATATGAAAAACCTTTTAGAGATTAAATTGAAAACATCTTAGAGGTTACTTTGGTATAATCCTGTTCTTTCTGACTGGACAAAGTTGTTTAAATTCTATGAATCTATCATTCCAACATACTTCTATAAAAGACTGGAAAAGATCTAATTTATGGACTTTGTTCACCGTCCATTACTGAGACAATGCAAAGGGGTGGTGTGTTAAATGAACAGAGCAAATAATAATAATACCCTCACTACACTGAGATTTCTGGATGATGAGGGAGTAGATAACAGGATTCACTCACACAACACCAAGAGCAAATCTACTTTAGCAGAAGCAGGAGCACAAAGCAAAATATTTTGAAGAGATGCTGAGTCTCATATGTCTGAAATCTCCCACGCATTTCAGACCAACAAGTTGTAGCACATACTCTGCAGACTGGTTTGTTTTCCTCGGGAGCGCTGGCAGCTTTAGCACAGTTGCTCTTCCAAGGCACATGTCCAGCTGGGAGCTGCATCTGCCAGAGGTGGGTGTGCTGCACCCAGGTCTGCCATCTCTGCAAACAGTCGGCTTTCCCATGGTATGGGTGCCCACAGCTGAATTCCTTGAAAGTCACGCTTGGCGTCGTCTTCCCTGGTAGTAGCTCCTTTTCCTCCGTACGCTACGCTCTAGCACAAACAACATGCACGAATGCCTTTCTCCTGTATCTCCCCTATGACTGTCTCCAACAAGGTGCCAGAACTTCCCACCTCCCTCTCCTGCATGCCCACAGCTCCACAGCTCTCAGGCCAGTCACCTGCTGAGCCAAGCAGCGGCACAGAGGCTAGAGCTGGAAGAAGAGCCAGCAAAGGGAAAGGGCATAACCCCCTGAGATGCCTCAGAGGGGTGTAACTCTGCATGGGGACAATGCGCAGAGGCTGGGCAGGTGTGGGTAGGGGAGCCTGTCGCTCATGCACTGGTGCTCCTGCACCCTGCCATGCCAGTACCCAGTCTCTGCAGGACACTAGCATGCCTCTGGCTCATAGCCTTCATTTTTACTGTGGGCTCTGTTTTCCTGGGGCTTTCCTACCTGCAGTGCTGCAGCTGCAGGGATGACTGCACTCCCAGGTGGCTGGAGCTGCTATACATCTTTCCTGACAGGGACTCACTGAAATATGTCAATCTTGAGAATAAATGATCTGCATGGCAGGGACTATGCCATCTAAGCAATGGTCCAAAGTATGTCTAAGATGTTAATAGCAATCAGCAAATAATAATAAAAAATTGAAGCAGCTTAAGTGGGCTGTGGGCAGCTAATTCATTAAGTGAAAGGAAACACTTGGAAGACCTGAAAAAGATCATCACAAAAGATAAGATTTTGGCAGCTGAGGCAGCATCTGCCATCAGCTCCTTCGCTATCCACAACTCCTGTATCTGGAGGCATATGTACTGCCATTTCTACTCAAATGTATCATAATTTCCAACTCAGCCTTCCTGAAAATTTGTCTGGTGGTTCCTTTCCTGCTGCTCTGAATTGGTTTTGGCCTCCGAAACTCCCTTCCACACCCCTTTTTCATGCATAATGCATCACTTAAGCTCATTTCTCTGGCAACCTTGGTAGTTCCTTGCTAAATCCTGAACTGTTCAAAAAACACCCTCCATAAATATACGTTTGGAATGACTAATGTTTGTTGACTGTTCTCTCATTTGCAGGCATCACACTTTTTGCTAATAGCTGTCTCACTTTTCCACCACATGCAACTATGGTGATGAAAAAGGTTTGCTCGTCCTCCTGCTTTGATAGATAAAATCCTCATTTCTCATCTTCCCCTGGAATGTCTATCTCGCTGTCTTTAGGATCATCCATGTGCATATGGTTGGCTGTGGAAATTGAGACCAGACCCAGCAATCAGCGGCAACCAAGGTTTAGAGAAGCTTTCTGAGCCCCCTGTAACAAATTAAGAACTGAACTAAAAAATGCAAATCCACAGAAATGACCATTTTCCTGAAGCAGAGATAAGGAAAGGGCATTGTCATGACCAGTGACGCATACCCATGCAAAAAGCTGGGGTATTGTCAAAAAGCCCAGTATCTGAAGTAACTATGGTATATTTTATGTGAAAGAGCATTCAAAACAAAGTTTAAATCTATCATATGTCCCAGTCAAGGGCAATAACAATAAATGAGTCATTGTGTCTCAGACCCCTCTCATCACTGCAGGTCTATGCCTGCTACTGTGTAAATCAGAAAGTGCAGCCTATGTTTTCAGGAACATACCAGAACTCTAGTTTTGTTCATCTTCCAGAAAGAATGTAGTGAAACTGGGAACACCGCACTGATGTGATACTTGGCTTATAACCACTAGCTAATATACCTTCAGGAAAGCTGATAACAAGCAAAAAAGTATGTGTTTGGCAATTTCTTGCTTCAGCTGCCAATTTGTAATGAAGAGGCCTCTGTTACTTATTAAGAGGATGCTCTATGTTGCCTTTTAATCATGCATATTTACTCAATACTACCTCTTTCTCTCTTGAAGGAAATGTATAGAAGTTATCATGCACATGTCTTCCTGTTGCTCAGGAAATTGCGTACACTTTCACATCACCAAGTACACTGGGGACTTATTGCTACTCAGGAGTACTTTGAATGGCCATAATATCCTAGCAGTCTTTTGTGCGCTTTTACTTGTAATTCATTATTCTTGTTAGATTAGCTAAAAATTAACAACCCCAAAGCACATATTAATTTAAGTTTCTCTTTGCTGATGCCTGCCTCCCCCCCCAATCAGTAGGAGTAGTTAAGTGGGAATGCCAAAAGAAAAACTTTGATGAGTAAGAAGAGGAGTCTTTTTTCTGAAGAACTTAATAAACTGTGGATATCTGAGAATTCCTTCAGGTCCTTCAGTGTTGAAAGTCTTGCTTGAACTAGAGATTTTCCCCCAAAACTTTCCACAGGTACTAACATAACTTCTGGTGGCAGGCTTACAAATAATGCTCTAGGCAAATTCCAGGATTTTTGCCTGTGCAGACAAGACTGGCACTATTGGCAAAGTGTTAAAAAGAAACTCACATGTTAGAGACTTGCTAAAAAGAAATTTTTGAGACAGTTGCTTCACGGAGTTCGAATCTTTGCTGAAGATGCCTTTATGAATCTCTATACACCATTGAAATCTCCTGGTAAAAGCACCAGGAGGTTTTGTGACTAAGAAAACCCCACGTTAACGTGCAGCAGAGATAGGCAAAAATAGAGGAAATTGGTAAAAATGCAGAATAGTGCAGCTTGGAATGCCACTTAAAAGCTGAGGATGAAACCTGGAAGCAGCACTGATGTTGCTCCAGAGAATATCCCAGTGAGTAAAAGAATGATGAGTGGGGTAAAAGCCTTTTTCGGATTTGTAAAAACTACTTTTTCGAGGAATGACTTTGAGTTATGAAATAAATAGTATCTTCAGCTTACAGCACCTCGGAGTTGTCCTAAGACCCAGCTGAGTCAAATCTAAATAGACTTTTTCTCAAAGCAGGAAAAAATTCTATTGATCTTTCATTAGAAGATATCAAGATATCAGGATATCAGGAGGATACTGATGATAGCTATAATGCCTGCTCTAAAACCTCCAGTCTGTGAAGTTTTGGATTGTTAAAAGATTTGCAGTTTATTAAATATGTGAAATCTTTATGTTTGATGTTGCCACATAGAAAGGGAGTGGACTAGATCAAACTGGGCATTACATCAGTAGATATTACACATATATTTGCCAGTCGAGTATGGACTGTTGTAATATCTTAAAGAACTGTAAATAAACAGAATGCTTTTTTTCTGTCTTTCTAAGGCGGGAGATGGATTCTAAAGAGGGCTGATGAGAGAGGCTGGATTGGGCATTTTTAGTGTGTAGGGATGAAAAGGGACTCAGTGTCATGATGTGCAAGATGCTAATTAACTAGCCTTACTTCAGTGGACAGGCCACCTTTACTTAACCCAGAAAAGGAACATGTATAAACATATGTTTGATAAGCAACCTTCCACCCACTGCCTCTCCTCTGAGTATGTGAGAAACTGGGTTTGCAGAAAGAGAAGTTGATTAATTTTTCACATTCATTCAGTCTAAGCTTTTTTTGCCACTCATGATGCCAGCAATGCTGCTAATTATTGCCATTATAACCATAATAAAGTAAAAAGTTTATATGCACTAAGCCTAAAGAGGCAACTAACTGCAGGCCCACACAATACGCCTGGTATTCATTTAAACTTTTCTTTTAGCCTGCTCTTTGCTGAAAATTTTATTGTAAGTTCTCCTACAGTAACCCTCCTACAGTAAACCTTCTCAGTTGCTTTAGTCAGTTCCATTGTGGTCTTCCATGAATATTTTCTGTGGCTTTCATTGACACACCATAGGAACAATCAGCAACCACTAATCAGCTATACCTCAATGGAAAAATTAACATCTTTTTGTTTTATACAGGCAGAGCAGAGCAGCTCCCACACAGCAAAGACATTGCAGAGCTTGCTCACTCACGCTTCTGACCCCGTTGTTCTGCTTCACTTACCCTCTTCCTGACCATAAGAAAGCATCAGGATTCCAAAAGTTACCACAGATTTCCTCTGGTTTTCTGTCTGGGTTGTTGAGTCTTGAATTCTTTACAAAGGCACTTTTGAAAATAATCATTTGCAATTTGGCATTCTGGGAGGATGTTTCCAAAAAGCCAATTCCCCTCTGTTACTGCTTGTACCCTGGGACAGAATAGCTGTACTTCTAAATAATTCTCCCTCCCCTCAGGGTCTTTATATCAACAACTTTGCCCTGTTATGTCTTATATAAAACAAAAATTGCTTCCTGAAATCTGTCCAGCTGTTATTTTTTTCCTCCCTCTCTTTCCTCTCATGTACCATGCTGACATCTGTCTTACCATTTGAGAATATGTCATTTAAAGTTATTGGGAGAAGTATGGAAAATATCCATAGTACAAATTCCAAAGCAAAATGTATATTTGACTCAGAACTATTTTTTTTAAAAATAGCAGCTTAAGCTACACCCCACCCCCCAAAAAAAACCACCCCAAACCAAATCCCAACAAAAGAACAGCTATATAAAATTACTTTGTCATTGGTACTGTGAGAGTGAATCTAACAGACAGGTTTCATGTCAATTCACACCTTTCAGCAATCATTTATCTGAGATCTTGATATTCAGGTCTCTTACCTGATCATACCTGGCCTCTACTCTACTGACGTAAGTCTCAAACAATTCAAAGAAACTGCTTTTGACTTAAGAAAATCATTGAGGAAAAAATGCAAGAGCTTTATTATAGTAAGATTTCTAGCTGCAACTGTTTGGGGTTTTTTTTGTTTGTTTTGTTCTGTTTTGTTTTGGTTTGTGGAAAGTACTAGAACAAGAAAAGCCAGATACTGAATTTGAAAAAGTATTGTTAAAGGAAGAAGTGGTCTAACTGAATTGTGGAAAAGGAATCTCTAAGCTGAAAAATCACTTCTGAGCAGATTCTCAACAGGAAATACTTTTCACAAAGCGCTAGTGAAGCTGCATCCTTAATATTATACCCTTAATACATCCTAATGAACTGTATGATGAAGTCTATAACTTAAAGAATTTACAACACAGCTGAAATAATGTTGGATTTTGAGATCTGATATTTCCACTTTTTAATTATGAGACATTTTCACTTCAAATTTAAAACTGTATTAGAACATTTCTGGCTTTTAATTATTTGCAAACAGAAATACTGTTTTGTAATATAAAATGCCATACACTTTGGGTAAACGTGCCTTCAGTGACAAAGAAACCAGAGTGTTAACTTCAGTTACGAAAAGTCAATGAACTTCAATTAAACTTTCTAGAAGAGGTAAAAACTATCGCAGGCTTGGAGCAATTTGTTCTGCTCTGATAATGCCTAGCTAGTCTGAGGCTGGTATACCTGGTTTGGTAAGCAATCATGCTCAGTCAGGTGGATACATTGTCCTATAGGTCCCTAAAGCATTATTCTCCTGCCTAGGACATCTTTTTCCTATGGCAACCTCCAGCAATCTGAATGGCCATACCAATTTTTTAGGTGACACTTGCTTGAACTTACTTTTATCAAAACTAGTCTAGAGGGAAAGGAACAGGTGAAAAAATGGCTTTAGGGCACCCTTGCATGCATGACTGCTGTGTTGCCCTTGACCATCTTTTACCAAAGCCACACAAGAGGACCAGTAGGTTTAGATTACGCAAATACATGCTTGTGGCTTATGAGAGGCTTCACACTGAATTACACTGAAGTTCAGGGGAATCAGTGCAACAAAGGACTGGTCCTTTTTATGGTGTTTTTCCTTTTCTTATACATGGGAAATCTTGCTCTGTGAGCTCCCTATTTTTACTATAAATCCTCTGAAGAAGTACGCTTAGCAAGGGAGCAGAAAGGAGTCTTTTTTGCGGGGCCAAAGGGTATTGGTACTTACTTAGAACAAATTCCCGTGTTACATTCTTACAAGCTGCCATGACTGCAAGTATTCTTTTTATTAGGAGGAAATTTAAAATAACCCACAAAAATAATGTCTCTAATTGTGATGCAAACCATTTTACAACAACATTTTACACCATGAGAATTTTTCCTATCTCACTAACACTTCAGAGACATATATTGATCATGGGATGGTATAATGGACAATTTGTTTTCTCATACTTTATAATGTTTAATGAGGCAAAACACCATCTGATAGGAAGAAACAACCATTTCAAAACAGTTCCTGCAATGTGGAGGTGCTAAACGGAGGTTTTTTTCTACCCAGTACATCCTCAAGATGAGAAAGACATTGAACTACATAGGCTAAATAACACTGTAAGCAATAGCAACAGAATGTTTTCCTACTACCAGTCTCTTTTAAAATTAGAGCAGACTGACCTTGCAGGACAAGGATCCAGATTACACTCTTGAAGTTTTGGCTTTGGCTTGATATTTTCAGGATAATAGTGACAGTATTGATCTGCTACTACCCGGTTGCTTCTCAAATCAAAACATTCAGCAGATGTTAGCTGATAACCTGCAATACACAGTGGAAAAAAATAAGATGTGATGTGATGGTGTTCTTCCTGTCTCTCTCTGCAGTGCACGTAAGTTCCATGGTCAAGGACTTTTCAGTCTCATGCTCTGCCAGTGAGGAGGGGCACAAGAAGCCGGGAGGGAGCAGAGACAGGATACCTGACCCAAACTAGCCAAAGGGGTATTCCATACCACAGCACATCATGGCCAGTATATAAACTGAGGGGAGTCACATGGAAGGGACCGATCACTGCTCTTGTCAGGCTGGGTATCCATCAGTGGGTGGTGAGCAATTGCATTGTGCATCACTTGTGTTTATTGGTTTTTTCTTTCCCATTTTAGTTTTATAGCACTCTCCTTGTTATTTCCATTATTATTATTGTTGTTGTTATTATTATCATCATCATTATATTATTATATTGTACTTTATGTTAATTATTAAACTGTTCTTATCTCAACCCGTGGGTTTTACATTCTTTCTATTCTCCCCATCCCGAGCTTGAGGGGACTGGGGGGGTGTGAGCGAGTGGCTGCGTGGTGCTAAGTTACTGGCTGGGGTTAAACCACAACAGTCAATAAAGCTGCTCGTGGGAAACAAGGACAAATGGAAACATCTTCTGTTTCCCCAAATCTCATCAGCCTTTACGTTTGACAGTTGTAGCATTAAACGCAGTCATGGATATCAAAATATATTTTATGTACAGAGCCTGGTATGATGGTTAAAAATCTACAAGCTACTATCACTGTTGCTACATCCCTCCCTTAGTTTAGATGTAACTACCATCATTTTCAGATTTTGCCCCTTTTAAAGGTGAAAATCTCAGTGCAGAATCTGGGACAGATCCTATACACAGATGACTGTTTTTGGAATAGAGTGGTAATTCATTACCTCCTCCACAGGATGCTGAACAAGGAAAAAAATCAGTTTCCCGCCATCGGTGAATGATAGGCTGATAGTAGATAAACTGAACTGAACTGTCGGCAGCACCAGCATGGCGGATCTGAAAAAGATGTAACACCAGAGAGTGAACCTGACATAACTATTGGAAAGAAGCATTCTGCCACATGCATCTTGCAGTTTTTGAGACATCTTGCAGCTACATGAAATACCAGAGTTATTTTGCAATAGAAAAATAAAATGCACAAAACAGAGTACAGCTTGATGGCAAAATGTTGGCTGCAAAATAGTCAAATAAATCTCTGGGCATAATCAATGGCATTTCTGACCATTCAGAAACCATGTTCTGAAATAATGAATACATGGTAAATGCATGGTTAATGCTACTGAATAATTTTGTGGTGATAGATGATACAGACTGATCTTTAATCCATCAGAAAATCACCTACCACTACCTGCTGTCCCTGCAACACTGACATGGATTTTAGATCATTAATATTCCCCAAACACCTTCTGAGACCATGTATAATATATTAGATAGTTCAGAGTAAAAAATGGGAGGCTGTGCTGTGGGAAATAAGAAAGCACACGAATTCTAATTCAAGATGCTTTGTTTCTGAGGTGAGGTGTCTCTTTCATTCTTCTTTGTGGTACTCTCATTATTATAAGGAATCCTTCTGCTTACTTCATTCTGGCTGCAAAAATGCTCCTTTTAGTCATAGGCATGGACTTTTGGCTCGAGCTAAGTACATCTTTGGAAAACATTATTTAGAGCTTACAAATACTTCCAACTTTCAAGCCACCTGAGCTTCACTATGCTTCTAGTACTTTGTGTTCTGAACAGATTTCCCATGTAAACAAGAGTTTGTAGTGAAAGAAATCCAATTAAAAAAAAGACCTTCACACTGCTAAAGCAGTACCACTTGTACCTGGCCCAGGAAAAAATCCTTCCTATTTGATATCTGTGCTGACTAATACAGTCATGGGGACTTCAAAATTTCTGCAGGGCATCCCTTGTCTTTACCTCTAAGCCTCTGCATGAATAGCTGGCAAGGGAGGAACAACAATGCCGCTACTGAAAGCTTCTCCTAGTCAATTATTTGTCCTAGGATATATATTTGTGTTGCTTGGGCACTTCTGCATCAGTGGTATGATGCTATTACTGGAGACAAACCTGTCAAACCACAATCAGAGAAGATGGACCCTTCTCAAGGAGCAATCCTCCCTGCTTCTTTTTCAGACATCTTAAAACGTTTTATCACTGCCTCCTTTTTCTTTTCTTATGTTTTGAACACGTTTTCCTATGTTTTGAATGTTGAACACATTGTTGCTTTGGGAACACCATTCTTCAATCTGCGTTCCCTTTTCTGTCTTTCCAAACACCAAGAGACATGGTCAAAGGGTAGACTGTGAAACAGAAGCAAAAATACCACAAATTGAGCTGAACAGCGTAATCTGGGTTGTTTGTTTTGTTTCCCCCTGTAGATGGACAGAAACATGATTACAAATCAAACTATGTCTTGAAGAGAAGGAGGAAGGCAAAAATACTGCAGGTTATCTTGATCTCTGTAAGAGATCTAGCCCACTGAGACTAAGGCTGCCCTTTTCTAATGTGAGTAAACAGTGACATAAATTCCCAACAGAAAAAGAAATACAGCTGTAGCAATACAGCTTCTTCAGCAAATGGGAGGTCTTTTGCATGGATTAATATCATTTGAGACAGTGTATCAGAAACAGGATATCTAATTCCTTGTTCAGGGATGGTGCATTAATCACACACTTCAGAAGGGCCTTTCTGGCCTCATGAAAGTCTCACGCACTCCTGGGAAAAATGTTCTGTTGTGCTGGAAGCCATTCGGGGAGGTCTCTGATATGAATGTGCAGAAAAGTATCCACTGGGAATTCTGCTCTTACTCTTTGTTTTCCAAGTATCATCAGTGATTCTTAAACTCAGAAGATCTACTCAGCAGTACGGTCTTCAGTGAATCATGAAGAACAGACCAAGAGCTCACACAGAACCTACTATAAAAGGAAGGTGAGGAAAAAGCGTTCACATCAAAAAAAAAATCAGGAAGACAGAAGAGTTTCTCTCTCTGCAGACTATTCCTGCATGTCTGCAGAATTATCTGCCTGTTTTGACACAGAGAAAAGACAGATGTACATCTTTTCCAGACTAATGTGGGAGTCACACATGCAGCCTTGATAACAACATAGGTGGGAAAGAATTACAACGAGTCACAGCCATGAGCTAAAATGTTGCAAAACAAGCAAATGAAAGAAGCAGCCACAGTTTCATTTATTTTTTTAAGGAGTACTGTAAGCAGAAGAGGAACAATATATGGTGATTCCACACAGAAAAATTTCTTTTTGATTTTGTTTGACAGTTTGTTAAAGCTAAGATCTTGATCCAGGAGAAAACATTAGTGGCTGCTTGAGCCTTGCAAAACTCAAAGTGAGACTTGATAGCTAAATGCTTTAAGAAATATCCTGGGTTTGCTGAACAGAGCCAACTTCCACACATTGAAATACTCTCTGCTGTGGAGTACGGTGAAATTTTTTACCCTTGCAGCATTTGCAACACCCTCCTAGCTATGAGAAATGCCAGAGCTATAAAAAGAGATGGTCAATGCTTGAAAATCTTTAGTTAGTCCTCTAACTAACAATGATTTTTAATAGTGATTCAACTAACAGTGATTTTTAGCAGTCATTTTTGTCACTGGATCAGAATAAATGGCAATTGTTCATTGTGTTTGCAAATAAAATCCTATCTAAATTTACAATAGCAGACAGCAGAAGTACTCCAGACTTGCAGAGCACTCAGCCCTGCATGTCTGCATTTCAACCTCGTAGAGAGTATCCTTGAATTCCTTTAGGTTTTGCAGGAGTTTGGAGTATTCCAAACACCAGAGCTGCCCTCACCACTTTGTAAGCCCCAAGAGGATACCACCAGTCTTATAAAGGGTTGGTTAAAATTAGAGTCCTCAGACTATCCACCAAAAATTAACTGTCTATCCTACAGTCACTAGATATCTTTTTTCCTTGTAGAAAGACCTTGTGAAAAAAAAAAATAAATCATTGCTTGTACCCTGCCTTTTAAAATTGATTTTGTAAATCACTGTCTGGGACAGTGTGACAGAGTCACAAGCTATTGCTCAGGTGAAGGGTGGGATTGATAAAAAGCAGTATTGATCTGGGGGATATCCACAGAATTTTGAATGAAAACAGTAGACTTTGAATATGAAAGCAGCATAAACTTTTTAAATTATTCTGTTCTGTCAGATCTGTCAGACTGCAATATACAACTTTGCCTTTGTATTATGTTGGTTTTTCTATAGCCCCAAAATTTGATTAGTTCACATAAAACCAAATAAACAAGCAGAATCCTCCAAAGCCCAACCCTGTCATGCTTGATTTTGGCAGCGGTTGTGAATTTCAATGAGCAGTGATAACCAAGCAGTCATCAATGTTAATTTTAGGGTTAAACCATAAAAATGTATTCAATGAGATGTTCTCATTTTATGAAATTGTGTGTGTTGGAGGAGGAGGAAAGACCGCTTCTTTCTTGTGTGTGCCCCAGACTGGGGTTAGGGAAAGGGAATTATTATTGCATACCATCTTTTGTCTTGCAAAATTCGATCTGGTATATTATGACCTAGCTCCATGCCACCATGCTTATTAAAAAAGCTATAATTGATTTTTCCATGTTATTAGTACAAATGATTTCTGCAAGTGCCAAATCTGAAATCATAGGGTTTGATTTATTAATGAGTAGTTCAGTGTTGAAATCTCCTAACTAACATAAACTGGGGATGAGATGGGACCTTGTACAACCTGGTCTAGTGTGTGGTGTCCCTGCCCATGGCAGGGGTTTGGAACTAGATGATCTTAAGGTCCTTTCCAAACCAAACCAATCTATGATTCTGTGATTCTAAAAAGGCAACATTTGCCACAAAAATCATAACAAATTCATAACAGAAATATTTGTTAAAATGATGAAAGCTGAACAAGGCTGGCACCAAAGTTTCATAGTACTTAAAACTGACTGTTTTCTGAATTAGATAGACAGACTTGGGGAATTTATACATGATACCAGAAAAAAGTTGCAGAAAAAGAAAAGGTTAAAAAGAACAATTTGTCAGATAAAAAAAACCAAACATGTCTAAGAAACTGTGTCTATTGCCTCAAATTAAAACCTGTCAGTAGACTTCAGATCAGCAGTATTCTAAAGATGTCTGTAAGACTAATGGTAATACATTTCCACATCCAAACAGCATTTACCCAGTAGTTTCAAAGCATGAAGAGCACAGGAATGCAAATCATGTGTGAACACATTTGGCTTATTGTTTAAACCATAGGAAAATAGATAGATAGAAAATTTTTTAGACATTTAGATTTTTTTTTTTTTTCCCCCACATTTTTTAGAAGGGACTTAATGAGTAATGCATGAAACTGCAGACCAATAATCTTTACCTCTGTTATGGGGTCAGTAGCTAAAATTAAAATAAAGAATAGAACTCGAAGCTGGGTGCCTGAGAAGGGCAATGCTTTCTGAGCAATGTGGCTTGCTTTGCTGAAGATTCATGAGGGATACTGATAAAGGTAACCTGGGTACCATTTTTCTTCTAAGTCCCTTACCAAAGGTCCTAGACAAAATTCACACAAGTTAAGAAGATCCTCCTATGGACAAATGACTAGGTAACAGAGAATGGTCCTATAACCTGTTCCTGGAATGGATGAATGACACATGGAATACCTCAGGGATGTTTGCCAGGGCGCAAGTTGTTAGCCAGATCCCCAGAAGAACAGGATGAAGGGTCAACCATGAGCTGACCAAGTTTGCTAAAGTGAAAAATTATGAATGATAGCTAAAAATGAAATTGCCTCTGAAAGCACTTGAAGCTTTGGCAGACTACACTCAAGTGAAATAATGCCTAAGGGACAAAACAATTAATTATATAATTATATATAATAATATATATATTACATATAGTTATACATGAAAATGTCCTCCACATTAGCTACTAGCATTCAGAATGGTAGTAGGGTTGTTATAGGTATTCCTTTGAAAATATCAGCTCAGTGTGCAGCAACAGTTAAAAAAATTAACAGAATATTACAAAGAAGAAAAAAGGAGAGAACATTACACAGCCAAGGAGAATACATTTGTGTACTGATCATTATGTGTAGTTCACTTTTTTCCAACACATATGTTTATATATAATTAATCTATATTAAATAAATATTGTATAATTTCATTACATTTTATTAAACTGCACATTTGTAGGAAATGGATATTTTCAAAATATACATTTATATATTTAAATATTAGTCACAAATTACATATTTATGTATATTATAGAAACTGTAACTATATAAGCACAATGGAACTAGAAAAAGGACAGAGAAGGGAAATAAGGATAAACCTTGTATGGACCATCTATGATAAAAGTAAAGATTAGATTAAGTAGGACACTAGCAAAGAGCTAATGATGATGTCAGAGATCTCAAATATAGAAGTAATGGGGAAAAGGGGCAATAATTGCCTGTTTCTCAGAGTGGGAATATTTTCCCATTCAGAAGGAATCAGTAAAAATATTGCACCGAGTGTTTAAAAATGAGATGTATTCCTTATTTCACATAGTGCACAGTTCATTGTGGAACTCACCCCATGAGCTAAATGTTGACGGAAGGGCAAATATAACACAAAATGGACCTTAGAAAACCCTGAAGACTGGTTCATTTGAGTCATTAGACAGAGCAGTCCAAATGCAACATGAGAATAAAGAAAAAGGGTCCACAAACAGAGGACCCTTAATCTGTTTCTTGCACTTTTTCTTTCAGTGTCTTAAATCAGTTCCTCTCTGAAATAAAAACCTGAGTGAAGCAGACTTTTTGCTTGACCTAATATGGCGGTTCCAATGTATTTATGGCAGAATCACAGAATAGTTTTAGTTGGAAGGGACCTTCAAAGGTCATCTGGTCCATCCCCTCTGCAATGAGCAGGGAAATATCTAACCTATATTCAATTTGAAGGTGTTATTTTAATTTATTCTTTTTAAATACAAGGCAGAAAGCAGAGAAAAAGCAAACTTTTTAATATACTTTGAGATGCAAAGCACATATAATATTAACTCACAGTGAAACACCTGACAAATAACAGACCCAGCAGAGAAGGAAAATCTGAATAATGCCTTTAAACTAGTATTCATGCAAACAAGCAAATTAAATTAGGAATGGTCTGTCCACGAAGGTTCAAATTACTAAACTGACTGGAGGACAGCATTTATAGATGAAATATATCGATTAGGAGAACAATCATGTTCTAAGAACTATTAATTGAAAATCTCATGAGACGTCACTTGGAGTACTGTGTGCAGTTTTGGTGTCCTCAACATAAGAGGGACATGGAGCTGTTGGAGCAAGTCCAGAGGAGGGCCACGAGGATGATCAGGGGCATTGAGCACCTCCTGTATGAAGACAGGCTGAGAAAGTTGGGGCTGTTCAGCCTGGAGAAGAGAAGGCTGCGTGGAGACCTCATAGCAGCCTTCCAGTATCTGAAGGGGGCATACAAGGATGCTGGCTGTAATGATAGGACAATGGGTAATGGGACCAAAATTAACAGGGGAAGTTTAGGTTGGAGATACAAAGAAGGTTCTTTACTGTGAGGGTGGTGAGGCAGTTGTGAATGCTCCACATATGAATGCTCCATCCCTGGCAGTGTTCAATGCCAGGTTGGACAGGGTCTTGGGTGACATGGTCTAGTGTGTGGTGTCCCTGCCCATGGCAGGGGGATTGGAACTAGATGATCTTAAGGTCCTTTCCAACTCTAACCATTCTATGATTCTAAACAATTTATATTGAATAGGAAAAAAAAAAAAAGTAGATATGAAATAGAATCTGTACATTTTTTTCAAAAAGACTACTACATGGCTCTCCCTAAATTCTACTACATTTGCCAAGATACAAGAAAAATGGTAGAATTTTTCTGAACTTGTCACAAGATCTAGTCAAGATAAATAACGATTAGGTCTCTGTTCAGGCTGGTCATTACTTGTAAGCTTGATCTAGACATTATTACAACAGTTATACAGTTTTTGGGAATCGGGAAATCAGAATAGGTGATTTCTATGACTACTGCAAAAACAAAGTATTGGATGCAAACATAGGTTGATAAAAGCTAGTGATACAGACGATGTTACAGAAGTGCTTCCAGCTAAGTCCAGTCTGCACTCTACAGACATGACCTCAGGAAGACACATATCTCAAGAAGTAGTATTGTTTTATGATTAAAGGTCTACATTCCAATAGTCTCCTAGATTAAACACAGTGCTTTGGTCATTTGACCTTGATAACACAAAAATTGACTCAGTCACAACTAAACTCTTCTGTGTGCTTAGCCTTAATTCTAGCTCATCTGCTTCTGGAGCCCCATTCAAACCCTCATCTGCCAGTACTTCCAAGACTAGATCCTTCACAATTTCCTGCCTGACCTGCAGCCTTCTCCCAAATACAAGACATAAGCTCCTCTGGAAACCCTTGCCAGTATCAGAAGTAAATTACAAAGAAGACCCATACTGTCATCACTCCCAATCCTCATATGGTAATCTCTCTAAAATTCAACAATGAGCCAGCCATGAACAGTAAGCCCTTGCTGCTAGAGCAGGTTTGCATCTTTTGGCTTCTGCCCTAACATGAGTATTGAAATTATTTCTCATTTTACTCCACAAGGTAAATCACTGTATGGTCTGTGTTCAGAAGTGATTATTTAATCCAATCCTGGCCCCAGCCTGATAAGGCCCATGAACCTCTCTGCCAGCTGGCTGACTGTACATGTATTATCTCCTGCTTGCCCTTGCAAATCCCAGGAAGTTTAGTCCCAATCTTATTTTCTTTTGTTAACCTGTACTCTAATTCAATGTATTTCTCTTGCCAGCAGTTTCTGCCGGTGCTAGATCACAACAGAGATAAGAATTGTCTGGCTCACTCTAGAGTGCTGCATAACTCAGCATACATATCTGTGGTCTATTTTATGACTTTTTGGACAATTGGTGGTCAAAATCCTAATCTGAGCAGTAACTGCTCATGAGAACCCAGTCTGCACCATTTCTAAATCAGCCAGCAGTACCCCCAGCCACCACCACAAAAAAACCCAACCAGTCTCTTCTGGCAGCAGCCCTTAATCAAAGCTTGTCAGCTCTAGCAGTACAAAAGACAGTATCAATACAAATCCAATCCTAATTCAAATACCTCTGACAGTCTCCAGAGAAACATTTATCCAATCCATCTCTATACATCACTGATGCAAAGCTGTTGGCCCATGCAACAGCTATGAACAAACCTTCATCATGATACCAGGGACTGAAAATCAACATAAACCTAGTCTAGTCTATATCTAGGCCAACAGCGGCTTTTCCTCCAAACCAGCCTCAAGCCTGTCCAACACTCTTTTCTAGACCTTCCCTTAAATCCACTGGTCTTTGCTGACTCACAACTCAGCCACAGGGCTAGGGCCCTAGCTATGCAAAAAGCACAGCCTGTAAAGCAAACTCAAGCAACAAACTGGCAATTCCTACCAGCTGTTTCAGTAAGCCTGTTAACTCAGGTCATTCATATTCACAGTGCTGATTGCTTTAAATAGTCAACCAGTGATGACTGTTAGCATTACATTATCCACTATAGACCCAGCTGACAACACTGATTCATACTGCTCAGAAGAGTGCAGATGTCTGACCTGAAACAATTACTCCAAGTTTCTCTGTGTTATGTCTGAAATGGACGTTATTGACAGAAGAGACTTTTTAGCACAGGCAGGTGGGAATATGCGACTTTGGCAACACAGCAGATCAGTGGCAGCTCTGCAAATAAAGAACAAGTCCCCCTATGTGATATTACTGCCCTGTTCTCTAGAGCACAGTGTCAGCCAGAAAGATTTCCGAGTGAAACTGACCTTCATTCACCAGGATTTTATCAAACATTACATTTTTTTTCTTTTAGAAAAAAGGTGTTTCTATTTACATGAATCTGAATTTTGTATTAAAACATCAAATTAGGGAAATACTCAGAATTAAGGAACAAAATTCAAGTGGAATTTAAGTTTGCTGGCATTTTTCCCAGGTGTTCTGCTTTTCAAACATTAAAGGTTTATAATGGGAATATATAATTGTCAAACTATGAATATAAAAAATAAGAATATGAAAAACTCCAGTTCTTCTATTTTGAGATAACATCTTAATTTTTTTAAATTAGAGTTGTTTTACTGATTTTTTTTTTTTTGCCATTTCCATATCTTGTGAAAAGATTGCCAAGAGTTTAGCACATGAGGAATGTACCACTGATTATTACAAAGTCCAGAAATCTAGCAATTATTCAATTCAGCTCATACAGAATCAGCATGAGATTTCTTCACGCAATTTTAAAGCACTCCATGTCATCAATAAAGAAACTTAAATGTCAAGTCCCACGTGGAGTTTCTACTTCTGAATTATATCCAGGTGTCTAACTTGACATCTCTGAATAAGAGCATTCAGGGTCAATTGAAAATCATCGTAACAGTCATTCTGGAGACAATGATCCTAAAATCAGAGTTTTGCTACACCTACAAGTTCATTTACATCTGTTTACATAAAAACTGCCTTGTCCCAGGAAATTAAATCTGGACAACCAGAAAGATCCCACTTTGCAAGGAAAACTTGTTAATACCACAGAGAAGCCTTTCATTTGATTTTTTAAAGAAAAGTACTTTACCTTCACAAGCTGAAGGCAAAATAGTCATGGCTATAGTAAGGATGGAAAGCAGTTGCCAAGCCTGACATAACTGAGAGATATGCATGCATTTTGGATCTCCTGTATTAGTCTTACTCGTATGTATACTTCTCTATCTAAAAACATCTAACAAAATATTCAGAAGCTAAAAAATTTTGTTTAAAAAATAATTAAATAGCATAGAATACCTTTCTTGCATGCAGTAATACCTATAAAGTATCTTCTATAGCTGTTTATGAAAAAAATAACTATGATTCAAATGCAAGGAATTTTTAAGTGCCTGATCCAAGGCAAAATCTAATGCTAACCTTAGAAAAGACAACTGTGAACAGGGCTTTTGTTTATGCATTTTTCTATATCCACTTAAGTCAATAGATATGCCAACTGCTGAGCCATGCTAGTCTGACTTTCAAAAGGTCCTTTGATAGAGAAGGAAATGCAAGCACCAAGTGATAAAGTTTTTTTCCCTGTTATAAAAGATAACAGTGGAAATACCAGAAACACAGTCCAACCCAGCTGTTACCATTTCAGGGCCACTGGTATACATGACCATCTGTCCCCAGTAGGTCTGTTCTAATTAACCAGGCTACCTTGCATTCATAGACAGTACAAATAATACAAAGCGAGCAATACTGATTACGTCGCACTGATGTTCATTATCTGTAATATACGTAAAAGTGTTTTAGGCATTTTGAATTGACCAGAATCTGTTTTATTAAGGCATTTTCATTCTGATCTTCAAAGATAAGGGAATGCATTCTTCAGGTCAGGCTTCTCCTTGTGAACCAGTCCTGATAACTTCTGCTTGCATTTTGAGCTGCTAACATACCAAGATGGGCAGGGGATAGTCTATAGGGCTCTGCTACTTCCTAAGCTTACCCATTCCAGCCTAGACCAGCTAAACCCAACCCAATCACTTATTGCATTTTCCAGTTTATTGTTCAAACTTCTAGCTGCCATCAGCTCTAGGTT
The DNA here is from genome assembly GCF_004027225.2 of Strigops habroptila. NCBI lineage: Eukaryota > Metazoa > Chordata > Aves > Psittaciformes > Psittacidae > Strigops > Strigops habroptila. The sequence goes on from NC_044302.2 coordinate 66,913,080, forward strand.
AAACCAAATGTCATCTACCTCTGGGGCCCATGGTGCAAAATTTATGTAGCTCTGCAAATGATGCAGGTTTTACAGTTTTACAGCTGAAATCCTTCAAGTTCCTTGGATCTACTGGAAAAGGATTTATTTTATGGTAATTCCCAAATGTTCGGTTTTGTATGTGTGTTTCCCACAGAATGTGTGCATTGCTTCCAGCAATGTGTTTTATATTACCTGGAAGAACAGAAATGCTTTAATGGGAGGAAACAATTTGATTCTTACTGCCAGTGCAACACAAAGCAGAACTTCAAAATGACACCATGACTTCTCAAGCAAAGTCATCCCGTTTATTTTTGAGTTTGGGACCCCATTCTCCACTCCCTTACAATCTTCTGTGCAATAACACTAGTATAAACCCCAGAAATTATGGGCCAAAGACACAGACTTTCTTTCTTTTCATTTGTCACAGATGAAGCAAGCTGCATGTCCCTGATTTATATGTACCTCAGTAGCATATACAGAAAGTATCTGCCTTTTCTTGTAATGAGTTCATCTTTCCTCTTTAGGGTACACATTGGATATGCCTTTCTTGGCATAAACTCAGTCTTTTTTCCCAAGGAGTGCTATCAGATATTTAGCTATAAAGAATTCCACGTAGAGTTCAAGAGCTAGGCTTTCTGGTAAATGTCTGCTGGAAAATAAAGTTCTAGGAGAATTTCTTTAATCATTCTAATACATCTTCTCTTAGTTTATGTTGCTGTAAGAAGTCAATGGCCAATGACCCTTACCTTGATAGTGAAGTCTGCAGTGAGAGGCCCAGGTATTCTTAATATCTCCTTGTCAGGCAACTTCTGGAAGCTGATGCTAGAATTCTCCACAAGGAAGGAGCCTGTGGAGCTGAGGCTATTTTCACTCTTCACACCTTGGAGAGTCTTGGTTTCCAAATCTAACAAATGCAAACAAATTAACTGGAAATTAGAGCATTGTAATTTGCAGTAAGAGCAGAAAAATGCCCCAACACAAAACAGTAGTGGTGAAGATTAGCCTCTTAAATTAGTGATAACGCAATTTTTTTGTTCTTTTCCACGGTTTATTTACATTCCTATACTTTCCTGTTCATTATTTCTCCTCCATCTGCTTTTTGGCTTTGTTCAACCCTTAGATTTCTAGATGCACATTCATGTCCTCACCCATAGGTTATGTTTTTACTCTCTTCCAGACATATTAATCCATTCCTAGTTAGGCATATTTGCGGTTATTTAACTCACTCTTAGTAAGTCACTCTCCTATGTGGACCATGACTCAGACCTTCACCCATGAGTGCTGGCTTTGTTAAGTTGCTGTTCCCTCTTTCAGTTCAAAGGTCGGTCACTAACCACACTGAAAGCAAGACATCCAGGAAAGAAAATCAGTATGACTGCAGTCCTTTCCTCCTCTCCAGAAGTAGTCTGATCCATCCCAGCAGAATAAGAAGGGGAGTGCTGAACTCTCCTGAGCTCTCCCTCTGTATCTCTCTGCATCCACAGATCCCCAAAAGTGGGCACTAATTAAGATACTGCTTGATGACAGTTACTTTTGATTACTAAATCATAAAAAACATATTAAATAATTTATTAAGTAGAAATAAACAGTCAGAAAATAGATCTGTTTCATCATCTAGCCAACCTCCCCACCAACTCCAAATTATGTTATACAGCATGTTCACCAGTAACCGTTTTCTGGCAGTTATTTCAAAATGACAACACACTTCACCATAAAGGATTGCAAAACTAATGCTTTCACACGTATTTGTGAAATTACGCACAAAATCTCCCACACAGAGAGGAAGCTAAGACAAAATCTTAATTAGATGGAGACATGCTATTAATCTGTGATAGAATAACAGTTTCAGAGACAGTAAGTGGAAAAAAATGTTTTTATTAGCATGTATTAAATTGTTAATTAGGGGGAAAAAGATAATTGCAGTAATGAGACTGCTTTTCAGGATGGCTTATGGGAATTATTTCCTGAAGGAAGTTGCTGAGGCAGTACACTAAGAATTTGTTCTGTATTAATGAATTCTTTCATTTTCAGTGAGACTAGTCTCCTCCATTGTGATGCACTCGGCCATGTATTTATTTCTGGACAAGACTGCATGCATCAGGGATAAAGACAGTTTTAAGACTTGTGTATATATAATCGCCTCCTGTCAACTTCCACAAACAAAGTTCACAGGGCAAAATTCTCCCTCCCCCTCAACTTATTTTAGCTCACACATATATAAAATCCTTTGACGGGTGAACAGAAAAATTCATGGAGACATCTGAAACAAGAAAGAGATGTATTTGGAGTTATTAATGTTTACACAGAGCAGTTAATCTAAACCTCAACCAGTGTCTCGGGCAGACCTCACTGATTCAAATCTTTTTGTTGTAAAATGCGATATGGCCTGAGTGAAGACAGCTTTAGATTAATCTCTCCTGCTAAAATCTCATTTCTCTCTAAGTTGTCTTATAGCTCAATTTCACTGAAAAAATAATAAAAGTATGAAATTTTTCTACCTTGGAAGAAAGCATCTATATCGGGAAAGAAAACAGGAGAGAAAGGACGAGTGCAAATCATTTACTGGGAAAGCATAACAACCATTCTACAGCAGCTCAGGAATACCCAAAGGGCCACTTAAAAACTGAAATGCAGGCAGCATTCGAACTTTTAAGAAAAACACAGTATATTTTTTCTTAGTTTATAACCTGTAATTTGCTGGTCTTTATTCTATTCTATATTTAGCCCTAAATCTAAAGAACCATTAAAAGATTATGGTGTGCCCACTGTTTCCTCAACACAAGCAGTGAGCTACAGAACAGGACTGATAAACCACCCCTCATTCTTCCATTCAGTAGAAGCTCTTAGGGTGAAAGAAATCTGGAGAGGGTGGGAATAGTTTGTTGTGTCACCTCCTTGCTGACACTAATATTTGTATTTATACTGACAAGCTTAAAGGACTCTAACTAGTCTGTATTGCAGGAAAGTCCTATTACCTTTTGGAAAAGGAAAACAGGAAACCTACTTATCTTACAATAATTTCTGCTTCTAAGAGGTTATGAAGTACAGTTTGTGTATTTTCTGACAGTAAATCCCATTTACCAACACTGTAGTGTTCATTTGCTGCTGATGAAAAAAGGAGCAGCTTGTGAGCAGCTACTGCGTTATAAGGTCAAAGAGAGGGATGCATGGAGTTCTATTCACGAAATAAACGAATTTGCTTTCAGCTTTCCCAGAGTGTTCTCAAATCCTGCAACCCTTCTCCCAAAGAAGAGGCATACACAACTGTTGGGATACAGAGCTCCCTCTCAGCCAAAGCAGGGAAGTGTTTCATCTACTAAGTGATGAGCTAGCAGCATTCAGTGGTCTTAACTCTGGCAATAAGTGGTATCACTAAGTGACGAGCAGGGTTTGTCCTTTGCATGCTGTTTCTGATCTTTAGACTGAATTTGTGTGTGTGTGCATGCATGCATGTGTGTCCATCTACAGAGTAAGAGAGATTATCAAAACAGAAACATATGTTAAAGTCATAAGCAGCTTGATGGCTAAGCTCAGCTGTAGGGAAGCTTATACTTCACTGTTCTCAGTATTTCTTCACTCAGTGGGATATATTTTATTAATTTGTAACAAAAGCACTTGGCACCAAGTGAGCCAGCCGAAGGACAAGCAAACAGAAATGACTGAGAAATTATGTAGGGGCAAACAATTCTGCAATGTTGGCTAAGATCTGCTCTGAAGAGTATGTACCACTGACGTAACTAGGTCCTTGGAGAGCTTCTGAGGGCATGACTCATCCCTGTGTCAAAATCAGTGATCTGTCAGAGGGAAACCAGATACCACAGTGTAAACAGAGCACTGTGGGTCAGCAGGACTTTCATAAACAAATGTACACTAACTTCTTCTACTTACATAAATGATCGGGTCCTTTCAGCATGAGGCGAATTTGCCTGCTTCCATAGGGAATAGCAACCACCATATCGTCCACTGTGGGAAGGCAAAAATGCATGGAGTAAACAAGCAAAGAAATTCTCATCTTGTTTTCAAATAATTAATGAAATAGGTGCTTACAAGGCAGTCAAAATAAAAGCTTTTGGACCAATTAAACAACTCTGTGAATTATGGGAGAACATCACAAATCTATAAAAGAACTCCTTAAATGTGGTAAGAACTTTCTACTTAGAAAAACCTAAACCTGTTGGTTTTCTTTATTCTCAACTCCTTCACAATAATTTCTGGATTTCAATCTCAATAGCTTTCTATTTTACCATGGGTCCACCTAAACCTCTTTCAAGACTTTTGAATTGATGTTTGTTGTGAAGTAGAGAAGTATAAGCCTATTCTGCTGTTAAACCAGAAGAGCCCATTCCTTCATTTGACTCTTTCCCAGTTGAACACTACAGCTTCTTCATGACCCTGCCCATGCTTTGTGATGATCTCCCACTGCCCTTAGGCATGCCTTCCCTTTCACACCTTTTATTTTAATGTTTAGAAGTGCTACAATTCTGCTTCCCTTTCCACACCACGAACAGAAAGTCCCTGGAAAAATAGAAGCCCATTAGACTGTCATGTAAACAGGTCTTAGAGAAGGATCTTGCACCTGTAAAGCCTTGGAAGCTTTGCCAACTGGATTTAAACTGAGGTGTGAATTAGAATGTAGGTCACATGCTGCTGTGAAAGTTAGTTTGGTCGGCAATTCTAAAGAGACAGAAATCTCAGTAATTTCCTGAAGGGAGACAGTAAAGAAAGGTGTGGATAGATGCTAGAAAATGTTCCCAACTCTATGCCTGGGTTGTGGAGTTGGTGCCCAGAGAACACTGACCTGGACTAACCTGCATGCCTAAGTTTTTCATTCACCTTTCCCTATCCTTTTTGCCATCTTCTCCTACAATTAGAAGTTGGGAAAGAAAAGGTATGCATGCCTAACAGGATTTTTTTTTTGGGAGGGGGTGTGATAAACATGGGAGGAATGAAGCCCCTTTCACTATCTGTTCATTACTAGTGCTCACATCTGTGTCATGTAATGGCTGCTAGCAAGAACTATCACTCTCCCCAAAGCAATGTGTTGCTTTGTCAGGTAAGGCTAACTCAGCCCATAAAAACATATTACCTTTCATCCAAACATACGAGATGAGCCCTTAAGTTTCCGACCAGACCAAACTGGCATAACTGTTTCAGCCTAGTTAGATCAGAATTCTCAATTACCAGCAAAATAGTTACTAATGTCATCATATGATGTCAAAAATGGAGACCACAGAAAGATGAAAAACTACAGGAAACAGGGACTTCTAAAAATCACGTTCATTCATTCAATCCTATGACTTGAAAATGTGAACTATAACCCCTTTAAATTTTAAATTCAGTCAAGTGCCATAGGAATTTCTGCCACTTTTATATTGGAGAGCTTTATGCGATAAAATAGCCATACTTTTGTGACCTCTTAATATCCTAGAAGTGAAGGGGCAGATGTAGGCAATCTGATAAATCTCTGAATGTCACAAGAATTGAGTAGAGATGAAGCCCAGGCTCTCGTGAGCTTTGTCACCTTCTTCAAAATCTGATTTGACAGGTTTCCTCAATCTATCCAGAAATTTTAGTGCCTCTTCTGTTACGTTGTGGCTGAACTCTATTCAGCACACATTCTGCTTACACACATCTTTGATATCACATTAATTGGCCAAGTTAGACATCTTTCATCTTTACACAGAATTCAAATTTTCTATTTGAAAAGACAAATATTTAAGTCTTACAAAATTCATTAAATATTGCTATTCTAATGCTGATTTTATTGGTACCATTCTGGCACTCACATTCAAGATACCTAGCAGGATAAACACACTTTATCCATTTTGGGGCACAAAATCCATGAGTATGACACATCATTCTGCTGTATAATATATATATCATATTTATTGGAATGAGCCTGGAAAAACCAACAACTTCAATTTTTCAAAAAATATTAATGGTCTTTTTACAAGTCTTTAAAGACAGTCCCATGTCATTATTATATTTGACTGTCTCTCAGCTATGAGCTCTGTGCTGGAGAGTTAACCACTCACTGATATGTCACAGACAGTTTAAATCATGCAACCTTATATACCATATATTTGTAATATGTCTCTTCTGCCCCAGGGTATTGCTGGGACTACATTTCACTTGATTTTGTCATTTCTCTCCATTTGAAATCCTAGCACACTTCGTGTGATATGCAAATCTCAGTGGGATTTATGCTTATCACAGTGCTTTCTGCTTTTACAAGCACAAGCAGTAGGGACTGAAGGATGATTTCCTGAGGTTTACAGTGATAAGAAGGAGACATTTCCTGTAAAGAGACATGTGGAATTAAGTATGGTAATATTTAGTTGCAGCTCCTTCCAACAATAAGCAGAGAGGCAGATTGTGGAGCAGCTGTGTGATGCACTCTGAAGAAAGGGCATAAAGTTTATTAATGGGTGGTCGGCTTCCTTCAAGGGGATGCATAGAGTAGTGAGGGAGAGTCCCAGATAACTGAAGGAACAGTGGCCCAAGGCTGTGAAGAAAGTGCAAGGATTTAGGTAAAGGTTATATGTCAGGTACATACATCAGATTCCCGTGAAAGATAAGTTCATTCTGGTTTTGGATTTTGAATATGGACTTTGTCCAAATGGTCTGTCAATTCTCATGATGAAAAATGGAGTTGTTTCTATTTCCCCATTACTACCGATATTCAACTGAAATCTGGAACTGCATCTGGTTTTGAAAACCATAGCAATAGTAATCAGATAAATATCTATTCTGTCTCAGCATAGCAATTTCTGTAATTCTCTTTCAAACGTAATTTACCTCAGTAGTAGATGTCAACCCTATTTTTTAGTGAAATACTAGCTTTTCACAAGGTGATCAGCAGACTTCACCCACCACTTACGGGATAAACTCTCTAGCTCCCTGGTGAATACAGAGAAGCATGCTTAAATATAGTTTATCTCCATAGGAAGATACATACACTCTTTCCAAAAGGATATGAAAAAAATGAAAGATTCACTTTTTGCAGAGTTAGAAAGATTGAAACACCAAAGCTTAGAACTAAGAGAAAAGGGTATTTCTGGAATTAATTAATTTTTTTTTTAATTTTTTATTTTTTTTAATAGAAACAAGAGCATAAACACAGGTGCTTCCTCTTTCACAAAAATGCAGGAGAAAATTCAACATCACATTGCCTCCTGCCCTGCTATGCTTTTCTTTCTGAGGCAACTGAGAGATATATATACCCTTATAAATACTGAGGAAGCTGTTCCCATAGCAAGTGCTAAGTGTTTAAAAGCTCTATGAATTTCTTTCTAGTAATTTTTCCTTCTCCATGCTTTTGCATGACAGAAGCAGCATGGAGAAGTGAACTGGATAATGGCACCTAGAGAAAATGAACTGAGTTTGATGAGCTCAAGCCTGTATCTGGAGTGGTTTTGAGATATAAACAACTTAGAAACTATTGGGAAAGCACTGGAATAAAGATCACTGTCAAGTTTCCTTCACACAGTCCTCAAACTTGAATACTGTGTTCTGCTAGGCAAACAAAAATCCCAAGTGAGCCCACAAAACACCTCCACTGATATCTGGTCACCACTGCACATGCCCCTTCTGATTTTTCTTCTGTTTCATGGCAGTCTGGCTCACATAGATTTTAATGCCTTGTTCACACCATGGACAAAATAGACATAATTCTTGAGAAACGAGGATTATTTTGTAGAGATATCTTGGAATTAAGCATTGACTAGCCAGACATAATACAGTCATTCCAGCAAGTAAATCAGGCTCTGATCCCAGATATGCTAATGTAGCTACATTTACAGTGACAAATTAGCAAGGTGCTGACACAGAAAAAGTGCCAAAGTGACAGATATTTAAACAACCCTGAGGAAGATAAATGCAGAAAATAAACACAGAGTAGATTTTTAAAAGCTTATTGAAATTTAAAATCTCAAATTTTCACAGCATGTATATAAACTATTCTATGATTCTATAAACTGTTCGGAAGCAAACCAAAAAGAGTTCATATTAATTCATACATGTGAAGGAGACCCATAAGTGTGCCTTTAAAACTGTAAAAAGCCAATTTAAAGGAGCACTTACTTTTGATATATTTGAAAATCATACTGTGTTGCCTAACAACATGTGTGTCTACAGCAAGGGAGAGAATAATGCCACATGGTTTATACAGAGTGCATACAAAATCTGATTATCTACTTGAGTTTTGTACAACACTTCTTTGCATGCAAATATGTTTAAACTATCCATTCTCTAACATTTTTTTCACATTTGTCTCACTCTAGTACTATGCTTTCTGCCATCTGCTCTTCTACCTATATAACATTCTTTATATTTAATAGCAAACCATTCAACATAGAGACTCTAGTTTATTAAAATTTTAGTACTGTGCATAATATTTAGTGTCTTTATCCTCAGTAGAGGAGAGAGGAGCACCTTTTTACCACAAAGCAACTGAAAAGCAATGAATTATTCCTACAGGAAAACATATTTGCCAAGAAAATTCACAAATACTATCACGTCTCAAACAGCCTGGAGATTTCTGACTCTATTCACATTGCAGAAACAGTAACAATGAGGTGAAATTCCATTCCTAAATCTTTGTGAAATATTTCCTTTTCCCTCTAATGTGCAGTTCTGCCTCAGCAATGGAACTCTTATGAGGATTATCCCTCCCTTCCTCCTTCCCTCCCTGCCCCCCTGCTTCTCTGCCTCCCTCCCTCTCTCCTTCCTTCCTATCTTTTTATTCTTCCTTCAAACTGCCCAAACATGCCCCATCTCTCCTCCCAAAACTATAGCTCCATCTGTGCTGCTGTAACCAAGATGAAATGCCTGCCTGGAGTCCAGGATAAACTAACCCTGCCACTGGAGCACACTAATGCTCTTTACCACTCAGTTGAAGCTGGCTCAAACAGTGTGCAGGTAAGGCCATATCTGTCTGTACCCACCCATGTAGGCACCTCCTGATGACTGAGGCACCTCAGCCCACCCCAGGACTGAGTCACTATGCTCAGCATGCAGCAGGCATGCTGTGGGCATAGGTCTGGGAGGGAACACTCTGCCATGGTGGCAGCACCATCCTCCCAAGGTGCCCCTCTGCTGTAGAGCAGCATAAACCACTCTGTTCAGAGCAGTGTTGAATGTGTCCTATGCGTAGCCAGCTGTACAGCCAGATCAGTGTGAGTAGAGGCAGCTCTTCTCATTCCACAGCTCCCTGCAAGCAACTAGTTAGCAGAGATGGGGAATTTGTTGGTGACACCTTCTCACAATCCTCTGTCCACCTCCACAGCTAGAGCTATAGTTTGAGCAAGCCTAATTTAACCCAAGAGGGAAGAAACTGTGAGGACAACCAGGACGTGACCATGCAATTGCCTGAGAAAGAGTGGAGTGAGATGTAGCTTGCAAGAAATGCGTATTTCAGTAAGAGGGGAAGATGGCACTTGACCAGAAGGGGCAGCTTACGTTTATTTGCTGAGAGCTGGGACTTATACTGGCCCCGAACCAGCCGGCAGGTGGTCCCATCACCATTGCAGACCCCACAGTTGTCTTCCTTGACAGCACTTCCCAGCTGGCGGTCACAGCCAACGATCTGGCAAGAAAGAAAGATGTGCATTTCAATGTGAGCACCTACTGACTGACTGCTCGATCCACCTCTGCAAGTAATTACCACCAAATTTCTCTCTCAGCATCTCTAGAGGGCTGCAAAGTGCATTAGCAATGAAAGAGGCTGAGCAAATCTGGCTGGGAGTTTGAACTGAATTCAGACGTAAGATAGCGAGCAGGTTAGGGCTCAATGGCTTTTGCAGTCCTTTGAGCAAAATGGACAGAAGGAAAAGAGTATTGTTGGAGATTGTCTTTTAGGGCATTATGAACATTTCTTGATCAGAGACCAATCAAAAATTTCGCTTACTATAGTTTCAAAACGAAAAATTCTTGAGATAAAAAAGACGAATAGGAAGCGAACAGCTAGGTAAAAATAAAGAGCAGCACAGATAAATAGCAACATGGCTGAGATCTCAGTGAAATTTTACCTGCTCTGCAGTTAGGAAAACCATGTGGTTTTAATTATGTTTGACAATAATCCTATTCCACGGTATCATTGTCTGTGTTCAGACATTGTTAAAGATCTGATAAATAGAAAGGAATGGTTAAAACAAAGAACTTCTGAGAGTCAGAAGTGCAGTTATCTGCCCTGAAACTGGCTTTACGCTTATGTGCAAATTGTTCGGTTCAAAACTTTAAAAGTTGACTGGATGAACTAGGCTTCTCAGTTTGCAAAAAAACTACAGTTCTCAGGAGAATCAAATATAAATATAAATTAATTATTAAATTAATAATAATAAAATACAAATTTATAATTAAATGCATTTAAAATCGAAGAAATGGAATATAAATTTATTTAGCATAGTGCTAAATGTAGGCCTTTTCAACTTTGATGTCTGCATCCAAGTTATGAATTTTGCACATAAATAATTGAAATCCAAGAAACTCAGCAAGTCCATACAGTCCAATAATTATCTTTATAGATACTGGAAAATAAAAGGCTTTCTAGCATTCTGGCATACACAGTAAGACGTGAAAAAATATTTGTGTATAAATTCTACTTCTGAGGAGTTTGTACTAAGACTCTTAGCTAAACAAAGTATATATAAACGTAGGGAATTTTAAACAAAGTGCTTATTTCAGCTTTAAATTTTCCTGCGTCTGTGAGTTTCAGTTATATCAGAGAGCTGAGTCCTAGGAACTGATAAAAGCAAATAGGGTACTTATCATGCAAAGTCATAAAACCTGTATGTGTAACTTGCCCATTTTAACACTGAGACCAATATTGCTTATTTGTGCAAATCTAGTGTGCAGAACTGTGGACCTCTTCTAGGGTGAGATGTACTTCTGGGTTTGACACTTTCTGTTCACTTGCCTGTGAAAATGTAGGCTTTGATTATATCCAATATTTACTTTTAGCAATTCAATACCCATTTCTAACATCATTATTTTACTAGTGGCACAATAGCACTTTCTTCGGTTAGCTGTTATGTTGATAGAATAATAAATTTAATTTAAATCATTATAGGTTTAGTTTCAGGCTTGATGAAAGCTATCATCAAAATTCTTTGACTTTACCCACTTCTACTGGGTCAGAACTGAGTCAGTCTCCTATACTTCTGCATTATATTATGAGATCTCCAGGAGAAATAATGAGAGTGAATGGAGTAATGGTCATGCATAAATGATATATTTCTGTGAAAACCTAGTCATACCAAGACTGCAAGAGACATTTTGTCACATTAGAAACACCGTTACAATAATGGTTAGATAGCTGAAGCAAAGTTAAGATTATCTTGACTGTGACTACTCCATACAGAGCTTCCAAGTACAGGCATATAAATTATATCAACACCCCTATATTGAAGCTGGTATACAGAGACCAGTTTGCCTTAACATTCATGAATGTCTCTGTATAGACAAGATGTGAAAAAAAATCACTTGCCTGATCTGAAAACTGTATGAAATAATGCCTATAAATCAGCTTTATTTCCTTCAAGCACATTACAGCTTACTAGCACCCACAGCGAGAAAGGTCTTGCTGAGGCACCTAGGCATCAGAGGAAAGGCTGGAATTCCCTTTCATATCTGCTCATAATGTATTTTATAGTCACTCAGTAGTTCAGTCTAGAGTTGTATACATATCTGTATGCCTTCGCCTATTTTGAAAAGAACATGTGAACTTCCTGGATATGAAAAGGGCTGAATCTTAAACCCAGGTATGAGGCCATCAATTTCAAAGACAGCCTTTACTACTTTAAAGCCTTCTTAACTTTATGAGTCATCAGCTGACATGTTGCCATAGGCTGTACTCTGATTAAAGTTAACTTATAAATTGAGCAATTTGGAGCTAAGTCACAACTTGTAGAGGCAACTGCCAGGAAAATCTCAGGTGTGAAAGGAAGTTATATTGAGGCTCATTGCTTGTTTTGAATTGGACACTCATTGCCAATGTACAGTATAAAAATACTTATTTTGGTGAAATGGAAGTATGAGCAAAATGGAGACCTCTTATGAACACCAAAACTTATGTTGTATGAACAAAGTCTCTCAGATCATTTTCTGTTATCAGAAATTTTAATGAAATTAATTAAATTTCCTATTTCTCCCCAAGCTTTCTGCAAAGCTTTTTGCTCTTTTTCATAAAAAAACCCCAAAACACCCTTATCGATGATTAATCAACTCCTGAAATAAAAAATCTTCCCAAGATCACTGCTTTTTAATTTTTTCTTCTTCTCCCCTCCCCACCCCCCCCAGCTAGGGAAATCCTTCTTCCATCTTTTTGAGGTCACTACTTTTAGTAAAAGGTTGGCAGTGTTTGCAATGGAGTCACTGATTCTTTAAAATGAAAATCACTACTCCAAATCTCTTATATTACTTTGTAGTAGCTCTTACTTGAAAACATTATGTAGGTTGGACCCTTATGAAAGTAAAGGTCAGACAAGGAAATATTAAAGTGCTCCCGAAAAAAATAAGACAGTTATGAGAATAGTAACTTCTGTCTCTATGAGCAGGAGAAACATGAGTTTGGCTGAGTTGAGAATATGTAATATATATAATTTACGTAATACTATTTTCACTCTCCTTCAAGGCTGCAGAGAACTCACTGCAAAAGATGAAGGTATGGGTGAAAATATGTCACCATCGGCCCAGAAATCTGCACAGAGTTAGCAAGGAAAAAAGGAAGGCAGAATTGTTTCTTTCAGCATTCACCCAAAACATGCACAAAACATAGACGGGAGGTTTTGGAATGCCTGTTACCAGGGATGCCAAAGATGTGACACTCTAAGGGAGACCCAGCTATCAGGAAAAGTAGATTCACCTATGCTGCAGAGCTAGAAAAGCCTGCTGAGACACTGACCCATGGGCATACTCATCTGACTGGGGAGTGGTGGATGACTTGTCATAAAAGTAAGCACCACAGAAGAAAATGCTTCATCAGCTTGCTAGGCAAAGGAGTGAATAGTGATATTGTATCTCTAATCTACAGCTCAGAGTAATGGTTTGGTGGACACAGTTTGAAACAAAATACTGACATCTTTGAATCAAAGGTCTGGGGAATATTTCACTCTCTGTAAAGCTTTGAAATGTCAACTCCTCATCTTGGTTTGAAACTAGAACCAATGTTGAAATTCTGAAGTTTCTGCGGGATGGAAACTTCCTTTTCCAATGCATTCTCGTCCTGATCTTAATTTATCCTGGGGGGCTCAGGGAGACGAAGTCTTTTTCAGTCATAAAGGGCTGGGAAGGAAGCCTCCACCAGGAACAAAAATGGATTACTGCAACAAATTGTGCCTAGAAATGTTCTGAAGTAAGCAGTTTTATACTCATTTCTGTTGCATGTTAAGCTTCCTCCCCTTAAAGCAAGCTAATGAAGCACAGACTTTCCACACTGAGATCTTTAGAGTTTCAAATTGCTGAAGTGCGGTCAGAGGCTTGACCTGCAGACTGTTACCACACAAAACGTCAGAAGCAGCTCCACTAAATTCCCTGACAATCTAATCCAAACCCCATTAAAATCAAGAAAATGCACTTATAAGTTCAATAGGCTTTGGATGAAGCCCTTGCATATTTCTAAAGGTGTTCCTGTGAAGCTCGTTGCTATTGTGGGTAAATGCCCTTACAGTAGTAAAGGAAGATCATGCAGAGCTCTGGCGATCTCTCAGTACATGGAAGATGTCAGACATCCAGTACCAGGAAATCACAGGTGAGTACCAACTCCCTGCCCTTCTTTACCATTTCTAAAGCGGGCTGATTTTTTTATTCTTCTTACTGGTTTAGCATAAAAAGTTGGTAACAAAAAGCCAGCATAATAGCAGCTAATCCCTACTTGGCTGAGCCTGAATTGTTTTCTGGCATAATATACCACAGTTCTGCTCAGAGGTAAAGATTCCATATTACATTTTAGGCTGAAATCCCACACTTCATGCTGACTCTGACTCCCCCCCTCCAAACGCTTTTATTTCAACAGCCAATGAGTTGGGAAAACAGAAAAATAGGGATATTCCTGACTCTGAGATACAACTGCAAAATAATTTTTACAAGATACTGCAAGAAAAAAGATGTTCATCAAGTTAACAAAGCAATTGCTCATGTATAGTTTAAAAGCATTAAGCTAAAAGTCCCACAACAGGAATTGGAACTAACTCACTGAGTATGTGCATGAATGTTATGTATATATGTGTTCCCCTTGAACTCTGGCTCAGTTTAGCAGATTATTCCAGAAATAAAACTGGACCAGCAATGACAGGTTTTGCTTCAGCACTGCTAGCCTAGAAATGCCCTGAGGTAAGAAGTTTTCATAGTAATTTCTATTCAGTATTAAGAAACTCTGGGCAGGAAATAATGTAATAAAGCAAGCTTGCAAATCTAGCCAATTATAAATAAATCTCTCTGGTTTTCAAAGGGCACATCTGCAATTCAAACAGAAGAAGTTCTGAGAATCCGAGAAAAACAAAGTTTTTCACATGGATACCAGTCTGGGGCTCAATCTGGAACTTGTGTTGACTGTCACTGCTGAGCTGAAGAAAGTTTTGGATCAGAGCCACTGTTTCAACTGGGTCCAAAATCCTGTTTTACAATCAGGATGAAGAGTTGCTGTACTCTTCAAATTACTGTGAAGAGAACAAGTTATGGGCTGTACAGCAATCTGGAACTGGGTTGGTGTCTGTGATGAAAGGACTTGCAACCCCTGCTGAAGTGACATCTGCCCTTCAATTTACTGACACCTTACGATGACAGTTCGCAGCCTCAGCATTTTTTTGGCACAGCCTGCTGACATTATGCTGTGACAGGCAGTCTTGTGCAGCTGGGCAGGATCTTCCTATGTCCCAAAGAATTTAGGTAAAAGCACGTCACAGTCAGCAATTATAACTGAAGACCAAAGATGATTTTCACAATGTCAAGGCAATTTGTAACTGTGCTGGTAACAGCAGGCCCAGTGACATGTGCAATCAATGTACTCGCTTGGCACTTGAGCCAAACAAAACTTGCAACCATTCAGGCAGTGTAAACAAATTTCAGTCACTGATAAGTAGCCTAACTGTTAAATAGAACCACTGGAGTGACTGTGATCCACCTTTCAACACACTTTCAACAAGCATGTGGCTGGCCAGCTCAGTGATTCATCATTGCTTGTTGCCTTACATACCACTGATTGAAAGGAAATGATTTGTAGATCCTGCTTGGTATCTGCCCCATCACCCCAGCATTCCTAGCTAGACAGGGTTCTCTGCTACTACTATTTTTAAACCCAGACCAAGACCCTCATGGAGCCTCACCCGCCTAGCACAGCACACACAATACTTTGAGAACCAGTGTTTCAGCCAAAGCTCTAGAAACAAACAGCAAACACCCAGCAGCAGAAGGAACTCAAGAGAAATTCCTATTTCTCAGGTTTTCCCCAGGGAAAAGAATAACTGTAACCTCATTCTGAAACCACCCTTGATTTAAAAAGAAGCAATTAAATCAATTTAAAAGCTACAACTTCTAAAGGAGGATTTATAGAGGCATTAAAATTTTGGATGTGGGAAAAATGCAACTCCTATCCTTAAATGCAAATTTCACTAGAAGGAATGTTCCTACATAAAAAAGATTGAATTTTTCAGGTTTGGTCATATATAGCGCGGGCCAACATAGGAGCCCACAGGTGTGGAAACGAAGACATAACCAGTTCATTCTCTGACGATACAGGAATCCAGAGGCTGCCGTTCTGTAAGGAGCAACATTTAAACAGAATTAAGTTCCAAGAGTATATAAACAGATGACAAGAGGAAGAAAAGAGGCTTTTGTGATTATTTGTATTCACCTATCCAATTCACAGTTTTATTTGGTTTTGTCTGGTTTTGTGTTCACATGTCCATATTCTGGCAGAGTAAGAACAAGTTTCTGCTTTATTCTTGCATGTTGTGCTCGAAGGAGAACAAAAACCTCTCATTTTTTTAGTCAGTGCTCTATAGCAGGTTTTTATTGAAATGCTTGATTTTCTCAAAAAGAGTCACACATACTGTCTGAACAGATCATTTATTTAGCATTGCCAGGGGAAAGATTTGCCAGGTTTTGTAGAAGATGAAAATATTACAACAGCAGGTGATTGCACCATTATAAGTCAAAACTCATCAAGGCAGCTCTCCCTCAGCTTCCTCAGGACAATGTGCTTGAGAAAGCAAAAGTAAATTTAATGAAGTCTGCCCTCTGGACCCATTCTCCTAAACTATGAAGCGCTAGACTGTAAAAGCATTTAATTGGCACTTGTGACACATTATATTTGACTGTGATCCTTCGTTAGCTCTGGTGACTTCATGACATGCTTGATATTGCCACTCAGACCTCTCTTCTATTGGGTGTACAAGCTTCCTTCTCTCAGACAGGCTTCTTTTGTTGATAGGAGCCTGTCCTCTGTCGGCTGGATCAATGGGGATCCAGCTGCAGTGCTTTGCTACTAACAGTGCCAGCACAGACTCACTGGTGCTTCAGGCAATCACATAATCTGTGTTATCAAGGAACAGACTTCACCCACAGCTCAAATACTTGAGAGAGACTGCATGTCCCCAACCCCCTGCTGAAACCGCTTGGTCTATGTGGTATTCTAACCAGTGTGTGTACAGGAATGTATGCAGGCTTGATGAGAAAACATTTGGGATGTCAGAGGAAACTAGCTAAAACGCCTGTGGCCCCCCTGCCCTGGATTTGCACAGTAACTGGAAGCCTTGCCACTGTCTTCAGTGAGAACAACATATCTGTTTGAGTGAGGGAACTCTCAAAATGCCCAGCCAAGCATGGACATACTAACATCTTACATCATTAGTTCTTTGTGTCACTCAACACTCCTGAGATTTATTGCTGTGCTAAGGAAACACACAGGCAGAGATGACTTCATGGTAACTGTAAAAGAATTCTTAGGAGTCTCCAAACTGCTCATTGGAATACCTTCTTTTTGCTAAGCTCCCAAATGACAATGTGCTTCCTCCTCTCCCCCCCAAAGCAAAGGGAGGTGCTCTGTGTGCTGCTTGTCAAAGACATACCCACAATAGACAGTGTGTCTACTTGGGAGTAACAGCAGGTATTGTTTCTGCTGAAAGACCAGCACAAAGTATCTCTGCAGTGGTGCCAATCTACTTGGTACCATAAAGTGGAAAACCGATGGCTCAGGGCAGGGGAGTGGACGTCTAATAATGCAAATGCAGATTCTTCCATACAATAAACATATCCCTATTTCCTCACCGCTGTCTGCTACAAAAATGTTGTTACCTGGCAAGAAGATAGCAATTTAAACATTTGGTTATTACACTTATGCGTCATAAGGTTCTCCGCCCCACTCCTTTCTGTGTGCTGGAAAGATATCATGCTGGGGATAAAGTTACTTCTTTCATCTCAGTATAATGATACTCATCAACAAGAAAACAAAATCAAAATTTGTTATCCACAGAATATGAGGTAGGAGAGGATGGAGACTATTAGACAAAAAGTTGAAACAGCAGTTCAGCTGTTCAGCCTGACACAGTCTGAAAGGACCTGACCATCAGAAATCAAGAATTCAGTACTTTCTGAAATGTTATCTCCCCAGAAGGCATCTAGGCTTCAATACATTCTAAAAAAAAAGAAGGATTCATTTTAAGTATTTAGGCCCAGGAGCTTGATGAAGACATCAAAAACTGAAAAGCTATTTTAATTATAATGCCAAAAGGCTGGGCTAAATTGAAAGCCAGCTTAGAACTGATCCTGTTATAATGTCTTTTACACGTCTGAGTAAAAATAGCCACCTTCTTTCCTAAATAATAAAGTTATTATTACATCTTTTGCATTTTTCTTCCGGTGTTTTACTACTCAAAAAAAAAAAAAAAAAAAAAAGGGAAAGCTACAAACAGGAGCCAGAACTAGCTGAACTACAGAAGACTGAAATCCCAGCAACATGTAAATACCTAGACTTTTTTCCCCAATGCTTTCCTTTGTTTTAACCTGACTTCTGTCATAGCTTTGGCAGAAGAAAAAGATCATTACTAGAAGCTGTCGTGGAAGATTAAATGCCTCTAAAAATGAATACACACTGGTAGAAACACAGATGATGCCTGTTTGTAGAGAATTAACAGAACAAAGGCCTTTCATTCTCTACTTTGCCATCAAACAGGCAAATGACAGGCCCTTTCAGTCCTCCTGTGTGAATGTAAAACAGTAACACAGGTAAAAATCTCCTTCTGGAAGTTTCTGTCAGTTTTCATAATATGACAAATTAAATATGATAATATGACAAGATAGTTACATATATGACAAATTAAAGTGCCGAAAGTGGGATCTTGTCAAAATAAGTATGTGTTCCTCAGTGTTACTAGTGGCAAGCATGGAGGAGAATAGTCTCTAATATTAGAGCAATGAGCGTTGCAGGGTGGAGTAATGTAGGCCACTTGCTTTCAGGGCTTCAGACAGAGTGGGAAAGACTCCTGGCCTTCTCCTTCCTCAAAACTGGAATTGACCTGAATGGTCTGAAGAGGTCATGCAAATAAATCAGCTCTCAGGCTAAGTAACGACTAGGAACAGCCAGAGACCCAGGCCAATTTCTGCAGCAGTGCTCCAAGCACATCCCACAGAGACATTAGGGAACCAAGGCACTTCCATGTGACTTCAAGAGCCTGCTGATGTGAAAACCTAATCTATGTTCTTTAAAATCCATATATTACCTGTATCAAGCAAGTTCACTGTGCCAGTGAGTACAAAAGCCACACACCAAACACAGGTTTAAGTGATACTGTCATCTGATTAGCTGTGTATTTTGGGCTGAGGTGTAAACAGGACAGGATCCATACAACAGTGCTTATAGACGGAACGGAGGAAGAAAAACTATCCATGCTGAAATCATGATAGACAGACAATATAGCACAGTCATCTATTTAAAGAAGAGCAGATCTTCCCATTCTTCTGACATTATGCACCAGCCAGAGTAGCTTTTATTTCTCATGAAAAAAATTGGAAGCACACATATGTGTATATATATAGACATATAAGTATGTGTATACATAGAACATAATAATTTGGTAACTACACAGTGGGGAAAATTATTTAACAAAATATATCTTCACTGCAAAAAAATTTGCTTTAAAAATATTTTTAGAATTGGTGAATATCAACTGACAATCAATTTCTTTACCTACCACAGATTAATAACAGCAAATAAGTAATATCAAAATAGTAAGCAACAATACTTGATGCTAATATTTGAAAAAAAATGTTTTATTGTGAAGAAGCTGTATGAAGCTATTGTCAATACACTTCTGGCAAAATATTCAATGCATTCACTGCCTCGGTTTGAGATGAACGATAGCTTTGGAAATTCAGCTGAGTATTGTTGGCTACAATTCTATTACCATGCTGACTTCAAATATAAAGATGCTGTAGCAAGCCATTGCACTTTATGAAATCATCCTTCCTCACTTTTTTTTTCTTTTTCTTTTTTTTTTTTTTTTTAAAAATCAGTGGTTTTCAGACTCTGTTCATAGTATACTGGGGTCCATAGACTGACCGCTTTTGTTACTTTTCACTCTCTGTAAAAGGTAGCCAAGGAAACTAAGTTTATTACCAACTGACTTTAATGCACTATGCAGCTCAGTCTTGAAGAACTGATAAATTAGAAAAGTCAAAACCTACTTCTAGTAGTATCTGGCAGTAGATGTGTAAAGAGGAACATAATATTGTCATAAATAGTAGACATTAAGATAGGCATTTCTGGTATGCATGTGTCTTTAACTACCACCCATAAAATTGAATGAATGTAATAGACAAAGATAGACAGTTTTGGAAGAACAAGCAAAAGTGTTTTTTCCAATTCTGAACAACCTTTTTGTAGTAGCAAACTTACTTATAGGTCTTCTTAGAAATGACCAACTTTTTTGTCATTGGATCTAATCCTGCTATTAGAGCAATCCAGAATTCTGGGAAACTTGTGCACTCAGCTGAGGTCAAGAGGTCTAGATGATTGCTTTCTTCAGATCACAAATAAGATTAGCCCAGTAACCGTCTACTCTGTTTCATATACTGCAGGACTGCTTCTGGCTCAGAACAGAAAATCAAAGAGAAGAGAAACAGGGAGAAGAGCTTCCAAAGGCATATAAAGTGGCTGAAAATACAGTAGAAGGCCAAAACCGCATCAAGTCTACACAGATGGGAAGCAGACAGGGCACTGAAACATGAATCTAGACTCAACCTTTTCTGAGATTCAGCTGTGTTCAGTATTAAAAAGAGATGGTGCAAATTTCCTTCCCTCCATCAACAACCACATGTAGTTCAGAAGACTAAACTCTGATGTAGATAGGTTCAAAAGAGTAGCAAAATATAAGTAAAAGCACAAAGGTCATATAGAAACAAATTAGGATGCAAATAAATTGGTTGAATGATCAGTAGATCTCCATTCACTGTGAAGTTTTTAGCAAACAGGGAAGCTGAGGTCTAAAGACATATAGCAGCTTGCTTAGTCCTATGGAAAATCAATGGCAGATTTTCCAGTTTCACAGTTTAGTACCTCATCTACTGCTGTGTGGTTTGGGACTTATAGAGAGCAATAATCCTCAAAGATAATGTAATTTCATAGACTTATAAAACTTTGGTATATCCAAACTAAAAGCTAACCCATTATTTTCTTATGGTGCATTCAAATGCTGCTGCTTTCTGTTGCTGCAGCTAACTATACAAAACCTCATAATACATTCCTCAAAAAAAAAAAAAAAAAAAAACCCAAACAAACAAAGAAACAAGGAAACAGCATAAAATGAGAAAATAACCTTTGAATTTGTACACCTCTTCCAAACAAGGTAGAAGTCAACTGAAGAGAATGAAAACAGATAATTAAAATGAAGATGCTAAAATGATACATGTATGGAGGAGGAGCGTAAGCGCATGAGAGATCTGAGGGGAGGAATCAGAAAGAAAGGCTTATAGGGTAGGGCTTTTCTCCTTACTTGGCACAAGCCACTGATGCACATGTCCAGTGATTCAGTGTAGCATCGGGTCCCATCCAGAACCTTTGGTGCCAGCTCCACAACAAGAGCTGCTCCTCTGGCCTGGCACTTCAGCGAGCATGGGTTGTCGGGGTCATTAGAGACAGGAAGCCATTCATAAAACTGTCCCTGGTACTTGACGTCATTGTGAGCAGAGCACTGCTGGGCACGAAAATCACCTGCTTCTGGTGGACAGTCCTGAGGAAAAGAAAGAGGAAAAGATCAGCAGGTCTGTTTGTGGCAGCCAGTCGCAGTATCATGCAGCTGGCTGGGCTCCACAGCTGCCAGATGTGGAGAGATTTTCTGTTTGGACAAAGAAGAGTGATTGAAATAGCTACAGATACACATAATTCAACTGGGTAATTATACCTTTCTTTCTTCTTTCCACAAAACTACTGAAAGAACAGAAAGACCATGTGTAAATATGCTTGGGACATAAGAAATACACTGTACGTGTCTTAACCACTGTCCTGAACTGCTTTTGCTGAATCTCTTTCCACTTGTGCACATATGTGGAGAAGTGTGTGTGCACAGCCAGTTTTTCCCAGACAAATTATCCTCTGTGTTTGAAGAGAAAGAAAAAAGAATTACAGTATTTAATTGTTTGTTTATTTGAGCTCTCCTCACTAGCTTTTTTTTTTTTTTTTTTTGTTTCATCACTTGGTAGGGTAACAAGAACAAGAACCAGAAAAATGTGATACATATTTGCATTTCTTTGACCTAAGTTTTCATAACTTGAATAACTAGCAACTTACTATTATTTTACTGGGAAGACCTCTAAAAAGTCCCTTTGTTAATCCTTCAGGAGGTTTGCGAGGCCTATAAAACCCTACTCTGAACCCAGTACACCTGATATAAAAAACAAAGACCACTCATACTGCATAAAGTCTTTTGTTGATGAGAATGTGAGGCTTTTCTTGTACAGATACACTTTCTTGCCATCATTTTGCACTGAAAACCATGAGTGAAGTTCTCAAGAGCACAAGAAGAGCTTCAAAATCATACGGCTTCAGGCAAAATAAACATGAGTTCTTTTTATCTCCTTTCCAGTTTTTGATCCTTGAAGAACAATATTTCAAGTTTTCTTGTGCAAGCAATCACAAAGACTAGAGATTAATTGGTTTTTTTAAAAAGTATCCAGAATTTCTTACATAATTACAGGAATAGAGAAGGTAAGCTTTAAAAAAAACATTAAAAATAATGAGAACTGTGACAAAAAAGTAAATGTTGGCAATATGGCTACCTCAGACTATTAAAGTCCCTTAGTCCTCCACCTTCCTGCTGGAAGGAAATCTGCTCAGTGATACTGGGTCAAATATGAGGTGAAATCCATACCTGTCATGAACTTTGCTTGAGGACTGTAACTTTATTTTTAGAGAATCATAAATGTCTATCATAGACTTGATAGGGAAAGATTTTTATGTACAACCACATAACTAGACAATATCCTTAAAAGATGCCTGTATTCAAGTATCATTAGTGACAACTTTATTCACAGACTTCTTATACTCCAAGCTAGGAAAGTCTTGCTGCTACCGAGACAAAATATCTCTTCTGAGATTTAAATAATCACCTCTATTTTTCAGAATTTTTTCTACACCTTCATTCATTAACACTTTTCTGCTTGTTTTTAATAGGGCAGACTATTACAGCGTTCAATACAAATGGCACGGGGGCTGCATGACACTTTATGATATTAAAGGATCATCGTTTAGCATTAAGGTCTAAAATAAAACCCGTCTTAAAAATCGAGCTTTCAAAATCTCCTTCGGACACAAATTGTCAGAATCTTGGCTATGAATTTTTCATCTGTATACCTTTGGCTCAAACCCAGGATAACCAATCTAGGTTCTCATTCACTGTGTAGTGGCAATGTGGTCTTAAGCCTACTTTGCATTGTACCATCAGAGCAAATTTTCAGTTAATTTGCTTTGTATTTGAATGTGATGCAGCCCAAAATCAAAAGGTCAAGCTCCGGCCAGAAGTTCTGCTGTCTAACTACCAGGTAATAGTGTTCCTGCTACAAAAGGCTAAGTGGATTAAGGCATACAAGGGGGAAAAAAAAAAAATTTGGGCTAAACCCTGCTGTAGAAAAATATGTATCAAAGAGCAATAATCCAGAGCTCATTCATCCTTCTTGAAAGTGGAGGTTGAAAGGACAAGCTCATAACAGGAATTTTAGTGCTGGAGGACTTACACAACAGACAGTTTTTCTGTTCATATGTTATGGAAGATTAAAAAAAATAAAGAAAAAAAAGATGCTGGAAGTATTTCAGTTTGATTTTAAAATCTCTAGAAAAACTTTGAGGCAATCAGGTCCTTTTTCTTATCTGGGCAACCTTTTGACATGAGACAAACTATGGACAGCAGCACCAAGTGAATAGAGCAGAAAAATATGTGGGAAATTCGTTATTCCTCCAGAGCTGTGAAATTAGAGGAAAAGTGGTCTTTATGTTCTGCTTTCAAACAGAATGAAGAAGACAGTTATATCTTGACCCAAGATCCGTTCTAGCTCTATTTTCAAATAGAGAAGACACAGGAAAAGAGGAACATTGTGGCCTCATTTCCTGCCACAAAATCTTTGGTGCATGCTCTTCTCTGATTTTTTCTGTCCACAAATGAACACAGTCAGGTCTATTGGCTTGGCTTAGACTTGTCGTGGAGATACAGGCCAATTCTCTTGTTTGGTTCAAGTTTGGCTCTACCTTCAAAACTTCCTGGCTTGCAATAGCTTTATTTTTACAAAGACAGAAAGACCCAGTAAAGCACACAACCTAAAGAGTTCATAATCCTACTTTGTACAGTATTCCATACTACGTTTGTTGTATTGGATTCTATTTTTAAATCAAAGAAAGAAAAAAATGTACCGTCAACATAACAAGCTTTCAGGACATGGCAGGTGACCAGGACTGATGTTAAATAATTCCAGTCTTTGATATCATGATCAAAATATAACAATGGATTTAAACAGTAGAGCTTGTGTTTAAAAAAGTTTTAATGTGAAACTTGAAGCCATTCAAAGAATACATTCAAGGAGTCAGAAATGCAGACATGCATACTTATCTTGGCACACAGATATGAAAAAGGGTCACGGCCTGGCCCACCACTTTTCTCCTGATGAAATCCCAAATCCTAAATCTATCTGAAGGCCTTAAAGATCCCTTTCCCTAAAAGAAGGAACTTTCCTTTCAACTAAGAAGGCACATGTACCTGCATCTATATCCATAACACCTGCATAATCTCTGTAATATATATATATTTTTATACCAATGGACAATATTAAAAAAAATACCCATCATCCGAATATTACCCATTATTAGACACAGGTCACTGAGACTGAAAAAGTAGAAACTGTATAGAACTTGGCTCTACTTATTAATTTCTTTCCATGGTTTTTTTTTCTTCTTTTTAAACTCACAATTTATTGCTTGTATTATATATCAGTGGAGATCAGAACCTCTTTGTGCAATTATATAATGAAAGACAGATATAGGCTTACAACCTATAAATGAGTATTCTAGTTGCTGAAATAGCAGATAAGGCAAAGCCAGTGTTTTGTTGCATATTTGTTCAAGCAGTAAATTGCTATTTTCTTCTAAATACTCTGCACACCTTTATATAAGAGCTTTGCTGTTTTGAGGCAGTATTCCTGTGCCTTTTTTCTGCAGTGCTGGCTCATGGACAGGAGAAAGTCAGAAAAATGATAGTCAGAAAAAAAGTCAGAAAAAAAGAAAAAAAGAAAGAAAAAAACAAAAAAGAAAAAACCCAGCCTGCTTTCAGTATATGCATGGGTCTTGGTGGAAGGGGATGCTTCACAACTGCCAGATAGCACTGTTTCATTGACGTGAGTGAAGTTACATTCTACTCCACCTAAGGGTCTGATCCTGGAAGCTATTTAACAGTATGTAGTTTGTCTATGTGCACAGCAGACTGATAGAAAAGTGTATGCCCACACTTTGGGATAGCCAGAAGTTATGGGCCAAGTCAGTATAGCGGTGTAGCATATCTTTGCATGGGTTCTGTAGTTCTGCACGGTATTTTGCTAACCACATCTGCATGGCCTGTGTTTGGCCTGGAGCATGTGGCAGCACTGGTATTTGGCCACAAAAGCACTACAGTTCTGCTCCAGGCTACTCCAGCTTTGGTGCTATATTCAAATCTTACCGGTTTTGTTTTCTTTTTGAAATTATCTATGGGCCCCTGCAGACATGAGGAACCACTGCCACTGCACTCCTTGAAGAATCAGAAAGAACTAATAATCTTGAAATTCTTGTCTAAGTCCATTTATCTTCAAGCTTCTTATTCATTAAGACTTTTTAGGGAAGAAAATTTCCAGTGAATAGGAAACAACTGTTCCTCTAACTCTCTGAGTCCTAGACAGCTGTTACATGACCTTTAGCTTGTGAAGGCTCATGAGATATTCCTGAAAGACTGAAGCTGTGATGGATACCTATAATTTCCATTCATCCTATCAGGTCAAGATTTGCTCCTCTGCAATGAAGATACATATCATTTTAAAGATGATCAGAAACTCCTTTGATGTATGAAACCTATTTTAAAATAAACACAGGAGTTTCATCTTCACCTCTTAAGCACCTAATGCTGGCCATATTGCCATGGCTTTATTTGCTTCTTCACATTTAGTTGTTTTTTTTTTTAACTTGACCTCCTATTTGACCCTATGGTAATTCATAAGGTCCATGGAGTTTTGCCATGTTTGAATCCCATTCAAAACAATTTCTATTAATCAACAAACCAGTGGAAAAGATAAGATGAATCCCAGATGTCCTTTGATGGTGATAGGTAGATCAGATTTCATGGGACAAAAGAGGGTCAGGCTTTTTAAAGTTTACTTAGTGGGTGAAATGTGGAAGATCATATCTAAGCCGCTATAGATGGAAACAGTCGAGGAACCTTAAAACAGTTTACAATATATGTGCTTGTATATTTGCAGAGGCCAAGAATGATTTACTATACCTGGAGCTTTTCCTCTGTACAAAAAATGACTAACAACTGGACTACTCTGTGCAGCATCTGACAGAACAGCTTATTGAATCAGTTCCATGAAGTACGCACAGCATTTCAGCTGAACAGATTTCCCTACTGCGAAAAAAAGCCTGAGGTCCTCAAGTAGAGGCTTGACCAAGACTAAATAAGAACTTTAGATAAAAATACAGACTTAAGAGATATAGGGTTTTAATGGAAACTTCAGTTGGCCTTGAAGCGTTGTTGAGAGCCCTGCTTGAATTAAGTTTCTTGCAGCCAGATTTTTCACTAGTCTATTCCTGTGAACTTCTAAATAGGTTAGGATCATGCTTAGCTGCTTAGATCCAGAGGGGCTCATACTATAGCTTTCTCTGACAACCCCAAGACACTGTAATATTTGACAGAGAGAAGTATGAGAGAAATAATATGAACAAAGTAAATGGGGGAATATCAGCAGATGCTTCCACTCTGTATTAAATAAACATGGAGTGGAGATGAGGGCTGAAACAGTCAGTGAAGTATAAATCTAAACCTCCATGAATAGTTGTCATTAGAAATGTTTATAGAATAAAATTTTGACAAAAAAGCACCTTTTTTTTCCTCTTTAAAGTATATACTAATTTTGGGGGGCAAATAATTCAATATGTAGCTCTTCATGCCATTTTAAATTTTTGTTTGTTCATACCTTTTAAATATTAAGTGAAATGTTGACAACAGATACAATAACTTTTTTTGGCTTGAAAAACTTCCGGATATTTCATTCAAAAACTAATGCAAATACATAATATTAGATTACACTTTCCTAAAACCACCATGGGTGCCACACTGGCAGACCGAAAACAGATATTAAAATAATTAAAAATTATTATTATCAGAAATATTGAATTTAAATCTGTGAATCATCCACAGTCCTGAAGAGTCCAGAGCAGACTCCTGAAATGCCACTGTGATGGAAGTGATACAGATTGTTTGATCTACAAAGATTCCTTATGCATTTACATAAAACAGTAACAGTGGTTTTTGGGGTATTTTTTTGTTCTGTTTTCAGGTCTGGTCGCCGAAAAGGTAACAAATCCAGAAGCCACGGCTGCTACTATCAGCAATATACTAAAAGTATTTGTTTCTGAGTACAAAGAAATAATTCCTAGATGACACACTGAAGTTTTAAAATGCACCCATTCAGAAATGAGATTGTAGTTATTAAAGTTATTAAAATTCAGCATTTTGATAAACAGTCTGTAGTCACAATAAATGATCTGAGTTTGGAAGAACTGTCACTTAAAAAATAACCTGACATTAAGTAAATCTGGTGTCAGTAAGGAGATAATGTGTAGTGTTTATACTATTTTTTAATTCTTTTTATTATTTTTTTTATTTTACTTCAAAATGCAAACTGAAAGGTTTGAGGTTTGATTGCAAAAGACTTCGCTTGGCATTTCTAGCCACCAGAGAGTAGAAAATTAAATCCTGCTATTCATTTTTGTAGCTCTGAAAAAATTCTACCTGATGATAATGCTTTTCATACACACAAGACAATGCTTCTGGAGATTTTCACACTTCTAAAAAGTTTAAGTTTGACACTTTCCAACAAGCTAGCCTTTAGTGCATGGAAAGAAGATAGCGTCATTTTGTCAAAAGTAAGATGGGCAGTATCAGGGCTGGTGTGTATAAAATGAAGCATGAGCTGATAAAAAACAGGGATGGAAGTAGCTTGTCCGAATGTAAGCCAAAAAATGGGGGATGTCATCACAGCTGGTATTTCAGCCAAGTGAAGAAAGTGAGGTATATACAAAAAAGAGCTGCAGGTGGTGTTTATGAGTTTTGGTGGTCTGATTAATGTGATCTAGCATCTACAGATTTTATCTTAGGCTTAAGGGAACTGCTATAAACCTTGTTGAAAGAGCTAGTAATGTTGTGCAGCCTCCAGCATTGTCTGTTTTCATGTCAAAGAGCAAAATCTCATAAGCAGCTTTATATGTAGTGTTCATCATCATGTTGGCAGATATAAGCAAGTAAATATGAAAAACAAAGTACTTTGGGAATGAAGTGCCAGTCTCATGCACTTCTTGGTTTGTTTTCTTTTTTGTTTTGTTTTGGTTTGGGTTTTTTTTTTTTTTTTTTTTTTCCCCTGGTCTGATTCAGAAAGCAGTGTAATAAAAGGAAAAATATCAAGGAAAATTAAAACATTTTCAATCACAAAAAGAGTCTTCATAATTGAGGAGAATGAAGAGAGAAGGCATGAAGGCAGTACACATTCCAGCAAATATTCTTCAGAGAGAATTTCCTGTGAATGTGGGAAGAGAAAGAAAAAAACCAGCAGGAGGACTGAAAAAGAGAAAGGGCAGATGAGGTGGCAAGATATCCTGGTACAAAACCTGGCGAAGACCTGGCGACTAAGAATGTGCATAAAAGAAGGAACATAGGGCATGCTAGCTTGAAAGAAAAAAAAAAAAGTAGAAAAATCCTATTTGCAGTTTGGAAATATCTTTGTTTCTTTTGAATAATGTTTAGCACAACAACCCAGCTAGATACAAAACCATGTTTTCATTGCATTCAGAGTAATTTTCTAACGAAAAACAAATTACTCCCTCTCTCTCCCCTCCATGATTATATTCTAAAATGGCTGGAAATATACTTGGAGTCAATATGAAAACTAAGAAGAAAAAAAGCAGATGCAATTCAACCCTAAATCATCTTCAGATTCCCTCATTCCTTCTTTTACTATTTACACATGTGGCTTCATACCCAAAATCTTTCCAGTTTCTGATCAACACCAGGCAATGCAAGTGGTGAACATACTGGACTGGATTTGTTCTTTTAAGGGCTGCTCAGAAGCTTTATAGACAGCAGTATCAATCTCTCTTACAGTCTGTACTATGCAAAATGGTTCAGAATCCCCAGAATAACATAGGTCACTGAAGAAACACACATGCCACTCTCTCCCCTTGCCTCTATTTTTCTTTATCTCATTCCTCTCCTCCCTTCTACCCTGTAATTTAATTTCAGGATGAATTAAAACCAGCTGTAGCAAAATCTTGCAAATGATAGTGTCTATGAAAATGTGTTGATTGCCAGATTCCAAGAAGTATTCTTCCTATTCTCCAATTTCACCTTTGAAATAAAGAGTTTGCTTTTAGCACATGTGACTACCCGTACTTTCTTTAAGAGGACAGTCATATAAATAAAAACATGTCAGTTTAAAGAAAGACAGTTTGCAGAAAATAAAAAGACTGATTATTTTATGAACAATAATGTCCTCAAGTCATGCACAAACTAATGGCAATGAAAGCTTGTATTTAAGGACTTGCTGATTTCCATAAGAATCAAGAAGTAATTTTCCACAATGCATGACAGCTATCTTAATTTACAGGGGTAAAATGATGGTAAAATGGGGGGATTTGCTCTCATTTTCCTTTAATGCAACAGACAGTCATCTAACAGATGAAAACAAAGGTCTCATTGAGCCTGGAAGTTTTGTCCTGCTGATTTTCAGAGTCCTTGTGGATGAAATCTTAAAAGGCAAAGTCTGAGTTAACAAAAACGCAATATTATATGCCTTTTTCAGTGCAGAATTCTAAAACAAGCCATGGGGTTAATGAATTGTTTCCAAGCTCCAATTTGCGTGTATGCATCCTTGGATTCTGGAGACAAAGACAGACTTCATTAAAGAGAAAGCATATGATTTTGTTTTACTATTCTGAAAGAGACAAACAGTACTTCGGTGGTATAGCTACACCACTCAGTAACAGAATGGATTTCAGCAGAGATGCACATCTGGGATTCCCAAATTGCCTTAGGTTTCCACTGGTGCTGCACAAGGTATTTCAAAGTGGTACCTAGCCCCAGAAACATGGGCTGAGGATCACCACGGCTGTGGCAGGATCCTACTGCAAATTCTGATATAGACCATGGTGGCAGTGCCCTTCCACTGACTGATGTTTTGAGTACTGGTGCACATTATCTCAGATTAGTAAAGATTATAAGTGAAAGGGCATAACATCTCAATCAGAGACTCAAATTATTTTGAAAATAGAAAATACTGTCCCCTGAAATCAAATGTCTATGAAATGAATAGAGTCGAGTACGTTCTTTATGATACAAAACCATATTTGGAGGACCTGGTCAAAGTATGATGCAGTCATAAGCTTAAGAATAGTTTGATTTACTGTTAGTTTTGCAAGTTTACCAAGAGGAAAGAATTAAAACTCATTTAATAATTTTATTAAGAATTAATTATTTTATTAAGGAAAAGCACAATGTAGCACAATCCACCCTCTCTGAAAAATGGGTTAAAATCTTCAATGCTGTCCTGTGTCTTCATAAATCAGTGGCAAAACTATAATTGATTTCAGAATAGCAAAGCACTTTTAAATTTTCAGTTTTGATGATTTGGTATGAAGCAATTAAATGAGTTCTACAGCTGCATGCCTCACTGCTACATTGGAAAGTCTGGAGCCAGTATTGCCAAATACAAGGTATGTAAAGGAATTGCCTAACAAAACTATGCAAGGTTTTATTTTGAATGAAAACTGTTCAGGTACACATTTCCAAAATGGAACCTGAGCTAAAAAACAACAATTAAAAAACTATTCCTTATCTCGGAAAGTTAAGCTCAGTGATTACAAAATAATGGTTGTAACACAAGCAAAACTTTGTCCTATCACCAGGGTGATCCAGGAACAGCTACTGGCAGCAGAGAAGGATGCTAGTTTGTCTCACTGCTTTTAGCATACACAAGGTCAGGTCAGAATGGGAAGGGGACCGTCTCTACACGTATACTTTCGCAAACCCAAACAGAACTGATGGGTCTAACTGTAGCCTAATTTAGTCCAATTAGCCTTTGAGAGTTTGGTTTTTTTGGTTGGTTTGGTTGGGTTTTTTAGGGTTTTTTTTGTGTGTGTGTGTTTTACACCACTCGATTTGACTGGCACAAATCAATATTCACATTCCCTCCACAATTGTAGTGTAGCCTCAGTGCCTCAGAGATGGAAATTAGACTGTTAATCAGCCAGCAGACCTATTTATTGATTTCTCTACCTGTTGTCAGCTAGTGAAGCAGATGTCTAGATTGATAGGAAGCCAAAGGATACACCCATAAGAAATTTCAGAGGAAGAAGTGTGAGAAATCTTGCTTCATGGGAGACTACAGCTCAGACAGAAGCAGTTTCTTTCATTAAGAACTGTGGTCTGCTGAAGAAAATATAAGGTAAATAAGAGGGAATGTATTCAGTTTTTTAACTTAAACTTTTAAACTTTTTTAGACAAAGCATCTATTGAAAGGCTTCTTAATATGCCCCTATCAGGCATGAGAAAGCTTGGCCCAGTACACGTTTGATTTCATTTTCCATCTTTACTGGTAAAACTGACATTTCTCCATGTAATTTGAGAGCTTTTACTATTCTTGGCACCCAACAAAACTTTCCATATGAAAATCTTTATTTCCATTTTCACCAGTGAAAACACACTTTCACTTTCGTGAGCACAGAAGTTAAAGTTTCTTATTTTATTGTATTGA
This sequence comes from Strigops habroptila, assembly GCF_004027225.2. Classification (NCBI taxonomy): domain Eukaryota; kingdom Metazoa; phylum Chordata; class Aves; order Psittaciformes; family Psittacidae; genus Strigops; species Strigops habroptila. The sequence goes on from NC_044302.2 coordinate 66,944,625, forward strand.
AAATGATATTCACCATATATAAACCCAACAGAGAGAGAGCCTTTGGAAAGGCCAAAATGCTGGTGCAGGCTATCTAAAATTGCTTTGCTAAGACTTGCAACAAAATTACAATGCTGGGAGGGCACAGGTGAACAGAAACATATACTTACTAATTTGTCTTCAGTCCTTTAACAGCTTAATCCTCCAGCCTGACAGACTGCCCAATATGAACCAACTGGTTACCAAAGCAATACTGGGAACATGAGTGGTCTTGATTCTGCCAGGGAAGTTGTAAAGAGCAACTCTGAAGTTTCACTCTATTTGGAAAGGCTGTGACTGCAATTCCTTCCAAACAGTTTTAGCATCATGCTATGCCATAATCTCTCCATCTTTTCAAGAAACTGACAAAAGGTCTTGTGGCATGAAGGCAATTTAGATAGCTACGATATTCTCACTATCACGCTACCAAATTATTTTATTAATATGGACATGACTGTTTGTGATTATTTGTATCATACCAAAGCTATACTTCACTTACCACATTGCTGCATGTCCTGTACCGGATGTTTCGCCCTTCACAGGTCCTGTGTCCAAAAATCAAAAACAAACCATTAATAGGTTAATATAAAAAGCAAACACATAATATTTATTGTGTCAGCATCTTTCCTACAAGGATCTCTAATCCCTCACCACCATTTTCCCCAAAGTAAAGGGCTCTCTATCTCTAGACAGGTATTGAGATAGGAATTCTGCAATTCCTCAGTTTCCTACCTTTGCTTTAAAAATGAGTTTCTAGAAGGTGGCATCAGTTTATAAATGAGGTTGGAGAAAAGAACTTTGATGGAAATCAACATCTGAACCACACTACTAATGCCCCATGCCTCCCAGCTATCCACAACGATTTCACAAAGGTACAGCTCTGCATCTAGGCAGGCACACACCTTAGCAATGACAGAGCCTGAGCAGCCAGGCTTTGCCTGCTGGGGAACAACCTGTGAGGTGAGGAAGGAAACCTGGCTGCAGTGATGCTAAATGAAAGGATAGTAGGACCAACTTTTTTCCGATTTGATATGAGGGAAGAAGGAGAGCATAAAACTTCTCTCCAATCCACCAGCCCCATGAACTCCCAGATCCCTACTGCACAGCAACATCAAAAGAGAAGCTGAGCCCAGCTGAGGTCAAGGAGAGCACTGCTCTGACTTGTGTTCTCCATGGCTCTCCTCCTTTTCCCCCACAGCAAACCCATACCAGCCCTGACGTTGACAGGACTCCCAGAAGAAAGGTCAACACCCAGCTATCTTTTTAGCACCCAGCAGTGTGTATTCTGAGTATTTGACCTTAGGTGAAGTTTCATGTGGTTTATGAGTTTAAGCAGCATACTGTGTGGAGGTCCTCAGTATAATTCAGAATGCAGGGTTTTGATTTTAAAGATTATACTTCAAAAGAACAGAACTCCTTACATTCTTAATTTCTTAATTTCACAACTTCCCCCTCTCCCCCTCCCCTTTTTTTTTTCCTTTTTTTTCTTTTTTTGGCTAGGATTTAACAAGCACACATTCTTTGAGGACTAAATGCCTATCAAGACTGAATTTTTGAATCCAAACCATTTTGAACTATCCAAGAGAAAGAAAGACATTGGCATGCATTTGTGTCATTTTTTTTTCCTTCTCTTCCTTTTTTAACAGATTTTTTTTTCCCATACTGAGTTAACTCTAAAATAAACTGAACAGTCCTTTAAATCTTTGAAGTCATCCTTCCTCCTGCCTTTATCCACAAGACCTAATTGTGAAATTTGTCCAGTAGTAATTTACACCTATGTGAGTTCAAAAATCTGGGCAAAACACAGTATTGCAAACGTATCATGGTGATGTAAATGATCATAAGAGAAGATAAATGAGAAAATAAACCCTATCAGTTTTCCAGAAGATTTGTAAGCAGAAAGATAACATACTTTGTTATGTAATATCTGTCAAATTAAGGATGCTACTAAAAGCATAATAGACATACCACTAATTCAATGCTTTTGTAATGTTATAATTCAAGTAAATTTTGATCATTGCAAGCATGCACTGAAGTGAAAAGTGTGAACAGAATATCTAGGAAACAAAACAGTTTTAGCAACACAATAATAATTATATTCAGAATAGGCTCTGAAGTTAAAAAACCCTAAAAAATCCCCAAGAACCACCCCCCTCCTCCCCATCCCAGTCATTTCTAAGCAATATAGACAAGCTGGTACAGATACTGTGGTGCAGACCAAACCTGTTTGCACTCTATTACATTCAATAGAGCTGCTTTTGATTTACACGGATAGGTAGCAGAGAAAAAAAGTATATTATGCAGCATTCAGGCAGTCCTAGTGCAGACCTTGTACACCACACTGAACAACTTATTGGGCAATCTTGACACATGCTCCATCTGTCTCTCACAGACGCCATACAACCCATCAGACGTCTCTGCTTCACACAGACCTGCTGTTACCACAATTTCAATTACTGTAATTTATTAATCTCAGAACCATTGAACTGCCAGGGAAATTTAAACTTCCTTTATATCAGCTGCCTCACATTTTCTTCTTTTCTCAGTTTCTTCATACTGCCTGTTTTGAAATGAAAAATAACACTTGTTTTTCACTTATTCTTTGCATTAGGGAAAAGAATAGGTACTTCAATTAGAAAAATGCCACAGAACTATCCAGTCTTTAATTCCAATTTCCCTCCTTTAGCTATTACCCAGGGTTGTTCAGAAAAAAATGTGCAGTTCTGGATGCAGCTAGTGCTGTGATGACTCATGAACACTAGGAACCACTCTCACAAAACTCCACTTGTCCCCCCTCCAAGACCAAACTTTGGGGTTTTGTTGTTTAAGATCATTAGTTTCCCAGTTATCAACCATCAGCCAAAAGCAGGCAAACTTCTTTCAGCCTGAACTGACATATTTTCGCAATAGATTTGCAGAGTAGTGTTTGTGTTTGTGTTTCAGAACTATGCTGCTTCAGGACAGTATGCCAGATTCTCTTCAGCTCAAGTATTTATTTTGGATTCAAAATCATAGGATTGGGGGGGGGGGAGAGGGGGAAGCTTCTTTTCAAGGACATGTATTTTGATTTCTAAAAATAAATTCTGTTTCTGACCCTGTCTGTGCTTAAAATATGTAAGCTGAAACCACCTAGTGAACTTAATCCTGCTCGAGTAAAATACACAGCATCTTGCATGACACAATGCCAGGCTAGGTTTTCTCCTAAGGCAAGTCGCATATCTCAGTGGATGTTTTGCAGAATGCAACAGCACAGAGCATTTCATGGGCAAGGAAGCACCACAGCAGATTAGTGAGACTGTGTTATGAGATACAGTCACTACACATCCCTTCTGCAGGGTATAAATGAGAATTCGTATCAACAAAGAGAACACAGCCAGTTAGAAAAGTCAGAAGTCACACAAAATGGCAAATTCATCTTGGAAAGCACACAAAGAGTGGGAGCAGTAAGAGGTACTTCTAGTCTTCTCTGTTATCTATACACTGCAGGGGATTTTGCAGAGGAAAAAAGTAGCTGAAATTTTGGCTTGACAAGTAATTATTATCATGTGAATATGAAAGAAAAGCAAGCTATTGGGAATAATGTTTCATTCTTCAAATGTAGTCACATTTTTCCCACTAAAGGTTCCTAAAGAGGTTAACAACTTTTAATATATTAAAATATTCACTTCTCTTTAATGTAAACAACCCAAACCCCTGGTATTTATTTCTCCAGGCTCCGATTTGCAGAGGGACTTAGTTCAAGTTTCCCCCCTCAAAGGTCTAAAATAGATGTGTATTTGTGCTCAGCTAGAGTTAGAAGCCTTGCAATAATCCATGTCAGAAAGAATAGTAACCCCATGCCAAAGTTGCCTTTATCTGTAATTACCAAAGACGATGAAAGGAATATGCAGAGGAGGACCTCATCAGCTCCTGCCACTCGAAGCAGTCATCAAAGTTTGAAATGCTTATCTTAAAAAATAAGTCCCCACATAAGCAAGCACCTATGGGCGAGGTGGGTTATTTTTGTGGATGTGAATTTTGATGCAACTGCTCACTACAGGGGCTTGAAAGTTGATGTAATGTTGGACAATCTTCACCTCCTTTATTTTCACAGCCCTCGAGAGCCGTTTTCTGGGATAGATACTGGTTTCTGCACTATACCTGTGAGAAAAGTATGCTGTGGGTCTTTCTCCTCCCATGAGATATTAGGCAGGATGAGCCAGCCCTCCCCTTTCCGGGTGCCAGCAGGCATGAGGCTGTGTTACATACACAGTAACACCATCTTGCATTTGTCTTCCCTCAACCTCTCTCCCAAATATTGCACAGTGTTACTATCCCCTTCTAGTCTCAATACAATTTCTGGTTTAGTACTGCTCTGAGGAAAAAAAAAAAAAGAAGTCTTTTATTCTTTCAGTACATCCTTCCTCCTATAATGCAAATGTGAGGGAAGGCCACGGACACCAGATTGTTATGAAAAAGGAAGACGTATCAGGATTGCATTGACTTTATGAGTTTAGGTTTTCAAACTGTCTGTTTGGGTCTGCCCAACTTCATGTCTACATCATTCAATTGGCAATGATTTGAAAAGATTTATAAAAATGGTGTTGCATCAGTAGTGGGGTTGCTCATGGCTCAATTTTATGGTCAGTGCTCTTTAATGTTTTTATAAATCCTCTGGATGCAGGAATCAATTGTACATTGAGTAAATTTGACAATGATATTAAATTAGGAGGAGCTGTGGACTCCCTCGAGGGTAGAGGGGCCTTACAGAGAGATCTGGACAGACTAGAGGTGGGCAATCACCAACCATACGAAATTTAACAAAAGCAAGTGCTGGATTCTCTGCCTGGGATAGGGTAATCCTGGTTATATGTACAAACTGGGGGATGAGAAGCTGGAGATGAGCCCTGTGGAAAGAGATCTGGGGGTTTGGGTTGAAGGCAAGTTGAATATGAGTCAACAGCATGCCCTGGCAGCTGAAAAGGCCAGCCGTGTCCTGGGGAGCATCCAGCACAGCATTGCTAGCTGGTCGAGGGAGGTGACCGTTCCACTCTGCTGCTCTGGTGCAGCCCCACCTTGAGTACTGGGTTGTGGGCGCCCCAGTATAAGGACAACAAACGGTTAGAGTCTGTCCAGAGTTTGACCAAGATGGTGAAAGGTCTCAAGTGCAAGACTTATGAGGAGTGGCTGAGGTTCAGCTTGGAGAAGGCTGAGGGGTCACCTCATGGCAGTCTACAGCTGCCACAAGGGGTGCAGTGGAGAGTGAGGTGTTGATCTCTCTCTGGTGACCAGCAATAGGACATGAGGAAATGGAATGAAGCTGCATCAGGGGAAGTTCATATTGGACATTAGGGAAGGGTTCATCACTGAGAGAGTGGTTGGTCACTGGAATAGGCTCCCCAGGGAAGTGGTTGTGACACCAAGCCTGTTAGAGTTCAAGGACAATATTCTTAGTCATATGGTTTAGTTTTAAGTAGTCCTCCTTTTAACAGAGTTGGACTTGATGATCCTTATGGGTTCTTTCCAATTCGAGGTATTCTGTGATTCTAATTCTATGATACGGTCTGGGAAAAAAGAAGGCATATGGAGATCTTACTGCAGCTTTTTGATAGATAAAGGGAGCTTACAGGAAAGATGCAGAAAGACTTTATACCGAGGCCTGCACTAACAGGAGAAGAGGCAATGATTTTAAATGGAAAGAGGATGGATAAGCAACATAAGGACATAAGGAAGAATTTTTTTACAATGCAGGTGGTGAGGCACTGGAACAAGTTGCCCAGAGAAGTTGTGGATGTTCCATCCCTGGCAGTATTCGAGGTCAGGTTGGATGGGGCTTTGGGCAACCTGATCTTGTGAAAGATGTCCCTGCCCATGGCAGGGGGAGGTTGGACTAGATGATTTTCAAAGGTCCTTTCCAACTCGAACTGTTCAATGATTCTATGATAAAATAAATATTGAGCATCATTTATGGGAATGAGTATGAAGCTAACAAAAAGCCGTCATACTGGACTTTACTCTTTGAAACTCTGCTGTGTATCTAGAGTAAATTCATTGGAACCAAAAGAATGGAATATGGTTATAGATATATGGAGTATGACTATACTGAATGCTGGTGAGGGACTCTTCATTGGGGACTGTAGCGATAGGACAAGGGGTAATGGGTTCAAACTTGAACAGGAGAAGTTTAGGTTAAATATAAGGAAGAAGTTCTTTACTGTGAGTGTGGTGAGGCGCAGGAATGGGTTGCCCAAGGAAGTTGCGAATGCTCCATCCCTTTCAGTGTTCAAGGCCAGGTTGGATGGAATCTTGGGTGACATGGTTTAGCGCAAGGTTTCCCTGCTCATGGCAAGAGGGCTGGAACTAGATGATCTTAAGGTCCTTTCCAACCCTAACTATTCTATGATTCTATGATTCTATACATTATATTAAAGAGATGGTGTTAGAAAAAAGAAAAAAGGAAAAAATGCCTTTGTTTAGTATGTAGCCTGAACCAAAACCTGAGTGACTGTTTAGGAATTTGAAGGACAAATAAATAGTGTTTCTTAAAGATGAATTCCCTTTCTTGGCGATATAATTACAGTACAGCTACTTGTTTATGGCTACCTGATTATTGTCGAAATTGTGTTGAATCTCTTCTAAGATTTTGTTTATACCGTAGGCTATGCCACAAGAAATAACCAAAGCGACCTAAAGGTAGCTCACCCAGCTACTGAGATGCTAAGTTGGCTATTTATAGCAGTTGAGACAAACTAGGAGAGGGCCCAGGGAAAGCTAATATATCTATTGGTCTCACAGAGATAAGCCTTTCCTTCTAAAGGCCTGATTAGGCTCATGTCACAGTTTCATTTTAAATTCTGAAAGCTTGATGAGGGGAACAGTTCAGATTTGAGAATTTCGTTGGGAACGTTATGCAAAAAATTATCTGCAGCTCCAATAGTGCTCCAACTCACAAAGCACTTACTCTTGGTAGCTTGTGCTACCCTTGGAATTTAAGATTGGCATTATATTTATTCAAAAGTAAGGCAGATATAGGACTTTCGCTGTACAAATTGCTGAACAGAATAGAGCTTATTATAATTTTTTGCTTTCAAATTCTTCTTTGCATTACTCAGAGCCACTGAATGTTATTTTCTAAGTAACAGCTTAGAAACAGCTTAGGCATTAAATGACTCTCCCTAAACTCTCAGTAAAACATGACTGGCTAGTCCAATGAAAATAACAAAATTAAATTAGAGAAAAATAACAAATGAGAAAAATTTGTCAGAATGCTTTCAGACTACTGTTTAGTTTCATGCATTTAGTCTCTCAAGTTTGTCACTGCAGTATTTGTTTCCCTAAGATATTTTGAAAAGTGGTTTTAGATTTAGATTTGCACATTTAACACATGTTGCAGATATACAGAAAGCAACTACAGTTGCAAATGTTTTTCAGTTGCTCACTAGCCAGGAAAGGCAGAAAAAAGGCAAGAATTAAAGAAGCGCCTTTCAGAAAACAATGGCAAGAGGTCTCTTTATGGTCTAAGTGGAAAGAAAATACGCTACTAAATCTCATCCGTCCTGCTGTACCAGAAAGATAGCATCTAGAACATATTGCAGGACCAAAAGTACTGACACCCCACATCTGAACATGCCTGAGCTCAGATTTGGATCCAAGTTTTGCAGCTGGTCTTAAAAAAAAAACCAAAACAACATACTGAAGAGGAACCCAAGTTCCCCATGTTTTGAGAAAGTTTGAACTCGGGTCTGAATCACATGTGTTAGCCCAGCTCTACTGAAATGCCTATGCTTTCTTATGTAGAATCTATTGCTTGGGGCTTTAGAGAATCACATCTTATCTTCTTTCTTACATGTAGCAAGGCTTTCGAGAACTCTACATCATGCAAAGGCCTGGCTGATTTAATTCTTTTTCATTTAATTTCCAGAACATATTTACTGAAAGAATTATGTCCATAGCTCATAGAATTATCTCCATAGCTCAACAGCTATAGAGATCATATCCATACCTCATCTGTAGGTACAATGCTGACTACTATTCATTCTAACACAGAGTGTTTTGAGTGAAACATCCCTGTGGCAACTCTAGCAATGGATTACATGGGAAAACAATACTAGAAAAGCATTTTATATATTTTTAGCTACTTCACTGAGGCACAAAAGCCTGAAATTAGGAGGGTCAGCAAAACGTGGCTAACTGCTTCTCCAAAGACCACCAGCAATCACTCTACAGATCACAGCACTGGTCTAGACTGTGTGAAATTTCCACAGCATAAAATTGACCTAAATTAAGCTAATTTAGCTAGTTTATTAAACCTGACCTCCAAGGGTATGTCTTGGTGGCTATTTTACTGATCGACCAAGTCAAACTGCAATAAAACTGAGAGTCATTCATGCAGGTCTACTGTTTTCATCCTGCACAATGTAATCACAGCGGGGTGAAAAACCCAGGTAGTGAATCATTTACTTCAGCTAATTTAGCAAGCAGAGCTGGTAGAAAGTATATTTCATACTGGTGCATTAACTTGCTTGCATTAACAAAAAGCAGCCATGAGCTGAAGGAAAGAAGGGAGGCATTTGAACAGTGGAGGAAAAAAAAATATTCCAGCAAGTAACAGAGCCAATACCAAGCATCTAAAAAAATCTGGCATTGTATCATTGTGACTCTCCCACGCATGTTCCCTCTTTTTCGCTTTCTTGGTGTTTTTCTATTGTTGTTGTTGTGGTGTCTTTTTTTTTGGGGGGGTTGGGGGTTGTTGTTGTTTGTTGTTGTTTTTTGGGGGTTTTGTGTGTGTGGTTTTGGTTTTGGTTGTTGTTGTTATTGTTGGGGGTTTTTTATTAATGTTGACTTTCTTCTGCTACTAAACATACATCCCTCATCTAATGGTGGAAAACCTCCACTCTATTCAGCAGTTCGTACATGGTTTCCCAGTGGTAAGAGTGATGATCTCAAACGTTTACCCCTTTACCCAGATTAAGTATCCACGAGACTTCATAACCAGCTTAGCACTGTTCTATAAACTCACACAAACTGTTCCCTGATTCATGTTTCAGTTGGGAAGACCAGCAACAGGTAGGGTTTCTAAGCAGATTGAAATAAAGCCTACTTACCTGTTACCTGCTAAAATAATTTTCAAAACTCTAGGATATCCTGCTCTTCTGCTACCTACAACCTTACTTTACTAGAAAGTGATGAACAGTTTGGAAGAAGATAGGAAAAAACCCACAATTATCTTCCTGCTTAAAAGCCTAGAAACAGTAAAACACCATCGATATTACTGCAGTACTTGTCAACATGCAGAGCACAATTCCAGCACACACAGAATATTTTTAGGACCAGGATGGGTGAACTGAGCATCAGAGAATTTATAATTTCTTTTACGATTTGAAAATGTATTCTGATACAAGGAAATTAAATAAATGCACACGAATTTCACAATCAGCTATTTACTACTCTGAGTTTCCTTGAGCTAACATACACATTTATTAATACCTGGATTGAAGGTATATGAGTACTATCACATCCTCTATCACATCCACTATGATAAAACTCCAGCTGTACTATGCATTAGACAGACTACAACAAATACTAGCCAGACTGCAAAGAAGAAGGCAAAAACCATACTGCAGTGTCTCTCCACATGCTCTGTGTATTTCCAGCATCCCTCTAGCCAAAGTATCCAATAGGTAATAAAACTCAGCTCTTTTTTGAAGCACAACAGTTGCTAGTTTGACCCTCAAGAAAAACAAGAGTGGTCTGCGGTTCTCCTCTCTACAGGTTTTGAGCAGCAGAATAGCAGCGCTGCATGACAGTTCATGGTGGAGAGGAGACAGGTGAGGAGTTACTCTTTCCTGAGCCTTGTATAAAAAAAACCCCAAACCCTCAACCTCTCCCTCCCACTGCAAAAAAAAAACAAAACAAAACAAAACAAAAAAGAAGAAAGAACAACCGCACACACACCAAACCCTCCCCCCACCCCCACCCCAAAAAAAAAAAAAAAAAAAGGAAAGAAAAAAACCCCTGAAACTGAAGGGCAAAACTCTGGAATGATAGAAATAAATACTTCTTCATGCGATATATGATTAGCTTTGGAGATTAATTGCCAAATGAGTTGAGGCAAACAACTGTAACATCAAAAGAGGGTCTGTCTTTTTGAGTAAATAACAAGAATATCTGAAGTTATAAAGAGCTAATGCCAACAAAGAGCATGAAAAGTCTCATGCTTTGAGATTTAGCCCTGTCTTTAACTACTAATTAGCAAAATTTTATTTTCCTGGGGCTTACTCTGCCACCATAGTGACCCTGTGCTTCTTGCTGTCAGCACAGGATACCAGGATGCATGGTTGACTTGGGCTGACAACTTCTGTTGTCATATTTATTTATATTTAATATTTATATTTATATATATCACTGTCATGCTAAATGTCCTTAGCATGATCAGGATGAGTTGTTCTAATGAAACATACTGTTAAACAGCCCCTACCGTTACATGTTTGCCATCTAAAATACTAGAAAATAGAATTTCTCACTAACACTTTCCATTCTTTCATCACAGCTGCACAGGCCTAACACAAAACATGTTCCCAAAACAAACAACACAAGCACTAACATAACTTTGGCAACAAAAGCTGGAAAGAAAACTGGTTTCCTTTATTCGCTGCATATACTAATGGTGTTTAGGAATGGACAATTAGTGTTTGCATTTCTTCAAAGCAGATGCACTGGGGTCTCTCTTTTCATGCAGTGTTCTGAAAGTCACCTCATACAGAACTAAAAGATGTAAGACATTATGAACATTCTTCCCATGTTGAGAAATGTTTAGGATTAATTTGTTCCAAAACATCTAAATGTGTTGCCAGTTTTCATTTGCCAGAAGCATCTAGTATCTTCCTTCATGCTGACATTAAATTTTACACAGCAAATACAAGAGATAAACTGTACCAATCAAGAAATTGTCCCAGAGAGGTGGACATTTTGTTCTAATCTTGCCAGGTTTGAAATACTCATGTGTATTTACAAACTTTCAAAGTCTGGATGAATTTCTTTCCCTGCTCCATCTGTGCCTTTTTCTTAGTGACTCAAAATGTTTGCCTAGTACATAAATTAATCATTTAAAACCTTTATTTAATTAGCAACTGCATGCAGACCAGGAAAAAGGAAAAACTATCACACGTTTGATACTCTGCTGATTCCAGGGCAAATTTTGCTGTTTATTATTTACTAGCTAGCAGAAGTTATGCACCTAATAAAACCCCTGCATCCTATCCTGGACATGGGGCTTCCATGTCTGAATGGGTCAAAATTTGCATTTGGTTTCTTAAGGCAGGAAGCGTTGCTCATGTACTGATGGGACAGTATTAAGGTATTGTATGAAAAATGAGTACTGTGTGATTTATGAGTTTATTCCCTGTTTCACAGGGTAGATTCAGGGACATCCTGAATAGAAGAAGATTCAAAAAGAAGCAGATGGGTAGACCCTGCCCAGAAAGAGTAGTTTATACTCACATACTACAGAGCACTATGACTACTACTACTACTAGTGTTGTGGGGCTCCAAGATTTTTCCCCTCTAGAAACAACTCTCAGTGAGGGAGCAGAGGTGTAGTCAGGAAGCTCTTGTATTATTCAGATTCCCCAGATCTCCTGATATGCCTGGATCCAAGTTTACATTAAAGGAACATACAGAAAGTCACTTATTTTCCCAACTCTTAGAAGGACTGGCAGTTCCTATTAATGAAATTCCTGATTTCAAAGTGTTTGCAGAACCACTATTTGCAACGGAACTAACAAGAGATGAGAATTTGTCCCCACATTTAAAACCCCAATTATTGTATTTTTTCTTCCATGGAATGGAATAGAAAAATACCTTTTTTCCACTGGTTTCAGTAGATGTCTTTGCCTATCTTTTCTCCTTCCAGCAGACTCTGCACACTATCAACTCAATAACTGCTGAACCTAGGACTCCAAACTATCCGCAGATAAAGCTAAAGAACACAATATTCTATTCTGTTCTTATGGTTGAATGCCTTGTGCTGTTTATTGTCCTCACTAAACAGCACCATGTTTTAAAATGTCAGATATAGGAAACAACTTGGAGTGTATTGTTTTATTAACAACAGTTTTATAAGCACATGAAAGAAAATACAAAAGAAACATGCAGGATGGAAAATTGCATTACAGTTTTTACACTGTAATATATAAGATTATCAGAGATGGCAGTAAGCCACAGAGATTGGGTCTGGACTTTTCCTTCCTATTCTTTATCAGAAATCTGTTAACATCACATATACCATGTTTACTGCAGGTAGACAGAAATAATATTTGCTGGAAATACTTTGCAGGCAAAACTTACATGTACTATAAAGTGGAAATGATGTCAAATGGCTTGTTCATGTTCTATTGCAAGCTAGTAACTGGGGAGAAATAAAATCTCAGATGGCTGTCTGGGTACCCAGAATTCACCTTTGTATTGGGCCATTCTGCTTCTGCCTATTGGGGAGGATTTACTGGTATGGAAGACCTCCTGCCTGAAATTTAACTAATAGGATATCCTCAGCAGAATTATCCTTCTTTCTTATATAGCTCAGGATGCCATGTTGGGTCTGTTCGATACTTTTATAGTTTCAGTGTAGTTTTAGTGGGGGACTAAACCAAGTGAATTAGCTGTAATCTGGTACAAGCATGAAAAGTCTTACTGCTCAAATAGTGAAAGTGTAGGGAGTCTCACTTTTCAGTAGCTGGCAGCCTTGTAAGCTGTCCAGGCAACTTCTGTATCTCCATAGGTTCTCACTAGATTTTAAAAGGGTGTTGCCTTATCAAACATGTTGGCTGCTTGCCTGAATAAATAAGGAACCATGCCACCATAACTTTTTGACACTGAGTTAGAAATTTCAACGTAGTTCAAGACCTCGACTGATTAATTCTTATGGGCTGACACATATGAGTAAGTTGAATTCTCCCATCAGTAATGTAAAAAGCATTCACCCACTTACTTGCTGCTCAGGCAGCGTCTCAGTGAATATGAAGCCCCTCCTCCACAAGTGCGTGAACATTCGCTCCACGAGCCCCAGGCATCCCACAGTGAGTCTCGGTCTTCCTCCGAGCGAGCTGTTCTGGAGCTCTGAGGAGAAGAAGAAGTTAAAAAATCAGGAAAATTCACTTAAAGGACAAAAAAATATTGTTGTTATTTTAACCTTTCTTTTTATCGGATATCATCTTGGTCATGGTAAGCACTGAATAAATCTGTTATTCTCTGACATTCCTACTGATTGGCAGCCAGTTCTTGTATGAATTTGCTTTCATCCTTTGAGAATCATGAAATCATTTGCTTTCATCATTTGAGAACTCTGGCTCAGTTTGAGACTGGTGATGACTATTACAAGAGAGCACTTCGGACAGTAGTGAGGCATGGGATTTTTCCTGATTAAAAGGAAGAGGTGGCATATTGTAAACATTAGAAATTGTGCTTTGAATTTTTGTTGCTGTGTTAGGAACTGTGAAAGGGCCTTCCAAGATGCTCTTGAGGAAAACCAGAATCACAACATGGTGAATCAACATGATACAAAGGCATTCAATATAGTGACTTTCATGCACTCACCATAAGGAACTGAAATTATCGTTATTTATTCTCTGTCCGAAGATCTGCTATAAAATTTTCTGGACAAAGATTTCCTAATTGTTTTATCACTACTATTTTCTAGGGATAAACCAGTGTATCTTCCTAAAAAAAAGTACTGAAGTTACCTGAAGAGCTGGAGTTCTCCAATGCGAGGCACAGACCCAGGCAGTGCTATTCTTAATGCCAGTGGTTGGGTGCACAGAACTTTATAAAGCAGCAGCACTGATGTACTTGGAAATGCTCAGCTCTTTTAGGATTAGCTCATAAATGTACAGCGGTACCTGCCTCAAATAATGCAGTCATGCATGTATCCAGCATTTCATTTTCATGCATGCAAATGCACATCAGAAACACAGATCTATAGGGACGCAAATTATTTAACCATTTAGATAGATATTGTCTCTTGAAGACAATATGGTTTTGCTGGAAGAAACTGAAAAACATACAGAAGCATAAAAATGTGCATGGAAAATGCCTGTGTCTGATGGAGGTGAGGCAGTGTTCTCCTTCACACTCGGCTTGTGCTGTGGGCCAGCACTTGGTAAATAGCATTTCTAACTGTATTTGGAATAAATGAGAAGACAAGACAACTATGTGAGGGAGACTTTCACGGTACACCTTCAACAGAGAAACATCAGCAGGCATTATTGCTAGCCCATGTTAAAGGAATCAACTTTAGCTTTCAATACTATTTGAGACACAGATACAGCTCAACTGAAATAATTTTCTCTTCAGTGAAGCTCTCTAAAAGTTTTGTCATTAAATCTGAAACCTGGTGAAATATGCCAGCCTTGAATACTGTTATTCACAGGCAAAACCAGAAAATGTTAGCAATGGTTTAAGGCTGTGAAGAGTTTCAATATTTATCTGTTTAAGAGAGATACTGAATTTGTCACACAAGATCCTGAACAGCCTGTGTCTGTAGAGCAAAGGACTAAGTCTGCTACATTAGGATAAGAAATGTGTATTAATTGGGATTTATCAAGGTAAAAGGTTAACTATTCAGCATACTTTAAGAAACCAGGATACATTATATATGATAATCATTAATAATGAGAATATGGAAACCATTTATTCATATAAAATTCTGCAAGGGGATTGCAGTTCACCTACTAGTGTCATTGACGATACTGAATAAACAGTCAGGCATAAGATTAGCTGAAGCGAAAGCCCCTGTCTTTTACTAGCTGTCTCTCTAGTCAGCTCAGTTAGAAGTCCAAAGTCTTGCACTGAACTCCACCCTCTTGAAAACAGAAAGCCTGTAATCTCAGTGTTATATACATTTGTACCCTCTGTCCCTAGCTTCATGTATCTGAAGGATTAAAACATTGCCAGTGCTGTTCCCTAGGTCACATGGGAGTCTTCCTGCCCTGAAGTAAGTCATTAGCTCATGGATCAGTACTTAGCTTACTTAAGTTGACAGGGTAATTGTATCGTTATAGTCCTTCCAAAAGTCTGATGCTACTCTAAGATAACACTGGTACAAGAAATAGTGGTAACTAAATGAAAGTTGATCGCGTTAAACCTGCTTAAGTCAGCTCAGACTGTGTGCTAAATTGGCAAATTTCTATGGAGATACCGTTTAAAGGAAAAAAGTAATTAAGATTTGCAGGACACCTGTCTAGCCATTTTGTCTTCTTTGCCTCTCTTCCTATGATTGCTTTTACCAAGGTACAGTACAAAACTGATCTTGAAAAATAAGTCAGTCTCTTTGGCAGAATAGGTTAAAAAAGAAAGGATTTTCCGCATGGCAAACACATCAAATATGGTTATTTCTTTTGAAAAGAAATGCTCAGTGAGTGACAAGGGTCGAGTGCGGGACCAGCAACATGCCAGACTGGCCACCCAGCCACATCTCCCCAGCATTGCACAATGGTCCCCTGCTGCATTCCTCATGCTGCTGCTCATGGACCCTTCAGTGGCACAAGGCTCCTTTTTTTAAACCAGAGTATTTTAAAAGGCAAATACACAAACGCCACTCAATTAGAGTTGAGTCAGTTTGGCCTTCTGACACAAAGAAGGTCAACTAGTTTGAACGACCTTTAGGATCTGGTCCAAAGCATGCTGAGGTTAAATGTGAACTCCATCAAATTAAAGGGGTTCAGGAGCAGAACATTAAAAGAGCACACAACACAATTTGTAAAGTTTTGTTTTGTTTTGTTTTGTTTTTTAATTAATCAAATAAATCCTGTGAATGAGAAGGAAACTAAATGAAGCATGCAGAAGGCAAGCTTTCTTCAAACAGCTCTCCTGAAGCACTTCATGCTGATTGTGCTGCCCTATCTTAGCACTTTTGCCAAGTGGAGGTTGCCAGATATGCTACATAAAATGATTATTCTATGGTGTGGCTAACCTCCATTTTCATTTTGCTTCATGGTACATAGTTTGCAGTAGCATTTTAAACACATGTAGTACTTCATTCTGCAGAACAGCTTTTGGAAAATAGTTTAGATGGGTAATTGAATCAGTTTTTTGTTGCTGTAACATTTAGTATGATGTAATTTTGTTTTATTTAAATTAATTTTATTTAAATTAATTTAGACTGTGAAAGATGACACTGGATTTGCCTAATGAGTGTATAACAATTATTTGACACTCTCAGTTTATCCTACCTTTATTTAAATGCAAAAGAATTTAACTTCAACACAATAATTGAAAGGGTAAAAGTAAAAATTAAAGTAACGTAAGTGAACGAATTCTGACTATGGCCAGATGTGATCCATCCTTCTAGGATACAATCTCATTAACACTAACGTGTCAGATAAGAGGAACAACACACCAATTTACTGAGGTTATTTCAGCTGACTGCTTTCTGAAGGGTATTGTTTATAAAATGAAAATGTGTGTTTGCGCTTTTAGTCTTCTAAAAAGAAAATGTGTATCTGTGCTTTTAGTTTACATGGAAACAAATATCTTCAAACTGCAAAAGGGTGCTTGTCTTGATCACTCACCGCTGGTTGGAAGCCCAAAGACATAATTAAAAAAGGTTGCAAGGTAAAGTCATGTGAACCAAGTACTCTTACCTCATCACAAATTATAAGGATCAGCACAGCTAGACAGTCTAAGGGTCCAATTTTTTCTGAAATAAATTGTACTCCCACCCGGAGGAGAGCCATGTGCCTGTTATTTGCATTCCAAGATTTGTTATAACACCTATATATTTCCAGAAAGCATGTGATCTCAAGCTGGAACAGGGTCCAAGTTTTCTTTTAACAAGTGGAATAAACATAATTCACTTCAACTCCATCCATATTTAACGTTAAAGAAAGTAGAGTGGTTTTCCCTCCTGCAAGCTACACAGTTAAGATTGAGCTTGAAATTCTAGCAATGCCTGAAAAAACATTTTAAATCTGAAGATTGTCTATTGCAGCTTCAAAAGATATATGCCATTACTAGCTAAGAATTCACTGTCTAGAGCAGATTTTTCTAAAGTATCTCATATCACTGTTAATTTCTACCCATTTTCAACAAAGTGAAATAAACTGAAGAATCTACATTAAAATACTCTTGATAACAGTCAAGAACATTGCAGTGTTCTGCAATACAAGAACTCCTGCAGTAATTCTTTAAAGCCCTAATGTTCCTGCCATAAAGAGTAAACAAAACAAAACCAAACAAACACAAAAAAACCCCACCAAAAACCAAAAACCAAAAACCAAACCAAAAAACCAGCAAAAAAAAACCCAAAAAAAAGGAGGAAAAAAGCAGAGAGGAGTACATGCAGGGAGTAAAGCTGCCACCACTTAAAGCTTCCTTTAAGTAACACTTCTCTCCTAGAAAAAGTCTTATCCTAAGATGCACCTAAACTGAGTGATCCTTCAGCTACCAAGCAACACAGCAGCTCTGGAAGAAATAAGCTTTAGGGCTCTCAAAAGATTTCTCTAACGAGAAATAGAAGGAACACCTTCTGCTTTTGGACAAGAAAGCAAAAAAGGATCACATGTACAAAATGAAATCACCGTCAGTGGTTAGGGCACTCAGGTTAAGATGCTTGCAAAAGGTAAAAAAAGGCTTTAAACTGTGAGCTGAACAAAGGATTTCTTATAAATGAAAATAATCTGACACAATCAAGTAAGACTAAGAGTGCACGGTATCCAATTTTATACTAAAAAAAAAAAAAAATCCAGCATCAGTGTCTAATAGTGATTTCTGACTTTATTAAAGAGTTGTCAGGCATTCATGTTATATTCAGATTAGATGAACCACAGGTCTTGCCTACCCTTGCCACTAACACACAGTACACAGAAATAATTTAAACTGTCTGGAAGAGTATGTGAAAAACATGACAACCGTCACACCTGCTAAAATCACAAGAGCTGCCTGGCCATTCAGGAACTGAATCCATCATGAGAGAACCATGTTTCTTCTAAGAGCTTGTGTGTACACATGTGTGGCTGCACAGAGGGAGAAATATGAAAAGTAGCAAGACCTATGTTCATGTCCTGGGACTTATAAAAGGAGTTCAGCCTTAAGAACATAAATCTTGAAGAGGTACTGGAATTGAATTTAAAATTTTGTTTGGAACTGTGCTATCCCTACAGAATCCAACTATTTGACACTGTCACACAGTGACATATATGCAGAGCGTATAAATGCAGATCATGTTGTTTAATTGCTTCTCAGTTTCTGAGGGTTCCAGTCTTCCTCCCCATTCAGCAAAACATTGCTAAAGTAATATTTTTCAAGCACAAAGTATGTTCCCTAGGTTATACAGCAATACTGATAGTGGAAAATGCAGCTAACCTCTTGTTGGACTACGGAATTGATACAGACTTTAAGCCACAGCTATTTCCCAGATGATATGCAACTCTGGGTTTGTTTAAGAAATTTAAATCATCTGGTTCTTATCATATTCCCACTGTTCAGGGGTATGACGAACTGTCAGTGACAATATGCAAGGCTCCTCTGAGGCCATTGCCTAAACTTGTCTTTTGCTACTGTGAAAATGATATTAGAGACAGAAAAACAGTATTTTTCCCTATTATGTTGCCTTTCTGTTCTCCCTTTTCAGATACATCCAAGTGTATCCCTATGAATTCTTGGCAATCCATATTCTCCTTCTTTAAGTAATCCTTGCTCATCCTTCAATGTTAGTTTGTCATTGACAACAAATATATACTTCACAAAGTACTGAAATGTTGTCTGTAGTGAATCAGGAAGAAACTGCTCTCAGCACTCATGTAGGTGTGTAACAGCAGGAGACAAGGCCAGAGACCTCTTCTCTTTTTAAGAAACATTTATATCAAAACTTCAACCAATGTAAATATATGGTTTATAAGATTTCATTTGCACAATGTTGTGTATCTTTGTTGTATTTCATCCAAGGTAACAGTTGGATTACAGCTCATATGGGAAATTGCTTGGAAATCTCTGGCTTCTGAAGGAAGGCAAGGCAGAACAAAATCACAGCCAGTTGAATTAATATTGGTAATTACTGTCAAAAAAAATGTTAACATGCAAGACATTCCTGACTAGCTGTTGAAACTTTTCAGAGTGAATATCTTGGAAACATCATAAGTAAAATATTCTGACACATTCAGTTTGCAATGTACAAAAAACATGTTTAATGCATCTAGGCAAAGAGTTGTACATCATTTTAACCAGTACTGTAGGACCGAGTACATCCACTCTTCCAAAATAACTTTACCATACTGAAGAAAGAGCTTGTTAAAATCAGCCTTATCCTTGTGAGAAGCATAATTCCTGGGAAGCATTAGGATTTCCCATGACAATAGTGGTCCTCCACTCCAAACAGATATCTGCCTATTTCATGCACCTCATGAACGCAGAGGTCCCTGGCCAGCCTTAGCAACATAACCAAGGACTTAATGGGAATGAACACCAACATATTTCCTTTTTTCAAGGGGGCTGTTTCAAGGTCAGGATCGATGAACACTGTTTAGCTGCTGTGGTAGATAGCTTGTCTTCCCATTATCCTCACTGTAAAGATGAAAGAGGATTTCAGCCTCCAGACTTGCCACCCACCAGAAGGACCACTCAAGCCGGAAAAACCTGCCTACCTGGCATTCTTACCAAAGTAATGGGAGTTCTGCTCTCACAGAAGTTAAAAGAAGATGAAGAAAGAAAATGCCCCTATGCCCAAGCTGCCAGAGCTGCTTATTGCACGAGATGCTGAGCAACCACAAATGCAGTTGATCCCATGATTAACTGCATGCTGTTCCATGTGGTTCAAAAAGATGCCTACAGAACTGTTCAAACTACTGCCAAAACACTGATTTCTCTGGCAAACAACCTGGAAAGAAAAGTAGCTGCAATGAGCATTAGACATCTTGAGGCAGAAGTGGCTATACCTTGTACACTGGCTTCCCTGCTCCCTGGAGGGCAGCAGCTCCCTCCTACAGGATGTGGGGGCTGTGAGCTGAACAGTACCAGCCCACTTGCTACAGGCTTCCACAGTCTTGGAAATGAACTGAGGAATTTTTGCTGCCTTTGCACTTGCAAGACCAAGCAAAAGGCCTTCAATGGAATAAAGAGAGAATTTCCTGCGGAAAACCCCTGGCACAGGAACTCTTGATCTGAGTGACTCCATGCCCCAAGGAAGGCACTGGCACAGGAGCACACAGGAGCACACATGTGTGAGGGAATATACTGTACTTTGGGTAACTACTGTATGCTTAAACTTTGCTAATGCAGATAAATGGGCCAGGGTTTTTTTTGCCTGGTTTTTTTTCTTTTTTTTTTTTTTGTCCCCCAGCCTCTTAAAAAGGAATAAACAGAAGCCAAAGTCTCCTTCCGGGTAGTTTTTAATTTACCCTTTCTTCAGGATCCATCATTTAGACAAAAGGGGAAGACACCTTGATGAAAAGGTGAGACGAGGAAATCTCACTGAGACATTCTCTTCCAGTTTTTCAGTTCTTATTCAGCTCCTATGAATACAGACACCTGACACACATGCGGCTAGCTCGGTTCCCAGGGCCATAACTAAAAATTTGCTGTGTTAGTCCTTGTCAGCACTGAGTTTCTTTTTGTCTTCTTTTAACAAGCACAGTCATGCAAGGCAGGCTCATTACTAAGGGAACAGAAAAAGGAAAATTATGGCATGTTTTCATTTTGCACAGGAAAGCAAAGGTTCATCAAGGGGAAAATAATCACTCCTCCCTTCCTAGTCATGTATGACCTGATATGGTCATTGCACAAGTAATAAGGACAAAGTGTCACACTGAACTCATGAAACCAGAATGTGTCTCGTCTCAGTGTTGTAGAATTTGTACTGTTTGACAGTCATTAGCTCTGCATATCAAGTGCTCTCTGAAGGATAAAAACATTCCCAGTGCTTTCCCCATAGTCCCATGGGATTCTTTCTGACCTGAAACAAGTATATACGCAGTCTCTTAAAATTTATAATAAGGAGTACACAGCTTCTAGTCTGCAACGAGACTGGGAAGAAATGATAAACAGCCATCTCAGGACTTTAGGAGCTGAACAGCCATTCCTAAACCTGGACTGGGAGTTGTATCCCAGGAGAAATGTTCCAAACATGAGCTCATTTCTTCTCCTAAAAGGGCAGCAGCCAGCTGGGGGTGTGGGTTGTTGGCAGAGGATGGAGCTGACACCGTATCACTTCAACGTGGTGCACGCTGCACTCCCTGTAACATTTTATAACAGTGCCTTATAAAACTCAGATCAGTCCTATCTCTCACTCCACTTACCCATATGAAAATATACACCAGGAGAGTGATGTGAATACAAGAGCTTTCTTTCTTGCTCTCACAGACCCGAATTACAACACCCTGTTGTATTTAAAGCCTGCTGTGCTGGTGTGAACACCAGGCATGGGTGATCCAATACAGAGCAGGTCCAAGCTGGCTCAGCCTTAGAATGTGTTGCCTAATTCATTCAGAAGGGTTTTTGAGGCTAGGACTAGTTCAGAAGCAGAATGGGTGAAATCACTTTCCAGAATCCAGAACCTACCCAACAACATGGGTTCAAAAGTGCATCTCACATTTGAGGACTTTGGGTTTGTCTTCCACGTAGCAAGAACTGTGGCTGGGGAAAGAGCCCACAAGGCACACAGAAAGGAAACAAGAAAAAAGGAAAACTGTTAACTGTTATCTGTGACAAGGCCTACTGCATGACAAGGGTTTTCTAAGTGGTGAGAAGTGACACTTTGTGCTGGCAGGGCTGCGTTTGTCAGCTTCAACAAAAAATGGCCAACGTATGGCTGACAATCCCAGCTCCACAGGTGAACCACTGTCCCTCCAGAGAGGCAGGGTAATATACTGAAGTAAACTGATGGTATATTAGCCATTTTTTCTTGCTTTGCTAAACCGACCTTAAGATTCATGTATTCACACAGCTTAACTCCCTGTACAGGTCACAACATCCAACTGTGAGTCATCTTATGTGCACTAAACCCCATGTGGACTGGATTTAGAAACTCTGGTTCTGAAAGTCTGAGCTAGAAGACCTTGTCACATCAGCATAGATTTTAACAGCTTTGTTAGCATTAAGATGGGTCAGCCTCCTCATGAACAGTTCAGAACAATATGTCAAGGTGCCATAGGTTGCAGCAGGAAGATGGCACTCGCTGGTCAGGAGGCATTTCAGAGAAGGGAGAAGAGCTCTTCAAAGATTTGTGTAATTTCAGATAAACATCTGCAATTATGAGGTATATTCAATATAAATGAAGCCTCTTATTCTTCTGACGATCCGCCATCTCCGTCGGTTACCTCATGGAACTGTGTATGTGTTTATTTTAACAATAAGGGGCCATATCAAGGGTTGAAACATCAAGCCTCAGTGGAGGCAGGAGAACTGAAAACTGAAAGGGAAATATTTATGTAAAAATATAGCAAAGGGAGAGAGAAAAAGGGGAAGAAAGGAAGAGAAAAAAGGAGGGAGGAAGGAAGGAAGAAAGAAAGGAAGAAAGGGGGAAGAAGGGAAGAGGGAAAAGTAAACAAGTAAATAAATCATGGAGAAATTTCAAGATCCCATCTCATAACAAAATAAAAAGGGAAGACAGGAAAAAAAAATGCTCATGGGACCTCTAGGAATTAGCTACAAAACTCAGAATTTATCTGACATATTTATTCCCCCCTTTATCACCCAGTAATTGATCTCAAATTAATTAATATGTTTATTTAAAGGAAAATACACTCAATTATTGAGAGTTTGCAGTGCCAGGGTGGAGTTGTTTGGGGGTTTTTTTTCCCTTTTAATTTTTTTTTTTCTTTTCATAAAATTATAGAATCATGGGATGGTTTGGGTTGGAAGAGACTTTAAAGATCACCTAGTTCCAACCACCTTCCACTAGACCAGGTTGCTCAAAGCACTGTCCAGCCTGCACTTGAACACTGCCAGGGATGGGGCAGCCACAGCTTCTCTGGGCAACCTGTGACAGCACCTCACCATCTTCATAGTGAAGATTTTTTTCCTAATATCTAACCCAAATCTCCCCTCTGTCACTTTAAAGCCATTCCCTCTTCTCCTGTCACTAGATGCTCTTGCAAAAAGTCCCTCTCCAGATTTCTTGTAGGCCCCCTTTAGGAACTGGAAGACTGTTACAAGGTCTTCCCCTGAGCCTTCTCTTCTCAGGGCTGAAGTTGCGCTGAACAAGCCCAGCTCTCTCAACCTGTCTTTATAGGAGAGGTGCTCTGGAAGGACTTAAGGACTGTCAGGGTATAAGCTGCTGCCACTTCATGCTGCCCTCTAATATCACAAGTGATGAAAATATTGATGTTTCTATTGCTTTCACCAAATAAAAGACACATCTACACTTTGGAGCCAGTATGCTGCACAGAAGTGGTATAAATTCCTTTCTATGCCAGTCTTTAGTTATGGTAAGGTGTGATAAAGAACTCCCTCTTGCCCTGGTGCTCATCAGCTCTTATAGGTGACTGAGCCCATCACAGAATGATGAGACTGCTAAAGTTTGGATTAGCAAAGCATACTCAAGCTGTGGCAGCTCAAGTTTTTAGTTTCAGAGATCATTATTGAATCACCTCCCTCTCCCTTTCAGCTAATTAAGATCTTTCATTTTTAAAACACGGCCCTAGCTAGACCTTTAAGGAACATATTTGTGATACCACAGTAACTTGAAAATACCCCATTCTTTAAAAAAGTTACAGAAACTATGAAAATGTCATATCCAAAGCACATTTACAATCATAATCCATCCACATACCAAAATGAAAAAATAAAAGGCAGCCTTGGGCTTGTTAAGGGCAGTTATATTTGCCCTCAACAACAGATGCTTTTAACAGTCCAGGATGAAAGAAATATGGGGATTTAAATAAGCCAGTAAGTAAGTAAATAAATAAATAATCCACTAATCGAATGCCAGCATCAGAACAGTAGGAGACCTTATTGCTTCCTTTATTCCCTTTCATATTTGGGTCTGTTGATACAGCGCAGGATCTGAACAATACACTAGCAAACTTCAAACAGGGCCTGAGATTATATCCAACAAAGCTAGAAGGGGAAATCTGACACCCATACAGTACATTCATATGGAAACAAAATGAGTTATATTTATTTTATGGGACAGTTTGAATTTATTATAAGTTGCATATAATTTCCTGTCTCATTTCTTGAGCACTCTTGGAATTTATTTCAGGATGCCTTACATTATCACACACCCTTTCCCCTCCGCCCTGACACCCTCTCTGCTGAACTTGCTCTACAAGAAGTCCCTGAAAGACAGAAATCCTAGCGTAACCTCTAAAAGGTTGAAGCTTTGGAAGGAATTCCGTAAGGACAGTGAAAACGAAAATGGAAACTGTGAAGATAAAGGTACAGTAGAATAAGCCTATAAGCAGTGTCCAAATAATTCACAGGTGGCAGAACTAAGAAGATTTCTACATATGATTGCCTTGGAAGCAGATTAAATCTCACAAGTACACACAGAGGTTTCCCTCCCCCAGTCACCTGTCTATACTGCCTTCCAATTTCACCACAACTTCAGCCACTTTTATAAGAAATTTGGAAGGCTGGGTTCTGGCAGCATAAAGAAAAGGAAAAAATGCTTATATGTGAAATGAAATTCTAATCAGGGTACTTAAAGGAAAAAAAAAAAAAAGTAAAAAGCTGGAAATGCACCTGAAGTTAGTAATCTCTGATATGGTAACATCTCAGTCAGTGAAGCAGAGAGAAGATCTCGGCCTAGAGTAAGCCTCAATGTGTACACTCAGATTCAGGCCACAACAAACCTACAGCACCCAGCAAAGGTCTTATTTCGAAAATAAGATAAATTGGCCACTCTGAGGCTTCACAAGGAGATATTAATGACCAATGCTTTATCGAGGTATTTTAATTGCTCTTGTGCATGACATCTAAAAGATCAAAATAGAAATTTACTAAATGAAAAGACTTTAGTGCAAAGTCTAAGCAGGCGAAATTCAATATAGCTCTATTGTATTTAACAGAGGCAAATCAATTTATACAGGTGATAGATGAGAAGCTTGCTCTTAAATCTCAGCTAATATTGTGCTTATGAACCATTATATTTGTAATAACAGTTAGTATCCTGAGAATGGCATTTGCCACTTCGAAAAAGAAAGGCAAAAACTTTAAAGGCTGATGATCTGATACGGTTGTGAGAGAGACTTCAACAGAGACAAATAAGATACTGCATACAATTATCTTGAAAGACAAATGAAACATTTAAGAATGGCATCTTTCCAACCATGATACCAACCTTTAAATCTTTTAGTATCAGTAATGCCCAATGGACAACCCTCTCTCTTTGTTGTGTGTGCATAAAGAAAAATTTTGTCTGATTAAAAGAATAGGTCTGGACATGTACAGTGTCGCTTAGAGTGCATGATGGCAAATCTCAGACCTGTGATGAATTGCTTTACATTCCCTTAGATAGAAGGACATCTAAATTAATAGATTGCAATAAGCATTGACTACTATTGATTCGTGTTCAACCTTACACAGGGCCAAGGACTTAGAAAAGATTTTCTGTCACTCCATGAAATGTGTATCTCTTGATTATTTTCTCTATTTTGTCTGAACATATATTTGAGGAATGTTACAAGACCTTGAATAACCAAAGCTGGCCAGCCATTTGTTAAGACAAATCTACTGTCCGTTGGTTGATGTGAAAATATGGAGATGATGAAAGCTAAAGTTAGCCATTCCTGTACATCAGTTAGGAAGAAGTTGTGTTTCATACCAGAGTATGATATCTGATAGAATTAAGTACCCCATGCCAGCTTTCGATTAGGTGCTGTACACCGCATGAGAAGACTTGTTTCATAACTATCCTTGACTTGGCTGAAACAAGTAATTTCCTCCTTTTCCTGCTCCCCATCCTAATACCATAGCACCTGGTGGTTGATGTGTTCTTACTTGTTTTTCAACTATCTTCAGCTTTCTGATTGTTTCTGTAAGGATGATCTTACTACTCTTCTTTATTTCCTCATATGAGAGAACATATGACTCTGTGGCAACAGATTTCAACTTCCCATTTTTCTTCCATGTAATGATTACTATAGGTCTAACTTTTCTTATAAGCTGAAGAACGTACCTATGAAAAGGAATAGAAACAACAGTGCCGTCTGCAGATTTGGCAAGACAACAGAAAACATGAGGTTGTATTTGGATGGCTAACAGCACATTTATAATGGATTAAGTTTTTGTTTACTTCAGTGAAAATTCAGTCATGCAGAGATTGACAGCTCTCTTCTAAAGAATTATTTGTCTGGGCATGCAGACTACTCATGCTTTACATTGAGTCATGAAACTTGTGAGCATATGAGTTTGTCCATTTGACAGATCCATGACTACAGGTGAGCATATTCTAATCTTCAGACTCATCACTGTGTTTAATTTCAGGGTTTTTTTTTGTCATGCTCTGTCAGACCTGTGAGTCCAGCAAAAGTCATTAGAACAAAATGTGTTTAACTTTACTGACACTGATGAAGCAGATCAACAGGTCAACAGCCTACATTAAGCACTGACTCCCATTGACTAAAGTCCAAAAGAAAAAAATTCCATCACACAACCTTAGTTCAGCTCATGCAAGCCTTTGCACTTGGTAGAAAAAGACTAAACAAATGATATACTTGAAAAAAAAAAATCGAAGGAAGAGATCAGTAAATTCAGTCCAAACACAAAATTCTAGTCATGTAAGAAGTCATGAGTATACGCATCTAGTAGTATCTAGACCTTCACGTAATAAATCATTTACTTTTATACACGAGACATCGGGAGTACAGCAGCAGCGGTCACAAACCACAACAGTGAGAAATTTTGCACTTTGTCACATGAATAAATCTTAGCTTTGTATAGCTGAACTCCGTATTTTAGCTCATCCTTACACAACTGATGTGACCAAATGGCAGTCTCTACATATACTTGACTATGGATGAAAATATATGTGTGCACATTGGATCTGTACAGGAAAAATACCTCTCTATACAGCTACAATTGTAGAAACAGAGGAGCAGACATATAGCAGAAAGTAGACCTATCTACACATGAAAGGAAAAAATGTCAAGCTGTGTACATTCAGATGTAAACAAGAAACATTGTATTCATTCCACTTTCTAATTATGCTTGTGGTCATCCAAGACAGACCCAGCTAGATAATAGGGGAATGTAATGCCAAAGAGCCTGGAAGGAATGGACTATTGTATTTGACTATTTTCCATGTACAAATTAGCACAGCAAAAGAAAGAAATCCTGCAGAAAAACACATGTACTTTATTATAGTTCCTAGTGCTACTTCTGTAAGTACCGCAACAGCAAGAAAGAGAGCTAAAAAAAGCTGCTGAAAAGATGCAAATAACAAATGCAAATGTGATTAAATGCCCTTCTGACATGAAATGATTTGACTTCAAGTTCGGATGAACATATGGCTGATTATGGTTTTGGCTACATTTCCTTTTAGTTGAACAACTGTGATTTGCTTGTGTTAGGCTTTTGTTTCTAAATATTTACATATATTTAAATATATAAAAATAAGTATATATGGGTAATATAAATATATATAAAATATATATAGTTTATATGTATTTAAATATGTATATAAATTTAAATACATATAAATATATTTAAACCATTAGAAAGGGAAATCTTTGGAACAGAATGCCTGTTTTCTTCTGTTTCTCTTCAAAGTTGTATGCTAATACATCCATAGCACGAAGAAATTCACAGAGCAATAAGCAAAAATCTCCAAATGCCAGGTCCTACTCTGGAAAGAGAGAAACTGTCTTTTCAAGTTACTTTCAGTCTAATGCTGCTTTTTCAAGACAAATGTACCGTGTTATGGCTCAAATTCTCAATATTAGCTGTGAAACTACCTAACTGCCACTTACACCAGGGAAACAGGGTGTCTGAGCATGGAGTAAGTTCTAGAATAGTTAACAAATAAACTGCTGACCCCCCCAGACCTTACTCGAGCACCACTCATACTGAAAATGACTACAATTTCTTCTGAACAAGTTAAGAACTCTGATGGAGAAGTGAGCTATACTCACTACTGCAGCACTCCAGGCAGTCTGCCCTGAAGTCAACTTTATCTGCTGGCTAACAAGGGGAACTGGAGAGGTTGTTTCTCATCCTGCCTGTGGGCTTGTCCACCCGCTTATACCATGTGTGCATGGGCTCTGCATGTGTCTGGGCTATGCATCCTCGTTACTGAGGCTAGGATGTTGAACAAAGACTTTAGGTGATACTTCGCTGTGTAGTGTCTTACTGAAAATACAGGAACGTAATAAATTATTACGACTGATCCTATAAATGTTTGATACCTAGCCCTAGAGCTTACAACTATGAACTTCTGCTGATGTTACTAGGGCGCTACATGACTACTGGCTGCTTGTGTTGCTCAGTGTAAGACAGGGGTTTTAGAGAGATGCAAGGTGAAACATAAATCCAAATGCTGATTGTCGTAGTTGTCAAACTCATTCCACCTACTTGACTAAAGGCTAATATCTATAAGGCCTCTTTTCTGTCTCAGAAAACATCCATCAACTCTCTACCATGGTGTGAACTCATGCTGCAACAAACTGCAATAGTAACATGTACACCAAGTTATCCTACAACTTACCTCTATCTCTATCCAAGCTCTAAGTCAAATTCTTGCATGTTTACCTAACCTCCTGCTGAAACCAAGTGAGAGATTTTCCTGAGTATGGAAGGAGCAAAAGAATGGCCTGATTCAAAAAAAGAAAGTTAAGCTTGCTTTACATCACTATTCTTAAGGCACAAAGAGATTTGGTGGGAGGTGTGTGGGGGAAATCTCTTGAGGCAGGGTAAGTCATACAAATACAAAATAGTATAGTATGGAATATAATGCATAATAGTTGGCAGCAGAATGCACTATTTATTTTCATGAATTAGGGGCTGAGAACTTAATTCACAAGCAGCAGATTGAAGTACAAATGTTATGAGTATGAGCTTAACATGGGGCCAAATCCTGCAGTTCTTACACAGCCTTGTTGAGTCATATCTCCTGTTGATCTTCCCTAAATTAGGAGTGCAGGATTAGCTCATAATATGTTACAGTCATCAGGTTATAAACTTCTCATTTTCATAAACGAAAGAGAATCTATGCTGACTTTATGCCATTTTGTGTGAATTTTATATGGAAAATAGACCTTTAAACAAAATAAAACTTTTAGATCAATCCAGATAGCATTTTTATGTCTACTGATTAATTAATATTTAGTGATTCTATATCCAAAAAGTTGTGGGTTTATTTTAGATCATACAATAATTTTTAATAAGAATTTCAAATAGGGTTATTTCAGGGTTTATATCCCCATGTGGCTATTAAAACATGTGCTAAGATTAGTTTACAATAATTACGACAGATGATTGTTTTATACAGACAAATAAGAAGATGCAATCTACTATAAAGTTCGTATATTTCTGTAAGATTCTTTGCTATTTGAATTACTACATTCAGTCAAATCTTCAGAAAAAGATAACATATATATATATATGCCAAGATGACTATGGTGTCAAGTGTGTGCATATGAATATTCTTACTGAAGATTTTCTGATAGCAAGTATTCAGCCCATACTTATAAAATTAAGTATGAGTCAAAATGGAACATTTACTATCAATCAAAGAGCAGAGCTATAGCTCTCGGCTACAGAGCATCCTATCAGGATAATCAAGGGAAATATCCAAGAAAATCATATACTAACCATCAGCTTTACAGTCCTGACGTATACTAGATATCACATAACATACCTTCCAAAAGTTGGTATAAACTTGTCTGTAATGAGTCACAGCAGTAATGAGAGCTCATTTAAGCTGGCTGCAGGAAAAAGTTCAGTACATGCTGTACATGGTTTCTCTGCATGTGCACAACTGTAAAATACTTTCTCTTTTCCGCTTGGATTTTTTTTTCTTTTTTCTTTTAAAGGAAGGAAGAAAATTCCAGGAACATTACAGTGTGATATAGTTTGATTTAAAGAGGGGAGAAACAGCCCTTCTCTAAACCCAAAGCAGTTAAATCATCATTCACAGGTCGTTGCTCTCCAACTTTATAAAAGTGATGCCAACACCAACTTCTTGGTTCTACCTGCAGCAACCCACAATATCAAAGCTCCAAGCCTGTAACACTTTAGAGATGATGAGATTTACATGATTTGCTCAAAACAATCTTTCTCAAACTGCGATCTTAGAGGTTAAAAACATACCCATCCACATATACATACACAGATACAGTATCAGCTGAAAGCAATGCTTATATGCAGGAAAGAAATGGCATTTACCAGGATGAGGGAAGCCAGAAGCAGGGTGCCAGCAGTTGCCCAGCTGCAGCCCTCCATGGCTGGGTCCGTCCCGGCCCTGGGGTTGGACACTGCACAGGCTGCGAAGTGCTCAGCTGCCTGCTGTCACATCCAGCGTTGGTGCGAACCTTCAGCCCTGCTTCTCCGCCTCTATCGGCCCTGCTCACATTTCCTGACCCAGGCGTGGGTGGGTGGGTTGGAGCTGCGGGGAAGCACTCCCCAAGCCGGCAAGCAGCCAATCCCCCTCCTGCTAGTCAGACATGCAGCACAACAAAGCCAAGGGGTCCAGGGAAGTATAGCAGTGAAAGACAGAGGGGAACTAAAAAAAGAGAGAGAGAGGAGGAGGAGGAGAAGGAGGAGGAGAAAGGCAGAATAGCACAGCTGAACGGAGTGCTCTGCCTTCAGCTAGCCATCGTCCAGGAGCTCTGCTCTGCCACTTGCCATGAGCTGCTCATGCTTATTGCTAGGTTAGTAGCTCTCCTCCTGAGTGTGCATTGTTCCAGACAGGAGGGAAATTTAATCTGCAGCAATACATAACGTATGCCATAAAAGGCACCAAAGACAGAAAAATGCTCTCTGGAACCCTTTTATGCCATTCGTTCAGCAATAAAGGAGTCTGACTCTGCTCCGAAATTGTAAAGCAGGAATTTTTCTAACAGGACAAAGTTACAGTCTTTCTGTCACTACTTTTTTCTTTTGGGGGGAAATACAAAAACCACCTTATTTCCTATCAGAAGGAAAGTAAGCTTATGGGAGGAAGAATTTTGCGCAGAAAGGCAAAGATCCACACACTTTAGGAAAGCCAGGAACTCTGCCTTTTACGTATTAATTTGAAAGACAAGAGTTTCAAATCACTGCTTTCATTCTGCTTAGAATTCTTGCCTATCACCTGCATTGCCTGAAGTCTGTAGCTCTTTTTTTTTGTGTGTGTGTGTGTGTGTCTGTTAATTTTATTTTCTGAATTTTATTTTCTGAAGTAGAAATTGCAAACCGGATCCAAGAACTCTTTCTCAATGCAATAGGCATTCTCCCACATGGGAGTGAGCTGGACATCTCTGGCAGATGCAACACTATGGTGCTGCAGGGCATGCTGCATCCAGATGGACATGTAAAAAGCCCTGTCTTCCTAAGCTCTTGTCTGTGGTACCTAAGTAAGCTCAGGCAATGAAGGAGAAAAATAAGGTACATGTGTATTACAGGTGGAGGACAGATTGCTAGCAATGAGCCTGAAAATTGACTGAAGTCAGAAGCTAGCAGAGGGAAGGGAAACTCTACCAAGGGCACCAGGACTGGGGACTGAAAGGAAGAGGGAGCAAGTGTACACTACAGACCATTTAAGAGAACTGCACAGCAGTTGAAATGAAAAACATCCTGAAGGAAAAGCTGGACAAGCAGATGGAGAGTGATACAGAGTTTGCAAGAGGGAAGGAACTGAGGTGAAAAAAAGGCAGTTACAGATGCTGAGAAATCAGATAGGAGGAAAGAAGAGGGTCTGGCTTGGCATAACAGGATCAGGAACATAAATGTTAAAGACATCTGAAGGCCAAGATAGAAAAAAGATAAACTAGACAGAACTGGGCTTGGGAAATTAATTAGGCTGAAATGAAAAATTTGGAACAAGAAATGAAAGTAGTTAGGAATAGTGGGAGAAAGAGATTTCAGGTTGCACAGACCAGCAGTATCTTGGTTTGGTACCTTTGGACTTACAGGCAAGGAAACAGGGACAGGAAGACTGAAAAGGCTCAATGGGAAGGGGATACAATGGAAAACCAGCTAGATTGACTGAATGTAGTGGGGATGAGGAAAGACCTAAAATGGGTACTAAGATTCCTCTACCATCAGAGAGTCCTTTATGAGTTCAAATCCCCTCACACAGCAACTTCAGAGACCACTTCCCAGAGGTGGAGAGAGGGATGGACAACTTTGCACCACCTTCTGGCTCAAAAGAAGGAAAACTCAGGAAACTAAACATATGAATCTACTAAAAGTCTAGTGTACCTTTTATAAATAACATCACCACCATCACCACACAAAGTCCCCAAATTCTTTGCTTCACCAGCAGTGTTAATACACACCTGAAAGTTGCACAAAAGGATTTTTTCCAACATGTCCTGACCGCTGCTCTCTGTTTTCTTCTGTACTCTGTTCTGTTGCCCCAAGAACACTGATGATATGATGACTGCTTTATTTTTAATAACCAAACTGCTGCTATGGCAATTACGTGACTTACAATGGATAAAACAAACAAGAAGATTTTCATAATATGCTTGTCTTTTTCTTCCCCCCCCCCCCCCTTCTCTTAGCCCAGCTAAGCTGTTGCACTAACACTACATAAGCTCATTTCAGATCTCCTGATTTTCAACATTTCTTGTTCAACTTTGGAAAATGTGGGGGGTTTTAAAGGAAATTTTGGAGAGTCTTCTTCTCAATACAGAAGTCTCAACAGCCTACTAAATAATCTAAGCTGGAATAACTGGATAATACTTGGATTTCATGTACCCTGCCATGGTTCTGCTCATGGACTTCCCATTGCAGCTGATGGGAATTTTGCATGGAGAATGATGGCAAGAGACAGAAGCTAATCATAGAATAATTTACATTGAAAGGCCTGTAAGATCATCGAGTGCAACTGTTAACCTAATACTGCCAAGTCCACCACTAAACCACATCCCTAAGCACCACACCTACACATCTTCGAAATACCTCCACGGATGGTCACACTGCCACTTCCCTGGGCAGCCTGTTCCAATGCTTGACAGCCCTTTTGATGTGGAAATTTTCCCTAATATCCAATCTAAACCTGCCCTGGTGCAGCTTGAGGCTGTTACCTCTCGTCCTATCACTTGTTACTTGGGAGAAGAGACTGACACCCACCTTGCTACAATCTCCTTTCAGATAGTTGTAGAGAACGATAAGGTCTCCTCTCAGCCTCCTTTTCTCCAGACTAAACAACACTAGTTCTCTCAGCTGCTCCTCATAAGAATTGTTCCCTAGAACCTTCACCACCTTCACTGCCCTTCTTTGGACCTACTCCCACACTTCAACGTCTTTCTTGTCGTGAGTTGAAGATCTTGCACTAATGTTACCAGATTATGTGACCTGAAATGTTCAGACGTTGAAAAGGTGTTTTAGCTATAAGGACCTTTGTTTATTCAAGATATGTGTTTAATTGGGAGCAAAGCAGCAAGAGGTTCATAATAGCCTTGTAAGTTTTACAAAATTCACCAGACCTGACATTTTGATGCACATTTAAAATTCATACCTGATTCTAAAATGCAGCTTGAATTTTGTTTTCACAACAAGCTCATGCAAATCCCATAATTTTTTAATGAAACCGCATGAATACAATACTTTGAATGGTTTGGTTTTCAGTTTTCTGCACATATTTGAACCTAGAAATCAAAGTGAAATTCAAGGAATGGAAACTCACATGAATCAATCCAAAGGAAAGGTCTACTCAAATTCTTGCATGTAGCTTTAATGAGCAGTCATGCCCAATGTCTGCCAATTTCTACAGTGCAGTGTTGCATCTACTTAAAGGCTCATTTCAATTATTCTGAACTGGAAAAAAAATGAACTGAAAAAGAAGTATAGATTTACTGAAAAATTACTTTAAGGCATGAAGTGCCTGCAAGTGCTCTGGAGCTTAACATTCCCATATACTACTGTTCAGATCCATGGTTTTGTTATACTGCACATACACATTTTGCATGGAGTAAATTTATTTATCCTGCTGAAAGGTCATTCTAGATATGGAATACTAGTTTGGGGGTGGGTGTGTTTCTTTTTGGGTTGCATATATACGAAAAGATAAAGCCTATAGTAAGAAGGAAAACCCTCCTGGTAACATTGCCCGAAAGGCGCAAAGCCCCAGGCCCTGTTCATCTGCAAAATTTCTCTGTCATGCACCCTAAATGAATGCAAGAATTCAGAGCAATAGAAGGCTTCTAACTGCAGCAGAAGTAATAGCTGTAACTTCAAATGATGCGTTTGCTTGTATGAATGGTGCTTACTATGCGCAGCACTTTGTTTCACCAATAATACAGAGGTTGTTGTCAGTAGAATCTTCATGCTACAGATGTGAAGACCTTAAAGTCCTTTAAGATCATTTGCAAGATTGATACTGGAGATCAGTGAGTCCAGGATTGCATCTAGTATCACCTTCCGAGTATACATATGCAAATATGTCACCTTCAAACCCTGATATTACAAACATAATCCCTTCACCATCTTAGGGGAGAGTGAATGAACAAATACATGCTACTCCCTGTCCTGAAAATTACCCCTTCAACTATCTGAACTGGTCATTATTTCCAGTTCTCCTTCACCTCTGCCAGGTGTTTAAATTAAATCTGTTTGTGACAAGCAGGGCTGGTTATTGACACTACACACCTATGGCAGATTATATGAAATGAAAGTAAAGCAAAGGACAGTGTTTGAAGCAGTATTTAAGCTCTACAGATTTAACAATACTTGATTTGGAAAACACAGGTGTAGGCAGAAGAAAACTGTTAACATCAATATACTTTGTAGCAGGAAAGAGTGAACTCAACTTTGGAGCTGATCTCCTTGGGGAGATTGTTACTGTTTTCATTCAGAAGCCACCTGTCTCTTCCCAGAGGTTGGACCTCTCTTTTGCCATCAGGTCTGTAGCAACCAGGTTTTTTTAATTTCTTTTTACTTTTTCAGTTAACATTTTTTTTTTTTTTTTGTTTTTTTTTGTTTTTATTTTTTTTTTTTGTTTTGTTTTTTTTTTTTCTCTTTTAAGTCTGGATTGATTTCTGAGAATCTGGAAGCTTGCACAAGTAAGGTGAGTGAAAAGCGGGAGGGAGCTTATGCTTTATAAGCAGCTTTAGATAGGATTTGTATTTACGTGTGTGTGCTTGTGTGTGCCTTTGGTAGATGTGAAAGAAACTAGAATGAAAATTATAAGGACTGAAATATTCTGTACTGCCTAGGTAAAGCTCACCCAGATGTACATGACCTGTGCTTATGAAAGCACTTTCCTGAAAGTTTAAGGTGCTGATTCATACAAAATCTTTACCTGCAAATCCAACTTGAGATAAAATTCAAACGTACGATAGCTGGAACATAGTTCTGAGGAGTACGAACATCCTCATTCACACTTAAACGGGCAATAGGTAGATATTTCAGCCTTCAGAATCATCCAGTCTTTGCCATGTATGAGAGACTGGTTGCCATGAGCACTGGGGTGCACCGGGGTCACCTCAGAACTGGTGTGCTGTGACATCTCTGTCTTCAGCACCCACAGGAACCTCTACATCTTGTGTGAGAAGACTAACACTTGAGTCTTGAGACTAATACTGCTTCATCCATTTTGTTTAGCTGGGCAGAAATCAAACTGATGAGATACTTTCACATGAAACATTTTGAGCTTTCATCATTGAAGCTGAACACTGAACAGTTGCTTCCTCTGTGGGAATTGTGGGAACAGATGCGGTGAATTCATATGTGAGAACTGCTTCTTCCTAGAAATTTAACTACACTCATTGATGAGCTACAAAGACCTCATCCCCTTCCCATGCTAGACTGTCACCATTTACCTTGTGAATTTAGATAGAATCATAGAATCACAGAATGGTTTGGGCTGGAAGGGACCTTAAAGATCATCTGGTTCCAGCCACTCTGCCATGGGCAGGGAACCTTCCACTAGGCCAGGTTGTTTAAAGCCCTGTCCAGCTTGGCTTTGAACGTTGCCAGGTATGGGGCATTCACAACTTCTCTGGGTAACCTGTGCCTCATCACCCTCATTATTATGAGGGCCTCATCACCCTCATAGTAAAAAATTTTTTCCTAGTATTTCATTTAAATGACCCCCTGTCAGCTTAAAGCCATTTCCCCTTGTCTTATCCCAACATACCCCTGTAAAAAGTCCTTCCCCAGATTTCTTCTAAGACCCCTTTAGGTACTGGAAGCTGCTCTAAGGTCTCCCCTGAGCCTTCTCTTCTCCAGGCTGAATAAGCCTGACTGTCTCAGCCTGTCTTCACAGGAGAGGTGCTCCAGCCTTCTGAGAATCTTTGTGGCCTCCTCTGGAGTTGCTCAAGCCGGTCCACATCCCTCTTGTGTTGGGGGCCCCAGAGCTGGATGCAGTATTGCATGTGGGGTCTGATGAGAGCAGAGCAGAGAGGGAGAATCCCCTCCCTCGACCTGCTTGTCATGCTTCTTTTGATGCAGCCCAGCATACGCTTGGCTTTCTGGACTGCGAGGCTCATGTTGAGCTTAAGATACCTGTTGTTCTTCAGTAACAGCCCTTTGGCAGCAGAAAAATCTAAACCAAAATATCACAAAAATAAAAACTCTTGAAGTGTTTTTCACAACAGTTTAACATGATATTCATATTTTTTCATTAGAAGGGTGTGGTAATTTAGCGGATGAGCCAAAGATCTTGAACTGACATACTTGAGATCTGATTTACAACAGCAAAACTCTGCACCAGCATATGCAAAATTGCTTCCTCTTATTGCTTTGATGGAGAATCCCAAGCAAGACAGACAAGCACGTACCCATTATTCTTTCAAAACTGTACCTCTCTCAGGCTTATTCTTTTCCCATGATGCCACTGACATACCCATAATACCTCTCCTCAACCATTGAACATGCTTTTTGTGAGAAGACTAAAACGGAATCCTGTTTTTAGAATTTTCCGAGTGCCTGTCTGTGAGTGGGCTCACACGTGACTCTGGGCCATGTACACTCTCATTCTGGAACGTGAATCTCCTTTTTTTTTTCCCTCTCACAAAAACCACTACCCTTATGTCATGCTGCTGCATGTTCCTTTTCAAGTCTACTTTCAGAAGCCTGTGAAATTTGTGTATCTCCAGTCTTTCCGTGCCTCTTGCCTCCCATCTAGCTGTATCTCTGCTTGCTCTAACATTTGTTTGCATGCCATATGCTCTCAACAACCCACAAAATACAGGAAATACTGTTTTTATGTTTTACAAACAGGGCTCTGAAGGTACACAAAAATTAACTGACTTGCCAATGACTACATTAAGTCACTGACAGAGCACAGAATTGTACAAGATCTCTGAAGATACAAACTTGCAGCCTTAGCTACATGGACCAATGTGTTGGCTAGTTCCATTAGAAATCATATTAGGGTAAATTTCATTTAACTACATATGGCAAAAAGAAATACACTGTGAGCAATACGTCAATAAAATTGACATTAACTGCAGAGCGCTTCCATTACCTTACAGAACACATTGAGATCTTGCAATGAACTTCAAGCAAACAAGAGACCTGTTCTATACTGACAACTCTTATTGTCTCTAATCTGGAGAGACAAATATTTGATGGATGGACCACCCGGTGGATAAAGAATTGGCTGGATGGCCACACACGGAGAGTTGTGGTCAACGGCTCAGTGTTCAACTGGAGATGGGTAATGAGTGGTGTCCCTCAGGGGTCGGTGTTGGGACCGATCCTGTTCAACATCTTTATCAGAGACGTGGACAGTTGGATTGAGTGTGCCCTCAGCAAGTTTGCTGATGACACCAAGCTGTGTGGTTTGGCTGGTACGCTGGAGGGAAGGGATGGGATCCAGAGGGACCTTGACACGCTTGTGAGGTGGGCCAATGCCAACCTCATGAAGCTCAATCAAGCCAAGTGCAAGGTCTTACACCTGGGTCAGGGCAATCCCAGGCACTGCTACAGGTTGGGCAGAGAAGTGATTCAGAGCAGTCCTGCTGACAAGGACTTGGGGGTGTTGGTCAACGAGAAACTGAACATGAGCTGGCTTAAGTGTGCGCTCACAGCCCAGAAAGCCAACCATATCCTGGGTTGCATCAAAAGGAGCATGACCAGCAGGTCGAAGGAGGTGATCCTGCCCCTCTACTCTGCTCTTGTGAGACCTCACCTGGAGTACTGCGTACAGTTCTGGTGTCCTCAACATAAAAAGGACATGGAGCTGTTGGAGCAAGTCCAGAGTAGGCCACGAGGATGATAAGGGGGCTGGAGCACCTCCCATATGAAGACAGGCTGAGAAAGTTGGAGCTGTTCAGCCTGGAGAAGAGAAGGCTGCATGGAGACCTATAGCAGCCTTCCAGTATCTGAAGGGGGCCTACAAAGATGCCGGAGAAGGACTCTTTGTCAGTGGCTGTAGCAATAGGACAAGGGACAAAGGGTTCAAACTTAAACAGGGGAAGTTCAGGTTAAATATAAGGAAGAAGTTCTTTACTGTGAGGGTGGTGAGGCACTGGAACAGGTTGCCGAAAGAAGTGATAAATGTTCCATCGTTGGCAGTGTTCAAGGCCAGGTTGGATGGGGTCTTGGGTGACATGGTCTAGGGTGAGGCACCCCTGCCCATGGCAGGGGGGTTGGAACTAGATGATCTTAAGGTCCTTTCCAACCCTAACTATTCTGTGATTCTATGATTCTATGAACTCTTGCAAATCCATGGCCAGTTTCATTGTCATGATTGGATTTTTAACTCACAGGCCCAGCTTCAGACATCAGGTCAATATGTGAGTTTCACTTTTCATAAAAGTTTTTGGGCTTACTGTTGGCAAAAAATAACCAGAAAACATGATCTTTAAAGGCTTAGATACTGATAGCAGATACAAATGGGTTTGCATTCAGTTATTGGAAGTCTCATAATTTGAGCTATGAAGCTTCTTATTTTAGAGATATTACACAGCAACACTACAATACTGTTTTTGAATATTGCAGGAGCAGAGACTACAATTTTGTAAACCACTCCAGCTGGAAGCCAGTTGGAGCTTTATGAGTTATAAATTACTTTTCTGAAGGAACCAAACCAAACCAAACCAAACCAAACCAAAAACCTCACACAAATTTTAACCTCTTTGGATCTCTAATTCAGAAGGCTTTTGCCTTGTCATATTTTACTTTATGGCAGTAGACCATAGGTAATTCTCTATATAGCTTTTAGCTTTTGTAATGCAAACGGGATTTGATTCCACTTTCCTTTTCTTCTTATCAAAATTCAGATTCTACCAGCAGTCTTAGACTATTGTGAGCAAACTTGAAATTAATTAGGTGAAAGTGTCAGTGTATCATCAAGGAAAGAATATGCAATTTTTAATAATTTTATGAAGAAAAGAGGAAGAAAAGAAAGCTAGGAAGTACATTCTGGATCAGGATTTGGAAAACACCTAAGGGGGAGGAGGTGGGATTGGGGTTTGGCCAATTTTTGATACTCGGCTCTGTGTCTGGATTCAGTTGTCCAAAATTTCCAAGAGGAGGCATGTGGAAGAAGGAGAGGAGTTGGATTCAAAGTTTTTGGGTTTTGGCCCATCTCTTGTGCTAGCAATTAATGAGAATGTCTGGACAGCACAAAGCATACTTTGAAATGTTGAGACAGGAAGATATTTAAGCAGTGGAGAAACCCTCATTTCTTAGCGAGAGAGTTTTGAATATCAAAACACTAGTGAAGGTGCCATGTGGATGGAGCACCCGCTCAGTCACAGTGGGGTACTCCAAGCCGAAAGCACAAAATACTCACTGCCAAGTTGGCCAAGTTAATTAACAGATAATTAATGCAGACAAACATCAAGGATTATAGTACAAAACCACCTAATGATCTCTTTAAAAGCTGGGAGTAATATTGTTCTTGTGACAATCACAGAGATGGAGAAGAATTGAGGGTCAATGCTGAGGAAAAAATCTTTGGTTTAGAGCACAAAGCACGTTTAAAAATATAAGCACATTTAAAAGAACAGAAAGATAAAGAATATGTCAAAAACATAGAGGTAAGCAGTAGGATGTTGAAACAGCACAGGGCTCAAATGGCTGCAACGCATGCACAGAAGTGGAAAAAGGTATTCAGTGAAATATTTGAAACATATGGTTTTTGTTTATGTTTCTTGCAAATACTTGAGAAAAGTGAACAACTCCTACCTGTATACAATCGTGACCATGAATGCACTATTATGTTGTAACAAAAATGTATTTATAAGCATCCAGTAAAATACTGGAAGAAATTATAATGTTAATAACTAGGAGGCTATCGTGTTCTGTATTAAATTTCTCAGTACTGCAGCTCACTATACAAAGAGCAGCAGTTTCTACTTGATGGATTAAACAGTTTCAAAATGGTAGAAATACAGAAAGCAGTGAAACAAGACAGATAGTATTCTCCTTTCAAGCTAAGCAGAAAATATTCTCACTATCAGAGAAACAGGTGAAAAATACAAAATAATTTTTGTTTCCTGGATTTACATCTGGTAGGATGTACTGACCTAGTTTGAATTCATGACAGCTGGCAACTCAAAATTCAAATCCATATGTGGACTGAATCTTCCAGAAGAGACTATTTTAAAAAACATTTAAAGAGCGATTGTGGCTGGTAAATACACGAGTAGCTTGCACTGAGCCAGGCAGGTGGTAAAATGATATAATTTTAAGGACCCTAAGCCTTCACTCACTCAT
Organism: Strigops habroptila; assembly: GCF_004027225.2. Lineage (NCBI taxonomy): Eukaryota > Metazoa > Chordata > Aves > Psittaciformes > Psittacidae > Strigops > Strigops habroptila. Next base: position 66,985,362 of record NC_044302.2, read on the forward strand.
GGAAGAAATCAGGAATAATGAAAGTGAACTTGACAGTGTCTTTTACAAACTAAACCAGGTGAAAATTAGAGCGAAATCTTGATTTATATGACAATTAGTCATCATTATAATTTGTTTTATCATGTAATTCAATGTATGCTCATATAATCTGAATTAAAAAATTAAAGCCTTTCATGATGACCATAGCATTATGTGTGTCCAACACTCACCGAGGAACTGAAGACAACTATCTTGACTAAGTGCATTAAAGTTCCACTTCGAATGAGAATGATGCGATTCTCCAATCAGATCAATTACTGCAGTAGAGGCAAATTTCTTAACAATGGAATATAAGGAGCATTCGCAACTAAACCTCATCACATTTAATCAGTAAAAACTAAACCCCTCAGTCATACAAAAACTTAGTAACTGCTTCTAAATCCCACGTAAAGTCTGTTTTGATCAAACTGATCAAAATACATAATCAAAACTTCTTAAATGACATGTTTAGAGGAGAGCATATAACGCTGCATGGATAAGCACACAAGACTTGGTTGGCTGCAGTTACTGAGAATCAGAAGCCAAACAATTTGGTTCTATTGCACTTCTGATTTCCAGTAACTCTGTCAGCAAATAAGGGAACAATTGTTCTTTAACTGAATGTCAGGACTAGATTATTCAGAACCATCATTTATTCACATGGTCAATGGTTCAAAGCTTGCTGTGCCATTTTTTCAGGGGAAAAGCACATAAGACTGAGTCCTGCATCCTACTATAACTCAGAGCTTTAGCCTCAAAGACCATTTACCAGATGAAGTCTCATGACAGTCTCCTATTGTCAGGTATCTTGTTTCATCATGCATGTCTTAATCCTGAAGCACAAAATAATTACGAGAAATGTAAAAGAATGAAAGGACTCCCTTTATTTGTGAAAGAGAAGGTTATAGCCCCATCATTTTTGTATGCCACAGATTCTCTGAGAATCAGTACCTTTTTAGCTACTTCATACGACAGTTTATGACAGGCCTTCATTTCTGCAATATCTAGCATCTTACCTGAAGTCATAGCTATAACAAAAATATCTTTGTATAATTTTAAAAAAAGCCCTCTCACAACCATCATTATAATTTGTCTGTCACCAGGTGCCATTTGCTTTATTTAAGCAATTCATCTTCTGAAATGGATATTGTATTTCATGCATACTTGTTTCCAAAAGCTACTTCTTCATGATGCACCACATAATCTTTTTCACATTTAACTTATAAAGACTTTTATGGAGCTATCTTAATGCAGGTTTTGGCTTTATTTTCTTTCTTTTAGTAGAGTCCTGATTTATAAAATCTGCCTTTATGTATCTTTGACATTAACAGTTGTTCTGGCTACTTAGGTTTGTAATTTTATTTGCCTGCAAAACAGCATTTGAGTTGATAAGAGATACTCTTGTGCTGGAGTATGTCTTTTTTCAGCAAAAGAGTATAACACGACTACTAGCTAAAAGTCATTCTTCTACAGGAAGCTTTGATGTAGTAAGAAGGAACTTAATCTAAATTATAAAGCAGAACATGTAGCCAGTCCTAACTGCTTACTGTGGTTTTACAGTATTATTTATATATAAAGATGTATGTTTCCCCACTATGGGTTACTTCTGCCTTTTCCCCTCTCTTTTCCTCGTTTTGACCACATATGTATGGACTCGTTCTTCTGTCAAAGTCCAGAGTAAAAGATAAAGTAGAACAGACGTTCGTATTGCATTTCTGCATTGTATCTTCTCTGTGAATTGCAAGAAGAAGTTGGGTTTGTGGGGGTTTTTTTGAGGTTTTTTAGGGTTTTTTTTAATAATTCTTCAACATCTATGAGCACAGGCCTTCACTACACAGCGAGAAAGAGTAACTGACATGTCACAGCATTATAAAATACTGTCAGCTCTTCCATAACTTCCTGTGATGCCATCATCAGTTGAAAAGCTAATGCAGGTAGGCTGGAAGAAGCTAGAGATGAAATAACAGCTTTCATACTGACACAGCAATACAGCATTATAGGCCTAATAGAGTATACTATAATATATATTTCCTTATCTGTATGAAGTACATCAAAGGCTCAGCTTTCTAAAACCTATAAGTAGCTGGACATTCAGAAGATATGTGCTAACTAAAACCTCTATCTGGTGGGGAGAGAGCAACTGCTCAAAAATGCTGTGCAAAAGCAATGGGTAAGGATAAAGCAATCATCGTAGTTGTGTAGTATCATTTAGCAGCAGAGGCTATAATACCAAAAGTTTTACATGTCTTTGATACATCTTCTACAGTGCCATCTTTAATCATTAGGCTTTACATTTATAAGGCCTCTTTGTCCAATAGAGCTTTGTTTCCATTAACTGACAGGCAGTCTTTTATTGGAGTCTTTAAAATGCAGGCTGAGAAGTGAACTGTATGCCATTAATCCCACTGATATTCACAGTTAGAGGCAGCCCTTGCAAAGACACATCCACCTCAACGAAAAAGATGCCAGACACTGGCGAGGCTCCTCTGGTGAATATAATGTGTATTTTAGGATTGCTGTGCCAAGTGTCTGACAAACTACAAAATTTACCGGTTTCTTTGGTGTGAGTCACACTAAACTAAAATTTATAGGTATGCCTATCCATTAGCCTGGTTACCACCATGTGATTCAGAAGTATCTTTTATTTTCCACTTTCAGATGTGAGAACATGAGGGGCAAGTGAGGTGCACAGTATGCTTAAGATCGCATGAAGATTCTCTGAAAGTGTCAAGATGCTCGTCAGTGTTCATCAAACCACTCTCTGCCTAATTGGCTTAATGGTAGATATAGAAAATTCTTTTAACCATATGTCCAGATGTCATGTACCTTGTGTTTGAAGTAATTCTGGTCATAGAATCATAGAATAGTAAGGATTGGAAAGGACCTTAAGATCATCTAGTTCCAACTCCCCTGCCATGGTCAAGGGTACTTTAATTAAATGGCAGCTTTGATTATTTGTTATCTGATACCCAGGAAGGTAAAATCTACCATTACCCGCTCTGCAGTGATATAGTAGGATAAAATAAAAACAAATTAATTTTAAATGTGTGTAACATCAAGATAAAATTTTTAATGTTGAACTGGTACCCAGATCTCCCTTTAGGAAGCTGCTCTATCCATCCAAGGATAGTATTTGATAAAACACTGGTTATGTTACTGGTTATGTTATTGAATTTTCTCAGCTTTGGCTTTATTTTCTTCTCCTGAAGCATGAATACAGCAGTAGCTCTACCACTTCACTTGTGTGAGAGACACAATTGAGCTCAGGCTCCCCTCTGCATTTTGCTGTTTTAAAAAGAGTTAAGAAGGAAAAAGTATTTTTTACTGCATATAAAAAATAGCAGCTCTCTCTGGCCTGACAAATTGCCCAGTGATTCTAGTAAGAACGGAGTGGGTGTTCTTCAGGGCAGAGTCATACTCTGCAGATGAGATTCACTACTTGAGGAAAAAGGCATCCTTTTCCACCCCTATTTTTCTTCTGCTCGTTATATGTTGTCTTCTATTCTGGGAAACACTGAGTCTGAACATTTTACTACAGCATCACCATGCAACATGTAGACTGTACTGCCACTGTTCCACAAAACACTGGGCTGAACCTGCATAGACAGAGAGCTTGCCATTTCCCCAGCTGATATACTGCACCACACATGAAAAAATCTTACACGTTGTTCAAGGCTATCGCCAGAAGAGAAAACAATTAAAGTGAAGCTTCATTGAGGAGAAATAATTGTGAGTTTAATTAAACAGTATGCATTTAGATTCCAAATAATATTTTGCACAAATATTCCAAGCATCTTAAAATTTCTTTCTATTTCCATTACAACGAGCATTTTCCAAACAGTAGTACTCACTGAATCTGTGAAGAATATGTATGGTTGATTGCATTTCAGAGAATCATTTATTGATCCTTAGAAAGAACAAGACATAAGGCTCTACATCAAGGATAATGAACAAAACCAGCAGTTTAAGTAGTATTGACTGACCTGATCTTGATCTTACTAGTCTCATAAAGACTACACAGGAGGTAGAGCAGTATATAGAGAATTCAGTTGCATCTACTTGGTAACCATAAACCAATATATCTTAGAATAAATAGTGCCAGATTTTCCAGCATTAGAGACATAGTTACTGGCTTCTACATCACAAGACTTTTTAAAAGTGCCTTGTGTGACTGAAAACTTTTCATTATTTTTTGAAAGCATACGAGTACATGCTCTCTCAATGTGTGTGTGTGTGTCATCGCTTGCTGTAATTTATCCTCCTTCCTTCCTGTCTATCATCACTGGAGAAACTAATATAGTTTCAGGGAACATAACAAGCCGTATTCCCCAAAAAGGTCCTGAGCCAAAGATATCAGGCACTCATGTAACTAATGACATGTGCTGGTGCCTGACACGGAGGATTTGCAAAGATATATTCATTGGCATTGGAGCGTGTCTCTGTAAAGTGCATTTTTTCAGAGGTGGTGGCCTGCGTTTGCTTAGTTCATTCTTTGCATTGGTCTGACATGTCTACCTAAATGCCTGTATATGAGATACTGAATTCTGAAAACCCACTGAACAGCAAAGGATCAGGCTATATATGCTTGCTACACCCCTGCTAAATATTTACAGTTATAAAGCTTCTTTGGAAAGAATGCCTCATCTTCAAAATACAGGCCCAGAGGTTAATGAAAAAGTAGCTGCTTTTGTAAACAGGATAAACCAGGCATTTGCATGACAACAGATTTACAACCACAATATCTAGTAATCTGCAAACCAGATAATCAGTATTTTTAGTGCCATGAATTCTGCATATTAAGTTCTGTGGGCAGAACTGCTTAAGCACAGCCAGGATATTTAATGGCATGCCTGTAAAAGCAAAATTCCTTATTAACAGTGAGGGGCCCAGAGCATGGGGCAGAGTTGTAGCAAGGAGTCATCATGGTGATTGCTTTCATACGTTTTACAGTATTTGTTCCATTTGTTAGCTAGCAAATACTGTTGAATCCACATGTAATGTCAATGCATGTTCTCTCATACAGACTGCACACACTTCTAGGCATGATTGCTGTTTTATAAGGAGCAGTTTATCTGTGTAAATTTGAAGGTTTAAGCCACTGTACTTTGCGTTATACTTCCTCATTCCCACAATGGTCCTGAAACGGGCCGCTAGAAGCCAGCCAGGGATGAATACTGCATCTCTGTGTGCAGGTGTACTTCCAAAGTATGTGCCAGAGGAAAGAGCAACCGTCAGATGATGCTAATGGACTGGCTCAGTACCCAGATTAGCAGCTGACCACTGCAGAGAGGTCAGCAGTGCAGCAGCCCCCTCTAGGGTATGTCAAAAAGATCAGGCAGAGAATAACAAAAAGACAGGAAAAAACACGGAGAGGATATAGGGAAGAAAAACTAAAGGGCCATCCAAGAATGAACCTCCGAAGTCCTACTGGACAGAAAGAAAGGCTCACCCCTGCGAAAGGGTGCACTCCCAGGCACATTGGCAGTCAAGCTCCACCACCACCCTGAAATGTCCCCTTACTACCTCAGGAATGACCAAAGTTGTTCGAGATCTCCTCCATCTTAGGGAGCAGAAAGACATACTACAGTTCACTTGAGAGCTGAGGCACTGCATGTCTGAAGCTCTCTGGAGCAGAGCACATTTTGTTCTCTGCCTGCAATGCCAAGCACACAGACTGCAAGTTTACAGATTGTAGGTATTAACTGCAAGCAATGATTATGCTGATACAGTTTTGTTTGTAAATTCAACCAAAAAAGTCTTTTGGTTTCTGTTATGCTTTTCTTTTCTTTGCTCAGAAGAACAAAAACAAAAAAGAAACCTAAAAGAAATGTAAACAGAGAAAACTCAGTACAACCCGATCACGTCACAAAAATACCCCTTCACAGCTGTTTATGAAATAAAGCCAATCCATGTGAGTATTGTTGTAAGATAATGGTTTCTTGCTGCTTGATTAGTGTTCTAGTAGGACAGAGCTGTTTGTCTGCACAGCAGAAGACATGTCTTGTGACGGTTATCATTTAAAATAACACAGTTTTTCTCTTATCATAGAACCATAAAATGTCTCACCACCCCTACAGTAAAAAATTTCTTCTTAATATCTAATATAAATCTCCCTTCTTTCACCTTAAAGCCATTATCCCTTGTCCTACATGACATGTTACATGTTCTACATGACATGTAGCTACATGACCTTGTAAACATCCCTCTCCAGATTACCTTGGAAATTTGGATTACCAAATGCACTTTCCTGTGCCTTGCTTTTGCTTAGAGTCTTTCTTTGCATGCTTCAACTCTTTCAAGCTTCCTTATAATACTCTTCTTTTCTGCTTTTTTTTCCTTCTTTTCCTCCAAAGACAGTGACACAGAACAGAAGAAAGGCAGGGATACATAGAGAAACAAGAGCATGATGTTGGATCATCTGCATCACCAGAATCAATATTGCATAATAGTGGAAGACTTGTAATAGGTTCAAACCAGAGAGATTCACAGAATACCTGTCTAATGTTTCCAAGTAACACAAGCAATAAAGTAAAAAACAAATAACAGCAAAAGAAACAAACCCCAAACCCAAACAAAACCCAAGACCTCAGAATGAGAGGTCAAAGGCATTGCTAGTATCTTAACTCTTTGCAAATGGAGGTGATCTGTTGGCAAGCAAATGATGGAAAGCAAAATTTTCAAAGATAGGACTTTGCCTAGTCTGGCTGTCTCAACAAATTGATACCACTTGAACTGACTCTTCACTCCTCCTCACTGCCCTCTGGACAGAGGTGGAAGTGATGGAGCAAGGAGGCCCAGTGAACACCAGGGACCATCATCTGGCTGGAGACGACTAGAAAAAGGGATCTGCTGCAAGACCTCTCCATAGAAGACAAAACAGCCTGTAGTGAAGGAGGCTGGCTTCTCACAAAAGAAAATATGCTGAACATTAAAAGCAAGGTACTGACCAGGAAAAATGGGAATTACAGCACAAAACAGCAGGCTTAAGGCTCCAGTCTAAAGGCAAAGGTTACAATGATTTTTGTAAGCAGCAGTCAGAGAACAAGGTCCTCCTACCTAGTTTCTGGTGGTTTCTAATGGTCATGCTGCTACAGAAAAACTCAATTGAATTCACAGAGAAATCAATACTTAGCAATGAAAAATTAATGACTAAAAATATCATGACAAGAATATGGGAGACTGTCAGGAGATCCCTCAGTTTCTGATAACTGGATAGCTAGATACAGATGGTTTGCCTGCTGTTTCTGCTTAGATCAAAGAAGAAATTTAAAAGAAGAAGTAAGTAGTGTAAACTTATTGCAAATATTATTCTACTTTTCTGCATATTTTGTTAATCTCATGAGACCCTCAAAGAAAGAGCTTGATTCTCCTTTAGCTGACACTGACATAAATTCATCAGCTCCTGCAGAATCCAACGGGAGCTCAGGGAGCTGGTGCTGCTTACCGGCCAGCTGAACGGAGCTCCAAGATTATGCACTTCGGAAATGAGATCCTCTCACAATATGCAACTGGTTTTAATAGAAATGAGATATTTGCTGTTCACAGGAACTGCAGCTCCTGGATGTATTCTTCATTTTAAAGTCTACAAAATACTGGTTTATGGGATATGCTTCTTTTTCATTGTGCTTTCAGTACATAACACACAAGAGTGGGAGGCCAAACCTACCTATTCTATATAGTAATCTATGAGATTCCTCTGCTTGTTACACCTATGAGGAAAGCGCGAAAATAAAATCCATCACCCGTCATGATGGATAAATGTTAACCTTAACAGAATGGCTGCTGACGCGTAGGGACAATGGGATATTCTTATGTCCCTATTAGATTAACATTAATTTAATAGTCTAGATAATGTAATTCCTGTTCACTGAGTCCAAGTTAGCTGAAAATATTTTACAGATTATTACTCAGGTGTTAACCAAAACAGCACATCTCTCCAAAGCAACTGTCACATTTTCCGAGACTTTCATGTTGTTTTCCTGCAGAGCCCAAGAAAGGAAAGGAGAAAAGGAACAATGAGGAAAAGGTTTAAAACTCAGAGTGGAGAGACAAGCCATTTTTTTCATGCTTCTGCATGAATACAATTCTTTGCAATCCTAGTCCTTTCCAGCTGTTTCAAAACACATATGTTGGTGATGTGTTATCCCCTTCAATGGGGTTAAAAGTTGTCAGTGCTGTTCAGAAGCCAGTTTGCTATGGTCTTGCTCTGGAGATCTGATGGGAATTAGTGCATGCACAGCCTCTCTAAATGAACAGGAACTTTCCCATCTCATGACCACTCACATCCTATAGTTTCAGATTTATTTTAAATGACAATTGGTATGTTGAACTGGCATGATATGTACCTGAAGGAATATTCATAATGTAATGCCTATCCCTTTCTAAAGTTCAGTTCTGCTTGATGGCATATTATGAGAAAATTTTGTGGGAGGCATTATTGCAGAACATTTATCTTAATAAAAGCAAATAAGGAACATATATATCAAATGTCTAAACAATTTGGCATTGAACAATGTGAGAAAAAATGTGGAAAAAACATCCAGACAAAATGTTAAAAAATTAAAGAATGTCTATGACTTCAGTGATATGTAAGTCGTCAATAGTATTTATTTATGACTGCTACACACCAACCTTAGAAAACCACAACTCCAGTATTTTTGTTTGAATACAGATTTTAAGGTGAACCTCCTTTTTCAATGACTGCAGGTTTCCCTCTCTTGTGACCATTCAAAAGAAACGTCCGAAGCTAGATTGTCCTTTTATCTCTTTGACACAGTTCCATAGATTCCTTCACCAGTCTTCTGAAAAAACCTCTCTAAATAATTATTTAATAAACTTATCTATTTAACATTAGATTGCTTTTCTTATTAATTCACTTTCCTTACAGCTTTTACTGTGTCTCAAATTACAGAGATTTCATATAGTTTGGTTTTTTCCAGATACAGCAGAATCAAGGAGATTGAGAAGGGAGGGGTGCTGCAGCTGGGGGAGAGTGTGAGGAGGAGAGAGAAAAAGGGAGACAGGAAGGCATGACCGGACCCACTGACCCTTTGCAGTCCCTTGCCCCCTGACTGGCTCTCCTCCTCCTCTTGCCTCTTCCAGAAGCCACTCAGCTGCCACGAGATAATCAAATTTTGCTGACCTAAGAATGAGAATAAAATAATTCTGCCTTTATCCATGAGGAGTGGGGGAAGGGAAGATGATAGGTTTTTGCTTTCACTGCTGAGAAGTCTGGAGCTGGCTCTGGAAATAGTCATAAAATTCATAAAACACTAGTACAATGCACACATTCCTGCATACTTGAGAGAGGGAAAAACATGTGAAAAGCAAGGGCCTCCATATGTGGAATTTCCATCCACATCAGTTGAATTTTAGTATATGAAAGGCTCACAGAAGCAAATCCAAAAGGATATGTAAAACCCATAAAGATTTTTTTTTTTTTCATGTGAAACCTGAAGCATTTAGCTTACTTCACAGAACTGAAAGAGCTACCCTAAAGGCTTCTGTAAGTGTGATTCAGCTTTAATCAAAATAGTGGCTAGAGAACTAGGAAAGCAAATATGTAATTTACTTTAAGTACAGCACACACACCCCCGTCCAACATTCATTTTTCCTACCCCCACCACACAAAAATTCCTCCCAAGGAAGAATGCAAAGTGCTTTTTTGAAGATGGTAGAAATTTCCGTTATACCACAATGCAGTCATTTATTGAGTAAGGAAAACAAAGGTTTTGCAAAAAGTAATACAATATGTGGTGGAAGCTGCAAAAGACATTAAGTCAAATTTAGAAAGTCTAAACTTGTGAATTCCAAGCACAGTTGTGTAATATTGCCCAAAATAGTTCCGGCACTCTAGCAGGAATGGACACAAAATTATTTACTTATATGCATATGGAAAATATCTTTCAGTAAACTTCCATGCAATTTTATGAGATCAGAACTTGATGTACAACATATAGCAGGGAAAAAATATTTGCAAACCACTAAAAACAGTATGTTGCTTTTGATTTATTGTGACAGAGTTTTAAGACTTGAAGAAATGCATATTACAGAGCTAACAGAGAAAAGCAGTAGCTGAAATATTAATTCTTCAAATTAGCATAGCTATGTTTTCAGTTGTATTTGGAGAACTAACAGCAGGCACAGTGAGATTTTTACATATTATGTGCAACTACTAAGTCCAAGAAAACAGATTATAATTCAACATAACATAATATAAAACTGCATGCTGTTACAAATGACTCTATGATGTTGGAGTGGGGAGAAACGCATACACTGACATGGAAATATATCAGTAAGAAAACACAGGAATGTATCTTCACTAGAAATGTGCACAGCCATTCCAGTAACGGCCAGCTGAAACTTTGATTCTGCCAGGTTGTCTCATGAGCTTGGACTCCTAAAATTTTGCCTTAGAGGAAGGCCTGCCATCCAGAACTGAGCACCGAAGATTGTATGTTCATTAAAACCGAAGTCCCAGGGCAGCCCTACCAAGTATGCTGCCCCTGGATGGAGACTTCTCACCTACCCCAGAGTTGCCTGCAGGCTTCTGCCTGTGTGCCAGAAGCCCCAGCAGAGCACGATAACAAAAAAGTTAGGCAAAAAAGTTATAGTTTCCTGAGGATGTTCTAATTATGTCATCATGTAATTCTGAACAGTGGTGAACTCAGACACGTGCTGCTGAGAGAAAAGACTATTGCCTAATAATTTTGGCAAATTATTCTCCCTTGCTGTACAATTTTCTGGATGCTACTTACTTCATTGTCACATTTCATCTCTAACATGGAGGTTACATGCAATACATGCCATAGCATTTGAGAAATTCATCTCCTACTTTCAATAAGTAAATCTCTTGCTACATTTTTTGCTCACACATGGTGCTGTAAAATCAGAGATGGCAAACAGTACCCATTCTGCTCTTCCTGAAAGCCTTAAGAGATTAAGACAGATTAAGCGTCATGAATATTTCTTAGTTTATGTATGCTTTGATAATAGATATATAATTGAGATATAGAAGTGCTTATCTTTTGAGGAAAATGAGCATGGTTTTCTTTGACATAAGACCAAGTTGTATCTGTCATAGAAGAAAATGCTATATTCATGTCTCAAGGTATGCCATTCCTGTTCACAGGACTAACATCCTCCAAGGAGCATCACAAATCCAGATAATGCTGGTGCATGCTGTGTTTCATGATTCATCTTGCAGACGTGAAAAAACAAAAACCCGTCTCTTATGGGCACATACGCTGAGTAATTCAGGGTTGGGTTTTTTTTTCACATTTATATTACTTCAGCCATTAATTTGAGATCATGTTCTCTCTTGCAAATATGATAATGGAGTTTTATGTGCTTTTTTCCACACTAGTTCCACCTACTTCATTAATCCTTGTCTATCCTGACCTGAAGCTCTACTGATACAAATGTCTAAAACCACTGAAGTGCAGGATAGTGGGAAACACAAAAGAGCATGATACTGTATGTCAATCATCTACCTACAGGGAGAAACAAAGAGCAAATATTGTTCTGACAAAAACCCCCGAAAACTGTTATCCACTTCTTTTTCTCAGCATTCAAATGTTAGTGTTCCTTTCAGTTTTTGTGGTTCCTTGAAGTCATAAATGGCTATCCAATTCTGCAACAGTTATAATGCTTGCTTTATAATGCCAGTCTTACATACCAAAACATTTTTTTAAACACATGTTCATTCACTGCAGTTCTAAAAATAACTTAGTTCCATGGGCAAAACAATTTTAAAATGAGCATACTGTACCTGAAAAGCAGTTTGTGCTTAGGTAATATAGATGTATACAGTTTCCACAGTCCCCGAAGTTAAAAAGCAACTTACAGAGAAGTATTGTGTGATTCTGAACTTTACTTGTCATCAGTTAAGTATGATCCTCCTGAAAATTTCTGAAATGGGCCGAAAAATTCTGAAACAGTTAAGCTAATGAAATTTCTTGTTACCCTCTATTTTTCACCAATTCTAGAAGAAAAAGTTAGAAAAAACAATTATGTATTCAGAAGAGACTCAAATGCTACATGAAATATAGTATAATACTGTTTAATAAAAACAGGGCCACCAGGATTAGTCCTTGAAAGGCAGCAGATCAACAGGTTTTAGTAAAATACCAGAATTTTAACTAAACATTTATCTGTAAGAGAAGAGAATCACAGATTTATTTAGGTTAGAAAAGACCTTTAAGATCATCAAGTCCAACTCTAAGCCCAGCACTGCCAAGTCCACCACAAAGCCATGTCCCTAAGTGCCACATCTACAAGTTTTTTAATACCTCCAGGGATGGTCTCTCAGTCACTTCCCTGGGCAGCCTGTTCCAATGCTTGACAACCCTTTTGGTGAAGAAATTTTCCCTAATATCCAATCTGAACCTCCCTTAGTGCAACTTGAGGCCATTTCTTCTTGTCCCATCACTTGTTACTTGGGAGAAGAGAGTGAGACCCACCTTACTACAATCTCCTTTCTGGTAGTTGTAGAGAGCGATAAGGCCTCCCCTCAGCCTCCTTTTCTCCAGACTAAACGACCCCAGTTCCCTAGAGCTTTCACCAGCTTCATTGCCCTTCATGCCCCATTGGACACGCTCCACCACCTCAATGTCTCTATTGTACTGAGGATCCCAAAATTGAACACACTATTCAAAGTGCAGCCTCACCAAGGACAGGGGGATGACCACTTCCCTGTTCGTGCTGGTCACACTATTTCTGAAACAAGTGAGGATGCTGTTGGCCTTCTTGGCTACCTGGCCACACTGCCAGCTCATATACAGCCATCTGTTAACCAACACCCCAGGTTCTTTTCTGCCAGGCAGCTTTCCAGCCACTCTTCCCCAGGAAGGTGATATAGGAGTGTCCTAAACCCCGTGTTATAACAATTTTATTAAACTGCTAGGTAGGGTAGTAGGAAACTGTGGAAAGATGAAAGTCACAAACTATATGGTAACTGTACAAGTATGTGATAATTACACAGATAGAACAATACAGTGGTTCATTGAGTTGCTTCAGAGATCACAAACGTTGACTCTTCACAGGCTGTGAAGCCTTTTCCTTTGAAGCTGGCCTTTCCCTAGCAAAGCCAACTTGCAAAGCCAACTGGTAAATTGCATGCCTAAGCAATGTTTTGCTACGCCTCTTCTGCAGCTTTCCGTCATGTTCCCACCCTGCACACTGCATTTTGGCATTGTAGCTCTGTCACAAGTTCCCTGTGACAAGAGGGAGCTGGAAGAAGGAAGCAAAGCTCTGCATTTTTCTGACATCATGCCAACACGCCTCATCGGATGACAGATCAGCATGTGAAGAAAGACGGACCAAAATTACCCCAAAAGGTTCAAGATGGTCCAGTTTGAAAACCTTTTGTCTTTTTGCGATGCCTGTATTCTTGTCTTGACATCCTGATCACCCTTCTCCAAAGGATAGGAAGAGCACCGCCAGGCTTGGGGGCTGCTAAAGAAAAGGATCAGACTAAAACAGAGGGTAAGACCACAGAAGCATGTCACTGGCTGCACTTTGGTTGTTTAGGAGCTTTTCTTTCTTTGTTATTAATCTTTCTTCTCCAGAACCAAAGCAGAATTGTGGATTCCTGTTTAAATTGAGCAGAAAGTAATTTCTATAAAGCAATAAAAACACCATGAGAATGAAACCACATGGGTCTTCAGAACACCAGTGAAACACCCCAGAAAAACTGGTGAAAGTGGCTGTCAGGAAAAACTTAGTAGCTGATACAGTTAGCCATTACAAAATAAGAAAGAGAGTTCATGTCATACTTTGAAGCATGACATGCTAGAGTCTAGCATGAAGAAGAGTTCATTAACCCTTATGCCATACAAGCAGTAGTATAACCAGATGATAGCATAAATTCTACCTATCCTTCAGAACAGCTTTCTTCCCCTAAGATGTATCCTGTAATTTCTCAAGAGAAACATTAAAATTACTTTATCAACAATAAAAATATGAAGCCACCCATTTTTTGCAAATCATTGTATTTTCTGTGAGTCAGATTCTAACAAGAAACTGTTTAATACTACTGTTGGTACTGGTAGGCCTTCTTTTCCCTTCTGTAGGGGCAAATATTTAAGGGTGAAAATATTCCTCCAAGAGAAAGGGTACTTATTTCAAACGGGTTTTTATATGTACATATTACCCATAACAATACTATATAATTATATTATTTGTTTCCCGTAACTGTATCATATGTAATGAATAGTCTCACTCCAGTTATGGAAACATAAGAGTAGCAGTGGGTAAGGAAGTTAGATGCTGTATTTGAGCAGGGAAATCAATAATCATGTAATAATAACATATATGTTACAAGGGCATTTCATTTCAGTAGAGAAGGACAGAAATTTACGAAATATTTACTGATCTGCCAGCAGTACTTTTCCTTTTTCGGAATTGCAATACACTGGAAATGGGCTGTGGGTACATGTTACATATATCACAGTTGACATATACCATTTCAGTTTACAAAGACTAGTATCTAGGATAATAGTTTTTTCCCTTTTTAATATCAGAAAATTATTGTACTCTTCCAATTACACACTAGTAACTCTAAGAGAATTACTTTTAACTATGATTTATTTAAAATAGCTTATATATCAAAATTCAAAACAGATCTTTGCCTTGAAGAATAAAATAAAAGTTCATGAACGCATAGAGGCTTTGAGAGATTGTGCTTTAGTTAGGCTATAACAACAAACCACCACTCACAGTATGTTAGAGATGAACCTAGTAGAGTTATAAACTCTAAGCTATAATTCACTGTTTATCTCCTAGAACAGTACAGAACTCTCGAGGGCATTTTTTGTGAATGTACATTTAACCATGCAGAATAGCAAGTAATCAGTCCATTTACAACGCGGTAATACACACACATGTGCATGTGCATTTGTCTGCCTGTCTTTACCTTCAACTATGAATGCTAATTTTTTTAAAAAAAGAAAGTCTGCTTAGACATACTGTATTTTCATTGCAGATACTAAAAGATGTTCTGGGTCAGAACAATGGTCTTCTTCACTATCCTGCCTCCAGAAGTGGCTAATAGCCAATGTCTAGGAAGGAAGATAAACAGCAACAACTGCAAGGACTTTTTAGTCAAGCATGATATGAGTATAATTAGTACTCATAATCAATACAGTTCAGTGTAAGTATATCAAAATAATACTACAGTAGAAGCATTTTTCAGTAAAACAAAGGATAATATGCAGTACTTCATTTTCTGTGTGAGTGTCTGAAGACAAATGTTGGTTCTAACCAGACTGATCTAGGATTTTCCCACTCATTCAGCCCCCTTGGAACAAAGCTGGCTTGGTTAAGTTCAATCAAATTTATATAAGATCTAGAATAGATTTATATTAATCCTATATAAATTCATACAGACTTAATGTGAACTATCTTTTGAAGCCAGCTTCACAGGACAGTATTTTTTATTTTGCATGATGTAATTTATTTTGGATGAAATAATACTAAACCTGGAAAAAGCTCAGAAAAAGTGTAAGGGAGAAAACTGACTGTCAAAACCATTCAGGGAATTGCTTGAGTTGTTTACAATATCTGAGAGTCAAACCTCCCAGAACACATAGGTCTAGCTAAACCTAGATTTTCCAATATTAACATTTAGTCAGGTCTTTGTACTTTAGACTAGCATACAGAAGAACTGTAGAGACTATATTCAACATTACAACATTTCAGTTTCCCTTTATGTTTTTCTTCTATTGTAGTTTTTATAACAAGCATAATGAGAAGCTTTTTTGTTTTGTTTTGTTTTGTTTTGTTTTGTTTTGTTTTGTTTTGGCAGAGAAGCTGATTAAGTGTTCCATTTAAAAACATGATGCAAAGAATGCTTTCTTCAAAGGCGGCCCCTGTTCATTATCTGACCAAATGGAGTTGTGTCAACTCTTTTGTTTGTACATGTACAGCCTGTATTGAATCAAATTAAATAATGTAATTACACTACACTGAGGTAAGCCTTTGGGTCATTAATATTGAAAGAGCCAAACATCTTACCTGCTGTCTTCTTCCAGCTTTACTATTATCTATTTCCCAGAAATTAATGTTACAGTAATCACACTGTTTTAAATTCAATTTCTCTTGAAACCCACATTTGCCTCTACAGAAGGTAGCCAAGGAAAGAAAGACAAGGTGACTAAGAGCCTGAGATACCTGACTCAACATCCAGGTACCATGCATATTTTCATCCTCATATGATGCAGTGATGGTACAGCTAGTGTTAGAGCATGTAGATCCATTTAAACACTGAACTTTATGTTGCAGTCACAAAAAATGTGAAATTGTAAAAATACAGATGGATCTATCTGTAAGTACATGGTGCATCTTTTGGTATTGAAACTAAAAACTACCATCAGCTTTATTCCAAATACATAGTTGACTGTCAGTGTTGTAACACAGTTAGCCAGTTATGTGGTGGTGCTGGGGAGGTTGTTAGAAGTGATGATCTAATCAGGACAAATTTTACCTTCAGGAGCTAATAAGCTGTCTGTGACAAATGAACTATAGGACAGTCGATCAGCTCTTGTCCATTGCAGCTGAAGATGGCTGTGTACAAGTGTGCTAACCTAGCACATCAAAGACCATACTTTATTTGGAAAAGGCAACCAAAATTATCTATAAGTGTTGAGCAAATGGCTCCTGAGAAACTTGTGCCTTGACAGCAATTATATCATGTTAGGGGCAACTGAGTTTTCTTGTTCACCAGATCTTGACACCAGCTGAATAAAACAAAGTTACTGAGCCAGTAATCCTACAAAAAGAGGCTTGAGCATAGAAATCAAAGTGACATGCTGGAAATGCTGAGCCAGTAACAACACAGAAGTCTGGGCTCTCACACAACACCAGGCAGCTTGAGCAGACAAGGCAGTAATTCCACCCCCAACACACATATGTGCACGCACACAAACACACTCCCCAAAGAAAAAGACAGAAATTAAAAAAAAAAAAACAAAGACAGAATTGCTCTGATAGCATTTCACTAAGCACATTTTTGAGATGGGAACCTCTAGAGCAGTCTAGCCATTGGCACCAGAGCAGCATACCAGTGCAAAGACAGCTTCCCAACCTCTCCCTTGACATCACACTACTGAAAAAGAGGCTCTGATGATCCAATGAGTGAAAGCGGTTGTGATATCAACCCAGTTAGGAATTACTTAGCCAGAAGTTTGTACAGAAGAGCCTTTGCCTTGGTGTCAAACCAACAAGACAGAGACATTGCCTCAGAAACATTTGAACTTGGACATTGACCTAAGGCAGACAAGAGGGCATTTCTGAGCCAAGAATTTAAAAGGGCTTTATGCGTTAGCTTTATCACAGTAAGGTAGCAGTGTTCACAAAATAGCCACACAAAAAGCCCGTACCTTGGCATCAACACAGCAACTGACAACCGCTCAGTAAATGAGCTCAGAGAAGCCTGTTATTTGTCTGTTCAGGAATGTCTGCAGTAGCAATGTGAAGACAATGGAGAGACCAAAGCTCTTCATCTGCCCTATAACACTGGGGACAGCATAGCTTTTTTAAAATGCTCCCATATATTCACTGACCACTGAAATCATGATTCATGAAGGTTCAAGGTAAAAGAATCTCAGGTTGGAACAGGAGAAGAAACAGGTTCTTGATTTCAGATGTACCCAAACTTCAGAGCCTTTTGCTAGTAATGGGAACATTACTATTTCATGGAAAGTTTATTCAGGCTGCAAATACTCTAATTCTTGTCTTTCATGGGAAGTTTTCCTTCTCATATTCCCACTTATCTTCAGCTCTTTCTTCCCTCCTGGATAACAGAAGAGAACATTTCATTAGCTTGAATTAGTTGGGGATAGGATGAATCTGTCAGTTCTCTATATTAATTCACAAAAGTGGATGAAACTGCTGGCAGAAATGAGGGTGGTGAATGCACAAGTAAATAAATATTTCCTTGTTCCACTCCACCATGCCACAAAGAAAGCATACACATGCACACATATACGCACACACACATGCCTCTCCTTCATTCTCATACTATGACTCTAATGCAGTGCACTGCAGCACCTTACATAAAGTATTATTCACTGACCACTCCTCCCGTGCTTGATTTAACAACTTCCAGAAATTTTACAAGAAACAATTATTTTCTAACTTCCCCGCAATCTGTAATTCACTGAACCAGCTTTTATGCAGAGGTTTACTGCTACTGGAATCCAAGAAAATAGGTAGCATGGCTGACCTCTCAATGGTAGAAGTAAAGATCAGTTTGCCTATAAGGTCTAAAAGCTATATAGGTAGTATGCAGATGCTGTTATGCCTTAACGTCCACCACGTCAACTTCAACACAGGGCATGATGTGTTCCCATTTGGAGAACATGGGTTTGTGTGTAACTAAAGCTATATTTCAAAGATGTTTTAAATAAATATTTTGTTTTATATTACAACAATTATAAACAAAACAAGGAAAACCCCAGAGTTTGAAAATCATTAATGCCATTGAGAAGATAACTTTAAGAATGAATTGGTGCTCTTCATTCTTATGGTGTTGCCTGGCTTAGCAACTGGTTTTAAAAAACAGGTTAAGTAGGAATAATCAGCATATTATATATTTTGGTCACCTGAAGATTCCACTTTGTTTGCCTCCAACTTGTAGCAGAAGGAACTAATATTTAGCAGCAATCCATTCTAGAGTAATTAAGTCTATGTCTAAGATAACATGTAGTGTTTTAAGTAGAAAATATACTTTTATACTGTAGACCAACCAGTAAGGAAACCTCTTCTGACTTACACCACACCAAATGTCATCCAGTGAAGGTTCCTAGAAACAACTGCAGTGGCAGGAAATACAGTAGAAACCTTCAGAGGCATTACAGCAAAAACACTTTTTGGTAGACACTGAAAGGCTGACATAGTCCACAAAAATATTTCCTTTTTCATCTTGCAAAAGGAATCTGAAGGATTCTGTAGCACAGCAACTTGGTGAATGCCTTCTTTAGCCAAAGCAACAGACAGTAATTACACACTTCTCTCCCATGCCATTTGTTGCTAGTTAGCAGCTCTGAATGTGGCAAGGCATCAGAAAAAGCAGACTGTCAGACAAGTTCTGCTTAATAGTAAGATCAAAACTAGAGCCAAAATGGCATTCTTAAAGCTAGGAGCTTTTTTTGTTTGTTTATTTGTTTGTTTTAAATGTAATTAATAGTTTTCTGCTTATTTTAAGAACTGCGGCCAGTGATTAAAGATGATATGCATGTTTAAAAGCACTGACAACCCTACATCCTTTTTATTACAAACATTTGTTAGCAATTCATCTTTGTTCTGAGGTATGCTAAAGTGCTTTGGTAAAGAAGCTGATATACATACAGAATGACATTATGTCTCTCTCTTTTATTATACTAAAAATGGAGCAAAGTCTATAAGGGCTAATCTTCTGGCTTTTACTCTGACAAAATCGCTCCTGCCACTCACAAAAGACTTATTTTATGGATATGGCTTATGCAACACCTATTAATTTCATGAAGACAAGAGTCTGATCTTGGATTTAGAAAATAGAATGACTTCATTCTGTTAAAACTGTAACAGAGAAAGCACCATGTTCTTTACAAGATACAAAATCAAACTCTTCAAGTGATCTTAAAGGCTTCTAAAAATTGCACCAGCTATTTTCTGCAATATTTAAAACCTGGTTTGGTATGCATGAAATACAGTATGGGAAACTTAGGTGGAAAAACACATGTCTAAGCTGCAAACAAGCTTGTACCTTAACAAGTACAGGGCATAACAACAATGATAATTACATATAGAATAAATGCAGAAATGTACTGCGCTTTACAAACACAGGCCACTACCAAAGTTACCACTTCAAAACACCACTTGAAATTGAGATCCAAACAAACAGAAATAAACCTGAATTTTATAAAGCCAAAAGATTTTATAAAAAAAAAAAATGCTTAACATAACATGATACTGTTCTTGCATAATAACAACCACAGAACAAGATGTGATTTGTTACACTTCAAGATCCTTCCTCCTGAGTATTGGCTCAAATACTCCTTGCTACCAGAATGATGCCAGACACCGATTTTTTTAAGGGGTCCTATGATATCCATACCAAACAAAAAAGGTAAGTTAAAAAAAAAAGAGCAAGAGGAACTCATGGAAGGAGAAAATGAGATTAAAAAATTTCAAGTTTATTAATTCTGTTTTGTTTTATTGAAATTGTTTATATGGTCCATCTGTTAAAATAAGATTAAACTTAATACGACATTTGTTTTAATTTCCATTTTAAACTGTTCCTCTTGATCTTAACTCCATAACAGATACACAGAGTACAAGGATGTTTCAACTCAAAACATTTTGATAAATATGAAGGAAAGCTGTTCTCACTGAAACATTGATTCAGAACTGCCATAAATTACCCTTGTTCCACAGGATATATTAACCAAAGAAAACTACTGGTCCTCTGACACAAAACAAGGGTAATTTGCCCTGGGACTTCATCTTACACCCACTCAAATCAGTAAAACAGTTGTCATTGATTACAGTACTTTAAAGGCTCCACGTGTGCATTTATACATATTCTGATTTTATACATATACTTTTTTCTTTTCTGTGTGAGTGGAAACAAAGAGTCAGGCTTGCATTCATAAATGAACCTTCACATCCTGCAAAAAACCCCACAGAAACACCTACCTAATATGTTTATGTTGACTTTAAGACAAAAATCACAAGTAGAAATATGTTGAATCTGTGTTAGTCAAGGGATAGCGGACCCGTAAGTGCCCAGGTCACATAGTAAAGATAGAATAATTAAAATCTTGTGTGAATTTTGGGTGCAGATTCCATTCCATCCTCACTCCTAAGCTGGAATTTAGATTTATAAATTGATACTAATCTTGAAAAGAACAGGGTGGGAGAGGGAGGAAGGCAATGAAGGGAGTGTGTGTTTGATGCAGTCTGTAGCAATGGGTTTAGCAGATGGAAATGTTAATACCTCATCATTCAGGGTGATTGTTTTCTTTATTCAGCCTTTAAGCATTCACTTGCCTCTAATCACTGGCACTTCTTTAAGTCCATGCTAACCCAGAAAACGTTCCTATAGCCACAATAGATCCTGTGGCCTACAATGACAGCATCATTCCAGTTTGCAAAGGCATCATATGGTTTTCAGGAAGCCGAGAGAAGGTCAGCTCCAAAAAGAACAAATAGGTTAAAATCAGCCAGAAAGCTTATTCCTGTATTGGTTTGAAAGTCAAAAATTCTTCAAAGAATGGGACAATACATCGGTGACATTTGAGCACTCCCATCTCTTGGAGTGAGGTGAAACCTTTGCTCTGTTTCAATCACTACCAAATTTATAGAAGTAGAGTGAAACTGTACTTTTGTTGTACATTTCTCTTCTGTACACTTATTTTTTTCCTGCAAAACTCCACCCATTCTATGCCTGTCACAAAGTCCCATCAAATCATCTTCCAGAAACTTTTCTAGGAAAGTTAACCTACCAAGCTGAAGGTATTCAGATCACAACAACAGGCAGCTGATACATGTTAAGGCTACATATACTGTGCTCTCCCAGACCAATATATTCCATAAATACCAGTGAACAGTGATACTAAATAATCAGCTTATAAGCTCTATTGGTGTCCTGACCACAAAGTAGCAAAGTCAAAGTGGAGAGAGAAATTGAGCCATCATCTCTGAAGGAGATGACAAAATCATCTGACATGTTCTGACAAAATCATCTGACATGTTCTGACAAAATCAAGGTGTTTAAAACATGAAGTGTTCTCTACAATGTGCTCCATACAAGTTCTGGCTGTATTGGTTTTTAATATGGGATCTTCAGCAAACAGCAGGTCTTAAAACAGACGGAAACTACTAAATAGTAGGTGATAACAAAAATCCTAATATATATAAAAAAAATTGTACATATTGAATTCTGTCTTCACTGCTGATTTCGATAAGAGACAGCGTTCTACAGATCAATCCCCACGCCTGTAAAAATCTGATCAGGCAACTTCCTGAAGGATGGCAGAGCAGGAGTGTCAATGGATTAAAACCTGCCTAAAATAGAAAGAAAATCTTTGTAAGCTTCCAACAGTGTGCAAAACATTGTCTTTGACTACATACACACAGACCCTGGGAAATACACAATTTGTAATTCCCATTACACCCCTGTGCCACATACTTCCTATCATTGATTTGACGTTTTATCCTTGGTTTCACTTGATTTTCCTTCTTTATGGAGCAAAGGACAAAAGAGGTAGAGACCTGAAACTTAACTCTCAAGCAAACCTACACCAAAAAGACGCAGTTGAAAAATAAATACTGTAAGAAGTGTAATTTCTGCTGTGCAACCCCTGGTACAACACAACTGTAATGAGCATGATTCCATGCATGGAAGGTTGCACATGTTTTGACTAAAATAAACCTCTTTTATACTTCTGGCTTGGGAAATTGGTTGAGCAGTAAATTTTCATCTGATGTTTTCCCTACACTTCTTTCAGCCTAAACTCACATGAAAAATAGAACACTTTAGACACATGGAATTTCCTCTACAAAGTGAAATGGAAAGGCAATATTCTGAAACATACAATTCATCTGTAAGGTCAGGCATGGTAGGTCTCAGAAATCTTTGCATGTGAAGCCATCAGCAACCACTCAGCAAAATGGAAAACGTGCAGTGCACCTTGAGCTGATAGCAGAGTATCAGGAGAAAACAAGGTATAGATATCACACTCCTTAAGGATCAGCAACAATGAAATGAGCAGTAACAAAAGATATCCCCTCATCTGCACTCCAAAACTTTCCCTGCTCTTTGTGTTGCCTCTCCCCTCATATCCTTCCAGACCACCCAGGCTCTATTGCCCTGATCTGCTAGGCGCACCACAACCGTGGCATACCGCTTTCAAAGAAATGACAAGTTTCCTGAGATCAAGTCACAGTTATGTGACATCTTGAGCAAGTCTATAGGTTGACATATTTCCTACCCTAAAAACTTCTTTTTCTGCTACTTCCTTTCTGTTAATTCAAAAACTATGAAACCTAACCATTCTTTTCTCTCCTACAAAGAAAAACTTTTTTCAAACTCAGGATCAATCTAAGACTAGTCCATTAGCCCCTCAGAAGAAAGTTACTTTTGGCAAAGAATGCTTTAACCTAAAAATAGTAACACTTTTAAGGTAATACGACCAATTTTTGATGCAAAAAGGGCATTTGGGTTCTAACAGAGACTGGAATGGTCTGTAGCATTTCAGTGGACCTTGGAGTGGAACACTTTCTGAAGCTCAGTCTGTTCAGACTGAAGCTTCTGTTGATTAACCAGGACATTCAAAGAGAATCACATCTGAGACAAATTTGATGCAAAATGTAAGTGAAGCTTTAAAGACACAGATTTTTTTTTTTCCCCCCAGTACAAATCTTTACAGGGAAATCGCTACATATTTCGGAGTGATTTCTGTGTCTGCAGATCAGGTTGAAAGATAGTGAACATTCAGTGTTCCCAACAAAAATTAAAAGAGTTCAGTTTCAAACTCAGGTACACTTAGTATACCACCATCCAAACGTTTAGAAATTATCTCCAAGTCTAATTTATTTTAAAAAGCAGTGATGCCTTCACAGATGTTTTGAAACAGAAGCAGGATTGTAGCTAAAAGAATGGCTCCACTTAAATATATCAGGAACAATTTTTGTTTTAAATAGTGAAGTGTGTTTTGTCAGGTCCTCGGGGGGGGGGGGGGGTGTGTGGAACCCAACATCAAAAATACTCAAATAAATTCCCTTTCAAGAGCCGGAGTGATTCAACTGCTGTTCTGTCTTTTGGTTTTGTCTATATATTCTAACACTAACTAACCAACCAACATTTACCTGAAACTGAGCATATACGTTATTTTAGTCCTGGCAAATTCAGTCCTGATGCTAATATGTAAACTGATAAGCAAAATAGATAAGAAAATCTTTTGCAACAAATATATCTCAAATACAAAAGGATGATTTCTTCACCTATGGTAAGAAAACCTTGATCACAAATTAGCATGGACTTCTGTAATCTTGAATCTGACATATACTAAGGAATAATAAATTTTAGATTGTGGCTCTTAACCATGATATATAAAAACTTACATGTACTCTGTTTCATTTATTGTTTTGTATCCAAGCACAGATTTAATTTTGAAACACTCAAGAATGCTTTAAAAAATGTGTACTTATAAACAAAATATAAAATAAACCCAAGATCATATGAACAACTAAAATACCCATTTCTGTTACAAAAGAAACTGTCTAGTAGCTGCAGTTTCGATTTAACATTTTGGTATAACAAGTAGTTTGTAACATTATATAAATTAGAGATGCATGCTGCACTTATTAAAACACCAGCTTCAGGAAACAGGCATTTTAAGCTATATTTTTCTAATGATGGTATGTATGATATAAGCACTGGAGCTTTACACCAAACAGCATACTCCAACAGACTGCTTCACAATGAAGGAACAGTGTGCATGTGTGAGGAACTATGCAAAACACTAGCTTGTAAATGAGCTTTATTTGAAAACTGAAACGAATTGAGTACAGAATGATGGGAATGTTATTCTAAAAAAAACAACCCCAAACCCATATACCCAAAACTAACAAAAAAAAAAACCCCAAACCAAACCAACAAAAAAAACCAAAAAAACCCAAAATCAAAACTCAAAAACCCAACCAAAACCAAAACAACCCAAACAAACAAAAAAACCCCTCCTGCAGAATACCCTTCCAGACTGTGGATTTTCCACCTTTTACTATTTTTTTTTAATTTTCTTTTTTAAAAAACCACCCAATCCTTCTATTTCTTTCGCTTTAGTAGTAATAAAAATAAAAATCATAGTAGTAATAAAAATCATAGTAGTAATAAAAATAAAAATCATAGTTCATCACAATAGACGTGAATTTCTGAAAACTACAACATGCTCACCTACAGATCCAAACTTGTCTAACTTTCTTAACAGCTCTGTTTCAGCCTGTCTTCCACCACAGAATCAGGTATCTCAGAGCATTAAAAAGCATTGCAGAAATAGCCAGAGAAAGATGAATTCAGCATGATGCAAATGATGGAACACAGAAAGGAAAAATTTTGGGTAGTACCAACTCACCCTTTTCCTAGATATGTCCAGCCATTGTGGAGATACTATGCAATCCAGAAACTATTAAAACTTCTATAGGTACACCGGGAATAAAAGGAAGACAAGGGAAAATGTGGGCCCCTCTGGAATGAAAGAGAGAAGGCTGAGGTACTCAACAACTATTTTGCCTCCATCTTCAATAGCAAGTACTCCAGCCACACTGCCCAACTTGCAGAAGGCAGGGGTAGGGACTGGGAGAATGAAGAAGCACCTGCTGTAGAAAAAGATCAGGTTTGAGATCATTTCGGGAACCTGAAGGTGCACAAGTCCATGGGATCTAATAAGACAAACCTGCAGGTCCTCAGGGGGCTGGCTGATGTAGTTGCCAAACTATTATCTATCATATTTGAGAAGCCATGGCAGTCCAGTGAAATTCTCACTGACTGGAAAAGGATAAATAACCTCCATTTTTAAAAAGGGAAAAAAGTAGGACCTGGGGAACTACAGACCACTCAGTTTCACCTTGATGCCTGGCAAGATCGTGGAGAACATTCACCTGGAAACTATGCTAAAGCACATGGACAATAAGGAGATGACTGGTGGCAGCCAGCATGGCTTTACTAAAGGCAAATCATGCCTTAATTGTTGATAATTTGATAATAGTTGATAATTTGGTGGGGCCATGGCATTTGTGGATAAGAGAAGAGCAACAGCATCCTCTACCTGGACTTGTGCAAGGCATTTGACACTGTTCCTCATGACATCCTTGTCTCTAAATTGGAGAGACACAGATTTGACAGATGGACCACTCAGCGGATAAGGAAGTGGCTGGATGGTTGCACTCAAAGAGTAGTGGTCAGCGGCTCAATTTCCAAGTGCTCTCGGTCCCCCAACAAAAGAGGGACATGGACCTGCTCAAGCGAGTCTAAGAGAGGGCCACGAAGACGCTCAGTGGGTTGCAGCACCTCTTCTATGAAGACAGGCTGAGACAGCTGGGCTTGTTCAGCCTGGAAAAGAGAAGGCTCAGGGGAGACCTAGAAGTGGCCTATAAGAAATCAGGAGAGTGACTTTTTACTAGGGCTTGTAGTGACAAGACAAGGGGGAATGGCTTTAAACTGAAAGAGGGCAGATTTAGATTAGATATTAGGAAGAAATTCTTTACTGTGATGGTGGTGAGACACTGGAACAGAGAAGTTGTGGATGCCCCATCCCTGGAGGTGTTTAAAACCAGGTCGTATGGGGCCTTGAGAAACCTGGACTAGTGGAAGGTGACCCTGGCCATGTCAGGGGAGTTGGAACTAGATGATCTTTAAGGTTCTTCAAATCCAAACCATTCTGTGATTCTATGATCATCTTTCTCTGGATAGAAAGAGCTATTTTAGCTATCTGGACTAGCTGGCAGCAATGCAGTTTGTACGAAAATGTGTATTCTTTAGGATGTAGCTGTGGAATGGGAGAGTTATAAGCTTTTGAAGAATATTTTCTTGCTTCTAATTTCATGCAGAGTGAATGAATTTATTGCTGTTCTCTTTTGTTATGATTTTCTAATTTATGATTAGTATTGTTAATCGATCACTGGGAATAATGATAAGGAAGTAAATTACAGTAGACAGAATTAATTAATTCTGCTTTCAAGAAGAGATTACATACAGAAGAAAAGCAGTCAGACTCTGTCTTTTGATTCTCCTCTTGGCCTTACTTGATCTGCAATGTTTTTCTGTTCATTTTGAAACTGATGTATCTTCGGACCAAAGCTGCTCCTGTATTAGAAAACAACTTCTAAAATAATTTAAATTCCGGAGCCAAGATTAACTCTGGCTACAGAATTTAAAGGGGAGAAAATAAAGCCTGAGAAGATTATTTTCTTCATCCCTAAAATGCATGTTTCAAAGCAAGTTGTAAAACATCATGGCTTGAATGTGCGTGGTCATGGATTAAAGAAGCAACACTACTCACCTCCAAAACGCAAACATCTCTTCAAATATGCTTAAGTCAACAACAAACCATACTATATAAACAAGGAGCTTATTTTTGCACATTAATATGTTTTTATTAAGGTAAAAGCCAAGTGTATGAAGTGCTTGAATTAAAAAAAAAAATAAATAAAAAATTCTTGAAGTATACAAACAACATACTACAGCAAAAACTCTACATTTTTTAATGTGCTGGATATATCATGGAAGTATGAGTTGAGATGGCAAGACAATATCAAACCACAGCTCCATGAAATATACAGGAAGCAAACGGCCCATGTTATTATGGAAGACAGCAGAGGATATTAGTTGCAGTTCCAAAAGAGGAAATCATCAGATTCAGAATGCTGATTACAATCCAGTTATTCAACATAATATATTATGTGTACTCATGAGGTCATCTCCCTTTTTATCAATGTTTCACATAGAATAAATCCAGACAAAGGGCATTTAAAAGATGTGGGATTGGTCAGGAAAGTTTAGTTTAAACATCAGGAACACCCTAAAAGATTTTCATAAACTTTTACGCAAGGGTTGTGCCACATATATTAGAAGGAGATAATCCTGTGAGAGAGACTACAGGACATACATAGTTTCATCACTCCACACATGGTACAGAATCAGGAGGCACAAAATCATTACATTCCTCCTTACCTTCCCTGAAACTGGGCCATGAACCCCATGTTTCAGCCATTGAGGAGAGACTTTGCCCGCACTTTGGTGGGAGGGCACCAGCTCAAATGCTAGTGGTCGCACAACTAACCGATACCAAAATTATATGGGGGAGCTGACAATGGCTGTAAGTACTTCAAACATTAGAGTTTGCATCTTTCCTTACCCTCTTATTTATCCAATAGTATAAGCCTGAGCCATGAAGATAAATACAATCTAAATGTCAAAGTAAAAAATAAAACAGAATCTAAAGATCTGACTCATTATTTTAAAAATCTAATTTGGCATGGGAACCTGGTCAAGGATTTTGAGGGTCTCGACTTTTTATACAGTAGAAGGCAAGGCTGAACAGAAAAGTTATGCATGGCATAGTGGTAACTGCACACTCAAACCCAGGAGAATAAAAGAAAAAAATCAGAAAAAAAAAATCCCAAGTAAACTGAAAAATGGAATTTCTTCTACTAGGATGCTGGTGTGTTGTTCAGTATGGACACTTGGCCAAACCGTGCTATTATAGCTCAGCCAATGCAACAATAAGCAGCAAACAAACTGCTTACAAATGTTTGCTCACACTCATTTCGCAAAATTTTCTGTTGTGCCGCAGTGATTAAAACTCCCTGGCTTTAACAAACCTGAAGTGAAGGATAATTTGGTGAATTTCATCTATCTCTTTGTACCTCTTGAGCTGACAAATGTTGGGGTTTTTTTTGCACAACTCAGTTTTCCTGCTCATGCATAGCCTGTCAATTCTCATTTACCTTTTAATGTTCTTCCTGTACTTAAAAATAGATACCTCATCCCGTTTCAGACCACACTTCTCAGAGATTTTACCAGAAGCCTTGTCAGACAGACCTGCCATGCAAGGCTAAACTTGGCTTCTGCAAAGTTGTGCTGATTTCCTTCAAAAGGGTATGGTTTAACAGGCAGTGCATGTTTCATGAAGTTCAACTGTTAAGTTTAGAATTACAAACACCTCCTCTAGATATAATAAAGAATATTAAACCCTCATGGTAAGAAAAGGCTCTAAAGTGATTGAACAAGTAGATCTAAAGCATTTGCTTGATAGAATATTAAATGTACTGGTTCAGCTTTCTGCCTTACTTCACCATTTTTTATTAAATAATTACCACTTCGATTTAAAATAAAACCCAAAGAGTACCCACAAAATAAGAGATAATTGTTTGCAATGATCTTCAGTATTAGTTACATGAAAACAAATGGCAGGAGCTTATTTTGTTTCTCTCTTATGCTTGGCGTTGCCAAATAGTTCTGGCTTGAACATCCAGTTTTGGCTCAGAGTAGAAACATGGTAGAGCCATATTTAGGCTGCAGTTATTAGTTTTTATTGCACATAACTGGTCAGATTCACTGTTGGAATACATTTCTTTTGCCACTGGGAATTTTTTATCTGTAATGATAATGGCAAATTAACATTCATCATGTACAAAAAATATCATAATCACTTTTTTTTTATGTGCAGACCTCAGTCACAGTCTGGAAAGCAGTGTCAATGCTTCATGTCAACAGAGCTGGCAGAAACAGAATGCTACCAAACCCTTGCACTGGCTGGTGGTTCCCAACCTACCAGCAATACTTTTGTAGCTGCTCTGTAAGCCACTAGAGTGTTAGGAGACCAAGCCTTACCCACCAGAGCCCTCCTCCCTTCTGCCACAGCTTCCATTGATTCTTCCAGCTAAGCTTGAGGTAACCTCACATTTTTTATTTGATCTTGTTGCACCATAAGCCGGTGCACAGTAGCTCTTGACTTATGTTGGCTTGATGTTTGAAGCCTCTCCAGCCAGTCTTCTCCTAAATCATGTGTGTTATGAACTGTCCTGTTCCAACAACTATTTTCTTAAATGCCTTCTAAATGGATTCTTATAATGGCTCAACTTTTGCAGCTGACATGACAACAAGATTTACGGAGCTTGAGTGGAGCAATTAAATGAGTTTGCTTGTGTTTCTTGAACTGCAAAATGGCAATGCAAAAGTGCCTACAGCACAGATGTGGTACATACATCTTTACAGGATAGAAATATTCACACGATAAATCTCTTTCCTACTGACACCTGTAAGCCTACCACAAGCTATTGCAAGGTCTCCCACTATCAGTCAGGAGTTGAAATTAGCAGTATACTCACATCAAAGCTGCTATTCAGGGGTTAACTGTGCTATATCTAGGAGCTTCTGGTTGTACCCTGGCCTTGATTCATCCCCTTGCCATGCCTGGGATGTTGATGGACCCTGTTATCAGGACCCAGCTGCCCACTGTGGTCAGACACACAGGACTGTGCCTGCCAGTGTAAGCATGGCCTGTGCTGGAGTTGCCATCAGCTCCCAGCTCAGATTCCTTCATGGAAGCAGTGTATGCTGCTTTCTGACAGTGTCTATTCATATTTATGAATATATCACTGCACAATTGTGCTGTTCATTATACACTATGGAAAAGAAGTATTTATTAGGGCCTTGAAATATATTTACAACTGTTAAAGCTTTATTCGAAAGGTTGATACACTGGAGGGAAGGGATGCCATCCAGAGGGACCTTGACACGCTTGTGAGGTGGGCCGATGCCAACCTTATGAAGTTTAACCAAGCCAAGTGCAAGGTCCTACACCTGGGTCGGGGCAACCCCAGGCACTGCTACAGGCTGGGCAGAGAAGAGATTCAGAGCAGCCCTGCAGAAAAGGACTTGGGGGTGTTGGTTGACGAAAAGCTTAACATGAGCCGGCAGTGTGCACTTGCAGCCCAGAAAGCCAACCGTATCCTGGGCTGCATCAAAAGAAGCGTGACCAGCAGGTCGAAGGAGGTGATCCTGCCCCTCTACTCTGCTCTTGTGAGACCCCACTTGGAGTACTGCGTACAGTTCTGGTGTCCTCAACATAAAAAGGACATGAAGCTGTTGGAGCGAGTCCAGAGGAGGGCCACGAGGATGATAAGAGGGCTGGAGCACCTCCCATATGAAGACAGGCTGAGGAAGTTGGGGCTGTTCAGCCTGGAGAAGAGAAGGCTGCGTGGTGACCTCATAGCAGCCTTCCAGTATCTGAAGGGGCCCTACAAGGATGCTGGGGAGGGACTCTTCCTTAGGGACTGTAGTGGTAGGACAAGGGGTAATGGGTTCAAACTTAAACAGAGGAAGTTTAGATTAGATATTAGGAAGAAGTTCTTTACAGTGAGGGTGGTGAAGCACTGGAATGGGTTGCCCAGGGAGGTTGTGGATGCTTCATCCCTGGCAGTGTTCAAGGCCAGGTTGGACAGAGCCTTGAGCCACATGGTTTAGGGCAAGGTGTCCCTGCCCATGGCAGGGGGGTTGGAACTAGATGATCTTAAGGTCCTTTCCAACCCTTACGATTCTATGATTCTATGATTCTATGATTCTAATAATACATAGTAAATTAACCTAATCTACTTTCTTCAGCATATTTTTATGGCAGCCACTTTACACTCTTTTTCCACAACCTTTGTAATTTTTCTGCTACAACATTAAACAGTTCCAATATTTTTGGTCTTATGATACGAGTCTTGCTACTCATCTGCAACTTGTCACCATGTGTTTTTGATACTGTTCTATTTATCTGATTTCAGACCTCCTAACACTGTTGGGCAGAGCAGTGCACTTTCTAAATACTAAGCAGACATAACACATACAGGAAAGAAGAATGCACTAGACTGCATAAATGGAAGGTAGACAGTACAGGTCATGTGAGATACAGAGCAAAACCAAAGAGATTACATAAGCATCATTACATGCCACATCAAAAAGTCTATGCAGGGGCAGAAAAACATAAACTTCTGAGTTATCTTCACGTTTCGTGACACAAGAATTCCTAGTACTTTGGGTTTCTTTACACATTCCTTTAAATGGCAGAGAGGCAGCCAGTAACTTAAAGATGCAGAAAAGAGAGAGGCAGGTTAGAAAGGAAATCTTAGTACAGTGATCTGGCCTGTTATTTCATGACACAGTTTTTACTGGTGCACAGAAAGATACCACGGAAGACACCTCCAGAAGCATTTTGTCAGCCAGGATGCAATAACACATTTGCGTTGACAACATGTTCACCCCAGGACATCTTAAAGATGCATTTTCTCTTTTTCTGCACAAATCCTTCTCCTCCTTAGGCGTATTGCAGTGAAAAGCAAAGTAGAACCAGGAGGAGTAGGCAGTCTGCTTCCAAAATATTCAGAATACTTTGAGTACTATTGTAAATTAATAAAAGCACTCATAGTTAATAATATATTTCAACATATTTTTCTCTTATCTACATGTATCATAAATTCTAAAGAGGATCTTGTCAATATTTGTATTTGTCTTGCATATCTACATCAGACTGGTACTTCTTGAAGCATACAGTATCTTGGAGATCTGATTGCAAGTTTACCACCCTCTCCTTTGTAGACATAACTGTGGATGCGTAAACAGGCTACAGTTTTCCAAGCCTGCTGCTACCTGTACCTCTGCAAGTAAGCAGAGAAGAGCACCCTGGATTTTAAGCAGTAACAATGTAAAGATCAAACAAAATACAGTGAACCTGTATGGAATGCAATCTAGCTCAAAAGGCATAGAAATGAATTAGCAAGAATCAAGCTACACATAAGCCTCAAATTTGAGGCCTTATCTTCTCTAAAAGGATTATTTGAAATTCAGAGGACTTATTTCACTTAGTCTACTGTCTTATCTCTTAGAGCTCATTTCATTTCTATAGCATTAAGGGACCTCAGAGGACAGATTTCACAAGACACCTTCTATTCATAAGGTAAGAAATTAATGTTTAAAGAAGTTGAAATTCTGTTTCAGCTGAGTACACCAAGATTCCTGAGAAAATATCACATTTATGTTGAAGACAGAATTACATGCTTATATCTTTCTAAAGTCTTAAAGTTTCCTGAGTCCTGGTCTTCCCTGGGAATGCCAATCAATGCAAACTTTAACCTCACTTCATTGTGGCTGCTACGTGGGTAGTTTTAAACATTAAGGGTAAGAGCCTAATGGATTTTCATTCACATTTAGACACCTAATTGCCCTTTACTCCCCTGAGAACTCCAATCTAGAAATGTCAAAGGTTTAAAGGACAGCATATATACATCTTAAATGTAAGCACTTGAGATTACATCTGAGCATGACTGCAGCCAGTCGTCAAAGCCAAGAAAATGTGCCTGCTGTGAGGAACCTACTCTGGTCCTTTATCAGCATAGTCTTTCTGCCCAAGGTCCAGCATGAGGGTTGGTATTTTCTCAGTGAGGATTTGACAGCAGTGCCTGTATTCATG
Organism: Strigops habroptila; assembly: GCF_004027225.2. NCBI lineage: Eukaryota > Metazoa > Chordata > Aves > Psittaciformes > Psittacidae > Strigops > Strigops habroptila. The sequence continues at coordinate 67,018,376 of NC_044302.2, forward strand.
ATACGCCCTTGAGCAAGGAGTAATGCTACCATTAGGTATGGGAAGTAATGCAACCTCTCCTGTAGCTCAGTATAAAGGGTGTCAAAGCAGGAGCTGGCAATTGTACCAAATTACATATAATTGTTCACGATGAATTTGCAGTGCAGGCTAGAGTTTGCTAGGAACTCAGCTGAGACCACCATACTTATTTAAGTTTGGTTTGGCTACTGTCCAGTACTTTACTCACTAAACTATATACTCTTTTGAGATTTATTTTTTTTTTTTCACTCTCAAAATATCTGAATCCCAAACTAGAACCTTCCACAGAACGAATGGAATCAGTTTTATGCTTCTTGCTTTATCCTTGCCATCTGGGACATTCAGTGGGACAAGGCTCTGTGATATGCTGTGAAATCACACCATCACCTGTCTAACATGTAATTGCTACATGTCTCTACAGGTATTTTGAAGAAGAAAGAAAATAACTCGTTACTTAATTCAACAGTAATTACAGACCTGTGGGGGGTTTTTCCCATTTATTTTCATGCCACAACAGCAATTATTAAGTAACTGGTAAGTTTTTGTTCAGGAAAGAATCCTGCTGGAAAAAAATACAACTTTATATTTAATTGTCATTTCATTTTTGCTTCATCTATATTGAACAGTACATTATAGGAAACAGAACTAGAGAATGTGTCCATGGAAGTCCATCCATACTGAAAAGTGTTTTCTAATAACAGCCATCCTGATACCACTACGAAATGTACACTATTCTTTTTACAGCATGACAATGAATTCCCACGTCTCCTGTCAAAGAAACACATCGAAAGCCAAAAACATATGAAAAACTCACCAAAGACATAAAAGAAAGGTGCACATAAAATACTGAGAATATGACAACAGAATATGATGGTCCATTTCAAGCACACATTCTCCTAAAAGTATGTTTTCAATAAGAACAAAATAATTTTCTTACTTAAACTGCAATTCACACTCAGAAGTAAAAAGTACAGTTTTAGAGATTTGAATGACTATTTTACTTTTTCCACTTCAAATAAAAGTACTTAACAGACTACAGTGAATCAAATAGCTGAGATGTCCTTATTAAAAATGTCAGAAAGTATTGATATGTCAAGTATCTTGTTTATGTTCAGCTAAATGACTAAATAAGAGGCAAAAATAAACAAAATAGATACTACTTTATATTTTTTCGCCTTTTAAACAGCGTAAGTAGCATAGTAGCATAAGAGTAGGTAGTAGCATAAGAGATTTGCAAAGAATAGTTAATTTGTTAGTCAGCCATGGGTTTTTTTTTTTTTTTGGGATCTTCATATTTGAATGATTAACTCTTTCACGAGATCATGAAATCACAGAATCATAGAATAGTTTGCATTGGAAGGGACCTTCTAAGGTCATCTAGTCCAACCTCCTGCAATGAGCAGGGACATCTTCAAGTAGATCTGGTTGCTCAGAATCACATCCAGCCTGACCCTGAATGTCTCCAGGGATGGCATAACTACCACCTCTCTGGGTAACCTATGCCAGTATCGTACCACAATCACTGTAAACAATTTTTTTCCACACATCCAGCCTGAATGTCCCCTCTTTTAGTTTAAAACCATTTCCCCTCATCCTATTGTAACAGGCCCTGATAAAAAGTCTCTCTCATCTTTCTTATAGGCCCCTTTTAAAAACTGAAAGGCTGCAATAAGGTCTCCGTGGAGCCTTCTCTTCTCCAGGCTGAACAACACCACTTCTCTCAGCCTTTCCTCACAGGAGAGGTGCTCCAGCCCTCTAATAGTTTTTGTGGCTTTCCTCTGGACCCTCTCCAACAGGTCCATGTCTTTCCTGTGCTGAAGACTCCAGAGGTGAATGCAGTACTTCAGGGGGGGTCTCACCAGAGCAGAGGGGCAGAATCACCTCCCTAGACCTGCTGGCCACGCTCGTTATGATGCAGCCCAAGATACAATTGGCCTTCTGGGCTGTGAGCATACATTGCTGGCTCACATCCAATCTTTCGTCCACCCCAAAAAGTCCTTCTCCTCTGGGGTACTCTCAAAGTACTCTCAAAGTCAAAGGCTTCCATGTTGAGAAGGGCTTCTGAGGCATGTCATTAGTCTCAGGGCAGGCAGATGATGGTCACGTGGCTCCAGCAGAAGATATATATTGCAAAGGACAGTGGTTAAAAAAGTTACTTTCATTTTAAAGAAACGGTGTTCTCAAGAACTGTTGCACTCTTTTCTCCTTGCAAAAATGAACAGTATTTGTGAGTATTTATAGCTTTTTACCTTTTTTTCTTTTTTGTGATTTATTAACTGTATTCTTAGTTTTGTAGTATTTAATTTATTTTTCTGAGGCATTTTATCTTAGAACTATGTAAAAGAACAGAGAAGAATATAAGAAAGGATCATTTCTACTTAGAAAAATATCTGGATCTGGGCAGATTTCTTCAAGTCCTGTAGTGGGAAAGCAGCTAGGAAAGATTTTGTGGAAAAGAATACAAAGGCAACAGCACTTCTAGAGTCATGCATTAACCTTCCCCTGAATAACTTCCATAACTTCACTGATGTTCATCCATATTTGGAAGAAAGTAAGCATGGGGTTTTTTTAATTTCATGAAGAAACACCAACCAATTCTGTTCATCATCATGCTCTTGGTTGCCTGATTTTTAATTGAGGGATTGGCACAAATGCTAATTAATGCCACTTCAAAACTGCACAGGGTTTGCCTTCATCTGAACTTTGGAGCACAGTATTCAGTTTTGAGGAAGATCATAAGTGGATCCACTTCTTGTGTTTAGCTACGGCTCTAGCTGAAGTGTTGTAAAAAGACTCTTTTAACATGGTTCTTTAGTTAAATACCATATGTCAGCAACAAAATTCAAAGGCTAAAGACTGGTATTCCTGCTGGCACCCCTGCTGCTTGTGATGCACTTGTGCTGTGGCAGGTTCCTTCGGTTGCAGAGCAACGAGTCTGTCCTCTTGGGTAGAATTATATTAATTGATAGTTATTATATTGTATTCTATTGTATGAACAATATATTACACATATATTACATTTAACATACTATTTTATATCTCATATATTACAGAGTGTTATGTTATTAGCTACATAGGATTACATTAATTATGGGATTATAAAAAATACAAGATAATACTAATAAAATTGATGTATTGATTATATTAATTAATTGAATACCTAGAAGAGGAAAAATTTTTGAAAATTAAATTTCAGTCTTCCTTGCTGAGAGAACAGCGAGTCTGATGAACACTAGTTTTGCCAGTACCTGAGGCATTTTCTTATTCGGTACATAGTAAACAGCATCTTCTTCCCTAAGAGCAAAACAACTGGTGCACACAAAGCATAAATGTTTTGAGCCAAGTTGACCTCCTTCTTAGCTTATTATTCCATATAAAATAAAGTTTATTGTTCCATATAAAATAAAGCTCAGCTAGGTTGAGCTCCATCCACAGCCTGGATGGTGTTGTTTTCCTACTGCTGCATCCTACAATCCAAGCTTTCATCTCTACCTCTTATTCCCTCCTTTTTGTAACCATACAATCATAGAATCATAGAATGGGTTGGGTTGGGAAGGACTTAAAGATTACCCAGTTCCAACCCCCCTGCCATGGGCAGGGACACCTTACACTAGACCATGTTGCTCAAGGCTCTGTCCAACCTGGCCTTGAACACTGCCAGGGTTGGAGCATTTACCACTTCTTTGGGCAACCTGTTCCAGTGCCTCACCACCCTAGCAGTAAAGAACTTCTTCCTTATATCCAATCTGAACTTCCTCTGTTTAAGTTTAAACCTACTACCCCTTGTAATGTTAAGGGAGAAAACTTGAGGGAAAATGAACAGCTCAAGTTCAAACACATGCACTGAGAATGACAAAAATATTCTCTGGGAATAATCAGTCAGGATTATATATTTCCCTAGTTTGCCAAGGGAGGTTGACATGAAGCCAAACTGGCTCCTGTTGGGCTACAACTTACAATTAATGCTCACTTCATCTATTACTGCTTGAGCAGGGACCTCGGAAAAGGAAATATCATTTCAAGTAATGTAATTGAGGGCAGGGGAGACAGCGAATTAAGGATAGTGAGAGAAGAATGATTGTTAAATCTAATATAATAATTTAGGGAGATTGGAGTGCAATAAGAGTCCAAAAGATATATTCATGCTGGATATTAAGCTGACCATAAGTCCCCTAAAGCAGTTTGTAGTTCCAACCTGTTGCTTGCTCACTGTGCCAAATTGAAAGACTTTATCTGAGGAACTTCAGACTGCACTCTTGGTTCTATATCCTCTAATTTGAATATTTTTCATGTTTTTGTGCTTATTTCTGTCTTATACCACTTATGATTTATTTCCTGATTAAACAGTCTTGTTTATATGCTTTTCTCCTTTCTTCATCAACAGCAAGGCTGCCTTACAACAAGGGGGAAACAAACAGAATGTTATTCATGGCTATTACTTACTTTTCCACAAATTTCTAATTCCAGCATAAGATTAACCCTTAACACTGGAACACTGAATCATTCGAATCAATGAAGGTTCCTACCTGCCAAAATTCAAAGTATACTGTTAATGTACTCAGTTCTGTCTTTGGCTTAATGTTTGTTTTCTTCTTTCTGTCTAAAGAGATCTTCAGATCACATCATGTTTCTTCATGACTTTTCTGCCAAGACTTTTGATCACCTGTCCCCTGTAATTCCTTGAAAGCTTTGCTTAATGGGGGTTTTTTTGCTACATTTGGAATTGATTTCCCAAAATACCGACTTAAAGCAGTACTTGTAGCATCTCAGTGGTTATCCATTCAGACCACTTGACAGCTAAACTCTGAAGTTATCATTGATTCATCAAGACCTGGCATCCTTTCGTAATACTATTTCCTCAGTTGCTACTTTTTATAATGGATCTAGGGATCTAGCTTCATACTTATATGCTAAAGATTTGTGCTTTTGTTTCCACTTCCTAATTAACGTCAGGACAATAAAAATGGTTTTTACTTTTAAATTTCTACGGTATGACAGGTATCTTCCATTATGTCAATGAACTAACTTATAAAGCTTCCAAGGTAAGTGCAACTTCTTACAGATACTCAGCGCAGTTTTTTTCATGTCTCCTTTTTTTTTTTTTTTTTTTTTTAATTTAAAGAACATGTTCCACTTGGCTTTTATTTCACTCCATCACTCTTATTTGAAAATCTTGAAAATTAAGGCTATGCATATTTATTAAAAATATCAGATTCCCTTTCACATTTCTAGGTGGCTTTCTTCAACTTCAGACACAGTGAAAGATTTGATGATAGAAGCAATCCAGTGAAATACTTCAAACCAATCAGGACTGGATATAAATGGAAAAACAGTTTAAAAGATTCTTACTATGACCACATCCTGGACAAAGATACTTGAATTCAGGCATTATTGAAAGTAAATTTATGTTATTAAAGTCAATATACCAATTATGTATGAAGCTGAATGAGTGCATAACAGTTTTTTAAATGTAAAGTTCAAATTTCATCCAAGTAGTAAAAAGCGAATTCAAGTTATATGGATAGATTCAGAAATAAATGTACATTCATAAATCACTGACACATTTACACATTACTAGCACTAATTTTCTTTGAACGCTTCCTGTAAACATGATTCTAAGCACTCTATATGAAAGTAATTAAAATTGCCGGTACATAACAAGGTTAATTAAAAGAGAGAACAGGGAAAATCCTGCACCATGTGGTATGAAAAGGAAAAAAACCCTTAGATTTACATTCTTTGAGTGTCTGAACTGCCCCTGCATGGGCTTGCCCATGGAGCAGTGAACAAAGGACAGTTTCTATAGTCTAACTGCTTAATCAAATAACAATTGATGCTGTCATTCACTGCAGTAGAATACATTGCCTTATGTGCTAAGAGGCATAAGTTCATCTACAGGATGTGAATTATGCACTTGAAGTAAGGGATGTATGGAAATTACTAGCTCACTCCTAATTAAAGATAAAAGCTACATAATATTTAAAAAATCATCCCAATTGTTTTGGGTCATGGTGCATGAAATTGTAAAGTCATGCTTTAATGACATATAAGATGCCTAATTTGACGAAACTACAAGTCAGTCAAATGGGTATTGATATATCTGTATATCTATCAACAACTAGCTATGTTGAACATACAGAAAGTTTTGGTACTTTCCTATAAAACATGCTTAAACACACACAAACCATCTCGGGCAAAATGGAAATAACACCCAAATGTTTTGTTGAGAGGGTAAGCCAACCAAACTTGTTCAAAATCCTAAACATTTTGTTCATGCTTCATTACTTTGGTACACTTCTGCAGTTCCTAGTTTTGCTAAGGTAAAATGCAAGAAAAATTAATACCACAGAAGACCTCTGGAATAAGCAGCATCCCATATGCATGATACTGAACTTGGTGTATTGCTGTACAGGCTGCCCACAGACAGGTACTAGAAATATACCTAAAATCTATGCGACTCCTAAAAATGTTCTAGTGCCACATATCATGCCAGATAAGAGTCTAAGGTGAAAAGTTTAGCTGTCATTCTATACTTGTTTAATCAAAAGTCTGTTGGCTGTTTGGATAAGAGGTTGGAGACAGGCATCTGAGAATTTGGTTGCTTAAGCAAACTAAAACAAATGGCAAAATGTTCATAGTCTGTTCATCACAAGGCAATCTCAGTGAGTGCAAGCAACGTTTCAGCACTCTGCTTTGGCAAATGAAATCCACATTTTATGCACTATATGCATACTCAGATCCTTAAAATTATTTTAGAAACAGGAATGCTGCTAGATCTACAATTACAAGTGTTTTTTTGAAGCAGCTATACCAATCCAATCCCCACCATGGCCATGGTTCTGCAGGTTTGCATGAGTCTTATACCATGTAGCCTGTATGGGAATATAACATATGCATACCATCATACCTTCATTCATACAAAGACAACGAGCTAGGCTACACTTCTGATTCAATATGAATGTTAAAGCAGGACAAGCTGCTTTAATGAAAATTGAATAGATAGCCAAAATGTCAGAAATGCTAAAAATCATAATTTTCATTAAACTTTCTTATGTTAATTAGGTGAAGATTTGTTACTTAGGTGCACAGCTTCACTAATTTACATATATACTGAAACAAGCAATTAGTCTGTAGGATTAGCATGTGAAGATCACAGAATCATAGAATGGCTGAGGTTGGGAGGGACCTCCTGAGATTATCTAGAGTAGCCTTGCAGCCTCTGTGCAAGCAGGGACAGCTAGACTGGATTGACCAGTATTGTGTTCGGTTGGGTTTGAGACTCCCCACGAGTGAAAACTCCACAACCTCTTTGAGCAACCTGTGCCAGCGTTCAATCACCCTCATGAGAAAAACATGTTTTCCTATGTTTAGATGGAATTTCATGTGTTTCATTTTGTGCCTATATGCTATCATCTCGCCTTTGCTGGACTTACTCCAGTATATCCATGTCTCTCCTGCACTGAGAAGCCAAGAAACAGATCCAACACACTGATGTGGCTCACCAGGCCTGAGCGCAGGGGAAGGAGCATCTTAATTGCCCTGCTGGCAACACTACACTAAAGATGCTTAGGAAGCTGTCTGTCTTTCTTGCTGCAAGAATGCATTGCTTGATTAAAAATCTAGAAAAAAAGCACAACCTTTTTACACACAACGACTTAAAATGAAAGTTAAGTCTTTAAATGTGTCTAAATGTAGTCTTTAAAAAGCACAAGAGAGAGGAATCCTTCTAGGGTTTTTTTGCAAAGATTTCCACAGTTTAGTGATAGTATCACTGATTGTAAGCATACAGTTCCACTAAGCACATGGAGATTAAACTTTAGCAGTTTTCCTCCTATATTATTATAATTGAAATTTTAATTGATGCTTCTTCAGACACCAAATCAGAGTTTTAGTGCAAACCCCATCTACATAGAGGGTCTGCTGATAAACCCTTCAAGTAACAGATGATGTTTTCTGAACAGTAGATCTGAAAACTGCTGAAACTAAATCAAGTTTTTAGCAGCTAACACTAGAAAAGTTTCTAGAGAGGTAAATAGTCATCGAGGTAGCATCACAAAATAAGGGTTTTTAGATAACTGGAGGAATACATGATAGTTGATATCTTGTCGGAGCCTAGATGAAAATGTCATATGCCTTTCTAGGATAGCAATGTATCCACTTTCCATAATTAGCAATTGCTATGACTTTACTCTGAGCATAGATAGTATTACCATGTGTTGCCCCACCTCAAATCTCCCTTTACATGAGAAAAGGCTATAGGACAGTTGTGTGGAAGTTCACTCAAGTCTACTAGATTCTGGTGTCTAGTATGTTATGGAAACAATGATTAGTACTATTAGACTGTACACATGCCATGTGCTGTCAGGCAGTATGGACTGGAATTAATGAAACAGGTGACTTTTATTTAATTTTGGGGAAGTATTTTCAGGTTCTGAATGGTGACTAAAATTTTTCTGTACACAATCTTTTATTTAGGGCCCTTTTAAATAAATGCACTGTTTAATGCTCTTACAACTTCTGTCTTATAAATTGGCTTTTGCAGACAACATGCTATACACTTCTGAAGGCTAAGCAAGTGAGGATACAAGCTTTACAAGTTGAGAAGTTGTACATTTTGAGAACTCTTTGCTTCAGAAGTCATTCTTCCACATGAAAACACAACAGCTGAGATCAGATGAACCCTATCAGCTAACTGTCCCTCTTGATGAAAAGAAAGCTGTTGGCAGCATACTGCAGAGTTGCATCCCATGCTTTGTAAGTTATATATTTCAGTGATTTGCTAAAGACTAAAGGTGTTATTGACTACAACATATGGTAAATCTCTTTCTACTCATGCACTTCTTTGGGAGAAGTGGTGTATAACTGGATTTAACCCTACCATTTTGTTCCTTACTGGATGATTTTATTTTAGGATATTAAATGCAGTCACTGCAAAGTCTCATTAAATATTAACATAAGAAAAGATAACTTTATTGACTTAAGGTAGCAAAATTAAAAGATTGTGTGTCTGAATCAGTGAGGAAAATACACTGGTCATACATGCATGCATTTGCTGATGATAGCACAGTTTGTAAAGCGATATAATATATTAACTTCTGGTTAGCTCTAGATGAATTGTTCCTTGCCTCCAGTTCCTGAATTTACAGCAGCTGCCAAACACTTTCAAATCTCCGATTTCAATTCCAACCCAGAAGACATTCCAGAGTGCTTGCAGATCAGATTTCACATCAATATTTTGTTGGGCTGCTTCCCAATGTCTTATAAAAATTAAAATTACAGGCAAGACTATTGCAAGTTGATGCTACTATTCACTCCCCTTTTGTCTAAGCAATTTGTATAATAAAAGTGTTATGAGATATGAAATCTTTAATCTTATTTTCATTTCAGTTCAAGTGGTGAATTGCTGAAGGCTCTGTGTGATGCCGGGGCTACTGATACTCAACTGCTTTAGCACAAAACCATCTCATTTAGTACTATTTAGTTGCATATTTTATACAGCTAATGAACTAAAATGTCTTGCAAAGGCAGCTGGTTTTGCCACAAACCTGTTACATAGGTCATCTACAGAGGCTTTTCAGTTAAGTTTGCCTTTGCATTTCCTTTTACCTCCACCTGTTTGCACTGCAAGGCCCTATAGTGATCAATTTAAAATGTGTCTATAAAAAGATTTTCTATTTCCCAGGAAAGCTGTAACTGATCATAAACAACTTCACAGTATGGTTAAATGTTGCAAGGGATTTCTGGAAGTCATCTTGCCCAAGTCTCCTGTTCAAGCAGGGTCACCTAGGGTGGTTGCTCCAAGGAGAGAAACTCCACAACCTCCCTGGGTAACCCATGCCAGTGCTCAGTCACCCTCACAGCAGAAAAAGGGTTTCCTGATATTCAGACAGAGCCTCCTGTGTTTCAGTTTGTGCCATTGCCTCTGGTCCTGTCAGTGGGCACCACTGAAAAAAGCCTGGCACTGTTCTCTCTGGACTCTCCCTTCAGATATTTATATACATTGATAAGATTCCCTCCTGCACCCTCTTTCCCCAGGCTGAACAGTCCCAGGTCTCTCAGCTTTTCCTCGTAGAAGAAACACATTGTGCTCTGCATGTTTTATAGAAAATAATATCTGTACTATACAGATAGAAAGGGGCACTAGCACATGACATATTTGGGTAGCTGGAGTCTGTTGTCTTTTGCTACAAGACACACGGATGAGTCCAATACTCTTATTAAATCCCCTACTAATAGCTGTAGTGTAAGAAAACACCCAGCAGCTACTGTGTTTTAACTATGCTTTTTGTCCTGCTATAGAACTGGTAAAATTATTTCAGGTGCAACCATGTGTAAAGGACCAATTCTAACAGCTGAAGGCGTATGGGAGTTGAACCATGAACTGTAGTGGAGAGATGTACATCCCATGCATACTTCAAGGCTAGTTGAAAGGTAGTTTTATACTGAACTTGTTCTAAGGTAAAAGAAAAAGTAACTTTCTCCTAGATGCAAGGTACTCTAAAGAATTATAACAGACAAAAAAGTCCACAGTATTTTTCACAGCTTTTTTGGCGTGTATGAGGCAGATGGCCAAAAGAGTTACATTACTGCTAGTCTTGAAATACTGTGTAGAGCAAGAACATTTCTCTGTTTCTCTCCTTAGTTTCACTGTTCAACATTTGTGGAAATGTACACGTCTCAGTTTCTTAAAACTTTAATCAGTGGTTCTGGATGTGAAGTGCTTACTCAGAGATATCTGATGTCTACAAAGGGGACAACTGGGCACATTTCTTGTAAATAATGGCAGAACTGAATGTTTCTCTGTGTGTATTCGCTTGTAGCTCAGGCTAACATTGTCATCTTCCAAGGGCTTTCCAAAGACTGTAGGAATATTATAGCCCTTTGATACCACAGCTCCTGCCTTCCATCCCAGTATTTCCAGAGGCAAGGAGAGGCCTTTGTCCTTTCATATTAAAATATGAAAAGGAAGTATTTCATCTCTATTAAAAGATATTCAGTGTTGTCCTATACACATCTGTATGCTCCTGAAATCTATAAGCAAACATCCAAAGGAAATATTGACTAAAATTTCTGGGAACTTGCAGAAATAATTAGTCTGCTGTGGCTAATGGCACCCCATCCTCCCATCAACAGACATATCTCTCATTAATTGCAATGAGAATTGTAAGCACATAATAAGGAGGCAATTGACCTTAACAGTACGATATTTCCATTAATATGGTTGAGTTGACACATTGGTTTTCTGCAAGAACTTTGTATCTGACAATGGTTCACAGCTGCATTACAGTTACTGTGTTATCTGTTATTTCACCTATGCTAGAACTCATTTGTGTTGAAGTTAAGTATTAATACGTGTTTATGTTACGTATATACACAACTTGTCTCGCTTCACATCTAAAGCTTAGTATAGTCATGCTTGCATTACAAGATTTTTAAGTAGTTTTCATTTGCAGTTATTCAATATATAATGCAGTAGAAGAGATCACCTTGCAAATGATTTCCGTTTGCTTTACATTTTACAGCACAGCTTAAATAAAAGAAATAAATTATGTAACTATATAAATAGAAAATTAACAAAAGGCACATATGAATTTCAGTGCTGTAATATCATTTCAGGATTTGGATGCCTCCATAACCCACAATAATCATGTTCAAACAGCTTATGCAGGCACCAGGACATCGACATGAAATTGCTGACCTATAGCTGAAGGATTTCTATTTTATTAAGAGCATGAAATGTACAGTCCAGGATTTATTATGTTCAGTTTAAGCTACTACTATCTTGCTTTGCCTCTCTTTCAATTATTGAACTTTTCCCAACAACTTAATTTGTAAAAAGCATGTTTACATCTCACCTGTTACTTGATAAATTTGGGTAAAGCCCAAAAACTTCTCAAGTGTTTTCCTTTCCAGCAGCATGTGTGCAAATTTGATGGGTGAAAAGGATACTTTTTCAGTTTCACAATTATGAAGACCTCCTGAGTTCCAGAAGCCAAATTATTTAACTATGTAATAAACTTGGCAATGGGGAGTAGAGCACAGTTTACAGTGTAAGCATGACCAGAAATTGCCTTTGTCGAACAGCTTTTCTACTTTACGTTGACACTTCTCTAACAGCCCTGTGCTGTTGCTACCAGCTGAGAATGAGCACTCTATTCTGAATTGTTCTGTTGGAACCATATTCAATCCAGTGACAAATATGCTAAGAAGAAACAAACTAGAGGCTTGCCAAAACTATTCTTTAAGCCAAGTCTGTTGGACAATGCCATTCTATTCTTTCATCTTTAATCTGCGTTTGCAGGGTTTTTTGTGATAATTCAAGCCCACACTATTCAGATTTAAAATCTTAAAAGATGTCTGGATGGTATGTGTGTGATCTGTTTTTTACCTTTTTTTCCTGTATGGTAACAGAAGAGGCAGCAAGGAGGAATCATGTGATGAATTAATTTTTCTTCCACCTCTCCTGTTCCGTTGTGCTTCTACTGCTTTCTCCAGTGGCAGAAAATGCTGGGAATCTCACATTCTCTTCTAGTCAACAGTTCTTCCTTCAGGGGTCACTTCAGACTACCAGTGCCATGCCAGCTACATGGCATTTGCTTAATAGAGAAGAAAACCATGGTATTTAATAAAAGATGAAAAAGAAAGAACATGTTTTGTTTACGAAGTGACAGGCAGCTTCATTTTGTAGGTACTAAGTGGAAGTTCATGATTTGGAAGGTGAAGAATGGTAAGACTTGAAGGAATTTGGAAGAGAAAAGGTAATCTTTATCATAGAAATGGCAGTATTTTGTACAGTGGAGTACAACTACTGACAATCATTCAGATTCAGATTCAGATGAAAAGGTGGAAATAATTAAAGAAAATGGCAGAAAAAAAAAAAAACCCCAAACCTGGTTTGCAAAGATTTCTTTTTAATTTACTGTGTACTTCAAAATTTATTGGAAGTTCTCAGGTCCTGCTCAGCCATCCAGAAGAGCTGAGGAGATGTTGGAAAGCAAGTCTTTCCCCCGAGCGTACACTCTACAAGATGAAGAAACACTGAACAGCAAAAGTGTGGAAAGGAAACTATTTTAATGATGGCAATTACTAATGATGCCTGTGACTCTGTCAGTCATTCAAATACAACTATGATAGCCAATAAGTGGTTTAGAACAGCAGAAATGTGAGGGGAACACTTTGGGCTGCTCTTGTGATTTGTCAGGAAGGGTTCATGGATTAGCAATTAGGAAGAACTAGAAGAAAAGAGAAAACAAAACTTAGCAAAATTTCTTCAAAGAAACAGTAACATTTTACAAAAAACTAGTACAGATCATATTTCCCTTCTAAATTTTCATAATAACTGTCATCCTTATATTTACTCCATGCCTAAAGGAGCAAGAATTTCTCATTCTCTCTTCTCCTTCTTGGTTTCAGTATTACAGCCTGCCCTTTCCTCAGTTTCTCAGGGGACAATAAAACACAAAATTAGGTAAAGAAGGGGAGGAAAATCAAGAGCTTGGACAACAGGTACCAGATTCAAGCCATTTGTCTTAGCCTATAAGCTGCAGTATAAGAGAACAATATAGGAAAGGAAAAAATGAGTAAAGACATCCTATATTTCTTCCTCCACTGATATTGTGAAACATTTCTAGCACCTTATACAGCATGCTTGGGTTGAATCAGGCTATTAAAATGTGGGTTAGGAAATTTAAAGTTGCTATGAAATTTAATGGTAAAATGAGTCCTATGAATAAAACACAGGCTATGCTATTGTGAATAAGCATGAAGCTAAACACACACTCGATTAATCTCACTTCTGTGATGGTAGTGGGTACGTTACCAAAAAATGCCTCACAGCATGAACAACAATTACTTCTTGTGCAGTAAATACTTTCACATAGCAAACATAACATAGCCCTCTAGTCAGAGATTACTGCTTTGAGCCTAGAGCTAACAAAGAAATAAATTTTTTGGGGAAAAAAAAGGAAAAAAGATACTTTTCCGTTTACTCATTAACTCCACAGTAACTTCTAGTTGCTAGCTTACCACAGATGTCTTGGTTGGCATTAATCTTACCATTTCTTTTCAACTTCTAAATTGATGCAGGCATCAGTTCCATTATACAAAATACCTAGCTGAGTATAAACTGTTTTCAGCCTTAAGGATCTAGTATTCTCGCCTCAGTTTAGGCTAGGTTTCTGGATCTCATAAACAAATTAGCACAGTAATCCAGGTATATGCCAATTTAGGCTGACCTGCACTTCACAGGGCTTTTTAGAATAGCTTACTTCAAAATCAAAGTCCTAAATAACAAAGATATGCAGGCTGGTAGAGTTCTTTGCCATATCTCTTAATTCTTACTCTGCTTGAGATTTAAAGCCATATTGATACTATTTTGAGTCTGTTTATAAGAAATTCAATATTGACTGTTTCATGGGAAGAATGTACCACAGAACTGTATTTTACTATATTTATTTAGTTGTTACTTGATTTCCCAGTCTTCAAAAGGACATTTATTTATACTGTTTTGTGGTAAACTGTTAAGACAATCTCTGAGGCTGTTAACTTTTGAAAAGATTAATCTAAGACTTCTTAGATTAATAAGAATAGTTTCTTAGTTAAGAAGATAAAGAGCAGAGTAAAAAGTGTATGAAAAATAAGGTGTGGAAGACTATTGGTAGCAGATTACACATTAAGCTTTGAGGAACAACCTATAAAAATTAAAAATTATTTTTTGAAAACCTGGTTTATGAAGAAAATTGCATACATAGGATGGATACCCTCTTTTTCTTATTCAGAAAAGAGCAGATCATTACTTATGACCCTAACCAAGAATTTAATTTTTCAAATTCTTGACAACACCGGCTTCCATCTTCTAGCAGTCTTCCTTCTCTTCTCCTTTAGTTAAACTGAAGCACAGAGGATTCCCTAATACTATGTTAGGCATAGATTATTTATAGGGGTAATATGGGCGTACACTCAAAGCACAGGGCTGAGAAACCTGACATCGGAGTCCTTTTTCCTCTTCCTGTCCTTGTAATCTTTGGTAAATCACTTTGTCTCAGTATTCACCTCTATGTAAAGTCAACAGTACTGCAGCATTCTCCGAGAACAGCGGACCCCAAAGCATCAAACCCTTTGTCAGTGGATGCTACAGAAATGTCAGTGAAAAAAGCCCTCATGAAGCATTTGGCCAAACTTGCTACACCAGGAATATGCAAAGGTAGTTGTTAAAAAAACAGAAAGACTGTATCGGATTGGACATTACATTGTCATGGTAATCAGGAGAGGTGCCTGATGACTAGAAGATAGCAAATGTCACCCGTCTTCAAAAAGGGCAAGAAGGAGAACCCTGGGAACTACAGCTAGTCAGCCTCACCTCCATACCTCGAAAGTGATGGAATAGGCTCATCCTGGAACCAACCTTTAAGCACATGGAGGACAAGAAGGTGACCAGGACTAGCCAGCACGGATTCACTAAAGGGAAATCATGCTTAACCAACGCGGTTGCCTTTTATGATGGGAAAACTGGCTAGATTGATGAGGGGGAAGCTGGGGATGTTGTCTACCTGGACTTACGCAAGGCTTTCAACACTGTCTCCCATGACATCCTCCTAGACAAGCTCAGAAGTGCAGGCTGGACGAGTGGAAGGTGAGGTGAATTGAGAATGGACTGAATGGCAGAGCTCAGAGGGTTGTGATCAGTGGCACAGTCTGGCTGGACACCTGTAACTAGTGGTGTCCTCAGGGGCCAATCCTGGGTTCAGTGTTGTTTAACTTACCCCCATCAGTGACTTGGATGAAGGGATAGAGTGCCTCCTCAGCAAGTTTGCTGGCAATACAAAACTGGGAGGAGTGGATGACGCCCCAGGGAGCTGTGCTGTCATTCAGAAGGATCTAGACAGGCAAGAAAGAGAGGCAGGTGGGAACCTTTTGAAATTCAACAAAGGCAAGTGCAGGGTCCTGCACCTGGGGAAGAATAACCCCATGCACCAGTACAGGTTAGGGGTCGACCTGCTGGAAAGCAGCTCTGTGGAAGGACCTGGGGACTCCTGTGACAGAGCATTGGAATAGCTTGCCCAGGGAGGTTGTGGAGTCTTCCCTGGGGATATTCAAAGGCCATCTGGACACAAGCCTGAGCAATGTACTTTAGATGACCTTGCTTGAGCAGGAGGGGTTGGACTCTCTTAAATCAAGTAAGAACACTCCACTCTAATTTGAACGAACTTAGAGCCAGCTTTGAGGAGCTTCAAATGGAAAACACAAATCCCCCATACAACCTGGTCAGTAGAGACACAAACTGTATTTGCAGATGTAGAGGTTTTTATTGGTAGAAGGCGGCCTCATAGAAAGCAGCTGGCAGAGACAGGTATAATGCATGATTATAAATGAACAGGACTGTAAAACCAAACTAGAATAGGGTTTTTTTGAGATGCATATATTTATTTACTTTATGATCATCGATTTGCAGTAATATTATCATATCACTACTCATTGCTACTGATTAATTTCTGTTTTGCAGTTTTCAGCAAAACATCTCAAAAAGGCAAATAATTGTTTGCTGAGAGAGTGTTTGTAAATAAGCACAAAGTAACGGATGTGTGTATCTACACAGTAGCATGGTGTGCTACGGGCAGAATGCTTTGCAGAACTTCATCAGGATTATTTTTAAAATTTTCTTCCTTTACTTTCTGTTTTGCCATTGAGTCATTATAAGCAAATAAGTATTTTCAATTAAATGAGCATGCAGAAACTTGCATAACAATTCACAGCATGCAGCTCTTGAAATAGCACTATTTTCCGTAAATAACAGAAGTATTTTAAGTAGAATTTTACATACTTAGCAAACAGCAAATAATCTATTTTAGAATTTTAAAACATTTCGATTGCTTTCTCATCAGGAACTGAGTTTGGTACCTCACAGAGTAAGTGCACACATAACATAGATCTAGATAATCTAAGTTACTGGAAAGAAAATCTTCAAATGCCATTTAATTTATCTTTTAATTTTTAACACATTTTTTTTTTACTATTAAAGTAACAAAATCACACTCCTTCTGAAAGTACTTTGTAATTCGCTGTCAATGGAACAGACTTTGGACAAGAGCAGAAAAGCATACGGCATTGCTGAAGGACTACAAGGATTCTGTCCAAAATCTATGCTATAGATATCACAGACTCAGTGGGTTTTGCAGCTACTTTTGTTCCAGTAAGAAAGTGACTGCAAGCTATTTAAACTTGGTCGGTTTATTGAGTATTCATAGCTAATAGAAAGTGTTAATGACAAGTGACACAGAGAGAATTGTGAATCCCTGGGAATTCTGAAGCCATGAAATCTTCGGAATGTCATTTTGTCTCATATGCCTTTAACTCACTTAGAGAAAACCCATTACCAGTGAGCGAATACACATGTTTTGTGGGTTTCTGAAGTGCAGAATAACCCACAAACCCTAAATGCAATTCTGTAACTGTTATTTTCATGCAGTGCATCACATTACATATGAAATGGTACATTGAATTAATATCTTTCTTCAATAATTTTTTAAAAATTACTCCAAAATTTATCTGCTGCATTAAAGCAATTTTGGCTTTTCACCATTCTTCTACTATTTAAAAACAGATGTCTTTAAAGGGCAAGTAACCTAGAATAATATTCAGACACTAATAGTCTCAGAATAGCAGTATTCATGGGCTTTCCATTTTTCAGTTTTCCAAAAGTCTGTTTAAAGTTCTTCAAAGAAGATCTTTCACTAAGATAAAACTTCAATTTCTCTTCCTCTGTGGCAGATAACGTCTGATTTACTCCCAGTGAAATGAGCCCCTATGCACATCAGTAGAATTGGGGATTACATTTCATTAAAAATTAAAAAAAAAATAATAATTGATTAATTATTCAGTGAATACAACATGACTGACTTTAAAATAAAAGGTCAAAGAATAGATGTGTTGAGAAATTACACTCTTTGCAATAAACAAATACAGTTCCCTATTTATATGCAGTGCAAGCAAAAGCGAACTTCCTACTACCAGTAAAGCCTTTGGCCAACCATTTTACTTGTACATACCACAGAATTTATGCTAATGTGTTTCTAAAATGTTTAACAAGTTTTCAGAACCACAGAGACACAAAACAGAGACATTTATTTATTCTTCACAGTTAGGGGAATTTAAGTCTCTAGTCCAAACACAGTATTTCTTGCCTGCATCTAAAAATAGATCTGTGTAATATCAAAAAGTTATTGTCCCTCCTTGTTATAATATGCTCAAATGGAAAAAAGCCATAATTTCACTGTGATGCTATAGTAGTGTAGCATATACAACGGTCCAGGCCTAAAAGAAAGCCACAATGTTTGAGAGACATCAGTATAGTTCTTCAAACACTGGTCTTTGAATGGGAAACATTCATTGTCTCGTTAGTAAACTTCATATAAGAAGTCGCATTGTTAAAAAAAAAATTGCTGACTGCACATGAAATTTAAAAATTATTTAGGACAGTAGACATCATCAACTTCTCTTAGCTCTCAATAACTCCACCTCATGATAGAATGCTTTTGTTTGAATATCTTCCTCCAAAATTTTGTGGAGCTTACACAGATCATTTACAAAAACTTTCATGGTTGACAGAAATCCTCTGCAAAGACTATAAATCCTTTTTAATCTTTCTCCATTATTTTAAAAATATTCCACTTACTGAACATATAGTCTCCATTTCTAAGATAACTTTTCATGAGTTTCTTAGGATTAATGTGAAAGAAATAGGAATGCATATATACAGTCAAAATCTCTATCTTTGATATCTCATTTAGCTTCTTTCAGTGTTAGACAAAACGTGACCCTGGTTCCTCTTGCACTAATTTTACATCACTTTTTTGATATTTTACGTCATAATTCATCCCTCAGGAGCAAAATCACAGTTAGGTCTTACGTCTACACAGTGCTGTTTACTTCTGACTACCTCTGCTACATGAGGACCGTACTGATATCACTAAGACATCCTCACACTAGGCTGAAGGAATGGGTTTGAAATCATGCGTGTATGCAGACAGAAATTGCTGCTGGAAAGATGGGCACTGAGTATACCATACAGCACCATAACCTTGTGCCCCAGGGGCTCAGGGACTCCTCTGAAACTATCCATTTAAAGTATCCAGACTTTTAGACTCTAAAATCATCAAAGAATCAAAAAAAGAAGTGTTCCTTGGAGAAAGACTCCAGCCTCCCTCTGCACGAAATTAGTGCTAAGGAATCCTATCCACATTTCCCACACTGAAGCACAACAGAATGGAAAGTTTGTCCACCCTGAATAGGGTGACATTTCAATATTTGAAATGTTCATTCAGGTGGCAGGCAACAGAGGCTCAAATTCCCTTGAATTTACCAGTTACAAAAGAGAAAAAAAAACCCTGAGCTTTCCTCAGCTCCTTAGAAGAAGGCAATAGACATTTGTCTTTAGAAATGGGATATACAAACTGTGTCTTGAATGGATGGGAGTTTCTCATAGCAGCCTGTCATGGAGGCAAGATTTAAGACATACCTGTTTGTTATTCTATGTGGTTAGTAACAGATGCCAAACACATTACTTTTAAGTCTTAGCCTGGGGGGATGCCTATCCCCTTGGTTGGTAAACTCATAATTTTGGATCCCAGATGGATCTTTGATGTAGACAGTAGACAGTGCAGCTCTCTAATTTAAGAGTCTGTTTAAGGCAAAAGGTCCTTTGTTGCATCTGGTTTACAGTCTCTGTAAATTTTGGGAATCTGCAGAACGGGATGTCTCACACAGGCTGAAGTGAGAATACTTTAAAAAAATAGTGTCAAATACTTCAGATAATGTCATTTAAATGTTAACATTCAGGGTCTTGTACAATACAGTAATAGTTACGGACATACTCTAGGAAAGAACTGAGTCAATGTGCAGTGCTGGAAAAGGTTCTTGGATGCTTCACATCTCAGAATGCACAGCTGAGGAAACAAGCAACTTCTTCAGTATTTTTCAGTAAGAAGTCAAGAAAGAATTTATAGGTATGGAAAAAGTCAAGAATCTGATATTAATTTCTTTCAGTTATAACAGCAAAGTGAATATCGGTTCAGATCCTATTTAGAGTACCAAAACATAAAAGACAAGTTAAAACCAAAAAAAACAAATCAAAACCACCATGAAATTGCACATGAGATAAGACTGTCAAAAGGAAAGGCTCACCCTGGGCCCCACTAATTTCAGAAATCAACCTGCTTTTACTTCTGAAATAATTTTGAATGAGAATTTAAATGCACATTTACTATTTCCCTTATACACAGACTTTCACACTTTAAATTCCAATGACCCATGACAGAAAGTCAGCAGTCACGTCAGTTCTGTCAGTTCTCATTCTGCTGTAAAATCCACTACCACAGCACCTGTGTGGTGGACTTGAAACTGCAGAAACAAAGCCACTACAGATGTGTGCTCTGCTTTGTACTAGATGTTGTAACGAGTGACAAAACAGCTATGCAAATCTAATTCAGTACATTGAGACCCAAAATCATGGAATCACAGAGCTACAAGGGTGGCTGAGGCTGGTCATCATATCTGGAGATGGACCTGTGCAAGTTGCTCAGCAGGTTGCTCAAGGACATGACCAGGCTCGTTTCAGTATATCAAAGGAGGGAGACTCTATTGTCTCTACTGCCTTCTCTGGGCAACTTGTGCCAGATTGATCACACTCAGAGTATAAATGGTTTTTGATTGGGTTTTTTCCTTACGTTCAAATGGAATTTCCAGTATTTCAAGTTGTGCTCATTGCCTGCTGTCCTGCATCTGGGCACCACTGAGAAGACTCTGCCGCTGTCTTCTTTACGCAGACCCCATATGATATTAATAAGCATTGGTAAAGTCTCTCTGAGCCTTCTCCTCCTGAGGCTAAAAACTCTGTCTAATGCAGCCCAGGAGGCTGTTGGTATTCTTTGCCACAAAGCCACATGTCTGGCTTATGGTCAACATGATGTCCACCATGTTACACAGGGCACTTTCTGACATACTGCTTGCAGCCTGTGCTGGTGCAGGGGCTTATTCTTACCCATTTGCCACTTCCCTGTTGAACTTGAAGTCTCTGTTGGCCCATTTTTCCAGCCTGCCCAGGTTCCTCCAGGTGGCAGCAAATCTACCTAGTGCATCAACCACTTCTCACAATTTTATATCACCTGCAAACTTGCTGAGAGTGCAGTCTGGCCCACCATGTAGGTAATTCAGGGAAATATTAAATACTGTTGGCCCCACTGTCCTGCGCTGGGGTACTGCACTGCAGACTGGCCTCCAGCTGGGCTTTGTGGTGCTGATCACAACCTTTTGAACTCAGTAGTCCAACCCATTCTTATTCTGCCTCACTAACCACTAGCTAGGACATACTTCATCAGCTTGTAAATGAGAGACAGTGTGCAAAGCCTTCCAAAAGTTGACCTAAGAACATCCACTGTTCTCCCCTCATCCATTGGGTCAGCCTGATTCATCATAGAAAGCTATCACATGGGCAGGCATGACTTCCCTCTTTGTAAATCCATTTCTACTCTCAGTAACCTTCTTATGCCTCATGTCTTAGGAAATGGTTTCCAGGATTATTTGCTCTGTTACCTTCCCAGCAACTAAGGTGCTAAGGTGAGGCTGACCTCCCCCTGGTTTTCCAGATTCTTCTTCTTGCAATTCCTCAAGACAGGGACAATATTGCTATTTCAATTGCTATGACCACGAATTTCAGAAATCAACTTGATTTTACTTGATAACTGACAGTAGCTGCACAATGATGTCGGTCACCTGCCTCAGCACATACGGGTGCACCCCATCAGGCTCAATGGACCTGATTGTCTCCAGTTTGCTTAAATATTTCCTAATCTGATCCTCCTCCAATGAGAAAAAATCTTCCTTGCCTCAGACTTTCACAGTGGTACCCAGTCAGGGTCCTGGAAGCTGGTGTAAAGACCAACGTGAAGAAGACATTGAGTGCCTTGTCCTTCTCAGGGGTCCACCACAGGACTCTGTCCTATTCAGCACCAGGTCCAATTTTTCTCAGTCTTACTTTTGTAGCTGATACACTTGTAGAAACCTTTCTTATTGTCCTTCACCTCCCTCATTAGATCCAACTCCATGTGGGATTTGGTCTTCGTAGGCCCGCTGCTGCATGCCAGAGTGTGTCTCTATATTCCTCCTGGGTCATATTTTCCTGCTTCTTACATTTTCTTTCCTTTGCATTAGGAACGTATTTGTACACACAAACCACATCACTGTTAGCATATATGACAGAAGTCACACTCATGCTTCACTTCTCTAAGGAAATACATCCTCGTTCACACCAAGAAAGTTTTATGCTGCTGTTCCTGCTGTGCTTGCTGGTTCACTAGGAGAAGATTCTATTGTTCTTCATACAATTCATTAAAATTCACTGAATTATTTGATCTGCAGAAGTATAATTTCATTTATTTGATTATTTAAAGCTGTTTAAAGAATATGTGCATTTTAATTGGCTTTCTTATTAGCACTTATTTTCTCAGGCAAATTTTCTACGTCTAGGAGAAGGTTCAGTTCAAGAAGGGGCACATTTTTTTATTCACACTTACAAAAGTATTTAAACATCTCTTTTTGGTGATCACTGCTTAAATACTTTGTTGAACCACTTTGACAAAATTCTAAATTCGATAGCTATAGCTTTTAATAACTCCATTAACTTCCTCGGTTTGCAAAGCTGTGAAGTAGAATCCAGAAAAGATATAACTCTAAGCAATAAATCATACTCTGTAACGTCTCTCACTTGCAAAAGAGTTTCCAAAGTCACAAGACAGGGATGTAACACAAAGCATGCGAAAATAGAATGAGGTAAATATATAGTTGGGTTGCATAATAAAAGACTAAGAAAAAGAGGAAATTATCTCTCAGTGGTGTTTCCTACTTTGGTTTGTGGTAACAATTCAGCTTATTTAAAGTTCTGGGAAAGGTTTAGAGGGCTTGGGTTTTGAAAGAAGCCCAACCCAAATTTTCAAAGCCTTGTCTATATCCTTATTCATAGAGATGGTGCTTATATAGCTCACTACTCTTTGAAGCTGACTGTTTGAAAATTGAAATAGGATTGTACACGGGCACAATTGTCTGAAGATGAAAATTGCACTCCCTTTGTCCAATAATCATATACACTGAAGCAAAGTATTGTAACAGTCCCAGACTTTTTTATCAGCAAGTCACAACTCTTAATTATGGAACTGGCTACCATTCTAATTCATTAATGCCAATCTACTCACCGTTCTATTTATCATGCCCTATTCCATCATGCAATGATTGCCTTTACCTATACCTATCAGAGCTGAACAAGCTAACACAGTGCTAGGAAAACAGCCAACTCTTATCCCCATAGGATGCTATGATATTATTTAGCTTGTTTCATTTGACTGCCATTTCCTTCATGGAATAGGCAGCTAGATGATCCTGTTTTATACACACCTGCCAATAAATCAAATGCTGTACAGTCCTCATAAACTTACTGCCCTCCATAAGAAAAAAGGTAGGTATGAGGAGAAAGGCTGTCAGATTTGCCTGATTCCTGTGTGCGCTACATCAAGGCAAGGAAGATTTCCAGAGGAAAGTCTCCATGCAGAATATGTTGTAAAGGTAATGTAATGCATCCTTGGGCTTTCTCTCCTAATATAGTCAATGGACATTGCCAGTCTTTCACTCTAATAGTTGCAGAAATCATGGCTTAGGGAAGAGCACATTGCTTCTCTCTTCTTGTTTCTGGTCAGGCCACTCTCCTGAATGAAGAAAAAATGAATTTCCAACAGTGCCAAAGCATGAATAGTGGTATTGTTCTCACAGGGGCCTGAATATCTCTGAAATATATCAGAGAAATAGCTTGTCATTTTTTTCTGCTTCCTCCTTAAAGTGTTTTGAAATGACTAATACATTACCAAGAAGCGGCTTCTTACATCTCATGCAGACTAATTCCCCAGGGTTCCCATTATGTCGGCAACCTAAAATGATCAGTTAACAGAGTGCGTTAGCAGCAGTGAGGGGATGAATAAACCACTGAGAGAAGGGAAAGTAGTGTTCTGTGGCTTGCCTCCCTCCTCTTTTAGTAGCATGTCAAACATAATTATGCTCCTGTCATCTGCACCTACAAGACAGGATTTTAGTTACAATACCTTGCCTAGCATGTAGCTGCTGTTGACAGGCCCCTGTGACCCTGTTCCAAGCAGTCTGACTCTGCAGATGACAGGACCCTGGCCTAGATGCAAGAATTAACCTTCCTCAGCAGAAAATACTTCACCAAGGGAAAAAGATAAAATGCTAGAAAAAGGCAGGTCACCTTGTGGCCTGGTTGGTTCTCAATAAGCAGTTGCGAGAGACGACTTTGCATGTTCACAGAATCAGAGAATCATAGAATGCTTTGGGTTGGAAGGGACCTTGAAGATCACCTAGTTCCAACCCCCCTGCCATGGACATCTCTTTAGACCAAAGAAGCCAAATTCCCTCAGTCTGTTTTTAAGGCTCACTCTTTCTCCAGTCATTCCCACTGCCCTCCTCTGGACCCAACCCAATTAGTTCCCATCTTTCTTGGGTGTGGCACCTTGGATAGGCGGAGTATTTTGGCTAATGCCATATTCTACACTCATCCTCTGCAGAGCAGAAGGGGAAATTCACATCATAAAGGTTTTCTAGGAGGATTCCTACACCTCTGTCCCAGTGTGACATTTGCTGCTCGTGGATCAGTGCATGCCTTGAAGCACCAGGCTAAACAGTTTTATGCTACCCACACCCTCCTACCCAGGTAAGCTGTTCTGTGAAACACACATAAGATGCCAAGCAACTGTCAGGCCTTCCCAGGTGCATGAGCAGATGACAGTGGTAAAGCCGCAAACATGAGCTACGGTACACAGGCAGGGTAGAAGAAAGTAAGTTAACAGGGAGATGTAATCATTCAAAGAAAATTGTGCATCTCCCTCACAGTCTTCCTCAGCTTTTAGGCAGAAAAAAGGACTGAAAATGTCACCAACATTTTAAAATGTTTTGTGCCTTCTTGAAAAGGAAAAGAAAAAAAATTACTACATCTACACCGAAACAATGCTGTCTATGTAATACTATTTCTCCAATGCCTTGCTACAGTTACCATTGTTTCTTTAATCAAGCAAAACTTTCACTCAGATGGGATAGAGACCTCTACTGCCCTGAGAAAAGTATTTTCAGCCTTGAACATTTGGGTTTGGGGTGGAGACTAAAATTGGCTACTAAGCAGGAATGCCGCTGGATTTAAAGAGACTGAGATTTTGCAAGTCACATATTTAAGCATGGAAAAACCTTGCTTTCAAATTCCCTAATGTTTGCCTTGCTTTCACTGATAGCACGTGCATTTCTAAGAAGAAGCTGGCAGTACAGAAATACAGATTTTATTCACTCATTTTACAAACCTGTCTTCTGAGCATTTCTAGCCTCTAAGGATCAATTACAATGAAGAGGGCCTTCCAGAGGCCATGCTTGAAACTGTCTCCAGTGAACTGACAGTTTACAGCACACCATCAAATGAGGAAAAGCAAAGTCTTGTGGGAATGCCTCAGACCCACAATTACCCACAGGGTCATGAAAACACACCTGATGGAAGGTTTGTGCGAGAACTACACTCAAAATTCTTACAGCTCAGCTCAGGTGAGCATGCAAGAGACTGAGGAGCAGCTGGGACATCAGATTACAGAAAGTTCACACTGGATGAGATAAGCAGAGTGTTCTGATCTAATGTTTCCAGTTCATCAGAGTTAGATACCTCTCCCTAGAGAAGCTATTGACAGTAATTCATGGCAGTTAGGCAACCACATAAAACAGTGTGTCAGATTTTCTTTGGCAGGTTCATTATGCAAGAGTATAAAATACCAAAAATAAATACTACAGAGAGGCACATGATGGCACAGCATGAGTTGGAAAAGCCCACAAGACCTCTCAAGAGTCAAGTCAGAAGCTGACTGTGCACATGATCTCAAAGAAACAATAATAAAATCTTTATGCACCGCTATAATTTGTTCTTTACAAGGCATGTTATACATGAAAATAGTTCAGGCATAGTTCAGAATTTATCAAATAAGAATGAATGAGTTTATCTCACATATCGCTCTGTTTCTAACATCAAATTTAAGGTCACTCAAAAGATGTTTCCTGTAATGAAATACAAGAATTCCAGCTTCCAGAACAGAATTTAAACAGCATTTTAATATGCAAATGTTGCAATTCTAAAGGTAATTTAGGTTAACTCAATCCACATATTACTGTAACTGCAAGGGTAAACTTCACATTGCAATTTAAAGGAAGAAAATATTTGTGGTCATTTTGAAATATTATAGGGGCTTTGACAATGGGAACCTGATATCCTTAGCACTCATAAGAAAAAATAATAAATATTAATACACTTAGAGCACTCAGGGAGACTGATTCACCTGGTCATTATAGATTAAGTAGCCAAACACACACTATTGAATTACAAACCCTGTGTGAAGGGCAAAGATTCATTAGAAATATCATTAGCCTGTGTCTTTGAACTTACCTTGTATAGAAGCATGGAAAGCGAGCAAGCCACTAAAACACATGAACTGCATCTTGGATAGAGGATAGAGCTTCCAGTCATTTAAAGGAAGCTGGAAACTACAGAACTAAACTCAAAGTCAGAGAAGGACAGGGTTAGTAGGGTGGCCAATATAGAGCTTCTAAAACCTGAGAAATACGGAGGGCTCTGCATCCGTCATACAGAGGAAGCCAAGGTGGTCCAGTATGGTCACCATGAAAAATCATAGTAGTTTGAAAGATACTGATGATTGCCAGACTGCTAGACATAATCTGCATTTATTACAGACAGGTGTGTTTGCCTTTTTTCTCCTTGTCTATACAAATGAGCATATACAGAGTCTAAGCAAAAAGGTATCTGGTGGTCCATAGAACCTTCTAATACAACTGACCATGAAGTAAGTTCTTATCAGGCACTAAAGGCTGGTGGACTGTAAACATGGAGGAACTATTTGATAAATGAAATGCATTTATGTTTTATGCATTTCTTTCATCTCTACACACTGAAAAACTTTGGTTTTAACACCCTCTTGACTGTAATCCATCCATTGGTCTCAGAGAGGCATCAGTAGCCTCTGGTAGTTTTCCATCTGCTTTCCACACCCAGGAGGATCCAACAGTCT
Organism: Strigops habroptila; assembly: GCF_004027225.2. Lineage (NCBI taxonomy): Eukaryota > Metazoa > Chordata > Aves > Psittaciformes > Psittacidae > Strigops > Strigops habroptila. Next base: position 67,045,555 of record NC_044302.2, read on the forward strand.
TAAATACATCTGATAAGTACCGAAACATCTAATGCCAGAGCCTCTACTTCTCATAATCTTATTTATCTTACCCAAACTCCATATGAAAGACTATTCAGAAGATTCCCAAATGAATTGGGCAGATAGTATGACCTCTCAGACCTGTGGCTGCCTTTTGATATGAAAGTAATAAAGAACATATTTGCCATTTATGTTCTTGCAAGTCATGTATCTACAAGAGCATCACCAAATGGATAAGAGAAGATGAGAAACTTCTTCAAATAGGATGGTAAACAGTCTCAGAGCGAAAAAAAAAATCAAAGCCATAAGAATGTTAACCACTTGACTAGGGAATTTTGCCATGGAGTTTAATATACTATATATTATTATTACTGAAGTACCTTCCTAATATTCAGTAAGGTTTTTCATTGAACATCACAATGTAAGTGCTTAACATCCAGCTGGGTTTGATAGATGTACAACTGCCTTACAGTAAGTATATAAACTAATGTAAATTTCCATGTGTAAGCAGGTGTCCTCAAGCTGAATGCTCCGTGCTCAGAATACACTTTCCTAAGAGTGTAAGACAGCAAAGAGGACTCTTTAAAATTGAAATGAGCACAAATACTCCATTGGTTACAAGACTACATTGAGTTCCTCAATAAAGTGGCTTTTCAGATGTATTCCAGATCACCTAAGCAGAGTGGCATACCTTAGCTTTCATTTATTTCCCATGCACACATTAAAAGTTCAGTACAAATGAATATAATTTAATGTAAAGACTGTGTAGATGTTTGATAATATTTTTTATTATATTGATGTTTTATAATGGGCCAAGATTACCCATTATTAGGAAAAAAAAATTACTTTTGAAGTAGCTCTGCAGCTATCTTCTCTTTATTCCTTATTTACAACACCAGAAAAAAACAGTTCTGATACTAAGAGAGAAGGAAGAGAAAATAGGATGACAGTGTAAAGATTCACTGAATGTAAGGTCTTCAAACCAGATGTCAGTAGGAGAAAAATTAATAATGTTGAAAACATTTGTTAGCTATGTTCCGTGCCATAAAGTTGAAAAGAATTTTTTCTTTTAAAAATACCAATTCAACCATATGAAAACTAGGAAACAGTAAGAGTAAATCAGTAAATCAAACAATTTTCTCAAATAGACCTTGTAGAAAACTGACTAGAGAAGTGTTATACGTTTCCACCAAAAGGAATGCAACCGATATAACTAAGCCCTATAGCTCTTTGAAATAGAATTTCCTTAATAAAAGTAAATATAAAGTAAATCCTTTATCTTACTGTCTGTCAGTTCAAGGGCTTTTTTTCTTCTTTGAGAATAAGCAAATGTTATTGGTTAATCAAAGCAATATCTGTATGTTCAAAGCAAATTTTCTCCTATAGTTTCAACTGTTCACTATAAAATAACACTGTGCTGAAATAGCATCATTAATATTTCTGATCTCAACATTCTCAACTTATTATCTTAATGATTTCAAAGTGCTGTTAGCATTAACTGCAGTATGTATCCTAAACCAAGTCATTTGCAAGCTTCGGAGCTGAGGTCATAGGTAGAGAAAAAGCATTTAACTTAGAATAAACCAGCTGGTCCCTTGCTTAAAGGAAATGTAGGATGAATAATGGCTTTTTATACATACATGTAAAACTAACTTGATGATAATTTCCAGCTCACTCAGACAATTCATACTAGTTGTTCTCTAGAGGTTAGTTAGGCTAAATTTACTGAGTAGAGCGATGCATCACCACATTTCTTTGCTGTGTTTTAAGGAGTGGCTGCCTTCTATGATGGGGCTATGGAACTGATGGATAGGGGCAAAGCAGTTGATGTCATCTACCTGGACTTGTGCAAAGTGTTCAACACTGTCCTGCATGACATCCTTGTCTCTGAACTGGAGAGACATAAATTTGAAGGATGGACCACTTGGTGGATAAAGAATTGGCTGGATGGCTGCATGCAAAGAGTTGTGGTCAACAGCTCAATGTCCAACTGGAGATGGGTAATGAGTGGTGTCCCTCAGGGGTTGGTGCTGGGACTGATCCTGTTCAACATCTTTGTCAGCGACATGGACAGTGGGATTGAGCACACCCTCAGCAAGTTTGCCAATGGCACCAAGCTGTGTGGTTTGGCTGATACGCTGGAGGGAAGGGATGGGACCCAGAGGGACCCTGACATGCTTGTGAGGTGGGCCTATGACAACCTTATGAAGTTTAACCAAGCCAAGTGCAAGGTCCTACACCCAGGTCAGAGGAATCCCAGGCACAGCTACAGGTTGGGCAGAGAAGTGATTCAGAGCAGCCCTGCAGAAAAGGACGTGGCATGTTGGTCAATAAGAAACTGAATGTGAGCCTGCTTCAGTGTGCGCTTGCAGCCCAGAAAGCCAACCGTATCCTGGGCTGCATCAAAAGAAGCGTGACCAGCAGGTCAAAGGAGGTGATCCTGCCCCTCTACTCTGCTCTTGTGAGACCTCACTTGGAGTACTGTGTGCAGTTCTGGTGTCCTCAACATAAAAAGGACATGGAGCTGTTGAAGCAAGTCCAGAGGAGGGCCATGAGGATGATAAGAGGGCTGGAGCACCTCCCGTATGAAGACAGGCTGAGAGAGTTGGAGCTGTTCAGCCTGGAGAAGAGAAGGCTGCATGGAGACCTCATAGCAGCCTTCCAGTATCTGAAGGGGGCCTACAAGGATGCTGGGGAGGGACTCTTCCTTAGGGACTGTACTGGTAGGACAAGGGGTAATGGGTTCAAACTTAAACAGGGGAAGTTTAGATTAAAGGAAGAAGTTCTTTACAGTGAGGGTGGTGAAGCTCTGGAATGGGTTGCCCAGGGAAGCTGTGGATGCTCCATCCCTAGCGGTGTTCAAGGCCAGGTTGGACAGAGCCTTGGGCCACATGGTTTAGTGTGGGGTGTCCCTGCCCATGGCAGAGAGGTTGGAACTAGATGATCTTAAGGTCCTTTCCAACTCTTACTATTCTATGATTCTATGATTCTATGATTCTAAGTTCAGGTTAGATATAACGAAGAAGTTCTTTACTAAGAGGGTGGTGAGGCACTGGAACAGGTTGCCCAAAGAAGTTGTAAATGCTCATCCCTGGCAGTGTTCAAGGCCAGATTGAACAGAGCCTCAGGCAACATAGACTAGGATGAGGCGTCTCTGCCCATGGCAGGGGTTTGGAACTGGATGATGTTAAGGTCCTTTTGAACCCTAACTATTCTATGATTCTGTGAGTTGTTGGTAGGCAAACTGCATCTCAGTTTGAGATGCAACGTTTATGTCTCCTGCTGCTGCCTAAAAGCAGTAAAAAGTAATTTGTTAGAGGAAAAAATCTGCATTGATTTGGATGTCTAGCTATAGGAAGAACAAATTGGAGGAAACGTGAGCTGATAAAAAAGCTGTACTTCATACAGCAGCTCTCTTCCTTCACTGGCTCAGAGTCACAACTGCTTCCTGGAACTCGATTCTCGTTCTTTTTCTTCTTGTAATACATAATCTGTAAGTCTGTGAAATGTGAATACCCTGAGGCATCTTTTTCCAGAATGTTATTTTTTTAGTTGTCTAATAGACACTTATTCTTTATCTGCATTGCTCTTAAAGTTCCCTTTACCTATTTCTCTCTGCCATCTTTCAAAACTCTGGCCATCACTGATGTGTTTGGTGTAACACTTAGCCAGTATTCACCTCACGGTGGATGTCATTATCACATTAAAAGTAGTCAAATTTTCCAACACAGTATATTTTATCACAAACCTGGCGGCGTATTACTTCTCCTAGATTAAAGATGCATCTCTTTTTAGTTTATATCTTGTTACTGTCTTGCTTTCCCTTGCTATCTATGTAATTCTGACATCATTGGAAGGGTTAGTCTCTCACAAAATTACTGAATGAGAGAAATTTCATTATATAAAAACAGCCTATAAATCTTCTAGAATTCCTAGATCTCTCAAGTTCCTGAATTGAATCAGGGGCAGGTGAGGACCAAGAACTTAGTGAGGATGCTAAAAAGGACAGAAATAACAGACTTGAGGTGGTAATGTCCCAGCTTCCTGACAAACCCTTTGCTGAACAATAACAAAGTCTGTTCCATAATAAATAGTTTACTATATTTATTTTGCTATGAAAGAGAAAAATATCATAAATTTCCAGTATAAAACAAACCTCCAAGTAAAAATAAACTCCTTATAACACAATACTATTCTGAAGTTTTGAAAAGGCATGTAATTCTAGTAGTTACGAAATATTTATCTTTTAAAATGTCCATGTTTTTTGTCTTTGGATTTGATAACAAGAAAAGCAACTCTAGGTGCTGTTCTGGAAAGATTCAAGAATCCAGTTTCCTTTTAAGCAGAAATGTATTGATCATTAAACATAAGATAGAATGATTAAACTACATTTAAGTCTTGAATTATACAGCACTGATGACATTCTGTGCACCAGATTTGTCTGCCATTACTTTTTCAATAACAATCACTTGAGATTAATTTAGTACTTTGTTTCTTCCTTTTCTGTTCATCGCCAGTTTAACAGCAGGCCTAGTCACATACTAATCCTCGTCCATTTCTCTTATATTGTGGTTTAAATCCAGCTGGTAAGTCAGTACCACGCAGTCACTTGCTCACTCCACACCTTCCCCTACTCAGGTGGGATGGATATTATCAGCATTGTTCTCAGACTGAAGCCAAAACTCAGCACTGCATCAGCTACTAGGAAGAAAATTAACCCCATCCCAGTTGAAACAATCTTATAAGGACATCTTATTTTAAATAATTCAATGCTGATTGAAGTGCAGGATTGGTGATTTTTCTATCTTGGTACACAACCTCCATGTATTCTACAATGGTGAAACATAAACCCATATAATGGATTTTACCAAAATACTATGTTAACTTTTTCTTGACCCCCCTGAATAGCCTCTGCTTCTGCTTCTACTGAGTGTCTCAATAAGTTTTACTTTATCATGGTAGTTTACTACAAGAGTACATGGTATTTATAGGAATATCTACATACTCTAGGTGAATATTTTTTATTTGTTAGAATAAGGAAGAAATCGGTAATTAAACAAACAAACAAAAAAACCCTAAAAAAAACCCCACCCCCCCAAACACACACCCCCCCCCCCAACCAACAAAGAAAAGCCAACCTAGGTCCAAATATTATGAAATATGTGAGTGTTGCTGGTACACAGGGTTTTTTGCCAGAGATCTTTATGATCAACAAAATTAGGGAATGAATCATGACATTCTTTGGCATTACCAAACTGTGTCATACTTAGTATAGCATCAGAAAAGCCTGTTACCTTTTACTGAGCACATGAGTATGTGTGAAAAAAACCAAACCACAAAAACATCCATTGCATATGCATTCTGAAGACAAATAGAAAGAAATTATTCTGATTAACCTGTTACATAAGTATGATAAATTATTTGCTCATGTCAGATTTCATTATTAAAATAACTGGAAGATTTGAGAAAATTGTTAAAGATTTCATTTCTTGTCAGAAAGATTGTCTACAATCACACTTGCTAAAAAAAATAATTTCACAGTATTACAAGAAACAATGTTGATTCATTGCAGGCATTTCTTCTGCTACAGCTGTTTCAGTACTTCAGTCTTGACAATCAACAGTACTTTAGTAACTGTATTTGGAGCAACACTATAGTAGTCTATTTGTGCTGGATACCTAGTGTGCTATATGAGACCAGTATAAATCTATCTTTCTGTGGATTGCTGTCAATCAACAGAAAAGTCTTGCTGCAGCCTGCCTGACAATTTACTGCAAGCTGAGCAGAAAGACTGAAGAAAAAATAAAAACAGGCTCTGAGTTTTCTTCATCTGACCATGTATATTTTACACCTTTTTTGTGAAAAGATGGCTTAGCCTTTATGACTGAATCTTGAATAGCAAAAACAAGACCTTTAACTGACTAGGTATTTAACAATGAGTCTGCATACCTCTTCATAGAACAATCTGTGGAAGTTTGAATCTAGTACTTTGGGGGAATTTAGAGCATGGGTGCTGAGAGTCAGGACTCTGGTGTCACACAAACAGTTTTGATGTTGGGCAAACCATGCCTTCGATGATCACCCATTGTTCAGATGTGTACCTTATTAGGGAGATGCTGTATACAAATTAGCAACAAAATCTTGAATTTAACATATGAAGAAATATCTTAACCAGCATTATTTAGCTTTCATTGTCCACAATGGTTTATAGTCACTTGATAGACATAGGATGTCAAAACTAAGTTTAAGTAGCCTTCCCTTAGTTGATTTAAGATAGCTCCTAAATGTTATTTAAACATTTCACATTTAATAAGAAACACATTTTACTTCCTTAGGACACAAAAAGAATGAAAAATAAAAGGTCTTAAGCAGAACAGCAGAATCTCTCCATTTTACCTACACAGAGCTTGCTAAACATATAGTTGAAAATAGCTAGAGTTGAAAGAGAAAAAACTGAAGAGTGTTTTAACTGTGCAGTAAAACCACAACTAATGACTTAGGAGACAGGAGCTAGGTGGACAAGTAAAGCATTACAGTTTTAAATATATGATATTTGGCTTCACCTCCCAAGAAAGAGCACTGGCACTGATTCAAAAAGGCTGGTCTGGCATGCTTGTGCCTCTGAGAGGGACCACACTGCCTGATGGAAAGAACCACAAAAGCCGCAGCGAGAGCACAGCCTTCCAAAGGCAACAAGAAAGCAACCAGACTGGCAATTAGACCATGCCAGTGCTTGGCCTTGGTGAAGAGAAGGCAGGCATTTGAAATGGCTCATCTGGCTGTAGGAGAGACAGGCCCAGCGACCACCTGATGGGGCAAAGTAAAGTAGCCACCAGATAACAGAGGGAAGCATTTTGAACCTGGATGACCTCCTCCCCTAGCACCAATATAACAAACATGATAGGAGGTTTACACATACTTTTACATCTCGAAAATAATATTTTTACAGTGTTCATTTAAACCTAAGACAGCTGTGTGAAACATCATTGCATATGAAATGTAAGGCAGAGTATGGATTTTTATGCCTATTCAGTCTATCCTGGAAGCTATTTTGCCATACATGGAATACTCTTTTCATCTCACTGGTTGCCAAACAACTCATATTTTAAGCATTTTCCCTTGTGCCATGTGATAAACTGTACTGTAGGCCAGATTTCTTTGTTGCAGATATCTCTGGAGCTTAAAGGCACCGTGGCTTCCACAAACATCTGTTTTAAAATACCGCTTTTTGCATTTCAGTGTGAGTTTCTTACTCTTCTGTTGGCTTGCTGTTTCAGTCCAATAATTTCAGAAAAGAAAATGAACCACTGTTGATGAAACAAGTGGTTAAAGAGTACTAAGAGCTTTTATGTCTTAACTTTGATGGAAGCTGAAAATTCATCCTAGCTTGACTGGTCATCTTTCACAGATTTTTAAATTCAAAGAACATGGGGATGTCAATTTTTGGATAGTACAGTAATAGGATTTCTCTATTAGCAGATTCAGAGTTTAAATGACAAAGTAATCATTTCTAGCCTCCCTGTTTCAGAAGATGGTGCTAAAACATGTGGTATATAGCACAGTCTTCTCAAACCTAAAGCAAAACACATCCTTGCCAGCAGCATGAAGAATTGTGCAATGCTTATTTGCTACTACATCCAACTTTCCCTGATACCACCAGTTACCACCAGGTCACGCCCCATCTAGGTGCATTTAGGTACAGACCTTTTAATACAGTTTTCATCTTTCATTAAATGAGCATGGTATTCTGGTGAATACAAGATACCTTGTTCCACAGTGACTACATTATTATTACACATTATTCTGCTGAAGTTTGTCTAACTTCACTGATGTTTTTGAGGGAACTAATTAAGATACCTTCAAGAAACTTGATTTTCAGACTGCTTGAGGAAAAAACTAAACATGAGCCCAAAAACAAACCCCATTGTCCTAAAGTTGAGCAACCAAAACCTGAATGTCAATCTAGTTAGGCACTGGTCACCACTGAAACTGCCAATGAAATCACTCTTCCCTCTGGCCACAATTAGTGGCTGGTAAGACCTACTTCCTTCTTTAATGTCCAGTTTCTCACATGTGGCAATTAGACAAGTATACCTGCAGTACAGAATGCCGTCAGAAGCTTTGTTTCCTCTGGCTGGAAGTCCTATGCTCATCACTGCAAAACTTTGTGGGGCAGAGAAAATACAAGAGCAGAAGCAGAGTGGAGCTCTGAGGTCATCAGACTAGGCCTCTGTATCTTATTAAATCATTCCTTGGTACAAATGCACAATTTTTCCTTTTTAAAACTGGCACAGAAAGTGGATGTCACTTTGAAATTCTAAATTAATCACATTAATGGCTTTTTAAGTTCAAAGGAGTGCAAGACACATTTATTTTAGTTAGAGAATTCCAAGTCAGATGCAAGCTGGAAAAGCTGTATGTAATTTGTGATTCACCATAAGTTTTGGAATCAGGGGTAGGATTTCCTGAAGGGGCAGAAAAGGAGGAGGCAGTAAGAATGCTCTGATGATTAATTACTACATATGTGTACAGCAACATTCCCTTTTCAGAGAGGTGGTAAATTCAAGACCAAGAATGGTTCTGCAGAACAAAACCTGATTCACTTTGGGTGAAGCCAAAACCCCATGATGTATTGTTAGCTAGGGAATGTGATTAATGTAAAGAACATCAAAATAGGGAAGACATTTGCCTTTTTGTGCTTTAGCACATAAATAGGGACCACAAAATATGTGCTACTTCTACTAAAATGTATCCATATACCTAACTTTCATGCTGAATTCCTATACTGTAGTTTATCTTACCTGACTTATCCTGTTAGTCATATGTTTATGCATTTCCCTTAACTACTGTTGGAGCTGTGTAAAACACAAAAACAATTTGGCCATGCTGTTGTTTAAGAAAAAGATATTGCCATGTTATTTCTGAAAAAAATTGTCAATATACTTTTCTCCCACTATTTAACAGAGGTACTTAATGTATATGAGGCGTAATATTTTCTAGTTAACTGAAGTTTTTAAAGACTATTTGAGTTAGCCACAACAACTCCAATCACACGCTCTACCACAAGCTGACACATATTTGCACAGACCTGATTCTAAATAGGTTTTAGGTATTGATGAACAAAGCTTCCCTCTGTGACGTGTTTGGTTGTTTGTAAAGTGAATTTATATCAGCGATCCCCAATTAAAATTCTTTTGCCCCATAATTATATACAGGCAGTTTTGGATTTCTAGTGTGAATGCATACTCTTCATCATGTTACACTGAACCTCAATTTAGCATTTTTTGTTTGCTGAGTATCTTCATTGTTACTGTGACATAGCTGAAAGCAATGATGATTTTCCTCACTCTGTGTTAATTCTGTGTTACATATCAGATCCAAAAAGTTTACCTGATTGTACTTCATGTTGTCTTCTTTAACTTGGAGATAAACTTGTAGAAACGCTAAATTAGCAGAAGCGCAGCAGCATGTGTGTGCCTCTATGAATGAGCAGCCCACAGATTGCACTTAAAGAATGTGAAACAGCGCCCCCTAGTGTCCACTTGGATCAGTCGCTCCAAAACCATTTGCGGGGGCGGGGAGGAGGAGGGGAAGAGCCGATTTGAATTTATCAAAGCCTCTGAAAACAGACTTCCTTTGAAATCAATGCTATCATAGAAAAAATACTAGAAACTTACCTTTCACATCAAATTCTGTAAGTCTTTATTCATCAAAAATGTTGAACTATTTCTTGATAAAATGATAATGAGTAATCATTTTTGCTAAGAATTTTGATCAGAGTCAGGATGAAAAAATAAATAGATGGATCTACATAAAAACTTTTCAGTTCTGATATGAAAAGCAGCCAAGTTTAATCTCTCATATTTCTGGAATCTACATGGTACATGTGACCCTTCTTCCCCATCTGTATTCTTTATGTCTTGAAAGGTAAGCTTCGAAAAATACATCAACAATGTAGCACTGTTACATACATCAACTTTTGTTTCCTTCTTTCAGGATTTATTCTCAAGAAATAAAAATATGCATTGAAGGAGGCAATTGCCTAAATTACAAACAGTATTAAGGGACCAATTAAACTAATTAAGGTAGCAAGAGTATTTTACTCCATGAACTACATCAATTATTTTTCCTGGCCTAGAAAAAAATATAGATCATTTACTCTCAAACTCAAAATGAGATACTGCAAAAAAAAGAAAGACATACTCAAGCAATGAGTTCACAGCAGCTCTGATTTAAAATAAATACTATACTATACTTGGCTATTTATTTTTTTTATCATCCTTAATAGTGCTAATCTTGTAACTGTTTTCTAGACACATTAAAGATCTCTCATTGAAAACATATGAGAGCTATTGTTCAGTATCAGACAGGTATGTATTACGATCAGCTCTGAACCTATGTGATATGATATGGACTCTAAACTGCAAGTTCAGTGAACTATCTCAACACTTCAATCAGATATGCAAACACGCTTTGTCCCCCCAGAATCTACAACTCTTATGGTTATACCTCCCACGCAGAAAGGTCGTATTGTGTCTCCAGCTATTACAAAGAAGAAAGCAGTTCCTGTAGTTAACCTTTTTTATTTCTGAGCTCTCAGTCAGATGTTGAAGCTCAGAGAAAAAGATTACAATCTGAAAAACATCCAGAATTATTTTTCCTAATTCATGGCAGCAGAAGATCCTTCTTCCAGGTTTAAAAATTCATTTAACAAAATCAAACCCAGCATTTGTTGGCAGCAGAGTTCTACAAACATTACTAATGCTACACTGCCAAATGTGTTTTGACATGTTGATCTTTCCCCCCCTTACTCGACAATCTACTAGGTAAGCAAGAAATGTCTTAAGCCTTCAAATTAAACCTTTTCGATTTGATTTATTTAGTTCCTTGAAAATTATTTCATTTTGAATTAATGTAAAAAAACTAAAGAAAATCTGATGAAAGGTCTCATCACTATAGAACTGAAAGTGCATGCCCACATTTTCTATGAACACTAATGGGCAGGAGCCCAGGCTACAGCTGATAGCTGAAAGTCCTCAAGCAAAGGTCATAACTTGTACCTGTACACTAAGGTTTTCAAAGATGGATATATAAAGTTATACTTGTAAACCTGTACCATGGACCTTCTAGAATTATGACCAAATTTTTGTAAGTGCTAGCTACCCATTATCCTCCACTGTCTTCACTTTGCTCTTGTGTGGGGTTTTTTTTAATCTTTCATGGAGGAGACTTTCAGGCTATTTGCTATACTTCCATCGATACTTCAGTAGTTAAATGACACATATGCTATATATAGTATAGCTATACATGCAGTATACCATCATCTGTGTGTCTTTTTTGCTCTTGAAAATACACAGGGCAGGAAATTTGTCAAGCAGGATTGCTTAGAGCCCTCTATAATTTAATTCATCTTTTAAAAAATATCTGTGAAATATAGTGTAACAGTAATTTTAAAAGCTTAATTTACCAATATTTCCAGAGATTAACATCTGGTCAGTACTGTGATAATGAACAGCAGATGTCATAGAATTTTGAAGGAAACAAAAGTGTTTATTTCAAATTTTTATTTCAAATGTCTATTCTGCAAACTTAGAGAATAATAGGAAAACAGAATTGTACACATAGCTTTAAACAGGAAGAGCAGCTGAAGACAAAGAATGGTGATGAAAGAATGCTGAAAATTGAACTAGATAATACAAATCTGTCCTTATCACATGTAGACTGCAGATTGTCTGTTACTATGCTTATACTGTTGGGCAGGCAAAATTTACAGAGTTTATCTTAATAGAGAGAAGTTACACCTGCAAATTTGAGGCTTTGAGGTTCTGCTGCTGACGTTTTGTCACATGAAACTCTGTGTAAAACATTAGGGTTCTTGAAAAGCTTGCTTGTTTTTCAGCCAGTTCTACTGAAAAACCTTCAGTGAAAAATCCTTACTAAGTCTTCCAGCAGCAACATTGCATTCTGACCAATGGAAATTTTAAGTTATAGATAATATTTTCCCATTTTCTTTCTTTCAAGAACTGCAGTTTAAAAATCTTTCAGGCTTTACAGTATCCGCTCTCCCGCTCCAGTGCCTAATATTTTGGCAACTGGATAATAAATACTTACTTTATAAGAACTTATTTCGCAAGTCAAACAAAAAACCCAAAACCTTTATTTATATAATCAATATTCATTTACAATGGCATTTCTGAAAGATTTGGTTAATTGATTAAGCATAAAAAGTAATAAAAGTGGAATTTTGCCTTTCCACAAGAAAAGTGATGTGATGCTCTAACTAACTACCTTAAAAATTACAGGGCTTGAACAAAAGCTTATTGCAGTTGGCTAGCAGAATCCTACTCATATCAGTCTTCTGTAATCTTCTAATTCTGAGATTATTTCCAAGGTACTTTCCAGGTGAAATTTTTCACTGAGGTAGTTTTATGGATGAAATATTTATCCTGATTGAAATTCTACCTGCTGAAACACAGACATTACAGTCATCAGAGTCATCACCCTCTTAGAAAAGGGTTTTGTTTTACTAACAATATGTAAAATCTTTATCTAGCTACAATACAAATTATAAGAACAATTATTTCTTACTGAACTTCTCTTTAAGTATACCATAATTCTTCTAAAGTCAGAGAAGATAAGAAAGATAAGAACTGATCTGAATACTATGAATTGCTTGACAATGGCCTACTTTTTAGTTAAACTGGCACAAATTCAAAATGTATTTATGTTGTACACATTTACTTTGCATTATGCAAATTCTGCTGTCCTTTAATTGCAAATATGGAACTAATCTTTAAGTGTCTGTGGAAATATTTTATAATACCATATTAACATTCCCAAAAGAAACAAGTGTGTTATAAAGAATAAGAGATCACTAGGTGTGTAGAGTCCTATTTTCCAAAAACTAAAGATTATATGACAGAATGAGGAGGATGGCATTCTAGGGCCTGAAATAAATGCTGAAAGACAGATGATAAGACTGATGAAAGGACCAAAGGGACTCTTCCTTAGGGACTGTAGTGGTAGGACAAGGGGTAATGGCTTCAAACTTAAACAGGGGAAGTTTAGATTAGATATAAGGAAGAAGTTCTTTACAGCGAGGGTGGTGAAGCACTGGAATGGGTTGCCCAGGGAGGTTGTGGATGCTCCATCCCTGGCGGTGTTCAAGGCCAGGCTGGACAGAGCCTTGGACCACGTGGTTTAGGGCAAGCTGTCCCTGCCCATGGCAGGGGGGTTGGAACTAGATGATCTTAAGGTCCTTTTCAACACTTACGATTCTATGATTCTATGATTCTATAAAAATATGACATTAATATGGAGATGTGATAAGAATTTTACAGTCTTAAAGACATGCTAAACAATGACTTGTGCTAGAAGGAAGTAAACAACTAGGCTAAAATACAGGAAAAAATTCATAATTTATGGTTACTCATGACTACTTTGAATTTAGACCTGTGTTGTATCACTTTCCTACATTGCTTTCTAATGTGTGTGTTCATTCACATCTGCTCTTAAATATTATAACTAAAATACCAATGATGTTGATCACAGATACTTAACCCGCACTTCAATGGCCATTTTCACAATTTCACCAGTGGTACTGTATTTTGCTTATACTGGTGTTATGGGACCCTCTAACGGAGGACCCTGTGATCTGCAGCAATATAGCTAAGAATTTGCCACAGTACAAATTCTTCTGGCAGAATTTTTCAGAGCACAAATTCATGGAAAAAGATTATAAATAGCTGAATTATAAAAAAAAAAAAAATAAATCTTTCATTAGGTTTTCAAAACAACTATAAATCTAGTACTGTGTGTGGTGTTTTTTGGTCTCTCATAAATCTTGTACATTGATGAATTAAATCTGGAAAATACTTAAGGAAACAGCCTGAGCACCTAGAGCAAACTACTTTCTGACTCTCATTTTCTTGTTTGCAAGTTCAAACAACTTTCAGCAGGAACAAACACCCCAGTTTGAATGCAAGCGCTTGAGAATTAGATGACACAAAATCCACTTCCTAGGTCTTGCCATAATGAGATCTGTTTAGGGATAGGACGATGGTGCCAAATTTGTATTTGGAGGCAAGCTTCCTTTAAGCCAATACTGTGTATTGTGTGCCTCAGCTTATTGGATCACTCAGCATATTGGAATAGTGGTGTTAACGCGTTTATGAGGACTAGCATAAGCATGCCTTGAGATGCTAAGTGACTGATGTGTTCTTTTTACAATTCTTGCAAAAACACATCAGTAATTTTTGCAATCCACACAAAAAATTATTGCAAAAGAATCTGTGACATGGATCACATTCCTGCTTTTACAAAAGAATAACTTTACAATTTCTTAAAATGTATTCTTCACTGAGTGTTTCCCAGATCCAACCAATTTCCAATCCAACCAATAAATGGTATTGCTCTGCTAATGGGTCCCATTAAGGAAATCACACAATAGCATGAAAGATACTGGAGTTGTCAAAAAGCTGTCAGTGGCATCTGATGGATAGGGAAGACACGAAATATTACTTTTATGGTCTCACAAAATTACTGCTGTTAGAGAGTATGCATTATCTGCAGCAGTTTTTTTCCCCATATCTTCCGAAAATTTTTACTTCAGAAATTGTTCTGTTTTATAATTGGAGAAAAATACAGGGCTTACTGCAAGTTGCAGAATATATATATATTTGGATGACAAATGTGCGACAAAAATGAAACTTCCAATTCTACACTTACAACCCTCTCAATAACATAAAAAGCATGTATATTCTACAAGTTCTTCTTTTCCTTTCCTTCTTTTTCTGTCAGGCCTTTACTATTTCAGGTGCTTTGTGAAAAAATCCTGTTCAAAACTCTGAAACTGATGACTTGAGTAATATTTTCTAGCAACATATATCGTCACCAAGAAAGATGAATGAAAATGTGAAGAATTTGTCATTTCTCTGAGACTGCCAAGGAGACATAATGATAAATAAATTTTCATGCCCATTTAGCCAGTGCTTCTCACTACCATATTTGTAGGCTAGTTGTTTGTTTGTTTCATTTGAGTTTTGTTGTTGTTGGTTTTGTAATAATCTTTCTGCTTTGTTGCTCAGCATCAAGATTTCATTTCTTAAGCCTTCCTTCTGCACTTGTGCTTCTCCCCAAGGAATTAATCCTACAGAAAGCTACAGCACAAACCTGTAGTTTGCATTTCTGCTTGCACAAAGACAATAAGAACAAGAAATTTAATCACTCATTTAACTTTCAAGTAGCTCCTTTAAAAGAGGAAAAAAAAAGAAAGTCCATCCTGCAGCGTACATGAATACACCCTATACTTGAATACTCCATAAGATTAGCTTGCCTTTCACCTGGAGGTTGACAACTGAAACCTAGTCCAGCATGGAAGTGAACAAAATTATTTCCTCATCAAGATATCCAATGCTTAGTATCAAAAGGTTTTACTGATATTGCTCTGGTCTCCCTGTCCTCTGTGAAGAGTGGGTTAAGGCCTTTGCAGAATTTATGCCTGTAGGAAGGCAGGCAGGTCTCCCAACTATGCCTCACTCATGAGTTTCCTCTACTCAGCTGCTTGCTACTTTCCAGAAAGCAAAGAGAACTAGGTATCAGGAATAGCGTTCCACAGCTGTCACACCTGTTACTTCCACAGTAAGAAGACACTACCACAGGAGATATTACACCCCATGTGAATGGCCCATATCTTAAATGATCATAAACGAATTGAGCGCTTGTCCTCCCCTCCTGGAGTTTAGGACTGAGAAGCATCGGCAGGTGAGTGTCAATCTTGCACTGCTGCTGTTCATACTGTATTGACTTCACGGATTATAAGACTTCACATAATATATTTTTTAATGTGGCACAAATACTAAACTTATTTAAAAAAAATACACCAACATAAATCATGCTGATCCTTACCAATATGTTGCTAGGATCATGTCTGCAGTCTAATACAAGCTCTCCAATGTCTTTTAATTCATGAGCTTTTAAGCTATGTGGAAATTTTCAGAAGAGAAAAATACTAAAAAAATAATTAAAAAACCCACAACAATAATAAAAAATAACATAATAATAATAATGTTTATGGTGCTTAAGTAGGCAAATAATTAAAGCTGGAAGTAACAAAAAGTCATAGAATCATAGAATAGTTACGGTTCAAAAGGACCTTAAGATCACCTAGTTCCAACCCCCCTGCCATGACCACAGATGCCTCACCCTAGACCATGTCCCCCAAGCACTGCCAGGGATGGAGCATTTACCACTTCTTTGGGCAGCCTGTTCCAGTGCCCCACCACTCTTACAGTAAAGAACTTCTTCCTTATATCCAACCTGAACTTCCCCTGTTTCAGGTTAAACCCATTACGCTTTGTCTTATCACTACAGTCCCTGATGAAGAGTCCCCCTCTGGCATCCTTGTAGGCCTCCTTCATATATTGGAAAGCTGCTATGAGGTCTCCACGCAGCCTTCTCTTCTCCAAGCTGAACAGCCCCAACTTTCTTAGCCACTTTCCTAGTTACATAAACCTCTCAGAAGTAAGTGACTTTGGGATGCAAGTTGCACATCTGAAGAGCAATTTAGGAGCTATAGCCCTCAGTCACACTTGAGCCTTTAGCCTCAGTAGTGAATCCTTCTCTCCAAAGTGCCTGGACTAATTTTTAAATTACAGGCAGGTTCCTAGGTTACTTAGAGCCTTCTGAATAGCTTCTATGCTTTGAGATAGTTTTCTATATAATTTTGTTTCTTAAATCTAATCTGTTTCTTAAAATCTAAAAGCCAATAAATAATTTTGACTGTTTTCTTTCACTGTTTAACCACAGGAACAAGAAGTAGCTGTTTGCTATGCTATTCACTGCTGTGAAGAATTAATATTTTTTTGTAACGGATTCTTGGTTTTCTGCAGCATTAGTACTTTTTCGGTGGAACTGCAAGAAAAATGCACCAGGTGGCTCTACGCTGACACTTGTCTGGTGTAAAGTGCCGATAACATGTTCAGAGTGTGTGCAGTACCTTCATTCCATGCCATTATAACTGGAATATCTATTTTTAAACTTCAGACAAATACCTTTATCTTTTAATGTCTTAGGTTTGATACTGTGAGCAGGGCAGAGTGGCTGTGAAAAGGCAACTAACGAGATTTAAATTTAGAACTTCCGACTATGAAGCAAAATTAAAATAACAGTCAGTCATGATAGGTCAGAATGGATAGCCAGGACAGTTGCTAATCAGATTTTTAAGACATGGTTCTTGATGTATGCCTCAGGTGCTGCAAGATTGTAAGGGAATTCAACCTGAAGTATGTACTATGCTATATGAGAATAACTACACATCTGAGGACAACCAAAAATGCCTGATCAGTTTCCCTTAATATTACAGGCTTTCTTTGAATTTTCATGTCTTATTCTCAGCCTTTTGTACACAGTTTAGCCTCTTAATCAGGAAAGCTTTTGGTCTTAAGGGGTGGGTTTTGAATGAATTCAATTTTTTTTTTTTTTTTGGAAGTTTGGAATGAGAGAATTTTGGAGCTGTGTTTTGCTGGGCTCAGCACTTTTTGCAATGCAAGAGGAGCAAATGCAACGTAACATGCAGACACAGCATCATAGAATACTTAGGGTTCAAAAGGACCTAAAGATCATACAGTTCCAACCCCCCCACCACGGGCAGGGACACCTTACACTAGACCATGTCACCCAAGACCCTGTACAACCTGGCCTTGAACACCGCCAGGGATGGAGCATTCACAACTTCCTTGGGCAACCTGTTCCAGTGCCTCACCACCCCCATAGTAACGAACTTCTTCCTTATATCTAACCTAAACTTCCCCTGTTTAAGTCTGAACCCATTACCCCTTGTCCTATCACTAAAGTCCCTGATGAAGAGTCCCTCTCCAGCATCCTTGTAGGCCCCCTTCAGATACTGGAAGACCAACCACCTTCTTGTTTTTCATGTGCCTTAGCATGCTTTCCAGGAGAATCTGCTCCAAGATTTTGCCAGGCACAGAGGTGAGACTGACTGGTCTGTAGTCCCCTGGGTCTTCCATTTTCCCCTTCTTGAAAGTGGGGGTTATATTTCCCTTTTTCCAGTCACCACAAACTTCACTTTACTGCCATGATTCTTCTAATATGATGGACAGTGGCTTAGCAACTTCATTTGCCAGCTCCTTCAGGACCTCTGGAAGGATTTCATCAGGTCCCATGGACTTGTGCACATTCAGGTTCTCAAGATGGTCTCGAACCTGATCCTCTCCTACAGTGGGCCTAAGGTCTTCATTCTCACAGTCCCTGCGTGGGTAAACCCCCAAACTAGACACACGAATGTTAATAAACACAAGCAAATATCTAAACACCCTGTGTAACAAACGCTCAAGAGACTTCTTAGATTATTCTTCTTTCCAAGAAGACCTCATCATAAGCAGTGCAGTAGTAAACGCCACCTGGTGTATTGATAAGGAATGGTGAGGAAATCCTGTATGCTCTCTACGTTTCTGCAAAGTTTATGCAAAGGGAAACCCCCTTTCTTTCACCTCTGGGATCACCACAGCCAAATGACTGTACGTGGTATAAACACTTTTACTGATACAGTCTGAACATAGAGATTAATCTACAGGGACACGCGGCAGCGGTGCCCAGTGTGTGGCTGCCGTGGGCAGGGACATCGCCCTGGGCTTCCTGGGCACAGGCACTGCCTCAGGGCCAGCACCCCAAAGGCCCTTCTCCAAGGGATGCTGGGCGAAGGGGCAGCAGCAGGGCTGCGGTGGGCAGGGCTGCAGGGGCCCCGTCACCCCCGCGTCATAGTGCCACCATCTGCCAGCGCAGCATCACAGTGCTCTGGGGTAAGCATAAGGCAGCATCCTCCCCTGTCCCACTGCCAGAGTGCCCGGCTCTGCCACCAGGACAGAGCTGGCAGCCTGAAGGCATCCCAGAGGAATTCCTTGAGGCACTGGTGGATTTACTTGGAGGGGCTGAGGGGAGAAGACTGCCTGAAGCTGCTGGAGGTTCTCTACTGCAATTCCAGCTCCCGAAGGGGCCACGCTCAGAGCTCATCGGACGGATGGAAATCCCGCTTCAGCCATCCTCATCTTCTGGGGAGATAGTTGCAGTAGCCATAAGAAATCGGATCCGCAGATGGCCCAGTGCCCTCCCCCACTGCTTTGGAGCTCCCACTGCCCAGCACAGGAAGGATTCTTGCCCCCAGGCTTGATCATGCCAGCGGCATTTTGCTATTCTTGGAAGCCCCTGAGATGGCTCCAGGTAGAGGCAGAAAAGGCGGTGCCAGTGTCCCTCAAGAGCCATAACCAGCCCGTGGACCAGGAGCAGGTCTTGCTCACATGCTCAGGGAGTAGCCGATCGCCAGCACTGTGGTCGGGAAGGAATTTTCCCCCGGGGCAGATTGGCACTGGTCCCCGGGGGCTTTTTGCCTTCCTCTGAGCACTGAGCACGATCACATGTCAGGGCTCCTTGGTCCATTCTGGCTTGGTTATCGCCTGGTGCTCATGCACCACGAAAGCAGCCCCTCGTGTCCTGTAGCTGGGGGGAGAAGGGCTTTTATCCCCCCAGGTTGGACCAGCAAGTGTCCCCGGGGTTTTTTGTCTTCCTCCGCAGCCGAGCACAGCCCCTCGATGCGGCTCCTTTGGGCTAACGGGGCCCAAAGGCTGCTGCTCGCGCTCCACGCAGCTGGCCCTCATGCCCCACATCGGGGGGGAGGCAGCCTTCAGGACTCTCAGGGTGGCCCCAGTGTGGCCCCAGGACTTGCTGCTGTCCTCTGTAGCACTGAGCACCACCCCTTGTCAGGTCTTCCCCAGCCCGTTCTGACTGGGTTCTTGCACTGCTCTTGCACCACCATGGCACTGCTCCTGCCCTGGCTTTTGCCAGGCTGCAAGGGATGTTTTTTCAAGCTAAACTGAAGGATGCGCCAGGCTGCTGCTGGCCACGCATGTGCAGCATGTTAATGCTTGTGAGCATCAGCTCTGAAAGATTTAGAAAAACAAAATATAATCCAAACTAAACTAGGCTAAAATTAACTAAACTAAACTAAGCTAAATTAAACTAAACTAAGTTAAAATAAGATAAATAAAACAACTTTATAAACAAATAAAATACTCTTTCCACCTGTAAATGTTCTGATTTGAGTCTTTGAAAGTGTTTTTGGTGCTGAAAACCCCTTGGCATTTCAGGTAAATAATGGTCTCATCATTATACAACTCATTGTGAGTGCAGGGAATGGAATGGAATAGAAGAGAATGGAATGGAACAGAACGGAACAGAATAGAACAGAACATCTACGGTATGTTATGCACACAGTTCTGCGTGACAAGCTCTGCCACAGGTCTGAAGGGCTATCTGCAGTGCCGGTCCCAAGGGAGGCCAGTCCCAGGCATCAAGGCCTATGAACACCCTCTGGACCCTGACAGAAGTAGACCTGCATTCCTCATATACTTCCTTTAGACACGTATGGGTGCCATTGGAGAGAGAGTATTGGGCCAGATGGACTCCCGATGGAGCGTTGTTGTTCTCAGGCTCTTGTGTTTTGTTTTGTTTCTCCAAAAGAAACAATTCAGGCATTTTTAAAAACCAGTATTTGGGGGAGAGGTGGGGTTGGGAGTGGGGGGAAACCACAAGGAAATGAGCAGGTATTGCCCACATAAACAAGATTTGCAACTGTTTCGTTCAGAAGCACACCCTGCTTCAGGCTGAGGGCTTGATCTTTAAGCCTCACTGATGTCAGAGATGTGGTCTTTTGCTATCCTGTGGAAACCCAAATAAACTGGATGAACACAGAAGAGTTTCAAAAACCAGTTCACACATGTTTTTTTCAAATCTGTTCAGATGCACAAATGATCCAGAGACAATCTATATCTCCCACTCCCATCAGAAGGCACAGGCCTCCTTCCCACAGAGTGACAGAGCCAATGCCTATGGTGGCACGCGATACCCATTCAATCTCTTCCTCTAGTGCCGGGCTGGGATGAAATGTCATCCAGTATTCCCTCAGCATGTACTGTTAGGGAAAGAAGGAAGTAGTGAGAAAAGCACTGGAAGTTGGAAGAGACCTACAGTGATCATCAAGTCCAACTGCTCAACCACTTCGGGGCTGGCCAAAAGTTAAAGCATGTTATTAAGGGTGTTGTCCAAATGTCTCTGAAACACTGATGGGCACAGGGCATTAGTCACCCCTCTAGGAAGCCTGCTCCTGGTTTTGGCCACCCTCTAGGTAAAGAAATGCTTCCTAATGTCTACTCTAAACCACCCCAGGCGCAGCTCTGAACCATTCCCACATGTCCTATCAATGGATCCCAGTGAGAAGAGATCAGCACCTCCCCCTCCATTTCCCCTCCTTGGGAAGAGCTGCAGAGAGCAATGAGTTCGTCCTTCAGCCTCCATTTCTCCAAACTAGACAAACCTGGTGTCCTCAGCTGCTCCTCACAGGACATGCCTTCCAGCCCTGTCACCAGCTTTGTTGCCCTCCTGGATGCATTCATGGACGTTCACGTTCTTCTTAATGGTGAGGCCTAGAACTGCACCCAGTACTCAAGGTGAGCCTGCACCAGCGCTGATTATAGCAGGACAATCACCTCTTCCTTTTTTGTTGGTGTTGGGTTTTTTTTTTTTGTGGGTGTTTTGTTTTTTTTTTTTTTTTGTGACTAGCTCCCAGCTTCCTGGCTTACTGCCCTCCTCCTTTCCTGTATGCGCTATGGTGGACGCCTGTGACGCCTGCACAGCTGGGGCTTGGAGCAAGCAGCCCAGCTCCCTCTCAGCTTCCCTGACAGCTTTCAGCTACTGACAGTGTCCCGCAGCTCAGCCCCTGCTGCAGGAGGACCTCCACCGAGGCGCCCCAAGCGCAGCCCAGCCCATTGCGCACCCTTGCCTTAAGACTGGTCAGTCGAGGCACTTTCTACACCCCGAGCTCTGCGCCGCAGCCTCCCCTCTCATCGGCTCTGTCTGGTGGCGACACTGCCACCGCCGGGGCAGCCAGAACGGAGCTCCTAGATCGCGCCCCGGCCCCGAGCCGAGCATGCCTTGCTTTTCAGGGCTGCTGCAAGATGAGGATGAGACAGGTTGTTAACTAGTTTTGGAGCAACAGGGAAAGGTGTAGCTCTAAGCTGCAGCCAAGAGTGAGGAGCTGCTAGTGGCACAGCAAGTGATTGTATGACAGGGCAAATGGAGGGCAAAGAGCCCTCTCCAGCTTTCCCAGCCATACCATAACTTAAAAATTCCCATTTTACTGAAAGTTTCAACTGAGTAAAAAGATCAGTTTTAGAAAAAAAAAAAAACCAACCCAGAAATCTTCAATGGTTTTAAGAAAATCAGAACAGTATTCAGAAAGCTGTTTAGTCTCTTTCAAATTACTTTATCTAATCTGTTTGTTATGTTTTTCAAGTTTTACAGTGAAACCTAGATACATATTGGTCATCAGAGAAAAAAAATAGCAAATAGCAATACACAAAACAGCAAATAGAAGTACATAAAACTCAGTATTTTTCACTTTATCAGTATTCAAATAGTGAAAGTGCAATAAAGAAATTAGACTGTTCATAGCAGAGAGAATTACCAGCAGCATGTATGTAACCCAGAATCTGACACTATTGACATTTTTGTAATAGCAAGTGATGCACAAGTATCATTTACTCTTCATTTTTTTAATAATCAGTTCCTTTAATCATCACTGAAAGAGAAGCCAGACCTTTTTTCTTTGAAATCCTCTTTGTAAAAGCAATACACAAAGTATAAAACAGCTGGAGTACTACAAAAGTATTTTATAATATGTAAAACCACTATAGAAAACATACGGAATATTTCAAAAATTAAAATATTTTAAAGATAAATGAAAACCATTAGTACCTGAACAAAATTCCCCAATTTTTAGGGTACTGTATTACAACATAAATAAACATAATAGCAAAAATCTGATTATTTAGGACATAATTTCTATTGGTGGGCAGTAACAGATTTTTTTTCCCTCTACCTTGCAGCCTGAGAGTCACTAGTTTCAGGATGCTGATCTCCTCCACTCACAGAGGGCATAACAGAAATTTTCTATATATAATATCTGTTTATTTAATTCTGACTCTACTGTCCTGCCCTAATCACCACATACTCTGTTCCAACAAACCTGTGTCCCATGAGGAGTACTTTTTCTTCCTCTTTCTAACAATAAAAAATCAGGGGGACGTGGTGGTGAATTAAGGACAAAAGGGAGACCAGCACCTCTACTGAAAGCAAATCTTTCATTGAACTCACTGAAGGATTTGTCTAAGATGGAACTAAAGGAACGATGCGGAAAAAGGGCTGTTTACCTCACAGTCAAATTTGTATTCTTGAGCAGCACTTGAGAAATAGAGAGAAAAGAGCAGGGAATATAATGAGTTTATTTCTTCTGTTTGCCTCTTTCATCAATTTTAAGTCTTCTCAGATATACTTTGAAAGTCTTCTTAACAGAGACAAGAGATGTCCCATTTGCTTGCTGTAATTAAGCTTTTATTTTGAAATTAAATGTAAGAATATCAGTCAGCTTGCTTATTATGTTGCTAATTCAGCTACTACATTTTATTTTTGAAACTTATGATTGAGTCATCCCGCTTAATGCTGTTATGAGATACCCAGGGTATTATATGTGTCATATTAATTTTACTTTCTTGGAAGAGGATGGATATCATTAAAATGCCAGTATTACACAAGAGAGGTGACAAACAGCAGACTTTGAATGGGAAAAGGATCTCTGTGGAAGAGTTGTTATTTTCCCACAGTCCTAGAAAACATCACGTTCAGCTCCTGCCACCACTACAACTAACAGGACCCCTTACATTGACAAGATTTTACCAATTCAGTTATACGATGTAGAGCTGTCCAATTAATTTACTTCCTTTTTCACATGGAAAAATGATGTTGCCAATGGCCTACTGAGTCAGACAAATGCTGGTGCACGACTGAATCCAACCACAATTTCATTTTGTTTCATAATTACAGTGAGTACAAGCTGCTCTATGAAGTCATTGAGAGGAGTCAACTGACAGAGGCAAGCTGGAATTTATGTCAGGAAAACTCTATACCCAGCTTTTTGACAGAAGAAAGCAGAGAAGGCAAGTCTAGGTAAGAAGGTAAAAAGGAAGTATCTGGGATGCAGAACAGGACTCTCGGAGAGAAAGAGTTTTCTGTGCAGTATTTTATAACTTTTCCACAGATCTCTTTTTCATTTTTTGTCTGCCAGCAAATTACAGCTGTTTAAGAAGTTCCTTTAAGGAATTTTCCTGACTCTGTTTCACTTCTACTTGGGAAGAAAATACTGCAGTTCTGCTCTTGGTCACACACAAAACCATGAAATGGCTCTGTGAAGTCTGCAGCAAAAAAACTGCAGGTGAGTGCCATGTGAAGGGACAGGCATCAACTGAGCAAAACAGTGAGACATAATCAATCCTTGAAGATGATTGTAGGCAGTTGAACCATGGAGGCCTATCTTATACCAAAGGCTGCTTGGTAGGTGATCTACTCAGGTCTTGGGCAGGTCTGGATTACCTGATCCTGTCTAGACCAATGATATACAAATATGATTGTGAGGCCCTGCTCCTATACGAGAAAGGCAATCCACATCATCCCATTTCCACCATCAAGGAACTCAGATGGGATTTTTGAAAAATTCCTGCAGTATTTGTTAAGAGCTGAAGTCTCTCCTTGATGTTCAAGACTTTCTAAAAATATCAGGTAGGTAACGAAATAAAGGTCTTATCTCTGTTCCTGCTACCACAAACCATAGAGTTTTCCAAATGACCAGCTGTTATTGAGCATCCTGACAGGAATGATAATAACCCAGGAAAGAGCAATGAAAGGAAACAAAACCCAAATTCCCAAGCAGCTGTTCAGATGGAGAATAGTAAATGCCATGTGCTAGCAGAATGGAAAAGTAAGCAATAAGGTGTTAATTCTCTCTCGCTTACGAGACTGCTGAGTGAAAATATCTGAAAGATCATGCAGGCACTCTGCTAATTACATGTGGAAGGTGCCAAGACAGGAGAAGGATCATGCTATAAAACCAGCATATTCTGCCAATTGCCTAATAGCACAAGGAGAAGGCTCTTGTTCTAAATCCCTTTCATTCACCTTAATTAAATCTACAGTTATTAGGATGACTAACCAAAACTTACACAAGCTCCATGGTGCATTTTCAGACCAGCCTGGCTCCTAACTGGGGCTCAAAAGCCTGCTGACCTGCTGACCAGAGGAGAAGACAACTGTACCCATTTCAATACACATTTCTTATTGAATCACCGCACAGAATGAGAACAGCAAGTAAATGTAGCTGGCAAATATCTCTTTTTTCATCTTCTGCAGATAGAGAGGTAGCAGTGTATGGTATAAATGTTATGAAAGATGTGGAAAAGTCAAGTCAGGCAAGCGTTAATAAGTCTACTTAGACAGAACTGGCACTAAAAATTGTTGGGTGCCCCAAGAGCTCCATGGATTTAACAGAACTGCACGTACGGAAGAGCAGGGTCAGATCTCACACTGAGTACACTTCAGTTCCCATCACTTCTGATAGGAAATAAAATTCTCTTTAGCATTCAAAAGTCATAGTGTATGTTGTAGCACTGAAATAAAATCACCATGCTCTGTACAAATCTTACTTCTTGAGGTAACAGTAATCCATGCTGCTCTCAGCAGAAAGTGAAAAATCTAGCAGAAAAATACTAACCCCAATGGCAACCTCTAGCTGGGAGTCTTGATTAACAATGAGGGAATAGTCAAATGAACTCTTGCAGCATTAGGAGTGAAACCTAATAATAAAGCAGGATGCAACACCATATGAATTATATTCCCCGTTGCATATCATCACTGTGACACATGATGGCTAAACTTCCAGTGCTTTCAGCTCTACTTAAAATGGTGACACAGCCACAAATCAAGGGAACTGTTGATAGATGGGGAATGCAATTGAGGCATTTCTCACACGCACATGTACAACCTCAGTCATGAGAAAAAACCTGTCTATTAGAAAACCAAAATCTCACTCCTGGCTATGACAAGGGAGAAATCTAATGGGAGAAGAGGGAGGGGAAAATGCTTTGGAAGTTGTTCAATACTTCCTCAGTTTCTGAACACAGAAATAGAGAGAAGAAAAGATGGAGAAGAGGAAAACTGCTTGCTTCTAGAGAAAGAAATACCTGAAGACATGCTATACTGTCAAAGCAAGATGAAGCCAATATGTTGCTGCTGCATGCCTGGATTAATTATATTATCTGTAACGTGCAACTGCAGAAACTGAAGGATTTCTTTCCAGTAGCTCTAGGGCCTCCCCTGTCAGAGGCATATGTTGATGTTGCTAATGCTCAAAAACTGATGTATATTAGCTGCAGACATATTTGTGTCAAATACCTTTACATTTCAAGCTTTTTTCCTTTGTCATGAAGAAACCACTGCAAATGTAAGTAATTACACTTGACAAAATTTGGTAGATACACTGCAGTAAGTAGGTGAATCTTCTATTCTTCACCTCTCAAGAACACATAAAAATTTTTTTTGCTACTAACCACTGACATTATCCCAATTTCTATTGATTTAGTTCCTAGGAAAGAATAAAAGTGGTGTATAGGCTAGCACAGACTACAGAAATGTGCAGCATTGATTTGAGGGAGGATTCAACTAAGACAGTGACAGAAACAGTCCGGACTAGCATGCTGAAAATTATGCTGACTCGTTTTTTCTCCTAAATTTGCCACGAGTTTACCATGTGATAAAGGGTAAATCACTTCATGATGGAACTAGACCACTGTGAAGTGCTCTGAGGTGTACGGATGAAAGGCTATATGTTAATGACTATTATTCATCACATCCACCCAGCAGACATATCTGAAAAGGTTCCTTCACACCCTCCGGTGACAAAGGGAACTTTTCAACCCCATCAAAATGATAAGGAAAGCCAAGCGGCAATAACATCACCTGCTCTCTTGCAAGGTGAATCCTTCTGGTAGATTATACACTTGTTACTCCAAAGCTCTCCTCATCTCTGAAGTGCTAAAACTTATTTTAGCCAAAAGAACAGAACAACTACCCCAAATTCTACAACTGAACAATGAAATCTACTTAACCTTGGCTTTGGAAAAAGTCCAGTGTGACATGAGCTCTAATGAAAGCATGCTTTTAAGAATGGAGTTTCAAAAGTGCTATTTCATTATTTTTTTTCATTGTATCAAACATTTGATTTTTGTTGTAGGCTGGCAGTCTGCATTAGAGGTTGTATTTTATTGAGTGAGAGAACAGTCAAAGCCAGCCCCCATGGGCATGGGCACATCTCAGCCCCCCTCTTGTCCCTCATGGAGGCTGCTACTAATGCTGCAAACAAGGTGGTCTTCATTGTAGACACTATATTTTAATGGGGAATTTGATGTTGGCCTGCTTTGTTTGTTTGTTGCTTTGTTTGTTTGTTGCATGAATGAACTGTTTGTTGGGCTTGACTGTGTTACAAATGTCATCTGGTCAGCTGAGTTCAGGGATAACAGGAACTGGCCAAGCAATCCTTGAGATTTGAATATACTCCTATTTGACAAAACTCCTTAAATACTGCATATAATTGGCATACTCTTTTTTCAGTTTTGAAACATACAGCACTGATGTTGAATTCCCCTTGGAACTCGTAACATATATTTACA
This sequence comes from Strigops habroptila, assembly GCF_004027225.2. Taxonomy (NCBI): domain Eukaryota; kingdom Metazoa; phylum Chordata; class Aves; order Psittaciformes; family Psittacidae; genus Strigops; species Strigops habroptila. The sequence continues at coordinate 67,073,178 of NC_044302.2, forward strand.
CAAAACTGATACTAGACTAAATTTAAAAATAAAACAAAAACTCTAAAATGTAACAATAGCTATCAGCATAAATATTTAAGAAAAATCCTATTAATTGATTTGTTCTTTGCCACCAGTTTATGCAAATTTATCTAGTACTATCTGATGAAAGGCAGCAAAAAATTACTTACTGGGAAACCAATTAGCATACATGAAAGAATTATTTCATTTAGCAGAAAGTTAACTCCTTAAGGCAGAAATATCTATAATCCTTTTTGTTTTCATTTAAATGTAAGTATAAGTTACCTTCATAGTAACACAACATGTCAAATGTTATCAAACTTGTCAAACAAATGGCCAATGGAGATGTATAAATAACTCCAAGGCACCACATTTATGAAAGAATGACCTTTTCCTTGTGCTGGTGCTGGCACTATTCTGCAATAACACTCCAGGCAAGAGAAGTGTCTTCCCACCATAGCTGCCTAAATTCCCTTCCCCCAGAGCTGCCTAAATACCCCCGGCTCAGGAGAGCCAGGGAGCGCATGGGACATCAGCTGCCAGTGCAGCATGGACAGTGCGATCTCAGCAACGTACACTTAGGTCAGTGCCTGCAGGGGAGACTTCATACCAAAGTGGGCAGGTAGCATTCCTTAAGTTGTCAGTCAGGACAGAGTAGATTTCACCTGAGGAAAATAAGTTGATTCAGAAAAGAGGTAATTTCTGCTCAAAATTAATGCTGTTAGAATAACTTAGTGAATGGGAGAGAGGAAGGCAAGGCTGCCACAATACGTACTTCATAATTTCATTCCTTCTGAATAAAATTAGTATAAAGGTGAAAGAGAAAATCAAGATTCTTTCGATCAGAAAAGGGTTAACTACATTTGGTTCCCCCATCCAAGAATCCACAGCAATAGTGGCAGGCAATAAAGCTAAAACAAGATCAAACAAATGGAGTTAAGGAAAGTGCTACTGGCTGAAGCCAGTCAAACTCAGAGTGTTCATTTCTAACTTCTAGCAAATTACTGAGGCATAACTGAAAGAACTGTCAGCCTGTGGCTTTTACAGAATATCATGACTGCTATTAATACTGTCCTTCAGGTAATTTAGTTGTCAGGATATGACAAGAGTATTCAGAAGGCCTATAGTATCACACTGCAAAATGTATTACAAGATTTATCAAGATAATTGAGTTGCCTGACAGTATCTAAAATACTTGATGGCAATCAGCAGTTAACTGGATTTCTCTCACAGATCTTGATCCTCTGCAACCACTATTAGCAATAATGATGACAGACCTCGAGAGGCAGCAGGAATGAGTAGCATGAGCAGTACAGTGTGGTGGAAAGGGAAGAATTCCTCTCTCTGGTATTCAGAAAGTGCCAGTCATCTGAGTATCTGCCTAGAAATAAAACATCAGCCACAAACGCAGCTCATACCATGACTGTCCGCAGCAAAGCCAGACACCTCATGCATTAGGCCTAGCAGACAGTTTGGTCAGGAAAGCAAAGAGCCACATGACCAAATAAGGGAACTAAAACAGATTTGAACATATTAAAGCTGTTATTTAAGGTTCACATTCAAGTAAAGTCATTATTTACCAACCTTCACAGTCATCTGCCATTGGCGGAGCTCTCCCATAATATTTCTAACACTCAGTCAAATATTCTTCTAATCCGATAGTTGTAAATACTCAGCTCCCTGAATGGAAAGTTCTATACTTCCACCTTAATTCTGCTGAGAATTGTAGTTTCAATAAAATCCTGCATTATGTTTTGCTGTCTGTAAAGTTTTTGTCTCAATGAGGTTAAAGGCTCAATGAGGAAGCAGACAAAATCAGACTCCCACCTCAGTAGAGAACTGATGCTTCCCATCCAGCCTGCAGCCCGGCAACAAGAGGAGAAGTTTGCCCTTTTCTTAGCTGCACACAGAGTAGCAGAAGGGTAGTCACTTCTATTTCATGCACCAACACATCACCCACACTGAACTGTTAAACACTAATTTGTTTAGTGCTTCTTAAAGTTGCAGTCATATAAATACCTGCATGGTGCATGTCCACATCAGAAATAATGCCCAGTAAAAACAGATGCCTATTTTGTGCAGAATGTAACACTTATATTTTATATATGTTCTAACACTATTACCACTGTCATTAGCTTCTTCACTTTTCTAAAGGAATATAGACTACCTGAAGACATTACCATCTTATTTCTCTGTGTGGTTGATTACAGCTTGGTTTCTAGTATCTTTTTGTGTCTCGGTGAGTCCCTTGGAATTGAATAAGGTCTGAATATTCCCCCATCCGCTACCCATGGTAGTGATAGTTCATTCTAACACTTTCCTAAGTGTCTGGTGACTCTTAACACTTCAGCCCAACCTTCAGACTTGCTTTGAGTAAGGACAGTAACTGGTCTTTTCCTGCTACATATGTTCTTTCTCAGAAAATCAACCTGGAAACATGAAAACCGAGAACACTTGTGTTAAACATTCGTTATGAATATTTACTATTTTGTCTGTTCCTGATCTCTAAAATTTAATCTCACTGCTCACTACAGGGTTTGCTGTGAAACAAACATGTAATCAAGTGCAGAAGGGAGACACTAAAACCCAGCCGTTTCTCTAGAGTCTGTTTAGAAGAAGTGCAAGCTCTTTTTTTCCCCCCTTTTTGTTTTCAAGATTTATATTTTTTGCTATAGGCAGGTGGGAAAAAGTTCACTGCTCATCATCCACACAGTGGCTGCCATTTCCTTCTTATTTCTGTGCCTTTTCATGGCATAATTCTCCAACATCATCTCCTACCTATTGAAAACTTTCTCTGTACCAGCCAGTGCAGCCATGTAGTTTTCATAATCATTGCTTTTCCACTTAATAGCTTTATCTGTGGAAATTCTTAGTAAGAACTAGTGAGAAGAGAAAAAGATACTTATCTTGTCCTCAGGAAACATTATTATACAGGAACCACATCTGCCAATTCAGTTATTTCTTGTTTCAGGAAAAAAAAAAGGTGGCAACTTGGACTAATGAAAAGGGTTAAACTGGCAGCGTCAGCACAATCAAGATTTCCACCACCCATTGTTTCTTATACTAATTCCAGACAGAGGATTGTGTCCTGAGGTGAGCTGGTACCTGGAACCAAGCCTCTCACCAAACAGACTGCAAGCACCATTCACTGGCACTGAATCCAGTCAATCCAGAGCAAAGTAAAGTACCCTTGAGCTTCACTGAAACCAGAATAATTTTCTCTTGCATTCCTACTTCACAACAAATAGGTCACTGAATGCTGTTGCTCAGTGCTAGCACAGTAACATGGAGCAGAGGTGTGGCTACTGGCACCCCAGGATAAATAGCAATGACTCTTCTTACTTGCAGCTCCTCAAGGGTGGAGCGACCACACCAGAAGGATGGACACACAGCCCTGCTACCTCCAGCTACAGGCCACCTCAGCTTGCTGTCCTTACCAGGAGATTTGCGCCAACCATGTTTGCTTTTCCTCAGTTACTTGCAGTTCAGAGGAACTCACAGCTGAGCATGAATGTGATATGTGAAGTATGGAAGAGTGTCATGGACCTGAGAAATCTGAAAAAAATGTGTAAAGCTAAAATGCCATACAAAACAAAGCCTGGAATTCAGTTCTTCCTTATGCTTGAGACAGACCTGGTAGCCTAGGGCAAGTCACTTACTGTAACTTCATCCACGTGACTCTCAACACAGATAACTTGCATCCTTTTGCACTACTGTTCTTTGAAAACAAATCCTCCTCAAAAAAAAAAAAAAAAAAAAAAGAAAGGGAAAAATAAGCGTCGGGGAATTTAAGTGGAATTAGAAATAGGTAACAGGTAAGAAGCAAATTTAGGGTGTCTTTTGTGTTGCATGCACATGTGTATGGTCAGTTCTGCTATCTCAAGAGTGTTTTGGTTTGGTTTTACGAATAAACAATCAGGGACACATCTGAAAGTAAGTATTCATTTTTCAACTGCAAAATGATTTTTATGACTCTCCTGCTCTCTATTTTTGTTTGTCCATGAAGCTTAGAAGCCATATTAGCAGGACAATCTCACCACAAACCTTGTGTCTAGCAGCATTGACCAGCCTTGTTACAATGATGACTCCAACCAGTTACTATGCTTTAAGCCTGCCGATCAGCAATGCAAACATCTTAGCAAACAGTGAAGCATATCTAGTATCTATGCCATGACAACCTCTTAATAAATGATTTCCTGTTTTAACTGAGATTAAAAGGAAAAGACCTCTTCCTACCCAAAAATATGTTTATTTCTTGAATGCTGATCCAACCTAGAAGCTGAGAAAACTGAGAGAATACAGCAGGTAGATAGAAGCCTCTTTAGTGTGGAATTTTTGCCTCTGGTCACACCTTTCAATGCATTTCTTCCCAGTGAAAAGTTTTTGCCAAGCACATCTAAAATCCATTACATCTTGAAACCTTTTCAGTGGTCAAGTCTTACATTATCATCTAAGCCACGTTTAGTTGATATTTCAAAAGGCTGTTCAATATCAAGAATCAAAAAGATTTCACTACAAAAAGCTCAACATTCAGGTTGCTATGCAGAGCAGACACTTTGCTACAAAAGGTATAAAAAATAAACAGTAAAAGACCTAAATGATCATTTACAGATGTCTGAATTTGCCCATTCCTTATCTAAGCTTACATGCTGAATGTACTTCTTTCTTTTCATTCTTCCAACTCAACTTGGCCTATTGTTATGCCTGCCCAAAGATGCGGTACATGCAGTTAACATTTTTAATTTCTTTGGTGTCATAATACTATGATTCGATGCACTGAAGATCTAGCTAATAGATTCAGTTAACTTTTTTTCCCACAAACATGAGCTACTTCCTGCACCCTGAGTATCAGTGAAGAACCATTTATGTAAATTAATGTATCTTTTCCTTTATCGAGATGTTTGCTCTGTATTGATTCGTATACTCTGGACAATATTCTTATTAATAGTATTTTAAAAATAAGCAACTTAGTAAGACCTGTATTTTGGCTATTTGACTAGCAAATGTCTATTTGCATTGCTAGGATTATTCATCAAGAGAGCGATTTTGCACTACGATGTATAGAGTCCTTGACAATAAAAGAGAGGAGTGAGTAAAACCGCAATTTTAAGAATATACGGCATGTTTTATTTAATAAGCCGCCTAGTTTACACGTTAAACTAAACAGGTAATCCTTTCTTCTAGCTTTATGAGCTCCTAAAAAACAGTCTCTCTACTTCTGCTTGTTCAGAACAGGAGTGACATCCAAAAGTGAGTTTCAGGCTCTGTGACCACAGGACAAGCTTTTCAACTGTCTACACATAAACCCGAAAAAAAAGCAATCTTTGCATACACTCCCCCCTGTGTAATGAATCTGGTGTTTCTTATAACGTGTACTGTATCAGTATCTGATGTAATCGACACGTCTACACAAAAAGTTCAATCAGTAAGCAAGAAATCCCCATGCCTTGCAGGTAGCGAAGTTTTAATGTAGAGGTGACCAGCTTAAATGGAATAGCAAGTACCTTGCATCAGGCCTTTGGAAGATAACAATGGTATAATTTCCAGGTAGACAAATACAACTATTTCAATGACACTTTGTCATGTCTAATGAAATGAGCTGGTGCTTCTTGCAGGAACCACCAGTGGAGCAGCAATGGACAGATAGAGCTGCCTCAAGGGTGACTGAGTGCGCCCTCAGCTTCATTCCTGTTGCAAGACATGGAGGAATCTGGCAACCAGTGTTGCTATGGTTTCCTCAGCAAGTTTCAGTGCCTTACCTTCGGTCTCTACGTTCAATCAGTGTACCTACGGCCTGTCAAGCACAGGCCAAAACCTAGCGTGTTTTTAACTCTGGACTGAGCACTATTGCATTAGCACTTCTTCCCAGGAGGGAAGGTTTTCTTCCTGGAGCTACCCTGCCACTGGGAGCAAATCTGAGTTCTCACACTGCTGAGTCCAGGGGCCAGTGCACTTCCAGATTCTCTGCTGGGATGCCATGAAACCTGCCTTGGGGCTGAAAGTCATTGCTGAAAAACATGGATACAAAATTCGCCATGACTGAAGTGAGAAACTCCACTACTTTGATCCTGGACAATTTTATTTTAATTAAAGGCAGTTCTTACTGTCAAAGGTGTGCAACCTGAAGTCCTATGTTTGAGGGACTATTTTGGACAGAGCACTTGAATAAAGCATGCTCCTGCATCCACTGTGTGAGTGACTTACTTTGCCTGCAGAGGTAAGCTTAAGAAAGACCAAAACCAGGTTTAATAAAGATATCCATCCAAAAAGTAAAACTCATTTTCAAATGATCTGCACTAATACCTACCACAGAACTAAATAATTAATGAAATTGCTCATGACTTGATAAGATTTTCAAATATGGATTAACAATGTGATTATAGACTAGTTTAATGGAGGTGAGAAGCTAGTATCTTTGAAAGATTCTGTGGTGTCTCAGGAGATCCGCTAAAACAGAAGACTGTAGTAAGCTGATCAGTCTCACATTTTTCTTATTATTCTTTTATATCGTCCTAGTTATTTCTCAGTTAAGGTTTATATTATGATAAACATGCAAATTCCACACTAACATGTAAATCAGCTTTTACTACATATAAGTAAAGTGTGGGTCAATCCTCACAGCTAGGAGTTAGCAGCCTATCTTCTCCATAGATGTAAGAAAGGAGTAATACTTCAAAATAAAGCCTAAAGTGTACAGATATTACAGCTTACTGGTATCAGAAAAGAAAGCCCAATAACTACAATTCACAACATTTTCAAGGATTAGTTTAATCTCCAGCTACCATAAACCTCATCCAATATCTGAGTGGGAAAATGAAATAGACATTGAAAATAATTTTAAAATGTTTAAGTGATTTTGGATGGAAGTTATGAGATATAAGATATAAATATAATAAGTATTTGTTGTGGATTTTTTCATGTGCAGAGAATTTTTCAGTTCCTTTTGCTTATATTTACATCTTTCAAGTGAACAGCTGTCCACCATCATTAGAAGCTTGAAAAGTAAATCAATAAAATTGGCAAAACCAGTGAACAGTGGGGCTGGATATATGGCTTTGTAAAGCCGATTGGCTAAAGAATTTTTCATTCTTTTTACTGGGGAAGAGGTTCACTTAGATCTGAAGGTAGATAGACATTCATCCTTGTAAAATCCAGATAACACATAAAATAAAAGGCAGAAAGCCTTATACACTTTTCTTGCAATTTTATAGCAATTTTAATCTACTTTAAAATGCACTGAAAAACACTGTGAGGCCCCAAGATCCTTTGGTTCCCACAAACTGTCTGTTTCAGCTTCAGCCCTAGCCACAGTGTCTGCTGCTTGAAGCCTTTGAAGTATCTACAGATTGGGCTGACACTGCCCTCAGCAACTCAAGGGAGGAACCAGTGGTTTGAATGAGAAAAAGATCCTCTGCTCGCAGCCAAGTTTTGACTTATCTGTCAGCTTTGGTCCAATCCGAAGCTACTTCAAAAGGCTTCAAAGTGCAGACACAGTGGCTGGGACTGAAGTTGACTCTGGAGGTTTTAGGATCCAGGACTCAATAACATTTTCCAAACGAAATTGTAAATGGATTAAAATGAAGTCATATAATTAAATATATACTCCATCTATTTTTATATTCCCTCACAATCTACTGACAAAATGTGCTCTAGAAAACGCAGAAATTTGACAACCAACAATTGTTTAATTGTGTTTCAGTTTAATTTAATAATCTCTGTTCTATCTGTGAAACAACATGAAAGGTTATTAAAAGATAACTGCTTGCCCCAGGTGCTGAGCAAAGCTGGCCTTGCGCCTCACTGCTGAGCTCAAGGTGAGTCACTGCTTTTTCGTATTGTTACATGCAGATCTTCAATGTATTTAAAACCTATATTCAGATTTGTGAATACCTTGGGCTTGTGATTCCGCTCATATTTCTTATGCTTTTTTCACTACCAGAATATACATCAGTGTTTTAAAACAGTATTTCATCAAAATATACTAATTTAAGTAAATCTAATAGATATATAATCCCAAGGTCTTCCTACTTCCAACCGCGTTCTTAAAGCTAGGCATTTTCCCACAATCTCTTTTCTGGGGAGAGGAGAACAAGCATGGGAACAGGGTTTTTGCAGGAAGGTGACTTTGGATGCTTGTTGAAACTCTGTTCTGCCTGATCTGCCTGCAAGATCTTGAACTCTCATAGTAACACAACAAGGCACCGTAGCCCATTAGGTCACTGGAGAAGAGAAAACTGTCTTTCTGTGTTTTCCTGTTTGACGTTGCTCCTCCTTACTTTAAGCAAATAAGTATTTCTTTGCCCAGGAAAGGGGAAACTGATTCTGCATCAAGATAGCTCTGTAAAATGTGGGAACTTCAGGTAGTTTTTGTCTGTCCCTGTGACTGTACACTTCTTGTATAAGGTGAAACTACTTCAGGAAGAGAGATGCAAAACTCATCTGGGATATGGCAAAACTTGCTGATTAGCCAATTTCTGAAATGCAGTAGATGTTTCAGGTGGGTGGATCCAAGGGCAAGAAATCCCTTTGTGTCCAGTGTTTTTGTGACCTTTCAGAGCCTGACTACCCTGCAGACTGGTGAAGAGGTACTCACAACAGCTTTTGGCCGCAGTATTCAGGCACAGAAGCTGTCTAGTTGTGGAAAAACATGAAGGTGTGTGCTGGCTTCTCTTTTTACTGTGGGTTTTGCTGAGCTGTGGGGCATCCAGATACTGCTGGGACCTGCACTGTGGCTTTTGCCCACTTTGGTTGCTGTGAAGAAAAGCTGTAAGACCTTATTCTAATTATTATTGGGTTAGTGAGGTAGGCAAACGTGGATGATTTTTACAAAACTTGCTGAAAAGCTGAAAAGTATTTGCTCTTCAGTAGAGAAGTGTTTTTCTGAATTCTAATAAAAAAGGTGTATGTCATAGGCATAGAAATTATTCAGAATAGTCTCAGACTCCCAAGTCTAGCAAAGTCCGGTACGGAAAGGAAATAGCCAAAGGATGGCCTTCTTTACACAGATCTGCCTCTCATCAGAGAAGGACTGTCATATGAAAGAACAGTGTCAGTCTGATTCACAAGGTATAATCTAAGGTTGTAATTCAAGCCATATAGTGCATTTCTAAAGAGCTGCGGGAGCACATTCATACAGTGCAAAAGGAAAAGTTTATTTATTTATGACATTCTGGGAATCCTGACTGGTAATCTGTAATTGGTCTAATACTTGGCATCAAGATTTGTGGTTAAATGGATGAATACAACTGTCTAATTAGATAAAGTGCTGTAGAATTCCCTCCAGATACACAATTGTTAATTAAGCTAAATACTGTCATGTAATTTTCCCTACACAGGTACTTCCTGTAACACTGAACATTTCCACTGATACATGGTCATGCTTAATACTACTTGGAAATTTAATGAAACAGCTTAGGGCAGGAAGCAGAATGCTTCACATATCTGACAATTAATTTGGATAAGTAAATAGGTCATAATCACCCTTACATGTCTAACTCTCTGACCAAATGAGTGAAATCAGTTGAGATTTCTTTAAAATCCAGTTATGAACACATGATCTCTTTCTCTGTGAGAAAGATGTTGACTTGTGCCTTTGTGCTTTTCCAGCCTGCAGGTGCACCTATAGCATCTTTATGAGCATTTTAGTAAAACAGTTAATACACACATAGGCTGGGCGATTTCCATATTGTATGGAGTCTGGCTGAGATAGAATTAACTTTCTTCAAAGCACATTGCATGGTGCTGTCCTTTGTATTTGTGCAAACCAGTGTTTTTGCTGTGGCTGAGCAATATTCACACAGCATCAAGGAGTTCTCTCCAAACAACTGCATCCCCAAAGGCCAGTAAGCTAGGGGTTGTTCAGAGTTTGAGAGGGCACATGGCTGGGACAGCTGACCCAAACTGACCAAAGGGGTATTCTGAGTTTCTGTTCTACCTCTGCAGTGGAAAAATATATGGATAACAAAACCCTTGGATATTTCTCAATTATGTCTATTTGTCCAAACAATCCCTCAAAAATTTTAAAGGCTCAGGCTGAAGAAAGAGTCAGTCTTTCCCACTACTTTCTCAAGGCAGAGGTATGGGGGATACACCTCTAAAAGAAAGAGATTAGTTGGCTTTCTTAATGATTTTACTGCCCCAAAGCTGGGAATGAAGAAGCTGTAATTGCCTGAATTATTGTGTTATCAGAGTGTGGAGAGAAAAGAAATAAACAAAGATGCAACTGAGTTAAGTTAGAAAAGCAAAACTCAAAAAAACCCTGAACAGTAGATATCTATCTAAACTTTTAGAAGTATTTTCAGCTACAAATCAGGAATACCTCCTTGGTATTTTTATACTCTTTAAAAAGGCAGTCATGAAACAATTTTAAATTTAAAGACTCTTCTAAGCAGAGAAAGCCTTATTTTATGTTAACTTTTGTATTCATATTTGAAACATAAGCTGTAAATTCGGTCTTTAACCAGAATTACTTTTCTGCAGATAACAGTTTTCCTTGCAAACATGACTAGATCCAGACATTTGCTTATGCAAAGCAGATGTGATATTTTCCTTTTTGTACTTCCTTTCTCCTACCAAAAGAAATTCCTGCTCTCAGATACAAAACAACTTTTCTAAATTGTACTTTTTTAAACAGAAGAGAATATTTTCAGAAAAATCCAATAAGTGTTGCTGCTGAGTTTTCTGGCATCAAAACCAAAAATATTTCCAAATAGCGCACTACTCTTATGGGAATGAAAAGCCTGACCAAGATACAGAAATATATAAATGAAAGAGAAATAACATGAAGTGATACCATTCAATACCAGACCTCAACTTGTAGGTGGTTATAAAATTGTAGTTTTAAATCACAAAAGGAGAAGGTAAGCCTGTATTCTTCAGCATCCAGCATCTCATTATCTTAGCCATACACCCATTTGTTACAAAGCACCTACCCAAGTATTAAGCAGAAAAGGTAGAGAAAAACTACAGGAAAAGGAGAGTCTTTGGGGCACAAGAGTCTTTTAACTCTGCCTCAACTTGTTTCAGGCTCTGAATCAAAGTACAACTTTTTGTAGGATAGCCATGAATAAATAAGTTATTTTATCTGAACAATCAATTTAAAATTGTTTCACATCCTGCAACTTGTAAAGCACTTTTTCTTTGTTTAGTTTGCATGTCCCATGATTATTAAAAGTTGACCTTTGTTCCCTGCAGGTAAAGCATACCAAACAGTAGGTAGAAATACCCATTGCCTTACAGCTAATAAAAGTTGAAATATGTTCTAATTAAGAAGTTAGGATGACTCATAATATAATCCACAGTATTCCTAAATGATGGGATTAAATGTGGATAAGGTTTTCAGAGCAAGACGTATGTAGAGATTTCAGCCCTAAAGGAGGTTACCAGAGCCAAGAACTCTATGATTTATCAAACGGATTTTCACTCTTTACAGTCTGGTTAGAATTCTTCTCACTAATTTTTGGAGATGTAGTATGTTCTTTCTTATAAACACTTCATACCTTTCATTAGCTTTTGTTAACTACAAAGATAACCATAGAATCATAGAATAGTTAAGGTCGGACAGGACCTTAAGATCATCTAGTTCCAACCAGGGCAGAGATGTCTCACAGTAGACCATGTCACCCAAAGCTCTGTCCAGCCTGGCCTTTAACACTGCCAGGGATGGAGCATTTACCACTTCTTTGGGCAATAATGCTTCTTTGTGGAAATCCTTCTAATTAATCATCCTTTTAAGCCAACATCCTTTGCTTTACAGTTAAATTTAATCTGTGTTTTGTTGAAGTCCAAGGGAGAATAAAATTACAGAGTGAAACAAGGACAAGGCACAGAGCATTAAAAAATTCTTTTTCTCATGCATAAAATTCAGAACAGACTTGAGGAGGACCATTTTATTTTGATTTTAATGGTTTGCTCAAATTCAATTCAATTCAAAATGCAATTCTAAGCTGGACTGATGAATCCAAGATTTGTTTTCATATTATAGGTATTATTCATTTATGGACAACAAGGTTTAGAAATCACAAATTAAAATCAGACTGGTCCAGTATACTGCAATTCACAAATAGTGTAATTGCATGTCAAGTTAAATAAATACCTATTTGGCATAAAAAGTGAAAATTTGGGAAGTTTTGTATTAGAACAAAAAAATTTAAATGTAGTTGTTAACACAAGTATGCTTTTCAACACAATGCGAAAAAGTTCCACGAAAGGGAAAAAAACCCAGTATTTATTTCTGCTGGTGAGAATATCACCACTTTCTTCAACTCATATTATCTTGAAATACTCTATTTAACCTTGGGGACCTGTTTGGAGAGACAAGACTTCCTTAACATTTTTGGCAGAAGATAGGTCAGAGGATACAAATAAAGAAGCATCTGAACAAACTAATCTTGATAATGCTGATTTCAGCGTACTTTCTGAGACATGATACTGAAATCATTTGACAAGTAATGAGGAGAGCATTTAAAGCAGTTCATGACCACTGCAATTAATGGGTATATTTGCTTCCTCTTCATAAGCCTGAAATAATCTCTAGTGGCAGCAGTAGATGGATGTTAGCACTGCGAATGATGAAAAACATAAGGTACATCAAAACTTCTTTGAGCATTTATGTTTGTATTTACATTTATATATAATTTACAGAAACTTATTTAGATCATGTTAAGCTTCAGGCTCCTTTGTGGGCTCAAATGAGCAGTTGGAAAACAGAAGTTCTACTCTCAGCTCTGCCTGACCTATAGGTGTCTTTCAACTCACTGCATCAATATTCCTCTTCCTGATTTACTGTGGATTGTCAGCTCCCTGAGGCAAGGACTGTCTTTGATTTCTGTGCATGTAAACAGCTGCTAACACAGAACAGTCTCAGACTCAGCTGAAGTGTTTAGCGTTATGTATTTACAGGTGTGTCTTTAACCAAAAACTTAATTCAGTTTCTCATAAATCTCATCAGTTTTACAAACTTGCAAGCCCTCCTAATTTCCATTAGTTGTAGGCCATTTTGTTGATTGCTCTCCCAAATCTTGGTTAGGAATTTCAAAGAGGCAAACTAACAGCTCCCTTTTGATATTCTCCCTCAAAACATAAGCAGTGTAACAACTCTTCCTCTTTCTCCAGAGATTCAAATTATATATTCAGCTGGATATAAATCTCAAATATTCTGCATTGTATGAACAAAAAGATGGCAAAGCGAAAGTCCAATCTCAGGTACATGTTACAGAATTGCAGGTAAGCATTTAGCAGGTATGACAGATTTGTAGAGCTGTATTTGATGGATACTTCAGGTAAATACAAAATCATGTAGACTGCATTAAAATGTCTGGGAAGTGTTTCAGGCAATATCTGTGTTCAAGCTATCCTTGATGAAAAATGTGGAGTAAATACCACACTAATTATTTTTTAATCAGAAGCAGAGCAAAAGCTCCTATAAGGACTTAAGCAGAAAGGACAACAGAAGGCCTTGTAAGTACCACAGCTTTTTTTTTTTTTTTTTTTTTTTTTTAATGTTAAAACATCATGCAATCTGCCAGTAAAAGTTTAGAAGCCAGAGACCTTATAACATATAAAGGGAGCATTGCTACTCTGTGATCCAGTGTTCCTATACCTCTGGCTTTGGGAAAAAAAAAAATCAAGAAAACACCAAACTAAAGCACTAGATTAACTTCCAATAGGACAGTCATATTTCATAAGCAGTGTAAAAGGCAAGCCTTAAAAGATTAAGATTTTAAGAAAATCTCATGAGAATTGGCAGTTCTGTGAAACCAGTATCATGTTATTGCTTCCTCATTTTTTCCCACTTCCTTTCAGACTTCTGTCAGCTTTGGATGTTAATGTACTGAGCAGTATAAAATGACCTGGAAGAAATGGTCCAGCTACAGATCACTGTCCAGAACATGTGCTGCCAGGGGCACCTAAATTCCCTGAAACTCCTGGGAAGAAAAGGAATACAACAACAACAACAAAGTTGTTATAAGGGGAAATTTCAAGGGAAATGAGACGAAGGAGTTTGGTAATATATCCTATTAAGCAGGAAGACACACCAGTGTAACAAGGCTTCTATGGGGAAAAAAAAAAAAGTCAGAGGGATACTATTCTATGAACTCTCATTCCAGGCATAAAAAAGCTGTCTCATCCTGATAAATGAGATATAAAGGGAGAAAGGGAAAGCAGAGAAATGTGCATTTTTCAGCCATATAGTATAGTGACGTTCATACAAGTATTGCTGCACCACATGCAAATCTACTGACAAATCTTGAGACCAAAGTCTTAGAGGCCTGGAAGTCAGTTGAAAGACTTTTTCGTGATCCTGATATTAATGGTGCTGCTGTTGCCATTACTGAATAAGCCAAATTGAAAGAACATTATGAGAAAACATGGAAGTAATTATCTGTGGTTGAAAGTGAGAGGAAAAAATACATCAAAACTCAAGTAGCTCTCACTTGGAGGATCTAGGGCTCACTGCAGGGGCACACTTAGCTCATGAAACTTAGTACAACCTTCTTAAAAACCCAAAAGTTGGACAAGTTTTTAAATTTGTGAGAGAAAATTCATATGCAGAGGAAAGCCAAACTAGCTTGACCTTTTTTTCATAGAATCATAGAATAGTTAGGGCTGGAAAGGACCTTAAGATTATCTAGTTCCAACCCCCCTGCCATGGGCAGGGACACCTCACACTAGATCATGTCACCCAAGACCCCATTCAACCTGGCCTTGAACACTGCAAGGGATGGAGCATTTATCCCTACTTTGGGCAACCTGTTCCAGTGCCTCACCACCCTCACAGTAAAGAACTTTCTCCTTATATCTAACCTGAACTTCCCCTGTTTAAGTTTAAACCCATTACCCCTTGTCCTATTGCTACACTCCCTGATGAAGAGTTCCTCTCCGGCATCCTTGTAGGCCCCCTTCAGATATTGGAAGGCTGCTGAGAATTAGACAGCTAAGAGATGATGAAGGATAGCCAATATAAACTGTTCACTTATGTCTTAGCAGTACATCTGTAATTAAATGACCCAAAAGGGGGTTCAGATAAAGCTACAACACTTGCAAAAATATGAACAAATATTCTGTACTGTGTAGATGGGGACAAAGAAAACAAAGCTGAAACAAAGCCAGAAGGTTAAGATAACCTATCCAAATAAAATCACTGCTAGCAAAATAAATCAAAGAAAGGTAAGAGAAAGGGAAAGAAGGTAATATTCTCTAAAATTTGCAACACTCACATTATGCAGTAAAAAGAGGAAGGAAACATGGCCAAAAGAACGAATAATTAATTAACTTTTAGAAATTACAACTAAATTCTGAAATGATTCAGTAATAGGTTTGGTTGGTAGTTTTTTCACAAAAAGTACTTCCAGAGAAATTGAAAAAATTAATCTGAAGGACAAAAGTAGGAATTGAGGGGATCCTTATGAAACTGAACAGCAATCAGTGTTTAAGATGCCCAGACTGTTAATGGCTGATGGAAGAAGGAGCTCAGATGAACTCCACTTAAACAAAGAAAGGAGTGTGAAACAATGATTTATTTTCACCTCCTAAGGCCTCTACATAAATGCTCTCCCTGCACACAAAGACCAGCCTTGTGGATTTTAAGAGTCATGTTTGATGTTTTTTGGTGAGTTAGCTGATAAGTGATCTGATAAAACAAGGAGAAATGGGATGTTGCTGAAAAAAGATTCATTTGGCTGGATACACAGGAAATTTTTCTTTGTTAAGCGTTCTTTTCTGAAGTGAAAGAAAGGTAATGCTGGAGAGGGAAATACTGCATATACATACATAGCAAAATAACCACATAAAATTTACACTTACTAAATTCAGTAAAGTTGAAAGAAAAAACACATTAAACTACTCCTGTAAATTCAGCTGATTTTAGCAGATCTGCATTAGGAACAAATTTGGCCTAGCATGTTTAATATGTAAAAGACAAACCATGATAAATAAAAAATGGGACAATTTTCAATGGAATTTAAATTTTCAGTTCCTGGAAGAAACATCATTTTATGCCTCAAAAATGTGCTAAATACTTACTACACTCAATCTGAACTTATATTTAATTTCAGATACATGGAGGCTTCTTTCTTCTCCTATATCATCATTAATTCCACTGCAAGAGACACATTGCAAGAATAATTCATGTGATTGGTTTATGACATCCATTTAAAATCAGATATCTTGCACATGTTGCTAAGAGAAATCCCTGAATGGTTCATAATGCCAGATTTTTCTACCTATAAGTAAACCTAATATTTCATCCATGTATTTTTATTCCCAAGCACAAAACTTAAGTAATCAAAATTACTTAAGTCAAAAATTAAATAACACCAACAGATGCCACAATCCACTATAATGTTGCTAATGAGAAATTTGGTGTATTGTGTCTTTAAAGGACAAGGATAATACTAAAACTACTTCTCTTTACTGTGTATATTCCAACTAACTGCATCAAGCTAAATCAATGGATTTTTTTTTAAGAACTGATGGAAAAATGAAATTCAAAATAACTACCAAGAAATAATTACAAGTTGAAGAATGGTGATTAAGATGCTTATGGGGAAGATGCTATTTCTAGCATCCAGAAGTTACAAAAGGAATTTTTCCAATGCCATGATCCAAAGAAAACGTAAAAGGTATTTCTTGAGAAAAGAATTGAGATGGTAGGAGAAAAAAGTCCAATGAGCATCCAGTACTCTAGGTGAACCAGCAGTGAGTTATTTGGTAACCTGGAGCTAGGCTCAGTCATGCTACGTGATGATACTTCTGGGCAAGACCTAGTTACATACTTTTAATTACTTTCTCCTCCACTTATCATGCATTTGGGAGCAAAAAGTGTTTAAGACGTTTCATACCAGCTAGTCTTGACAGTATTGTACAAGCAAAATGTACATCAGCCTGTCTAAAAGCACACATGCAAAAAAGAAAAAGACAGCAAAGGCTAATGTGGGAGAAAAAAAAAAAAAAAAAGGAGTCTGGTTATCTCTATTGTAGAAAGAAAAAAAAATTAATTTGAATAAATACATATTGTAATACTTTTGCTGCAGATAATGTCACTGCCCCATTAAAAAAAAAAAAAAGTTACAACACTTATAACACTCTTATTTTACAGGAGTTAAGCAGATAATTTCTGGGCATATGTAAATATTTTTTTTCAAGAATTACAAATTTATAGATGATGCAGAATATGAGAGTTCTGCAACATGCTACTTTGGTCTGCTAAATTAAAGAAACCTCTAGCTCTCAAGCCAGTTAGACCCATTCCTGTTATCGTTGAGCAATTCTTCTGGAAAATCTGTTCCTAAATGAAGGACCAAAATATAATTAGGTGGCCAACATATTTGTGCTCTAGCACAAACTTGCCATCTGGCTCCACTGGAATAACTGTTCTCTGAGGCTCTGAAAACAGAAAATTCACTACTAGTGAGGATTTACCATGGAAGAGATTCCTCTTGTCCTTTTCACAGAGAATGAGACAGGGCACAACGAAAAGTGCAGCTAACATTTTTGATAGTCTTTCCATAGAAGGTCATATATTAGTGTGATGGGTTGACCCTCACTGGGTCAGCTGGATGCCAGGTGCCCACCGAAGCAGCTCTATCACTCCCCTCCCCAGCTGGACAGGGGGGAGAAAATATAACAACAGGCTCATGAGTCAAGATAAAATTAGTTTAATTTATTACCAATGAAATCAAGAGTAGGATAATGAGAAATAAAAATTAAATCTTAGAACACCTTTCCCCCCACCCCTCCCTTTTTCCCAGGCTCAACTTTGCTCCCAATTTCTCTGCCTCCTCCCCCTGAGTGATACAGGGGGACAGGGAATGGGGGTTTCAGCCTGTTCATTGCATATTGTCTCTGCCACTCCTTCCTTCTCAGGGAGAGGACTCCTCACACTCTTCCCCTGATCCAGTGTGGGGTCCTTCCCACAGCAGACAGTTCTTCATTAACTTTTCCAGCATGAATCCTTCCCACGGGCTGCAGTCCTTCACGAACTGCTCCAGCATGGGTCTCTTCCATGGAGTGCAGCCCTTCAGGAACAGACTGCTCCAGTGTGGGTCCCGCACGGGGTCACAAGTCCTGGCAGCAAACCTGCTTGAGTATGGGCTCGTCTCTCCCTGGAGCCACTGGTCCTGCCAGGAGCCTGTTCCAGTGTGGACTCCTTTTGATGGTGTCACAGCTTCCTTTGGGCATCCACTTGCTCTAGGATTGGGTCCTGCAGGGGCTATAGGTGGATATCTGCTTCACCATGGACTTCCATGGCCTGCCTCACCACGGGCTGCACCACAGGCTGCAGGAGAATCTCTACTCCAGCACCTGGAGCACCTCCTCCCCTCCTTCTGCACTGATTTTGGTGTCTGCAGAGCTGTTGCTCTCACATATTCTCACTTCTCTCTTCCAGCTGCAGTTGCACAGGAACTTTTTCCCCTTCTTAAATCTGTTATCCCACAGGTGCTACCGGTGTTACTGTTGGGCTCGGCCTTGGCCAGTGGTGGGTCCATCTTGGAACCTGCTGGTCTTGGCTCTATCTGTCATGGGAGAAGCTTCTGGCAGCTTCTAACAGAAGCCTCCCTGCTACCAAAACCTTGCCATGCAAAACCAGTACAATTGGACATGTAGAATACATGCCATCTTTTTCTTCACTTCTACAATTATTCTAGTCCATAAAAGCATGTGGATCTATGAAGTTCTCATTCTGTAGTTTCTTCACAAAAGCACATTCACGGAGTGATTCTGATTTCTAGAGAATGAGGACACAATTGAACAAGCATAAGTGTGTTCCCCAAGACTGAGGATTCAAGTTCCATCAAGACTCCTTTATCGGGGCTGCCTTCTGAACTGCAGGTTACAAATGTAATAGCATTCTAGCTTTTAAATTCACTACTGAGAGGTCTGACTTCATGCATTAGCATGTTCATACTCTGTTAACACCAGCTTTATCATTAGGCATATTTACACAGTATTCATTGCTCCTTATTCAGGTATTCCCTCAGGACATTGACCACCTTTTGGAATTTGATTTGTGCTTAAGTTCCACATAAGTCAGGCAAAAAAATAACAAGGAATTTCCCACATCCATTGCTTAAGCTATTTAAAACTAGGCTGGGTAAAATATTTGACAGTATGCTGAATAAAGCAGCGAAGAATTTAATTTCCTGCTGTGGATGTGGGAGTGATAAGATAATCTAAGGTAGCATCTCCCTGTCCAATATCCAGAGTTTCTTGATCACTAGTGCTTTAAAAAAAATATTCCTTAAGGCAGCTGCTTCTCAGCATTGCTATTTTTTTTCTGGGTTGTTTTTTTTTTTTTTTTTCCTTTCTTTTCAACATTAAGGCTATTCATTTCTCAGTTTGATGGCACATTTTTTAAATACTTCTATTAACAGCAGTCTTTTTTTGCTTCATCTATCTTCATTAATCTCCATTATTATCCAGTTATATGTCTCTAAAGCACTCAGCTTCTCTGCAGCTCAGAGGGCAATTCACACCATATATCATTTCACACAGTCAGTTATGACACTGCATTTCTCTAGAGAGGTGGAAAGGGAAATCTGCAATGAGATTTTCGCTTGTACCCCTTCATGAATATGCAGCAGCAACCAGCAGACAATAAAAGCAGTAATGGGGAGTCAGACTTCTTTGCACAGACTGTATTCAGAAATGCATATTTTTATATAAAACAAATAAAAAACCTCAACTAAGATAATAAATTACAGTTAAAACCAAAACTTTTAATAAAAGTCACCGGATGTAAAATGGACTTGTCATTTTATAGTTTTGAAACTTTGAGAAAATTGTAATTTTCTTTTTTTTAAAGGTTATTCTAAAACCTTTTCCAAGCATGGTTCTGAAATCCCCAAACTTCTTTTCCAATGAGTCTTTAATGTTAAATATCTTCCATCATTTTATGTATTACACTGCTCATTAATGAAAAATGTATATACTATTGATAAAGTTGTAAAGATAATGTCTTTTAGACAACAGAAACTGTGTTTTTTTATCTTGTGATGTGTTTTGTATTTTCTGAAAAAAGCCTATTGAACATTGCAGATGGCAACTGATAGGTATCATTAAGAAATTATGCACTTGAATTGATATCTCAATCATTAATGTTGTGCTGTCTCTTCTTTAGAAAAGCACCTGACAAATTACTGTAATAATAATGAACAAGGTTGATTTTATTGCATTGTTTATCCTAAAGATGAAACATGTGGAAAAAACAGCAGTAGTTACTCAGAACTGGATGAACATAATCTTGTGTTTGCAATATGACTTTAGAAGTTGAAATAAGTCTTTAGGATTTTTTTCTGCTTTCTGATTTCTGCTCCTTCCATTAAGCTCCCAACATTTCCACTTTAGAGACAGAATCTGTGTGCTGGTCTGAAAAACAGTGTAGGTCATGCTATTTTGTTCCTCATCACAAGGCAAACCATCCATCAGATCTAGGGACAGACACTATGATGATGCAGGACATTTGATACACGTTCCTCACCTGGCTGCAATACATAGAAGGATAAAGGAAACAGGCAAATGGCAACACAATAATGGACAAAGCATAACAAGGAATACAAGTGTACCAATACAGGTGGGAGCAGAAGTCACATGATCACATAAAACTGTAGCTTGGATGTGGAAGGATGAAACATACACTTGAGCAAGGATACCAGGCAGCATAATAAGACAGGATACAACTTCTAATGCAGAAGAAAAACACACTTCTAAGGATGGAGGAATCCCACCCTTGGGACCTGCGATTATGACTAGAATATAGCTGCTGGAAAGTATTTTACATGCTGCAAAGACAAGAACAAAAGGAAACATGTATACACAATATATCAATGATATCCAACTGCCTTCTCCCACTTTCAGGTTACTGTCATCTACAAATCTTATCCTGGAACACTTCCTTTTGCTAAAATTTGTTTGAATGGGTTAAAATTGTTCACCCAAACATCATGTGGTCATGATAACCTCTAAAAGATTAAGAAGGAATATAGAGCCTTAAAAAAGACATTAGCTGAGATCAAAATGTTCCCAGGTAGGGACAATCAGGGATTGGTTTTAGATATGAAGTTCTGCAATGTTCCTGGAGGAACTGATACTCAGCAATACTACGGAAAGCTATCTTTCCAAATACTGATAGTTGCTAAGAACAGGATATTGAGATTTCTGGATGCAGCCACTCAGAAAGTCACTAAACCTATAAGAGGAATTGCTATTTTAAATCTGGTAATTTAGATAGATAGAGAAATTGAAAAACTTATAGAAGATAGTCTCATGAAAAAAATAGACATTGTGCTCTACTCATTAATCTTTGTGAAGAAAATTTGAAAAGGTTCTATAGCTAAAGCCTATAATACAATCATATGAATAAGTATGATGAAATACACATGGGGAAAAAAACAAAACAAAAAGGACAGTTCTGCAGTGAGGAGGGGTTTGAGATGAAAGAGTGTTTATATACTGCTGGGAAATAATGTAAAGATTTTTTTTTGCCATAAAGAAAGGTGATATGGAATATGAGGACAAAGCTAAAACTGGGAACAGGACTCATGATACTCATGACATAGAAAGGAATGCAACCCTACAATGAAGAAGTCAGTAACTTAAGGCAGAAGGCAGAAAGCTATCCATTCATCCCATGACATCAAGAAGTTAAAAAAAAAAAAAAAATAAAAAAAAAAAAAATCTGGCAGGGTAATCTGGTCCTATTTCTTTTGTAAGATAAATGTGAAACTTAACATAAGCAAAGTTGAAAATAATATTTTTAACTATCAAAGCAATGAGGCTTTGGAATAACCTTGCGCTAAAAGCAGCAGAGCAAACAACTAAATAGAACTTTGGTGGGTCCTGAGAGGTGTATAAAATTAATTACAGGATAATGTTCCCTGCCACAGGGGGTACGTTTCATTCATAGATTTCTTTTTGTCTTTCCCCTTTGTTATCTTCACACACTAAATTTGAAGATAGGTTGCTCAAAAGGAAGCGAAAGGTGCATTTGGCATGCAAAAGCCTCTCAGAAGATTATACTCAAATATCCTTAACTTCACTTGTGTCCTATACAGTGTTTGCAGAGATGAACCATAGAATAGGCATTTCGGAAATAAAATTTAACACAGAAATGATTGAAAAAAAACAGATGTGGAAACTGGCAAGACTTGGTTAACACAGATCCCACTTTATTTATATCCTGCAGAACTAGGCGATCTCTTAAGAAGGGAAAGAGAAGAAATAGAAGACAAGCAGAATCCAGGCATATCCAGCGGGGAAAAAAAAAAAGGATAAAACAATTCAAAATTTTTAAGAAGGACTTAAGAATTAGAGTAAAATGAGGAAGAAGAAATGATTGGTAGAAAGATAAATAATAAAAGAAATGCTTGTTTTTCTTTACTGTTTATTTATTGCAACCTGTTTCTAACTACTATCAATATAAAAAAATCAAGAGGTGGTAATTTCAATCTGTATTCACAATAGTTCTGCGATTCTATGATTCTATGATTATTCGTGTAATGATTAGGAACAATGTGTTCACAACCATACATCTATATAGAATTTCACAAGAGAATAAGATAGCTTTTATTTTCTGAAAAACTCGGGTAAAAGTCAAGGACAAATTCCTCTTCTCCAAACACCTCTCTTAACTGGAATGTTGTCAACCTGATGGTGCTCTGCAACCGTTACCAGCCAACAGGCAATGTATTTTACTTTAGGCTTCAATGAGGACAGTATCAGAAGCACTTCTTGTTATCATAAGCAATGTCTTTCAGAAAAAATAAAAAAGATCCACAAGCCATTTAACTACATCCTTAAAAATTATAACAAGAAAGCAGAAGATTGTCCATAATTAGTTGTTTGGTTTTTTTGGTTTTGGTTTTTTTGTTTTGGAGGTTTTTTTTGTTTGGTTTTTCTGGGGTTTTTTTTTTGGGGGGGAGGAGGGAGGTATAATTGGAATACCATGGAGTCCGTAATGGTAAGTTCCAGGAAATCTATTAATTGCTTCGTGTAATGGACATGTGCTTTTGGAAATTTTTTTTAATTCATAATTTGCTCCATATTATTATCTCTTCTGTAGCTAAAAGATAATTACACTTAAAATATATCTGAAAACACAAATTAGGGATAGATAATTATAATATTTATCTTTAGATTACATTTGTGTCTAGCAGTATAAAAACATATTTACTACCATATAAATTTATGTCTATATAGACATACTTAAAATCAACAACTATAAATATGATTATTTATATCTATGCTTTCAAACTGCATATTTTAACTATTTAGGAAATTTAAAATTACTCTGTTCCCTAGTCATGCGTAGAAACAACATTCCTTATTATCAGAGCTAAAAGCAATAAAAAGCTTCAGCATGTGCTTCTATTTCTGCAATCCTTTGCAGCCCAGTGTGTATTTTGTATTAATTCTATAAGGCAATTTGTTGAAATTTAGTATTCTCTGATTTAGCCTACAGATGACATTCTGCAGTAGAAAGATTACCATCAAAGACTTCAGTACTGGAAATCTTAGCCTTATTTTTCACAACAGATTTTAAATTAAATCCAAGTAAAAACCAAACCAAAACAACAACAAAAAACACACAAAAAACCCCCAACCAAACAAAAAACAAACAAACAAACAAACCCCACCAACCCTACCCCTAGAAACAAACAATCAAAAAGACCCCATAAATAACACCATATTTGAGGTCCAAACAAGAAAACTGAAATGAAAAATAAAGTCCAATTTCTTTAAAGAAACTGAAGGGATTCATCCAGATGGAGCTCGACAGGCTTGAGAGGTGGGCCTGTGCAAACCTCATGAAGTTCAACAAGGCCAAGTGCAAGGTCCTGCCTGCACTTGTGTCAGGGCAATCCCAAGCACAAATACAGGCTGGGCAGAGAATAGACTGAGAACAGCTCTGAGAAGGACTTTGGGTTGTTGATTGATGAGAAGCTCACAATGAGCCAGCTGCAGTGTGCACTTGCAGCCCAGAAACCAACCGTATGCTGGACTGCATCAAAAGGAGAGTGACCAGCAGGTCAAGGGAGATGATTCTCCCCCTCTACTCCGCTCTCGTGAGACCCCACCTGTAGTACTGATCCAGCTCTGGGGCCCCCCGTATAAGATGGACATGGAACTGCTGGAGTGAGTCTAGAGGAGGGCCATGAAGATGATCAGAGGGCTGGAGCCTGTCTCTTTTGAAGACAGGCTGAGACAGTTGGGCTTGTTCAACCTGGAGAATAGAAGGCTCAGGGGAAACATAGCAGCTTTCCAGTACCTAAAGAACATGTAGTGACAGGAGGGGGAATGGCTTTAATCTGAAAGAGGGTAAATTTAGATTACATATTAGGAAGATATTCTTTGCTGAGGGTGGTGAAACACTGGAACAGGTTTCCCAGAGCAGATGTGCCTGCCCCATCTCTGGATTGGATCACTCCAGTGCTACATGCTATAAATCAGCCCAAGGCATGACTAATGACTGTTTGCTTTCAGCAAAAATAAGACAGCCATGTACTCGGCCAGGCTGGTAGGTGCCTGGAGAGGTCTACAGCCCCAGCCTCTGTCCAAAGCAGGCTTAACCAAGAGTTCAAACTAGGCTGCTCAAAGATTCGCACAGTCAGGGCATGAAACTCCACAGGAGCTGAACCAGCCCTGGTTTCGCAACCTCTCCCTCTAGGGCAAGGGCTCCAGTCCCACTGACTTGGTTGGCTTCCTCTCACCTCCAGCCAGTTTGTTGGTGTCTTCCTTGCATGCAGGGTAATGTGGTTCGATGAACACAGTGTAGAGGAGAGAATCCCTTCCCTGGGTCTTGGGCCTGTCTTGTGCTCAAATACCCAGACAATGCTGTCCCTCATTGCTGCTGAGGTATGTGGGTGGGTGCTGCTTAGCTTGCTGCCCACCAGGGCTATCACCCCAAGCTGCTCCCTGGTCCTAGCCTGCACCCCACAGGGTTCTGCCTTCCCAGGGAAGATGTTTCGGTTGGCAAATTTCTACCAAGGTTACCCTGGATGGCAGCTATGTCGTCAAGAATATATGCTGTTCTAACAAAGTTGTTTTGGAATGTAATGTTTTGGAATTTGTTCTCTGTAGGTTGAAACCAAAGGTAGAAAAATTTATACACACATATTCCAAACTCTGTGGATCCAACTTTACTATACACCAACCACTGCAGTTTCTAAATAGACATAGAGTATCTAATATAACTTGCAGGTCCTTAGGCACATTTCTTTATATATTTAAAAATAATCTATTCAATTGTTTTAAATTAATATATGGCATCTCGATTAATGTAAAAAGATGAAAAATTTTTACACAACCTATTTTATCACAATTCTGGTTTAAATCATAGAGTATTGAAGGGAAAAAAAAGTTTATCCCTGATGAAGATAACACAACTGGTCAGTGATGCATGCAGGAATAAAAGTTATATTGTGCCTTTCTTGCAACACAAAAATGCAACAGATTTTTTTTTTTTTCCACAGAATGGGAAAAAAGTAAAAATTCTCCCCATGTAGAGGTTTGCATATAGAATTTTCAGTGGCAAGTGATGGAACCAGCTCTGAGTACTAAGACCACATGAAACCCATCCTTTACTTCGCATAAATTCTCAATAAAATTCTTCGTCCAGGTCTTAGTTCAGAAGCTGCACAATGAGCAAGGTATACAACATCTCAAAACTGAATTCAGTACACAGAGTGGTCAAGAGATTTATTTCTGTGATCCACTGCAACAAAGGGAAAACTCACCTCTGCATAATAAAGAGATTTCTCAGGGGTAAGTACTATACTGAAAAATAAATTTCTGGAGATGATACCCCCTCCCTCCTTCTTGTCCAAACCTCACTATCTCCTGGTCTTAATGCAGATTCATTCTACTCTTCATCATAAATAGGAATGATAAAATATACCTATCATAGTACATTCATATTCAAAAAAGATTGTTCCAGTGCCCACACTATTCCCCCTGAGGAACAACGAAGAACAAATATTGTTGCTACTGAAGGAGATAGGTAAGAATGAGCAAAAAAATACAAGGAATAGAAATAGCTTCCCATTCAAATAGTAATCTCGCTGTAGAATGATAAATATCTAATACTCTTTGGATAGAACATTGTAGGCATAAAATGTCATACAAGATGATGCAAAAATTCAGTATGTTTATTCTGAAAGAACACTCCAGCAACGGTCTCTGTGTAGCACAAAAAGTATTACAGTGGATTGTCATTTCAAGGCTAGATATCACATGTCCTATAACTTGTAGCAGAATATTTCTGATAAACTCACTGTTTAGACTCTACCAGTAATCTTTTGCTGCTTGCTTTCCCAAAAGTCTGCATAAAATATGGTATGATCAGACTTACAAACATCTTGTTATAAGGCATTATGGATTACTGCCAACATATTTGGATACAGGCCTGCAGTACTAATCTGAAAGCTACAAGTAAGGAATGGAAGCCATGAAAAGCATACAAGAACAAAACTGAATGTGATCTTTGAATAAGGATTTCATAAGACAATTATGGAATGTTAATTAAAGATTAAACATATTCATCCAGATTTAACAATTCAGTATGTGGCAACTGGTTATTGAAACCGTATTGTGCTTCATGATACTGCAATAGAAGATGAGCAACTTAGGATTTATTCTGATTCATTCATAGCTTTTCAAGGAATTACCATTCTAAATGTAGATATCAGGAGCAGAGTAAATGCTACAAAACCATTTTGCAAGCAGACACTTGGTTCTGACCATGTACAGGCTTTAGCAAGGTCTACAAGCTCACTTGCTAATTTCTTTGTATGACCATGGAAACACATGAGCTTTGTCTATAGGAATGCTCGTACAAAGTCACTTCTAAAAGTTTATGCTCTTGAATACCATCACTGTAAGCTTCATGGCATCCATGAGATGAGGATCACATTAACATCCTTGGGAAAAAAAAAAAGTTAAAAAAAAAAAAAGGAAAGAGACCTAGGGCAAGGGAAACAGACCTTCTGGCACTACCAATGAAGATGCTAGAATCCAAGCCTTCTGATCACTGGTGTTAACTATATACTTACCCACCAGTGCTTTTTGCTGATACTGAAATTGGCAGTGTCCTACTTAACACAGCTCAGGAGCAGCAGTTTCCAAAACCGTTCATCAGTGTTCTAGACCAGAGGTGACTCAGTAAACCAGTCCAGGATATGATGGTACACATGACAGTTAGGAAATATGTAGGCATACAGGCTTACTTTTAGGTCAGAAAACTAAATTTAGACTCTGATCCCTGCCAGTGATTTTTCAGTAGTGTAATTTTTCTAGGAATAATTCCCTGGCATAGCTTAGTGTGACCCAAAAAGGAAAAAGTTTAAGTTTCCAAAAAGAAAAAGTTTCTAACATTCTCTAATCCCTCCAATGTGCTACCTCTCCCTTAGATAGTCAAAGCTCCCTAGGCTGGATTCTTCGGCCCCCATCCTCAGGAGGCAGACTGTGCCTGTGTGAACAGGGAATGGAAAAAAAAAAAAATCCCCCTTTCATTTGCAGTGATGCTGAGAGGCATTGGCAAAGGAGTCTCTACCAACTGTAAGAGGCAGTGTTAATCCCAAAGTCTCTGTGCCTATATTCAGTGCAGCTAAGAAAGCTCTGTACAACTGAGAAGCAAGAAAAGCGTTCTTGAAAAGCCTGTGGTCCTAAAGCATCACAGACCATTGTTCAGAAGTCTTATTATGACCACCAGAAAAGCAAATCTGAAAGAGTAAGCTGTGGCTTGTTCCTCTAGTCTTTTTCAGACAACTTAATAGTGAGCATCTGTTAAAATTTCTACATTATTTCATGCTTCTGAACCTCATGTTGCAAACATGGCATCTAGATATTATAATGCATATACACATTATAAAGTGTGTGTACCTATATCTGCAATTAGGTATATCTGGCATATATGTATTATATATGCACATACAATAAAAAGAAAGAAAACTAACAGAACTTCAAAGATACACCAGCCTAACACAGAAATATGAGGTTATGAGGAATGGTAAACCTGTAAGCAACTAAATCTATGAAACCACATTTTTTACTAGTGTCATCAGTTAATATTTATAAAATAGAAAATCAGCAAACATTTGCCTAGCAGTAGAAAAAGACATTCTTAGTCAAAGGTGTAATCTGAGTTCAACAAAAAGAGCACTCTTCTCCAAAACATTTAAATGAGTTATTCATTTCATCATCACTAGTTGTTAAAAGATTATATCTCTTTTCATTCATGCTTTGCCTTCTATAAAACCATTCAAGGTGAAATTCAAGACCTGTGGTATAACAGAAGTTTGGAATACCTCAGGTCAATATCTGTTTAGCTTGCTAGAGATCATTTATATAATTCTTTCATCTACCTTCACCCATTGTACCTTATTTAATAAATTCCATTAAAAGTACTATATAATTTTTGCCAACTATATAAAAAGGGGGAATTGATCATTCAAATGAAGTAAGACCTTATAAAACAGTGATGTTGAGTGGTTGCTTTGAAAAGCAATACATATTTCTATTTCTTAAATACTTTTTTCACGAACGATTTACAGTTTCAAAAGATCCCCATATTGATTTAGTGCGAAATAAACTACTAGGTTTTTTATTAAGTACATGAATCATGAACAGTGGAAACAGCATAATGAAAAAGTTTCCAGTATTTCAGTGAAGTCAACAGAAAAGCTACTTAATCTGATGGAAACTAAAGAAATTTTCAGTTATAGAGGAGAGGCAGTTATCAGTTACTCAGTAAAACCAGAACAGTGTATCAACTGGTGGCCAAGTGATTTTTCTGAACTGATGAAATTGAGCCAGGTTATATGGAAGAAGAGAGTCCCACAATATGCAGTCAAGGTTCCATTTAACTGAAAAAATGCAACGGCTGTCCTCATCTCTAAAGATACAAGATGCACATAACAATGATGCTTAACCTGTGGCCTTAGGGGCATCCTCTTATTCTAAGGAAACCAAGCGCTTACGGCATGAAAGTGAGCTTCACAAACCATGTTCTGACATGCCATGCAGCTGCTACAGATGGTGGCTCAGAAGTTTGTGCCCTAATTATTTCTTACTGCTTTTCTTAACACCCCAGACAACGCTCTCATTTGACTTGGATCTCTCTGAGGGCATTATTTGCCAGAGAACTCTTACACAATTCCTCGTGTCCTAAACAATCCTGTGTGTAAGTCGAAATACAGACAGTTCTGCTTTACAACGCCAAAAACTGAGGTCAATCTTATGTTTTTCTCCAGGACAGGCGCACTGCTTTCAAATAATTGGGTTGGCAGCAACATACACAGGAGTATCTTAATTTGTATCAGGGAGATCTGTTCTCTACAAAGAGTTAAACACAAGGTAAGTCTAAGTCAGAAAAGAGTCCCTCTTATTATCAAAGCATTTTAGCATTTATCTATCATGTCAGCAGTTGCATGGCGCAGGCCCTGTAATTCCTGTGGTCTTATGATTTTCCATCCCTAGGGAACTCAAAACTGGATTCAGCAGTACTGTTTTATAACTATTTAGAAATACATGATCTGTAGCTGAGAAGCTTGGAAATTCCTTAGTCAACAGGCTGAGCTCTATCGATACACATCAAATAATTCAGAGTACAAAGAAAAAAAAAAAAACTCTCAAAAATAGCATAAATAAAATGTTCATGATATTTCAATTCTGAAAATTATCACCTCCATCTGGAACACCTAAGCAATACAATGTAAATACCAGAATCAACTGATTCACAGGAAAAAAGTTTTAGACAGCCATCTTAGATTTTCTTTACTGCATACAGGGCTTGCTTTCATTTTTACTTTTTAGGTAAAGGTTTTAAACAATTTCTTAGTAAAACAGTTACTTTTAAAGAACTGCCTCAGGATTCATGAATCCCAAGTAATATTATCCCTGTCTTTCAGGAGCACACAAATAGGAACATTCAGAAAACTGTAGGAGAATAATCTTTGGGACATTCTTTAAACTAGGAACTTCTGTAAGTTTTGTTTCAACTAAGCAGTCTAAAACCATGTGCTCCATTATATTTTAATTATTTTGCCTTAGTTCTTGAATTATTTTCAATATTTTTTCCAGAAAAGGAAAGAAAACCAACATAATCTAGGAACTGAGAAAATGATGAAAACATAAATCTTCCTCTGGTTTCTAGTAATTCTCCCCTCCCCCTGCCCCTCGAAGTTAATGATGGTAGAGCTACACTAAGAGACTTTGGGTTTAGTGCTTATATTGAAATGGAAACTTAATACCCAATGGCTACAGCTGTAAAAGGCTAAATCACATCACTTACAAGGGTGGAAGTATAACTGAAAGGTAAGGAAAGCACCTCTGTGAGCCATTTCAATGAGCAAGATAAAGCCCACAGATTGTAGAAACAGGGTATCCACTGTGGTAGAGCAAAAATGGTGACATAATGTTCTATATTCTTCCCTGGACATTAATTATTTAATTATCATAAGCAAAGATATTTGGGCTAACTTATAGTCTTTAACACATAAGCTTGCAAACAACTGCTTAAAATCGCCTCACAAGCAGGTAATGTAAGCATTTCCTCATTAGGCATACATTCTGTCGTAACTGGTTACAAAAACCAAAAGCTTTTTTGATCTCAAGAAAAGTAGATGTTTTTGACGTTAATGTCTGTGAGCCTTTGAGTCTGTATCTGTAAAATAGGAACAATATCTGTATTTTCTACAGAAATTTAGGTAAACAAATTCACTAATATTAAAGAAACAGAATTTTAGAAGAAGTGCCAGAGGAAAGCTCTTGCTGAAATTAATGCTTGTCTTTGAAATAAAGTCTCACAGCACAGAGCATGAAAGTCATGAGTCCACATGCATAGTTAAAATATTTCAGGGAAAATACAGAAAAGTTACTTGAAGTTCTTCCATACTACATGTTCCCTTACTGAATCAATAATGCAGAGAAAACAGTACATGCTTCTGTAGTTGAAGGTGCTGTCACAAGAAGATTAGGTTGGAATAAATGTTCTTTAAGTCATACTTAAATGAAGATATTGCAAAGTGATATTTTCTGTCTGATATTCTTTCAGTGTAGTTGTGTTTTCATATACACATAGCTGCACAGAAAGAAGATGACAGGAACGACACAGGATCTTTGTGAAATACACTTATAAACAAGCACTTACAAACTAAGACCAGCACAACTCAGGAAAACAACCAACCAGTTCAGTGGTACCTAAAAAAACTTGTAATAAAATACTGCTTTCTTCTTTGGACCACAGAGAATAAATGGTTTTAGTGAATATCAATTTCAGCCATGCGTTCTTGCTGAGCGGATGGAGGTAGCAAAATTCATTCAGCATTCTGTTGAATGAATCTTTGTTTTCTTGGCAGTAAAGCAGTTGTTTGATACAATCCTGAACCACCATAAAATTATCCACAGTGGTAGAATGAAGTGTTGGTTTTGCCTGATCTGAAATCTCTTTTAGCAGTTGTAAAGCAGTAACCACAAGTTCTCTGAGAGCAGATGGATTAGCACACAGTGGACTGTTTAATACCTTCACTCCTTTTGTTAACTGGATTCTTTGACCTGAGCAACAAGACTTATCAAAAGATATCCACCCCATCCTTCCAAAGTCCTAGCTCTACATGTTCCCATCAATGACAATTGGCACTAAGGAATGTAACTTCAGGCACTGCCCTCTGAGTCTATGAGAAAAAGTTGATTAAAAAGCTGCTAAACATGGCTGTGCCAACACTTAATTATTCTAGAATCACTTTCCTTTTCATTTTCTATCCTATAGAGTCTTTATTTTGAACTTTAATCCCTAAAATACATCACCAATTCATGGTAATATTAGATGCTAATGCACCACCAATTCTGTTAAACTACAATGTGTTAGACATAATAATATATCAGCCCTTGAAAATATCAGACCTAAATATTTACTCCAATTTAAAATCACTTGGCTTGCTTTATTTGATGTTAAATCATGATTAAGTATGACTCCCAAGTTCTTTACTTCCACATTCTTTCTTCAAAAACATCAGAGAATTACCTGCTAGACAGACATTAAATCCTTCAGACCTGAAAAAAATATCTTGCGAGGCATATATACAAGAGAATGAAAATAGATTATTCATGAAACTGTTTCCCTATTTCTTACATTCCCTGGTGCACTTTATAAAATTATTCTTTTCAAAGTATTACTTCTTTATCTTTACTTATATTTAATTAAAAAAAAAAAAATCCCTTTGCATGTGCAAATCAAACAATGCTAGCAAATTAGACTGCCAAAATTCTGAATGAGAAAAATTTTCATTATAAAGGAATAGACCAATATGTGTTTATTTTGAAAAAGTCTGTCTTCAAAATAGTGAATGCATTTGACACTCATCCTATGAACAGTCTTTTTGTATATGGAGTTTCCCATATTTTTATGGTGACACTTTTATGCAGCAAATCTAATTTTGTAACTTTAGCTAATTGATGAAGCAGAATGAAAGACCTATCACAAAAATCTGTATTTTTGCAAGCATTTCTGATGAAATATTTAGAATAATGGAAGATTCCTACCGGATCTTCTGTTTTGTGGTTATGCAGCAAATCAGACAGGAAATCGTCATGAAGACTTTCTCTCCGAATCAACGTAAATTCACGAAGGAAAACTGCTCCTTGATTTTGGTCTCCATGAACCTAAAAGGAAAACATCATATCAGCAAAAGCAAAATTTTAATTCTGTCACAGAGACAATCATAATATCCAGATAAATCATACTGGAAGATTAAAATGTCCGTTCATGGTCCTTACCTTTCCAGTACTAAACTCATTCTAACTGGTCAGTATTGCCATTAATGAAAACAAAGACATGCATTTAAATAAAGTCATAAGTTAATTGATAACTGCCACTTACATTAGATTCTGCTGTAAAGTAAGTCTCTATGTTGTTACTTACAGCTATGGTCTTTAAGGCAGAAAATAGTTAAAACCTCTTTTGTGAAATAAATTAATATTTAGAGTGTTATTTTTACTTTATGAAACAGATCATGTTTGTCCAGCATTTTGAATGCTCCATCATAAGAAGAGAGAGCTTAAAACTTCTGAGGGACAGAAAAAAATTATGTATAAGTACTTTGGCTACCAAACTTATATATACACATGCACTCAAAATCATTTAGACTAACTTTACACCTATTTTTTTCAAGCTCAGGAAGACATACAAGCTACTTGAGAAAGAGGTTGTTTCTTCACTATGTGTCTAACCAACACCTATCAAAACGTCCTAGGTACTATTATGGCATTGTTATAGCTTTTGGAAAGAAATAATGAAAACAAATCCACATCATTCTTCAAGCTCCAACATCCTTTTTTTCTTTGGTTATCCAAGTCAAACAATGATCTTATATATATTTTTTTTTTTTAGATATAAAATAAAATTTAAATGGTGGAAACTGGTGAAATATCCTGGAGGGTTTTTTACATGTTAATGGAATATGTTGCTTTTCATTAGACTGACTATAAAAAAAATTCTACTATAGGTGAAATATCCATAAATTTTGTAAACAACCAGAAATTGGAAGTATATTGTCAACTGAAAATCTAGTAGATTTTTTCAGTTTTCAGCACTTCACAACATATTTTGAATGCGACTCAGCTTGAGAGAATAGGATATTTTATCAAAAATGGCTTAGAATATTTTGTAATTTAGTATTTAACAACAGAGACTGCAACTCTTGTACGAATTAGGCAAGAATAATAATCATATGTTCCTATAAAGGTATGTGAGGTTCACATGCATGGTAATTGTGGCGTTTGGAGTTTCTGGTTATCTTTTTTTTGTTTCTCCATCTGAAGGACAAGCTACTACAATCACAAATGGTAGATAGGATATTTCCTCTTCTATTTAAGATAAGCACAGGACTTACAAATGGATTGTTATTACTCACAAGTGCTGTATTACTAAATTTATTTTACTAAGAAGGAAGTCCACGCTCTGCTGTTTTTATTATGGCTGTTTATTATATTCATCCTTCTGCATATCCAGATGCCATAGTTATCCTAGCTTTACTTATCCTAGCTGAGAAGTTCAGAGAAAAAGAAGGGCCAGGAGTACGATGAATATGATATGTAGTGTCCAGGGAGAGAATGAAGGATAGATTTGCCTTGCCACTCCCTACAGGTGAGCCAGTACTGCTGTTTGAGAGGAGGCAATCCTCCCTGCCAGCTGGGCAATGAGATCAGAACTGCTGCAAACCTAGTGCAGCTATAATGGGGTGACTAAAAAGAGATGAGCTAATAAAATTAAAATGGGACATGGGAATATCTGAACATGAAGCGGGTAATGGGACGAAGTAAGAGTCCCTAAATCCAAGCTTTATGCTGGTTAACATAGCAGACTTTCTCTTTCACATAAGCCTCTTGTCTGTAGCAGTAAAACATAGGGCACCTAATTCTTTTGGTTGTTTTGAGCTCCTCTGCTGCAAATTTTAAGTTAAATAAAAAAACAAACAAAAACCAAAACCAAGCAAACAAACAAACAAAACCCCCAACACTTTCCATAAAAGGAAGAGTTTTACAAGTTTTAAAATTTATACTTAGATTCCCATCTTGTGGATAACATTGAGAGATACACCTACTGATATTCCTCTTAGATTCTTGATTCATAGCAACGAAGAACCCTCAGGGATGTCCAAGGAAGAAACGTGCATGTGTCCAAAAGAAAAGAAGCCCTACTACTGAAGCATGTTCATTTTGTAATAAATATTATCGACAAACCATGATCTTATAAATAAAAATGTCCCTGAAATAGCTTGTATTTCATAAAAAATTTTCAGCCCAGGATTGGCAAAAAATGTTCAACAATAAAAGTTATTTCAAGAAAGAAAACCTGTACCTTTATTTGACACTTAAGTAACAGTCTCTACTTACATTAAGTACCTATTTGTCAGCAAATATAATTATAAAATTATGATGAATTAGGGTTTTGTACAATTTTGTGCTTCTGATTTCAGAAGTCAAATTACAAATAGCGGAAAAAGTCACTTCCTCATCAATGATTCACATTCCTACTTGGCATTTTTCCCCTATAAAAATATGCACAGATTCTGCAAAGTCTTTTCCTTATGAGAGGAGTCAATTTACTGTTATTACAATTTCATAGAATCATAGAATCATAGAATCATAGAATCATAAGGGTTGGAAAGGACCTTAAGATCATCTAGTTCCAACCCCCCTGCCATGGGCAGGGACACCTTGCCCTAAACCACGTGATCCAAGGCTCTGTCCAACCTGGCCTTGAACACTGCCAGGGGTGGAGCATCCACAACCTCCCTGGGCAACCCATTCCAGTGCTTCACCACCCTCACTGTAAAGAACTTCTTCCTTATATCTAATCTAAACTTCCCCTGTTTAAGTTTGAAGCCATTACCCCTAGTCCTACCACTACAGTCCCTAAGGAAGAATCCCTCCCCAGCATCCTTGTAGACCCCCTTCAGATACTGGAAGGCTGCTCTGAGGTCTCCATGCAGCCTTCTCTACTCCAGGCTGAACAGCCCCAACTCTCAGCCTGTCTTCATACGGGAGGTGCTCCAGCCCTCTTATCATCCTCGTGGCCCTCCTCTGGACTCACTCCAACAGCTCCATGTCCTTTTTATGTTGAGGACACCAGAACTGTACGCAGTACTCCAGGTGAGGTCTCACAAGAGCAGAGTAGAGGGGCAGGATAACCTCCTTCGACCTGCTGGTCACGCTTCTTTTGATGCAGCCCAGGATATGGTTGGCTTTCTGGGCTGCAAGCGCACACTTCCGTCTCATGTTAAGCTTCTCGTCAACCAACACCCCCAAGTCCTTTTCTGCAGGGCTGCTCTGAATCTCTCCTCTGCCCAACCTGTAGCAGTGCCTGGGATTGCCCCGACCCAGGTGTAGGACCTTACACTTGGCTTGGTTAAACTTCATAAGGTTGGCATCAGCCCACCTCACAAGCCTGTCAAGGTCCCTCTGGATGGCATCCCTTCCCTCCAGCGTATCAACCGAACCACACAGCTTGGTGTCGTCGGCAAACTTGCTGAGGGCACACTCAATCCCACTGTCCATGTCGCCAACAAAGATGTTGAACAGGACCGGTCCCAACACCGATCCCTGAGGGACACCACTCACAATTTCAAACTGTTTTTCAAAAAGAAATGAAACCTACTGAGGTACCGTGTTATCTTCCGAAGTTATCAATAGTTAACATAAAGACTTCATAAAGAATGCATTTGCAGTATCTATAATCTCAATAATATATTGCTAACCTTTAAAACTTAACTATTTACCGTATCGGTATTAATATTTTAACTGCTGATAGTTACATGGGAGTGAA
Source organism: Strigops habroptila (assembly GCF_004027225.2). Taxonomy (NCBI): domain Eukaryota; kingdom Metazoa; phylum Chordata; class Aves; order Psittaciformes; family Psittacidae; genus Strigops; species Strigops habroptila. Next base: position 67,109,497 of record NC_044302.2, read on the forward strand.
GTAGATGCCAGAGGCATTATTCAGGAAGAATAGACAGACCAAGAGAGTCAAAAAAAAAGAGACTGGGAAAATGAGGATGAAGAAAGAAAATCAGAAATAAACCCCAAGACAAGCAGTAATGAAAGCATGAATATCTTTTTTTTTTGCTCAACAAATTTGAATGACAAAGTCTCAAAAAAAGAAGAGAACTGAAAAACATGCAGTAATCTAAAAAATGTTATTCTCCTCTTGATTTAGATTGTGCACTTTTCTGCTTTGAGCAGTAATTCCTCCTGGGTTCACTGTAATTTATACAAATGCTGATGAAACTTAGTCCTAGTAGAATATAGCTGTACTTACTGAGAGAGCTGGAGTCAATCTGTTTAAGATGAGTGTCAGTAAATTGGATTAATATCCGGAAAGACTGTTTTCCATTTTTCAAGTTTCCTTAAAGTCTTGGCTACATATATATCATCATTTCATTCTCTCGGGAAACCTATTATCATTGTAACACAGCCATCATATCTCTCATCTCTGTTCCTTCAGGATCAGACCAGCTTTGAAAACAACCTCCAAAAATAAGGCAACTGAACCTTTCTTAAGCAGTGAGAAAACCATAAGAAGAAAGAGTGGCCTGGCAGAAATCTGACCCGTAGCAGCAGCAATCATCTGCAGCAATATGCAGCTTTTCAAGAACCTGCACAGAACACTGAAATGAGGTTTTGCTAATGCACGCATGAAGATTAGCAGCATAGCACCAAAGTTTCTCAGCATAAGGAATCTATCTGGGTATTCAGATGCCCAATTGACATTACAAAGGAGACTTTTACGAAATTGAGGTGAGACAAAATTCCAGCAAATATCTAAGCAATGTTTTTCTCATTTTAGCTCAGCTCCCACGTCTCTTAAATCAGTGCAAAAAATCAGTTGTTCCATTAGATCCAGTCATGTGAGTCCATATTGTAGAAATCTTTGAGGACAAATATAGAATTAGAAAATAAAAGACCTAAGACAAACCAGACAGTGGGAGGATGCATCCCAGCCAACAGTCTGACTTTTCTTGTGCTTGTGTACTGTCCCACTATGGAAGTAGCTTAATTAATTTTGCTGTGACCAGCAATAAACTACTACTAATAATTCTTTGTTAGCATGGTTTAACAATGATACTTTGCCAAATTCGAGAGACATGGAAATAACTATACAGGCCAGGAATCTGATGCAAATAATCATGGTACCTTCGATAGCACCTTTCTTAGCACAGAGGCCAAGGGATTCCAGCATATCTCACTCACAAAGCAAAAATACCAAATGTTATCTCAAATACAATTAACTATTTGGGCATATCCCAGGAGCACTTTCAGGGTGACAGCAAAAAGCGAAAACTTTTCTTATTTTGGCTATTCAGATCCCAAAGCACTCAGATAATTACTACTAACATCAAAACTTGAGGAAATAAAAACTTACTGGTTTATTAAAAATGCTTCTTCTTACAAAACTACTTCTTAAAAATCACATTCTTTAAGCTTACTGGTTTTTCTGAGAGGGCTACAGTGTCTTGACAATGATAAGAAGGATTTCTTTTCGTTATTAGTAGTATTCTTAGGCAGGAATTTCTTGGATTTTATGACAGAAGCAAATTAGAACATGAAGCATGTGACAGAAATTAAGCTATTAAATACCAGAAAAGTAGCAATGACATTTGTAGTGAGGGATGAGGAATGTAGGCTTTGAAGAAGCCAAGTTATTGTGCAACACCCTTTTTGGTTTAAACACTTTCGACAGCATAACAACTTGTGCATGAATTTCAATTCTGAATTACTTTCAATAAAACTAACAACATATTCTACTTGATTGCCTGCACACTTCCAAGTGAAAGAGTGCCTCCCTATTTTATGGGTGACAAGAGCTTTACTGCATCCCTCAGACCCGCAAAACACAATCACGTAAGAAGGAAAGGCATCCTAGAAGGCTCACAGGTATGTCTAAGCAGTTGCCAGCTGCCAAATGAACTTGATTAGTACCACGGGTGCCTCAAGAAATTGTTTAACAGAATATCATAGGGAGTTCTGAAATAAAATGATCATTGTCTTTAATTTTGCATGAGTTTGTGCTGCAGCTTTGATCCAAATTTTCTTTGTTCTCCAAAATGGAATTAGGATGGGTAGAGGGTGGTACAAGCCCAATACCAGGTCCCAGATTTAGAACTGATTATAGTCTGGCTCCAAATCGGATTTCTGAAAGCTGTTTTTCTTTACCAAATTCCATGTGAGACCTGAAAATACACAGAGACATTACAGCCTGATTCTGCCACTGTTAATCATTCTGCAAACTTTTCATTCCTCCATGGAGAGCCAGAAAGCCATGCACAATTTAAAATCTCTTCTGAATGTTTCCTTCTGGGAATTTCTTGGGTATAAGCACACTGTGCTTTTCAGAGAAATAAATGCAAAAGGAGATACTACACTATTTAATTAATGCTATCATGCTCCCAATGCTGTGTTTCTGTCTTACACATTAATACACCGGTCTTTCAGAAATGTTCAAAAATTTTCAAACAGGTTTTCTAGGTCCCCATTGGGAAATATGCTGGCCAGGTAAGCAGAAAGGCTGTGTCAATGCCTTTGTAATAGAGTCGATAATTCAAAGCCTTTACTGTAATGAAGTCAGCTCTTGCTTTAAATCAAAAGCTAGAAGAATCCATGTCTAAGGTGAATTGAGACACCAAAACAAAAATCTGATTTTTAGGCAGAGCTACTAATGCCTCCAGATCAGATTTTTTTTCTCTTTTATCACTGCATCCTCACAGATTGAACTAGGGTTGTGAGGATGACTCTTCTCCCCATGAAAACTCCCTTCCGCTCTACAAAAATTAATTCTATTTGGATTCAGTCCTAATAAATGGTTTTCTTCCCAAAACAACAAGAACAAAAAGGCACTTCATTCTTTTTCATTTTTGTGAGATCAGACAAGATTATTTGTTTCATTTCTAGGCCAGTGTAACAAAATTAGATGAAATCATGGTCTATTGTAATAAATCTGCCATAAGTGATGAGGTTAAGTTCCCAGTGACCCCATAGCCCAGTAACTTACGTGCTCATGTGGGTGTAGATAGCTTTCACACGAGCTCCTTTACTGGCTTTCCAGACAGCCACCTACTGGAGTGGTGTCACTATACAGGATGTATTTAACACCACTTGAGAAGAAGGGAGAAAACTCAGGTATTGTACACATGACTCTCATGCACTCACAGCAAGCAGAAAGCTTGTAAGAAAGTAGTCAGATCCTCAGCATGTTCTTTGCGTTTTACTCTCTCCTTCAATTATTTATTAGCCTTGGAAGAAGTTCAGCATCTCTACTGAAGGTAGAAGAGACTGTTCCAGGTCTAAGCTAACTCCTATCAGCATCATTTCTTCCTATCTTTCCTGTTAGTCTGGTTTGAAAAGGAGTTCTCTTTGTTCTTTGTTCATGCAGAATTTTTTTTGAAGGTAACCTTTAGAGGTTCATTTCCCAGCTTTCCTTGGCATGGATAGTTAGTAGCTATTTCTTGCCTTACAGCCCTTACATTTTATGGCTTTGATTCTCAGCTTGCTAACTTTCTTATAAATAGAAGAAAGGGTTGTCTAGATTTACAAATTAAGTCAATCCTAAAATAGCATCTTTCACTACTGCAATTCCTTCTTCTGACATCTCAAAATAGGATTGCAAGTCCTGGGAAGGGTAAGTCATGACAGAAACAAACAAAAAAATCTTTACCCCTGAAGAAAACAAATTTTCCCTGAGACCTGAATATTAACAATATTGCTTTCTGATTCAGTCTTTCAAACAGTGATGATATTATTGTCTCTGAATTAACAGCCTGTCTCTTAGGAAACTGGCTACTGTTTGTAGTGGGTTTGTAGGCTTAGAATTTTTAAAAAGAGGAGGTTCTTATTTGGCTTCTCTGAAGGTACTCACAAAGTGCCTCAAAATGAAAAAACCCAAATAGCAATTTATTTCCCAAGGGAATGTTTTATTCAACGGTGAAATGTTCCCACCAGAAATCTTTTTGCTTGTCTTGAAATATATTTAATCTTTTTTTCTTTCCTCCCTGCCTTTCCACAGGGACTGAATTCATGATTATCTTAATGGTAATGTCCTGAATTCTTTTAAAGTTCTGTGAAGGAAATGTGGCTTTGTGCTAATTACTTTCAGTTCTTAAAAGCCACAATAGAAGAGTCTGGTTAATGTATTCATTGAAGGAATTATTTAAGCTCCATTTCAGTCTCTCATTATAAATGAACAAAAGAAACAAAAAGTGATTTGCACTTAAGAATTACAGCATGAAGTGTCCCTCAAACAAAACCACCAGCTACTAACATCTTGGACAGACATTAGCAATGATGGGGATAAATTTGTAAAGCATGCACACGCCTACACTTGACCCACAGTGTACCAACAAGGGAGAAAGCCAATATGGCCCCATTAAATGGAGTGGCAAAAATGCAGAATGCACAAAACCACAGCAGTTCTCCTGCTGCCAAGCAACCGTAGCCAATAAAGAAGCCAGGAGGGGAGAAGTGGAGAAAGACCAAGAAAATGGGGCAGAGAGGGGGAGAGAGCAGATGCTAGGGAAAAAGGTGAAGTCACATAGAAGCATACAAATCAAAGTTATACAATTCCTTTTAAATCCTGCTGATTACAACCTTCTTCATAGCTGAGATTAACACAAAATATGCAGACATGAACAAAAGCTGGAATTATATTTGAGAACATTATCTAGTTCCTCATTTACTGGATACACAAGAGATAGTTAGATGGATATGATTTGTGTTCCGCAAGCAGGTTATTTAAAATAAAAAAAAAAAAAAATATCAAAAAAGCTTCTGTGGTTTGAGCAAGATTGTGTCTGAATTCAAGACAGTTCTGCTTTCCAAAACACACCTGTTTTAAAATGCTGTTTTTCAAAATACTTGAAAGTAGGCACTTGAATTGCTATGTGAACACAATGAAAGGACACCAAGACATACAGTCTGGAGAACTCATTTTCTGCCACTTGTTGTGTGCCTCACTTGGTTGACCATCAAGGAATGGTTAACTCCAGTGTCATTTTTCAAAAGCTTACCCAGTTTTAAAATGGTCAGCACCAGTGTGTGCCATGGGAGAAAGTGGAGCAAGTAACAACTTCAGAAATTGTTCTGCATCCTTCAGTATGTTCATTTATCAATGCACTTTGTCACTGACCTGCAATATCTTCCAGAACAGGCAACAAACTATGCCAAATTGAATGAACAAATAATAATCTGGGATTAGCAAGATCAGTCACTTCTTCTAAATGTTATCTAGTCAGCAGTACCTGATTTCAAATTATCATTAGCATGAAAGAAAGCAGAAAACAAGACTTACTGTTGTTTTACAACATATATCATAATTAGCTGAACTTGGGCTATCCGATTTATTGCACTTTGTATTTTTGTGTGTGTTAGAAAAAATGCTACTAATACAACTTTCCTGTAGTAAGGAAATAACAAATGACAAGTGTGCATCAAGCAAAATGATTAAATTAGATAATCTAATTTAATTTAGTGACCACATAATTTACGGGATTTGTTGTTCCTCATTGAACCCCATTGCTCAAAGTTTTTTATTTCAGCAGAACTACAGAATACTCTAGGTTTCCTTCTTCAACTTTGACTGAGTTTTGGAAGAGGAAACTTGCAAATTCTCCAGAATTGCTTCATCAGTCTTCCTGGGCGCTCTGAGCACAGTATTTTCCTCATGAAAGTAAGATTCCACAAGATTATAATCTTCACATTTTCTTCCATACTTAAATCTTGGGCTTTTGTGACCAAGGACTAATGAACAAAAAAGAACTTCTAAGCAAAGAAATTTAACTACTCATTCTGCTTCTTTTTTACTGTTAAACTTTATTACCTTACAGAATAATGAACCCTGTAGAAAATTCATCGAGCTGAATTACAGACTTCTGCTCAAAACCTGATTACACAGAGTTCAAGTACTGGTGGTGGAAGGTCCTGTTTATTCTATAGCATCTGTATCATATTAATGCAAAATAAGGCAATTATAGAATGAATCACAGCATCACAGAATGGGTTGAGTTGGAAGAGACATTAAGACCATCTAGTTCCAATCACCCCGCTACGGGCAGAGACACCCTCCAATAGACCAGGTTGCTCAAAGCCCCAACCAACCTGCTCTTAAACACCTCCAGGGTTAGGGCAGCCATAACTTCTCTGAGAAACCTGTGCCAGTGTCTCACCATCATCACAGTAAAGAATTTCTTCCTAATATCTAATCTAAATCTACCCTCTTTCAGATTAAAGCCATCCCTCCTTCTATCTCTACATTGCTTTGTAAAAAGTCTCTCTCCAGACTTCTCATAGGCCCTGTTTAGGTAGTGGAAGGCTGCTACCAGGTCTCCCCTGAGCTTTCGCTTCTCCAGTCTCATGAGGTTGAAAACTTAGAAAGTTTACACTGGCCCACCTCTCAAGTGTGTCAAGGTCTCTCTGGATGGCATCCCTTCCCTCCAGTGAGTCGGCTGCACCACACAGCTTGGTGTCATCTGCAAACTTGCTGAGGGTGCACTCAATCACACTGTCCATATTGCCAGCAAAGATATTGAACAGTGCTGGTCCCAGTACTGACCCCTGAGGAACATTACTCATCACCGATCTCCACTTGGACATTGAGCCGTTGACCACAGCTCTTTGGGTGGAACCTTCCAGCCAATTCCTTATCTACTGAGTGGTACATCCATCAAATCTATGCCTCTCCAATTTAGAGATACGGATGTCATGCGGAATAGTGTCAAATGCCTTGCACAATTCCCCGTAGATGACATCAGTAGCTCTTCCTCTATCCACAAGTGTTGTGGCCCCACCTTAAAAGGTGACCAAATTTGTCAGGCACAATTTGCCCTTAGTGAACCCATGTTGGTTGTCGCCAATCACCTCTTATTTTCCATGTGCCTCAACACAGTTTCCAATTATCATGACGTATTTCTTCACAAGGTGGGGTTCTTTACACAAACCGTATTTGTTCATTGCAGTCTTGGCATATTGTTGGGCCTCTGACCATCTCTCCGATGTATTAGGGAGAAGAAGTTCAAGGATGTCCTAGCAGACTGCTGATGCTCACTAATTACATTTATACTATTTTCTGCTAATCAAATCATACAGTGTTTACCGCAAGATACATTCTTCAAATAGCCAGCACAGACATTAGAAAACAATGGTAACATTATCTCTATGACCTGCAATTCAATCAATCAGATAGGTTTCAGTTACCTCATTTCTTTATAATAATGCACTGCAATTCCTATTCAGTCCATGTGAGTATGCTTTTTCTTGTCTGGGTAGCAAAACTACCATTGTTTCCATTAATACGATATTGGCTTTGTTTGTATTTTGTGATCAGTTTCATAACTTTTTGTGACAGCTTGCACAATGCTGAAATAAAAGTCAGAATTTTCTCATGCTTGGTAAATACTAAGACATCCAGCAAGAAAAATAATTGGAATGAATAGGTTCATGGCATAAGACTTTGTGCAAATTTTTCCACTGTGATTGTCCTTGTATTAGAAGACTTGATTCATGGACTTCGAAGAATCTTGTTCTTCATATTGGATTTTACGTTGTATATTTTAGTTTAAAAATACATTTGATGAGATTTGTAATGTTTTGTGCCAATGTAAGAGTGGGTTTAATAACTTTAGAGTCCTTCTAATCCTCAGAAGTATGTGGATATAGGAATTATTAGGTTTTTTTCTTTATTTCTTGTGAAGAAAAATAAAAAATGCAGCTTTGTCTTTATAGGGTTGGAGGTTTCCTTTCTTATCTCTCCATATTTAGTATACCAAACCTCTGTCACATGTGTTATCCATGAAGTAAGCTGGGTCAGACTCTTGCAACCAGAATTTCTAAATTCTTTCAGATCTTTATGCTCTAAATAAGGAGCTGAATGGTTTCTGGAGATGATGATAGCAGGCCTGGGTATTTGACACAAACTAGCAAGTAACAGACCAGATATCCAGCTGGAGTAAATTAGCATGTCTTCATTTAAGTTATTGATTTATACCAGCTGAAGAATTATACCTGCTTTAACAAAAACACTTTTTTTTTTTTTTTTTTTAATTACAGCAGGACTTTCTAATTATCTTGCCATACATCTTTCTGACTCTACTGTTTAGCAAGATACTATGTCTCTAATTTACTTCGCAGAATATCTGAGTCCCTGTTGTTCGAGTGCAGTGACTCAGCAGCTGCCCCACCCTATGAGCTAGCGTATCCAGACAGAGAACACCTTCCCCACGGCCTTCCCACCTCCTGATAAACCTCACTGCCTCTCCCGAGCATAAACATACCCTCACCACCTGTATTGCAGGGTGCTTCCCTACCCTTTTTGCACTGTGTTTTGTTCCAACAGTCAGTATTGAGAGAATTTCCTACAGCATGAGTCATATATCTTTTGTAGATGAGTTGTTTGATACTTGTTTTGTGTTAGATACACCTCTTTGTCTCACCAGATGGTGTTTCACAACATTTTCAAAGCCTCATAGTATTGAAGGCCAGAGGCCACATCCATTATCAGCCTATACAGTTTCAGATAGCATTAAGCTATCAATGTACTCTGTATTATGCATCAAAAACTTTTGGATGACGGAAAATACATCTTTTAGAAGAAGCATCCAGTCTCAAAATGCAACTTATCACTTGATGATTAGGGAGCATGAAATAACATCCTGTACTAGCATAAGTACATTGTACAAGAGAAAGAGTACACCTGAATTCCCTCCTAAAATGCTTTTCAGTGCAGTTTGTCATCTTTCTGTTTAAAACATGGTACAGCTTAACTAAAAAACAATTGTGGTATATGCAAGTGAAAGAAATACCAACCACAGGAAGTATAACATACAGCAGCTACTGAGAGCTGCTAGATTGCTGCAGCAAGGTTCAGGCACAGACAGAGGCAGAATCCAGTAGCCAAGAGAGTCTGCACAAAGGCAGACAGAGAACAGAACCAAACAGCTCCCAATAAACTCCCAAATACCTGCCATGAGGCTGCTCTGAGGTCCTGCTTGGCTTCAAGGAATTTGAAATTGACGCTTTCCTGGCCTGAAGCTACTGGCATTGTTATGGCATTCATGTAAACCAGTAAAATTTATCCTGTCTGTTCAGGGTTTAATTTGTAACCCAGAATAAAATACCTTGATTTGGGATCCTAAAGGATAATTTTTACTTTCAACTCTTTCCTGATTACTACAACACAGAGTAAAATGCAGCATTCATTGCAGGGATTAACTCTGAAAGAAACAAAAGATGCACAGGAGTTTACAGATAAAAAGCTCGTAACACATCAAAAATTCAGATGAAAAGAATCTTCCAGTTGATCTAAACCTCTTGAGATCTTTCAATAGCAGTCCTTACTGCTACACTTTTTAGACAAATCACCTTCTCAGTATGTTAGTTCTGGATTTTTTTACTAGTTTAAGGGAATATACACTAGTATACAAGTAACTGAGCATCCTGCCAAAAGTAGTGTTCTCATTTCACCAATACTGCGGATATCAACTCAGAATTCAGAAGCCACTGTGCAATTCTCCAAGCTGTCCAGAAGTTGTACAGCTGAAACAAGGTGGTATGATCGCACCCACCAAAGACAACTGAGCTGTGAAACTTATTGGCAAAGGTTGCACTGAATATAGTATTGAAATTGAAACACATTAGAACAGAACCAGACATATAAGTTAATATGAAGAATATGTAGGGTTACCACAGTGAATGATAACATACACTTTTTCCAATTGAAAAAGTCATATCATACTATGCCTGCTCACTGTATTGCTCTGTACTTTTCACGGAAGCCATTAATTTCTCAAGCTGGATATGTACCACAGGTCCAGCTGAACACCCATCTGATTAAGGATGTCAGTGCTAGTATACTGGAAAATCAGTTTTTGATGATATCTGATATTCCTGATGCAATACATTCTAGATAATTGTGTACTGTTGTAAATTAGAACTTATTATTTCAATTTAGTGTAGTGACTGGACTTTGTTTCACATAAAGTGAGATACTTCCTAAAAAGAAACTGATTTGTCTCTCCACAGTCATCTGGTACATGAATAAGAAGTTCTGAACCTCAAGCAGATAATTGTTTAGGTTTTAATCTGTAAGTAAGTTTTACAGTTATATTAGCAAAATGAGAAAACAGAAACTACAATGACTTTATTCAGAAATAAGTTTTTGTATAGAATTTCTTCCTTTAAGAACACAATGAAGTAATAAATGCATGCTCGTCATCATGAAGGCCTGTAAGACTCCATCACTAATCAGAAATGGATAAAGCCATGAAGTTAAAAGCTCCTGGATTTTCAAATTTGAGTTTTAAACTGGAAGAATGTTGGCTATTAACAGGCGGAGTACATTCTTTTCCATTGTTTATTTCCATTGTATATCCTCCTGAAGATAGCTATAAACAAATTTAAATGTGTAGATGCTTATCAACATTCAGTGCCAATTTACAGTAGAATATCTGGCACAAATAACAGTATACAAAACAGTAAAAAAGACTGCCTTCTATCCAGGAGCCCAGATCCAGGCCATTATAAGGAGTGAACAAAAGATTCTCTCTCTCTAATCTCCAACAGAACCCCTCCAGTCACCATATATTCAAAGAAAGGTTGGAAAGGAAAATGAGGTGTTGTTTCAACAGCTGTGAAACAGCCACCACGCTAAAAAGAACAAAAATGTATTTAAATATCAGATGCTTTACACCCGTGGATTTAATCATGCCAAGACATCATGATCCTGGAAGACAGCATCAAGCTATGGCTTCCAAGAAACAATGTAGAAATCTATTTTTTGTTAACGATCAGTAAGATTATTTAAAGCTAACTTTAAAGTCTGCTGACAGGCTGAAATATGATTTATCACTTGCCCTTTAGTGGCAAAGCAAACCCTCTGAACTGAACCTACTTTTTTCTACACAGCCTGCAAATTCTTCTCACATCTCAAGAATGGAAACAGAACTGTGTTTTTGAGCTCCCACAAGACAGTTTCTTACACCCTTCTCATAATCTTCAAATCTAGGTAGAAAACTATAACGGGCATCTTGAATGTCTACAGCCCACAGAGAACTGAAATGCTTCCCAGAGAAGTTTAGGAGTATCTGTGTAGTGATTTCAGTCACAGGCACATCTTGGTAAAGGACTTCAAATTCCATATAAATAATTCCAGGGATAAAGCAGTTTTGTGCTATTACTCCAGGAAAAGGCAGCTGATGTTATGAATGGCAATGAACATTTTTGTAAGGGACAATATACTCCAAATCTTAGAGCAGCAAATTAAGATACTATGCATAATAGCTGCCAAAGAGCTCTCACTATTTCCTTAGTCTAATGCCACTACCATTGATAGTGGCATTAAACTGGCACTATCTCCCTGGCACTCTTGTAGGACACAGCAGCAAGGAAAGCAGGGAAAATGAACTCTCACTCAACGGCAGTGGAAATGATAGATGAAAACACGTGGATAAGCAATTCCCACAGGCACTGAGAAGCTTATTCTTCTTCTGGTCTCAGAATCCAGAACTTTTGAAACACATCAGAAGTCAGAAAATACAATGAATTCAAAAGAAGTTACTGCAAGTATCTAAGAAATGACCAGTATAGTTCTACATTTCTTTCAGACACAAGGAAGATAAACAGAATCTATGTACTCAGAAAAACAGAATTTATTTTATGACATAGGTGCCATATATTGAGAGCAAAAGGAAAAAGAGGGACAGGAAAGCAATAAGAGCAAGTAAACATAGTATTACTAGAGGACATCGTTACAGGGAATATATTTTGAAAAGAATACAACATGCATCACACTGAATTTAAAAACAGTGTATTTCTGTGGTAGAAAATGAGTAACAGGCAGCAGCTAATAAAAAATTTTGATTCACTGTCTCGATGACATAGGAGAAAAGTCCTTTAAAAGTCTAATGCACCACACTGTTTTTCCCATTTGGCCTGAATGCTGCACACAACTTTATTTGTTTAAAAATGTATCTCTTTATGCTCTGCTGCTGATTTCCCAATTTGAAATCTTCTTACTTTTTCACATGTTTATGGCTTCTTCTTTGTCATAAACTTAAAAGAAACAAAGCCATCTGCCATGAGATACACATAGCTGCCTCCCACCCAAACTGGTGCTATGCTAAAAATATCTGTAATTAATATTCTGCACAAATGCTTATCATAAAAACCATAGATAAAGCACAGAGTAGGCAGAGAATTTACAACAGACCACTTACTAAGTTCAAAATTGCTTCCAGTTTTCACTTATCTTCTCATTTAATAGAATAACCATTTCCCTCCCTTAATGAAACCCAGTGCAAGACTTCATTTGTATGAAATCTACTGACTGGCTTGAAGGGTTGATAAAAAATTCATTTTTACATTGCCTGTTGAAATGCAGTTGACTGATATTTATAACAGCTTGGCTAACACTCAAAATATATTCCCTAAAATAAATTCTGGCAGTTTGATTTTATATCCTCACAAATCAGTTTATTCCTACTCTACTAGCATTCACAGAGGTGCTTTATTGTTGTTCAAAGTTAATTAAGAGAAGTCCTTCTGTAAACTTCCTGTGGCCATGTATGACAATTTGCTTGCTTCTTCCAAGTAAGTTCAACTTAGTTTTAAAAATCTCTTAATCTTTAACAATCTCTAACAACCTCTAAATATAGATTACTCGAAGCTTGAATTCAGTCTTGTTCCTCAAAACCTTATAAATCAATAAATCAAGAGACAAAATCACCAAGCATGAGACTCTGTAGTGACACATGGAACAATAAAAAAGCTGGATTACATTCCTTGAACAGATCTGCTTATGGATAACCTGCAAACAGGCAGCTAAGCTGATTTAATGAATCATTTACTGCACAAAAACTTGCTCAGAAATGACGGTTTCTAAAATACAATTAAGCACCTTGTATAAAATGAAGGAATTGTCTCACTGCTGTTTCTAAAACCTAGGGATGCTGATCATCCATTAGTACCTTCTTATTTGGTTCACTGGTGAATAAGACTAAGACTAAGCAAGACTAGAGATAGAGCAGTACTTCAACACACAGCCCATTTGTTTAGATACTTCTCTAAATCACAGGTGAAGGAGATGTTTGAATGAGTATAGTAATATTAGACCTCATCATTTTGCATTAACTATCACAAAATAAAGGCACCTTTGCTCTTATGATTAGAATTGCAGATTATGAAGAGTTTGGGTTTTACACTCAAACTTCACCAATATAAACTAAGTAGAAGAGTGGTCATGGTAAGTCATTTAAAGCTGTCTATTCAGTACATAAATACATCTGCCCAAATAGAAATTTCAGACTTGATATGGAAAGAATTATGTACCCTAGATTTCAGTTATCATCTTCTCTTTTATTTCTATGTATTATTACCTTCCATTACACATATTAGGTATGGGGATGCTTCTCACTTCTCAAAGCTGTTCATACTTTGAGCAATGCAACACATAACCTATTGACATTTGCTTCTGTCTCATTTGACTGGAAGAAGTGTTAAAGATAGAAATCAATTTCATTCCAGTAGGAAATCAGGGAATTGAAAATACAGTTCTTGACTTTACAGATGAAGGTATGTTTCACAGTCTTATTTTAGTGTCAGATGGGGGTTATTCTGAAACAGCTTCACTATGTAAGTACTTTTGGGGAAAAAGCAAATCAAACCAAACCAAACCAAGAACTCCACCAGCTTTAAAAAACTGAACCTAAAAATCAACCTGCAAAAAACGAGGGTGTGTACAATGTTGGTGATGGATTAAATGGTCCTGGAAACTCCTTATAGTTCTATTTTCATATGTAGGAAAATTGAACCACATGGCAGAAAAAAAAATAAATTATTTTTCAACACTTATTCTGGGGCACTTCCTTCTTCTGATTAAGCATACAAGCCATATTTATTTCAGGAAAAATGGCAAAAATCTCTTTTACTAAACTAGAGGTCTTGGAATTGCTTTGGTTCAGACATACTTTTTTCTTCTTCAGGTTAAAGATTTAATCAGACACAAGCAGAAGTCACTTCAAATGTACAGCTTATTGTATATTACTTTATTATTTATTTTGAAGAACAAGACTAAACTCAGAAAACATTGTGGCAAACTTTAGAACAGAATTATTTAAGGATAATTGCATCTTATCCAGCAGTATTAATGGTACCTCCTCACTATCCCTAAATGTTGTTCCTGTGAAGTATTTTAAACTAAACTATAGTAGAAATTTACAGGATATCATGAACCAGGGAAATCATCACTTTACTCATTTCAGATAATCCTAAATCCTCTCTACAGTACATATTTTCTCATCTATTACACACTCTGAGCCATCTGTGAATGCTTTTCCAGGATTTAGCAGAACTAAAGAGGGCTCTCTTCCTATAACTTTAATTTCGCAAAATGAGAAATGTGATCACTAGAGTATATTCATAGTATTGAAATAATGCAAGAAACAGGTGTTTTCCAATAAGAACTTAGCTCCCAGTTGCACTGTTCCATTAAATGGATTTCCCTACTTCTCTCTTGCCTGACAATGACCCAGTTCCAGAGCTGTTATATTTATCCATGTGACAGCAGGAAAAGTTTTAAAGATTATTCAACTGTTTGCTTAATGTTTAGTTTTCAAGAAAACGTATCACTCCAGTTTTATTCCAATAATTTTTATCTACATTGCTGTAGCGCTTACATAACACATATATGCACATATATAACACATATAATCCAAACATAACAGCGTGTGAATAAGGAGTGAGCAACCTGCGATCACTGGTTTGATGAACTTTTTATGAGCTTAAGTGCTCCAGAAAAATAAATGTGTGCCTCCACCTACAAAAAACTTCATATTTCTAAAATCAAAACCATAAATGGTTTTGAAGTTGCTTAGATATTTGGTTTCCTGTTTTTCCCATCAGTTTCATTCCTCTCAGGAGAGAAAAGTGCTAAAACTCCATTAAGACAGACTAACTGCTCTTACAGCCATTCCACCATTCCAGATCAAGAAAGGGCAGGGAATACTAGCAGCCTTATTGTAAATTTTCAAGCAATTCTCAGTTAAATTTTGCAGTTTCTGGTGGCTGAGACAAAATTTGAGATAGATGTTAGCAATTTTTAAGGGATTTAGGCAAACTAAATCTAGATCTCTATCTTTCAAGATTTTCTCCTTACCCATATAAATATACCTAGCCAGGGTTCATTGGATAAGGAGCATGCAGCTCTTTGTAGAATTAACTTCCTAGATAAAATACAGACATAGGCTACATTAATTCATCTTCATCACTACTTTAATTTTCTTTTAGAAATAGGCTTATCTAATTAACTTCTGTCTAAACCTGTCTAATATCATACAGAAAACTGCAGTGAATGTGGTTGAACAAATATAAACTGAAGCCAATATAAACAAAAAACACTTATTTTCTTTCAAGTTATCCCCTTTTACGTTTTACTTCACTTGAAGTACATTTGAACTTTGGGGGGAAAAAAAATTACTAATCCATTTCTCTATTTCTTTTGCAAATATAATTCTAGCAAAATAAGTAAGGCAAGTAATGGAAGTAGATACTACTGGATAAAAATTTTTAAATGTCCAGTTCGATAGCCATTTTCAAAAGTAAAGAAGATGGATAGATCTTCATTTACTATACTTCAAAACAAATGAGTACAGATTAAATTCTTGCATCACTTTTTAAATACACAACATAGATGGAGCTGCTACTAGTTATCTTTCAGATAAGAACAAGTTGATTCAATGCCTTTCAGTACATTCTGAAGTTTCAAAGCCTCTCTTTTCTCTTCATCAACATAAATATCTCTGTGGACGAGGAAATCACAAAGTTGGATTCAAATGTTAAATGCAGTTCTGCTGACAAGAAAAATCATCTGTACAAACTAATTTATACAAAACTATGTATTAGTAACTAGTATCCATCTATGAATTATATGTAGTTATCCTGGCTGCTTAACACCTCTTCTTTACCCTTAACTTTAGATAGTGCATAGGTGCTGAGAAATTTCAAGAGACCCTTCTTCAGGTTAAAAAAATCTTCTGCCCTAGAGAATTTCTTTGCTTCTGTATTAACAGATCATTACATCATTAAATCAGCTGTCACTGAGGATAAATGCCACTCAGAAGTGGCTTGACGTTTCAACAGCTTTTCTCTCATACTGAATACTAATTTATTTGCAGGGAACTAACAAGTAGTTTTTGCTGGTCTGACACTGAACAGCAAACCATTGTTCAGCTAGTTCTTGTTTGAGCCATTATCTGATTTCTAACCTGAAAGTAAAACCAGATTCTAACTGAGGGCAGGCTGACAGATCACATCATAGGAGCAGGTACCAAATCAGCAAGATGGAGAAAGGAACCATTTGCTCACCACAGTGCACATCAGTCCTTTTGAGAGCTAAAGTATAAAACATGGATGATAAGAAACAGAGACATGCAGTCATCTTTTAATAAGAACCAAAAGGATGTCATGCGAGAAGAATGGGAACTCATCTTCAACACTTTCCCTCAAGCATTCAGCATGAAAAGGGTTATCTTTTTAAGTAATATACTAACCTAGTAGCACAGAAGGAAAAACCCCAAACAAAAAAGCACTGTTGCCAAAAGGACAACACATTCCAAAACACCAAGGAGATGTTTGTTGTAATTCCTCCTCTTTTTTCCCTGAATTTCTGCCATAGGGATCTAAAACGCTGGGTCTCCGAGGAGGAGGAGATGCCAACTGTGCTCCTCTTGTGCAGCCCCTAGCCATTAATTCATGAAGTGTCAATGAAAGGCCGCCTGTTCGCCGCATCCCCCCGGCTGGCTGTCTGAAGCAGTGGGTGGTGACTAGGGGGATGACGTAACCCAAAGTGGCTGTCGGCAGTAGGTCACGGTTCATCTGCTTCCACTAAGGAATTGCAGCTGTGCAATCTACAGCCTTTACTCAGGAGAAGATTGGCCACATGCATGAAAGCATCCTGTAGCTGTTACTTGTATCTTCCCCAAAGAACGACACAGGAAAGGAGGAGATTACAGAGAACTGCAATGGGTCACTGGTATGGCTGACATCCACCCTCAATGAGACAAGGGCCATCAAACAAAGTAATCCCAAAGTATTAAGACATGCAGGTGAAAATTTAAGGAATATAAGTGCTAAAACAAGCAAAATATTTGAAAATGCTGTTCAAAGCATCCAGCCTCCAGGTACCAACTGATTTTCTGAGTGGTGATACAAATGGTAAAATCAAGCACGAAGTCTGCAAAAAGGGCTAACGTTAGTCCTCCAGAAGAAAGGACCAGCAATTCAGAAAAACAAGATATCAGAAATAGGTGGAAAAGATGCTGGAAAAATAATGTTAGGAAATTGCTGGCTACCTCCTCTCAGTTCATAGCAAAGCTAGTGGATTTCTCATTTCAACAAGTGCCCTTTGTGTCTCATTCTCCTGATGGACATTCTAGTGAAGATCAAACCGAGGATTTTTTCAAGAATAAAAATCACTCAGAAAAGTAAGTGAAATTTGAAAGGAAAACACAAGTTCCCAACACAAACGTTCAAAATACGAACTTCCTTTCATCCCAGGCCTAATCACTCCTTTTCATTCCTTTCTACCACTTCTCACGTACTTTTGTATCCTCACTCTGAAGGTTAACAGAGTGATGACTCTACAAACACAACCACCTGTGCCTCTTGTTTCTCTGATTCTCACTGAAGCAGATTCACATCTTCAATTCTAAGGTTCTCTCTGCCCTTTCAGCTCATCTGGAAATGAAAAGGCAAGACATTCTGAAACCCAGGATTGCTAAAAATTTTGCAAAAGTTTGCAACTGGTATTTTTTCATCTTCTTCAATGGTATGATAGTAATATATTTTCAACAAATTCTCACTCAGTAGTAAGCTTCAGCATGCAGCAAGATTTTCTTATTAAATGCAAAGCTCTCTGGTTTTTGAATGGTTATCTGCTGGAAGTTGATTATGTCTGAATTCTTTCCAAAATGAATTCATGGAAAATAATGACAGCTGACAAGAAATATAGTAGAAATCCAGATGAAGTTGAAGATAGTATAGAGAAAGCTGCACAGATAATGAGATTGCAGAAACCTGCACAATAAAAGGGTAGCGTAGCAAGAGCTACAGAACTTAGCTAACAGCTGAGATACAAGGATGAGATGAAATTTAAGTTCATTCTATAGATATAAATTTGGTCTAATCTAGTATCTGAGGTGTGCCTCTGTGTGCACCCAGTGAACTTCCCTGCACAATCCAAGAACTCCCTAGACAGCCATTTGTACAGGTGAGAAAATGGATTGATCCGAAACAGTGAGTTGACTAAAACAAAGGTGATTCACTGAAATTTTAGCCATCTTTGGAACTACTACTGTCTGACTACTTGGTCCAAGAGTGCTTCGGATGGGATTCTTGGACTGTCTTGAAGATGACTCCTGAAAGGTGGTCAAAGTGGACTAACCATTATAACCATTGATCAGCCTAAGACATCCTTGACAAATGATGTTCCCAGGCAAATTACAAATCTGCTGTGCTGGGGAAGAAGTTTCACAGAAACAAACATTCAGGTGACATGTAGTGGAATTCTTTTGCTTATAAAAAAAAATTAAATTACATAATGACAAAAATCAAGAACTGGTGCTCTAGACTGCCTTTAGCTGTCAGAAGGCAGAAACAGAAAAAGGACTCTGAATGTACGTAGTCCAAAAATGTAAACTATTATCTTTCTCAGGTGAGGGTAAGCGCGAGGCTGAAGAGAGTTAAGAAAGAAGAAAGTCTTGTTTTCATAATTCTAAGCCACAAAACATAGAAAATCAGGTAAAATACAATACAAAAATAGATTTTAAAAATCCACAGAAAAGTTTGAGAAAACACAAGAATGACAGAAAATATCAATAAGTGGAGTGCAAAAATAAAGTAGGAAATACAGAGGGTGATAAAGCTGAAAAACTTTGAAGATTGGCGTCAATGAGCAAGATATAGAATTATGGAAGAAGGCTGATCAACACGCTGAACAAACTAGAGTGACGTGTATAAGACATAAAGCTATGTGTAACATAAAACCCCAACAACTTCTGAATACAGGTACTATGAGGAAAGAATTGTTGAAGAGTGGAAATAAAACTATTGCGTAAGTTTTCATGTATTTAAAAATTATCTATCTGGAAGAACATTATTTTGGAAAACAATTATTAAAAAAAAGAGTCTAATGGGATTGTAGAGTAAGTCTGCCAATCATAAGTACAGTCCCTTTTGGATACAGGCAAAGATCTCATTATTGGAGAGGAAACTACTGGCGAGAATTTCCAAGAATTATGGAAAACTAATAAGATGTACTTTTGAAAAGAAAGGACTACTAACAATGGTAGGCCAAATAATTTTTAAATGCAGTAGCTAGAAGAACTTGAAAAATGAATGAAAAACATTTACTCAACTATCCAAAAGGAGAAAAAAAAAAAAAATGGAAGAAAGAAAAAAAAGTAACTACTTTAGACGTAGTTTTGGTAAGCAGGAATGAAATTGAAAATATACTTGGATCAAGTAGCTATATGTCTATTTACTTAAATAGACAGAAAGATAAAAATAAGTTTGCAAAATTGTCAGTCTGTGAAGAATTAATGCTTCTGGTAGGCAAATCCAATCAAACTAAAGAGCTCAAAGTCTCAAACTGTTTTGAGGCTTAAATTTCCACAAGTCAAACTACATAAAAGCCCTACTTGGAACACAAATCCCAAACGAGTAAAAACAAAAAGCATCCATACCTAATGTAATGAATCATTGTATATAAAAAGATATTGGTAATAATATGTGTGCCTGCAAAAAATGAGGAAAAAAGAGGAGACTGAACTTCAACGAAAGCTAGGCTTTAGCACAGTTGAGGATAAAAACAACATTGACTAAAGCCTAACTGGACATAACCTTGAGGAAGAAAATAATAAAGATGATGATAAAAAAGCAGAAATGATACTCAGTGAAACTGGAATCAAGCTCAAAGATTTCAGGAATTTCAGCCTAGAAAAACAAATCAAGTTTTGATATAAATTTTAAAAAAGATTAGTTGCATTGACCATGTGTGCAGAGGTACAGAATGAGTATTATGAAGTAAGACCATGTAAATGAAATTGCCATAGCAAATTTGGAAATGCAATTCAAAAATTACAATATTGTAAGGAAAAGAGAAGACACTGTGAATAAGTTCTATGTGAAGATAAGAACAAGCTGGTATTTATGACATCAAAGTCTGGCATTTAATAGTTCTGCAGCATACAGTAAAAAATCAAAGGACAGGAATCTGAGAAGGACTTTAAGGACTTCATATTCAGTATTTCATGATATTTTACTCATGACCTTTGGCACAAAAAGCAAAATGTGATGATGACATATTATCAACACAAAAAAGCATTATAGGAACTTGAGAAACAAAGGGATAGAAAAATGACATTGGGTAGTATAAAGTGAAAATACACACAAGCATCCTATTCCACAAAATTCCCAGTGTAGAATCCTATTTATGAGAACTTCTAACCCTACAAACAAAAAACCTGACACAGAAACATAGAATTCATAGATATAGTAGAAAACAGATATTTAAATTGGATACTTCTTATCCTGAGAAACCTTCAAAGTCCAGGAGCTTTAAATAAGGCCCAAACTACTGATGACTGGTTTAAAAATGATGAGCTACAGAACTGCTATTAAACATTGTCAGTTTTGTTTTCATAATTTCTCTAGATATTTTTATGTTGTTACTATTAGGACATTACTCTCTCCCAGTCCAACTTGCAAGCATCCTACTGCTAAACCCTAGAACTGGCTATTAAAAAAAAAAAAAAAGAAAAAAAAAAAGAAAATTCAATTTCATTAAAACCTTAAAAATAAGCTTTACTGTACTTTTCTACATACTTTGCATTGAATTCAGCTTCTGGTTAATCCTATACTCAGTCCAGTAACTAACAATGTTCCTAAAATACTTCTGTGGTGTCGTGGTTTGAGCCCAGCCGGTAACTCAGAACCACACAGCCGCTCGCTCACTCCCCGCCCCCCCCCTTCTTCCTCCCCCCGCTCCCGGAGGGATGGGGAGGAGAATGGGAAGAATGTAACTCCCACGGGTTGAGATAAGAGCAGTCCCGCAACTAAGGTATAACACAAAACCACTACTGCTACCACCAATGATAATAACGATTAGTGAAATAACAAGGGGAGAGGATACAATTGCTCACCACCCGCCGACTGATACCCAGCCCGACCCGAGCAGTGATCTGGGCCTTCCGGGTAACTCCCCCCGGTTTATATACTGGGCATGACGTGCTGTGGTATGGAATACCCCTTTGGCTAGTTTGGGTCAGGTGTCCTGTCTCTGCTTCCTCCCGGCTTCCCCTCCTCCCTGGCAAAGCATGAGACTGAGAAAGTCCTTGGTTGGAATAAACATTACTTAGCAACAACTAAAAACATCGGTGTTATCAGCGTTGTTCCCAGGCTGAAAGTTAAAAAACACAGCACTGCACCAGCTACTAAGCAGGAGAAAAATGACTGCTATAGCTGAACCCAGGACATGTGGAAAAAAGACAACCTGAATCCGAAACCTTTCTTTGCTTATTTCATGGAATCATAAAATGGTTTAGGCTGGAAGGGACATTAAAGGCCACCTAGTTCCAAACCCCTGCCACAGGCAGGGACACCTTCCAATAGATCAGGTTGCTCAAAGCCCCATCCAACTTGAATGCAGTACCGCAAGTGGGGTCTTACAAGACCAGAGGGGCAGGATCACCTCCTTCGACCTGCTGGTCATGCTCCTTTTGATGCAGCCCAGCACACAGTTGGTTTCTGGGCTGCAGGTGCACACTGAAGCCAGCTCATGTTCAGCTCTTCAGCCAACACCCCGAAGTCCCTCTCCACAGGGCTGCTCTGAATCAGTTCTCCACACAACCTGTAGCTATGCCTGGGATTGCCCCAGCCCAGGTGTAGAACCTTGCAGTTGGCCTTGTGGAACTCCATGAGGTTTGCATTGACCCACCTCTCAAGCCTGTAAAGGTCACTCTGGACAGCACCCCTTCCCTCCAGTATGTCAATTGTGCACACAGCTTGGTATCATCAGTAGCTTTGCTAAGGGTGTACTCAATCCCACCGTCCATGTCACCTACAAAGATGTTAAACAGCCTTACGTACACAAGATATGCAACTTTCGCTCATGCTCTTGCTTCATGCTCTACTATTTTTTTCTCTCCCATTTCTTCCTTCCTTAGTCTTCTATCATATGATCCTTCTTTGCCAGTAGAAACAAATAGGTTTCCTACTGTCCAGGAGTATTCCCCACTTTTCAAGTCTAAAAAATCTCATGCAAAAAAACCCCAAAAAACCACAGAGCTCTCATCCCTCAGCACCTGAAAGCCTGTAATACAGGCTGCAACATGCAGGAGTACCCTCAGCACACATCCCTGGGAATGTTACTGCACAACGTCTGAAGTCTCATGATAGGGAAAGGTCATGACTGGTGACGGAAAAGCACAATGACTGAAAGTTTTGGGCATAATATATAATGGGCATGTAATAATAATATTTTATCTTATGTTAATAATACAGTAAAAAAGATCAAAATACTTGGAGGCAAAGAGAAAAATTCTGACACACTTTGACATTTCCAGTAACAAATATAATTGAAATTGTGTTTTAAAATTATTCATATGTCTTAAAACAATCTCTAGCCTCCATTCTTATATAATAATTTAGTGATTGTCAGGCTGTATGTCCTACATTGCCTCATACGCTTCAGTTACTTCTTCAGACTTGGTCCAGCAAGGAATTCTGATCTACAGAATGTGTTATTTTAGGAAGGAGTAGCGTCAAACTGACTCGAAACCAATAAATTCTAATAATAATTGCACAAGTCGGAACCTGAAGTATCATCATATGAATCCAATAGACCAGGGTAACTTCAAAGATTAAAAACTAGCTTTTTTGCTTCTGCTACCAGTCATCAGGCTATCTAAATTCCAGTCTCAAATGCCCACATTCATACTTGCTTCTCCCTGCTGCTCAGATAAAGGCTTCATAACCCTCTCCTTAAGACAGATTTGTGTCTGTCTTCATGGACAGGTCTGTTCTTTACACTTTCAACTTTTTTCCCCAAATCTAGGAACAAATGTGCTGGAACAAATACATTTTTTTAATAAAAATTCTGCTATATCAAACTATTACTTTATTCAGAATTAAAGATTTGAATGTAACATATTTTTATAAAGTCTGAGTTTCCAGCAAAATGAACACTTGCCCTGTGCAAGAATTTGCTTATTTTCAGTAAAATCCACACTTTTGTGAGACATTTGCCCAGATATATCTTACAGCTTCATATACTTCTTTGATTCTGAGATGAGGTGAGAGCAGGGAAATGGTTTCATTTTTACTTTTACCTTATGGAACTGCTGTTCACTTATATTTTTTGCTGGTTGTGCATCAAACATGTACAGTACAACTGCACTTTTTTAAAGACCGAAAAATATCATTAGAAATTTTGTCTTACAATGTCAAAATCCAAATAATAAAAACTCTTAGTCTTTCTTTTTTTCTTTTCGTCTTCCTTTTCCTTTCCCTTTTGATAAATGATCAGTCTTCTTGAAACTTCAGTTTATCTTCTTTGAAGACAAAAATTTCTGTGCATCTGTACATTGTTAGTTCTGTCATAAAAAAGAGATATATGATAGCAAGAAATTTAGATCTAGAATAACTCGTCTGGGTGAAAGCTCGCAGAAATTGCATACACATTGTTCCTCTGCTCATCTCTTTTTGCAGTCACCTCTACTACCCTGAATGAATCCCTGCTATGAAACGAACACATTTAGCACAGCACTGAAGTACTCCAATTTCTTTTTTAAAACTGGTTCTCACACATCTTCACAGTTTCACAAACAAAATTTCTTTTGTCAGAGTTCTTGCAAAGCTTTTCATTCTTGTGCAATTTCGATGCAAATCAGGTGGCATCTACAAGTACACAACCAACATTTAGCAGGTTTCAAACGTATTTCTGACACAGTGGGTATCTGCCAGCACTGACCGCTTCTGATCCGTTCTTGCTTCCTCTACAGCTGACCTACATTCCCAGCTCCACCAGCTGGGCAATGGCTTTCACATAAACTTATGGAGGACTTCTCAAATTGTGGCTGGGAGGCAACATATAAACCTTGTGGTCTGAGTGAACCATCTGAGCAAGGCACGAACTCTGTCCAGCATGGCCATTTGTGCTACCAAAACCCCTGCATGTTTCTCGTTGCTGCAGGAGCATTGAACGGGCCTCCAGAAACAGCATGTTTCTTCCTGCTAACAATCTGAAGTCTGCCAAAGTAGCTTGAACCTCTCCCCTTTCCACACCCAATCCCTAGGTCACTAACCTTCCCAGCACTGACAACGACTCTCTGAAGAAGAATGACAAAATCTGAACCATCTTTCCACACACAGCGAATGGCTTGCCAGGGATTTGATCTGTAGCAAAAATCAGCCCTTCTGAGCCCACTATTATTTTTTAAGAGCCTTTTGGTTAAGGGGCATATTACGATTTTACACTCTGCAATGAGAGAAAAAAAAAAGCCAACAACAAATCTCCAGCAGTTTATTCAACTTGCCCACAATTCCACTACTCCTTTCTCCCCCACACACCCACATACGGTTTATATCTTTATTACATCAGAGAACGCTGTCTCAGTTATGTAGTACAGTATAGTACAGTACATCTGGTGGCTTAGGTAATAAATCACAGGATTATTTTTCAAGCTTTTAAATAAAATTGTTTTATCATCTGCTTCTTCCTACTAGCAACGCCATCAGTCCAAATGGCTTGCTTGGCTTTGCGAGCTTTCCCACTAGCTCACCAGGCCTGGCACAAAAAATTCACAGCTGTGCCATATGCTTTATAGCATTAACAATGAGTCTCTGGTTACAGGATGAAATTTCATTTTGCTCTCCTCAAGTGTCCACTCCCCACATTCTACGAGGATGACAGACAGTTTGGGAGACGAGCCCTAACCTCTTATCTGGCATTAGTGTAGTAGTGAACAAAAAAACCCAAACTTCTTGTTTGGGAACTCCAAACGTATTTTCAAAATACTGCTATAACAAACTCCAAAGCACTAAGGACATATAGCCTCAGGTTCTGCCTCCCCACCCCACTCCTCCTTCACCCCAAGCCTGGCTTGTGAATTATAAGCACAACACCCACTCACGTAGATTTAACTACTAGGTTATTGAAATTGTGCAAATAAGACAAACATTTATATAGATGCCATTTGCCTAAAGAATTCCATGGTATTTCAGGTCATTTCTATCACTGCTATGTTGTAACAGCTTTTTTAAGATTTAAATTCACTCAAACCTTGATTCTACTTCTTGTAGTGTTTTTGTCAGAGCAGCATGTAATTTGGTTTCTTAAAATCATGTATAATGCAGGCCAACTAAGAGAAATGCTGAGCAGTAACTTCAGCTGAGCCCAAGCAATATCAGCTGACAGCTGTGTAACCAGGACATCTGCCACTGGCTATGTGGTTGTGCTTATACTCTAGTGCACCTTCAGATTATCCCACAGAGGAGGTAATGGCCCAGATTTTACAGGAAAATGACTTTTAAAAAATATACAAAATATTTAGTTGTCATAATAGCAGTGCATTTTGTAGATCAAATGTATTGGTTGGAGCATCTAACTGGAATCAGTACACTGAAGCTACATGTTACTACCTCAAAGTTTCAGTGTACTTAATTCGCAGTCACAGTAGCATTTCAAAGTAGCTGCACTTTGGCAAGTTCCTTCTCCCACAGAGAAGTATTAATAGTTTCATTGTTTAACAGTAAAAATTAGAAGCAGGTTCTGTAAATACTAAAGTCCCAAACCCAGTGATTCATGAACATAGCCATGGGCAGGGACACCTTCCACTAGACCAGGTTGCTCAAAGCCCCATCCAGCTTCCTTGGACACACCTCTAACTCCTCTTGCTTGTTCCTCATGCTACATGCATTGGCACAGAGACATTTCAGTTGAGCCCCTGCTGGTGTTGGGTTTCTGGCTGGAGTGGTTGGAAGTCCTTTGTGTTGCTCATCAGGTGCTCCACTGCTGACCTGTGATCCCTTTCCAGGTTCAAACCAGAAAATAAATCAAATGAGGAAATAAACCCAGAGCAAAATGAAGTATTCCTCATTATTAAAACTCACAATGAATGACAGTGACGAAACAGTACTTCAGAATAACAGTTTATTCAAATACAACTTAAAGTGCAAGAAGAAATTTTACTTTCACAGGAATCTGTCCTCATACACTCCTTAGGATAAAAGTTACTATAAAGTACAGTGATACTCTCTTCACTATCTCCGCTCAATACTCAAGCCTCTCAGCTTAAGCCCCTGGTGTTTAGTATGCTAAACAATCATGTGGGATTTTAGTATGGAAACAATCATGTGGGAAACAGCATTATATGGAAATCAAAACACTATGGTACATAGTATAAAAGAATTTGTAAGTCTTCAGAGAAAATTAGGATAGACTTCAGGTTCCTAAAGCTGCTTTTTAAGGCTTCATGTAGAAGCCATCAGACTTGCCTAAACACAGTTCATATTCTAAAGACAGTATCTTCAAACTAATGAGAACTGAGATGTAAAGTCACACTTTTGGAATGTGAAAAACAACACATTTCACCTGGGTCGGGGCATTCCCAGGCTACTGGGATTCTGTCCAGCTATAGGGTAGGCAGAGAAGACCAGCCCTGCAGAGAAGGACTTGGGGGTGTTGGTCGATGAGAAACCGAACATGAGCTGGTTTCAGTGTGCGCCTGTAGCCCAGAAATCAACCGTATCCTGGGCTCCCTCAAACGGAGCATGACCAGCAGGTCAAAGGAGGTGATCCTGCCCCTCTACTCTGCTCTCCTGAGACCCCATTTGGAGTATTGTGTGCAGTTCTGGTGTCCTCAACATAAGGACATGGAGCTGTTGGAGCAAGCCCAGAGGAGGCTATGAGGATGATACTGGGTTTTGAGCACCTCCCGTACAATGACACGCTAAGCAAGTTGTGACTGTTCAGCCTGGAGAACAGAAGGCTGTGTGGAGACCTCATAGCAGCCTTTCAGTATCTGAAGGGGGCCTACAAGGATGCCAGAGAGCGACTCTTCCTCAGGGACTGTAGCGATAGGACAAGGGGCAATGGGTTTAAACTGAAACAGGGAAAGTTCAGATTAGATATAAGGTAGAAGTTCTTTACTGTGAGGGTGGCGAGGCACTGGAAGAGGTTGCCCAAAGAAGTGGTAAATGCTCCATCCCTGGCAGTGTTCAAGCCCAGGTTGGACAGAGCCTTGGGTGACATGGTCTAGCGTGAGGTGTCCCTGCCCATGGCAGGTGGGTTGGAACTGGATGATCTTAAGGTCCCTTCCAACCCAAAACATTCTATGATTCTATGCTTGTACTCTGTCAAAAGCCAAGCTTACTGAACAAACAGTACTACCTTCCAGCAGAGACCCTGCTGACAACTGGACCAGGCTCACTGCTAACATGGTGTTTTGCTCAAACCACCTTGTCTCAGCTTCAAGTCAGTTAAACTTACATAAATCAAAGATAAGCACCTCAAGCTACAACAATGCAGCATAAACCCCCCAGAAATGTTCTCCTATACAGTGCTATACACATAAGAAGAACTACATTATGTCAGGCCAAAGCTTTATGTGTCCCACTTGGTAATTTAAAACAGTGGCCACTATGAGCCACTCAGGGAAGAGTAGAATAGGATAGGCATCCTTCTCTGAGCATACAACCTTTAATAAGACAGCAAACACATATGCCTATATTCATAATAAATTTAATATTTTACAAATTCATGGTGATTAGATCAGAAATTCAGATTTGAATCTCTAATAACAGCTAAGGAATTTATGGAAGTTACTCTTCTTTTAATAACATCAGGTAGCATTGAGTAGGAACAAAATTTTGCTTGTAATAGTCTCACATTAGAATTATGAGCCATTCACCACCAGAAAAGACACTGCTAAAAAAAAGTAATTGTTTTTAAAAGTCCCTCCCTCAAGATACAGCTGTACTAGTGCTACCAAAAAAGTAAGAGCAGAATGAGTTCAAGACTTTAGAAGACATTTTGTTTCTGTTTTCTGAAAACAGTAGCTAAGCAGCAGACAGAGACTATTTATTCCTCCTCTCTTTGTGAGATTGTGGAACACCTAATGCCAAATCTATTCCTTCTTACAATCACTGTGCACAAGGATGCAGATTCTATCCCCAAAATACAATAATGCAAACTTCTGCAGCAATCCCTATTAGCATAGTTTATACTATAGTTAGAAGGCAGACTGTGCTCATTTGCTGTTCAACTCTTTTATCTAAGTAATAAGTGCACAAGAAGGAGAGAAAGATACTTGACTATTCAGTTGAAAGCAGTCCAACTCATTTGACCCTGAAACTATTACACTTTGGCATACACTCAGTTTTCAGAAGCCCCATCTATTCCTAAGTGTTCAGAGTAGCTGGATCAAATAATCATGTCCCCATTATGTGATTAAAACAGCCCCTGACCATGCTGTTTCTATGTTTGTCTCTGTTTTCGACTTCTGTGGCTCCAGAGTATCCCCTTCTGCCCCCATTAAAGGCAATCACAGATTGAGAGTTGGCTGCTTTGCCCTTTTAAACATACCATTTGGATCATGAGTAATGAGGGGCATTTCATTTAGGGGTATTCCTACAACGGGACTCTGTCCAACTGCCATGTGTCTGTTAACTGAATGTTAAAACAGGTAGGTTAATATTAGGCAAGGGTCCTTGGAAAGTTATTAGCACAAGAATGTTTTGCTAAAACATTCTTACGCAAAAATAGAAATATATTTAACACTGTGTTCTAGATTTCCAATGCACATCTCCAAAGAGAGTGTCTGAATCATTCTGCACTGTCTTTGTTCTCCTGAATAATAGCTGCTAGATGGTCTGATAACCCTTCTTGCTCTTTCATTCCAGCTTCAACAAGAACAGCAAATAGCAGCATTATAGCACCAAAAGAAAGTTCCAAGATTCTACAAGTTTATGAGATTTCTCAAATTACTGGAGACAATAATGCTATTAATTTTAAAACCAACTTAATCCTAGTATGTTTAGGATTAATGAATGTTAAACTCTTCTCAAAACACTCCTCTGGGGCAGGCAAAAAAGTTTCCCAAGGAATAAGCTAATCAATATGTGAAGTATTGGCAAAATCACATCACTGCTTTACACTAGCCTGAAAATGGAATTGAGGGGGGAAAAAGAAAGTAAAAACCACATAAAAATTAATGAGGGCAAAACCAATAGACAATTCACTTTTCTGAATTTCACTTATGATGGTTGTATCTCACAAGTTCACAAACCGAATGGATGAAGCCAAGGAAAACATGCTAAGCTAAACATTATAGGTTTTACGTAATCAACTTATTTTCATTTTTGATACTCTAACCTATATTCCTGAATTAAAAGCGGTTAAGAAATAGATGTTACAGTATTTTGAGCTCACAAACATGGCTATTTTCTATTCTTCACTTGCATGCCTTTCAAAAATTACAAGACATATCCTAAGAAAGCACACAAAATTTTGGAGTCATCTGCAAATCTGATTAAGTGTACCCTCCATCCCCTCCTCCCAATAACTGAGAGAGATATGATACACAACATGTCCCAGGACAGACTATACTGAATGCCCAGACAGCATTGTTACTGGCTCCAGACAGCACACAGCACTCTCAACATGACCATCCAAAGAGCATTTACCCATCCACCTACCCAAGCTAAATTGTCCTAAAATGAGTACAAGAATATTGCAGTAGACAATGTCCAAGGCTTTGCTAGGGACAATGTGAATGACATCCAGCAGCCTTACATAATTCACAAACATAGCGTTTTTAACCTTCATAAAAGGCAAACAGGTGGATGAGGCAGACCGTGTCGGAGAGAAGACTGAGGCAAAGAAGGCATTGAGTATCACTGTTTTATCTACGTCCACTGGAAGCTCTTTCTAACCTTATATTATTATGAAAATAAAAAGTAAGGAAGATCCCCACAGAGGAGAAAAGGTTATTTCTGTTTCACATTGAGAGAGGCTAATTAAGAAGACAAGGAAGTTTGAGAGATGGCATGGTATCTCTGAGGTGGTAGAAAGAAGTGTTTCCTTAGAAACAGGGAAAAATGTATGAGTTTGCTACCACTGAGTTGGCTGGAAGCAAGGAAGACCTGTAAGGACTAAAATAACAGAGAAAGAACTGATATTATAAATCTGCTGTTTGTTTCTGCTCTTACTGAAGTACTTTGCACTAAGTTGTCTCTTTGTCCACTTAAAGAGTTTAATTTATTGGTTTTATTTTTAGTTGCTTTTGTTAAGTTTAAATAGCCTTTTGGAGAATTCGTTGTAGTAGAAAATTTAAGCACATCCACTTCAAAGCTCTCACTGACTCTACATCTCATTACTGCTATTTAATTGTTTCTTCATTAGTCCTGTTCTTTCTCACTTTATGTTTGATATTTTTTTAATCAAGGAAAAGGACAGCTTCTATCACCTCAAAAATACTTTCCCTGCGTTGCATTTTATATAATGAACATTATTTCCATTTATTATCTACCAAAGATATGCCTTAAAAATCTTTTGGTATGTATGCATGGGCCAACATAGAAGCTTCAAGATCATCTAATGCAGCTAAATTCATTTTCCATGTGCAAAATTGAAATTATTTTCCAATACTTGAATTTTAAAAAGTACTCTTGAGCTTGCATTGCATTTAAGTCCTACCTTGAATTTATGAAAAACAATGAGAAGTAATTATTTACTTAGGCTTCTTGTTTTGCTTTCTGTATGCATATAAATATAATACCTCAACAAGTATTATTAAAAAGAATAAATAAATTCAGATCTGTCATGAAACTGGATCAGCCTTTTGCATGTACCTATTACAGAGGGAAAGGTTAGTTTAGGCTTCATGCCAGCTTAATCCTTGGCATCGGTTCTTAAAAACCCAGCAACATGAGTTTCAATTAGTATTAGATGTAGGAATGTTGTTTGTGTAACACACACACCTGTTTGACATGAAATGGACTGAATCCAACAGCCTGTTTTACATACATGGTAATCTCATGTACTCATAACTCCTCTCTTTTCAGCATCCCTTACTGGTGATACACTTACGTTAAAAAAAAAAAAAAAAAAAAAAAAAAGTTATGTGAACATACTTTGGGATCAGTAAATAGGAGACAAAACAGTGTTCTCTGCATTCATCCTATATTGATATTACAGTGGTATAGCATCTTCTTGCTTTGATGCCAAGAGACTGCCTAAAGGAAAATAGTTGGATTCTTTCCAGGACTTCAAAACACAGCCAAGTGAGCTTTAGTGTATATTTCATCACCTTAACATCAGTTTAAATTACCACTGAAATAATGCAAAATATATGTCAGATAAGGCTTCATGAATAACCAGAAATCCAGCTGAAATAAAACAATAAATTAAAAGTTCTAATGTTTTCAACAGAGTGAAATCTGTTCAGGAGTTTCCAACAATTCAGAATTCAGATTTTGTCAATTATGAAATATATTTCTTTTCACTTAACAACTGAAAATTTAAAACTATCAGTAAGAGAAAACTCTTCACAACTGATTCTATCAATATAAATTTATTTTAGAGGTTACAAGAGATTTGTTTTTTCTTTTAAACCTATAAAACCTGCAAAACCTGCAATGTTTTTTTTTTAAGATAAGACCCATTTTTCAATAATCACCATTTTCAAGCTTCTTATTTAAAAAAAAAATGTTCATGTTAATACCACGTCATTCTTCCTGGAGCACCCAAAAAACTATTGGAGAGAGCTCTGTTATTTTGACCAGGACTGCGTCTCTCACCAAATACAAAACCGAGTAGGGAAATTTCCCTCTGATCAGTGATAAGCAAATATTTTACTGTTATCTCAAATATTTTACTTTATCTCACTTTCCTTTTTCAGTTTGCTGTCTTTGCGGTGATAATCTGTAGTGGTTTTTAACCATTATGTGGCATGCAAAACAGTAACAAGAGACTGATCTTGCTCTAAGAAATTTGTGAGTACAAAAATGACCCAAATAAAAAAAATCATTTCATTGCATCCTGTGAGGCTGAGTTTGAATATCTTATGCTTTTTTGTGTGCACTTGCCAAAAACAGACCAAGAACTTTCACATCACACTTTTATTTCTCCCCTAACTGACTCATTACGTTATTCTATAGGAATGACAGACTGCAGCTTATTACAAGGAATAAACTCAGGCAAGAGAGAATACAGAATTACTATTGACCTAAATATTGAACTAACTGAAGATTAAATATTTCCTTGAAGTAATTTCCCTAACAAACTGGAATGGATTTAACCAAAATGAAGCATATTGTCCTCTGATTAAAAACACAGAAGTGAGTGCAAGAAATATTATTGTCCTTAACCTAAACAACAGAAAGATTCAGACCATAGCTTGGGAGTCTAGTTACTCCATTACATGAATTATTTAGCATAGTGCTTTGTACCTTTGGATAAGCCATAGTCCATGGCGTCACAGTCTAAGAAATACAAAATGCTGCTCATGAACAGACCATTTTTATCTCAGTTTTTATGTTACCAAGTTCAGCAATTGCAGGTCATAAGTACTATCACTATAAATTATTTTGCAGCAGTACATAACCCTGGAATAAGTTATTCTGCTTGTTCAAGGAATGCTAAAATTAAGTTAAATAAATTATACTTCATGATCGGCAGCTGTGAGAACCTCATTTTTTTAAAGGAAAAATAAGACATATTGCAATGTCTCCCAGTGTCATCCCTGAGTAATGACTACAGCTAATATAGTATGTTGTTTTAAGATAGTCTCATATTTGAAAATTCAAAGTCACACAACTTAGGCAAACCCAAAGCTGAAAACAAAACCTCAGTTGAGAAAAATTCTCCAGACTAAACTTTCCCTTAATGTCTTTTTTCTCTGGAACAATGCAAAACAATTTTCTTCCCCTCAAATTTCCGTTTCTGAAAAGAAAAATGAGAAAAAATACCAGAATATTTCAACTTATATCTAAAGCATTTTGAGAGATTTACTACCGTGTTTTATGAAGATTTGAAATTTTATGTTTTAGCAAAAATCAAACTCTTACAAAGTAGAAGGTTATTTTTCTACCCAACCTGACTGGCTTTAATTTAGAACAGATGAAAGAATGAAGACCAATGTCTTCAGAATACATGCAGCTTTTTCTGCAACATATTAATTTTTAGGAAATTTCTTACATTATGTAGTGAGAAATTAACACTTTTAAAATTGTGAGCTGTCATAGCATCAAAATATGGTTGTAAATATACTGAGGAAGTAAAAAGCATGAACTATATTTGTCAAAATATTTCAGTCCTCAAAATTCAGAACTTGTTTCTCTTTTAACATTGATAATACTAGACCTAGGACTAGCAACAGTCTCCAAATAATCAGCAGTTTCCATATCTCTGTTCCCACTGGCGCTCTGTGTTTGAAGAAAAGTTGAAGAGTGTGGGTTTTATCATTCATTATGGCTTTGTTATCCATCCTACCACTCGTTTTGGTTTGTTGGTTTTTTGGTTTTTTTTTTAACCAAGTCATTATAGTATGTTTCACTACTAGAAAATCTTATTACAAAGTTTTGCTTCATAGCCTGTTGTTTAGAAGATTCAGACAAGTGCTGGTACCACAAAACACAGCAATAAATGTTAAGCAATGAAGTTCTACATCTCTGCAAAGTCAGGAATCTCCACTAAATAAAACTGTCTTTGTTTGCCAGAAATTTTTCTGAGGTGGACAAAACCTACTCTGCTTTTTGAAAAAATGGGGATTATGTAAAAGATAGCTGGCATTTCTTCTATAAGCATATTACATCCACTCTGCCAAATATTTTCTATTCTTATCCTTTATTAAATGCTAACCCTGACATTTTGCTTTTATTTATCAGAACTACTACATGTTTTGAGCTAAAATGAGCTTTGGCAGAACACAGCAGTAGATTTGCAGTTAGGAAAGTTTACTTTTGCAAATTTAAAACTTTATCAGAAAATTAAAATACATGGATATAATTTCTATGCATGTGTATGCATATGCATTTAAAATGTTTAGTACATGAAACTGCTATCCATTTCTACAAACTCTACCATTCCTATCAAGTCTATTTTACAGCCATCCTCAATTACCATGATGGTACTACGAAGTGTCATTATATTATCTGAAGGAAGTATTCAGAGTTTAGGACTAGGAATTTCTCAGTTACATTAGATACAATTTGTAAATTCTCTGTCTGCAACAGATATGACTCTATTTTGCACTGACTCAGTGAAATCCATTTACAAGCTATAATAAATTGTAGAAGAAACAAAATGATACTGTATTGGATCAATACTTTTATCTTGTCATCTATAAGTCATCTGTGTTTTCAGATTTACATCAAAGTGTACACTTAAGGTTATCACACTTCTGGCAAATATTGCAGTAAAAAAAAGTAATCACCATAGTGATTAGCATCACACTTACCAACAGATTCTTAAGTTTTACATTGCAACTACACATTGTTTTCCTGAGAGTGATACTGTTAAAAGACTGAGCTATTGTTTCCACTATTATAAAGAACATCGTTGACCCTGTTGGAGTGAATTATGTGCCTCTTAAAAAACAAGGTCTGCATTTATATGCTGTTGAATGACTGCAACCATAATTAAAACCTCAGAATTTGTAAGATACTCTACATCACACAGTGATCATCTAATAAGAGTAGATTTACAGTTCAATACTACATAAACCACTGTGCTCATTTCTTGAATAAATATGAATTATTGGGGTGTTTACAAGCTTTAGAACCAGCAGAAATTAATCACCAACTCATGATGTACTTAGAAGTCTGGACAATAAGACAAAAACTGAAATTCCTCCACTGTGATAAGTTTTATTTTATTTATTCTTTTACTGGCAATGAAAAAGGAGTTTTTCTCACCCTGTGCTATTTCTTAAAAGCCAAGAATTTCCTCTGTGCCATTCTTGTTGTGTGCACAGTGACAGGAATTAAGAGCTAGCAAATTCTGTCAAAACTTGCCACATATGTGGCAAGTTTTTTATCTCCACACTCACAACCACCACCGCAAGTATGTACCAACTACCCATCTCACTTTTGTACTCTCAAAATCACCAGAGCAAGACTTATTGGTCAGTTTTAAAAATGGCTCGGCTGCAAAGCTAATGTCAGTTATGATTCAGCTCTAATTTTGCCTGTCAACAGTCTTGTTCAGCTTCCCAGATATTCCAGCTTGTTGCCAAGACCATTTTGTAAACAAAATCTCTCTTTTGAAAATCACCATATGAATATGTCAACAGGTCATGAAATATTTTTATTACAAACCTTGAAGAAAATCTCAGCTCTAAAGAAACAGTTAGAAAAATGTCTATTTCATTAGGCATGAGTGTGAAATCTTGCTGGAAAACATTTATTTTGGCAACTCCCTATTCTGCTGGTGGCCCAAAAGTATCCTGACTAGACTATCGTGGTGGGAGGCAGCACCAGCTCCAGTGAGGAAGCTGTAGCACATGAGCTAATAACTACAAGGATCACCCTAGAGCATGAATTCAGA
This sequence comes from Strigops habroptila, assembly GCF_004027225.2. Lineage (NCBI taxonomy): Eukaryota > Metazoa > Chordata > Aves > Psittaciformes > Psittacidae > Strigops > Strigops habroptila. Next base: position 67,145,158 of record NC_044302.2, read on the forward strand.
GTGTGCAAATACCTAAGGTTAGGCAGAAATAGAAATTCACTTGTTACTTCAAAGTAAAAGGTTGAAAAATTGTATTCATTTATCTAAGGATGAAAAAGAAAAACCCACAAGAGAGATTACTTTTTTTCTCATGCTAATAGTGGGAATAGATGCTAACTCACATACAAGGGATAGGGTTCCTTCAACCTCTTCATAACCTTTTAAAAGTTCTGTGGTTATTTTAACTAGGATCTTTTGGTTACCTATCAAACCTAGCTACCATCCATCTTTGGTCTCACTAAGTCCCTACAGTACACAAAAACCTGTGGTTTTAAAGCTGAAGAGCCTGTGCAAGGCATAAGCCTGTCAGCTACTTGATGCACAATGAGATTGCTTCCCAAATAGGAATAAGGTAGATGTGTAGAAGGCAGATCATGTGTGTTTACATGGGTGTAAGGAAGGGTGCATATGGTACACCCTAATCCATGAAACAGGGGAAGGAAGCCATCGGAAGCCCCAGTACAAACCCTGAAGTCTCTCCATGGGGAGACTTTTTCACAGCATTTACCCAACATTTTACCCTGTCTCAACCCCCTCCACCTTCAAAATCAGAGATTATACTATTCTGACATCTGAGAAGGTTTCCAGAGCTGTCCTGCAACCAAACTCAGGAGGGCTGCATAGAGAAAAAAAAGTCTCCTGGTTAAAAGATCCCCCTTGAGTTGTGCAAAAGGAAAGCAGCTACAGTATCTTATCATAGCCATGTTCTTCCAAGGATGACTCAACATCCATAAAATCAGGGGGTTTTATCTAAATTTAAGATTTGTGAGTCTTTCCTTGAATCTCTTGCATGACTCAATTTGAGAGAGATTTTTTTTTCTTCGACAAATGCAATAATTCCAAAAACATTATTTATCCAAAGAAGAAATCTTAAACAATAAAACACACAGCTGAGCGTCAAGATATGCAAGTTCTGCCAGAGATTTCCTATGCACTTCATCCAAAAAAAGAAATACTTATCTCACTTGTGAATTTCATGACAATTTGATGTCTGTAAAGTATCCAAAATCCTCAAATACGCTATGAACTATAACAGTCTACTGGGTGTTTTATATATATATAAAAAATCACTAAAAATAATAGCACAAAGTTCTTAGTTCCAATTCTTTGTTTTTAAATATTTTTACTTAAAACCCTTCTTAAGCAGCTCTTTGCAAACCAAGTAAGTCCATACACTCATATCAAAATTAAAAAACATTATTTGAAAGTGATTTTTTGGAGTTGTGGGGAATTCTGGTTTAAGTCAAACAGATCACATGCATGACTAAACAAAATCTGGTGAAGTGTGAAATACAATGACTCCTTCCCTTCTCTGTAACAAATCACCGTACTACCAGAAGGATTAAGTGGTTTTATATTAAAATTGAGAAGGAAAAGACAGCTTTGAGATGAGTGTGGAGAGTTCCTTTAGCACTCAAATCTGAAATTACAGAACTGCTAGCCACGATATGTAGCCTACCGTTATAAACAGCCACTGTGCCAGCGGACTGGCAGGTTGCCATCATAACTCCCACCTACAAAAAGGGCTCCAGAGTGAATCCTGCAAACTATAGACTAGCGAGCCTGACTGCTCCCATTCATGGGAAGTGGCATGTTGTCTTTAGAAAAAGCAAAAAAAAAAAAAGGACAAAAAAGATTGCTTAATACACACAGAGATGAACACAGTTTTGTTGGGGAGGCATCAGTGTGGCTGTAATGGGGAAATTCTGCTTCATTAACATGCTGGAATTGCAGAAGGGTAACAATAACCATGTGGATAAAATCTGACCTGGATTTTCAAATGTCCTTTGACAACGCTCCACATAAAATATTATAAAGAAATCCCATTGCTGGAAGATTGGAGAAGAGATCCTTTTAGCAAGAGGAAGCCTGTTAAGGCAGAGGACACAGAAGGTAGTGCTTAGGTGTTACTTTCAGGATGGAAGAACACCAAAGGCATGGTCCCTCCCTCACAAGTTGGTGCTGGCAACAGCTTTATATCCCCTCCCTTTCAGTGACTCAAAAAGGAGAGGCAATTGTGAAACCTCCAAGCTTGTAGGTGATATTGAGCTCTCTGTGGGTAGTCAAATGCGGTGTCCGTGGCAAGGAACTGTAGAAGGGCCTCAGGGATGTGGTAGGTGAGCATAAGTGTAAAGTCGTGCTAAGGAGAAACAACGCAGAACTGGCAGTTTCAACTCAGGAACAAGATCTGAGGGTCAACTGTGGCAGTCCCCTGAAATCATCAGCTCAGAGGGCAAGGGCATCTGAGAAGCAAAGAAAAAGGTTGGCTTCATCAGAAAGGTCACTGAGGACAAGATCTTCTTTGCATCTCAAAGGGAAGGTAGCAGAATCAGAGAACGTAAAAAGAAAAGCAGCTAAAATTATCCAGAAGGTGGATTTGCTGCCTTACAAGCAGAGACTTAAAAGGCTGAGTAGGTCTTCAGTTTGGAGAGGGAGTGCAAAAAGGGCTATGACCAAAATCTGTGAATTTCTGAAAGCAGCAGGTAAGCCATGGTATGAGTGTAAGGGTCACCTGGTGAAAGTAGCAGGAGAACAGGTTAAAACTAATAAAGCCATGTATGGTCAGGTGGTGGCTCACAAACTTCCTGAATTTGTTTCATCAGGCTGTGGAGGCAGGCAGTGTCAGTGGCTACAAAACAGGGTCGGATGGGTAAGTAGGCAGGAAACCTGGAAGCAGCTACTGAAGAGAAATAAGGAGGGCTGTGTTGTCACCTTGTGCTCTCCTCTTCTATGGGCTAGAGAAGTACAAGAGAATTGGACTGAAGAAACTGTGAAGTTTGTCCCCTCTCCTGAAGCAGCATCTTGTTTTGCTTTTACTGGAAACAGACCAGTGTTGGTGGATGTACGCAGTGCTGGTCTAATCCTGTTGAGAATTAATATACTCATATGTTTTTCCTCATAAAGACAGGCTATAAGAAAGATAGTAAATTTACCTACTACACTTCTGACACACTAGGTCCATTATCAATTGGTCCGTGATCCATTTCAGGACACTAAAGAACAAGATCCAAATATGGAGACTGAAAATGGAAGGGAATTCTGAGACTCCTCCTTGATAGACAATTCCTTCCTGGAATTTAATATGGTATTTTTCATATCATTATCACATATTACTCATATTGAAGAATGATTTTTTTCCCCCCATATTGAATAGCTTCTTTCTAAGCAAAAATTACTCAGCTCTATTTACTGATGTTATATTTACATTTCTTGGCCAATTTGGGAGAATCTAAAAATCTTTGTACTGGATACAGAGAAATTTACATTTGTAATATAAGCACTTTAATTAATGCTTGCCATCTTGCATTAGCTGTTTCACTCCATTTCATCTCTGGCTGAGAGAACTAAAACAGCATTTGCCTGTTTCAGTGTCAGGAAGCTAACACAGGATCATTCTCAACTTATGTCAGAAGAATTTGAATCACAGAGCAAAAGCCCTGTGTCTTCATGCTACCAGTAAGTAGACATTTCATTTTTAGATATTTGAATAAGACAGAGCTATTTTTTCATGGAGAAGCAACATATCATACCAAGAATTGAATGGAACTGTAGCTAATTCTCAGTGCCACTTACTTTGCCTGAATTCATACAGAAATATGCCCATAAAAGAGACACAAACTCTCTTTTTAAAAACACCTCACATCTCTTCAGCAGAAAGCCAACAACAGACGTAGTGTAAGAACTAAACCACATCTGCTTAAAAGGAAACTTTTTTACACTGAAAGATTAAGAATAGTGGGGATGGGTCATTAAGAGTTTGCATTAGTACTTGAAATTACACACACTTGCCAATGCACAGGTCTTCATTATTCAAAACTTTACCATATTTCTGTAATGCATGCCACAAACATGATTCAGAGAGGGCTTTATGGATGAACCAGAAAGGCAGTTGCCTGGGACCCAAGCGACCAGAAGAGAGCACCCCAGAAAGCCAATCTAATTAGAAGTATGAGCCATCTAATACATACATGGGAGCAGCGAGGGGACCAGAAATGGTATGCAATATATCATAGTATAGAATACACTGTATTTTAAAGATCTTTCATCATAATCTACCTGCATGCTATTTTTGTAAGACTTGCTAAATATTTCATCTTTGGAGTGCTATCATATAAAAAGTCAGATGTAGGCTTGTTAACTGCTTCTAAAGATTGAGAACATTTTATAAAGGGAGAGTAACGGAAGTCAATGGACACAAAGAGAAGGACTTGCTTAAAAATCATGATTGGGCCTCACTCTGCTTTTCTTTCAAAGACACAAATGCTAAAAATGAAAATACAAAGCACTCAACAACTCTGAACATCTTACTGGGATGCAGACCTCTGTCTGACTGATATTTATACACTCGACGTTTTGCTCATCCTTGCAAGAACAACTTTTTAAATCCCAAAAGCCCCACCTTCCTAGCTCTGCACATGTTAAAACTGGTAATTTTATGTAGTGTGTCTGACTGATCCACAAAGAGCCACCAACATGTTCAGATGATTTTCAGCAGGTATGGACAAGATGATCCTGACCACTCTTCTTAATTTCATGCAGATAATGCTGTGAGCATTCCAGGGGTGGGGTTGCCCAATTAGGCATTTGAGTAGAAATCTCTGACCAAAAAACCAACTGCAAAGACTTTTTCAATTAGGTCTTTTAGGTAGTTTGCAAACAATTAAGAATTAAATTAAGACTATTTACTTGTGTTTCAGCCTCTAAAAATACAATTTCTGCTGATAGGAAAAAGAAAGTATATTTAACATCAAAAGTTGTGCTTTAAATGTTCACTACGATTTTGTAATGAAAGCTGTAATGGGAGTATTCCATAGAAACCACAGGTAGAGAGGTAGTTCCTGAACTAAATGGGTAACATCTTGAAAATTCAGTCTGTATGTGGAATTTAGGATCAATAAACCATTGGACTGCTATCAAGCAAAATGTTAATTTGCACAAAGATCATGTCTATAATGTCTCTAGTTCAGATTGAATCAGGATCCTTTGCCAGAAATACTTTAGATGGTTGTTATCCTGATGAAAAAATCTTGACTGATCTGCTTAAATCTCTCGCATGCTTTTTACTTCCTCAGGAGTTAGGATTAGTTTGGTTTTCCACATGATGGCCTTGAAACACTTGTTCAACTGTACAGTGCAGGAATGTCTTTTTGCCTGAAGACAAAATATACATGGCATAAATACACTTGCCCTGTCCTAGAATTAGAACAGTTCAATGAAGTTATTTTATTATCCAAAGGTCACAAGTTGTGACTCCCTGTATTGCACGAAAATTTTGCCCTCACTCAAGCTCTGTGTTCATTCTGCATAAAGCTAGCACCTACAGCCAATATACCAGCATTTAAAAATCAACTCTTTTTTTTGTTAGATAGAAAAAGAAATATTATAGCCCCTAGCCTGACAACCTGTGTAGTGTTTAAATCTTGTGATTCAAAATACATCAAAGAGTAAGGATTCAATATCAGTATTACTACCCTGAAATTTCAAACAGATTTCAGTTCTTCTCCACTAAGACATGTGAAAAATTGTCAGACCAGGGAACTGACATTCATATTCACCCAGCACTCAACCCACAGAAAATCATTACCAAGGACACTGAGGAATAGCTGAACTGTTTTGACATCCATTTTCTGCATCTGGAACCTCTAAAAAAATGGAAAGCTATGCTAGGCACCTGGAAAAAAAAACCAAACAAAACCAAGAAGCACACTTTCTGGAGGCACCAGTTGCAGAACCTTAAAGGAAGTTGCTTTCCATTACAGCAGAAAAGATTTTTAAAGACCTGCTACTTTCTCCATGTTGTCTTTCTCATGCCTTTACCAGTGCTACCAGTCCACTGATTATCACCATAGGTCAGTGCTGTATACTTTCTGTTACTGTTTTTGACCAGGCTGGCATTTGCTTTATAGCAGATTCGTTCCTCTACTTCACTTTTCCAATATCTCTTCCTCTGCCTCATTCTATTCAGACAGAAGGCAATTGTACTCCAGGATGAATACTGGCCTCATTTTGATAGTTATTTCCCTGAGTTCTCCTTCCTGTCTTTTCCTCTGCCTTACATTCACAGCTCCTGTTTCCATGGGTTTCAGTATTATTTTAGAGCAGAACGGAAACCCATAGGACTAAGCATAAGATAAAGCATGAAGACAAGATCTTTGCTGTATGGAGCTGGCAGTCCAGACCTAAGAGAAAAGGAAACAGATGCTCCATCCGTGGCAGTGTTCAAGGCCAGGCTGGATGGGGCCTTAAGCAACCTGATCTAGTGTGAGGCATCCCTGTCCATGGCAGGGAGTTGGAACTAGATGATCTTAAGGTCCTTTCCAACCCTAACCATATGTGCACCAAATAGGACTGATAATTTCACCTTTTACAGCAGCACCAACTACTTCTGGCCAAAACACGTAAGTCTTAACTAGCATGTGAACACAGTATACCTACATGTCTGTCCAGCAATGGCTGAAAAAAAAGTAATTTTTTTTTATTTATTTTTTTTAACTATCTTCTCACATCACTTTCCTGTTGACAGAAGTAATCAGGACTTAAAATTCGTGGATTAACACAGGGAGGTCAAACAAGGTGAGGGTTAGCACCTTGAACAGCTCCAAGATTGTAATGAGCTCCCTTTGAAATCCAAGGGATTAGTCAACAGATATAATGTCAAGAATGAAGGAAAAGCCTGAGTTCTGTCTGTTTTTCTGTATTTAACATCCAAATGTGTTGAAAGCAGAGCTCAATATGTCCTGACATTTTAAATCACTTATGCAACTCTCAAACGTAATTCAATTTATTGGTGCAGTTTAGAAACAGCAAAAGGGCTCAGAGAAGCACCTGGCTCACTTTGTTCAAGACGTTTACAGAGGTCTAACAGGTCTAACAGCATATACCTCTAGCAGAGCATCAGGATGCATAAAGCATCCTGGGCTTATTCTGCAAAAAAAATCATTTTGTCAGGTCTATCATCTTCAAGTTCCAACAACTATGTTTCCAGTTCCACGTGTTTTTCTCATCATAAAATGTGTCTAGGAACACCTTTACATGTGCTACCCCCTTAAACTTCCTATCAAAGGCTGCATTTTCCCTGGTAAAATTTCTACCTTATCTGCATCCAAGAAAAGCTTCTTACATTACTTGTAAGAAACCTTCTTATCCAAGACACTGTCAGCTTGAAAGTCACAGGAAGACAGTAAAGACAATATAATAATTTTACTTATGTGGTAATGATACGGAATTGGATGACATTACTGTCATGAATGACTGTGGATATCATACTCTAAAACTACCATTTGTTGCATTAGAAGTCCAGATAAATCACTCCTAGATATCAATGCAATTAATTTTTATTCTTGGGACAAACTAATCCTTCAACTCATCCTTCAGCTTTAACAGAGTTTCACAGGAGATTAATGTAGACCTATCTATCTCATAAAATTGGGAAAATGGGGTCACAAAACTCAAATACGTAATGTTCTTTTCTTCTGAAAAGTAAAGTAAATTGCAAATTCTCAGACTGTAGTTTAGGCAGTCAGGATTCTAAGAAAGTGATATGTCTGTCCAAAGCTTTTTGGAGAAGAAACCACACAGGAGCATGACCTGTTGTCAGGACCTGTGACCCCATGGGGAAGCCACTCTGGAGCAGTCTGTTCCTGAAGGCCTGCACCATGTGGGAAGGACGCATGCTGGAGCAGTTCATGAAGAACTGCTGCCCGTGGGAAGGATCAATGTTACAGAAGGTTGTGAAAAATTGTATCCCAGGGGAGAGACTCCACACTGGAGAAGGGGAAAAGCATGATGAGAAAAGACTGGCAGAGCAAAGTGTTTGTTGTGAACTGACCACAACCCCCATTCCACATGTCCCTGCACCACTCAGGGGGAGGGCGTAGAAAAGCCAAGAGTGAACTAAGGAGTGGAGGGGAAGGTTTTTTTAGTTTTGTTCTTATTCCTCACTGTCCTACTCTGTTACAATTAATTGGCAATAAATTAAATTCATTTCTCCAAGCCAAGTCTGGTTTGCCCATGATGGTAATTGGTAAGTAATCACCCTGTCTTATCTCATGATAAGTTGTTTGTTGTATTTTCTCCCCCTGACCTGTTAATAGAGTAATAGAGTGTTCTGTTGCTCTTTACCCCTGGAGGGTGGAAATTCTACCTAAAAAAGTACAAAAGAGGAGAGGGCAGATTGCAGAGGATGTTTGTTCCCCAACATATTCCTCTTGTCCTTTGGAGGATACTTATTTTAACACAAGGCAAACTAATGAGTGGCAAAAACTGACAAAGAAACTGAAAAGGTATAGAATCTACATTACTTTTCTTAATAGCTTTTCCTTGCTAGATTCCAACTTGAAGAGCAAGAAAAAGTTTAACTGCTTCCATGAGTTGGGAAATTCAGACCTGTGATCTATTATACGTAGAGCAATGCCAGTGCTATATTCACACTCAAGCTTTACTGGTAACCAGGGCAGCAGAGTGATCCAGCCTAACAATTTACAGTCTTAGTTATTTCATGCATCTTCATTTTGCATATCAGATGTTTTTGTGAATATACTTTCAGTCATGTAAGCAAGTTCAAAAATTCTGCTACTGCTGACATAAACCCCTATGAACCTTTACATGCACAAACTGAACCCTGAATGTGTATGGAACTCACTAACAGATCAAGACAGTGTTTTTACATGCCATGAAAGGCATTTAAAGAGCTTTTGACCAAATGAAACTGAGAAATAAGACTCAGACTGAAGTCTCACAGTAGACACTGGGAACCTTTTTAAGAACTTCAATAGGCTTTAAGTCTGTTACTAAGCAACTAGTAGCCAAGTAAAAAAAAATGTTATTTTTCTACTTTTAAATTTCCAGCAAGATTAATAAAAAGGAGGGGAATTAGCAGTGCTCTCTGGCAGTGAGTTAGCTTGTTTTATCGTTTACTAACAAAACAACTTTCCTAGCTCTTAGTTTCATGTTTTTCTTGTAATGTCCTAGTTTTGCTTTCTTTTAGTATATTTATCACTGGGGTTTTGTTTGTTTGTTTGCTCATTTATTTTTTCTGCAGACAAAAGAAATTGAGCTTTATTTTAGTTAGTCCAGTTATATTGAAGTGAGCCCCTTCCCCCAGGTAAAACATACTTTAATGTAAGCTGGTAAAATGATTACTAGTTGCCAATCAAACCTACTGTTATTCTGATCAATTGGCAAGGTCTTCAGTGAACAACTATTCCAGCTTTTGTCTCCTCATCACTTAAACAAGCAGCCTTTTATGGTGTGTTTGGTGTAGCTCTGCTAAACAAATTCACAACTGCAGGCCTCTGCCATGACAAGTTTTTATTTAAATTACATATTCTAAAGCAAAGGGTTAGCACCAAAAGCTTTACCTATGAATACTATTGTGAATACTATTCATTCTAAATGCTTCAGCTGGTTCATTGCCACAGTAAAATTTAGCCATCCCACAACTACAATTTTTCATCATTCCTGCCCTGAGTATGCACCACCAATGTCCACCACTAGTTGAACCAACCACACGCAGCCCAGTACAGGTGACCTTCTGCTGAGGTGACAGCATTTATTGTCCTGCCATGACATTCAGCTGGTAGGTTTAACTTTTCACTACGTGGCCTAAAGTGACTGGATGACAGCTACGACGGGGATAGGTTACACAGGTTCCACATGACAAACTATAGAAACCAGGTTACTTGAAACAATACACTACAAGCTCACTGGAAATCATGATCATAGACTGATTTTAAGCACATGATGGATGTTATTGATATGTTTGAGGAGTGACCTGAAAGGAATTATGCGCAGTCTGGGAGAATAAAAATAGCTGAGGGATTTGCTATATTTTTAGGTTTTGGCTTAGCCGCTCACGGAGTGGGGAATGTTCCCACCAACCATGTCAGCTAGTAAAGGGATAGGACCACTGAACACCTAAAAGACTGTTTAACTTCTATTTTCTTAAGCACAGATTTTTTTTTCTTGACATTTTCTTTACTTCTTTCCCTCTTTCTTAAAAGTCATAATTTTGATATCAAAGAAATTTTCCATTATGTGATTGTTACATAGATAGCAAAAAATAGAAATACTTTAAATTTAAAATTAAATAAAAGGTTGTTGTCTGTGAGCTTTTCTGTTACACATCACGTAATTCTTTCAGCTCAGATATTGCAAAAATAAACTTTTATCATCTTGGTTTTTGGGTTTTTTTTTCTAGCTAGTATGCTGAAAGGAACAATATCTGTATTTTCAAGATAAAGCCCTTTAACCCCTAAAATATAGTGTCCAACCACTTTTGTTTTCATAGGGTCTCTTGAATATTTGGGGACAAACGAGTGGTTATGACTGGTTATACATCATTTATGATACCAATTATGTATAACATACAGTGTTTTTATTTTTATGTCCCTGGTGGAAAGTTGTATCTAAAGACACAAGATGCCCCATTCCCATTACCTATTCTTGTTCCAAACTCAGAAGTAAAATTTTCCTGCTCTTGACTTCATACCTGTCTGGGAAGACTTGTCTTCCTTTAAAATCCTGCACAAAAATACCAACCCATCCCCCAGACCCTGACTCCTTTCTTTAAAATCACATTTAAGATTATTATTGTCATGACAATTTGTAACAAATCAATCACAGAATAAAATCATTGCTGATGCTGAGAGTTGGTGTCAGGACATTCAAATTACTGCTTTATTTCTATTACCCCTATTACCACTCCGAACTCTATACATTGATTTCCCTCTTTTCATTCTGCATATCCCAATCATTCCCATCCTCCGATCAAATAAGCTTAGATGTAGTTGCAGGAGCCTCTGGAGCTGTGACTATAGAGCTTCAGCTGCTGACAGTCTGGTACTGCAGAAGTAAAGCAGTGAAGACCAGCTTCCTAGAAGCTACAGAACACCTTAGCTGTACATAAACTTCCTCTGCAAAACACCTGCTGTTTGAACTAGCTTCTATGAAAGACATCAGCTTAAAGTTAATTTCCTTGAAGGTCAAATCTTGGCAAGTATTAATTTTACCCAATAATCCACAGGAAAATGAGGAGTGGATAACACTGTTCCTTTGGCTTATACACTATACAAAGGGCAAAAAAATCATGAGGTCAACTGTACTTGATGAAATCACACTTCCATTGACCTCTACCTTGTCTCCAACAGTGCATTCCCCTAGAAGAATGTAAAAACACAACTTTTCCTTACACTGATTCCAATGATTTGTACTGAAAGAACCTCCTTGGCCAAAATTAGCATTTTTGCAGGGTTTTTTAGATAGCCTCTACTGGACTTGTTTTCCCATGAGATTATCCACCCATCTTAGTATCTACACAACATTTTACTGTCCACAGCAGGTTGCACCAATGACATCCATAGCTCAGCTATACACTGAATGAAGAATCCCATTTGGCTTGTTTTGCCATAGGCTAGTTTTATCTGATGTCCCCTAGTTCTTACACTGGGTGGAAAAAGAAGAAACCATTTTCTACGCATCTTCCCTTTGTAAGTGTTAGTTTTATAAATCTAAATTTATACTATTCATTCTTCCTGGGAGGGAAACCAAACATACTTTTGGTTACCCTTGTTACCCTTCCCTGAAGCCTTTCAGCTGCTGCTTTTATTTTCTGAGATTGGTCAGATCACAACTCTGCATATCAATCCAAATATCAGACACCACAGATTCATACAAGGTATTAGTAACACTCTCTATTTTTTTCCTCTATTCTTTTCTTAATAATTTGCAGCATTTTTGACTGCTACTTGGCATTAGAATTTCCATAGAATCTCCAATTTCAGTTATTATTCGTATATGATTCTCCTTCACTTACAAAGTTACAGGTTCTGTCCCTTTCTCACATAAAATTTCACTTCACATTTACCCGTATTTAACTTCATTTGCCATTTTATTGTCCTGCCTTTTAGTTTCATATGGTGCTTTTCCAGTTCTTCGTATCTGTACCCCACATGAAATAACTTGGTACAGCCAACATACTTTCTTACTTTATGATACATGCTCCTGTTCCAGATCATTGGTAAATCTACAGAGCTGCCTGCACCTGCAGTTTCAGAGTTCATGAAAAACTCTGTGACTGACCTTTCTGTGCTGTGAAAACTGGCCATTTAACTTGGCCATAGTTTGGGGGGGCAACTTTCAGCCAACCACCTGGCTATTCAAGGACCTGTCTTCTTTCACACTCAGATGCTCAGTGGTGAGGAATCTTGCCAAATGACTCCTGCAAATGAAAGAGGATGTATCTCTACACAGCAGTGGTAATGCCACACCTGGAATTCCATGTCCATTTCTGGGCTCTCCAGTGGAGGAGAGATGCAGACACACTGGAGAGAGTCCAACAAAAGGGCCACTGAGATGATGAAGGGATTGTAGCATCTCTCCTGTGAGGAAAGGCTGAGACAGCGGAGACTGTTAAGCCTGCATAAGAGAAGGCTCACATGGGATCTCACCAGTGTATATAAATACCCAAAGGAAGGGTGCAAAGAGGATGGCGCCAGGCTCTTTTTAGTGGTGCTCAGTTACAGAACAAGAAGCAACAGGCATAAACTAAAGCAGGGGAGGAACCCCCTGAATGTAAGGAGACACTTTTTACTGTGAGGGTGACTGAGGACTGGCACAGGTTGCCCAGAGAGGTTGTGGAGTCTCCTTCTCTGAAGGTATAAAAAACCATCTGTACGTGGTCATGGGCAACCACCTCTAGGTGTCAGGGGCTCTGGACGAGGTGGCCTCCAGAGGTATCTTTCAACCTCAGCCACTCTTATTCCGTGATTCTGTGATATTATCTAAACATTGTGTATCCACGTGCTCGAATAGAAAGTGGAGTTCTTGCAAAGAGACTGTATTTTTCTTTATCTCTGGCTATTTTACAATGAAGAAAAGATTTTTAAAACTGATTTTTTAAACTGATTTTTCCACAACTTAAGAGTTGTGGAAAACTCTTTGAAAAGAACCATTACAACACATTTTGAAAAGCAACTACTTCATACATTAATGCCTTCCCAAAAGAATTCCATGAAGTCTGCTAATAGGCAAGTTAATTGGCTACACAACAAATTTAATTATACCCCCAAAAAAACCCTGAATGCTCTTTCATTTTAAAATACCCTAATAAAAGTCATAATGAAAACTAACCTCTATACTCTCCTAAAACTACAGATTAAAAAACAAACCACTTTTTAGTTTGCCAGCTGACATCCCTCTTTCCTCCTTTTTCTCAATATTTATTACAGATTATGCACACAAACTTGGGACAATTTAAAATTATCTAAGTTTCCCTTGTATCAGTTCCAGAGTATTAAGTGAACAATTCTCTAGAGTAAGCCTGAACTGAACATCTGCAAACTGTTGCAAAAATAGCCTATACTAGAAAGAGCTCTGAGAAACTTAACTTACCTTAAAAGATGCATGTAGTTTGTATGGGCTGCAGTTTCACTTCCTGAAAGATGCAAGAACTGCAGAACTCTTCCAGGGTGCTTCAGGAACTTCCCCTCCAATGTGTATTGTCATTTGGAGATGTGTCTATAAGTTACAGTCTCTCACTTCTGAACCTATTCTATAACCTCCTGTATCATCTCTTAAAATAATTTTGCAGGTGTACAACTTTTACCAGCTTCTTTCTCCATGAGGGACAGACTGGCTAGACAACTTCTTTTCAAACCTGTCACATGAGAAGACAATCTAAATAACCATAACAGTAGTTTATATGAAAATACATATTCTTCATGAAAATACATATTCTTCATACATATTCTTCTTATTGAAAATACATGTTCTACATGCTACCTTCCCTAGTATCACGCTCCAATACATCAGCAAACCTGACTGTTAACCAGCAGCTCTGGTTTTAGGCTACTGATGAATACAAAACTGCTTTTTGCTTGTGGATAGTCACTAAAATCAAAAGGGATTATTAATTTGTTTGGTTTGGTTTTCATATGTACTCAGAATTGCTAACTCTCCTGAGGAAAAGTGAATGAGCTTGATCACATGTTTAAATTCACAACCAGTATCAGCCAAACTTACCAAATTTCATACAGCAAAAAAATCCTTATGTCCTCACTGAAGATTGGTTAAGATGTTTGAAGGCATGAAAACTATGTGTGTACAGAGTCAACCCTGCAAGCATTCTATTAAAAATGATGAAGAACTAGACCAATTTTAGCTAACTGAATGTTCATTTCAACTTCATAAGTATGTTATGTCACAAGTGTTTCACCAGCTTTATGTGTTTTTGCCTTCTGCAAGAATTCTCTGGTAAAACAGTGAAGAGAACCATAATCCTTTCCTTCTCCATCCAGTGTTCAAGCCACTGTATCAGACTTCCAGTTCAAAGGATTCAGCAGCATCTGTGGAAAACATTACCTATATTCAACTGGTCATACTCTTCCACATTCCCACCAGATTTTGAAAGAGAAAAATACAAAATCGGGAAGTAGTTGGAAGCCATTGTAAAAAAATTGGTCAAGGAATCCCTGCCCCAAAGAGCCACAGCCAAAGATCACTGTGGCTCTTCTTCAACAATATAAGTGCAATCATGGGTATTTTACCAGTAAATCAAAAGTCCAAATCAGTACTGCTGTAAGAATTGCAATGCTGCACAGAAATCCATTTCTGAAGACCAACATCTGATAAAAAGTAATTCAGAAGGTTTGTTTGCCCTTATTTATTCAGACTGAACAGCACCATTGATAAGATTACTTGGGAGAGGGAGGGAAGGGGGAAATGGACATGAACAAAGATGAAGGAGTTTGGCTGTAACTGTACCATTAGGAGGACTTTAAAATCCTCAGTTCTGTATCCTTCCTTGTTGCATGTTTTAATCAAGGCATAAGCATTTGGGACTCTCAAAAGTAGGCTGAACTAGAGTAAGTCAATGTTGGTTGCTAGAGAGGCTGAATAAGCCTCAGTGACAATTCATTATACAGGAAATCAGTATAACTGCTTGCAACAGAGTATCCCACATAAATATTCAATATAACCTAATGCCCTAATCCCTTTTTTTTTTTTTTGTCCTTAATGTCACAAGCATACAATCTTTGATTTACTTGAAAATATTCACTTCTATCTCTCCACATTTTTTTTCTCTGACACATGGAATTCCCTTCTTGCAAATCCAATTTCATTTGCATTAGCTTGTATATTAGAGCATTTTCTACACAAAACTGAATTACCTTCCTATTCTAAACCTGGATAACCCTGTTTTGAACACCATAAATGTTAACTGGGAGTGAAAGATGACTTTTTAATAGTAACTACTGCAACAACACTGAAAAAGAGAATCAGTTTAAAAGTAACTTTTGGGCCCTTCAAGAAAAAATTTTTTTTTTTTAAAAAGGCATTCAGGTAAAACTGGACAAGAGTACAGGTCACAGAAACATGGGTCCACAGCCAAACTGACTTGCCAAGTGTTGACAGAGTTGTTACTCAGCTGGGGATAACTTTCTGTTCTAAAACAGGGTTCAAAGCGCAAAGATTTGAAGTAATCACAAGAACATGAAATGTTTAATGAGCAATAACCAGACAGTTGTGCTAACCCACGTTTGTGTTAGATACCCAAAAATCATTTTTAGTCCAGATGTGAGGTTTTCATGTGCTTATCAGTCAAGGAATAGAAACTTCTTTTTTTTCCCTGCTATACCAAATGAATACAAAGGTTTAGCCATCCTTGTATCATTTATTCTAAACTGTAATGGGATTATGGGCATGCAGAGATATTTGAATTTCATTTCTCATCTCCTAGAATGATAAAGAGATATAAGGGGGTGTTTCAACTATCTGGGTTAAATTTACAGCTTCAAAACAGAAAAAATGCTACCAGCCAGCTCTTAAGAGTGCTTCAGCACTAGGCTCTCTGTCCCCTTGTTCTGGTGACACAGAGTGCACTAAAACTGTGTGACAGTAAATCAACCTATCCTATTAAATTAACACAGGTGAACTATTAACCTGTTCAACAGTGTAATTTCAATAATACCCTACAAAATTACTTCTCTGCAGCAAACTCCAGTTCTATTGGAGCTCCCACTTCACAGATATGAAAATTCGCACTGAGGAGGCTGCATCTCCCTCCAGATTGATTAAAGAAACAGAGAGGAAAATACACCTTTGGCTTCCCTCCTCAAAGGCCTGCTTGGCTAGAGCACATAGCAGACAAGAAATTTTTTTTCTTCAAGTTCTTCTAAATGCACCAATCACAGAGGGTAAAATGTGTTACTGACTTCCAGAAATGAAAGCAGCAAGCTACCACTATAAGAAGATGATCTTATACACATTCAAATCAGCAAGAAAGCTAGCTTTAGGTACTTTCAGATTAAATCAAGTTCACAGATAAAGACCACTTTGTTCATCATAGTGATTATTACAGAAAAACACCATGAGCTGAATATGTTTCTTGCCAAATGGAACAAGAAGGTATATCTTCTACAAAGCAGTATAACACTTCAAAAAACAACTGAGAAAGCTCCAGGTCTGTTTTGCAGAGAAGGAATGATCAAAGGGAAAATAGATGTGTGAGTGCAGCCTGCATGGTTCAGCACCTTCCTTTTGGGGGGTTAAACTAGGAAGTCGGTTTTATATGTAGTTGCTTTTCCAGCTGTTGAAAAGCACTGTTTTGAAATATTCCTCTCTCCACCATCAAAGTATTGAGCCATTCCAAACACCTTTAATAATATTTCATTTTTTTTCCCTGACATGAATGCTTGCTGCAGAAATTGTTTATAATTCAGTCGTGAATCCAGGTGTGAAAGTCAAAGCTAACTCAAGATTACCCCATCAACTGGTAGTAGCCTTTATAGCTTGTAAAAGCTAATTTCAGCGAAAGGCCACAAGCCCTTAACTCCCTAGAGCATTCCACAGCTGCTTCTAACTGCTAAAGAGAGAGAAAAACTAGAGGTAATGGAAATACTAAAGGAAGTGGTATGACCCACTCACATGCACAGAACGGGCAGATGGAAGTAGTTTATACATGACAGTTCTCCCCAGAGGACCAATATTCCTGTACTGGTACAGATCAGCAACCATTGAGTCAATTTACCTGATTTTCTTATGCTGAATAAGAGTATTCATGAGAAAATCTTCACCAGGGATGGATGACGAACAATATTGTAAATCTTTCAGTTAGATTTTTAGAATCACACCAAAATTATTATTCCCCAAGAAGAGCCTTTTTCTTCAATAAAAATGACATAATATGTGGTAGTCTAACAGCATCACAAAACAAATCAGACCCAGTTATCATTCAAAACTTCATCTGAAATTTCTTGAAAGTAACAAATTCACAAAGGGCTTGTAAACACACAGAGGCTATTGAGATAGATTGACTTGTGATGAGTCAAGTTGTCTGCAAAGAAATGAGGATCCACAGATATGTCTCTCGAAAAGGAAGTGGCAGCCAATTCACTTTTTTCGTCATTCCTCTTTGCTTTTAAGAAAGCAAAGTTTTGTATCCAGCTGCACAGTCCCAAGAACATGGAGATCAAATAGTTGTTTTCATTTTTTGTACGGTTTGCCTAGCATACAATGGAAAAGCGTATTTTTCCAGATGTTGACCAAGAATTTGGTGCTTGTACTAATACCTGTATTTCTTTTTTTTTTTTAGGAAAAAAAAAAAAAGGAAAATAAAAATAATTAAAACAAAACAAACAAAAATTGCAAACAAGCAAAATCCAAAAACCAGGAGATATGGTAACAGAAGTATATGTGAATAGTTTGGTTTCACCTTTCAGAAACTGGACGGAAATTAGAGTGGAGCCTGGCTCGTGCTCAGAACACCCACTCAACAGAAGAGGTTTACAACAGCCAAACAATCTGCCTAACAGCAAGAGGCATGTTGTAAAAAAGAAGTTTATGTTATGTGACAGCCAAGCTTTTCAGCAAAACAGCTTTTAAACAGGGGCACATGCTGGAGAGGATTCCAAAGTATCTTTTCTCTAAGATGCTAAATAACTTTTACAGATATTAAATCAGCTTTAATTAAAAATATTAACATGCATTTCCCAAAGTAAAATTTATTTCATTTTAGGTATTATAAAAGATGAAACAAATTAAAATCTCTCACCTTCCTGAATTTATGTTGGGATAAAAGCACATGCAATCTAGGTAAAATATCCAGGCAAATATAAAGAGAAGAATACATTGTCAAAAGATACTAATGATTATAGAACACAGCCTGCAGAGAGAGTTTTCCCTTTCTATGAGCAAATCACAACACAAAACTGATTGCAAAGCAGTACTCAAATGATAAAAGAAGTCCTTAGAGCTACTTCATATTGACATGACATACTGCCAGCCTCTCCTGTGGTATTAAAACAGTGGAAACAATAGGATTTGGCCCAACAGTTCTACAAAAATACCTTCTCTGAAAAGCTTTCCACCAAAATATTCTCTACCACACATCAGACATTAACTCTGTATTTCAGTACAGTACAGGAGTGTGATATTTCTCTTTTCCGGGCAAACGTTACATTGACGTACAGTTGATACCTCACATTGTCAGCTCTCCTGAGCTAACATACACGTCTGTTTAATACTGTTTACTTCCATTAGTCTGGAAAAGGTGGAAAGGAAATAGACTTGTGCTTCTTTCATATCCTGAAAGAAAAAAATTTGCCAATTTTCCCAATAGGGAAAATTTCCCCTCAATAGGTGACAAATAATGATAACACCACTGCACAAATCTTACTGAAGGCAACAACCAGGCATACAAAACCTTTATTGCTAGCAATTACACATCGAGATTAACTTTGAACTCAATACCTTGTAGACAGGGTGATAAGAAATGGCAATTTTACATTTTACACCAGACATCTAACCATTGAAGGTTATAGAGGCACTTGAACAATTCACTATACAAAGGCATACAAAAAACATTTTTGGACTAGAACAGCAGCTCCGCATTACTGAACTTGTACTAACAACTATTTTCAACTGCGAGGATTCATCTACACAGAGATCAGATTAAACGCCAATGGAATGTCTCTCTACTCTTCAATTATGCACATTTGAAATATCAGCTTTAACTGTTCCTCTAAATTTTACTTCCATATTAATTTTTCTCCATGACACTTGTAGTAATTTCTTTAAGGTCAGCTGAAATGACTCAGGATCCACAGTGGCATCATGGAATATATGACAAGGAGGTGGAGGGAGAGGCATTCTCTCTACATGTATGTGGGGGAGTCTGGAAGCCTACACAACCCAAGGAAATCACTGTTTTTTCTCTATCCTCTACCTATTCCAGAAACAGCAATGGCCACGTGCAAAGTTTATTAATAGCAGTGAATAAAATTGCAAATTTATAGTCAGCACCGAAACAGCAGTGTAAGTGGGCTCAAACATCAGAGATTTACAAGCAGAGCTGCAGCCACTGAACAAATTCCTAATCTAGGTATTTAGCTGCTAAAGAAGATTTCTGTGGTGGAATGTGCAGGCAGGATGGGAGGGAGATTTCAAATATCAAGAAATTCAGACAGCTGAGATTATTCTGCATAGCAGTGAGATCTCTTTCTTTCCCCTCCTTCTACTTCTGCCAAGATTATATAAACTTTGCTAACTTCCATTTAGACCACTGTTTCTTTCAGGTTAATATAGTGTAGAGCTTGCAAGCCAAATCCTTTCAGGTAGGTTTCTTGCTATATTTAATTATATGTGACAGTAATACCCTTTACAAGGGTAAAGCCTACTTTATATTTGGAGTAACAGAAGAGCAGGACATGGAGAAAATCAATTTGAAGAAGAGATTTTAAATTGTGATCCTCAAAATGAAAGGAAGAAGTAAAGAAATGTAAAACAAAAATGAAGACTTTCTGATTCCAATACAAGCAAACAATCCAAACAACTAAAACACAGGCACCCCAATTAAATTTCAGCACAACAGATATTTTCAATTACAAAGCTCACATGGGACTGGCAGAGTAATTTGTTAGAAACTTAAGACTGGCAGTAACATCTATGATTTTTCCCGCTGGAGTTTTTCTTGCAAAAAATTTATGAGATACAAACATTCCTCTCTCACTTATTCAAAAAAATAAAACATCACAAAACCATAGATGTTCAGGCAAACTTAGGTTGGGTTGTTTTTTTGGTTTTTTTTATGGAGGGGTTTTTGTTTGTGGGGTTTTTTTTTTATTTGTTTGTTTGTGGACACAAATTTGCTCTGTAAAAAAATAAAATGTAGTCAACTTTGGTAAACACTAATGTTTCAGTTAAATGAGTTTTGTCCTTAGTGATTCTAGACTGTTTTCAAAAACAGGCACTGTGCACAATCATCTGAGACAATCATTTTAGAATATTCATACAAGATTCAATCAAGCAAGACCAGTATTGCCATAGGAAATGTTTTCTAGTTATGATTATGCAAATTTTAAATTGATCCATCAGGAAAGGAGATGTTTGCCTGCAGGGTTTGGGTTTTTTATTTTTCCTGCTAAATAGAAACTCATGTTTTTTCTTTTTCAGATAGAGAATTTGCATTTATTTCAATGAAACTGTCTAGTAGTGCACTGCTTTCACTATGGCCAAAGCAGTCACTTAGAGTATAAGAACAGATCAAGCATAAGCCTATCTATTGCTGTAATTTGAGGATCTCCAATTCTTCAGCTGGGATGGTAACCAATTCTTCTCTATTATCTGCTCTCCATCCCATTCACGATTTCATCAACTTCACCTCGCTCTCAAAGGAATGAGCAGAGATATAACCTACAATTCCCCACCTCCTCACAAAAATAATTAAAAAAATAAATAAAAAAACCACAAAACAAAACAAAAAAACCCTCAAAATATGTTGCCATTGTCTTTCTTAGTGATTAATAGGTTCTAACAGGTTGTTTTCATTTTGCTATATCTGAACACCTCCTTTTACAGTTACCTTGTGCTGAAGGACATTTACTTCTCATTGGGAAGAATAAAGCCAAAAGCTGTAACAACAAAGTCAAAATCCCTCTTCATGCAGGTGCTAGCATCAAAAAAGAAACAAACAACTCATGTGCACAGAATAGCTGAAAGGTGTACTCCCTCAAAATCTTCCAACACATTGTGACTCGATGAACACGTTTCAACACCTCCCACTAGACCAGGTTGCTCAAAGCCCCAACATTCTCCTTGAACACTGCCAGGGATGGGGCATTCACAACTTCCTTGGACAACCTGTTCCAGTGCCTCACCACACTCACAGTAAAGAATTTCTTCCTTATACCTAACCTAGATCTCCCCTGTTTAAGGTTCCCTTTAAAACTGTGTTTTCTGACTCAGCTGAAAAAAAAGGATCAGAATTAATATAAAGACCTAGCTTCCTGAGAATTTTTTCCATGTCACTTTCAGATACCTCTATGAAATGGAACATTTTCTTCAGTTGCACTGAGGAGAAGTATGCCAGGTATTTTAAGCTCTCTATACCTTTTGATCATTCTCAAAATTGAGGAACAGGAGAATCGTGTGTTTCAGACCACCTTATATCACCACAAGAGCTTTTCTATTTCATTATTCCTTGTGCCTTCCAAACCAAATCTATCTGCAGGGTATAACACCACAATCTAACAGACATTCTTCACACAAATAGTATTCTCTAGAAACAACTGCAAAAGTGAAAAAGGACTGCCACAAGGTTGAATGCTCGTGCCATTCCTATTTATGTCTGATGTGAGAAGGGTAGGTGTGTAAAAATGCTACACTCTGTTTTGAGAGAATATACTGCTAAGGCATTAGCAATATGCATTAGCAGATGTGTGAAACTTATTGAGAACAACCTATATGTTTGACTGGACATGCAGAGTGGTCAGACAGAATGAGGATGTAGAGGTATCCCCTACAAGAATACTTTGTAACTGCTGGCCAGCTGAACTAACAAGTGACTTCCAAGCTGGGACTACAATTTACACCACAGCATGTTCCTCGCTTTGGAAAAACATAGTTACAGTAGGAGGACACGAGAAGAACATAATGAATGCAACAGGAGCGCTTACAGATAATTTCCAGTGGCTTTTGCCAGTTCCAAGAAAACAGAGTTAAAGTTATGCACTTGTATAACTAACTCCCCATTTCCTCATCAAGCATTTGCTGAACTCATTATCCTGGGAAATCACATGGTATTAACCCATAGCTTTAAACATTTTCATTTATTCAAAATGTTAGTTAAATTTACAGTTAAGTGCAAGTGTAAAAAAAGACACAAAGGGCAGAACTTCTCTGGAAAGGTAAATACACTTGCAGTTGTTCAAATGAACAGTTAAAGCAACATACAGTAAACTGGTTTCTTCTTTATGAGGACAAGTATTAGCATTGTCCATTTTTGCCCCTTAAATCTGTAATATATTTCCATATGCAGGAATGCAACTCTTGGATAATTCAGTTCAAATTCTTTCAACTGTCAATGGAAAGAAGTGATTTTTAAAAAATACTGTAGGTTTTCATAAATAAAAGAACTTCTATAGATGAGTGTTCTAGATTTCAGTCTTTCTGGACACTTGGTGTCTGAGAAGACATACGGACATGGCAGAACAGAAAACATGACTCAAACAAAAGAACTTGTACATTTTTGACTATGAAATGCACCTGTATGTTTTTTCTTTACTACTGTGTACTAACCATACATTTATGAAAGAGTCATGGTATATTCAAGCCTTAACAAAACTCTCTGGCAATTTCCGTTGCACCTATATGGTCCAAAATGACCATGCCTAAATAGTAATTAGTAGTAGACCCCTTTTGAGAGTAGTGTACCACTTCACACACTGCTTTGCTCTCATTTAATCTCACTTAAGATATCTTTTCATATCAATAGTAGTTTTATCCCCTCTTGTGGAATACCAATTCAGCATCGGTATTTTTATACATTTTTAATTTAGATAGGCTTAGCATTTTTAATGAAAAGACTTATCCTATGCCTATTCACTAAGTGAGAAAAGAACTGAAGCTGATGAGTGAGTATGCCATCTTGTCCTTTTACTTACTTGGAGAAGAATACTCACCATCCAGCCACAGAGGCTTAATACTGTTTTCCATAGTGAGGCAAATACTTCATCAACAAATACTTCTCTGTGTTCACTAAGAATTATATGCCCTCTGAGACTTCAATTCCTCTGATTTCTCTGTGCTAGAGATAGCTAAAGCAGCAGTTCTGAAAACAAGATTCTCTCACTTTGTACTATATATTTTTGATTAAATTGACTTGCTACCATCTATATGAAGAAGAAATATGCTGTTCTCTGCACTTCCATCCGCTTATGTTTGGGTCTGCCTTAAATTTAGAGGTTTTAATAGCTGTTTTTAATATACTTTTGGAAAAAAAATAATTAACTCACACATACAGCCCAGCTTAAAAACACAGAAATGTAGATCCCCAAGAGCATTTCAGCAGAATTTAAGACTAACTTGGAAAGAAGGAGGGACAAGGCTTCAATTGTCAATCTTAACTGTAGACAAAATAGAAACAAAACATGCACTATTTGATTTCTTCTTTTTTTTTTTTTTTTGAAGAATGTGATATCATTTGCCCAATGTATTTCTTCATTAAGAGATCATAGCATCAGCCCACTGATTTCCATTTATCAGGTACACTGAATAGATGACAGAATTGCTCAGGTAACATTGCAAATCAATGTGAAGACTCAGTCCTGGAGTCACATCAGAACAGATCTAGTTCCTCTGCTCACTGGTCTAAAACGCAAGTGATTTAAACAGTTGATTTGATTTTTTTTTTTTTAATCAATTCCCTGCCCTATATATACTTACAAGCAGAACATAAAATTCTGCAGAGGAACCTTCTTCTCTGTCAGTCGCATACTTGATCACACCAATAATGCGTTTTCCATAATGAAGTGCTATAGATAGATAGAAAAGCATGGGAAATTATATACTCCAACTGTATCCGTTGGTAGGATATGGGAAAACAATGCTGAATTTCCTTTCCCGGAAGGGGAGGTAAGAGTGACTGTCAAGGAAAGCTCCTCCAGCATCCTCCTCTGAGATATCCTCCTGTAGCTGTCATAATTCTTGTTTTCTCAGTTCTTCTAAATAGTCTTGGTGACCATATCACTCAACATTTGTCATCAGAATGACAGAAGTAAGACACAGATACAGTTGGCAGCATAGTATCTAATTCAACTTACATCCTTATCATGAATGTCTTTATTGCCAACTTTATTATTTACTTATTCACTTATTTACTTATTCACTTTCATGAGAAAGAATTCAAGTAGAGTAAAATGTCCAATTTCAGTTTTCACAGAACAGAACTAGAAAAAAAATTACAATTTTTCTGTGCAAAGCTATAGAGTCTTTTAAGGTTATATAAGTAGGATTGGTCCAAACTGTCCACTGACATTTCAAAGGAAAATGCTTACAGTTTCTTTGAACATTTGAGTTTGGCTCAAACCCATACATTATCAGGTAAGAGTTTTCAATTTGCTTTTGCAAAAAGTAAGAACCAAGTCTCCAGTTCTTTCTTTCACCAGGAGACATCTCTGGAATTGGCTAGCCGTATTTCAGCTTAGCCAGTTATCACCATTTATCCAATTTCCTGAGACATAACTGTATCAACCTTAACATAAAAATATGTAAGACTAAGTATTTCTTTTTTAACAAATTAAGAGAAATTTGCTACTTACCAATCTTACACCTAGTAAATGTGTGGAAATCTGGCTGTTGTCTTTGGTGGAAAATGTTTCAGATAAATTGTATTTGTTTATGCCACATGTTGCAATGCCACCTCTAACAGATAAGAAATATTTTTTTAACCACATTGTTCAATATCAGCAGCTCTTATCCTCCTACAGTGTATTTCCATATACACACACTTCCAAGGCACTTCTGATGCCTGCCTTGTGTTTTCTGTGCAGGAAAGTTCTCCCAGTCTTATCTCTGATTGCAAGCACTGCGGAAGAGTTAAATCCAAAGACTCATTTTCTGTATTTATGTATTATCCCTTGTAGAGGACCACAGTAAAGAAGACCAAGAAGAAATTGTGGTCAGAGATGAAATAATGAAAGAAAGGGGAAGAACAGTCTTATTTTCCTAATGCAGGGGATATAGGGAAATCTAAAGAAAGGTCAGGTAACTCAAGAAGAGAAGCTGTAAGAGACAAAAAAAAGACTTTATTATCAATTTGTGTCATACTGTTCATGGAGCTTTCCTAAAAAAATTAACACGAGAACCAAATACTACTAAATAAATGAAAACCAACAAAACAAAACAAAACAAATAAAAAAACCCACCCTGAACTACACTTGGACTCATTCCAGAATAAGTAAAATAAGTCCAATATTTAGGTATGCTTCATTAATGTTGTAGCAGTTAGGTAACTCTGTGGTAAAGCAAGAGTATAATTGCAATTAATAGATGAATAGCAATCTATTGTAATGTCAACTGAGTTAAAGATCGATACAATACTTCAGTCATGGCATTCGAGAGGGACCATACAGACTGGAGAAGCAAGCAGACAGACAAGAAACTTCACTCAATTTAACAAATGGAAGTGCAAGGTCCTGCACCTGTGGAAGAATAATCCCATGCATCAGTGTACACCAGAAAAAAACTGGATGGAAACCAGCTTTGCAGAAAAGGACATGGAGGTCCTGGTAGACACCAAGTTAAAAACAAGCCAGAATTGTGTCGTTGTGGCAAATAAGGCAAGTGGTAGGCTAGGTTGCATTAGAAGGAGTTATGCCACAATCTAGGGAGGTGATCCTTCACCTCTTCTCGGCACTGGTGAGGCCACACCTGGAGTACTGTGCCCAGTTCTGTGTACAAGAGAGATATTGGACATACTGAAGAGAGTTCAGGGATGGAGGTCCCTCCACTAAGACAATGGAGGGACTGGAGGAAAGGCTGAGAGAGCTGGGACTGCTCAGTCTGGAGAAGGAAAAGCCCATGCGTCTCATCAATGTATATAAATAACAGAAGGGAAGCTCTTTTTCATGGGGCCCAGTGGCAGGATCAGAAGCAATGGGCACAAACTGAAGGTGAAGAGGCTCTGTCTGAATATCAGGAAGCACTTTTTCACTGTGAGGATGACTGAGTACTGGCACAGTTTGCCCAGGGAGGTTGTGGAGCCTCCATCCCTGGAGGTATTTAAAAGCCAGCTGGACACAATCCTCAGTAACAAACTCTAGGTGACCCTGCTTGAGCAGTGGGGGCTGGACAAGATGACCTCCAGACTTCAACCATTCAGCCAATTCAAAGTGGTGACATTCACACAAGGAAGTGCAGCAGGAGGGCCACGAGACCTCCATGGATGGATAAGGAGCTATTGAGGAAACTTAAAGGGAAAAAAGAAGCTTATAGAATGTAGAAGCGAGGACAGGTGGCCTGGGAAGAATACAGGAATGTTGTCCGGGAACCAAGGACCAGGTTAGGAAAGCTAAGGGACCAGTTAGAATTAAATCTGGCAAGGCATGTGGAAGATAACAGGAAAGGCTTCTATAGGTACGTAGCAAATAAAAGACAGACTAGGGACAATGTGGGCCCTCTCTGGAAGCTATCGAGAGAACTGGCTACCCTGGATTTGGAGAAGGATGAGGTTCTTAATGACTTCTTTGCCTCAGTCTTCACCAGCAAATGCTCTGACCACACAACCCAAGTCTTGGAAGGCAGATGCAGGGACTGTGAGAATGAAGACCTTAGGCCCACTGTAGGAGAGGGTCAGCTTCGAGATCATCTTAGAAACCTGAATGTGGACAAGTCCATGGGGCCTGATGAAATCCGTCTGCAGGTCCTGAAGGAGCTGGCAAATGAAGTTGCTAAGCCACTGTCCATCATATTTGAAAAATCCTGGCAGTCAGGTGAAGTTCCTGATGACTGGAAAAAGGGAAATATAACCCCCCCTTTTCAAGAAGGGGAAGGTGGAAGACCTGGGAAACTACAGACCAGCCAGTCTCACCTCTGTGCCTGGCAAAATCTTGGAGCAGATTCTCCCGGAAAGCATGCTAAGGCACATGAAAAACAACAAGGTGGTTGGTGACAGCCAACATGGTTTTACTAAGGGAAAATCCTGCCTGACCAATTTGGTGGCCTTCTAAGGTGGGGCTACAGAACTCATGGACAGGGGCAGAGCAGCTGATGTCATCTACCTGGACTTGTGCAAAGCGTTCGACACTGTCCCGCACAACATCCTTGTATCTGAATTGGAGAGACATCAATTTGATACATGGACCACTCAGTGGATAAAGAACTGGCTGGATGGCTGCATGCAAAGAGTTGTGGTCAATGGCTCAATGTCCAGTTGGAAACCTGTAACGAGTGGTGTCCCTCAGGGATCGGTGTTGGGACCGGTCCTGTTCAATATCTTTGTCAGCGACATGGACAGTGGAATTGAGTGCGCCCTCAGCAAGTTTGCCGACGACACCAAGCTGTGTGGTTTGGTTGATACGCTGAAGGGAAGCGATGCCATCCAGAGGGACCTTGACACGCTTGTAAGGTGGGCCAGTGCCAACCTTACGAAGTTTAACCAAGCCAAGTGCAAGGTCCTATACCTGAGTCAGGGCAACCTCAGGCACAGCTACAGGCTGGGCGGAGAAGAGATTCAGAGCAGCCCTGCAGAGAAGGACTTGGGGGTGTTGCTTGATCAGAAGCTTAACATGAGCCAGCAGTGTGCACTTGCAGCCCAGAAAGCCAACCATATCCTGGGCTGCATCAAAAGAAGCGTGACCAGCAGGTCAAAGGAGGTGATCCTGCCCCTCTACTCTGCTCTCATGAGACCTCACTTGGAGTATTGTGTACAGTTCTGGTGTCCTTAACATAAGAAGGACATGGAGCTGTTGGAGCGAGTCCAGAGGAGGGCCAAGAGGATGATAAGAGGGCTGGAGCACCTCCTGTATGAAGACAGGCTGAGAAAGTTGGGGCTGTTCAGCCTGGAGAAGAGAAGGCTGCATGGAAACCTCAGAGCAGCCTTCCAATATCTGAAGGGGATGCTGGGGAGGGACTCTTCCTTAGGGACTGTAGTGGTAGGACAAGGGGTAATGGCTTCAAACTTAAACAGAGGAAGTTTAGATTAGATATAAGGAAGAAGTTCTTTACAGTGAGGGTGGTGAAGCACTGGAATGGGTTGCTCAGGGAAGTTCTGAATGCTTCATCCCTGGCGGTGTTCAAGGCCAGGTTGGACAGAGCTTTCAGCGACACGGTTTAGTGCGAGGTGTCCTTTGCCCATGGCAGGGGGGTTGGAACTAAATGATCTTGAGGTCCTTTCCAACCCTAACTATTCTATGATTCTATGATTCTATGTACAGATACACTTACAGCTCATTAGTAGTGATCTGAAGCAATAACACTATTTAATGCATAAAATCAACATCGTTCAAACTAAAGAATTACCCAATCTCAGTACTAGCTCAAGCCTCTACTGATGTTTAGACTGTAGGTCTCAATAGTGAGTATCTGCAAGTACAAAAGGTAATGTAATTTTTAAATGCTACGCTACTTATAAATATTTTACCAGTAAAACAAAATGAATTCTTCACATCCATAAGCAGTTGAAGGAATTTTGTTCTTAGTTAAGAGACCATACAGATGTGATTTTGTCATTATTTTATTTATGAATTGTTAACCAAGATGTTTGCATACATACATGTTCCTTTCCATTTTAAAAGCTAGAAATACCAAATCCACCTTCCCCTGCCAGAGGATGTCTTAACACTTTAGAGATTTTTGTTGTAATATCATACATTTAGAGCACTGATGGGACCACTTAACTCAGTTTTGGCATCTGTACTTCAATATAGATATGGAAAATCTGAAAAAGATTCTGAGCTAATTGCAAAAATAATGTGAGGAATTAAGGAAGCACTTTGCCTCATGACAAATGCTTTTTCAGAATCTCGTTTAATAAGTGAAATAAAAACAAATTGTTTAAATTCAGTTATAAATGTCTGCCTAAGTTTCAATAGCAGATAGATCTTTAAACTGACAAAGTTATAACAATATCTAACACCCACAAACAGAAGCCTCGCCTCCGTGGACTGGAAATTACCAAAGAATATTCATTATTATTTTATAAATTGAATTGATCATTATAATTTATTAACCAACTATGTAACATAGTGAATAATTTTTTAAAATACGTTTGAGATTATTACTTTTCAGTGGTATAACTTCAAAATATTTAATTTTAATGTTGTTATAACTGGCATTTCAAAATAAAAGGCCCTTCTAAAAAAGAACAGTCACATCTGTTCTGAGAATCTTGAAATATGCTTAGAACTTGATCAAAAATTTATAGACACTGAGCTTTTCTTGTTTCAGTTGTGACGAATATACATTTTCTCACAAGAAAAAAAAGAAAAGGCACTATGTAGACTGTTCAAAAATTCCAAACCAGTTATAACCTTGACCACCAATTGCTTTCTGGCAAGGAGCATCTGAAAAAGACATTTAGAAGCAAAGTTTCTGTTTTATTTCCTGCAAGCCAGGCAGGAAAAAGACTGAAGCATCAGCTCAGCAATGACTCCCCTGGCTGCGCCACACCACTGAGCTCTACAGCGCATAAATATGGAAGAAAATTCTCCATTGACAGAAGCATCAGAGCATACTTAAGCATGTTTATACCAAGTCAGTCAGCCAGTCATTACAGCTTTAGTCTAGCTAACCAAGTTGGAATAGCCATAAAGTTTTCAGAAAGACTTAAACACAGTCACTAGATGTCTACCAGACATTCTTGGTATTTTACCTCAATTTCTCTATCATGGAAAAAACCCTCAGCATCATCATCTTTCCTATTATTGCTGTCCACTCTGCCACGGATCTTACGCATAGAAAGGTCTGTAATGTGCCTCACAAAAGTCAGTGTTAGTAGAAGCATTCTGTTCAATTTCTAATGTTGGAAGATGCAACAAACCAGATCTCAGTATCGGTCACCCCAAGTGTTGCAAAGTTACATGCCAGGTCTCCAGAAATGATGATGTAAAATTATTACGAGATTCTTTTTTATTTGCTCACCTTTGTTGACATCACTAGAATTCACATATTCAGTTTTTCTCCACAATCAGAACTGGAAAAAAGAAGAACACCAAATTCCAAGACAATTGTGACAAAAATCATGATAACTGGCAATACTGCTGTATTTTCAAGAAGACAGCTTACCGCCTTAATATTTGCAGTATCATGACTACCTACTATAGTTAAACAGCTATCATTAACCACAGGGCAGGTAGATGATGTCTTATATAAAAAACAGAACAAAAATTCCCAAGCTTCAAATGTTTGCATCTATCCTGCCCTTGAGGTCACTAAAGGAGCATATCCATAGAAACTAAACCAAAATTCACATAGTTTCAGGCAGAGAATTATATAAGATGTTTTCTAAGGTGTTCTATTATAATGCCATAAATAACAATAATTCTTTTCACTAATGCTACATTACCACTAACAGATGATGTAATCATTAATTCTTCCTTCCTCTCCAAATGCCTTGCACTGAGGTCATTATCATGTTTTTTATACCATGACTTCATTTTATTTTCCTTCCTGGGAGGACTGCATGGAGACTACCAGTGAGTCATCTATCCCACATGAAAAAAACCTACATGAAATAAATATTAAAATTATACTATCAAGCTTTAAAGAGTCAGAGATGTAGCAAAGCTAAGACTCCTGCAATCTTAATTACGCTTCCTAATATAGAAACATATTCATATAAAAAAGATCACACTATGGTCTTTAGCTTTATGCATTTAACTTGCACTTTCTTGAAATCCTAAACTACAGCATTGTATGACCATGCACAGTCCCATACATGTGAAATAACAGGAGCCCACAGAGAGCACTTCTATAAACAGGACATGCTATTTATACAGAATATGCTATGTAAACTGTGGTTTCACTTTCTGGAACTTCAAAGCACTTCCAAAAAAGCTGGAAAAGATATATGTAAATTCCATTTCTGCATCCCTGTGCCAAGACCCAACTGGAGTCACCAGTTCTATTGTAAAACCTCCTATTTTGAAGTTACAGCCCAGCCCAGCCTAAATTGTGCAAATTGTAGCAAAACTGCCACTGGGCATCTTGCCAGCATCTACTTCTTTTCTTTAAAAACCTTATGTGGAACAAACTGTAAATGATCAATGCATTACTCATAATAAATGGTCCTCCACACCTTTGGTGTGATTGTTCCCATGTTTGTGTGATCCACGTGTAAGCTGCACTGGGAGTTCAAGTTCTGGGGAGTGCTTCCTTTGGTGATTGTTTTGGAGGGTGAGGTGAGGAGGCTGGCTACAGACAAGCTGAAGCTTCTAGGAGTTACTTTAAGAGCTTCTAACATACTGTGGAAGCTTGCAAAGGATCTGCATGCTGAAGACTCACTACAGACATCAACTATTCTTGAGAAACAAATGTACATATATACATGTGCGCATGTATTTTGCTTTTACTTTTACCCTCAAATAAAAATGCTGCTATCACTACTGCGGAGATGCTATGGATGTCCAACACATAGATAGATTCAAAGAATTCTAGCCATCTTCATAAGATAATTCGCCAGTAAGGGACACGGAGATCCATAGCCACAACATGCTAGAAGCCTTATAGCGAAAAGTATCATTGTATACTTGCATTGTATGCCTAAAATCTACTGGCACTCATTTTCTTATGTCCTAGTGAGATGCTACCTGAACTGAAAGTCTACACTAACATAAATTGTCATGGATTTTGTCATAAATTTTCACAGAATCAGGATGTCACACAAACTAATCAGCCAAAAGAAACACACACACACACACAAAAATCTCAAATGTGTTGTTGCAAAATATATATACATAATTTACAGTTTTTTATTAAGATAATTTAGTTATAAGGCTGATTCATAACTGATGAAGCCATTGGCTGCTCTTTCTCTCAGCACAAATTCTTCTGAGTTGTAAGGGGGTTTTTTAAGTATTTTTTCTAAGCTGCATGGAAGTTCTGTTAAGGTAAGAATGGACTCTCATTTCCATTCTGAGCCCAGGTTTTAAACAATAAAACTATCTCCACCTGCATATTTTCATTTATTATCAGTTTAAATATTTCAGTAAGCTCTTACATCTCCCCTGAAATTGCACTTCATCTCAAAATCTATGACTTGCTTTTCTTCAAAAAAAAGGTAGTTTAAGAAATGCGTGGCTGGTGATCATATACATGCAGAATTCTACAATTCTTTTAGTATTTTGTTTTTTTAAAGGTACACAATAATACATTTGTTCAAGCAATAGTGAAAATGGCATCACAAAGTTTTTACCTGAAGGACCACATGAAGTTTATCCACTTTACAGTTGAGAAAATCATTATTCTAACTATTCACTATTATATTTGAAAACCAAGATGCTCATTAATATGCTCTATTCTATCATGCTACTTTTATAATTCCACTCTTCTGACCATGACAGGTGGGACTCCTCAATAGCTTAGAAGAATACCACACCCTTTCTATTTAGGCAGCTTAGCTTTGAACACTTAATTGTCATACCTTAGACATGGAAATGTTACAGTTAGCCAACTTTTTAACACTCCTCACTGAGGCTGAACACTTTAAATTAAATCTAGAATATTTTGGATTGGTGTGGGGGAAAAGAATGCATGACTGAAAGGAAGAATAGCTGTAAAAATAATCCTAAGTACTGGGATAGTTCTTCATGTTAAATATTTCATTTATATATATGAAATCATTAATACATATATAAAGTCATTAATATATGAAAATTATATTGATTAAAAGAAAATAATAATTAAAAAAAAAAACCCAACCAAAAAACAACCAACCAAACCAAACTGAAAAAAAACCAAAAAACAAAACCAAAAAAACACCTAACAAACATGTTCCAAAAAGAGGATGTTGAAAAAATGAAATCAGTACAATGTTTAATTCAATCTCTATAATTCAATCTCAGAAATTACAGCAGTTCATCATGTTAATGGTTGCTAAATAGAGGAAAAAGTAAAGCAAGGCTCTAAGATTCAAGAGAGACTATTGCTGGTGTTCTCAAAAAGCCTGCTTCTCAAGTATCTGAATGATTCTTCCTGCTTTTGCACCCTCCTGGCTGGCAAGCAACAAAGTAGGTTAGCTGTGGCCATTAACAGAACCACTTTGTTCATCAACATTTGCTGCAAATAAACCTGAACAGGTTATCAGCCAACATGTATTCTTAACCTACATATTACACAAAGTGGCACCTATCTATGTAACACCACCAGCCTGCCCTAGCTCTCGATGCTTTGCATAGATGACATGTGAAATACAGTGATGGTGATGTCTGCACAGAAAAGAGATTAACATGGTAAGAATAACTGGACAACAATAACATGCTGTTAAAATGTAGTCTTTCTAGACTATTGCCTTGGGCTATAAAAAGAAGAGGACCTCACAAGGCAAGATATTAAAGTGAAAGGCACTACTCGGGAAAAAGAATGGCAACAAGAGAACCCATTGATTCACAGAGAACATTCAACCCATCAGGGCTACTAGTTTTCAGTAGGGAATTAGGTTTTCCTATTCAGTGAATCTGGTAGAGATCTGATTCTGAATATCAAAACAGTGGAGCTAATACTGAAACGCATTTCAGCATTTAAGTACTGAGCCTGGTTTTAAATGTCACGTTTGCTCTCCATTATCACATAGCTGCTCATACTCTTGCCTTCACTCTAGAATCAGTTTTCTCAAAACCAGCAACTGTTTATAGTGGAATAGATTTGAAATAATATTAAAACTTTTCAGAATTAGATACAGAATTTTTAAACTGAGCTTTCAATAACTTTGCTTGAAGAGGGAAGATTTCTGTATTTTATACTTAATAGGCCCTTTTGGGAAGTATGCTTGGAGGATATAAATAAATCACGAAGCAAGACTATGGTCAACTACTTTCTGAAAAATATATAGAGGATGACAGGTGTATATGAAATAATAAAATTACTTCTTCAGGTCTACTAAGATCATTGTTACTTTTTACAGGGGAATTACAGGGTGACCAATGGCTTCTGGCTTCTCTATCAATCTGACTTCAAAAATTTTAACATGGATTGAAATGATGAAAGCCCAGTAAGATTCGTCTACCTTAACGAAGTTGTTATGTATGTGAAAGGGACTATGAAGCATCTAAATATGTTTTGCTTTGTGTTGCAAAGATGAACTACATCAGCAGACTTGAAAAATGCTTCACATCTGTGCATAGCTCACTTGTTCACACCGTCATTCTCACTCATCTGCATCTCAGTTCTGGTTGTATTATCATTCAGCACTTCAGGAGGTAACTGAAAAGCTGATCACTGGGAATGTAGACTAGATGTCAGTGTAGTCAGTTCCTTGAAAATAAAAGTTTTAATAGGAATCTGGTAGCAGATCTGATGGGACTTTCACTTTCAAATGTTACATCGCATTGTGACCTTTCTTTGATATCTCATGCCACGTCTGAGAGGTGTATTTCAGCACTGACATTCAGAATATTTGAGATTAATCTTGCCCTTCATGATAGGATTACAAGGTAGCAGAAAGGCCTTCTGTAAGACCCAGCTTTGCAAAAAAAAAAAAGTGAAAAAATGATAAGTGAACCTCATCGAGGCCACAGGGGCTTTCAGAATGAAATTCTGCACCTCCTGAGCAACACCGGTGTCAGCCTTCCAGATATTGCAGTGGTAGCACAAGTAAAACTGAAAGCAGACTTTTTTATTCTATCGAATTCGCTTTTTTTATTCTTTTGGTTCTTTTTGAATCAGTTTGATTTCTCTGTGGCAACAGCTTCTTTTTTTAATTAAGTCTTGGTTTCATTTGTCCAGTCATGGAACTGAGAAAGCAAATTCAATCTTTCAAATTAACAAGTGAAAAAAAGCCAGAGATAGTAATTCAAAAGTCTCAGAGTATCAATATTACATAAACTTACAGCGAGCTAATAGGAAAATCCCCATCTAAGACCAAAGAAAACAAGATTTACTTAAAATATTTTCCTGTGGTTTAAAGGCTTAAACAGAAACATTTACAGGTGCAATTGACATACCAGATAGACAGAGCCTGTTGCAGTACACTAAGCAAATACAGAATTTCTTACAAGTAGAAAGGGGCCTATAACATACTTCATGTGGTGTGGCCAAGCATTTTTACTGAGTCCATCTAGTGATCAAGACTACATCCTGCAGTCTGGGTACTGTCCTTTAATGGTACCTTTACAGTTTAGAAATCCACCTACTCTAGGGTTACTCTGAAACACCTACTTCTTGCTGGAAAATTTTACTGTTCATTTAGTTTGTCCTTCTGTATCACTGAATCATATCATTTTGCCAGCAGCAGAGTTAGCACAAGATTATTTTAGCCCACCCTTTCCTGGGCACCTACAGTCCTACCTTTCTACCTCCTGTCACTCATTCTCAGCAACACTAGGAGAAGGTCCCTGCATTTGGTGATGGAGCCTGAGCCCACTGGCACTTCCAGAGGCCAGGTCCTAATCAAGAGAGATGTTTTCAAAGGCAAACCAAGCCTCCAAAGATGCAACCTCATCAGCCTTTTAGCAGTTTTAAGATAAGACTCATTCCTAAAAAGTGGGTATCAGTCTACTTCCAACATGGTTCACACCATATTCACATCTCATTTCAAAGATTAGAGATTACAAGACCTCTGGCTTCAATGAGGTTGGGTATCCACACTGTTGGACTGAGTTAAGTTGCTCCTCTCAGCATAGTAATGTCCAAATCCACTCCCCTAGAGCCAGGCTCAGCTGTTGTTCATCTAGGCCTCCCTTGTCTCACTTAAGAACTGCTTGTTTCTAGGGTAAATGCTTCCACAAATTTCTGTGAAGAGGTGTTGCTGTCTTGGGCACTGCACTGCCACCTCTGAAGCTGTATACAGCCACCTTACTGATGCATGTCATAATTTCAGGCCTCTGTCTTTACCTGAGGAAAAAAGTCCAGAATACAAACATGAAATCAGTGTCCAGTAAAGCAAAATCTGGAAGGGGAGAGAAGCTATTAATTTATACTATACTGTTCATTTTTGAAGGTTTTTTTCTTTAAAAGAGCTCAAGCATAAGGTATCACCTGAACGCTACCACAGTATATATAATGATAGATCATAAATATATTATTTTCTCACAATAAGTTATAACAAGGATAATACCATGTGTTCTATTAGCTTTTCTTAAACACTTAAGATCAGAAAATAATAAAGGTCTATTAAAATAGCAATTTGTTCCCAATGTACTAAGGCTGTTCAAGCACAAGTATGCTTCAGTCCAAAGGAAAATCCATAAAATAATTACCTGTGAATTTGCATGCTTCAAATGGACATTCTTTACTGTGAGGGTGGTGAGGCACTGGAATGGGTTGCCCAAAGAAGTGGTAAATGCTCCATCCCTGGCAGTGTTCAAGACCAGGTTGGACAGAGGCTTGGGCCACATGGTCTAGTGTGAGGTGTCGCTGCCCATGGCAGGGGGTTGGAACTAGCTGATTTTAAGGTTTACGCTCGTTTTACTCTCTTCTCCATTTATATAATTCTGAAGTAACACTAACAGTAGTGCATATAAGGTAGACAAATTAATATAAGATAGTATATTTATATATACATGGTTGCTGTATCAGTTTGTATATTTACGTAATATAAATTTATCACTTTTCACTCACTTATTTTACATGTATAAATATAAGAAAATACTACAGACATTATACTGACATCTATATTTGGCTAGAGAAGCCATTAAAAGATGCAGAAACATAAGGTCATTTCTAAAATGGGTTCAACTGGAATGAAAAAATGGTCTCAAAATTGAGATTAATACATTATGAATTAGGCGACTTCCCTCTGCATCACTGGGATCTCTCTACAGATGAGGAATGATTAAACAGCAGCTGGTCAGAGCTAATGGAAGTGTTCTGCTGGGAAGTCTAAAATAATTAGGGACAGGTTTTCTTATGTATAGTAAGAAAATTTTTTTTTTTTTTAACATTATTGCTAGAACTAACACTTACCCATATTCCTTTATTAAAGACAGCCCATGTTATAAATTACTCTGGGCTAAATCTTAAATAGCCTATTTAGATACTTAGTATACTCTTTCTGAAAGCAAATTTTAAATTAGTCTTAAAAACTCCAAAACCAAACACATTTTCATGTTCAATAACCTGTTGAGATATTGTTTTCCTTACCTACTTTTACATTAATCTCAAAAAAGCTGAAATCTCATACCAGCAGGGTACGTCATACAGTATAAGATGGGGAAAAGAGTAAGAAACAGGACCTGCTCTTTTTCTCTGTCATGAAAACACATCTTCTGTTTGCCACCAGTTTCACTTTTTAGTCATATTTCACAATGGGTCAATGGTATTTTAATCCATTAATATTGCCCTTTTTTAGCACATAGCCACTAGGTCTTGGCACTAATGTTAC
Organism: Strigops habroptila; assembly: GCF_004027225.2. Classification (NCBI taxonomy): domain Eukaryota; kingdom Metazoa; phylum Chordata; class Aves; order Psittaciformes; family Psittacidae; genus Strigops; species Strigops habroptila. Next base: position 67,182,506 of record NC_044302.2, read on the forward strand.
TAGTCACAACAGTGACTAAGAAGAAATTGCAAAGTTAATGAAACAAAGCTCTTTAAAAAAGAATGCTGAAAATCCACAGCTCTCATTTTAAAAGTAACAGAGTTGTTATTACTAAGCTTTCTAAAGAAAAATCTTTGCAGGATCCTCTATTTCATACTACATTTCCTAACTTCCATTAAGTAATTTCTTGAAATTTTCATTATACACATGGGTAATCATGCGAAGTCTCTTTTAAGCTGATTCTTCAAACACCATCTTTTTCAAGCCTTGTGTGTACAGAGGTAGCAGGCAACCTGCTGCTGTCACTACTTACAAAAAAAACCCAAACAAACAAAACAAATCCAAATACAAAACATCTAGTTAACTTATGAAGTTTGTAATGCTTCCATAAATAATCTGACTTCTTTCCAAACTATCTCATTCTGGAGAGTTTTCTGCATATGTTATCAAAGTAAAGGTCTGAAAGAATGGTGAATTCATAGAATGCATGCTTTATCCTATAGCATTTGACAGATTGAACATCTCACTGATCTGTGTCCCAAGAGGAAGGCGGACAAAGGGAACAAGAGAAGAGATATTGCCAAACCATCCAGTCCCATCTGACTGCTAAAGAATTTTCTCTCAGTAATGCCTTTCCAGTCCTCAAGTACTTTTTATTCTGCTTATTTCACTCCTATAAATTATTGTGCATCATCTACAGACCAGGGAGATGGAAATCAGTCATTTTTTTTACTATGGTTAGTAGCAGTTTTACCCAGAAACACGTAAGTCTGCAAAGCCTAGAATGTTTCTGAACCATAAACTTAAAAGCGTTTTCACTCCATAGCTGGAGACAGATCTTTATGAAAATTAAAAGGTACATAAAAAACAAAAAGGAAAAGAAAACAAATATAGTAAAACAGCAAGACATCAGTCTAGGACTTGTCCCACCTACTGCCCTAAATTAAATACATAATCTTTCCTTTTGAATAAGTACCATGGTTTGATAAATCCATGGTGAGATAAAGAACTCAAGAACTGAAGCAGAATACTCAATTCACACAGAACAGAGATGAGACCTCTGTAAGATACACCAAGTAAGAGAAATTAATTAAGAGCTTTTAAAATATAGGCTAGTATATTTTAAATACATATTCCTGTTTCAACATCTATTTGACTTTGAGTTATATTTTAACTTGACTGGAACAAATCCAGTGCCACACCGTACCCTTTAATACCCACTAGTTACTAAAGGCACATGTGGAATGCAGCAGTGTGCTGGGAACCTCTCTGAATAGCTCAAAGTTAAGCAGATTGCCTGTATAAATGAAAGCCCTTTCCCTTTCCATCTGAAAGGAAAAGAAGTTTAATTAAGAATGCAGTTATCTGCAGTCAACAGGAAATACTGCTATTTTTTATGGTAAGTAGTGTGGCATTCATGACTCTGACAGATTATGTTCGAAAAATCAAACCAGTCACACCTTAGCATTGCCAGTAAGCACTTTGCCACACTGTTTTTGGTTAGCTACTAAACTGAATGGGACGAAGTGGGTGTAATACAAGGAAAAGTTAAGGAAATGCTGGTCTGAGAAGGGCTTTGGCATGATTTAATGGAATAACTGATGATTTTCTAAAGACAAAATAAAAAAGTGGGATTAGCCTGAAAAAAATATTTGCACTATATAAACACTCCAGAGTCCTATCCATATTTATTTAAAGTCCTTAAGCTAAATAAAAAGCTGTTTTTTGAAATGCACACATATACCTAATGCTCACAGATCTCACTGATTTTTAGTAAGAAATTTCCACCTCTGAAAATAAAATGCTGATCTTTTGCAAACTTAAAATCTTTTTGAAGTATCCCAAGCCTATTCTGGCTTATTTGATTGCTTGTGTGAGGTACTAATTGCAGTTCTTAAGGTAGGGTGTTACATGATTTACACTGGAGGTCAACTTCTATTTAGGTCTTCAAAACAGTAAGGCTTCTCCAGAGCTTGGACCAAATCCCTGAGTAAAAAACACTCTTGCATTGCTATTTTGTGATTTCAGTGTATGTATGCTAAAAAAGTTCTACATAAAAAAGTAAAAGATCAGTGCTTAATTGAACTTTTGCTTCCATTTTCAATAAAAGACAGGCATGCAGTGAAAGACAATTGAAACCTCTGTCAAAATATTGCAACAAATGGTTAATTACCTCAGGTAAGAAAACACAATATGTATTATCATCACTCTGAGTTAAAAGATCGCTGCATTCTTAACTTTCTGACTCCTGCTTGTGCCGGCTTGTCTCTCTTTTGATGATGGAAATTATATGCTCTCTTCATTTGCAGTGCAACACACAGTACATCCACCTTACACGCCACAGAAGGCTAGGGCACATAAATTGTTTTTCCACTATCATTGATAAGTGCTATTTGTGCTTCATATAGTAAGAACTTTCAATCAAGTACCAAATTAAACAATCAAACAGTAACATAACAAGTCTGTCTATTTTATAAACCTGGTTTTGCACTTGCAGTGTATAACACAGATGCTCCATTCACAGTTTACCTAATGGATAATTGCTAGCAAAAAGCTGAGAGCACAGTTCTGATTTGAACCACGAATTTTGTCAGGCTGTATTATCAGTTCTTTGGGGTTTTTTCTCTTCCGAGGAAGAAAAAAAAACCCCAAAACCAAAACAAACAAAAAACACAACTTTGAGAACCTTATTCTTAAGTTCATTACATCCATTACTACATTTTAGTTGTCTTTTATGAAAGCAATTTTACACACAGAATTTACTGTAGGTGGAATACAACTATTCCACAGATAACTTGTTGCAGTGCATGTTTTGTACTATGATCTAACGATAACTGTGCATTCGCAATCCTGTGTCAATGACTAAACCAAGTCCCTTCTCTCTGCAATTTTTTCCATGATGCTAAGCTTCCTGTTGTCAGTTGTGTTACCTCCCTGAAAAAAATATTTATCTGATTAGGCAAACAAATGGAGAGGCTGCTACACCGCTAGCCAAGACTCGCAAGAGTACTTCAGTGGGCCCCCAAGCATAATTTCAAAGTGTTCCCCCACCTATAGAAAGCTTTTAAATTAATTTTCTGGAGTCATATAGTTACATTGCATGGATTTGCTCACCATATGGGTAATCACGCTACTTGATGAAAAATGGCATATGTTAGCTATGTAATCAAAAGGTAGCTGTACAGATCTCAAGGGTTAAGGAAACTTTCGCATTTGATTTGCCTGAACTATACATTCATCACCATAAGAGATATTTGTCCTGCCAGTTTGAAGTTGCTTCTCCACATAAAGCCAAAACACAGTCCCCAGTTATAGGCAGGCTTTTCAGAGAAGATATTTAACAGACCTACCCTGCTCTTGTGAAACTGGTAGCAAAATTCAGGGAACTACACTTTAATTCATATCAGGTAACAGTTAACTGGCTCATGGGTGTCTCACTGAAGAAATGGCATTTCAGTCAGTAACACTGAACTGCCCAGTAGCTGAAGTTGCTGCAATTTATTGTGTCCGGCAAAACAGTAGAAAAGCCTGATAATTATTTAGACTGCCTGTGACCTGTCTTTGCCAAGCTTCCCTTGTCCTCTAAATCCTGCCAGAGTTAGCTGACTCGCTAATGAAGAGAAAAATATCTTCTTACATCTGTCATACCTATTTCCACATTTAAAGACTCTCAATTACCTTTTGGTTCTTCCCACCAGGTTTGAAATCTCTTAGACATGGTCTACATGTTTTTATGAACCCCTGCTGTCCTTGGAATTTCTTTCCCTCTGATACAATTAAATTCCTGCCATGGTCAGTAATCTCAGCACAAACAAGCTCAGTCATATACTCTGTTGTCCAAAATAGCCCAGCCCACAGAATGTAGTTAACCATCCATGCTCTTGTTAGAGTAGACAGCAAAGTACGTCAGCTATTACTAACCTGAGGGTAAGCAAGACCTTGGGAAAGTAAGAATAGTCTTCTTCCCCTGAAGCTGAAAAATTAATATGAGCATTAACATAGGTCAGTCTCCTAATGATAATCTCAAAACTGATTTCTTCTGTTTGGAGAGTGATCTTCTCAGAAGGTGGAAAGGGGAAAGAAAGGAAGAAAAGAAAGAGGTCCTCAAATACAACTCTAAAATAAAATAAATTGAAATACCAAGATTATCTTGACCTAGAACTGTTTACCCACTGTTCAAGCCATAGCAAGTGGATATTAAGAAGTACGCAAAATTTCAGTGTTGCCCAAACAAAGTAGCCAAAAGACTAGGCTGTAGAGAAAGAGCTTTAAAAATTAATGTTTGATAATGTAATATTAAAAAGCTAAAATTACGATCTTAAATAAAGATCATAAGGATCTCATCACAGTGAGAGCTGCTTATTATTCAGAATACACACATACAGGGTTTTTTTCTTTTCTTTTTGAATGACTGGATCTGATTCAAGATCAGGTATGATTTTAAGATCTTTTAAGAAAATCAGGGCTGTTCAGCCTGGAGAAGAGAAGGCTGCATGGAGACCTCATAGCAGCCTTCCAGTATCTGAAGGGGGCCTACACACAGAGGAACTCTTCATGAGGGTCTGTAGCGATAGGAAAAGAGGAAATGGGTTTAGACTTAAACAGGGGAAGTTCAGGTTGGATGTAAGGAAGAAGTTCTTTACTGCGAGGGTGGTGAGGCAGTGGGACAGGTTGCCCAAAGAAGTGGTAAATGCTCCATCCCTGGCGGTGTTCAAGGCCAGGTTGGACAGAGCCTTGGGTGACATGGTCTAGTGTGAGGTGTCCCTGCCCATGGCAGGGGGGTTGAAACTAAATGATCTTGAGGTCCTTCCCAACCCAAACTATTCTATGATTCTATGATTTTGTGCACTTATCATCTTCATGGCCTTCCTCTGGACTTGCTCCAACAGCTCCATGTCCTTCCTATGTTGAGGACACCAGAACTGCACACAATACTGCAAGTGGGGTCTCATGAAAGCAGAGCAGAGGGGCAGGATCACCTCCTTCGACCTGTTGATCATGCTCCTTTTGATGCAGCCCAGGATACAGTTGGTTTCTGGGCTGCAAGCGCACGCTGAAGCTGGCTCATGTTCAGTTTCTCATAAACCAACACCCTCAAGTCCTTCTCTGAAGGGCTGCTCTGAATCTCTTCTCCGCCCAACCTGCAGCTGTGCCCGGAATTGTCCCAGTCCAGGTGCAGGACCTTGCACTTCACATTGTTGAACTTCGTGAAGTTTGCACTGCCCCACCTCTCAAGCGTGTCCAGGTCCCTCTGGATCCCATCCCTTCCCTCCAGCTTATCAACCAAACCACACAGCTTGGTGTCATCAGCAAACTTGCTGAGGGCACACTCAATCCCACTGTCCATGTCACCAACAAAGATGTTGAACAGGACTGGTCCCAGCACTGACTTCTGAGGGACACACTTGTTACTGGTCTCCAGTTGGACATTGAGGTGTTGACCACAACTCTTTGCATGCAGCCATCCAGCCAGTTCTTTAACCACCGAGTGATCCATCCATCAAATTTGTGTCTCTCCAGTTCAGAGACAAGGATGTTGCGTGAGACAGTGCCAAACGCTTTGCACAAATCCAGGTAGGTGACGTCAACTGCTCTGCCCCTGTCCATCAGTTCTGTAGCCCCGTCATAGAAGGCCACCAAACTGGTCAGGCAGGATTTGCCCTTAGTGAAGCCGTGCTGGCTGTCACCAACCACCTTGTTGTTTTTCATGTGCCTTAGCATGCTTTCCAGGAGAATCTCTTCCATGATCCTGCCTGGCACAGAGGTGAGACTGACTGGTCTGTAGTTTCCCAGGTCTTCCACCTTCCCCTTCTTGAAAAGGGGGGGTTATATTTCCCTTTTTCCAGTCATCAGGAACTTCACCTGACTGCCAGGATTTTTCAAATATGATGGACAGTGGCTTAGCAACTTCATTTGCCAGCTCCTTCAGGACCTGCAGACGGATTTCATCAGGCCCCATGGACTTGTCCACATTCAGGTTTCTAAGATGATCTCGAAGCTGACCCTCTCCTACAGTGGGCCTAAGGTCTTCATTCTCACAGTCCCTGCATCTGTCTTCAAAGACATATCGGTGAAGACTGAGGCAAAGAAGTAATTGAGAACCTCAGCCTTCTCCAAATCCAGGGTCATCGTTCTCCCATTTCCTTCTGGACAGGGCCCACATTATCACTAGACTTTCTTTTGGTGGCAACATACCTACAGAAGCCTTTCCTGTTACCCTTGACATCGCTGGCCAGACTCAATTCTATCTGGGCCTTACCTTTCCTGGCCTAATCTCTAGGTTTCCAGACAATGTCCCTGTAAGATGTTTTACTGTGAAATCACAAAATATTTTGTGTTTATATTATATATCATGAGGCATAAGACAGCATTGATTAAATTAACTACTTCAATTCTTTCTGAAATGGATTTTCTTTCTAAAAACACATGTGCATACACACTTCTTGAGGCTTACCTTAATCAATACACGATCTGAAGATATCTGAATGGTAAAGGGGGTATTCATAAATAAGCAAATCAAAGTGATGTCTTACTCATGTATTCACAATAAATAGAAGAAGAGCAAATATACGATATGAATCATTAAGAAACCCTCTTTATGCCTTCTTGCCCAGCAGCACATTTAGAGTCTCTAATTTTCCTATTATCTAGGCTCTACCTAAATATTCAACATTTTATAGGTAAGCAATTAAAGTGTAATGTACATTATACGTATATAAACACAGAGACGAGTAATATATTTTTCTGTAAACTGAAAATACCCTTTCACTGACGAATGGGAGTGGTAACACCCTTTTACTGACGTCAGTAAAAAAGGAAAGTTAAATCATTAACAGACGTTAAAATCAATTTGGCTACTTCTGGCAGGTGAAGTCAGATATTTTATTATAAAAATGATGCATATTTTGGCTCTTTCTTTCAATAAATTGATTTTATAAAATAAAGGGTGATAAGGGAGTTTTATGAAGTATAAATAGTATATATTATAAATAATAACACATGGCCCTATAGCAAATGCTCTTGTGATTGATCACAGCAGCAGAATCCCTTGAGTGGCTTACAGCATAGTCACATTGGGATCATCTATTGTACAATCCATATGTTAACTAGATAACTGCCTAGTGTGGAAAATTTATAAAGTTAAGGGTAATGAAACCAGGTTTGTTTGCTGGACTTCTATCTCACTGCAGCGGTGATGTAAATGGATAACAGCACATGGCATGTCTTCAAGGGAGGAAACCCTACCTAATTCAGAGATACAACTCTCTAAAGCAAAGAATAGTTTTGATTTCAGAATATAATTAGGAGAAACAAAATACAAGCCAGAAAGCACTCACACTTTGCCTACACCTGCCAATTGAAAACTATACCAGTACAGTTCCCAGAAGCGAACACTGCCACATTGTAGAGCAAAGGGACACAGAGATTAACACCAGGCAATACCGATTCAAACCACACAAATAAGAGAATGGCCTAAAGAAGTTACCGTTCCAGTGTCCCAAAACAGTTTGTGCAGCCCATGCAACTCAAGCAATGAGGCGAAAGCACAATGCCAGATGCCCATATGGATATGTCAATAAAAAACAATCTTACAAGACCCTCCCAACTATCATGGCAGCTATTTCTACGCAAACCTGTTATGGGAGCAACTTAGTTCCAACTCCCTGTGGCTGAGTCAGCACTTTGTTTTCACTTTTCAACAGTGAGTTTATGGATCTTGACTCTGCTGACATTTGTTTCAGAGAGGAAAAGGAAAACCGGTCCATAAAGTTCCCAAAGGCTGAAAAGCAAACCCAGGAATGCTTGTGAGAAAATTGAAAGCAGATTGCTGGGTGGACTCAGCTGCCACAGATCTTGGAGCTGGTAGGCCCCCCCCACCTTACCAGGTGTTACTGCAGAAGTAATTCTAAACATAGCTTGCTACTAGCTCATTAGCAGCTCACAGGTAATTGGGCTTGAGAAAACAGGAAGAAAGTTGTGGCTTAGTATGCTAGTAAACAAAATAATAGCATGACCACCTTGTTAATCTTCCTCAAGCATGATAAATAAGACTGCCTATCATCACATGAGAATGTCCAGACATACCTTATCCAGCAAGCATCACCTGTTTCCATACACAAAATAGTGAAATAGTGTCAGAAGACAATATATGCTGCATTAATGAATAAACTGTAAGTTTTGGATGGAGGAAAAAATACTCTTTTCATATTTTATCATGTTAATATTTTCTTTTATAATCTTTCCAGTTGTGCTGGTGCCAAATATGTTATGAGGTAATGTTTGCCCCAGACAAGTCTTCAATTCCAGTCATCTGTCAAAGGGAAAAGTCAAACAGTGATGCTGCTTCTACACCTGGTCCTTGAACAAATCCGTTGTACTGTATCTTCATGACAACTTAAGAATGAATTAAGATTTGCTTGCATTGGAGAAGCAATGGAGGAGATCTCATTGAAAAACCTCTTACCCATCTTTGTCAAGAGACAGACTTGAACACAGACCTGAAGATATTAGAACAGGTCTTCTTCACCATTTTACCTAAATCAAAGGCTTTCCTCATCAAGCTATCTTATGGTTCACTGAACTCTCCACAAAAACATGGAATGAATTTACATGTGGTCAATTGACCAAACCACTTCTCTCTCACCTCTCCTTATGTTCAGCTGGATAGTGACTTTTGACTGATTTCTGGCAGTTTTTAAACATTATTCCTTCCTTCTGCCAACTCCAGTCACATGTCCTCTATTTACATTGGAAAAATAATTCTATTTTCTTTCTATTTTGTATTTAAAACCATAGAATAGTTTGCATTCGGAGGGATCCTTAAAGGCATGTACCACCTCACTGGGCAACCTACTCCAGTGTTTCACCACCTTCACTGTAAAAAATTTCTTCCTTATACCTAGCCTCAATCTACCTCCTTTTAGTTTAAAACCACTACTCCTTGTCCTGTTGCCACAGGCCTTACTAAACAGTCTGTCCCCATCTTTCTCACAAGCTGCCTTTAGGTATTGCAACGCCGCAATAAGGTCTCACTGGAACTTTCTCTTCTCCAGGCTGAACAAGCCCAACTCTCCCACCCTTTCCTCACAGGAAAGGTGCTTCATCACTCTAATCATCTTTATGACCCTCCTCTGGACTTGCTCCACATCATTCTTGTGTTTTAGGCCCCAGAGCTAGTCGTAGTACTGCAGATAGAGTTTCACCAGAGCACAGTAGAGGGGCAGAATCACCCCCCTCAACCTGCTGGCCATAGTTCCTTTGATGTAGCCCAGGATACGGTTGGATTTCTGGGCTGCAAGTGCACACCGCTGGCTCATGTCCAGTTTTTCATCCACCAGTACCCCCAGGTCCTTCTCGACAGAGCTGTTCTCAATCCCTTCATCCTTCAACAAGCATTTAGTTCACATGACAATCAGGGAGGCCTTTCAGATACTTCAAAATAAGCAATGCAGAGCACATGTAGAACAAATTCAGGAAAATCTAGTATTACAAGAGATATACTATATGCCATTATTTTAGCAGCCCTACTCTTTTGGGAATACAGGATTTATAAAAATTAAATAACCTTGATACACCTCTTTGTAGATTTCTGTATAGCTCTCTGTGATGCCCCAAAGAAAAAATATCAGAATCATATATTGTTATTGCCAGAGTGGTTAGAAAGCACTGCTTACTAGGTTTCAAATAACCCTGTATCTCCTTAGTCCTTAAATCTTCAAAAAAGTGACAAGTGGCCACCATATTATTAACTAGTATTAAAATCATAGAATCATAGAATAGTTAGGGTTCAAAAGGACCTTAAGATCATCTAGTTCCAACCCTCCTGCCATGGGCAGGGACACCTCACACTAGACCATGTCATCCAAGGCTCTGTCCAACCTGGCCTTGAACACTGCCACGGATGGAGCATTTACCACTTCTTTGGGCAACGCATTCCAGTGTCTCACCACCCTCACTGTAAAGAACTTCTTCTTTAGATTATCTAACCTGAACTTCCCCTGTTTCAGCTTAAACCCATTGCCCCTGAACTTCCCCTGTTTCAGCTTAAACCCATTGCCCCTTTTCCTATTGCTACAGTCCCTGATGAAGAGTCCCTCTCTGGCATCCTTGTAGGCCCCCTTCAGATACTGGAAGGCTGCTCTGAGGTCTCCATGCAGCCTTCTCTTCTCCAGGCTGAACAGCCCCAACTGTCTCAGCCTGTCTTCATACGGGAGGTGCTCCAGCCCCTTTATCATCCCCATGGCCCTCCTCTGGACTTGCTCCAACAGCTCCATGTCCTTCTTATGTTGAGAACACCAGAACTGCACACAGTACTGCAGGTGGGGTCTCACAAGAGCAGAGCAGAGGAGCAGGATCACCTCCTTCGACCTGCTGGTCACGCTCCTTTTGATGCAGTCCAGCACACAGTTGGTTTCTGGGCTGCGAGTGCACACTGAAGACAGCTCATGTTCAGTTTCTCATCACCCAGCACCCCCAAGTCCTCCTCAAAATGAGTACTTACACCCTGTTAGAACTTCGACACTTTGAAATTATGATTTAGTTTAACAGTTTTAAATGGTCAATCAATTTTATAATTTTTCCTCCATTGGGAGGAAGGAAAACAAAAGTTTTATCTAAACCTTATTAAGAAAAACGCTTGTTCCCATTTACAACCAAGCTTTATTTTGCATATCCTTCAGTATTAAGCTATTTTTGATAGAAATAAAATGGTTAGATCTATGTTTGTACACCAGATACATAGATTTATATAAATAAGAAATATATAAAATAAAATAATATAAAATAAAAAATAAAATAAATATAAAAAATAAGAAATACATATGTTTCTTACGACTCATTCTGTCCTTTTCTGAATTTGTAAACAAACACATAAATATAAATTTACATATATATACACATATATGCACATTTCTTTAAAGCGTGTTTTTATGAGAAGTGTACAGTCTGTCTTATTTATTTTACTTGAAAAAGGCATCTGTACTAAATTCTGAACCCATAAGATCACAGAACATGCAGTACATGCCGCTCAGAAACAGAACGTACCTGCCATACCATACATGGTGATTTTGGCACGTTGTCACAGTCAACTCTTAGAAAAGCAAAGGCTAATGGTGCTTGCTCCCAGTTAACATTCCAATAAATAGAAAACCTTTCACAAAAAATGTGGCTAAGCATGCTCAAAGCATTAAAGAAAAACTAACAAATGCAAATAATAAATTCTTAGAGTGGTTATTAGACTGCAGGTCAAATCTAGACTACTACTGTTCAAATTATTCAGTGCTCTTCAATTTCATGCAGCTCAGTGTCAGCTAAAACAAGAAAACTAATTCTGCAGCACAAGATTCAAAAGTCTCAATCCCCTTGAATGAAATTATTATCTTACTAAATATTGTTCTCTCCTAGACTATCTGGTCTAAACACTGTTCCTGTACAATACAGAATGGTTCCCAAGCAGAAGTAACATGTGCAAACCTGCTTTTCTGCTTTCCCACCTACTCAAAATGGCATCACATACCTTACAGAGTCAAAATATGCATCTTTGGCTAACTGCCCACATTCTGGAATGTGTGCTTCATTAGTTCTATCGAATTTATCCCTTTGTGGTTAAATTTATCTCCTGCTGATACAGACCATCGTATAAATGGCACTACAAAATTCCTTATATGCTCACATAATGTATGGGCAATAAACATGTGGGTTTTAGCCACACATGGCTTATGAACAACTCTCACACACTGCTACCAGCTAACTCACATGAGCAACAGAAGAATTCTGCTAATGTGGGGTCTACTATATATTTCAAATTCCCAGACAGGGATGAAGAATCTGCAAATAAATCCCAAGATCCAGCAGACTCCTAGTCCCAGCACTGTCCCAGGACAGGGTCCTTGAGGAGTCACAAGCTCCCTTGCCTCTGAGGTCTGCTCACCAAGGTTTGGGATGTGTTTGTGGCTCATAACTACAAGAAGAGTTCAACATACAATCCAGAGTTAGTGAGGTTGTCACTCCCATCTCCTAGTCCAAATAACCTTATTGCACAATAAAAACCATCTCTTGTACCATATCAAAGAGTTGTGCATCCCGTAAGGGGTAGATAGAATTGTTTTTGTGCAACAGTGCTATCACTATGTAATAAAAAATAATTTTGAGTCAATATATCGGTATCTTGCATAATTTTAAATTTTAACAGAAGTCACTATCTAGTTATAGATTCTTTGGGTAAAATTCTATGGTGTACATAAAGCAGGAGGTGAGATTAAAATAGAAACCCAGTGTGGTTCCTAATTAAGAGAGTCCCATTTTTTTACATGTACCTATTGTCAACAAAAGAATGTAAGATGCCTCAGACATATAAAAAACCCCAACACAAAACCCTCATTAGTCACACAGTATTATTTTGCTTATAATGTATTACCTCTCTTGTTTTCTGTCCCTCTAGATTGTCTGCGTTTATGGCTCTTACATGCCGTTCTACTTTATCTGCTTCACTCTATATCACATTTGCTCATCCCTGCTCCTTTCACATACAGGCATAGGTCTGTGTTTCCCTCACTACTGCTTGCCTGCTGGTGACTTTGACCTACAACATGCTTCTTTTTTTTTCTTCTAGTCACAGGACCTCAAAGATAGAGAAGACACCACCTGCTTAGTTTTTAGGTCTCCAAGGCAGGTTCACTGTATTCAAAAAAAAGGGAAAAAAAAAAAAAGTAATAGCAACTCCCCTAAACTTTTCTATCAAATGGTTCCAGTGCATGTGCAGGACTCTGGGGGTGAGGGCAGGGATGGTAAGAACAGGAAAAAACATCAGCAGAGAAATAATGTCAGCATTACAGAGTTTGAGCTTTTAATTCAACCGAGCCTATGCATTACTGCATTAAATTCCACTGAATTCGTATCTGGGGTAAATCAAGGATAAAATGTGGTTCTTTTAGTTCTTGAATGCCATTATTCCAAGTTATGATTATTAATCCAGTTCTCTTTAAATATTTTGTATTTTTTAATCCTAACACAGTAAGAAACACTGAAATCCTTGAACAGCACTATGACAGTTCCTGATGAAGAGAACAAAAATATTTTTTCAAATATAAATGTATGCACTGGCAATTTGCTTTGATAAGAAAACATAAGTTTAATGGGAGATTCAAAAAGGACTGATTTTCTGTTAATACCTTTTTTGTCACGTTTCTTTCTATTAAATAAAACACAGCTACAGAGAACACAGATCTAATTATCCAAACCATTTAAAAGAAAATCAAAAAAGACTGATTAACAGGATTAATTATAGTGTGAAGTTTTGTTACCATACTAATCAAGACAGGCAGCTTGGAAAGCCCTTGAAAATGGATAATACAGAAGATGATAACGAATTACTTACAAAAAGCAATTACCTGACAGACAGAAGAGACCCACTTGTGGGTAATAGTTTCTTTTTCTTTTTTTTTTGGTAGGGCTACGAGAACAGGGTTGGATAGAATCACGTGGAGCACTAATATCATATAAGAGGCCAATTTCAGAAAGATCCCTAGCATACTTACCACACACATACAACCAAACGCCCCTGCAAATGACAGTCAGACACGTCTCTTTGTACAAAGTATCTAAAGCCACAAATTGGTGCACTCCATGAGAAAAAGAAAAATCGAACACATCATTGGCACCACTACAATAAAGAACTTGCTAACTGAAACTTTCCTAGATGATCTTTGAGAAAAGCACAGGGATGATGACCTAAAAATCTGACAAATGGTTTAAGAATGAGCAAAATGACACGACCAAGCACCAGGGAAGTTTCTCAAGTAAACAGCAACACTTGCACATGCAGCTCAACATCCTTCAAGCCATGGCAAGCATCCAGAGCTTCAGAGGAACGTGGGTGGGGGAGAGGTGGAGGGAGAAACAAATAATCTGCATCAGGAGAGGATGTAAATAGTTCTACCAAGATTATGGATAAGTAACATGTCATCCTGTTATCCAACGGTAAGAAAGAACAAAGTCCTGTTTTCTCCTATCACTGGTTTTGTATAATTAACATCATTAAATGTCTGTATTAAACTTTGCTTTCTACAAGATTTGGTATGTTATTGCGGGGAAAACTGTTTATACTGGCTTGTAGACTTGAAGAGGTAGGAGAGGAAGAAGAGAAAGAAACACGAGAAAAACCATATGTCCATAGAGAATGCAATGGTTATAGCAACATCATAAAATTAAGCGACTGCCAACATTAAAGCAATCACTTTTCTTTTTCTTTCTTCCTTCCTTTCTTCTTGTATCTAATGGGTGAACTGTTAGCCAAAGAGACGTCGAAGGTCTGAAGGCTGCATCAGAACAAATAAATGTTTAATTATAGGCCTGCTGAAGAGGAAATATCTACCCAAAAATTATTAAGAAACACCAGAAGGAGCTATTTAAGTGTTTACCATAATGAATTCAACATAATGAAGTCCTGGTTACCTTCTCAGTTGATTATTTCTGTTCGCAATTTCTTCTAAATCCTTTTCGAATGTGCAATGTATTATTGCATATAACTATTCAAAACATTTCCAGTAAGATTCCTGTGCCTGCTCATGAATGTTGGCTAGAGGAATTCATTATGTGAAAATCCAGGGTCATCGTCTATTTTGTTTTCACAAACTTCCTCTGAACCATCTCTTTTCTCATTTTTAGAATTTTCTTTCTTGGAAATGAAACAGTATTTTCCAAAGTACTCTGGTCTGAAGATAACATTGTTAGATCCCTGGCTTTATGAGCATTTACAATTTGTAGTGGCATGACAAAAATCACAGCATAATGCAAAGAATCCATGTTTAAGGAAACTGTTTCAAAGCAGTATCTACAGACTCTAATCAGGAAACAGCAATGACATACAGTAACTTCTATTTTGTTTGCCTTCTCATAATGCTCAAACAAAAAACAACAATACCATTTCGGTCTTGTCAAGTAGTTTACCACTGCAGTTAAGAATAATAAACATATGCTATCTATGCTCATTTAATCCTGTGAATTATGTAAACAAGCTTTCCAAAGGCAAATTTATTCTTTTTGATGAACTACTAAAACATAGTTAATGGCATGGTTAATCGTAATAACTGAGTATTCAAACTATTTGTTGCTACTAAAGCTAAACCCAATCTCAAATTTTATATTGACTACATTATACTAAATTGTTATAAATACTTTCAAATTCATTCTGCCTAAAAATTCTTACTTCCTTCTTTTGTAACTTGGTGACTTTTATTCTTGCATCCAATAACCCACAGCAAACACACTGTAAGCCCTCAGCTTTCAACACCCTGCAGTGACTTCCTACTTTCCAGATAGTGTTATAAAAATGAAAGACATGTTCCTTCAGCTCAACTTTGAGAAATTTAAATGACATTTTCTACCCGTTGTTGACCTCAGTAAGATCAGTGACATGCTCATCTAAACCAATCATACAACTGGAAAGGAACAGTTCCAAACACTGTTTGAAGCGCCACAGACAGTTTGCTCTCCTTTATTAAAAACAAAAACGAAAACCACTTACCGTGGACATAAATACATGTCTTGCTGCACTCCCCCAGTGACATGAAGCAAGCTGAAGTGATTTGAAGCTATAATCCCAGTAATTTCATTCTCCACCCATAGCGACAGGAGAGAACCCTCAGCATTTCTGAATCTAACGATCTGTGATTGCTAAGAAACAAGTCATACTGAGAACATGAGAAAGGCTCACCTTTGAAATAATAAAACTAATAAAATAATAAAACTAGTTAACTTCCTAGCTCCGAAAGAGTTCTTCTCTTGCTAACTCTTCCACAACTTTGAAAATCCAGCACCAAGTGAAGAAGCTGCTTTCAAACATGAAGAAAAAAAAAAAAAAATTACAATATTGGAGTCCACCCTCTCAGACTAAAGGCATGCAAAAGCTAGTTTGACCAACGACATGCAAAGCACATCCAAGTTGCCGTACGACCATATACAACTTCTAGTCATTCTAGCATACACTGAAAATTATTTAAATTAAAGTCTTAACCTTTAAAATCCAGTGTAAGTCGTTTGTCCTTCTCAGAATTTAAGTATACATCCCAGAGGCTTTTAAGAACTAGGAATCTTTGGGATCCTTAAGCTTTAATTTCCAGTTAGTGAGAAAACTTCTATCAGGTTGAATTAAGTTCTATGTTGTCTTAATCTTACAGAACCATTCATACCTTTCCAACCTAGGCCATTTTACAAACCCAGTCTTTCATCTAAGCATTTTGGAATATTTAAAAAAGGTAAACAGAATTAAAAGCACTATAAAACAAACAAGATCAGCATGAAGTGCTTCCAAAGTACTCCTAAAAAGTAAAAAAGAAAAAAATTCCTCCTACTTTGTTAAAGGAGGATGTATGAGGCAAAAGTAATTGCTGTAAATATTATTTTGATCCTAGGATATTTGACATTCTATGCTTTTTATGTGATCAAGAATTTATTCTAAATTCTGAGTTCATAATAGATGCCACTGCTCAAACACTGCCTACTGCAAGAATTGCAAATGTGCCAAAAACTCATGTTTGAGAAAAGAAGTACAGGTGTCAAATTCAATATCCCCATTGACAATTTTGCTTACTACAAGGTTTCTGTATTACAAATACAATAAGTCTGACACATACACCAATATGCTGAATTGTAGATGGAATTTTTCATAAAGGTGGTATTTCCAGAGGAAAGGATGTACTGTCAGCTCCTTGGCTTCTGTCTCCTGTGTTTCAGCTGTGCTACAAAGTTTTGACAAAAGCATTAAATAACAGTATTGAAAGAGGAAGTTTATTCCTAATTCTGTTTTACAAATTGCTTTCCAGGCCATGATTTTACCTAGTGATTTAGAAATTAATCAACAGCTGAAATTCTGGAAGAAGCATGGATACCATGACTAAAGCAGGGATAATCATGAAAAGAGCACTGAGAAGGAGTTTGAAGGATATGTGGTCATGACTGATTCTTTACACAATGCAGACTTCAGGGAGGAGACATATAATCTTGTTATTACAAGCAAGAAAAATGCTCCCAGCAGATCCTAAGCTGAATTTCAGAGCTGACCTACAAAAATCTAACTTCAACTATTTTAAACATCATTTTCAGGTGTTAATCCTGTAATACAAAAACATTCAGCTACCAAGAATGCAGCTAGAAAAGTTCTGCCATTAAAGCCTGTGGTTTTCACAGTTGTTACTTAAACTGCAATGTTTTTGAAGAGCTTTGTGAAGAACTAGGTTGTGTTGTGCTGTGCGCTGCCTAAAGAACATACAAATCCCTGCTTTGAAACCAACTAAAAATATAAAAGACACAAGAAAATATGAATTCTTATCTCTGTTTTACAACTGGAAAAGTTGTATATAGAGAATGTAAAATATAGGGTACTTAAGAGATGTTAGAAATTCAAGATCTCAGCTTGACCCTGTGGCAGGATTGATGAACAAAGTATCACGCTCTGAGTGTAAAGTTGTATGGGGGCAGGAAGAAAAGACTGGAGGGAAAAGGTTTTTAAGAGGATCCAGTTCACAGCCCAAAGGAAAATATTAGTAAGGTACAGTTCCAACATCCTCCTTACATTCTCACATTTCTCCATTTGCCAGAGTTTAAGTAGTATGCAAAAGACAAGCAGCAATCTTTTTTCCTGTCTTGCTGTCAAAGGGATTTCTCCCTCCTGACACAGAAATGGTTAAGATACAGAATACTGCCTTGTTCATCAGATAGGCAGATAAACATTTGAAGATGACGATAAAAACTTAAATGTGGTAACAGAGTTTATGAAAACAAACAAAAAATCTTGCATCTTTGAGATGTAAATACATGTATTGTATTCCTTTTCCCTTACATGATTTTCTTCTTTGAGGGTAACACTAATCCATTTCCTCTTTTCATCCACATTGAACTTGTTTTGGTACTTGTATCCTTTTCTAAATAGTCCATATCAACCCTGTCTCCTTGTTGCAGGATATAGCACTCAAAGAATTGAACCTTCACCTCCTATCCCACCAGCCTAAAAACAAGAGAGTGAGATTTTTCTCCAAGTAACGATCTCTTCCCATTCCCCCCAAAATCAACTAGTTCAAATGGAAAATTCATCTTTCCCCCACTACACAATACGTAACTCTGCCTCGCTCCATCCTCATTAACGGATGCAGCAAACACATGCAAAACATTGAACTCTGGCCTTTCAAGAACGACTTTATAAATAGATAATTTAATAATATATTTTTAAAATACAAGGGAAATTTTCCTTTTTATTGGAAACTTACAGACCTGTTTGTTTCCAGTATAGCAGCCAGTAGGTCTATTCTGTAGCTTGACTGTGCAATAGCTACATCAAATTTTCATTAGTCAGTTTTTATTACATACTTCTCTTACTGTTATTCAAAATATTTTATTTATATTTCAGCAACATTTCCAGTAAGTATAGTAATTTTAAAAATTGAAGCAGTTAACTCTTAAATTTTGTTTAAAAATAACTAGGCACCTCTGTGCTCCAGGACAGCTTTGTTTCTAGGAGGGAAAAAAAAAAAAAAAAGAATAATTAATTTAATCTGCTCCCTCACAGTTGATTAGAGGAAAAAAACACCCAAATTACACCAATAGTTTGCTATTCCTGCCTCCCTAGGTAATTGCCTACATAAGCTGCCTTAAATTACATCTTCTTTATTAAGAGAAAAATAATAGCTAAGAAACTGTACGCTACCTGAAAGAAGCAGCTTTGTTCAAAATACTGGCAGTACCATACTCCCAGGGCTTCTCCAGTTCTTCATCTCCGTAAACACTGCGCAATCACTGGACACTTCTGCGACAAAATAATCTTCCAAATGCCAATGTGCCCTTCGAAAATGTCCTTCATTTCTAACAGTAAGAAATTTAAAAAGAAAAGGACATTTAATTTTTCAATATGCTTTACAAATGTATTCCTTCTGCTAGAAGGTAGGTGAAGTATAATCACCATTAGACAGGCACAGTCCTAAAATGGCCTAGCCAAGGAGGCTTTCAGCTGAAGCTGGCAGTGAATTCAAGCCTGTATTACCCATCCTTTAATAGCTAAATAACCAGGAGTTTATATCTTTCTATACTGGTCTGCAGATTGTGTTCAGCATTTCAATTGCATATATATATTTCATTACTTCCTCCTCAGATCACACATTGCCATTTTTTGGATAGACCTACTGTTCTATTTTAGCTGATCCTCACCTAGGGTAACCCTGAACCAGTCAGAGACATGTAAATTATACTAATGAATTACTTACAGAGACTTCAAAACTTGTCCTATCGCTACAGTCCCTGATGAAGAGTCTCTCTCCGGCATCCTTGTAGGCCCCCTTCAGCTATTGGAAGGCTGCTATGAGGTCTCCACGCAGCCTTCTCTTCTCCAGGCTGAACAGCCCCAACTCTCTCAGCCTGCCTTCATACAGGAGGTGCTCCAGCCCTCTTATCATCCTCATGGCCCTCCTCTGGACTTGCTCCAACAGCTCCATGTCCTTTTTATGTTGAGGACACCAGAACTGCGCACAGTACTCCAAGTGGGGTCTCAGGAGAGCAGAGTAGAGGGGCAGAATCACCTCCTTCGACCTGCTGGTCACGCTCCTTTTGATGCAGTCCAGCACACAGTTGGTTTCTGGGCTGCGAGTGCACACTGAAGCTGGCTCATGTTCAGTTTCTCATCACCCATCATCCCCAAGTCCTTCTGTGCACGGCTGCTCTGAATTACTTCTCTGTCCAACCTGTAGCTGTGCCTGGGATTATCCCAACCCAGGTGTAGGACCTTGCACTTGGCTTGATTGAGCTTCATGAGGTTGGCATTGGCCCACTTCTCCTGCCTGCCAATGTCCCTCTGGATGATATCCCTTCCCTCCAGCATATCAACCAAACCACCCAGGTTGGTGGTGTCAGCAAACCTGCTGAGGGCACACTCAATCCCACTGCCCATGTTGCCAACAAAGATGTTGAACAGGACTGGTCCCAACACCGACCTCTGAGGGATACCACTCGTTACCCGTCTCCAGCTGGACACTGAGCCATTGACCACAACTCCTTACATGCGGTCATTCAGCCAATTCTTTACCCACCAAGTGGTCCGCCCATCAAATTCGTGTCTCTCCCGTTCAGAGGCAAGGCTGTCGTGCAGGACAGTGTTGAACACTTTGCTCAAGTCCAGGTAAATGACATCAGCTGCTTTGCCTCTACCCATCAGTTCCGTAGCCCCATCATAGAAGGCCACCAAATTGGCAAATCATGCCAAAAAAAAGGCATGATTTGCCCTTGACTACTTAATCTAAGTACACATATCTACACATAATTTTAAATGAACAAATGATAAATACCACTCAGCAGAACTGAAAGCACTTATTAAGGCATTTGCATTAGACAAATCAATGTATAACAGCCTTCATTTCACAAGTAGTCATGGACAACATGAAGGACTAAATAGGCAGTTCCTATAAATTCATAGAATAGTTAGGGTTGGAAGGGACCTTAAAGATCATGTAGTTCCAAACCCCATGCCATGGGCAAGAACACCTTCCACTAGACCAAGTTGCTTAAAGCACCGTCCAACCTGGCCTTGAATACTTCCAGGAATGGGGCATCCACAACTCCTCTGGGCAACCTGTGCCAGTGCCACCCTCATATTGAATTAGATATTTCCTAATATCTAATTCAAATCTCCCCTCTTTCAGTTTAAAGCCATTCCCCCTTGTCCTGTCACCTCATGCCCCACTCCAGATTTCTCATAGGCCCCCTTTAAGGTCCGGAAGACTGTTATAAGGTCTCCACGCAGCCTTCTCTTCTCCAGGCTGAACAACCTCAACTTTCTCAGCCTGTTCTCACACAGGAGGTGCTCCCGCACTCTGATGATCTTCATGGCCCTCCTCTCCCCAGCATGTCTTTCTTCTGCTGTGGGCCCCAGAGCTAAACACAGTACTCCAGGTGGGGTTTCCCCAGAGCAGAGGGGCATAACTCTGGCCACACTCATTTGATGCAGCTCAGGATACAATTGCCTTTCTAGGCTGCAAGTGCACACTGCCAGCTCTTATTCACCTTTGCATCCACCATCACCCTGAAGCCCTTCTCCACAGGGCTGCTCTCAATCCACTCATAACAGAGTATAAATATGCCTATTTTGAAAACTGTATTTCTGCAAAACTGCTTCCCACATGTCATGGATCCCTATTTTTTCCTGTGGGACAGATTAAAAACTTTCAGAGAGTAAAAGATAACAGAATAAATGTAAAACATATCTTTTTATCCCCTCTCTTTAACTGAAATTCATTCAGTGGATGTTGGATGAAATTTGACCAGAAGAACACAAAAGGCATCCTAATATTGGTTTCGTAAGATGCAGAAATATTTTAACTAACTCCCACATCAATCCCAAGAGCTCTTCCATGCCGCCCTCCCCAAAAAAAGAAACAAAAACCACAAAACCACAAAAACACTCAACAAACAAACCAAAAAAATACAACAGTAGCTCTGCCAGTAACTAGCTATGCCAGTAGTACTTTTGTACTTGTACTTTTATTAACCACTGGAGTCAGATAATCATATCTGCTGCAATCTTAAAATAGTCATTATGTGATAAAATACTTCTGGATCATATGGATTGCTGACTAACAATCTACTTAACTGTGGGGGTTTTTTCTAAACACAATAAATATTTTATCATATTATGTGCCAACAGTGACCTTATGATATGTTAGCTTTCTTCTGTAACTGTGGTCACTGTTTCAGAACATGTTCTATTACAGTTAAAATCCTGTAAGGATATTATGAGAGCCTGACAAGGCTCTAAATATACCTTTATAAAAAGCCGGGGGAGCAGCTTCATGCTTAACCTTCTTCCATGTTTTCATCTTGGCTTGAATGAAGATGAGTATGATGCACATTGAAGATGTTGTATGTTGCCATTGAAGATGAGTATGTTGTGCAACCACACTGTTTCAAACAGCTTTAAATCAGAAAATTTGAATAAAAAAATAATGCAAAGATAAAGGCATTTCCTGGTCTTTAACTTAAAACCCAAGACTACATAGTCCTCGTTTCATTATGCTAATTTACTCTTAAATGCAAAGAGTAATATTAAGAGTAATAAAAGCACAATATTATGACGCTGTTGCCAAAAGTATCAAAGACTGAACACAGAAGGGAGAGGAAAGAAACATTTTTATAATAAAGATGTTAATACAGCACAAGCATCTACATTAAAATAAAAACAGCATTCTTCCCTCCCTGGCTGTGTGCAACTGGTATTTTTTCTGTATCTTAATTTTGCTTACTACAAATTAAGCACATTTTTGGTAGTGTGTAATTCATATGCAAAATCACCCATTAAAACATCTTCTCTCTACCCTGTGCAATTGAATGCTAAGGTAATGAGAACAAGTAGCATTCAAATGTAGAAAGGATCTTTCTTTAACAACTTCTACCTTTGCCCCACATACGCATATACATGCAAGACTGTAACAACAGCTTATTCTTGTAAGGGACTACAGGACAAGTGTACGTTTTGTAAGCAAAAATGTTTAAGCATTTATGAACTATGTAACATGAAAATATGGAATTTAGAAAGCCAACAGAGCTTACTTGCTCATAAAATGAACTCCAGTAGGAACCTAAATACTAACATTAGTATTTCAATGAAAGCCAAAAGTTTGGACCCATCTAGCAACTGTTCTTTAATCTTCTGAAATACTTCTTCATAAATACTCAGCAAAGGTTGGCCTGCATCTCATAGAATTTAACCCTACAGGACATTTTCTACAAAACTCTATCTGTAGACAGGTCATTAAGTATAACGCTGACTCACACCCAAAAACATCTCTTAAAAAAATGTTACAGATTTTGAAAATCATTCACCTCCAGGATAAACACTGCCTTTAATTAATCACTGCAGTACAGCACATAGGTACTTTATTCAAACTCCAAGTGATTTCAAGAGTTTATCTCTTGACAGCAGTCTTCCACAAAGTGGAATCTGAAAAGCCACTGTACAAATTGCAGGTGAAGCATTATGCTTCAGTGACAGTGCTCATAAGCCTTTGGATGCAATATCCAGTGCCATTATCCACAAGTTAAAGGTTAGAAGTAAAAGGCAATGGGGAGAACACACCAAACACACAGGTCTTGTTGTCTTTCTAAGGACCATTCAGTCTCCAAATCTGCAAACACATAACTTGATTCATATGACTAATTTCCTAGGTTCACTGGGACGACTTACAACCAAAGTTATAACCACACAACACACACACTTTTTAGTAGAAGCATGGTGGTAGCAAGAGGATTCAGAAAGCCATGAAGAGGTAAGGGTGAAAGAGAAAAAATATTAGAAAATTAATTTCTGTCTTTTACATTGGCACACATTTTTTCTTTGAGAGATTCTGCAAAGGCAGCTATTTCCCTTGGAAACATACACATGATTACAACGTAAGATATCAAAAAGAGAACTTTCTAATAAAACTTCAGAGAAAAATTAAACTGCTTTCACGTCAGAATGGTCCCATGCACCACTCTATTCACCAGTCTACCACAGTAAATTGCCATGAAATTTTTGACACTGCCTAATACAATGAAACAGTTATTCTTTCCTTGAAAAAAATAGTACTTTCACAACCGCGCCATTTTTTCAAACATTAGTTAAGCAAAATGATCACTGAGACATTCAGCTCTGACCTTTGCTGCCTCTAACTCTCCAGCCAACTGAAAAATTTTAAATACTTACACACCAAATTTTCTGAACTTTAGAGGAAAGCTGTTAAAAAATCTTCCCTTTCTCATTTCCCCTTCCCTGCCACAAGACAGCTCAGCCAAGCCCATGGTAAAAAGGTAGGGCTGGTTTTCAGTGCGGCAGCTTGTCAGCCATTTCTTTGGGAGTTAGTGTAAGTCAGGATGAGTCTGGCTCCCCTTTATTTCCTCTAAAAAACCCTAAGAGAAATAAATAAAGAGAAGGAAAAAAAAAAGGGAAAAAAGGGCAGGGCAGGGCAGGGCAGGGCAGGGCAGGGCAGGGCAGGGCAGGGCAGGGCAGGGCAGGGAAGGGAAGGGAAGGGAAGGGAAGGGAAGGGAAGGGAAGGGAAGGGAAGGGAAGGGAAGGGAAGGGAAGGGAAGGGAAGGGAAGGGAAGGGAAAGGAAGGGAAGGGAAGGGAAGGGAATATATGTGGCCACACAGGACTACTTCTGAGCTATCGTATTACTTATAGAGGCATTATTATACATTAAGTCTTTCCTTCATATGAATTCTTCATAGAATAAAAAAACCTGTGCAGCCCAAAGAAAAAGGGGTTTCTGTAGCTCAACTGAGCTACATAGAGAGT
The DNA here is from genome assembly GCF_004027225.2 of Strigops habroptila. Taxonomy (NCBI): domain Eukaryota; kingdom Metazoa; phylum Chordata; class Aves; order Psittaciformes; family Psittacidae; genus Strigops; species Strigops habroptila. The sequence continues at coordinate 67,206,811 of NC_044302.2, forward strand.
GACAGTATTATTATAACTGTGTCAGAGTCCACAAGCAGGTGTTTCTTTCAATGCAATACATATACCTGTTTAATTCACAAGTCAAAACAAACTAAATGACACAATTTCTGGTAGTTTTGTATAAATCCACTCTTCCATTATTAAATGCCTCATTGAAAAAACCTGACATATATGGAGTCAGCTAAAAAAAAATATATATTTGTACAGATGAAAATTCTGGAAACACTTGGTTGAGTCAAAAGTAACTGTATCAAACAAGACTCCACAAGCCATATCTGGGACTGATGTAATGCAGTCATTATTTATGGCATCTAGCCATATAGGACTATGAACAAACTGAAGCATGGATGCAAGAATAGGCTTTAATTCCTCTGATAGATATTATTGGCTGAGAGGGGATGGTCCTTCTAGATCACCCACTCTATTCCCACACCAGTCCTGAACTGGTGCGTAAGCAGCGCATATAATACTGCCCTTGTCCAGTCAGTAGAACACCGTGCTTAAAGAACCAGGCTTTCTGTTATCCAGCAGAACTCACTGCTATAATCTGATTTTCCCTGTATGCTATCCTATTTTTTTCTCCTTTCTTTTTTCTCCTATTTGTAGAAATACAACAGCGTGTCAAATACCACTAGTGATCTATTCATCCCACAATTTATTCCAAGGTACCTAATGCAGCTCCACTTAATATATTTCTCAAAGGCCTTGAATTGTCTCTTTCCATTTCTCTCCCATCTTTGTAACTTTCCTTGCACATACATGTTCAACAATTATGCTGACTGCACATTTCTCTCAAAAGGCATACAAAACACATACCCTTAAAACTGAGAAGGGTCTAAAGAGTTTAATTAAATTTAATGGGGGCATGACTCAGATGCACATGGCACTATTCACCAAGTCTTGTAAGCAACATGTTACATTGCTGTTTCATTGCTTACTACAACAGAAAGATCTTGTTTGCAGCTGGGACACAACTGCATTTTTAAGGTGCAAAGAACCTTAAGGTTTACAATGGTAACATGTACCCTTGTACTTGAGCTGTTATGGGATGATTTAAAATGCAGGAACAGAAGCATACAGGGAATACTGTGTGTGGCTGCTAAATCCAGCTAATGACTTGCTAGTCTACTGATCATACATCATCTCATTAGCAGACTTCATCATGTTTGACCATCTTTTTGACCACAGGCAAGACACATGTTATTATATTTTGTAGGACAAAAAAAAAAATTTAGAAGACACTGTAGAGTAAAAGTATCGAAGTGTGGATTGCAGTGGAAGCAGATTAAAAGCATACCTGGGCTCCTTTTGTGGGGATTGTCTGCCTTTTTTTTTTTTTTTTTGTTTGTTTGGTTTTGTTTTGGTTTTGCTTTTTCATGATAAATGACCTCAAAGTATAATGAAAAAATTGATTCAATTTCTAACTAAGACTTTCAAAACTCTAATAGCCACACAGCAACAATTTACATCTCTAATGTTTCCATTAAGCTCTAGTAGTGTCCAATTATGCACCCAATGTGAACTTTCTACACCAAGAAAAGAGATGCATTTTAATGCACGTTATATTTTTATTAAAAGTAACTTACAGGGACATGAGACTGGAACATGATACTAGTAATCTAATCAAAATTAGGAAAAATTATACCTCCACTTTTTGAAGCATAGGTTCATTATTAATTCTGCCATTGCTCATTAATGATAAAATATCAAAGTATTCCAGATCTGCACCTAACTACATGGTTGCATTATCAACCCAATTATTGCTGGAAATACTCACGAACAGGGCAATATTTTGAAGTCTATGAAATTTGCCCAATGGCAATAAAAGAAGAATGAAATAGCACTTCAAATCAGATAGACATCATAAAAGTATAGTTTGATTCCCTCTTTTCCTTTCATCTTAATGAGGCAAAAGCTATTACAGAAGAGTTGCTTATTGGGGTCACACAAGAGAGAACAACTAATATTGTCAGAGATCATATAATTTCTCAGAAGCCGTACAATCGGTGTACAATCAGTGCCATGCAATCAGTGCTAAAATATTCCTGTTCTCTGTGTTTATCTCTTGACCTGTTGTAGCTCTTGTTTCATCTGCACTTGGATCTCGTAAACCCTTCATTCACCCCACCTTTGCATATACCCAGATGAAAACATGTCTGTAGGATCCGGATGTAATGTCTGTTTGTGAATAATTTGACTTTGCCCAGTGCAACAGGGGAAGAGGAAGCACAGCTTCTTTCCCTGACATATGCACATATTCACATATGGCCTGTGAAAGCGTGTGAAAATGCTGACGGCCTAAATCTCTAGTGAGCTGCAGGCCATGAATGCTCAGAGACCTGTAACTTAGAGAAATTGTGTCTCACTTTCATAGTTTTAGCTATAGACATCTCTAGTGCAAGGTTTTCCTCTTGCTATATTTTCAACCCTATTTCACAATGAAACTGAGGGGTCTTAAGGCTTTCATGAAAGAAAAATCACTGTAAATGCTTTAAATTACATTTTCCCCTGACGCCTGAAGTCTCAGAAATGGCCCTACAATTTTGCATGAAACTTTCCTAAAAATATTCGATTGAAGTCAAGTGCCCACCATGGTAAAAGCTACCCCAAAGTCTTCTCTTCACCATATTGATAAGTAAACAGCAACTGCAGAAAAGGATGGGGCAGACACAGCTGACCATGAGCCATTAATGTTACCTTACAGTAAAGAAGGCAAACAGTATCCTGGCCTTCATTAAGCAAAGAGGATTGCCAACAGGGTGAGGGAGGTGATCCGTCCTCCCTGGTCAGCACTGGTGAGGCCACATCTGGAGTCCTGTGTCCAGTTCTGGGCTCCAAAGTACAAGATAGAGATGCACGTACTAGAGAGAGTCCAAGAAAGGGCCACAAAGATGATGAGGGGGTTGGATCTCTCCTATGAAGAAAGCCTGAGAGGGACTGTTTAACCTGGAGAAAAGCAGCTTTGAGGGATCTTATTATGTACACAACTACCTGAAGGGAGGATCCAAAGAAGATGGATCCAGGCTCTTTTCAGTGGAGCCCAGTGACAGGACCAGAGGTAATGAGTGCAGACTGAAACACAGGAGGTTCCCTCTGAACATCAGGAAACACTACTTTCCTGTCAGGGTGACTGAGCTCTGGCACAGGTTGCCCAGAGAAATGGTGGAGTCTCCCACCTTGAAGATATTCAAAAACCTCCTGGACACAGTCCTGGGCAACTGGGTCTAGATGACCCTGCTTGAGCAAGGAGATTGGAAAAGGTGACCTCCCGAGGTCCCTGCCAACCTCAACCAGTCTGTATTCTGCGATTCTGAGAGGGAGTCTTACTATTAAACAACAGTGTTATGACAGATGGTGATGTAAAATGAATATATCTTCCTGTGGCTTCACGCCTTCAGCTGACAATATAACAAAGAACCCATTTTATCTACTACAAAGCTCAAAAGACAGCTCCAAAAATTAAAGTAACAGAAGTTTATTTAAACCTTCGACAACAAAGTGAAATTTCTTTGAGTTCACTCAACTTTAACATTACAGCCATAATTATTTTCATCATTAAAATTTTGGTCACTGTACTAACAAGATCCATAAGAAACACACTACAAAATCATTTTGATGGATACAAACTGGTTTTCATCTTGAAACAAGCAAAGGTATGGTGATAGCCTGCTGACTAGTTGAACAATATAAATTTACTACTGCTATTCTAATATTATGTCCTCATCTCATTTTTTTCTCTAGTGTCATCTAAAATGCTTCCAGATTGAATTATTTTGACCTTCTAACTGTAACATGGTCAGTTTTTCAAATGTAGGTTTTCTGAGTGCGTTCTTATTTTCATTAGCTTTGACTGGCTTTGTTTCCAAATTTATTCACTAGAAAGTAAAGTAACGGTCTTCTCTGGAAAGTGGAACAAAACCCCATGGATTTTTACTTGGTAAGTATTTTGCTGGAGAAAAAGTAAAGGTAGATGCTTGATATAATTTACTATTATGTCACTACATGCAAATATCTTAGAATGAATTATTTCATACACAAAACAACCTCACTCCACTACCACGGTATATCATATGTTGTGGACATAAGAAACACTAGCAACCACACTATTTAAATATGAAAATAGAATAGGATATAGCAAATATGAGGCACAAAACGTCTAGGAGTACAATCACAAGCATGAAAATTCAATTTACCAATGGTCTACATTTCCCTACACCTCTTCCAGACCTAAACCTGCTCATACCCAGGCAGCCCATAAAACACATGTGAAAATCCCAAAGCTCATACATGAAGTCTTAAGCAGAGCTAAAGCTGAGTCTACTATAGTAACTATTATGTCACAATGAACTTTCAAAAGCCAGTTTAGGTTCTTTTGTTGGTGTATCTACTATAATCTCTTCTGCATTTTTTAAATTTGAAACAACAATTCTAGGAAAAAAAAAAGAAAAATCACTGTGAGAAGACTCATTTTAAGAAGAGAAGTTCCACTAAAATACAATATATTGGTTTACAGACCTAAAGGAGGATAAAACTATAAAAAATGATGGTGGCCATTCCCTGTCAAAACTATGTAAAAAGAAGAAGAAACTTAAATTCCACAGGAACACTGAACTGAGGATGCATAGGAACATGTCATTCTCAACAAACTAGCACTTCATTCAAAATACAGCTTGAAAATAGAGTTCAGACCTATAATTATTAATAGATCCTATTTATTACTAATTGAAAGACCCAATTTGGTCTAGTTCCTGAAGGGTGTATAAAATAGTAATAACAAGACAAGATTTGAAGACTTAGTTTACTTCTCCTTCCAAAAAAAGGCAAAGGGTTCTGTATGCTCCTTTTTATCATAACATGATATGGCAGTATCATCCAAATCCTAAATTCATGGTCACAGCATATGAGAACAATAATTTTTAATCTTAATCTAAAATTTAGATTAATACAATGGAGTGTTACAGAATTACAGTCTTTTCTTTTTTAATATCTTCTTTACAATACATGCAGATACCTGTGGTTGCCTAGTGAAGCATAACTTTAATCCCCACTTAGTTCATTATCTTGCATTACAAATGCTAGAAAAACAACACGAGGCTTCCCAGGCTGATGATGTTCTTGGCCCTAGGAAATTATGTCCATGAGGACAACTGATCTTATTCACACTATCACTTTGTAAATTTGAGACTAGAGGCAGGAGGCAGTGCCAAACTGCTATTTCAAGAGTAACACTATCTCAATAACTGTAAAATGAAATTCATGTAACTAACATGTAACATGAAAGCCAAAGGAAACTCAACTGCCTCTCTGTCGCAGCTCCAGGGCCACCGTACTGCATCTCACTCGCTCCACAATTTTCAGAAGTAAGCTTTAATGTTCTCTTTTTGCGTATAAAAAAGAAGTAAGGAGCTATTCTAACTCCCCACAAAGAGGAGCTGCTTGCAAGAAAGTGGGCAAGCAAGTGCACAGAGCCAGGATAAGCAGGGATGGAGCCGAGTGCCAGCGGAGATCAACTCCACCTCAGTCGTGGGAATAGGGTTGCTGGCAAGGTTAAACAATGTGTCAGATGAGGTTTCCATTGCAGGACCATAGCTATCATGGCTCTAGGGGCCTTTATCAGAAACAGATACCAGATCCCACTAGATGCTGGTCCCCAAGGCACAGCCTGTGCACTCCTGAGGCACACCAGTGATACCAGTGCACCCTGCAGCTTTTTGCCAGCAACTTTTCCAGTGACACAGTCATGATCCAGTCCTGACACACACATCTACAGGTGTAGATTGGCATCGTACCTCATCCACCACATCCCTCCACTGACTGAATTGGAGGTGGTACAAGAACGGAAGGCAAAGTTATCTAAGATAAAAGTTTCTCTATCGAAACTAAGAACTTTATTCAGACTACTAGGCTAACCTGCTAATGGCTCTACAGTTACCACAGAGGTTCAAGGGAGGAGAAGAAAATACACAGTTAGGAATACAGGAGGAGACCAGAAATTTCCCATTCAGAAGCAGCCTTAAGTTATATGGAAAATAATATTTCTAAATTTATTTCAGGTGACCCTGTACTTTTTTTTTTTTTTTTTAATTAAGGAGTTTTTGGTTGGTTTGACTTTTTTGTGTTGGTTTTGTTGTTTGGATTAGGGATTTTTTTGAGAGGGTTAATGCCCTAAATACAAAAAGATTATCTTTACTACAAATGTGCTATTACTTATTCAAAACTCATCTTCAGAATTTTAAAACAAAAACAAAAGGGAATGATTTACAAGAGCCATGTTCACGCTTGCTTTTCTTTAGGGCACATACAAAGCTAAAAATGAGTTCCTTTACTGACTCCAGAGGGCTGACTGGGGCATCATCTGAGCAGCTAATTTTCTTCCTTTTTTTTTTTTCCTTCCCTTAGCCAGAGTCTGAAATAAAGCTGAGCAATTGCAAATTGATGACTAAGCAAAGCAACCTGTGGAGCATGTTAGAGTATGTAAATTACACCCAAGGGAAATGCAGTGACACGGCTCTGCGCAGCGCTCTGCTTTCAGCACTAAACACCCCTCTGAGAAACTCCCGAAGTTGTTCTGCATCTTGGAGAGCATTTGCCCGCGCCACACTCGGCAAAGCTCAGCAGTATCCTAACTTCTGCAGTAACGACCCTCCCATCTTCCCTTCCACAGAGCTGTAAAACCAGCCTGGCGCAGGCTCCCGGGGCCGTCCGCTCGTCAAACACAGCTGCCGGCGGCGCCTCCCGACAGCCCCCGTGAAGGGCAGGGGCCGCGGGCAGCCGCGGCAGCTACCTGCCGGCCGAGGAGGAGCCCGGCGCCCTGCCGGGGCAGCGCTCCCGCAGGCCGGGGACGGGTGCATCGCGGCGCCCGCAGGTGCGGAGAGCGCCGCCGCGCCCCGCGGAGCTCCCGCCGCCCCCCACCCGTTTCCTCGACCCCGAAGCAGCGGAGCCCCGGCCCGGCGCTGTCCCCCGGGGAGGCGGGCGAGCCCCCGGGCCCGCTTACCTGCGCGGCGGCGAGGAGCCCCAGGGCGAGGGCGAGCAGGGAGGCGGCAGTGCCCCGGCGCTGCCCCGCCGCCGCGGCCATCCCGCTCCCGCGACGCTCCGGCGTGCCGCACCGGGGGCCGCCGCTCCGCCGCTCCGCGCCTGTCTCACGGTCGCCCCTGCGCGCCTCTGCGAGCGGCGGGGGGTGCGCGGCGCCTCCGGGCCCCGCAGGGCAGGGAGGTGCGCGGGGGCGCGGCCCCCCGCTGCCGGGCGGTGGGGCGGGAGGCGGGGAGCCGCCGCCGCCGGTCCGCCCTGCCCACTGCCCCGAGGCTCCCTCGGGGCTCGGACGGAGCGGGCACCGTGGGCCGTGCACGGACGGGCGCGCGGCGGGGACCGGGCGCTTACGCAAGGACGGAGCGCACGGGCAGGGATGGAGCGCGCAGGCAGCGGCGGGGCGCACAGGCAGAGGCAGTGTACAGGCAAAGATGCGGTGTTAGGAGAAGGACGGGGCGTGCAGGCAGCGATGGGGCACACAGGCAGCCGAAGGGCATGCAAGTAGGGATGGGCCTTCCGGGGTGCGGCAGGCAGGGATGGGGCACGCAGGCAGGGATGTTTAAAGCAGGAACAGGGCCGATTGGCAAGGGTGGGAGGCAGTGGCAAGCACAAGGCAGGCAGGCATAGCCAGTCATGCAGGCACAGGGTGTGCGGGTCCAAGGACGGGCCCCCTCTTGCCGTGGTGCACTGGTCTGCTTTCTTTGATGTGTTTGCCTACTAAGCCTAGGAGCATTTCTAGGACACATAAATTGAAATGCTGGTGCGCTGTGGCACTGGCTGCTTGCGTCTGCCTGGAGATAAAGGCTGAAAGTGGTTGGCCTGGGGAACAAACCCCCTTCATACAGCTCTCTCAGCTGCCTGCAAGTCTTCACTTGAAGGTGCTGGCCAGTACCTGCAACAGCAGTATCTGTTAATAGAACAGTCAAAACTCAAGTTGTGGCAATCAAACGAGAACATCAACTTGGCGAGATTTGTGTTGGCTGCTTGTGAAGGGCTCATGGCAGCTCCTGTAAGTCTCTTGCAAAACCACAAGAAAATGTACTGTTATTACATACGTTCCTAAGGCTCTCACCACGAGCCTATTCAAGTGCTCCTATAATGTCTGGGCACATGTATTTACATACTTGGATTATCCCTGGAAAATGCACACCTCATTGAAGAGCCAAATAAATCACAGGGGAATCCTAAATAAAACTATATGTTGATGAAGCAGCACGTGCATAGACTAAAGACTGCCACATTTCTCTCCATCTATTATGTGTTTTATCAGCCATTGTGGAGAAAGTTTTTGCTCTGTGCAACGAAGGCATGTTAGGCTTAAAGCTCAGATCTACACGTGAAATTGTAACAGCTCTTTTACACTGAGATTTATAACCTATTTAATCTGATAACTCTCTATAACTTGTTATTTGTACAACAAACACAAGTGCTATGGTGAACATTTTAGAAATGCTCTTTCAAGTACAGCTACATAAAGCACAGTAGCTTAAATTGAGAAGTGCTTGCTTATTCAAGTACACCCAGGAATAATCTATGAATATGCATAACAGATGAACTTCTGGAATTTTGATTTTCTTTCTAAGGACGTATGGTTGGGCTAAGATGTAAACATTCTGCAGTTCTTGTTTTTATTAGCATGTAATTATAGAGGTTAAAGCTCCTGTATGCATGAAGTAGCGTGGTCTGTAATATACCATAAATGCTGCATGATCCAAGAAATTGGCTGAAAAAAACATGACATCCAATTTGTCAGGAATGACCTGTTTACAAGTTTCATGTTGCAAACTACCCTTATCTTTTAAGAAATGAGGAGGACATTTCCTGACATTTACAACCGTGTGAAGGGCCCAAGGGTTCAAGGTAAAACCAAGCTATATGTTAATTGTCAGGAAATGTTTTATTGACAATCATTACTATATGCATTACGAATTCTGTGTTATCAGCATGTAAAATGTAAGATTTCTCTATTCTCACACTGACTTTATAGCTACAGGTGATTTTGCATGACTTTGATATTGAAAGCTTTAACTTTCAATATCAAAGTCGTGCAACACAACATTGTTGTCCAACACCAATGTAACAAAAAAGAAGTTGTTTTTCTTACAGTTGTGTCTGGAAGAACAGTAGAGTTATGCATTAATGACTGAGGGGAAAAAAGAGCTTTCTGATAGTGTCTTCCCAGTTAAATGGACATGAAGACATTTGACAATACTATTTTTAACCAGAAAAGAACTAACAGAACTTAAAGAAGTAAGCTTCTTATTCTTTTGTGAGACTCAGAACAATATTGCCAGGCACAAGATGTCAAACCTACACTGCCATCAGCCCAGGCATCTGAGAAGCCATAGGAAAATTTAAGATCTTTTAAGATCTAAGAAAAGACCAAGGCTTCATGTGTAGGGAGAGAATGACTGTCCCTCTTCAGAAAAAGAGATGGTTTAACAACTTTGAAGTCATTTTTAGCATTAGCCAGAAGGTGGCAAATAATAGGATATGCTTTTCTCCACATTTAGAATGCAGGCAGGGTATGCTCTTAGAAAATATAACTTTTTCCTCCCAGCAACATTGCCTTAGTATTACAAGGTCAGATAGTTCTATGCCTCTTTCTGTTTCCTTTATAACTTCATTATTGCCTGCAGAAATGTCAGTGCACTGTTGCAGACTTGCAGATCTAAATTCAGGTAGAGCCTCCAAGCAGACAGTAATACGTGGTAGGTTGATGTAAAATTAAACATCTGAGGCTTTAGGCATCCTACATCATTCTCAGAATTGTTTGGCCAGAATATTCCTCTGCACTACAACAGTGATGTCCCACCACTCTCAGTACTTCTGCAGGATTAATTCCAGGGGGCCAGATTTTCCAGCAGCTCAGAAGCTGTGAATGGGGCTGCATTTCCATGTAGAGACTCATAGTTTCCACCAAGGTGCTTGCATAAATAGAACTTGCATCAGTGAGCAGCAGCTTGTGCTGCAAGTACAAAATCCTTTCATAAAGGTAGAAAGTTTTTGTGATCATTTGGTCTTGCTTAGATGTTTGTGGGGTTCTGAACATGGAAGCCCTCAGGTGTCTCACGGGATAGGTAGGCACTTCATTCCTACATGTCACGTGCTGCTTAATGTAGGCAGTGAAGAGCCCCAGTACTTTTAAAAGAATATAGAAAGTGCGTGTATAAGTTTTCCCTTCTTTTCTTCCACTGCTTGCCATTGATACAGTGATTCTCAGCTTGTTCGACAGTTCCCATTCTATAGACAGAGTTAGCTCGGGTATAAGGTGGATGAAGTACCTTGTATGAGTAAGTATCTACAGGTTTTCCTTCTGCATTTTTAACTACAGATTATTCAGAATCAGTAATAAGTAGCAAACATTATTTTTCTTTATAGTTAGTATCTGGCATGACTTTGACTTGAACCTTAGAAATTAAATAAATGATAACTAGTCAAGGAACTCTCTTATGCAGAAAACAGCAATGTTTGAAATACTAAATTTGTTAGTGAGCTAAAATTCCCATTCTTGAAAAGTTAATAATTTTCCTTAGAACATGCAGTTTCACTCCATCCCAGACAGTGAAGCTGAAGGAGGTTCAACTTCTAAAAAGGTGCCTTACTACTAACAGTGAGAACAGTGAAGCAGATTATCTACAACTCACAATCCGCAACTCACAACTCTGTTCTCCTCTCTTTTTCTCTCCTCTCCTCCCCTCCCTTCTCCTTTCTTCTCCTTTCCTCTGCTCTCTATTTTTCCTTTGCCATTTTCTATTTCCTAAAACAAACAAAGCTAGCATTTGGTTGGCTCTGTGCATGTATCAATTGGATTTTCACCTGTTGGCATCCAAGCAGGTGATGACCTTCTAACTCTAGCTGTTCTACTTCTCATTGTGATCTGTCTTGGGAGACACTAGGCCAGCAAACATCTGATGATTCCAGAGGTGGATTTTCAGAGTTCTCAGAATCAGGCCCCTTCAGAATCTGTATCAGTCTAACAAAGTATAAGTAGTAAAAAAAGTCACAGAAATTCAGCAATGAACATAGGAAAAGAACAAAGAATTCATATGTATGTTTAAATGTTAAAAGTACTTTGTATGAAAAGCACAGTACAGTAGTAGAAACTTATCAGTGGGTTTATCTTTCTATATTCAAATTTATTGGAAGCAGTTCAGAGGTAGAGAAGCCAGACTGAACTGACTAATTGGATGAAATGTTTAAGTGTTTGGAACACTTAATCTTTTGATTTTGGCTTGTTCAAAACTCGGAATGTGACAGCATTTGTTTTTCTTAACTTATAAAAAAATGACTTCACGAACTGTTAAGAAGTTAAACAATGCAGCACAACTTCAGGACTTCTTTTGGGGGGGGAGGCGAGTGTTTTCAATACTTGCTTGTTTCATGGAAGAAAACCTGTTCTTTATATAAGAGCTCCCAGCAGAGACTGCATCTAAAACACTTAACATTCCAAAGTATAATAACACATATAAACTCTGTTGGGTGAGGCTTTCTGGGTGAGGCTTAACTAGCTATACAAGATCTAGGATTAATAACAATAAAAAGTTGTTGAAATTGTCATAGAGTGTTTAAAGACCTTCCCAAATCACTTACCATCTGCTGTTCCCCATGGGTATGCAGGAGATACTTAAAATACTAAGATATGTAACATTCATGGAAGAGGCAGACTGATGCAGAAGTTATTTCTGATTCTCTTAGCACCTCATCTGTAGTTTAGAAGTCTCTATACTTGCAATGTAATCAGGAAACTGTCACATATAATGTACTGAATTTAGTCTCAGACTACATTTAGTAGGACTATGATTTTTCAAGGATCTATCCTTTTTTTTAAGATGTTTCCTTTTCCAAATAAGGAAGCCCTGGAAGTGGAAGTCAACCGTGCTGCCAAAATATGTGGTCATGTCTACAATAAGAAGTGCATCAGTTCCAGGACCGCCTCCTCTAGCAGTTCTCCATCGTCCTTTAGGGAAAAGGGATGACAATAGTGGGGAAAAAAAAAGAAAATAAATGCAACTCCCTTGACTTGTGAATGTAGTCTGTGATGTCAGACAGCATATAAACCAAACTAGCGGACAGAATCCAGCAGGTCTCAAAGTTACTTGCTGGTATCCTTTTACACAGAGCAAGGTAGATCCACCCCAGGAAACTGCTACATTTCAGGGAAGGAAGCCTCTCCCAGATCTATTTAAAATCTGTTATCTGTTGGGATGAATCCCATTCTTCACCCTGCACCTGCAGTCCTTGGTTTCCTCACAAGTGCTGGAGCAAAACTCTGTCACCTCCTTCCTCTTCTTCAACTTTTCTCAAGTGATTGAATCACTCAGGAAAGGGGATTGGAGCAGAATACAGTCATCACCACTTGAATATGCCATATAAGGAGCTGCGGAAAAAGAGATGAATCTTCTTGACCTGTAAATGACCATTTGTGATGTGGACTTCAGTATTTTAGCACAGTACATTTACCCCTTACTGGAAGATGCATTGTCATGGGAAACATCAGTTGATACAGGAGCTGCCAGGCAGTTACACACTCCAGCCCCAGAAACCATTTTCTGCTGCAGTGGAATGGCACTCTCTGGCATGGCTGAAGTATTTGTTTGTATATCTTGGTGCCTTTTTTCCTTCATTAAAACATCATGCTAGCATACAAACAGGGCAATTTTTGTTGTTTTTGTGTACTTCTAGCATACCCGGAAAATTCTTTCCTGAGTTTTGGTATTTATTCCAAATGGCAATTCCTACATTCTGTCATAATATTCTAGCAATAAAACTTTTGGAGTTTATTAAGTATTTCTTATTAGTCTTATCTGATAATGAAAATAAGCAGTTTTATTTGCCTCGTAAGAAATTTTTCAGTGCTCCGACCTTTGCTCATGATGCTCTCACCCTTAGTGAGATTAATCGTAATAAAAATAAAAAGAGGCTTTCTCCCTCTAAACTAGATTGTCATCCACAGACCTCTTCTGCAGTACCAAACATGTCAATGGCTCCTATTAACTTGCTCCTTTGGATCTGTTTTAGAGCAAAATCTAGTCTTTTGTGACATACAATCTAACAGATAGATTTACAACAGCAGGCGGTGAAAATGCAAAAAGTAAACACCTAAGCCCTTTGAATTCCCAAAGCTTGATGAAAAAAAAAAATAAGTCCTTAAACAATTTCATACATTGTTCAAATTGTTTCATTTGCACTGTTCAGATACTGCTAAATTGCCATCTGCTTATCTTTCCAAAGCACTATGTTACTAAGTTTTAGTACAACATCTATTGTTTTACTTGTATCCAAACCTGATCCCTAGTTCCTGCATCACTTCAAACCTTTACTTATCCAGGCCAAGAACATTTCTGAGCTATTATCATTCAGTGTTTGGTACAGAGCACCAAACATTGTAGTTAACAGGTTGACTGGACAACACTGTCACTGCAATTCTCAGCATGAAACACTAGTTATTTCACATGAGATGATAAACTGCAGGTTGGAGCCACATGCCACTTTTACTGTCTCAACCTGAAAGCTATCAATCTGAAGCAATTCTGTGTATTAAGATCTGCTCTAAGACTTCATTTGCACAGATTTAAAGGCAAAAGGCACCATTTTGATCACCTAAGCTGACTTATGTATGACTTATGTATAAAATAGGTCATAGGACTTCCTGAACTGATGCGAACTACGGCCTTATCAATTTTCTCCTCTGACAAACTTAAGTACATTTGATTCCTGAAGTCTTTTCTTAATCATTCATTTGGCTTTTCTAAGAGCCTTATTTAGTTCAGCATCCTGCATGAGTTATGGATGTAGGAAAATGATCAGCAATACTTACATCTGTGATAGACACTGGTAATACCAGCTATTTACCACTAGTTAGTTTTCATGTTTTACACATCGACTGGTTGCATTAAACCAGTGTATCACTGTATCACTGGCTCATACTATCAGCTATAGCTTACAAATCTTTTCCAGAGTGCCTGTTTCCTAGGTAGGCTTCTATGCCGTAATATGACTTGTTTCTTTGGAGTTACAGGTAGGAACACATTTGATTTAACAAAATATACACAGTCCGTGCCTACCTACCCTGCACAGCAAAAAGTCCAAGTCATTCTCTATTACTCAGAATGATCACTCTATTCTTACATAAATCACATCAGTGTCATCCATAGCATTTTGGGGTTATCTGCATGCTTTTATTGAATGATCAAGTTCCTTCCTGACATGCTGACTTTGGGTACATAGAGCAGCAGATGTTTTGGAATGTTGTTCCTCTTTTCATCCTTCCTTCTCTACAGAAGATGTATAAACCTTCCACAAAAGCAGAACTATTTATCTTATTCCGTGTCAGCTCTTTATAGCCATAATCTGGCTTCATTTGATTACAGCATTAAAAGATTTTTTAAAGAAGATAACTTAAATCTTTTTCCTTTTGCATCCTCCAAAAATCCCAGAAGTTATTTGTAAGCTCTAAGGTATTCTGTGCACCATTGTCTTTTGGCAGAGATACTGAAAACCAAAATGCTTTAGTGACATAAACCATCAAGCTTCGGCATTGATTATTTTTTCATTTTATTCCAACTTGCTCTCTCCCAATACTGAACTCGCTTTCATACATCAGTCTGATGTATTGGGGAGCAGACCACCCACAATTCCTCAAGTTAAAAGGCCACAAAAACAATCCATGGACTTGAAAATTGGTCTCGTCAGAAGTACTCATGAACCTGAATATTCCTTCCTGCCAGAACAATTTGACCAGTTACATTACATTTGATCAGCAGTTGAGTGAAAGCAGAATCAGGCCCAAAATCTTTGATGAGCCTAGACTGTGTGGAAGGAACTGTTGTATGGAAAAAATGCCAACATAGAATATCTTCTTTTAACCTAACATATACAGTGTATGCATAGTAAAAATATTTACATTTACCAGTGGCATGCACAGATAACCAAAGTACTTTTCTCCTTCCTAGTGATGGTGAGAGAATAACCCATGTGCTCATAAAGACCAAGCAACCTGAAAAGTTTATGCAGCTTTAACTCTCTTCTCCTTTGGCACCAAGAAACACGTCACATCTCAGTGTTAAAGTGCAATGCTAAAACAAAATAGAAATCCTGCTATCACTTCATGTTCTGTACAAAATGGAAGCATTAGCCAAAAACAATGCACATTGCATCCTGACAGTTTGAAGCATAACATTATGAAATTCGGCAGGTGTATACTGGACTTGTTGGAACAATGAGTGGAAAAAATTGTTCTCTCCTCTTCAGAGTAACAGCAATAACTCTGCAGCAGTGATCTGGAGATGATTCAGTGAAGAACAAGCTCTGAACCAGGCATTTGGTCAGCACCTTAGCCATAAAGGAAATGTACTTGTTTTTCTACTGACTGATACTCACTTGTCTGATATTTTGTTTCATGAAAAAGTGACTCAAGTGTGAAGTATTTTAAAACACCACAGTTTAACAGCTCACCTTTCTTTGCTTTTAAGACAGCTGTTTCTTTTCGATTGCAAAAGCAGGGATCCTCCCATCTAGCAAGAGTTGGCAAATACCAGCCAGATGGCATTTGAACAGACTGTCACTACAGTTATATTAGGTTTTGTGGAGCATTGACATAAACGGGGACAGGGATCCAGCAACTGGTAGAACTGAACAGAAATGTGTTTCAGGTGGAAAACAAGTAAGAAATAAGACAAATGCTAACAGGTTAAGCCCTTGGCCCTTGAAGCCTATTGATAAGCTGTAGATCAGATGCAGCCTTCTTAAATACCATTTCAGAAGTCAGAGAAGTTCAGTTCTACTGATGGGGAAGTAATCAGAGCCTGACAAGAAACCTAGCAATATCTTCTTATCTGAGATGTAAAAAGTCATGCCTAACTGTGATGAGTCCTAGCAAGTGTTTGGGGGGTTTTGTGTATATCCCTGTAAATCTCTTAGCACACTTCATTCCATTTTACCACAGGCTAAAACTCATTATAAAACCCCAGACAACATTTTTATTTAAAGACTTTCATTCATCTTATTGATACTCTGGGAGCAAATCTACAGGTCCCTATCACCAATAAGTTTCCTCTTCATGCTCCCTTACAAAGCTTTCAAAGTAGAAGTCTCACTGAGTTCTACTCAGTAAGAGTAGAAAAAATATGTTCTGAAAATAGATGAACATGTTACAGCCACAAGATGTCACTGAGGCTAAAAAATCACTAGGAGGCAAAATGGGCTAGACATATTGCAAGGAAAAAAACTGTAGTTCTGAAACATAGTGTACAGCTATGTGATGAGGACTAGGCAGAAATGTGCACCCTCTTGGCACACAGTTGACTAGATTCTAGCATGCATGACTGCAGTCTAACACTGACAGATGGAGCCTTAACCAAGCAGGCTACTGGTTTCGCCTAGAATGGCATCTCCTACGCAAATAGTTAAAAACAAGGAGCAGGAAAGATGATCTCAGCAACAGTTTTACCTATGGCTCTGCAAATTTGCATTCCAGTAGATCTGGAGACTAACTCCTGCCTTGGAGAAAGCATACATGGACCAGGCTTCCTCCTCCTCTGCTACAGGAGTCCTGTCAGCCATGGTAAGATCTTACAGTATGAAGGAAGGCGAGAACTCACCTTCTAGTCCTACTTATGCCTTTTTTGAAATAGCATAGAAGATACCCATGCACAGCACCTGAACAGTTGGCACTGATTTCAGTACTCTGCAGTCTGCTCTGTAGCTCCCCAGGGACTCCCCAGGGGATCAACAGCTGCTCTCTAGGTTGCAGAGCCTGCTGCTCTCATGAGTACTACAGAACTAGACTCTTAGCTGCATGTATAAAAGCTTCACAAACTTTTTCCTTTCTTGACCAGGAAAAAAAAAAAAAAAATGATGTTTCTGGAATAAAAAGTGAAGGGCAAAACATGAGAAATACACAACCCAATATAGCTTTTTGCTACTACATGCTATCAAACTAGATTTTTTAGTAAAGATGAAAAGCTACTAGTAGTCAAATCTGATTACTGACTTAGCATCTTGTATTAATGCTTAACTAAATTTTATGTCTTTAAATAAATGCTTCAAGCTTTGGGAAAGCCAATGCATCAAAAATCTATGAGAAGTAAAACATTTGTATTTTTAAAAAAAGACGAAAAAAAAGAAAAAAACTCCAGTGTTTATGGTAAATACATCCTGGCTACCTTGGCACAAATCACAGCTGACTAAAGACTAAAATCATGCTTCCAAAACCTCCAAGATTCTAGTGATTTGCATTCAGTTTTAGTGGATCTGAACATAGTTGCTAGCGTTTGTTGTATTCTCTATCAAAATATAAACCCAAATCACCCAGTTTAGGGAGGGTGTGGGTTTAGATCTGCATTTTTCAGGTTCTGTCCTTTTTTTCAGCTTTCAGTTAAAAAAATGAGAGAAAGAATAGAAGTCTTCACACATCACTAATAAAATAAAATTGCTGCCAGTTTTCAGAGCTCTATTTTAAGCCATTTTGAGCCTCGAAGGATTCACATTCACAAAAGCTCTCTCTGCCACTGTTTAACTGTCTCAACAAAAATGCCAAGGAATCAGTACACTAAGCAGCAGTAGCGTACACCTCTTTCATTCCCTTCCAGGCCAAGGTGAAAATAGGTTGTGGGGCACCATGGCACCACCTATTCTCAATCTGCAGATTGTGATATATCATATTGCACAAACACATACATCTGAACACCCTTTAAAACAGCTGTTCATAAGAGCATAGGTGTGATTTATGCCAACTCGTTTGCTTACTGAAAATAAAAAGTCTGAAAAACAACACTGTCAAGAACACTCAAATGAAGGAACATTCCTGCTTTCACTGAAGTAAATACTCAAAGATCTGACACTGCAGAAAATCATATTGCAAAATGGAAATCCCTTATTTTGTTACATAAAATCTTTACTTAATGATCTGTATGTATGTTTCGAATACTGCTTTACAGAAGAATTAAAAACTACCTTCGAACCTGTTCAAAATTTCAAGTAAATGTAAATTGATTTGATAGACTTTAAAGAAATCCAGTAATTACAACTTATCAATCACCTTCCTCTGAGGTAGTATCTACACAGCTATCTAGTCCTTTATCATGCCTGTCTGGAGAACAGAAGTGCAGATAGAGTTAGGCTGCACCATAGATCCATTGCCAGTTTCTTGAAGGAGAGTTTTAAGCAATTCTTCACTAAAATTACAAAAGTGTCATCATCATGCATTCTACATGCCATTCATTAAGTAATAACGGAAAGTGTTATCAAACATTAAAAAGCTGTTATATACTATAATGCTGAGGGGAGTTTTGTTGGTTTTGGTTTGATTTATTTAAACAGCAGTAAATTGCTTTCTAATTTGAACTGGAAAGCATGGATACTGCCAGTATTCAGTTTTGCATAAGAAATACCTTCTGCTGGAGAAAGAAAGTAGCCTTTTGCTTCTTGATTAAGATCATTTGTTCATAGTGCTAGTCTCTTTAATGTGGACATTTAGAACAAGAGTTGCACCAGGAATCCAGGTCATAAGAGCATTAAGGTTAACATGAACATATGAAGCTTAACCACAATTATACATTAGCTCTTTTGCCTTTAGAAACAATATGTCGACTTCCATAATACACACATTGGACTTCTTTTGTTAGGCAAGAATGAACATGGACTTTACACAGGGAAAATAGGAACTCTGCCTTTTTTAAGCAGAAAGAAAAAATCCCATGTGTTCAATAACCACACCACACCACACCACTCCCAATTCAAACTCTTGGATGATAGGTAGAGATATTATACTCTAAATTTAGGGCACTTTCAGACAGTGAACCAATAGGACAATGAATGATTTGGTCCTTCCTGCTTTTCTCTCCTCGTAGTGATATTATTTCCAGCCTACAATGCTGCCATCTAACTGCTGCTATCTAACAAGAATTGCCGAAGAGGATCAATGACAGTTGCATTTGGAAAGCAGGGTCTTTCTAGAGCTGGAATTGGCTAATGCTTTGCATTTTCCTATTCACAAATATGCCATATAGAAACCTGCAACTTCATGTGCAAAGATACATATAAAAGCCATGGACAGTATATTGACACATGCAGTTGGCTCTGTGAAAGTTATGCTGTAAAACTGTGCATCAGCACATGATATAAATCTTTGTATGTGAATACATTGGTAGGTAGTGAAGCTGGACACTGAAGTGTATTTGCAAAATTCTGTTAGCTTTGCAAATTAAAATTGTTTCATAAACAATTTACCCCAGAGAATTTACATTTAATCACAAAAGCTAACGTGCTTAAAATGACTTTCACAATTTGCTACAATGGAATGATCATCCAACTTAAATGAATTCTATATTTTATGGGTGGGGAGATGAGAGCGGAGTTTGCTTGGAGAGTTAATATAAATAGATAAGGAGTCTTTGTGACTCTACTTGTTTGTGCAGCATTCCATGCTTTCCTAAGAAAGGCTATGAATATTGCAAAAGATGCATAACTTCTTCCTGAACTGATTGATCCTTTCAGGGCTAAATCAAAATTAGCGTTCAGACTGAGTGAATCAAGAAAGACATGTTTTATTGTATTGCCAAGCAATATTAGCTTCAAAATACATTAAAAGCCTACAGCCCATCAGTCTAAATGAGAGCAATTTGAAAGCATCAGTTGTCTTTTCCTCTTTGGGCTTTACGAATGATGGCTAACTTACTTGCCAGAAACTGTATTTTTTACAAGTAAGGGAACAAAGAGAGTCTTACGTGTTTGGGCTGTATTGTGTGTCACATATTCACCGATATTCATTTGATATCCCCAGGAATTTGAATTCTTACCAAAAAAAAAACCAACCCCAAATAAAAAATTGTTTTCCAATAGTAAAAAATGAGAAGGGGAAAAAAAGGAGTCAATCCTGTTTATTCCCAAAGAGTTTTCCAGATACAACTCAAATGCAGATCACAAGATTTCGAGCTGTCACTGCAATAGTCAGTTTTAGTTAATTTTGATTCAAAGCTAGTCTTGTGTGAGGAGAAAAAAAGTCTATAGATATAATAGTTAAATCTTAACAGGTTTTGTCAATTACTATTCAACAGTTTCACTCCAGAAAAGTATAGAAATATTTCACCACTGATACAATACCAGGAAACTAAACTATTCTAATACACTACTCTGACTTTAGACTCTTCTGAAACATCAGAAGACCACGTTTTAATCTATCCAGCATGGAATATATTAGCAATTCACAGCTGCACAGTAGGTAATTTTTAAAACAGTTTGGGACAGCTTTAAGAGAATAGTGTCTACTATTGCAAAAAAGTTTAATATGAACCATCTCTCTTTGATAATCTTAGAAGAGACTAAGTAGGAACAGAGGCCAAGATGTTCTGTTTTGAGGATGCTGGTGCATGTGTATCAGGTTTGGTTTAAGAACTGTATGGTTGTATGCACTGTTTCTACCCCTTCTTCTGTGGATGTGGTATTTTTTAGCGATGTTGACGTGTAATCTGTCATGAACAGTATTCAATATTCTTGATTTAAGTCTGGCTGTTCGTATTACAATGAGGAAAATTACTTGACCCAATAAGTTAATAACCTTTCTTCAGAATAAGCAGAAAAAGAGCAGGTAATAAGACAAGCAGTGATTTGGCAATAATCAGATGCTGTAAAAATAAAATTTGAAAAATGCTTTTATATGGACCAAACCCAAAATGTTGGTTTAGGCACCGTTCTTCCAGTAGTAATTTTCAACATGCTTTGCAAACCAAAGTGTACAAAGATCCCTGTTTCACAGATTGTGAAAGAAAGGCACACAGAGATACAATAATTTGCCTGTACGTTAGAAACTGTCACAAACAGTAAGGTTAGGGGATATAAACACCAGCAGTGTAAAATGGAGCATTGCTACCTGTAAGACCAGATCCTGTCTGTTGCAAAGCTTTCATTCCAGTTACACTACAGTAGTTTTACCCTGGATTCTACTTTTAAAAGTTTGAAACAGTGGTTTCAGAATATAATAAACTAGTTAAATTTTTCTGGTTTGTTTCGTTTTCAGCAAGACATCTATTTATTAAAAGAAAAATAAAATCAGTTTTAAGCCACATTATGTCTCAGCTGTGCTATGCATTCTTCCAAAGTATAAGCACATTCTCAGATAAAGAATTCTTTGATAATGGGTAGTCAAATGGGACTGGAACTACCTTCATCTAAGGCACACCTAAGATTTCATTCACACACGTGTGATACAGAATGCCAGAACCTAGTCAAAATTAAGACCTGTGATATATTCAGATATGAATCTCCCCCTTAGAGTCTCACTGTAGTAAGTAATTCATAGAGGTCAGAATGAAGAATTAACTTCATTGCCTAAATAGGTGACTGTCTGCTGCATTTACATGGAAGGCTACTATGTGTTACATGCAAGTTTACAGCCATTTTATGAGCATTATGACAAGAAAGATGTTCTTGTTCCAAGAGGCTCTGTAGAAGATTTTCTATAATCCATATGGCATTTACCCTACCTTAGATGGGATTCTAAATTCATGCATATTAAACTACTTGAATGGAAAAAAACAGGTTTTGTTGTTTGCTTTCTCTAGTAAAGAGTGAACATTTTCATGTCTAGCTTTTTGGCCAAAGAATGTATGTTCTGTGGGCAGTAAGTAGCGTTTCCTTAATGCCTTCAAAAAGACTCACCATAGATTTAAAGATATATGTAATTTTACAGTTTCCTATGAGAATTTTTCTATAACTACCTGATTTTCCTGGATTTTAGAGTCCCAAAGTAGTACTCTTTCCCCACAATCTATCTTATGATCAAGTGTTGTATGATAGATAAAAATTCAAGGCAGAATGGAGTAGCCGAAGGACTGATTTTGCTGAAAACATTTTTACCAATTCCAATAATTTGTTCCAAGCTAAACTACACCTGTCCTTAGAGACAGCAAAGCTAGAACAAAACACTTAGTTAATTTATAGTAGTTAGAGCAGAAGTGACACAGACGACGACCCTTGCAGGGTTCAGATACACATGTGGTGAACCTTGCAGTACTGCTTTTTGTATTGGATCTGCCGTAGGATTATGCAAGTTCTGAAGTCCCTCAAGTTTAAGGGACAAAATCTCATAGGATAGACTACCTCTTTATCTTGCTCACAAAATACTCACAAACTGTATTTTGATCTCCCAAACACAACAATCATATTTGTTGGAAGCAATGAGAGGCTTGCTTGCAAATTAAATTTAGGAAGACACAAGGAAGATGATAAACTAGAGGCAGCAGAGACCATTACAGATATTCATAAAAGACGTTATATGTCATTCAGCCTAAGAACTCTTCCTCTGTATTCAACATCAGCTTTAATCTTAAATTGTGTATTGCACAAGCTCTTTTAAACTAATACTTAATCAAATACGTTCCTAGTATTTACATTTTTATATGTAGTTGCCTTAATGCCCATTATGTATAATTCTCTTAGGACAGATATAGTTTTGGGTTCTGGCTAGTGACTGAAGAGCACTCAAGAAATGTGTCTAAACTAAGGAATAATGTTCCTAGATTCACTCACATACTGTGGCCACTTCCCAGCTGCTGCTAAGACCAGCATGTGTGTCATCATCCTGCTCATTACCCTCACAAAGGTGGCTGCAGGGCAGGCAGAGATGGCTTCCAGAGACTCAGGGCAACAGAACTCTGGAGCACAGCACCCTTGCATGAGTAGGAAGAGGAAGAGACAGAGAGATAGGGGAAGGGAGGAAGGGAGGAAGGGAGGAAGGGAGGAAGGGAGGAAGGGAGGGGAAGAGAGGGGAGGACAGGAGGAAGAAGGGAGGAAGGGAGGGAGGAAGGGAGGGAGGGAGGGAGGGAGAGAGGGAGGAGGCGAGAAGGGAAGGGGGGAGGAGGCGAGAAGGGAAGGGGGGAGGGAAGGAGCGAGGAAGGAAGGAGGCGAGAAGGGAAGGGGGGAGCGAAGGAAGGAGTAAGGAAGGAAAGAAAGAGGCGAGAAAAGAGGGAGGGAGGGAGGAAGGAAGGAGGCGAGAAGGGAAGGGGTGAGGGAAGAAAGGAGGAAGGAAGGAAAGAAGGAAGCGAGAAAAGAGGGAGGGAGGGAGGAGTGGTTTGGAAACCAGTTTTACAATAGCAGAAAAAGGGAACAGAAGTGCCCTCCAAGATCGTCATGGCTGGTGTTGC
Source organism: Strigops habroptila (assembly GCF_004027225.2). Classification (NCBI taxonomy): domain Eukaryota; kingdom Metazoa; phylum Chordata; class Aves; order Psittaciformes; family Psittacidae; genus Strigops; species Strigops habroptila. Next base: position 67,229,979 of record NC_044302.2, read on the forward strand.
AGGCTGTTTTAAAAGCATGTGCTGTATGGTAAAGTGTATTCAAACCCCACTGGTGAAAAGAAAAAGCCACCATATTTACACATTTGAAGTGCATGTAGAGTATTCAGAAGCCTCACAGAGGAGATGAGGAATAACAAAGCAAAACTTTTAAATTGAAAGGAACTTGCTTTTAAGAGCATATCCTGAGCACTAGCTACAGAACATGCCCACATACCTTGCTTGTGTATGCAATTTCAGAGAAATGTTGACAGTGAAAAGTGACCATCTGCCAGAAAAAATGGCTGTGAAGTGGTTGACAACCTCAGCTGTTGCCATTTCCCATTTACTTAGCATTATAAACATATCAAAAGATTTCAACTATTTCCTGTGCTTCATGGTATGGCCTCCCACACCCGAACTACTTTACATCATCCTGCTAGAATGTCCTATGGGGAATATCCACTATCCAACACGGAACAGTTTTATTTAAGCACAACTGCATGGGGCTTTTTTAGGTAGTGTCTCCCTGCATTCATTTTGTGTTCATGTGTTCTTTAAAGCTCCCATGCTTCATCTCCATTTATAGTCCGATTTTCAAATATGCAGAACACCTGCTTCTCATGTTGTAAGTAGTTTGGCCAGCCTAATATCTCTAATAATCTCCTAATTAATTCACTGCTGTTCCACTGCCGTAATGTTCTGAATCTCCCCCATACTTTGGAACATAGAGTCAAAGCACAACATTGATTGCCTGGACAATACAGTTTTCTACAAGGCTGTCTTTGTGGTATTACAAGCTAAGATGGCGGTTTGAAGGCAAGCCAGGCTGGGGTTTGAATGTGCCAGGTCCTATAGCACTTTAGGTCTGTTTGGAGACTTATTTTAGAATAGCAGATGGCATAGTGCAGGGCTTGCCGCAGTATTTATGTTCTTCCTCATGGGTAGTCTCTGGTTCATCTGTAATTAATAGACAGTTGCAGCCCTCATTCTCCAGCATTTTAGGGAAGTCAAAAAAACAGTCTGTCATGTTAAATGGTTGGAATATTGAGTAAAATAGATTCTCTATATGTTAAAAAGTAGTTTGATGCCTTAATGTCCCAGCATCAGAAAACATGGGGAACATGATGGCTTTAAAGCAAATACTGCTGTTAACATGAATGCAGGAAGTAAATTCATCACACTTAAATAGAAGTTATACTAAATGTTGAGGTTAACAAAAGCAGCCATAAGAAATCTAATTGGGAATATAAAAATTTAATACATGAGAAAAATCAGATCAACTTTAACCAAAATGAAACATCCATAGGTCCGAAATTTCATTCATGCATGCTTGGATAGTGAAACAATACAATCAAAAAATCTGAGAGGAAATTCCAGATGGGGCTACCAGGTTTTCACTGTGTTAACTTTCATATAAGATATAGGTTTTGTTAGCTTTTATTAGCTCACAGACTAATTCAGAAAAAGTGACTAATTTACACATCATTGCTCTCCCAAGCTGTATTCCTGATGGGATGTCAAAAGGAAAAAAAAATAAAATCTGGATTTGCACTATTTATTTGGAAATATTTTGGAATATTTATTTAGATGCCATTGTTTTAGAAAATAAACGTTCCGGTTTCCCTGTTCCTCCTACAATAGCTACACAGACTATTTTTTAGGAAAAGATTCCTCCCTCAAATGGCAAAAATAATTATAGCTTTTGTTTACTTAGAATTTCAGAAAGTCCTTGTTTATGCCTGAGCTGCTTATATAGTGAGAACTACAGAGACTACTTAGAAAACAACCCAAAAGGTAGACAAAAGGTGGTTCGAGTACACACAACCATTCACAACACAAGTATTTCTACACACCCTCTCCTGTGCCTGTTGGATCCTGGGATGTAAGGAAAAGAAAGCTTTTGTGTTCCCCTCTGAAGGTTTGAACCACACTGCTGGGCAGGGAGGGCAAAGCCTTATGCCCCATCACTCCCAGGGAGGGCAGAACCTCATGCCCCACCACACCTGGGGATGGAGCAGCGGTTTCTCCCCTCTCCGACAGCAGGTGTGGTACACAGCAGGTGGGGGCCCATGACATTCCCTCTGCCCTGTCAGGGATTTCAGCTGTTTGTACTGGAGCATTGTTAATCCTCAGGGACTGAAGTTATTGCTGATCTGCAGATTGTGTGAGCAGAGGGGCAGTATCCTTGTACATCCCCTCTCTGGCACAATTGTGTGGGTTGCAACCCAGCCCAAAATTATTTTACTTCTTTCCATTTTCTCATTCTTAACACCACCATGCTACAAGAATTATTTTTCTTTTTTGTTAGACAGAATCCACTCCACTGCTACCTTGGCCACAATAACTTCATTTGTTGTTAGGAGGATGAGAGGGGGGAGGAAAGGGTGAGAAAGAGAGAGACGAGACCTGCATTCTTGACGTTGAAGAAAAGCCTGTTTGTGCTCAATACATTGGAGAAATTGTTCAAGAACAGTTCATCCATGTGAAAAACATAACCCCTACATGGCTGCCAAATTCAGCAAGGCATGATCAGTTGTGTAAGTGCCAATCCCAAAACTTGAAGCTGCCTGGAGGCAGTTTCAACCTCTACACCCCATTTTTTCTAAGGCTGTAGAACACTGAGAGAGATGTTACTTGCTTGTTTGGGTCAGCTCCTTTCCTTTTTTCCTGCTTGTTCCAAACATAAAAAAATAAAAGAGGGTGAGGATATCTGAAAAAGGTGAGGACATCTGTGTGTCTGGCAAGTTCCACAAAATCAACACCTTATTCAGGGAGCTAGGATATGGACACCATGGAAAGGGTGTAAAGGGACCCAACAGTACCGGAACAGTTACAGGAAAATCAGCTGTTTTCATACGTTTTATAGCACCTTTAATTAAACACAGTAACCCACATGTTTTCATACTGTACTAGCATTGGCTGATGGCCATTTCTTGACACCATTGTACCCAAATGTTGTCAGGCAGCCCTGTGATTTGCTGTCTGTGTCCTCTGGGCCAGGAAGAGCTCAGGTATAAAAATACAGACATTTATATCCAAGATATACATATATAGAAATACAACGGTACAGAGTAGAAATATATATACATATTTATATAGACATATATTCAGTAATACATATATAATTAAATAATAGGCATTTATAACAATATAGAAATTACATATATAATTTATGAAAGGTATAAAATGAATAAAGCATTATTTAATCAGAGCTAATCAGACAACTAAAGTTTAAATGTGAATAGAAAGCAAACAAACAGGCTGCAGAACAAGCCCGACACATTGACGGAGGGCAACTTCAAGAAGGCTGAGGGAAGCCAAAAAGGTGAGGGAACATGCCCAAGGGCTATGGACCCTTCATTGGAAGCCCAGCAAGGGGTCTGTGGTGCAGACGCTCTTGTGTGAAAAAAAACTGATCCCATGAGCTGGACCAAGAAGCTCAGCCCAGCAGGATAGCCATACAGGGCAACTGGGGCAGGCTCTGGGCTTTGCTCAGTGCTGCAAGACACAAGCAATACTGTCTGCAAAAGTGAAAAACCAGAGCAAAATGCCAACTTCAAAAGAACATGCAGGTGGGGAAATAAGGGAAAGACGCAAAGGGGATCCCAGTAAACAGCCAGGTGAATCAGAACAACCAGCCAACAGGCCCATGAACCTCAAACTGGATTTCAAGGTCAGTGTCATACAAAGAGGATGGGTAGCGGTGGGACACTCCCTTTCCTTGTGGTTGTAGGTGATCTTACAGCTACCTGTAATGGCATTATGGGATGCAGGTTGGTGCTATATGTGTCTCTCTATCCTTATGTTAATACTGCAAATAAGAGGTGAAGGATTGAGCATGCCATCAAGACTAGCCTGTTAGAACATCCTGATGACTGCAAAAACAGCAAGACCCAGTCTTTGAGACACCGACTGCAGCCCCAGGCTCTCAGAGAACATCAGCAGGATGCCGATGACAAAAGGGCAGTCTGTGGTGCTAGGACAGAGGCTAAGGACGTCAGGAGGATGGTCATAGCAGTGATCACTGTGCTGATAAGGCTGTGGCTGTTGTTCACAGGACATCAAAGCAAAACAGAGTCTTACAAATAAGGCCATTAATTAGTACAGCCAAGCCAGTTTTTTGGGGGTGCAACAATAAACAGTAAGATAGGTTTTAGCACTCACAAACCATGATTATTTATTTTCAAGCACAAAGTAGCAAGCTTTTCTGAACATGGGGGCCAGCGAACAAGTCTCCCACTACGGTAGAAGGTGACCCCCTGAAATGGACTTCCCCGTTATTGCAGCAGAGGAGGCAGCAGTCTGCCTCATAGATGCCATGGAGCATGTTAAGCAGAAAGACTGGCAAGTGCAGAGTTCAATGCTGGGCAACATGTAAAAGAATACAGATTTGTTACTTTAGGTTCAGTATCCCTACTTGAAGCCTGCAGATCATACAAGAATGAGATTACCTAGATGACTCGTAACACGTTCTGAGAAAAAGGACAGTGAAAAGGCGAAGTTTTAGTGCTGCAGAGATCACAGCATTATGCTGGCCTCTCCCTGCATATCCATGTACCAGGTTATTACATTCCTTAAACCTAGCATGCTTACACTCCTCCACCCAGACAGTTATTATCAGATGAAAAACAATGGCTTATGTATGTGGCCAAAAGTAGTCAAATCTGTCACGTGTTACAAGATGGTGAATACCAAGTAGGATCCTACTGTTAGATAGTTTTGCAGTTATTGATGACAACAGCTTTTTAATTTAATGTGTGCTTATTCCATGGCTGTATTAAATACTGCCATGACAATGACTGGAAACCTCTGGCAGGGGCCACCTTTGAATATGCGTACTACACAACACAACGAAAGATGGACCACCTGAAGAAAGCGGGTTTTAACATCTCATCTAAACAGGTGCATGAGTGGGTCACTCTCTTAAAAGCAGAAATGGAACCTGCAGACAAACTGCTCATGCTGCTGAGCACCAGAGATGTGCTTTCTGGTGGCAGGACAAATGCAGCTTGTATTACAAATGAGCCACTGCAGAAAAACACATTAGTATGATTTTGCTAGCTTTTATCCCTTCATCAATAAAATATAAAGTTACCCTCTTGGATACCCTGGAGTTATTTTTGAGAGTTTTGACACTTTGACAGTTTGTTCAGAGTAAAGGTCTACCCATCTCATGGGCCCTTTTTGCATTTGCTTCCCATGAGGGTAAATGTCAAGCTACTATTTCCCTTGTACCATGCTTGTGTTGAAAGCTGCTGGGCCCTCTGCATCCACAGCAAAGAAGAGGGAACCCTTGTGGGTACCTGGTATTTCTTGGAACTGAATAAGCTTCTGGAGAAGGGCTACAGGGTCTGTGAAACTTATGAGGTGTGACATTTTGAACAGAGGGTAGGAATCTTTTCCCAGATTATATAAAACTCTACCTCCAGCAGAAACAGGAAGCTTCAGGCTACCCAGCCTGGCACACAGATGATGACAAAAAAGCTAGTATGTTCAAGATTACAGGAAGAAAGAAGATGTCATTTTGTGGCCTAACTATATGAAGAAATACCCTGCCAAATGCCAAATTGCAAAACCATTTTTAAATTCCACACTGGGAAAACTGAGACAGAGATCCAGCCTACCCAACACTGCCATCTTAAGAGAACCAGATGAACTGTAGGGTTACATCTTTTCTCTGGCTTACAGTGTGTCTTCCTGTGACTGTATTGATAAGGATGCAGCCACTCTCTCATAGAAGTATGCCAAAGGACGTGTGATCCTGGAGTGTAACACTAATATTTCCGTAGTGTGCTTCATCATGAGCCCAGGTCTTGAGCTTTACGATCTCTTACATGCCCTGCAAGACCGTTGCTTTTATCATGACATAGACTCTGTGACATTTGGGAGTCATCCAAGGGACTGTATGCTGCTGCTCAAAGACTATTTAGGAGTTGACAGAAAATTTGCCACCAGATGAGCACATTATGGAGTTTTTGTCATCAGGCCCCAAATTCTGTAGCTACTTGCACCCTGGAGGCAAGTGTTGTTTCTGCTTCTGTCTTCTGCTATTCTGGCACAGCCTAGCAACTGTGGTAAAGTTTATTTTGTGAAATCTTTTGGAGAACCAACCACTACCTCTCTGTTATGCCTAAGAATAACGTGTGGTCTGACTTTTGTTGGCAGGAACTGCTCTGTAAATATTCTTTTATCAAATTTGTGGTGGATTCATCTGAAAGTCTTAGCCATAACCATATATTTCCCCACAATACAGTAAATACAGTTGGATCAATGATTTTATGAACTCTTGTTTGTGAGAGCAATGAAACTGAGAAAGCTTTTACTAAGTATATGCATGACAGGAATCTCAGTGTCCAGGAAGTTTTTTGCCAGAGTAAAAAGAGCTGCATCGTCACTCTCAACACAAAATGTATGGTGCTATTTGAGAATCCCAGAGACAACCTCCAGGTTGTGTCTCTAGCCAGGCAGGTATATCCTGCAAGGCCCTATGCTTTTTAGAAGCATTTAAAGGATAGGTACCACAACGGTACCCGTCTGCTAATTTAAATGCTTCTACACCAGAGGCTTTTAGGCTAAGAACTGGTCTCTTCCGACCAAAGTGGTTGGCTCTCTACACACTGAAAATAAAAAAGACTGGTGTTCAACAGTAAATTGAGATGACCTGGACTGACATCTTCTGTTGGTATCAGTACAGATTTAGGAACACAATGTCCCAGTGTCTGTCCCTCCTGGAGCTGTTGATTGGTCCTCTCCATGGCAGAGGAAAGCAGTATTCTGCACTGCTTCTGATGATCTCCCATTTCTGAAATCGCCCAGAATATGCTGAAGAGGAGCACTGCACTAACACCTCAAGACATACACATGATGAAAAAGGTTTGCATGTTCATTAAAAGTCCATTCCCTGCAAACCTATCATAGGCATGTTGCCATCCAAGTCTACACATTACAACAGTGCCTACTGGAAAGAGAGCACTGCATAGGGCATTTCTACCCTCATCCAAATTGGAGTAAAACCTACACTCTATCAAATCTCAAGGTGAAATCAGAAAGCTTAGTTTAGTAGGCTGGGTGGGTTCTGGTTAGGTTGAATGAATGCAAAGAGTTTTGTAGCAAAGCATCCTTTCAATATATTTCTATTTTGGCATCATTGTGCTATTTTGGCATCACTGCATCATTTTGTCATTTAAGGTAGCTAGAAAGCGCCAGGGATTTAAAATTTGTATTTCTTCCCCACAGTCCCTAAAAGCAAGAGGTTTTCCTTAAACCTGCTAAAGAACACAAAAAATGCTTTTTCCTATAATAAAAGAAATACTAGTCATGTCAAAGTGGCATAAACGTACAATCAGTCAGGATAAGGATCAGACCAGCTCAGCTGGGATGCTATCTCCGCAGGGCACTTCCACCTATCTCTACTGGTGGTGGCAAGATTTCTCTAACTTTTTTAAGTGCAGTGATCACACCTAGACTGAAGGGAAACAGACATAAGAGTCAAGCTCATTCAGATCTCAAACCTGGTGTTAAGTATTATAGTATGGTTGTAAAAATTGTGTGCTGCCTCTGCCTGCAATAATGCACCAAATCACACTTAACTCTTTCTCTTACGGGTTTCAAGCAATGTTCTGCCTGGGCCTACTCAACCAAATTCCTATGGGTGTTCTGAATAGATGGAGGTTACAGTCCAGCAGGTTTGTGCTGGCTTAATTTTTTATTTCTGACTAAATCTCATCAGATTTTGTTTACCTGCTGACAGGAACTTTCACTCCTGGCTGAAAAGTTCTCCACTGCAATTCCTAGTAAGCCTTGATAATTCCCTCAAGCCTTGCAAAGGAGCTAGAAAGATGAACAAATAAATTGTGAATTGCTGCTATGCATGTGAAACTTGGAGGTCTTAAAGCGTGAGGTTAGATGATCTCCCAGGACACATCTTAAGTCCACATTTGAGCCTATTATTTATTGGAATGAAGCTGGTGGAAGTAGAGGGAAGAAAGAAAGAGGGAAGAGAGATTTAGCTGTTTAAACTAAGTATAAGTAGTAAGGGAGAATGACCACCAAAAAAAAGCCCAAAGGGAGTTTAGTAATGTGCATACAGTTAGAATGCTGCTTCTTTCTTCTTATGCCCTTAGCTGTGTCAAGCATATTCATTAAAAAATTAAAGATTTAGTTCAGTGCAGTCCTCTTTGGCAGTACATGATTTGAAAAAATCACACATCTTCATGAGACACAGCTAGGACAAAGACTGCTATGAGGGTGAACAAACACTACACATTGGGGGTTAAAGAAAGCATGCAACAATTTGTTTTTTCTTATTCAGGCTTTCATCAGCAGGGAGGTTGGGACGGAAGAATGGGAAAAAAAAAAAAAACCACAACAAAACCAAAAACCAAAACCACAACCCTCCTGGAAAGCCAAGCACTCACACAGACCTCCGCTTCATGAGGATTAATGATCCCCATTCAAAACTGTGCTACATTCAGAGTAGCAGGGAAGACTATATCCTTTGTTGGCATGAAAGGGTGGGTCTCCTTTGACTTCAGCGGAGTTTGGCTTATTTATGCTAGCAGAGATTTTGGCCCTGAAATTACAAATTGCATTTTAAGTACCTTCCTCTGCCAGAGCAGGATTATTTCCTCATTCAATGAATTTTGCAGTCTAATGTGAAACATGAAATGTTAAGCATTCTGTATGACAGGATTTTCCCTATGCCTCTTGGGATGCTAACTGATTAAGAACTTTTTTCTGATTGCTCAGCCTATGCTGACTTCTCTTTATTACCATCTGACTCCAGTACTCCCAGCTCCACTCCGTGGTACCACCCACAGCAACTCTCCATCCTTTCTTTGTGCGTAACTATCATGTTTCAGGAAAAGGAAGGACCCTCTTTCCATAGCTAACTTATGCATCTGATTGTCCTGCAAAATGTTCAACATTTACTATTACAAGAGTTAGGAGTTAATTTAAGAAACCAACAAAATGTTATTTTTGATCTTGCTTATGTGCTTTGTGTACAAAATTCTTACTGAGCAAGTTATAGAATCATAGAATCATAGAATCGTAAGGGTTGGAAAGGACCTTAAGATCATCTAGTTCCAACCCCCCTGCCATGGGCAGGGACACCTTGCCCTAAACCATGTGGCTCAAGGCTCTGTCCAACGTGGCCTTGAACACCGCCAGGGATGGAGCATCCACAACCTCCCTGGGCAACCCATTCCAGTGCTTCACCACCCTCACTGTAAAGAACTTCTTCCTTATATGTAATCTAAACTTCCTCTGTTTAAGTTTGAACCCATTACCCCTTGTCCTACCACTACAGTCCCTAAGGAAGAGTCCCTCCCCAGCATCCTTGTAGACCCCCTTCAGATACTGGAAGGCTGCTATGAGGTCACCACGCAGCCTTCTCTTCTCCAGGCTGAACAGCCCCAACTTTCTCAGCCTGTCTTCATATGGGAGGTGCTCCAGCCCTCTTATCATCCTCGTGGCCCTCCTCTGGACTCGCTCCAACAGCTCCATGTCCTTTTTATGTTGAGGACACCAGAACTGTACGCAGTACTCCAAGTGGGGTCTCACAAGAGCAGAGTAGAGGGGCAGGATCACCTCCTTCGACCTGCTGGCCACGCTTCTTTTGATGCAGCCCAGGATACGGTTGGCTTTCTGGGCTGCAAGCGCACACTGCCGGCTCATGTTAAGCTTCTCGTCAACCAACACCCCCAAGTCCTTTTCTGCAGGGCTGCTCTGAATCTCTTCTCTGCCCAGCCTGTAGCAGTGCCTGGGGTTGCCCCGACCCAGATGTAGGACCTTGCACTTGCCTTGGTTAAACTTCATAAGGTTGGCATCGGCCCACCTCACAAGCGTGTCAAGGTCCCTCTGGATGGCATCCCTTCCCTTCAGCGTATCAACCGAACCACACAGCTTGGTGTCATCGGCAAACTTGCTGAGGGCGCACTCAATCCCACTGTCCATGTCACCGACAAAGATGTTGAACAGGACCGGTCCCAACACCGATCCCTGAGGGACACCACTCGTTACAGGTTTCCAACTGGACATCGAGCCATTTACCACAACTCTTTGCGTGCGGCCATCGAGCCAGTTTTTTATCCACCGAGTGGTCCATCTATCAAATTGATGTCTCTCCAATTTAGAGACAAGGATGTCATGTGGGACAGTGTCGAATGCTTTGCACAAGTCCAGGTAGATGACATCAACTGCTCTGCCGCTGTCCATCAGTTCCGTGGCTCCATCATAGAAGGCCACCAAATTGGTCAGGCAGGATTTCCCCTTAGTGAAGCCATGTTGGCTGTCACCAACCACCTCGTTGTTTTTCATGTGCCTTAGCATGTTTTCCAGGAGAAACTGTTCCAAGATTTTGCCAGGCACAGAGGTGAGGCTGACTGGTCTGTAGTTCCCCGGGTCTTCCACCTTCCCCTTCTTGAAAATGGGGGTTATATTACCCTTCTTCCAGTCATCGGGAACTTCACCTGACTGCCAGGATTTTTCGAATATGATGGACAGTGGCTTAGCAACTTCATTCGCCAGCTCCTTCAGGACCCGTGGATGGATTTCATCAGGTCCCATGGACTTGTGCACGTTCAGGTTCTTAAGATGGTCTCGAACCTGATCCTCTCCTACAGTGGGCCTAAGGTCTTCGTTCTCACAGTCCCTGCATTTGCTTTCCAAGACTTGGGTTGTGTGGTCAGAGCATTTGCTGGTGAAGACTGAGGCAAAGAAGTCATTAAGAACCTCAGCCTTCTCCAAATCCATGGTAGCCAGTTCTCCTGATAGCTTCTGGAGAGGGCCTACATTGTCCCTAGCCTGTCTTTTATTTGCTACATATCTATAGAATCCTTTCCTGTTATCTTTTACATCAAGTTGCCAGGAAAAAGTACATGAAAAAGTACTTCTGCCCCTACATGTAGCTAAATGGAGATTGCCAGATACACTAGAGGTACTCTTTAAAGGGGAACCATAGAAAGCAAATGAGGAGCCTCCTACTTCGCCTCTGGTGCTGGAAGTACACTCTGTACACTCCCTGACACTGTTGTTAAATGCCAGAGACAGGCCTGCTTGTTCAGATGGATTAAATGAGCAGAGCTCTCAAGAAAGGCCAGCAATTCCTTGGCCCACTGTAAGGACACTTGCTTTGAATTCCCCAAGATTGTAAAGGTAGCTCTGTTTCATGATCTAATTTTGCTTTTCTAATATGTTTTACGCAGTAATTTACTATCCAAGTATTTCCTCAGAGATAGTAAGACTACTTATGAATCAAAATAGTATTCCATTGCCAGTAAAGATGGCACACAAAATAGCCCCCGCGCCCTCCTTTTAAAATGCTTGTTATTAGGCAGTTTGCTAGGAGTTTAGCCAGTATGCATACTTACTTTCACACTATCTTGAGCTGCAGAAGCTGGAAGTCCTGCTCAGCTCCTGACAGTTATTTTGTCATTCCTTTTCAAACATAAATGCACATCTCACATTGTTCTTGTAAGTAAATATTTACACCTTTGCAGGGTGCTATAAGTAGTTCCCCTAACACACCATGAAATAGATTAAACTGAGCAGAGATTGATGCCTATACAAAACTGTCTCTATAAAGTGAGAAGTTAAGAGCTTTGTGATTTTGGCTGCAGAGCCTCACCGGACTTGAGCAGCTAAACTGCTGGAGCCCAAGTGTAATTCTTATGCCAAATATTTGTCTGCACATTGTTCCTGTGCAGCTCAGGCTCAGCTTTGTCAACATTGCTGTGACTTAGAAGGCACTGCTCCTCCTTGCCTCACATGTGGAAACCGTCCCCTGTTAATGACGTCATACTGTCTGAACATAGCATGCTCCAAGTGAACACTGATAGTAGGGCACAGGAGACACACAAAGAATGGCCCTGCCCTCCCCGCCCCAACACACACCATTTTACAGCCCATGGCTTTTTAGCAGGGAGAGAATGCAGAAGTGTTACATCTTCCAGCTCTCTGCTGAAAGGCACTCCCAGCTTTTTCTCCGGATGGTCACCACCTGCAGTACACTTCTGCTGAACAGAAGTATGTTTATGAGGCAGGGAATTAATTTCTTATTTTTGTCTAGATGCCATGGAACAAATTATTTTCAAATACAGCCCCTCCTAGATGAAGGTTTTGTTTGCATGCTGCACTGCCCACAATACAGAGTCAGTAGAATATTCACTGTTTTTAGTGAAAGGTACTTACCGTGACTTGTCTGTCAATTGCTGGACCTTGAAGTCCATCCCTGGTTTTGGGCTCTGCGCTTAATTTCATCAGAAAGCAAAACAAAGTTTCTTGAAGTGTAGTCTGCTATGGTCAAGGTACTTTCTTCAGTGATATCATTCACTTAAATCTTAAAGAATTACCCTGCCAGGTTCATTTCCATGAACAGGTAAGAGAAGGTACTCAAGAACAATGCCACTTTTCAACTCACTGGAATGCTTATCATGTGTAAAGGAAGCAACAAATCAATAGCAAATGGGGAATGGAGCTAACATGTTGGAGTTAAGCAATTCCAAGAGGAGGAACAAAAAAATGCCTAACAGTAAATGAAATTGCTAGATCTGCCAGTGTATTACAAACTGTGTGGTCTTCATTATCTATACAACTCTGGTTTTGAAAACAACTTCTCTTAGGTTTTATAACCCGAATGACCCCTTTGTAACTGAGTATGAACATGATACAAATGTGTTAGTGAGATAAACCTTTTAACTGGAAACTCTCATTTGAAAAATATTTTTACTCATTTTTTTTTTTTAATTTGCTGTGGTTAGCTTAACTGGTCTTACAAAGCAGTAGCAATGTGCTGAAGATTTCCAGCCGCTGAAGTGATACACTGGATCACTCCAAAACTGGATTCAAGATAGTGTCCAGTAGTAGAATCCCACAATGAATTAATGCAGAATAGTCTCTATACAGTATCATGCTTATCCTCTGTTTCTACTGTATTAAAAAAAAAAAAAGGCAGGATTAAAGGAATTTCAGTATTTCAGTCAGCATAAAGCTTCTTGACTCAAAAGACGTATGTCAGATATAAGATGAAAACAAAAATTTAAGAATATTAAAAAAATAAAAGTCAAGACAAAAACCAAACAGATAAAATGGCCCAAGCAAGCAACACACAAACATCTGGACATTGGAAGCACTGAGGAAGTTGCTGCATAAGAATCCAGGTTTTGCAGCTGTCCTGTAACAAGCTCTCATCAAAACCTAGGATCTCATCATATCTGAGTTTTAAAGATGTATGGATTTGGACCTTAGTTTGTAGCTCTGGCCCAGTTACTACACAGGCATCTTACATGTTTCTCAGCCACTAAAATGATTGAGCTTTGTAAAAAAAACCAAACAATTTTGAAATACATGTTAACAAATGCTTTACCAGATTAAGAAACTGGACTAATTTTAGATTTTCTTATTTAGAACCTATTAATATATTCTTTTAGGTGTAATTTTAACTGTCCATAAGTTCCACCTTTTACATTGAAGTACTGCACATTTAAATGGCAACTTAATGCTTTTTATCAGTTTTGTTTGCATACAGTATTACTTTGCTTGATAAGAACAAAGCACCATCTATTGAACTGTTCACTTCTTTACAGCATGGTTTCTCACATATCAGTCAGAATTCTTAACATTTTTCATAGGTCACTTAGAAATCTTGAAGGTCTTTGGTATTCACCAGAATATTTTCTCTTGCAAGATAAGGTTTTTTTTTAATAAAAATATAACTAAATAACTCTTCCTTATTTCCTTGTTTGTCATCACACAGATTAATTCATTTTGTACAACAGAGATATGAATTATCTTCTTCAAATGCTACTGCTTTTAAAGGTATTTTAATTATTTCATATATTTCATGTGACATACTTAGACAAAAAGCACCCGACAGCAGTTTTTCAGAGAATAACTGTTGCATCCAGAAATATACAAAGTCAGAGCCCCACTATAATAAATGTTGTACTTGCAGATGCACACAGTTAAGAGAGTTGACCTAAATACCTGCCAGAAAATGACTGTTTGAAAAGGTTTTTTTGCCACAAAACTTTTCCTCAGCATCTGCTGATACTAGTACTTGCTGTTTCTCTCCCTCTTTTTTTCTCTGCCCCATCCCCTGAGAAATTTGCCTGATTCACCCATTCTCTGCTTCAATCTCTACAGAAAATTAATCTGTCAAACCCAGAGATCTACTAAGCACTTCTGGAGCCTGGAAGATGTGTGGTGTTCCCTGGGGATAACAGGGCCCTGTCCTCTTTCCTTAAGTACCGCTCACATTGTACAAGTGCCTCAGCTCAGCCAGAATTTGGGTGTCAGAAATAGTATGCCTGAAAGACTAGCAGAAGTGAAACTGCACCTTCATCACTACTCTGCAGGGGAATGAATTATACCTTCAGGAGGAGATCAATTGCAAAGACTAGTCAGCTGCAGTTAAAAGCCCAGAGTGCCTGTTACAGAGTTCTTCACCCAAAAGGCTAAACCAACAGCAGGATAATAAAAACACCTCCGAAAAACAAATTTTTTCTCTCAGTGGAGAATTTGGAGAAGTAGAATGCTCTTTTCTTGCAGGACATATTTTTGTCTTTCATGACTTTTCAGAGAGACATATATCAAATTGCACTTCTAACAACATGAAGATTACAGTCACAACTGCCATTCGAAAATAGAAGGTTCTTAAAAATCATTAGATTCAAGTTGTTGTAAATGCCCTTTTTAGCTGTGTGTCCCCTGCCCCCTTTTTTTTTTTATTATTATTTTTTTTTTTAATTTTTGAGGTGCTGGGAAGCATTTGGAAATCTTACCAGTATTTTTAACTCTGTGAGAGCAAGAAATATTCTTCAAAGTTTTCTCATGTATCCAGTCATGACTGCATGTTACAGTTTTTTAAATAAAACTGGAAATATTGCAAGAAATACTTATAGTGAACTTTGCTTTTTGACTCCACTGGTCAAGAAAGGTGGAACAATCCCATGTAATGAGCCATGAATATAATAGAATTCTCATTTTCACTCCTCTGTGTCTACTATCAGAGTAATTACACAGAGATCAAGTCCTGAGCAGCAATTCAAAATCCGATTCTAAACACATTACTGCCTTCCTCACTTTTATACATCCTTCCTCACCCATTTTTTGAATTGTATTTAAAAACAGCACTAAGAATTTGTGTATGAACACAGAACTCTTGCATAGTCTGAAGTTTTGGTGTGAGCCAAAGTGAGTAAATGAAATCACAGTCCTGGGACTTAAGAAAGAGCAATGCACCAGCTATTTAGCTTCCACGGATTTTTAGTCATTGAGCTCAAAGAGAGTGGACAATATCCCCATAGAAATGGAAATGGAACATCACTTAAACTAATTGCTCAGAAGGTTTAGTTAGTTAAGTGAAATACAGATCATCAGTAATCATGATTAAAGTAAGAGGATAGCATGCATCGACACTGGCAGAGATCACCTCTCATTTGCCCACTGAAGTAGGAGGTAAAACAGATAGTTACCATCCTATAACTAGTTCTTAAATTGCACTACAGTTCTACCTAGCTTTGCTTCACAGGAGGCACAGGAAGAAGAATGGGGAGGGAATGACAGTTTCTCATTTCTGCAGCCATTTAATTTACAAGAGAATAAATGTTATTAAAATGATTCACAGGAAATCTTTAAGAAAGCACCAGGAATAAATTATTCAATTCATGTCAAATGAAAGACTCTAATCTCACAGGCCTGGTAATAAGATACAGTGCTTTCTACAGCTAAACAGAACCGCTGTTCTGAAGCTATTATAACAATCAAAATTAATAAACACTCTGACTAGAAATTTTAAATGAGTAAAGGAGTATTTAATGATAATCTTAGTTATAACCCTAGAGCCAGTGGTTGCAGCAAATCAGTAAAACAGTAATAAGTCAGTTTTAAAAGAGTAAGATTGGAGAAGATCACAGGCATAGCCAAGTCCAGTTCCTGCAGTGAAAAAAATACTGTAAAGAAGGCTGAGCCTAGATGACTGTCTATAGGATTTCTATTCCATGTGTCATCGTAGAACCCACAGCGCCTCTCAACAGCCTAGAGAAAAGTTGAAGGCAAATGAAGAAAATCCTCTATAAAGAAACATAGGAAGTGAGCAGAAAGGACAGGTCTCAAAAATCTCAAGTTTCCTGATCTAGAAGGGACCCTTTTTGATTACGTCTTTATCCCAAACCCAGTAGTTGGTTAAATCCTGAGCATAATCATTGGTCACATCAGTCAGACACCACATAAAAATTACTATTGATAATCACACCCTATCTATATTTACATTATTTTCAGTCTAGTGCTTCACAGAATCATAGAATGGTTTGGGTTGGAAGGGACCTTCAAAAGTCATCTAGTCCAAACCCCCTGCAATAAGCAGGGACATCTCCATCTCGATAAGGTTGCTCAGAATCACACCCAGCCTGGGCCACCTGGTGGGCTTTTCCGGCTCAGCCCACACACGAGGGGATGCTGCTTGAGCTTCTCCACTGTAAAGCCCCTTCTGGCCAGCTCATGACGTGGTTGTTCATGTCTTCCCCAGGAAGTTCAGCAAATGAGAGAAGCAATGTCTGCAATTACACAGACATCTGGCTGGGCTCTGAAAAGCACAGATACGGATGGACAAAGGCAGGGCGGGCTGCCACTGCACTGGGCTCCTGATTAGTGCTCACCGTGGACAAAACCACGGGGCCCAAAAGCATGACTGTGACTGAGCAGGTCTCATGGGCGTTTGCTGTCTCCCAGCACTCACAGACCTCCCATTGTGTGTCTGGGAGAGAAATGCTGTCACCGGGCATGGGGATTGCCTCCTTTTCCTGGGGCACCCACAAAGGTGTGGAGCTGCGTGTGGGGGCTGGCAGCCTTAGAAATAGCCTGCAGCCACTAGGTCCTCAGAGCCTGGGAACCTCTTGCAGTCAGAAAAGCTGCTCTCTTCTCCCTGCAGGGACTGCCATCAACCTGCAGAGATCATCCAGCAGCTCTGCATGGCTCTGCAGCGTGTTCTGGTTCCTGTGTGCTCCACCCATTCTGGATACCTTTGTGCAGGTAGAGTAGCAGAAGCTGCCAGTGCTGCTTCTCTTGCACCACTTCTCTTACAAAGTTGGTGGAAAGCCCTGGGCTGTCTGCCCTCAGACCAGTGGTATTGCTTAAGGCCATGGCACGAGTCCGGTGCCTGACACCTGAGGTCTCACACAGGGCTTGGCTCCCTCCAAAACAGCAGCTGAGATACTCTCAATCCCTTCATCTCCCAGCCTGTATTGATACAGGGAGTTCCCCTGACCCAGGTGCAGGACATTGCACTTGGGCTTCCGGAACCTCAAGAAGTTATTTCTTGAGCTTGCCTAGGTCCCTCTGGATGGCATCCCGTCTCTTGTGCGTGTCAACTGCACCACTCAGCTTGGTGTCATCTGCAACTTTGCTCCCCCAGTTCCTGCCTTGCAGTTCATCTGCTTGAGACGTGTGAGGAGAGTGCCTGCCAGTGAAGACTGAGGCAAAGAAGTTTTTGAGTACCTCAGCCTTCTCCTTGTCCACTGTTACGAGTATACCAGTCTTGCCCATAATGGAAGCACACTTTCTTTGACCTTCCTGTTCAGGTTGACATACCCATAGAAGCCCTTCTAGTTAATCTTTGTGTCCCTTGCCAAGTTCAACTCCAGCTGCACCTTGGCCTTCCTGACCCCATCTCTGCACAACTGGGCTATTCTTCAGAGACAGCTCTTCGCACTCTATCCATCTCTTGATGTAGAAGGCAACCCCTCCACCTTTCCTTCCTTGCCTACAGCCTGTAGCCATCAATAGCCACACTGCAGTCATGGGATCTGTGTCACCAAGTTTCAGTAACAGCCACCAGGTTGTAGCTTACTAGCTTCACAGTGGCTTCCAACTCTTCCTATTTGTTGCCCATGCTGCGCACATGAGTGTAGAGGCACTTCAGCTGGGCTGTTGGCGTTGCTGCCTACTTAGAGGAACACCTCCTAATTCCTTTGAAATGTTTCACTGGCGTTTCCATTTCGGTTCCTATTGCCCCAGATGCCCTTTCCTCATATCCGTAAGACTTCCAATTGTGCTCCAGTGTCACCAACACATCTCGGAGCCACCGGCTGAGGGTCCTCACTAGCACACCACCTCTCTAACCTTGGCATCTCGTCCCACAGCTTGTCATGGGCAATCTTGATATCATTCCCCTCCCCTATCATGTCTAGTTTAATGAGCAAAGACACTCTCCCCACTTTGAGCGAAGGATGAATCCCATCCAACACCAGCAAACCTGGTGCCACGTAGGCTATCCCATTATCAAAATACCCCAAACTGTGGAGGTGACACGAGCCACGAAGCCATGTATTAAAGGACTGGGTCTATCTATTTCTTCTAATGTCACTGCCTGCAACTGGAAGGAGAGAGAATAAAACAACCTGCACCCCAGATCCCTCTTACGCGCTGTCCCAAGGCCCTTTTGATCACACCTGGACGACGAGTCGCAGCGTCATCACCACCCCCATACAAGACCACTAATGGGCAGTAGTCCGAGGGCCATACCAGGCTGGAAGTTTCCTAACAATGTCCTTAACCTGGGCACCAGGGAGGCAGCACACTTCCCTATGAGGGGGGTCTGCCTGGCATACTGGCCCCTCTGGTCCTCTCAGAAGGGAGTCACCTGCAACTACAACCCATCTTTTCTGCCCCGCAGAGGTGGTCATAACACGGGGGTTACGTCTTTCTGACCCTGTCACCACCTCCGCTGCAGACAGACCTTCATCCTCCTCATTCACTGACTGGCCTTTCACATCCAGAGCCCCACATCGCTGAGCTCGTACAGAAGCACCTGGGACGGAGAGGTGGGCAAGGCGGGTTTTCGCCTGCCGCCCGATGTGATCATCCATTCACTCCTTTCCCTTGAGCTACTGCCTTCAGTCTGGGAGGGGGAGGATTCAGGACCCCCTGGATCTTGTTTTTTTTTTTTTTCTGCTGGCCGTCTCAGTGAGGCCGGAGCCTGGTTCCACTAGCCGACCTCCTTCTCAGGCTCCCTAATGCTTCTTAACCTTCCTACTTATTTTAGCTCTGCCTCCAGTCTCAGCAGATCGTCCGCCTGGTCACAGGTGACACAGCCGCTGTCCCTGCTGCCACCCATTACCACAGAAAGGCTCTGTCACTGCCTGCAGCCCGAGCCCTGGGTGGCTGCATGTTGTCCTGGCAGCTCCGCCTGGGCCGGTACACCGCTCCCGCGGAGCGGAGGGCACGCTGCTCTGCACCGGTGGGCGCCGTGCCGAGGCTCCTCGCTGGCTGTGACGGCTACCAACGGAGCCACTTCTGGAGCTGGGGAGGGGCCGGCGTCCCCCCCCGCCCCGCCCCGCGCCCTGTGCACCCGCCGCTCGCGCTCCCCAGCCTGCTCTGCATAGGCGGCGCGACAGGGGGGCGCGACGGGTGGTCGCCGTTGCTCGGGCAACGCCAAGATCTCGCCAGAGACTCCCGCGAGAGCTGCCGGGTGCCGCGGGAGTTTCCGCCGGCATGTGGAATAAGGCTCCGTGCGCCAGGGTCCGCACCCGCACTGCGGAGAGAGCCGGCGCCAGGGCGGCAGCAGTGACAAGGAGCCGGTCTTTTTAAGTGCTCACTGAGGGGGGCGAGGCACGGAGGAAGAGTGGGAGGGAGGAGAAAAGAGCCTTCTTCCCTTGGCGAGGAAATAGGTCTCCATACAAGCTAGCAGAAAACTCGAAGCACGTATTAATACAGCAAAGCCAGACTGCGAAGGAACAGTAACGCAGGCTCTTTTCAAATTCCTTTTGGAATATGGTGTACTCACATATCTAAAACTCCAGTCCTGATCATCTGTCTTATTTCAAGGAATGTTACCGTAGTTCTTAGATGGTGGGAAATAAAACTGTAGAAGTAGTTGACTTACTATTTTAGAGTCCAGTTATGATTAATTTATCTATAACTAATACATAAGCGTGTGGTATGCATACTTGTTGCTCTTAAAGTAAACAAGAAAAACACTTAGTAGATAATGTCGTTTTCAAATCTTTATGTTAGCCCTTCTATGCACCTGTTTCCATTTCAGTTTTTCTAACATACATGATGACAACTGTGTGATATATAAATAGTGCTTTCCTGACATAATAAAAATGTTTGTTGATAAAATTGTGATTGTTTTTTGCAGCTACAATACATCAGCCTTTCAAAGGCAAGTTCCTATCGCCAGAACACTGATCACTTTCTACTTCAATTGTCTTCAGTTACTCACTTTCCCACTTAAACCACAACCTTATTTTTAGTATCTGGTTCTGTGGTTATACATTTGTACTAATAAATGTTATTCTATGCATTCTCATCACTGTCAACAGAAGCAATTAACATCTTCTAATCTATGCTGGGGGAAAAATACCACAAGCAGTCCCTTGGTTGGTTGCCCCAGCAAACATAAAAGAATGAGAAAAAGTAATCAAAATGCAATTCCAGACAGAAACCCATTGAGGTATTTCAGTCGGCTTGATGATAGAGGTCAGCTGAGTAGGGCTTGGAGATCAGGATCAGGTCTCTGCAGTTCCATGTCAACAGGCAGCTTCAGCAGTTGGCCATAGTCAAGAGTGTTAACAACCTATGCCATATGTCTGTGCTGGCTGCTGTGAAAAGAACAGTTAGAGGAGACCCTGCAGAAGTTAGTAAATCTGTTACTGACCCAGGAGGAGCACAAGGGAGTTCACAAGAGAGAAATTCCCATGGTTACTAACTGAAATCTCTTCTTTACCACATCAACTCAACAGAGTGGCAACCTAAAGATGGGGTACAAAACTGAGCTTTTTAAAGTAGTGACCTTAGTTCATACTCTGTAAGTTGAAAACTAAGAAAAGTATTAAAACACAATTCCTACTAGAGAACTGCCTTTGAAGTAAATCATGGAATCACAGATTGATTGAGGCCTGAAGGGGCCTCTGGAGGTCATGTGGTCTAACACCCTGGTCAGGCAGGGTCACCTCGAGCTGGTTGTCTAGGACCATGCCAAGGTGTCATGGTTTAAGCCCAGCCAGTAACTCAGAACCACACAGCCGCTCGCTCACTCCTCCCCTTCTTCCTGCCCCGCTCCGGGAGGGATGGGGAGGAGAATCAAAAGATTGTAACTCCCACGGGTTGAGATAAGAACAGTCCAGTAACTAAGGTATAACACAAAACCACTACTGCTACCACCAATAATAATAACGATAAGGGAAATAACAAGGGGAGAGAATATAAAACTAAAAGGGGAAAAGGAAAAGAAAAAAAAAAACAATAAACGGAAGTGATGCACAATACAATTGCTCACCACCCGCCGACTGATACCCAGCCCGACCCCAGCAGCGATCTGGCCCTTCCGAGTAACTCCCCCCAGTTTATGTACTGGGCATGACGTGCTGTGGTATGGAATACCCTTCTGGCTAGTTTGGGTCAGTTGTCCTGTCTCTGCATCCTCCCGACTTCTTGTGCCCCTCCTCACTGGCAGAGCATGAGAGACTGAGAGGTCCTTGATAGGAGTAAACATTACTTAGCAACAGCTAAAAACATCGGTGTGTTATCAGCATTGTTCTCAGGCTAAAGTTGAAAACACAGCACTGCACCACCTATTAGGAAGGAGAAAAATGACTGCTAAAGCTGAACCCAGGACACAAAGCTTTTGAGTATCTTCAGGGATGGAGAATCCACAACCTCCCTGGGGAACCGATGCCAGTGCTCAGTCACCCTCACTGTGAAAAAGTGTTTCCTGATGTTCAGACGGAGCCTCCTGTGTTGCAGTTTGCCTCTGGTTCTGTCACTGGCATTACCGAAAAGAGCAGTCTCTGTCTTCTTTGCATCTTCCCTTCAGGTTTTTACAAACATGAATAAGATCCCCCCTGCACCTTCTCTTCTCCAGGCTGAACAGTCCAAGCTCAGCCTTTCCTCTTATGAGACATGCCCCAGTCTCTTTGACATCTTACTGGCTCATTGCTGGACTCTGTGCAGTAGCTCTGCATCCTTCTTGTACTGGGGAGCAGAGAACTGGACACAGTTCTCCAGGTGGGGCAGGAATCCTGTTCAACAAGACTGGACCCACTACTCACCTCTAGGGTACATCTTGCCCCAGGAAGGTGCAGGATACACAAAACACAGCACCAAGTGAGCCGTGGAGTTGTTCTCCACACCTGCCAGACCCTGCTCCCGCCCAGCAGCTCCATCTCATGTCACAGCCATGACGTCACACCACGCCGGGGCAGAGTCTGTGAGGTTGGGCACTGTGGACCTGGGCGGAACTCGCAGGGTTCTGGGGGCTGAGTGCCACTGGCACACGTTCTCCTCCTGGCTGTCTTCAGGAGCTCATCTGCCCACACAAACTCCTGCAGCTTGCAGAAGGTTTAATTTCTTGCCAGGATGGTGCAGAGGAGGGCTCGTGCAAGAGCACGAGGGGCTGCCCTGCCAAGGAGAGCAGCTAGCAGCAGCAGGCAAAGTTGTTCAAAGGCTTGGGGCACCCAAGGGCAAAGGTCTGCCCACCGCACTGCTGCAGAAAATGAGAGTGAGTTCCGTGCTGCCTTTTACCCCATGTTTGCACCAAGCCTGCCCAGCTAGGCCATGCCCGACAGCCCTGCAGAACCAGCACCATCCTGCTGCAGGGAGGCCTGGGCCCGCTGTGGCTGTGTGACAATGAAGGAGCTGGCTACCACAGGCATGTCTCTGTGGGATACTGTACTACCTAGGGGGTACCCCAGGACTCGTGCCACCCTCCTTCCCCAGGCATGCCATCCGTGCCCTGCCCGCAAGGGGATCCTGCCTGGCACTCTGCTCCATACTCCCAACTTCTCCTCTACAGGGCATAGCCACAGCCCTTGCCCCAGCCCCAGGGAGGGACTGTGTAGGAACAGCGCCCACCTCCCTGCAGGTATCTGGCATGTACTCAGGGAGGATCCTGAGGTTTCCCTCTGATTTCTTTGCGTAGGGTTGCTCTGCAGTGTGGTAACAGCCATGGTCTTCCTGCAGAGGTGCCTTAGCTCAGGAATCTCCACCATGTGAGTACAGCATGTGCCCAGCAAGGACACAGAGACAGGAGTGCTGAGGCCTCAGGGTGAGCAGGGGGAGACTGGTCATGCTCCCCACCAGGAACCTCTGGCTGCTTTAAAATCGCTGCTCCTCAGCTTGTAAGAGAAAATCCCCCATGTGCAGTGCTCTGCCCTTGATCACCGCCACCAGCAGAACTCTTATCTTTTCCAGGAAAGAGTTCATCACCTTGAAAAAGGAGAGGCTCTTCACAATCCTCTTCTTGATGAGCCTAGGGGCTTTCGGTGAGTATTTGCCTGTTGCCAGCGGAGGCATGGAGGCATAGAGTGAAAGCTTCAGCATGAGAGAGAGGTGCTCGTGGGGCCCTTCCAGCCCCTCCGTGGCTGAAGCTCAGGGAGCTTCTGAGATGCTCATGATACACCCAGCCCCAGAGCCAACAGCGGAAACAGGTGCGCAGCCTATGGAGACTAGTGTTGATGCTCACCGCAGCAGGGAGGGGAAATGGTGTGTGGCTCTGTGGCTCCAAGCATGCCTGGAAACGAGGAGCGTGCAGAGTCCTCAGGGAGCCTGGGGAGAGGGTCCCCACTTGGAGCGCCAGCCCTCCTCTGCATCCCTTCCCCATGTCCTCAGCCAGCCTCTTGCCGCCCTGCTGTGGGAGGAGACCATGTGACTACAGGGATCATTAGAAACCCTGATAAAATACCTCTTTTGGTTATGTGAATTACAGTTGGTGCCTTCTGTGGGTCCTCCATGCTGATGTGGATGCTGTGGACATCGGATGTGCCACAGGTCAGTGGCTGCTGTTGTGGGACAGGAAAGTCCCACAAAGGAGCACTGCTGGACGTGGGTGCATGGGTAAATAGCCCAGTCCCTCCAGTTCTAGGCAGTGACCTGGAGAATCATCTGCAGCTTCTGCTGTGGCTTTGGAAAGCCCTGACAGCTCTGGGACTGAAGAGAGCCTTTCCCTTTCAGGTGCTGCTGGGGCAGCCTGCAGCTGACCTGGAGTCCCTGCGGTAAGAGTCCTCTCCTCTCTCCTGACCTGCATGCAGCACGTTTCACGGGGTAGCAGCAGATGAGCTCATGCTATTTGCATTCACTATCACAGCGCTCAGAGCTTGTATCTTTTGCTCCTGCCTGGGCCTTTTGCTAAACCTGGAGGGCAAGGGAAGCATTTACAAGCCAGGAAAAGAAAAAGAGGCTGGAGCATTGCTGCTTCTGCTCCTCTCAAGCTTGGAGGCTCTGGAAGGGGCTGGGCAGCTCTGACAAGATCTGCTTTCGCAACTGCAGAAGTACACTCGCTCTGTCGGGGAAACACCTGGACAACATGCAACGTCTGAGAGATGAACTGATGAGCCTGGCTGCAGAAATCAACACTACGAAGAAGGTGATCTTGCACTTTGGGAAAGAGGGCTGGGCCCTTCCTGGGTCAGCTGGTGGGCTTTTCTGGCTCAGCCCACACACCCATCCCTTGCCAGGGGATGCTGGTTGAGCTTCTCCACTGTAAAGCCCCTTCTGGCCAGCTCATGACGTGGTTGTTCATGTCTTCCCCAGGAAGTTCAGCAAATGAGAGAAGCAATTTCTGCAGTCACACAGGCATCTGGCTGGGCTCTGAAAAACACAGGTATGGATGGATACAGGAAGGGAGGGCTGTCATTGCACTGGGCTCCTGCTTAGCGCTCCCAAAAGGAGTCTGCATGGCAGCCTCAGCTCTCTGTGGCACAGGGACGTGGAACAAAACCACGGGGCCCAAAAGCATGACTGTGACTGAGCAGGTCTCATGGGGGTTTGCTGTCTCCCAGCACTCACAGACCTCCCATTGTGTGTCTGGGAGAGAAATGCTGTCACCGGGCATGGGGATTGCCTCCTTTTCCTGGGGCACCCACAAAGGTGTGGAGCTGCGTGTGGGGGCTGGCAGCCTTAGAAATAGCCTGCAGCCACTAGGTCCTCAGAGCCTGGGAACCTCTTGCAGTCAGAAAAGCTGCTCTCTTCTCCCTGCAGGGACTGCCATCAACCTGCAGAGATCATCCAGCAGCTCTGCATGGCTCTGCAGCGTGTTCTGGTTCCTGTGTGCTCCACCCATTCTGGATACCTTTGTGCAGGTAGAGTAGCAGAAGCTGCCAGTGCTGCTTCTCTTGCCTCTTACAAAGTTGGTGGAAAGCCCTGGGCTGTCTGCCCTCAGACCAGTGGTATTGCTCAAGGCCATGGCACGAGTCCGGTGCCTGACACCTGAGGTCTCACACAGGGCTTGGCTCCCTCCAAAACAGCAGCTGGCCACAGAAGGGGTTGTGCTGAGCTGAGCTTCGTGCTCACTGTCCCAGGTCGCATCTGTGTAAAAGGGCTTCTCTTCTGCAACCCCTGCCATTCCCCTGCCACAGCTTTGACTGTCCAGCTCCTCATGGGGCAATGAAGGGTGGGGAGAGGCTGCGAAGCTGCTGGGCAAAAAGATAGGTTTCTTTAAAGACCTGACTCAGGTGCAACTATCAGATGTTCCCTGCTGACTGGCTATTTTCCTTTTTCCCAGGCTAGGAAGATGCATGAGCGCTTCTGTCCACTTCCCATTTATGGGAAAGTGGACAAATGCCATTCATTTCAAGCTTTTCCCACACGTGCAGTGCTGTCTGTGGTTCTGGCTGCACAGGAGAGCAGTGGGCCACATCACACCCTCACATTCGTTGCTCTTGTCCTCCCTTTTCAGCCCGATTCTTCCCCGGGATACTGCTGGCCTTTCCAAGGGTCTCAGAGTGAGGTGCTAATCCGGTTGCCTGCAAAAATACGACCAGCGGCCATCACCGTACAGCACACCTTAAAGATAGACGCTCCGCTGAGGACTGTCAGCAGTGCTCCGCGAGATTTCACCGTCTCTGTGAGTCTGCTGAGCATGGGGGGCTGGGACCCGGCTGTGGAGGAAAACTGTAATAGGGACTTGCTGGTCTCTGCACATCTGCCGAGATTTGTATGCTCCCAAGCACTGCAGTTGTCTGAGGGGATATTTCAAGGGACGTGTGGAATGGTGTCACCCCTCCTAAGACGTGCTCAGTACGTTTTGGCCCAGCACCCCTAGGTTCTTGAGCAACACACGACGGGGAGACTCAGTCCCTCTGCATCCTGCACCAGACTCTGCTGGAGCTGCAGGAGCTGGGCGGGGGGATGCACCAGACTCTGCTGGAGCTGCAGGAGCTGGGCGGGGGGAATCACATTCCCAGATCTGGCACGAGCGTTTCCTTGTGGCTATGTTGAGCCTGAACTGCTCCCGTGTGCTTTATCTGCAAGGGACTGGATGAAGGCGGCAAAGACGAAACTCTGCTTGGAACATTCACTTATGCTGCGCAGGAAGAGCCAGTCCAGACCTTCCCTTTGCAGGTACAGTGCAGCAGGACTTTCCACAGGCCCCATTTTCGTGGGATCCGCAAGCCTCAGGTTTCCAGAGCTGCCTGCTTTGCTCTCTGAGGCCAGGCATTTGATCTGCAGGGGCACAGGAGTTGTTTGCTGCCAGGATGGGAGAAGGGAAGGAGGGAGAAGCTGCCACCTCAGCCAGGGCAGGAGCTGGTCCTGCAGCCAGGCCAGGCTGGCAGAGGAAGACGGAGCCTGCTGTCACTCCCTACACCCCAGGAGTGACCCTGCTTTTTGCTACGGGTTTTTTGCAGGATGAGATGAGAGACTTTAGGTTTTTGAAGCTTGTCGTACAGAGCAACTGGGGAAAACCAGGATACACTTGTATTTATCGAGTGCAGGTGCACGGGAAGATGGATGGAACCAGTGCCATCAGGCAGATTCCAGGTGTAAGGAACTTGCTTCAATAAGAATTAAAGAGGAAAATGGAGAAACAAGAGGAGAGTGATTCGCTGTTAGTCTGATGCACAGCAATATCATTTCAGTGGCCCTCTCACAGCTGCCAACTGCTGCCTTTCGCAGGCTGAAGCCTTACTCAGGCTTTCCTCTTTCTCTCCACCACAGGTATGTTTCCTAAGCGAGCAAAAGGAGACAACACTCGCATCGCCTTTTCTTGCCTAGTTCCTTGACAAAATCCTTTGGGGCTCATGATCACCAAAGCACGGGCCCATTCCATTCACACAGCACCTTGACTCTGGGGACAGGGTCCACTGGGGGCCCACACAGGGTGCAGCCATGTCTGCATGAGGTGGTGGGGTGTCAGAGCGTGTGAGGAGGCCTGAGCAGCCTGACTGCTGCGAAGGGGGGGATGTTGGCTCAGCTTCCCCATGCCCATGTATGCTGCCAGGCACAGCCCTCGCTTTCTGCCTTCTGCTCAACTTTAAAAGAGCCACCATTTCCCCATCCTGAAACAACAAAACACAGTCAGCTTCCAGCTGAATACTATACATGCGAACATCTGTCTTTGTCATGGAGAGATTTGCCCAGTTCACCTCCAACAGCAAGTATGCAAGGCTGTGGACCTACACCCATTACTTTCAGATTGATGTAAACTCCGAAGCCTAAGTCCAGCACTCCCACCATCATCCCTGCTACTCTGCTAAGTCTAGGAGGCCTGAAAACTAGTGGAATCTCCTCCCCACCCCAGTGGGTGCAGCTTTGTGGGAAAAGCTTGGGTACTTCAGCTCTCTTTCCATGTTGCTTTCCTCATTTGCCTTTGAATTTAATGTGGGAATAGGCAAGCTCAGGTGAACAGTTACATTGTCATCCAGCTAATTCATAGTTCAGGATAGGAGAGTTTTTTGGGGTGCTGCCTGAGAATTCCACTGCTTCTGTCCTCTGTTGGTAAGGAAATGAGACTTCATTGGTACATGCTTCATTTTCCATGGAAGACTCTGTCAGGAATGCTGGGAAGAAGAGCATCTGATCAGCTGTCTGCAGGAGGATGGCAGTAAGCTGACTATCAGATTGACTAAGGTGGGAAGTCCCTTCTGCAGGACAGCTGGTCCAATGCCTCTGCTCAGGCATGATCATACAGAGTCATTTGCTTAGGACTGCATCCAGACAGCTTTTGAATATCTTCAAAGTTGGACGCTTCGCAACGTCCCTGTGGAACCTGTGCCAGGGCTCGGTCGCTCACAGTAAAATACGTTCCTGACATTTTAGAGGGCACCTCCTGTGCTTTGGTTTGTGCCCATTGCCTCTGGTCGTGTCACTGGGCATCACTGAGAAGAGCCTGGCTTTGTCTTCTTTACATCCTCCTTTTGGGCATTTATGTACTTTATTAACATCCCTGTGAGCCTGCTTTTTTTCAGTCTCTCTCATCCTTTCCTTGCAAGAGAGATGATCCAGTCCTCTCATCATCTTAGTGGCCCTCGGTGGACTCTTTCCGGTACATCCATGCCTCTCTCGTACTGAGGAGGTCAGAACTGGGCAGAGGACTCTACATGCACCTTTACCAGTGCTGAGTAGAGGGGAACAATCACCTCCCTCAGCCTCCTTGAAATCCTTTGTTTAATGCAGCCCAGGATATCATCTGTTTTCTTTACGGCAAGGGCATATTGCCATCTCATGGTCAAGTTGGTGTCCACCAAGACCCTTAAGTCCTTTTCTACCAAGCTGCTTTTTAGCTGGGCGGCCTCTAGGATACATTGGTGCCTGGGGCTTTTCCTGCTCAGGTACAGCATTGTGCAATTCTTATTGTTGAACTTCATGATGTTCCTGTCAGCTCATTTCTCCTGCCTGCTGAGATCCATCTAGATGGCACCTGCTGGTGTATCTGCCACTCAGTTTTGTGTACCCTTGCTGAGGGTACACTCAGCCGCATCATCCAGACCATTACTGAAGATGTTAAACAGGATTGGACCCAGTATTGACTTCTGGGGTACACTGCTAATTACTGGCCTCCAAAACAGTCAGTACAATGAGGACAGGGAGGTGATTTGAGGCAGCTAGTGTGGCTTCACCAGGGGCAAGTCGTGTGTGACCAACCTAGTTGCCTTCTATGATGTCCACTGTTTCAGTATAAATTCAGTGTTACTGTCTAAATGAATAAATTGGTGCACACTGTAACAGATTCCGTGGTTTTGCTGCCATCAAAATAATTTTAGTCACAGTACAGCAAACTTGTGCTTAGAGCAATGACAGAAAATGCTGTGGTAACTATCACATAGTCAGCAGGTATTTTACCAGGTTTGGTCTTATTAATGGTATTTGATTAACAAGTGTTATTGAGGTATACAGAGAGTACACATTTTGCTGAGGTGCATAGAGGGAATCTCATCAAATGAAATAAATGGACAAACTAGAGAGGCAATGTTCAGTACTTTGCAGCAATGAACAATGCTAGGATCATTAAGATAAAGAATACATTGGTTTTACCTTAAAAGAAGGTTAGATCATAAAAATGCCATGAAGTCTGATTTTTATTGTTTACTGTCCATGCAGTTGAATAATAATTCTGATTTTAAGGTGCATGGAATATATAGGAAAACTTAAATGTATTTCAAAGGGATAGACAATAAAGAAAGTTTGAATAATTAGATACCATATACTGTAATGCAGGCTCTAGCAGAGAATTTGATGCAGCCAATAAATCAGACAAAAGATTCTGGACATTGTCTTCCTCCTCAACTCTATCAGTGGCTCTCTACCGCCAATCTTTATAGCTCAAATTTACCTTTTCATGAGCCACTTTTGAAATGCTTGGAAGAGAACATGACATCAGTGTATTAATGACCAAGTAAATAAAACTCCATAATAGGTGTTTTCTGAGAAGAAATAAAAAAACCCAAAAACCTGTTGAACACTTCCAAACACAAATAGCTTTTCCCTCTTCATCAGCAAGATTCTTCTCAGTTTGCCTGGATGGCATGCAATCCTTTCTCACTGCATTAAAGGTACTTGCAGGTATCCATTTCTTTTGGTCTTGGCCTGGTACTGATTGCTGAAACTTGTTGAAGAGTTGGAAGTAAGACAAGGCCTTCCTAGTTTTGCATTAAAAAGACCCCCCTGATCATTTGTTAAAAGATCCATTCTTGCCATCCATCACTTTGTCATGTGTGTCTCTAGCTAAAAGCCTGTATGAGCCTTATGTGATATACTTCACCCACTTACGCTATCTGAAGAAGTTGTTTGACATGCTTCAAAGGTTACTCAATTATTGTTATATTTTTACTGTACAAGAAATTAATTTCTTTCCCTAGTTACTTCAAAAAAGAACTACGACAATGCAGCTTCTTTTGTAAAATGAAAATATGCAGGGAATCCAGAGGTGTGCTAGTAATGCTTGATGTTAGGAATGTTTTCCATAACAGAAAATAGCAAAGAAAAAGCACTTGTATGCCAGCTAGGCAGAGATTTAAAATGTGATAACACGTCTGTTGCACTGTTAAGCTCTAGCATGCAGTTACAAGTACCCAAATACAGTAAAAGAACATTCTTCAGGTCTAGCTGGGGCTAAAGCATCCATTAAAATCTTAAAAATCACTTATAATAAATATAAATTGCTTTGCTCTTCATGCACTATAGAAACATATATATGCCATTAAACTAAAATGTATGAAGTTAGGTCAATTTTCAGTATAGGGATTATGGAGGTGAAATGCAGCTGTAAAGGTAGCAAATTCATAGCAAATATGGGAATAAGTCAATATGTCTGCTATTAGAAACTAACATTTACAGCCCAGGCTTTATTTTGAACACTTCTTCCCAGTGGTGCTTAATGAGGACATGCACCTGACACCGGTCCTGCTTCTCACCATGTTGTCTTGTGTGAAAGCTTGTGACCTTTGGTTTTATGCCCATATCTCAGTATGTTGTCATCCGATACTGATTTTTATGATCTCCGTTTATCAGCCTCTAACTGCAGTCCAGAATGAAAACCAGTTTTGAATGGGGCGACCACCTCAGCTCCATGCACCTACAGATTGTAGAGGTGAAGAAAGAGCATAGACATTAACAGGTGGGGAAAAAAAGCCTCACAAATCTTCAGACCTTTCCAATAGCCTAAGCAGATATGATCACTTCTTAAAGAACAACCATAGGTTGTCAGTATTAATTCCTTTAAATGTCAGATCAGCTGCACAGAAGTATTAGAAAAGATGTCTGGATTTATGAAGCTGTAACATAAGAGCAGCTGGTCAGAAGCTGGTCTTTCTTTTTTTAAAGCTTAAGTTTTACAAAGTAAAACCACCCATGATACCTTATCAGTGTGGTTACTTATGTTTTAGTAATTTTCTTGATGTCAGAAACTATGTTAAGCATGGTCACACACAAGCTTACGCAAAATTTGTCTGGTAAATTGACACTTTGGAAATATATTTTGTGGGAAGGTTTAGCTTTCTTGGTCTTAACTGGAAATAATAAAAGCAGAAACTATGAGATGCTCATGCAAGTAAATGTCTTCAGACCTAAGGGAAGAGAAGAACTTACCCCAATGTTTTTATTACTCTGGGAGGAGAGCATTAAGTCAGAATTTTCTTGCTGCTTGTATTTCCTTTTTGTCAAGCTGAGCAGGAATCTTGGGTGGCATCCTACTTGATACCAGCCAGCCAGGAATTTCTAATCACCCCTTCCTATCACCATTCACCACACTCCTAGTCTTCAGCATCCCCTTCTATCTCTCTCTGTGTGCAGACACCCCCACCAGCTGCTTCCAGTCTGCAGGAGTCCTAGCCCCAAGGATACCAACTGCACAGGGTTAACTCTCCCTGTTACTTGTTTTCTCTGGTAGGGCACTTGGGCAGCAGCATCTGAAGGTTGTCCTTAACAGTCGAGATTGTCATTACAGAGCTTGGTACTGAAGATCTTTAAAAGTAAGTCAGAATAATACACCATTATAGAAAATAGATATACTGGGTGTTATGTAGGATTATGTCTATAGCTGCTAAGAATTGATATGCGAGATTACTGTAGAACTTGTCCCATGCCAGGCATAGTCTTAACAATATGGAGAATTTTTTCCTCTTTCTATACTAAGTGCTTTAGAAATAAAGTCAAGTAACTAATTGCCTAGGCATAGGAACAAAATAGTTGAAAGACCGGGGAGATTATACACACGGCCTGTGGCAGTGCACCACTAAGTGCCGGCAGGAGTTACAAATTTAGGGGATTTTTAAAAGTGCTGTTCAGCTAGATCCCTGATGTCTGAACATCTACCACAAAAATAAAAGCTCCATGAAGTTTTGCACCTTGTTAAGTATAAGAGGACAAAGGCCAAATGCAAACAAGGAGGCTATTCTGATATGTAGCCAAAGGAGGTGAAAAGGAGTAGCTATTTTCAGTCTTGGCTGGAACATGAGCAGATCCTCAGGGTTTACAGTGAATACACAGGAGAGATGTAATGACAGGAAAAAATGAGTGTACAAAGAATAATCTTGATAACAGAGATTCAGAAGTTGCTATTATCTTAATCAAAATTACCTCCTTTGGGACAAACTCCTTAACAAGTAGGTGTGCATCCTCTACATAAACGAAACTTATCCTCTATATAAACATGAAAAAAAAAGAGGCCGTTGCGTCAGTCTGTAGACTGGAAATCAAGTATAGTGGCAAAGACATGGTGCAAATTATCCAGTAATTTTGCATATCAAAACAGCTATAGATGCCATCTTACATAACACCCAGTATATCTTAATCTTGGCCAAAGAAGTCTTCTTATAGCTAGGTGACATCTCTGAATTACAGAGATACTCAAAAGCTAATTAAAAATCATTCGCCAGAGTTAACAGAGTACGGGGGGATGATCACTGCCCTGGCGCTGCTGGCTACGCTGTTTCTGACACAGGCCAGAATGGCATTGGCCAGCTTGGCTGCCTGGGCACCAGCTGGCTCATGTTCAGCCATCTGCTGACCAACACCCCCAGGTCCTTTTCCTTCGAGCAGCTTTCCAGCCACTCTTCCCCAAGCCTGGAGCGTTGGATGGGGTTGTTGTGCCCAAGTGCAGGACCCGACACTTTGACTAGCTGAACCTCACACCACTGGCCACAGCCCATGGACCCAGCCTGTCCAGATCCCTCTGCAGAGCCTTCCTACCCTCCAGCAGATCAACACTCCAGCCAAATTGGTGTCATCTGCAAATTTACGGAGGGTACACTCAGTCCCATCATCCAGATCACCAATGAAGATATTAATCAGAATTGGCCCTAATACTGAGCCCTGCGGGACACCACTAGTGACTGGTCACCAACTAGATGAGATACCATTTATCACCATTCTTTGGTCTCTGCCATCCAGCCAGTTTTCAACCCAGTGAAGAATTCTCCTATCCAGGCCATGAGCTCCCAGTTTCTCTAGGAGAATGCTGTGGGCGACAGTGTCAAAGGCTTTACTAAGATCTGAATAGACAATGTCCACAGCCTTTCCCTCATCAGCCAGGCGGGTCACCTTGTCTTAGGAGGAGATCAGGTTGGTCAGGCAGGACCATGACCCCAGGCTGACTGGACCTGATGCTTTTGTTTTCCCGCACGTGCTTTATGATGTCACTGAGGATCATCTGCTCCATGACCTTCCCTGGCACTAAGATCAGGCTGACAGGCCTGTAGTTCCCAGGGTCTTCCTTCCTGCCCTTTTTGTAGTTAAGCATCACGTTGTCACCTTCCAATCTTCTGGATTCCCACTAGACCAGGAATGCTGATAAATGATGGAGAGTGGCTTAGCCAGCTCCTCTGCCAGCTCCTTCAGCACTCCCGGGTGTAACCCATCCAGCCTCATAAGCTTGTGTACATCTAAGTAGAGCAGGAGGTCTCTAACCATTTTCGCCTAGTTTCTGTGGACTCAATCAGCGAAAATATATAGTTACATGGATTATTTTCCCACTGATTCCGTGCCAGAAAATTGAAGATGAAGAAAAAGCAACACTCTCCAGCTGCTCCATGGTGGTGTCTTCATGAGGGCTTGGGAGGCAATGTTTTATTCATTCCATCTTGGGTCCTCTGCTTCTACATGATGCTAGATGTCCCCGTACCAGCTTTCCTGAACTCTATAATGCTGTCTCAAACTGATGCACGATGATATTACACTAGGCCTTTCCAGCAGTTTCAGGTGCTGTTCTCCTGCCACTTGTTGATCATCCCCTTCAGTTCTTGCCTGCTTGCTTGTCAACCATGGCTAGTTATGCTTAGTTACTTACTTATGATCAGGGCAAAAGTTGTGATACTTCTGCAGCAAATAAAAAATATTTTGGAGACAAAAATACCAAATCAAGCATTTGGAAAGGAGTGAAAGCTTAAACATCCTATGAAAAGGATTTGCTTTCAGCCATCATAAGATACTTTGCTTACTGCACTGTCCATAAGTTTTGGAAATCTATCACAACACAGAATATCCAAATAATTTGGCATTAGGACTGCCTAGTCCTTGGAAAATCTGTGTTTTGTAATCCTGGTGGGTTTAACTGTGAGGAGTTCCCCTAGGTCTTTGGGAACAAAGTGCTAGGTGAAGCAATCGCTGTCCTAATGATGCCTTGAAAGGACCCAGGAATAAAGACGGCAGCGATTGGTTGCTAGAAGGGATTTTCCAGAGCTCATCAACAAAACGTTTTTACTTTGCACATTCAAGATGCTTGCAAGGAATGTGCTGACACTGTCATGCGTGCAGCACAGCTTGTAAGCCTTTACAGCAACAGTGGTGTGCAGGTGGAACCAGAAGCTTGTATCATCCATGGAGCTCTGTCCACACCCTGGTGTTCCTTATTTTTCTATTCCAATGAGAGAAAAAAAGCCCCTGCTTTCTTTTTGTCAGACTCTTTTGTTTTCTTTTTAACTAATTTTAAAGGATCAAAATGATAGGTAGGCACGATGAAAGTCTCAGGAAAAAGGTGTCTCTGTTGGCTGCTGGGTGGGCAAAACCACGTTTTACAAAGCAGTGGCATTGCTGATAACATTAGCGCAGCTCTCTGGTGGTGCCATGCAGGGCACACATGGCAGTGATTTGCCATCACTGCTCCTGTACCTTTGATATCCCGAGTCCTCTCTGCCTTGTCTGTACCAAGCCCATAACGCCTCAGGTTATTATCCTCTTGCCCCACACAATGTCTCCTTTTGCACATATGCATAAGGTTGATATTTTATGTTTTTGAGGATGGTTTTAAGATTTCACATGATTGTACTTGTTTCAGCACTTGTAACAGGCACTTTCAGCTTAGCTATTTACCAATATGAGTGACTTTTATCTCTGGAGAACCCATCTTTACTCCTGAAAACACTTTTTGATAATTATTCTTGTACTTACCCCTTATAGTCAAGTTAGTTACAGATTAATTAAGTTCTTAGACATTATTAGTTCCCACACCTCGTCTTACTCCTAATAATTTTTTAGAGAAACAAAACAAAACAAAACACATTTGAAATTGCCCTAATCTTACAGTGGTAAGAGCAATCAGACACTTTAGAAAGTGGGTCTTAATCATGTATGCCTTAAGGGCCCAAATGTAAACTGAGTACAATAAAAAAAGATTTTGCTACAAGAAGGAACCTCAGTTAATATACATAAAGCATTTGGGGGACTTCGGATGAAAGGTGCTATGAACTGTCAGAACATTCATATTCTAATATATTCCTTGAGACAGTTTGTCCCAAAGTAAGCATAACTCTCCCCCCAGCTAAAGGCTGACGGATGTATTTCATGATGAATAGTTTGTGCTTGAATGAACAATTTCAGAAGCTATTCTGATTTTTTTTATTATTATTTTATGTTTTCTGAAGGTGAGCATCTGCAATTCTATTAGTATAAGGGGGAGAAAAAGCTACATCTAAGTATGTGTGTGCATGACTGAAATTATAAAGCTTTGTGCTGGAGGGATCTGTAGCTAGGTGACAGCTAAAAATAATTTTATTAAGGACAGATGGGAGATGTGAGTATGTGGGTGCTACTAAACTGTCTTACTGGACTTTTCAATCCTTATGTGTGTTTTATTAACCCATTCTGAAGATACACATGAAAAAAACAATTGTCTACGTTTTGAAAATATGATAGATGAAAGTAGGTAAGGTGAGCTTTAGCAATTTCCACAGCTTGGGCTTTTGGGTTGTTTGGGTTTTTTTTGAAGTTTAAATGTTCAGGTGTGGGTGATACTCAAAAAGCAGGTTTCCACAATTAGCTTTGCACAGTGTCCATTATAGGAATTTCTACGTTTGTTAACAGTTTGCTTTAAAACTTGAAGTTTTGGAAATTAAACGTATCCATTTAGAAGTTAGTATTAAAATTAAATGCCAGGGTGCCCTCTACTGGCTCACAGTATTGACACCAAACAGTAACAAACCCCAAATATTTGTAACCCTGCAGGAAACATGGGCCGAAATCTAAGAGAAGATTACCCAGATGCATTTAGTTTAGAACATGCTGGACTTTTAGACCAGATTTGTATCCCTCCCACGTCTTGAAAGGCTGGTGGCAGCATACGCTCTGTGCGGCTTGAAGAAATTCACTGGCT
This sequence comes from Strigops habroptila, assembly GCF_004027225.2. NCBI lineage: Eukaryota > Metazoa > Chordata > Aves > Psittaciformes > Psittacidae > Strigops > Strigops habroptila. Next base: position 67,266,259 of record NC_044302.2, read on the forward strand.
CCTCCAGTGGCTGCTGACTGCATGATAGAGCAAACCACATTCATACTGCAGCAGCGGGGCTGCAGTATGAATCAATTCTAAAAACGCTTTCCGGGGGTATGAAAATAGAAGCAAAGCATGTCCTGTTGCATCTTCTTACAGCACATCAGGGCGCACAACTTCAACAGGGATTACGAAATTCCTGCTGTTGCACAGCCCTTCACTGCCCTAGTTCCTCGGGGGAGCTATGACAAAAGTGGGCTGCTGGCCTCTGTGAAGTTTAGAAACAAGACTGATGGTTGCACATTGTCAAGAGGGAGCTCTTCAACTGAAACACCAAACAAGAAGCTTCTTGTGGAAACTGGAAATACTTGCTCGGAGGTGGCAGCAGGTGACTGTTAACCTTCAGGAGGAATGTTTTAACACCTGTCTCTGCCTCCAGTTTCACCCCCTGGTAATCTCTAGAAGTGTGCATACAGTGCCACAAGCCAGATCTGCAGACTTGTTTCTTCATACCTTTTCATACTGCAATATTGCAAAGAGCAGCAGGAAGTGAGAGCTTTTCTTGGGTTACATGGAATTTTGGAATTCCACAAACTTCCTTTAGATGTAAAGAAATGAAAAATATATGATAATGGGATTATTTGTTACTTTTTCAGGTTGAGAAGAGTAATAGTTAAAGAACCACTGGTGCTGGTTGCACTATTACTTAATAGGCCCTCTGTGGAGGACCACATCTATAGTTAACTTCACAGTCTAGTGAAATACTGAAGTTGTGACCTTCCGACACCTACCTATGAAATTGCAGCGCATTAATACCCCCAGTTGCCAAATGTCATTCCACTATTCAGTGGGTGATACCTTCAGCTTAATTCCATTTTCGGACTCTCAACAGAAGGTCAGAGTGTTAATGATTAGTAAACATTCTTAAACTGGCAAAAGTAAAATTTTGGCCTTGAGTAAAAGCAGGAATTTTGATTTGACTGGATTTATTTGTACAGAGCAAGCTGAATAAATCTTTCATCAAGTCTAAAGTGTAAAATCTGAGAGCGTTATGCACATAAATATATATTCTCAACAGCTCTGTGAAATGTGGAATTACAGTTGGAGAATTAAAACTAAATTCACTGCCCAGTTTCTAGCAACAATTCCCTGCCAGCACTGGAAATCAAATCTATGCTGAGTCCATCCTAGGATTTGGAAGTGGGTAAAATGTGGCCTCAGTGACTTTGAGAACCTCATGAAACCCTGCTAGACTTCCAGGCCAAAGCAGATAAGAGCTTCACAATGCTCCAAAGTGAAAGCAAAGAGCAGTTTCTGGGAAAAGGAACGTTGAGAACATAGTGAATTTATCTGTAATGTTCCATGCCTCTGGAAGCTTCCTCCTTTTAAACAGCTACCTCAGCTTTACACATAGCTGAGAATAGCAGCTGCTGCTCTTTTGTAATGGACATTGTGGGTCTCACTTATTTCCATGTGGTGTACCAGGCTTTTTATCCTCCTGCTCAGAAGTGTTAAAATGATGGCATAAACAGTCCAGCTGCCTTCTGTTTACTTTATATCTGTAATTCATTCTGCTGTTCCAAGACCCAGCTTTAAAGCACCTCCTTACAGACGTGCAGGAGCTGATACTCTGGCTCAGCATTACCCTTCCCTCTACCCCACTCATCACACAGGATGGGTACAACACTGGATCACAAGATTGCTGTAGGATTGATGAGAATGATGCACCTGCAGTTTCCTTTGGACATCACCACTGGTGTGTGCTGATGTTTATCATCATACTGTATCTTTTTCTGATGGTTCAAGTTTGCATTACAGTAACTGTGAGCTGCTAACAAGCTACTTCGGCCTACTGTCAGAGGCCTCCTCCTTCTATCATGCTGAAGAAGTAAAGTATGCTTGCAAGGTTTTCTGTTTATTACTCCGTTTTTCTTTTCATGTCAGTAATTGTTTTAGAAGCAGCTCTGATCACATTTTACATAAAGGCTAAAATCGGAGAAATTCCAGGAACACAAGTTCCATGTGAGAGTAGAAGATAAATAAAATTCTTTCCTCCTTTTCTTACTGAGTACTATGCTGTTTCCTTGTGATTAAGGAAGTATCATTCATTTCCCAGCATCACCTGAAAAGTCAGCAATAAGAGAGGATAGTTCTGTCTCTGAAGCTTCCTACTAGCAGATTGAACATCCTTTCTGCCTCTTCTGAAGTTGCCTTGTTCATCATGCTACCCCATACATGGGCTGAAGCTTCAGGCATATACTTTATGCATTACTCCAGGACCTTCTGAGTTTCTTTATTTTCTCATGATCTCAGTAAGGTCCAGGTAGATGGGGATATAAAATGTTTGACTGGGACTGCCCAGCTAGAGTTAGTGCTACAATTTTTGCTGACAGGTTTTAAACATCAAATCAACCAGCAATTACTGACATAAATTAAGAAAATATGACTGCATATTGTACTGAGTTATACCTGCAGTATTGGCAGAGGATTATCTAGTTCACTGGTTGCAAAGGATCACAAATGAGTTTTGCCAAGGCTTCAGTGCTTCTGGGTAAGAAATGCAGATACTTAAGGAACTTTACAAACAAACCTGTAATGACCACTGGGCTAAGTGGCAACACAGTGGGCTTTTTGAGAAGCCAAACCTTGCACATAGGCACTCAAAATGCATGTTTAATCTTTGAAACCTAGCCAACGTATTTGTGGATTTCTCCTTATGCAATTAACTCAGTGCAATTATGCAAGCTGTGTATTGTCATTTGCACCATTAGATGCCTCCGTACCCTTCAAGTATTCACATTGTCAACCATTATAGCCATAACTGTTACACAGGGTCATAACTAGTCTATGCATAACACAAGGTTTGGAGGCAGCCACTACAGCAAGCACAGAAGGCCTGTGGATATCCAAGTATTCTGATGCGTAGCATACACCAGCTAAATTTTACAGTGCTGTGACTTCATGATTTTCAGTGAAAACTAAGGATATTCTACCTCTCTGCAAAAGAAGAGTTTGGGGAACCTGCAGCTCCAGCCTGGATGTGGTCAAGACTTAACTAAACATGGTCCTGAGCAGCATAATCTAATTCTAACTCCTCTCAGTAGGAGGGTGGACAGCACTCCACAGATGGCTCTCCAAATCTAAATTTCTCCTTGATTCTATGAAAATTTGTTTCACCAACTAACATGCAAACAGGTGCCAGACTTAAAGTGTTCAATATTGAAGAGTCTGCACATTATTTAAGAATCCAAATGTTTTTAGACACTGTGGTCAGCTTTTGATACAGGCAACTGCTACAGAAACATATAAAATCTATTATTTTGAAAGTCCTGTGGTATAACATTCTCTGCAGTTTAATATCCTAATAGACAAAACTGAAAAAGTATGAGTTAGATCAGTGGGCAGTGAGGGTGATTAAAACCTGACTGAATGACTGAGCCCAAGAGTTGTGTCAGTGACACAATGACCAGCTGAAGGCCAGCCATGAATGATGTACACCAGCAGTCAATAGTGGGTGCAGTCTGGTTCAACATCTGCATTAAAGTCGGTCCAGAGGAGGGCCATGAAAATTGTCAGAAGACCATGTCTCCTATGAAGAGAGGCTGAGACAGTTGAGGTTGTTCAGCTTGGAGAAGAGAAGGCTCAGGGAATACCTTATTGCAGCCTTTCAGTTTATAAAGAGGGCTTATAATAAAATACAGAGAGACTTTTTATGAGGGCCTGTAGTGACAGGACAAGGAGCAATTGTTTTAAACTGAAAAGGAGTAGATATAGATTGAATGTAAGAAATTGTTTTATAAGGGCGGTGAGACATTGGGGCAGGTTGCCCAGGGAAGTTGTGGATTCCTTATCATTGGAAGTGTTCAGACTCAGGCTGGACTGGATTTTCAGCAACCTAATACAGTGAAAGATGTCCCTGCCCATTGCAGGGTAGAGGGTTGTAGCTAGGTGATCTTCAATGATTCCTTCCAACCAAAACCATTCTATGACACTATGATTCTGTGACTAATGGTCTGGAAAACTAGGTAGAGTACATCCTCCATAATTTTGCAGATAATACAAAACAGAGAGGAGCGGCTGATACAGAGAGCTGTGCTGGCATCCAGGGGGACCAGAGTGAGCTGGAGAAATGGGCGTACAGGAACCTCATGAACTTCCAACAATGGGAAATGCCAGGTCCTACCCCTGAGGAGAAATTTTAGACAGTGTGAAGGTTATATGTCACAGTATAGGTCTGCAATTGGGATGAGAAAGTTTATGCATTACACTGAATTCGGGTGTAGGCATTAGATGGGTACTGGTTTCAGACCAAGGTATGTGGTCTTTGTGAAGCTGGAGCACAGCACCTAGAGTACAGCTAACAGGGGCCTGCAAGAGGTCTCTCTCATGGCCCATGGTGCCTGGTGTTGGTTCCTACAGTAATGGGGAGAAGAAAAGGGAATTAGCTGTGGGATGCCATGCCCACCCACAGTCCAGGGATGTCCCCAAGGCCCAAGCAAATAGTCCCCATTTGGATTCATGCCCTCTCTCTGCACCAGCTCTCCATGTCCTCAAGCAAACCTTTTGCTACTATGGTGTGGGAAGTGACAGAGTGATTATGGAGATCATTAGAAAAACTAGTAAAATAACTCTCTTGGTGATATGATTTGCAGCTGCTGTGTATTTCAGGACCTCACTGCTTGCATGGATGCTCTGAGCAAAGAATGTGCCATACAGGTCAGTGACCATTGAGGGACAGCAAAGTCCCATAGGTAAGCACTGTTGATGGTGGTTCGGTAAATCGCTGAATCCTCCAGTTGCAGGCAGTCACCCAAGCACCAGTGTGTTTCTGCAGGTACCAGGAAAGCAGATCTTGTCTGAGAGCTTCCCAGCCCTTCCGGGAGCCTTCCAGCTCACAGACAAGCAGGAACACAGGAGCTCAAGCTCCGTTTTCTTTCCTTGCTTTGTTAGTGTTTCTTTTCAACTCCAGGTTTCACAAAACGTGAGAGTGAAAGGCACAAGCCCTGAGCACTATGAAAGTTGAGTGTAAGAGCGTAAGGCTGGCTGTCATTACCCTACCAAATTTTCTGCAGGCCAGGAGAGGGCTCTTACCGCAGGGACTTCAGCTAGTCCACTGTCTACCCCAGCAGCATATGAAAGGGAAATGTTCTACATTTGAGTCCCAGAGGTGCCAGGGCTTTCCAGAGCCAGTAGCCCTAGGAAGGCATGGCAGAAGCTGCTGCTTCCTTGACCTGCTCCCCTGTGCTTTATCTCCAAGGAAATACTATTAAAGCTAAATAGCATAGAATTTATCTGTACTTTAGTGTGCATGGCAAGAATATATCATAAAGCTGTTCCCACCTTCTGCAATATTTTAGGCCAAATGGTAAGGAACGACAGCAAAGGCTTCTGGAAATTTCAAGTCTGTGTTTGAACTACCAGAGGGCTATGAGTTTAAAAGTAAGAAAATAATTACAGAGCAGTCTAGAAATTCTGAGCTTAAGTCTAAGACAACCTGTTGTGCTTTACAGAAAATTAAGATCCAGTTAAGTTCTATAGAATGCACTTGAGATTACGCAGTGTTACCTGGGAATCTGCCCTAAATCATTACTTCATTTGCCCATCTTAAGCTCAGCATATTCCTATGCTGGGAAAAAGACCCATTTGCACACTAACCTACACATACCCTGTTCCCTGCTTTTATGAGTCTAGCCAGTTTCCTCAGCCTGTAGATATGGCAAGCCTAGGATACATCCTGGAGCAGAACTAGTGCTCAGCATAGCAGTAGCCATAAAGATTTGAAAGACTTAAACCATGAAAGACTTAAACCAAGAAAAAAGTCCACATAGCAGTTTTCAAGTCTTGTCCATGTAATTCATGTGAGAAAAGCAGTATGATTACCTGTAAAGGAAGTATTGTCTGTATAATCACTAAGCCAAGATTCAAATACAAAATTCTGGGTATGACTACAATCTTTTTTTCTTTCTGGAGCAAAAAGGCTATTTTAAAAGAGGAAAAACTCCACCCTCATTTGGTTCAATCACTTCTTTATTTAAATGGAGAACTGTTCAGGGAACTGTTGGGGTTTTTTGCTATACTTTTCACAAAATTTCACTTTGCAATATGTGAGAAAGTCTAAGAAGGTGAAAGCTTCATGAAACCTTAGGGCTCAACAGAACTAAAAAAAAAAAGGGGGGGGAAAAAACCCCAAACAAACAAAACCAAAACCATAAAACTATCAAACTCGAAACATTTAGCTGTATTTGGCAGCTGACAGCCCAGTGCTGGAAGACTTCCTAATTTCCTCTGCAAGAAGGAAAAGCAGTTCTACAGCCAATTTGGTAATTAGGAACCCATGTCACACTTCTGAAATGTTTCTGAAAACATACACCTTAGGAAGCAGGATGACAGAAGTTGTAAATCTGACAGTGAAAAAAGGATATTGCCTCCATCAACATGTCTTAGTGCTTCTAGAAGAGAACCAAGTCAGAGGACTCTGCAGGGAAAGCTTTCAGCTGCTTGAGATGTAAAAGCAAACAGCCTTCTGCTTTCTTCCAATCCATGGGTCACACCCTTCATCCTAGCACTGAAGCTTTAGACAAAAACTTTTGTCAGCCATGGTAATCTCTGTTTTGGCCGAGTCAGATTTTGATTTTACCACCTGAGCAATGAAGTGTTCTTCAGGGATTACCTGAAGAGAACAGAGCACTACGGAAATGCCAAGAATTTTGTAACATTTCAAGACTGGGCCCATGTCATCAAGTGACAGCATGTAACAGAATTTTTGGCTATTCTGTGCATTCCTTCTGTCCCCGTTTGTTGAAAGACACACCACTTCCCTACACCTTAAAAATCACACTCAGCAGAGTGGGGCAGCATTGCACACCAGTTATCCTTTTGCTTTAACCCATCTAAAATTATCTCTAAGATAGTTGCCCTATGTTTGCATGCCCTCCACAGACACTACAAGATAATAGTCTGATAAAATAGAGGTGTGCTAGGGGGGAGAGTGACTGCTAGGCATTCAAATTTAACACAGTTAATTAATTGTAACATAGTTCTTAACCGTAGTAAACCATTAACGCATCTGTTAGAAGTTTCAGGGCCATCTGAACTTCCAGTCACTGACAGAAACTTAACTGTGGCCAATCTTAGGATTTAGGCCAGAACTGTAATGAAAAATTATGGGAGTTGTATATGTCTATATATATATATGTATATATATTCAATAGTTTGGGTTGGAAGGGACCTTTCAAGGTCACCTACTCCAAACTCCCCTACAATGACCAGGGACATCTTCAACTAGATCGGGTTGCTCAGTGCCCCATCCAACCTGACCTTGAACTGAGCCTTGAATGAGGCTGTCAGACTCTGTCTCATTCTACTCTGTCAGAGTCTCTGTCAGTGTGTGTAGAGACATCCCTTAGCTAGGCCTGTGGGGTTATGCGACAAGGCACTGGCAATGGGGGCTGCAGGACAGTCTCTCTGAGAGGCTGGAGCTGCCTCATGCTGGACACAGCTGGATCCAACAGACCCACCACAGCACGTGTCTGAGCCCCCCAGGCGAAACAGTGGCACCTCAGAGGAAAAACTTGAAAGAGGGCAAAACACACTGGGTAGAGAGACGAGGAAGGATAAAATAAGAGTGAGAAACAGCAGAGGGAACACCAAGGTTGAGGAAGGATGCTGAGGAATCATTCGCAGGGACCCACTGCTGGAACAATGGGAAACTGTTAAGGAGTGTCCTGGTTTTGGCTGGCACAGAGTTAATTTTCTTCCTAGTAGCTGGTGCAGTGCTGTTTTGGCTTTAGTCTGAGAACAATGCTGGTAACACACCGATGCTTTAGTTGTTGCTCAGCAGTGCCTACCCTGATCAAGGACTTTTCAGTCTCATGCTCTACCAGTGAGGAGGGGCACAAGAAGCTGGGAGGGAGCAGAGACAGGACACCTGACCCAAACTAGCCAAAGGGGTATTCCATACCACAGCACGTCATATGCTCACTTTATTCTCCCTGCTCTCCGTTCCTCTCCGTTTCATTTTTTATTTACTCTTTTTTAATTATTTCAATTATTAAACTGTTCTTATGTCAATCCACAAGTTTTACCATTTTTTTTTTTTTCTGATTCTCCTCCACATCCCATCAGGGATGAGCGGGGTGAGCATGTGGCTGCATGGTACTAAGTTGCTGGCTGGGGTTAAACCATGACAAGGAGGAAGGAAGAGCAGAGAGAAGGTGTTATGGACTGACCATAAACCTCCCATCTTCCTGCACTGCATAGGAGTTATGAGTGAAGGAGTGAAGGAATGAAGTTGAGCTTGGGAAATGCGGCTGGAAAGGTGCTATTTTAATGTTTGTCTTTTTACATAAATCTACTTTAATTGGTAATAAATAAGTTTTCTCCAAATCAAGTCTGTTTTGCTTGTGACAGTGTCTGGTAAACAATCTCCCTGTCGTTATCTCAACCCATGAGCTTTCTTATCCTTCCACTAAGGAGGAACAGTGAGTGAGCAGATGGGTGGGTATCTGGCTCTTTGCCAAGGCTAACCCACCACAATATGTGTACAACAAATAATATAAAATGAAATAAAATGCTGTGTAATATGAAAGAAAAATAATTCTAAGTTACCGTGTCTTTAAGCTTTACTAGGGGGTTTGTGAAGACTAGCATTCTTTAATGAGAAACAACCTGCATCCACACGATTGCATTCTGGTCATCATGACATTAACTTGATGTGCTCAGTGTCTGCTCATGAGGGCCATTATATGTATGAGTTTTAACTGACTGAATGACAAAAAAGTACTTTTCACATTTGCAGGAAATGAGGAATTTTTGTTAGCTGAAGTTAGCACAACAGACTTGAAAGCAAGAAAGGAATAATCCACAACATTATTCTGTTATTCTCTCAGCATTTATTTGAAATATCAATACTTTCCATAATATAGTTTATGCACTAAGCAGTAGGGAATTGTATTCACTTCACATCATCCAGTACTGAAGTGGCACATTCGAAGCAGCACATTAAACCTCTGAAAGAGACTGTACAATTTAGATAAATAGAACTCTGGATAACTAAACTAACAGAACTTTTGCAACCATTACCAAAAGAATGCCAAAAGCTAGGCACAGCACTGTACACACAAAGTGCAGGAAGGAGGAACACATGAGAACCAACTAAACATATGGGGGGAAATGTTTTTGCATATACGGCCACATGTTTTTAACTGGTCAACTCAAAAAGATAACACGGTTCATTTAGTCCTCATTGAGGAGAGAATATGCACAAATGATGTTCTAAGAATACATGGTAGAAACAAATGAAGTGAGGGTCATGTTTGGTTGGTTATTGTATTCCTCAGTGAATGAGTTTACAAAGGATATCTGGTGCTTAAGCAGCATGATTTTGTGCCAAGACTTGACAAGAAACAGTTAACAAATGCCAGTTTTATTCCCCATCTTGCCCTCTTACTGGCATTTTGGTGAGCATGCTCCAAGTACCTGAAGGGCAAATTCAGGTGGTTTGTGTCCAAGGTTTTTACTACAGGAATCCCCATTTTATGGTTTACAGTTTACCTGTGGATGGAAATAGGCCTTTTAACAATAATAAAGACTATAAGAATGGGCGGAGAGCAGCAGGACACACAGTACAGTGGTTCACTTTCTGCAAAACCAGAAGGTCTACATTTATACCATCTCTGTGAGAATAACAAGCCAATTTGGTTGGAAGATACAATTCTGGTTAGTCAATATTAGACCTGTGTGAACTGTATCATTAGAAAGGGAAAGATCGAACAGCAAGAACTCTTCTTTATATAGAGAACTAAGACTGAAAAGTAATACAATGGTGATAGGCATTATCTTCCCAAAACCTCCTCATACTTCACTATGAGTTACCTGCTTTGCTTGCCATCATCTTACCAGCCTCAACTCCGTAATGGCTCTGGTTACCACCAGGCCAGCATGGCCAATAAACTAACCCACACTCTGCTGGCTCAGAAGATACCATGCATCACCACCATGTAGTATGACAACACATAAACTGAAGATGCTCAGTGGGAATCAATAACTCTAACCACTGCAGTTTTCACTTGTAAGATGTAAGAAGCAGCATTTTGAAAGCAGTGGTACTGCACAACTATCTGGGTCACAAGTGGTGGATCAGCCATCTTAATTGGGCAATGGAACTAGAATATCAACATAATTGATGGGGAAGAAACCTGACTGGCCATGAAGCATCCCCTCATACCAGTTTTCATCAATCTGGTTAGTGAGGGTAATGATATCACCCTCTTTAAATCCCAGCTCCCCTTCATTTTCTGGTTCAAAGTCATACAGAGCTCGGCAGCATGGCTGATCCATGTGGACATCTATGGACAAGGAACACAAAGAAAAAATGTTTTTAAAAATCTCAACAGTTATAGTATCCTTTTTGCCACTGTACCTACTACAGGTTTTGCTGTTTCTGCTGTCACTCATATGCTGATGACAGTTCTTTGATAACATCCAAATTTGGATGCTAAACTTCATTAGGAGACAGCTATCAGCTTTTGACAGCCTTTGGTTTTTTATGTGACTACTAGTAGACGTCTGAGAATCCTAAAAGAACCAAGATACAATCAAGCTCACATCTAAAAGCAGGGCCATAATCACTATGGAATCTAATTTCACCTGTTTACAAAAAAAAAAAAAAAGCAGCAGCAAAAGCCCTAATGTATTTCCAGCTTTATTGGCACAGAGATGCTTTGTCTATTCACCTCAGGTAAGTAGTGTAAGGGATAGCTTAAAACAACAGCGAAGATATAACTGTGTCCTTGTCCTTTTTTTGAAAGTTTCACTGGTACAGTTACACTTTAAACCACTGTATATATGCTCCTAATCCTCTGAATTTTAATATGAGGTTTTCAAAGACCTTTTCTCCCCATTCCCACAAAACACTTGATTGCAGGGCCACCAGGGCAGATTCAGAGCAAGTTTGAAATTAAAAGCCTTCTAATATGTTAGTTCATGAACATCCAAAAATGAACCCATTAGGATGGCTAATGGATAAGTCATTAGTTAAGTTAGATTTTCAAACATTACATGTAATTAATAAATATCCCCTCCACCCCAAGACTCTACAGTTAGTATTTCAGCTTTTTCATGTATACTGGCTTCAGGATGAATAAGTTCCAGATTTTAACTTTTTGCATATTCATTTCAACCTCACTGTGGCTAGAAAGCCCATGCATGAGCTGTTTTAGGACAAAAATATTCCACTTCTATAGATCTCAATAGAGCAATTACCAGATTTAATTTATTAAATTCTGTAGTGAAACCTTTTTCATTTCTTTACCTATCACTCAGTGTATTTTGCTGTATTTGTCATGAAGACTATTTTGCTGGCAACAACAAGCCTTATAACGTGTGATCGGTATCCTTGTTGCTATGAGCTGAAATATAGAAGACCTTACCAAATAAATTCTAATGACGAGACTGCAGCTTTGAATGAACCAACCCAGACATATATTAAAAAATTTTCAAAGGCGGTGTTTGTCTGAAACTATTCAACACTTCAAAAGAAAGAACCCCTACTGAAGAAAATGCTAAATACAGCTCTCTGAAGAGGAAAACACAAATGCTGCAGACACACAGGAACATCAATCTGCCCTGCCTTAGCACAGACAAGTGTTCATTACACTGTAAGTGTCATGTTAAGTGAAGAAGACAGTTACTGGTGGTATGAGGAGAGCTTTAGCGTGCAAGACTCAAGCCATGCTCATGTACAAGGAATCTCCATTGTATCACCCTCCTCACTAGCATAGGTTACTAGGAACTTGAAAGATTATGCAAGACAATTTCCAGCTGCAGGTGCCACACGGAGATATTATTTCTGCCTGTATCTGGGAGAACATCAAACATCAGGATGTGATTGGAAGGAAGGAAATCCTGATTAAAGATATTGTGAAAAAAATCCAGTCTTGCAAGGTGGAGTGTCCTAGCAATTGTCACTGAAGTAAACTGGAATAACTGAGGTCAGGATCTGTACAGAGAACAGCACTCACCATGTCATGGAATAACAGACCATTACTGTGAGAAACAAACAATAACGCTTTCTTAGTATGTGCTAATATGAAATAGACACTTTCTTAAAATAACAATTATACACAGTCATATAAATGCTTAATCTTGCTTGTGCTGCTCTCAGTTGGACAAAGAAAGTAACTCAGATATCTTTGTTTTTCTTTTTAGTGATTTTCACTTTCAGGCTCTTTGTGTTGGACTACCTGGTTATAAAAAGCAGGATAAGGTTACAGGGGCTTTGGAGGGGTTCAGGATTCTGCATTTTCATGGAAAACTTTCTGTTCTTTCAGTTTCCTAAATGTCTTTTTTGTAAAGTTCTATATTTCAAGGTGAATTTAGTATGGCAGCATCTCTTTGAGCTTCTAGGACTAAGGATATTTTTCACATAAAGGCACATTTAAAGCACTGGATGATCTGTGAACACATCACAAAGAAATAAAGAAACAACAGTTCTAACAGCTCTCTCCTATACTATCTTCATTCTCATTATCCCTCACTATGGAAGAACTAATCTCTAGAAGAAAGCACGGAACTTCTACATTGTAGCAAAACTTCAGACAGAGTTGGCTTTTCTTCTCACATTGCTACTGCCATTTACCTGGTGGTTTAGGGGTGGTGGCATGGGATATTCCTCCATTGTGCTGAGCATTGTCACCAGTTGTGAAATCCAGGCTCATACGTGGTTTGGGCTGGTATTCTCTCCTGGGCTGAGATGATGCCTCTTTTATTCTGCCAAAACGTGAAGTTAAGTGTCAAGAATTAGTTTCTCATTAACAGATGAGATGCACCAAACTTCTTTATTTCCATGGCTGAAGTTTCGATGCACTACTCATCCAGACCAAACAAGTTTGGACATTTGGAGTAATTTTTTGTTTACAATATTAGCTTAAAATACAAAAAACCACCTGATGTGACTAGGCCATGAGGTTGTTAATTTTTCTTTCCCTCTAGGAACCTAGCAAAAGGGAAAAAGTTGTTACATGATTAGCAAGGCTTGGAGAAGTGCTGTACAAACATCTCTGCCCCCATTTTTAGCATGATTTTTGCTTCCATCCCTGGCAAGCCTTAACTGTTCAGTTGGTTGATGCCAACTCTTGTCATTTTGTGAGGAGATTGTGTGGGAATGTACTGACTTCAGCTGCAGACTTAGTTAATTTGTAATTTGGAATACTTATTTCACAAAGGTATACAACTCCAGTTTTCCTGACTCTCAAAATAAAAATACTACGCATCATTAATTTCAATTTATTCTTTTAATTGAGAAATCTAGAATTTCTAGGAAAGGGTACATTTTCAGATTCCAGGGTAAAATTCAGGGACAGGATGATGACAGAATCAGAGCAGGTTGTGCAGAACAACTGCCACATATATTTCTAATACTGCATATGAGAGAACACTTGAGTCAAGACCTCCACATTTAAAGCACAAGTTGGTTTCTCTAACCTTCTCTAGATCTGCCCTAGACTTGCTGCTGGCAGCACATTTTGATTTATCTATTGAAAAGATCTACTTAACCAGTTTTGGTCCTGATGACAAGGGTTTCCTTACTGTCCAAAGTATTATCTATGTTAGTCAGTCCCCAGAGATCACTTCTCTTCTTTACAAACAAAACAGTAAGCATAGTAAAAACATAAATTAATGTTTTTAACAGTTACCATAAATTGTCAAAATAAACTTAAATAAAAAAGTCTTTGCTTTTATTTAATGAGCAATTTTATGTTAATGAGTGTTTCACTCATTAACAGAAGTTACTTTTCAAAACAGCAAAGTTTTGATGCAAGGAATACTTAAGTTCATTACACCTAATGAAACAAACACCATGAAACAAACACCAGATATGAACTAGAAGGCAACAGTTCTAGTGACTTGCTAAAAATTACCCAAAAGCTCAGCATAAGCTATGTTTCTTAAGAAAAGAAACATCTCCAAGGAAACCATTCCTGCTTCCCAGCTGCTCTGTCACAGAACTCTGTCTTGAAAACTCCTTTTTCTTGATGAAAAGCAGAGTTTAAAAGGAAAAGCTTTTACTGACCTTCCAGATTTTATTCATTTTATTGCAAGTCTACCAATGTTTGCCAAGTTTAAACAGTAACTTAGCAGTCACAAGACATTGTCCATGCCAAACAACAGCACAAACAACTTCCATTTACATGTCTTAGTAAGTATCTAGAAAAAAGTATCTAGAAAGTAGGTTTTTATGTGCTGCAGACATCACTAAGAGTGAACGGTAACAAATTTGCTTGGGTTAAAAGTAAAGCATTGTTTATTTTCTGGTCCCTATGGTCAAAAAACAACCCCCCAAACCCAAGGCCATGCATTCTTTGCCACCTACATATCATCAACAGGAAAAGACAAGCAGTTCTAATAGTAACATCTCTACAACCCTGCTTAATCCCTGACATAAGCATATCACAGTGCTCTAATTTGTGCCCAGTGGATTGTTTAGTCAGCAGACTCTTTACAATTAGGGATGCACAGTAAGTTTATGCAAAAGATTTACTTCAGCTGATCTATAATAGCAGTCGGATGTAAGGTTCTTGAAAAGCTAAAATGATTCAGAGCTGAAACTTAAAGCAAAGATATTGAACATTTAGCAAAAGTTTCAAAAGGGCAAAGGATTATCTGAATTGATACAGGAAGAGAAATCTGTTGCAGAGAGGTATGTTCGCTTTATGGCATAACTTATGGACCACAGAACATCTCATCTGCTCCTGAGGATTCTTTTAATGCTTTTGTAAAATGAATTGCGATATTCATTTGGAAGTGCTGAAAATCACTCTGTAAGCTGTTCAGGCAGTAGTGCAAACTGCCTCCAGAAACAGCTTTCTGGTCCGCCTACCTACAAAACAAATTCTGCTCCTAATCGCAAAGAAATCTTAAGACGTAGAACTGGATGAGGTTTTACAGACTGTGTGCTCTGAGAAAATAAACACTGACAGACCCACTAATACCAGAAACTAGATCTGCACTACTAGCATCAGGAAACTGGAAGGAATCATGGATGATTAAAAACTGCCTTCACACAGTATGTGAACATTATCTGCTCTTAAGAATTACATCCAGCTTTAAGGAAGAGTCTTCTAGAAGTATGTGGACTAAAGAAATCTTTCCTTTAAGTTTTAAAGTTAAGATTTTAAGTTTCCTTGAAGAAGGACATGTGTGTAGGAAGCTGATGAAGTCTTACAAACATTATTTTCCTCACTTCAAGGGGGTACAACGGGTTTTGTGTGGATAGAAAAAAAAAGTTCTAAACTAAAAATTCTAAAATTCTGTTAAAAAGATATTGTATCAATTCTGAGATGGCACTTGCATTTACAGAAAAGAGGATGGAAGAGGTAAATTCAGTTGAACCTTGTATCAAGTTTGATCTGATAATTAAGCTGGAAGAAAGGAAAATTTAGTAAGGTGGCAAATGATGGGGGTCTCACTACCTGGCCCAGGAAGATGTTCACATAGTTATAACAAGACACCCTTTTTCAATATCAATCATTAACATCTTCTCTTGGAAGGACTACTTTATGAATACATGCAGGAATGGTAGGGAATCCAAAGTTCTAAGTCCCACTGACTTCCAGTATTTATAAGCACTTGCTTTCACTTAAATCACATTTCACAGGTTTTCTGAGCTGAGATGCTTTCCTGAACACAGTCCTCATTCAGTCATACTCAGAAGTATATGTATCTCCAAAACATATAAACCTCAGCTTGCAATTACCTAATGAAGTGACTCTTGTTTTCATATATGTACAGTTATCAAGTTGCACAAGGTAACAGCATTGCACTCATATGTTTTCTGCCTCTGTAAAACCAAAAAAGCCCCCAACAATCAACAAACTTACATAAAGTACATTACCTATCTTCCAGCTTAGAAGTAACTCGCTGTAGGATCTGTGTGGCCTGCTTGTGGTATTCCAGCTGGGCTTGTACAAGAGCAGAAAGCTGGCTCACTTGTTCAATCTGAGGATTAACATTAAAACATCAGATCTTAGGCAAGAACTAACAGCTCAGCAACAGCGAGTAAAGACCACAGTCACACTGACACTGCAAAGGCAGTTTTACTTATCTCTCTAAAAACTTGATTTTCATCTTTGTAGTTTGTAAATAGTTACATATCAGTCTTTATTCATACCCGTGTCTGGTTATGACCTGATCTGGAATGGTAACTGCAGCTCTTCTCCGCTGATGATCTCCATGGCAGATTTGCAATGAACAGCAGCCTACAGACCTACCTCATTCAGCAGAAATTATGAAAGTAAAAATGAGACTGTATTGAGAGCATAATACACCTTTTCCCTCCCTGCCTTTGAGGGACACAAAACCAGAGCGACTATGGTCATGCTTCTGGCCTGTGAAGCAAACCAAAATACGAAGATACTACATACTCTCGGATACAGAGTGTTTGTAGTGAAGGCAGACAGCATTCTACTTCATGAGGGAAGAAACATCCAAAACTTTTGTCTGGGAATGCAATTGCTAGCAGTTTCCAAAATACACAATGCAGCAATGGTATAATGCAGGCCAGCAATATCTGGTCCCACAGTGTTGGATGTTACCACAAGGATTAAAACTACAGTCTTAGTATATTTCTTTCATTCCAGCACAGCTATATTTGATTTCTAGCATGCAAGTATTTTCAGGTTTGTCATGGCCCCCCTACAGCAATCTGGTAATGAAGAATTAAATTAGATGTATATTTAAACTTGAAATAAATCCAATCATTTACTTCAACAGAAATATTTAAACTGAGTTTCTTTTGACCAAGTATTCTGTAAAACAAATTTCAGCTGAAATGTTTTTTTCCTCCAAAAGAAAGAAATTTTTCTTCTTTTTTGATTTTGTAATTTCAACGTTAATTATAAATAGAAGATTAAAAATACCTAATAGATGCTCAGTCCTTAACCAGTCTGTATGCAAAAAATAAGCTGCAGAGTCAGATTTGAGCAGTCACATGAACTTCAGCTTTCCTATTCACTATTGCAGCTGATTACAGCAGAGATCATGGGGATGTGAGTTCATCACCTCTGATCTTTACCAATCCTCTCGACAGCCCACAAACCTGAGCAAACATCTTGGCTCAAACCTTAAAACCACAACTAAGTAAAAGTCATGACTTCTATTTATATAATTCTAAGAAGGAAGTTATATTGGTTTTGTAAGTAACACTACACAGTTAGGAAGCACAATGATGCTACAAACGATTTATGTTCTTTAGCTCAGCTACCTATAAAATTAGTCCTACATGTGCATGCTGTACATTACTATAGCTTCTGAGCCTTTCAGTGAGTCCAACAAGGAGGTAAGTGATTCCCCATTGTACAGTGACAGGAAAGTGTGGTGTGAAGGATTTAATAAGGCTTTCTAGTTTTAGACTGCTCTAGGTTGCCTTCACTGCTCTTTATCAGATTCAGTTCAAAGATTAACAAGGGATCTCACATCCATCTCCAGAAGGTTGAACATGCTTGACTCAGCAATTTCTTTTGATTCATCAAACTTCTCCAGAGCCTGGCGAAGTTCTTCATCAGGGAGCTTGCCCTGTCTTTTCTTCTTGTAATCGAAATCCAGGCGTCGACCCTCCATTTTCTTTAGGTGATGCTGAAAAACAGGAACACGAATACAAGCACAGAACAAGGGATGCTCCCCAACTCTCGTACACTGCATTGTAATCAGGTCGTTCATGTACGTTTGCATGCATGTGCTGTTTGCTGTGTATCAATGCTTTCCCACAGAGGAGAAATACAGAGCAATGAAATAGGTAGTTTTACGTATCATTTAAGAAGTGATGGTGTGCTGCTGTCTAACATTAAGAAAAGGCCATGCAGAATGGATAACTGCAACCGCCATCTCTATAGTATATACATGAGTTTATAGCTTTTTAACTCTGATGCACAATTACCTGAACACTATGTTTTTTCCCTACATGTTTAAAATAAAACTCTATTAAAAGCAGTTTTGCAAAAGAACTGAAAAGTAAAACTCAAGTCACAAGAGACTATAATCAGAAATCTGATCATGTCTAAATCTGAAAGCCCATTTTAAACTACACAACTAACATAAAACTTCGAACATACACACAGTCTGCACATTTGGTATTATTAAAATGCCACATTGAGGGCAATACCTGTATTTCTCTCAGATCTTTGTCATGGAGATTCTGAAGTGGGTCAATGAAGTTTTGTTTCACTTCCATGTCTAGAGAGTCCTTGACCTCAGAAAGCTCCTTCATAGCTTCTCCGACATCTGCAAGTGCTGGTCCTGAAAAAATAGACGCCCAGTTTGTTTCAAAATAACTTAAGTTCCAAACCACCTTAGAATGAAACTGAGTCATGACACTTCCCAAGTTTAGGAACGAAAAAGAGTATAATACACTGTGTGAAAGGACAACATGGATTTTACGCTTCTGCAGCCCCCAGAGTTTATGCCTTGCAATACAGCTAAACTTGAGGATCTATGCTGCATCAAGACAGCCTTCTCCACACCCCATAGAAGGGTTGTTTTCCATTCATTCCTCACTCTGGTGAAGGAAACATGCTAGAACAGAATTATCTGTATTTGCTCCAGGATTGCCATCACCAGACACTAAAGCGTACAGAAAAATAGCTCTAATGCAAGTCTAGGTCTCCCTGTTTCTATCAGTGAGACTGGTGACAGTATCAAATGTAAAAATCTTAACAATTTCCTGGAACATTTTTAGGAAAGATTTTTTTTTATTAAACTGTTGATTTCATACACCTACTCAAGTTCATAAACTTCAAGAACAATTAGCTGCTTTCTGAGACTTCCTCCAAGATTGAGGGCCACAAATATTACCATTCTGTACAAATTTACCTCCTGTGCATAAAAACAAAAGCAAGAAGCTCAAAAATACCCTCCTGGTTTGAGGTGTAGGTTGGTGGGAAAAAAACCCCACATTTTCAAAGAATACGAAAGGTCTTAAAACCTAGAAATGTGAGAAATCAGAAGGAGTTTTGTCTCTCAAGCAGGGGATACCAGCAATGCACTACAAAACCAGAGAGCCCGCCAGACCCAGATGAAGAGTGACAAACAGCCATAATAGCTGCTATTAGTTAAGAATGTGAAAATAATTGTCCTATCTACTCTGCTGCATGCTACTGCAATCATCAGGGAATATACAGCAATTTGCAAAAACTAAATTTTATTAGTTCTTTATTTTCCCTTTTAAAATATGTTTGAAATTTAGCAAATCAGAGGCAAACAATAAAGAAAATAATCAGTAGTCTTTAGCACAAATCAACTTACATCTGCCAAGCTAACTAGTAAGTTATATAAAACAAACACGAAAATATCTTTTCCAGTGCAGATGTCTTTATGTCAGGAACAACATGTTACAAAGATTCAAATAGGAAATGGAATTTTCAGTCTTGTTTGAAGGTCCTGTGTGTTGCCATATAAAAATTTGGCCAGAGAAGCTCACACAAATACGACAGAAAGACAAAGGATCCTGTCATGTATTTTACGTTTTTCAGTTGGACCTCTCCTGTTGACGAACACATTGTTAAGTCTCAGTTTAATGTTTCTAACTTGGACAGCTATAAACTTATTCAGGGCTTGGAGGGAGGAGTGGTTGACAGATAAAACAGGAGTATTCACTAGTGCCTTAAAATGTAGAATTTAGTCAGAAAAAAAGGTCTATTAAAAATTTATCAGCTTTTATGCTTTGCCTGCAATGACAATAACATTTATTATAACGATTCTGAGGACAAAGGGGGTTATTGTACACATGCA
Source organism: Strigops habroptila (assembly GCF_004027225.2). Taxonomy (NCBI): domain Eukaryota; kingdom Metazoa; phylum Chordata; class Aves; order Psittaciformes; family Psittacidae; genus Strigops; species Strigops habroptila. The sequence goes on from NC_044302.2 coordinate 67,286,023, forward strand.
CAGACAATAATACTATTTCTGAACATGTACATCTTTCATCCCAACACATCCCCAGTAGTCTACGACAGAGTGCCTAAAGCCTACATGGATATGGGTCCAGATGGAAACAATTTGACTTTCATCCACAATAAAAAAATCTCTAGTCCAAATCCACAAAAGATATTCAACAGTCCTAGTCCTAGTTTCTCCTTAAAGGAGAAGTCTGATGAAGCATAACTCTGATGCTTCTTGCAGAAGTTGTTCTTTGTGAGAGCACAACACTTCAATAATGCCAGTTATGTTAAATGTTACTACCATTTTTATTGCATTACTATGGAAAGGGAAGTTACCAAAGTTGCATTCTTCTCCAAGCTCTCGTCCAAATTTCAGCATCGCATCTGCCAGCAAGGCTTCAGCCTGAGGGTAACCTGGTCCCTTTTCCTGGCCTCGAATTTTTGACATAGTGTTGATCATGCTGAGTTTAGCTCTGGAAGCTGAAGCAGGCAAGTGACAGAGGTTACAAACATGCAACAGTTTGATTACACAGACCGGAATGCACCCCTTAGATTTATGTGAGCTAACTACAATGTATTTGAAGGACATTATCTAAGTTTAGGACTATGCCCTGTTTTTCATCAATTATTTTTAGAGCAAAGGAATGAAGTGTTGTTGGTCACTGATCTTTTTTCCTTCTGTTCATAGGTCAGAGAGGAGGCTCTGTCCTGAACTTCAAGTCAAAGCTTCCCCTGAAATTACATGGACAGAGAAAGCCCAGGAACACTTCCAAGATAACATGTTCAACACGTGCTACAACTCAGGAAGAAAAATCTTTAATCCCCAAAACCTATCTTAAAATTCTGGGGTACCAGATGGATAGCAGGTTGAGTCAGCCTTGCTCTGAAGGAAAACTCCAGACTAAACTGGAATTTAATCCAAGAATAAACTGTGCTGCCTTATGTGTTTTAAATGTTTGAAAGCTTTTCTGTTGTAGAATATTAAATAAAACCTGTATTCCCAAACATGATGTCCAACAACCTTTGAAATTCTTTTTGCTTTTTATGGGGACTTGGGAAAACTCTACTTCAGTACGGTTTTCAACTGCATTTTAGCCTTGTATTTTATTTCAGATGCACAATACGGATCAGAAGAAAGCACACAATTACCATAATTGATGAAAACAAAGACAGCAAACATAAAAGAACAAATTTGTTTGATGATGTGCTTTAGCAAATTTTTGCAAGTACAGAATGTGAATGGCCTGCAGAGAGTGAATTAATTAATGGCACTTGACTTCAAATTTTGCCAGCTAAATTCTACTGCCAGCAAAGCTGACTCAGTGGGTGTTTCTACCTATACTACTGTGTGCGCTACAGTGGGGCAGCTACAAATGCATCTACCTTCCTTTTTGCAAAGGCCTGACTTTGTTAGTTGCTCTTAGTATTTCTGCTCACAAAACATTAGTAGCTCACACTTCTGTGCACTGATTCCACTGGTCAAAATTCAACCTCCTACACATTTTTGCAGCAAAACATAACACTAGCAGTCTGGAGTCAACAAGTGACTGCTCTTAATTTATTGTGTATCAAGAGATGGTTCTTGTTGCTGAATATGTTTCACTTTGTGGCATACAAGTGTAGAAACAGACACAGGAAAATCAGGCAAACACCATAGTACTCATTTTGCCTGAGAAACAGCTACAAAAGGATAACATTTTTTTAACATACAGTAAATATGTTTTTGTAAGCTTTCTCACTACCCTTGAGTGTCACCAGATCGTGCTTTTCAGCATCTGAATTTCTTGATGCCTTCTGTTTCTACCCACTACAGAACTACAGTCAGCAGACTGGCTGACTGTTCAGTACAAGAAACTGCATTTTAATTAAGTGTCTGGCTTTCAAAAATGGCATCGGAATTATGGTGGCAATGAAAAAATACAGAAGCACAAAAGAAACTAAGATGCAAAAAAATCAGTCAGGGTAATGGAGACAGCAAGCTTAATTAAAACAGGAATTTATGAGAGTATTTTCAGAAATAAAATAAAAAATAAGAGGGAATATTAAATTAAGTGGCAATGTTCTGGACAGGTAGGCAAGAGTAGAAAGAAGAAGGAACAGGAAAGAAAGAAAGAGATGAAAGGACAACAAGGGAAGGGCAAGAAATAAATCATAAAGAGAAGAAAGGTACGCATGAAAAATTCATGCTTCAATGATTCATCTAATCATTTAATAATGATTACATTAGAAACCTGATTTAGTAGGAAATCTCAGAATACGTCTACCAGTGGTCTCATTCCACTTTTATTCTACTAAAGTTGTTTCCAGTAACTTCCATGGGAGCAGAGGTGTTTGTGCTCACTCAATCTCAAAAGCCCATCTGAGCCCTTTCATTTCTATTGCTATATTGTGGTATTGCGTGTGCTTTCTTCTCTAAGTTATGTTTCAATCTGAGTGATGATAGGCAGAGATCCACAAAACACCACACGGAAGTGACCTGAATACTTGATTTTCTTCCAGTTGCAGTCCCTCTCCTTTACATTGGCTTTCATGGTGTCACTAACGATTCACCGTAATATGAAGTGTTAACAGCACCATGGCAAATTGTAAGAATATTGCCAGAAGAGTTTGAAAGAAACTTCAGCAGTGGGTTCAACTGATCATTCTTTGTATTTTCAATCTTGTTCATCTTTCTTTTTCTTGAGATTACGGTCATGTATATCTGCATGGAAAGTCTTTGAGCCTTCAACACGTTCAATTTTGATTATTTTCAGCTTTTTTTTTTTTTAAATAATTGTTAAGTCTACAAAGCTATCTTTTTCAGCCACACTAACCTGGGCCCAAAATCTCTTTCAATAAATTCACCTTTGCCTCTAGTATCCTTTCCTCTTCCCTCTTTCCCTACCTTTTCTCCTTCCCCTTTCCTTTTCCTTTTTCTTTCCAGCATTAGTTAATTGTTTAGTGAAGTTAGACAACGCTAAATACTTCATTTACTGATCCTTCAAAACACCATGAACCCAATTATCTTTAGCACTGCACTGTTATCCAAGAATATTGATGTTTTCAGGGCACATGCTATTATCAAGGAGTATATGGACTACTGTAATAGATGCGAAGCTAGCTGAGAGTTGATTCCTGCTCATGACTGAGAGACATAACGAAGTATGTTTTTTGCCAAAGGGTATTTGGTAGAGTATACGTGTTTATGTTCATTGTGAGAGTTTGCTGGAAAGAGCCAGGAAAACATAGGTGTGCAGTTGTTCTATGACCTTCATACTTCGCCATACCAGGGTGCCTGGCCAACGCTCTCGGTGACGACGTGAGATCATGAGAAATTGCATGGCCCCACGAGTAAACAACTACCGAGCTGGCATAAAGCTGGTTGTTTTTCTAAGGGTATAAAAGCAGGACCCTCTTGTAGCTGAATCTGAAGCCTCACCTATGGGTGGATGCTCCTTGTAGGAATTTTCCCAGTTACCTGAGACTCCCAGCATCGGCTGCAATGGGGCTTCCCAGCTTGAAGTGTGGGCCTGGATGATGATGCGGTGGTAACTGGTGATTTATTTCTTCTTAATCTCTGTTCTCGCTATGCAGCAATTGTTTGATGCATTCCTAATTTTCTTCTGTGCCTTATTTATACATCTCTCTGAATTGCTATACTGTACTTAACTCACTATAGACATACATACCTGATTCGCGTTAGTGTGCTTATTCACTTTAGTGTGCTTGTTTAATAAACTGTGCACATTATACAGCTGGTGTATGGTTCTTTTGTTGAGCACCCTGCCTGTCTGCAGAACAGCTACATCCCAAACACTCTTCTTCCTGCAAAACACCATAATTTTAAGACATCTTTGTTAAATTTGTGTAAATATCTTTTT